>NC_088333.1:22382500-23680000 GCF_036884655.1 Musa acuminata AAA Group | reverse complement strand
GATAAAAGACATAAACAGCTGACAAGACGCTACATATGCAAATAATGTAATCTTTTACCCTCTTCTATCGCATGCACTCTTTTTACCTTTTCCGTTAAGCAGAATAATGAATGGTTAGGTCGATGTAAGTAGTATTGCTCTTGGTTTAAGATGTTTGTTAACATACCGTGTATTAGTACTCTTGATGCTGTGCCCTTGCGAGTAATTTTGCATTTGCTCAAACGAAGCACTAAAACTTAACCATTAAGTTCTAGACATGAATAAAGACAGTTAAACCAGCTAATATAGTTGACCAATGGTCGTCTCTATGTAGTTTTCAAACTATAAGAAAATATAATGTGAAAAATATGATCTCTGTATGTAACATTGGACGTCGGGCACTTTTTAATCATAACACATCGCTAGATGCATAGTTCAATAACAAGTTCCAAAACTTGCACGGTTATGATATGAGGTTCTTTCTTTAATAAAAAATAGAACTCGATCTGTCTGACGGTGAGCATGGATGGCATTAGCCTGGTGGCTGGATTTCAGGAAAAAACATGTTACAACGGAATATTTTTTTTTTTCTTCTTTGTGTATATTTCTCGTCAAAATACTAACTTCATATCAAAATATTAATATCAATCAGAACAATATAAATAATAGAGTAATAAATCAATCATACAGTGAGACCAAATCTTTTAACGTGGAAAACCCAATGTGAGAAAAATCATGAAATCGTAGTCTACTTCAAACTTCCACTATCAATAATAATGATAACAGGTTTATAGTAAATCTTCTCTAGAATAACCAGAGGATCATAATAACATCAAGATCATATATCTTGGCTCAAAAATAGCATATCATCATCACATAGGATGGATCTAAGAATTCTATGTCTCACAAAGTGGGTATAATAAGAAAGTACCTCAAAGAGGGTAAACTATAGATCAATACCGTTATGATTTTAGAGCTTACTGTAAGGATTCTCTACATAAAATTTGGGTCAAAACTAATAACATTTGGCCATTGATCGTGAAGCAGAAAACTCAAAATCCTAATCTTTCTCCTTTTCTCTTTATGTTCTTTTCTCTCTCTCTCTATGCGTCCTGCTACACGATCTCGTTGCACCGATTACCCTCACATCTACTCTTTTTCCCTTTAATTGTTGATTTACGCTTATGGCCCAAATTGTCCAAGCCCACATATGGGCTGGACCTAACAATTCTCTCCCTCCAACTCATATGGTGGGCTGTACCAAGCCCGCTCTTCACCTAAATGCTTCAAGCTTCTCTCCTTAGGCAAAGACTTTGCCAACAATCTGAACCATTCTCATTTGTATGCACTTTTTCCAACTGTAATTCTTTCATCTCAAGCACTTCACGAATCCAGTGACATCTCACATCAATATGTTTGGATCTAGAATGGTATGTTGAATTCTTGGAGAGGTTAATGACGATTTGACTATCACAGTAAACAGTATATCCTTCCTATTTCAAGCTCAATTCTTGTAGAAACTTTTTCATCCATAAAGCTTCCTTCCAGGCTTCAGTAATTGCTATGTATTCTGCTTCTGTGGTTGATAGAGCAACACAATTCTGTAACTTTGATTGCCAAGAGATTGTTCCTCCTGCAAATGTCATCAAGAACCCCGAAGTGGACTTCCTGGAATCAGTATCACCTGCATCTGTGTAACCTTCTATAACAGGTTAATCATTGCCAAAACATAAACATAACCTGAAAGTACCTCTTAGATATCTTAATATTCATTTCACTATTGCCCAATGTTCCTTTCCAAGATTAGAGAGAAATCGACTGACAACTCCAACTGCATAAGCTATATCTAGCCTAGTACAAACTACATCAAACTGCCTACTGCAGACGAGTAAGATACTCTGGACATTTCTTATTTTTCTTTCTCACTTGTAGGACATTGTTTCAAACTAAGCTTGAAATGACCTACAAGTGGAGAACAAACTGTTTTGACTTTACTCATGTTGAATCTTTCAAAAACCTTTTCAATGTAAGTCTCCTGAGATAGTAAATCTTTCTTTTCTTCCTATTACGAAGAATCTTCATGTCAAGTATTTGTTTCACCGATCCCAAGTCTTTTATGGTAAAAGACTTACTTAGCTCTCTTTTAAGCTTTTTCAATTTTATTGACATCATGACCAACAATCAGCATATCATCAACATATAGCAGTAAAATAATAAAATCATCATCTGAAAATTTCTTCATAAACACACAATGATCAGATGTGGTTCTATTATACCATTGACTCATCATAAAAGAATCAAACTTTTTGTACCACTATCTAGGTGCATGTTTGAGTCCATATAAGCTTTTCCTAAGCTTACATATCAGATTTTCTTTTTCCTTAACTTAAAAACCTTCTGGTTGCTCCATGTAAATTTCTTCTTCTAAGTCACCATGAAAAAAATATTGTTTTCACATCAAGTTGCTCAACTTCTAAATTCAAGCGAGCAGCCAAACCAAGAACAACTCGGATAGAGGACATTTTCACCACAGGAGAAAATATTTCTTCAAAGTCAATACCTTTCTTCTAACTAAATCCTTTCACAACTAGTCGTGCTTTGTATCTTTGTTATGAGCTATTATTTTCAGACTTCAATTTGTAAACACACTTATTCTTAAAAGCTTTCTTCTCTTGAGGCAACTTTACCAAGTCATAGGTGTGGTTCTCTAACAAGGATCTCATCTCTTCTTGCATGGCTTTAACCCACTCATTCTTATATTCATGTAGAATAGCTTCTTGGTAAGTTTCTGGCTCTCCCCCGTCAGTAAGCATAACATACTCATGTGGAGGATATCTGGTAGATGGTTGTCGCTCTCAAGTGGATCTTCTCAATGGAATCTCAATTGGTGGTGGAGGTGCTTGTTGAGTTGGTTCAACATCATCAACTATAGGGGTATCATCACTAGCATTCTCACCATAATCTTCTTGTTCATCTCCCCCATGATCATCATGAACTATAGGTGAAGGAATTGGACCCAAACTTCAAGGAATATAAACAGAGGTTTTTAGCTTCTTAACATTATCACCATCATCAAACAATTGGTCTTCGAGAAATACAACATCTTTGCTTCTAATAATATTCTTATTCATTGGATCCCATAATCTGTACTCAAACTTTTCATGACCATATCTCAAGAAGATCATGCTTTTGCCTTATTATCAAGCTTGGACCTCTCATCTTTGGGAATATGAACAAATGCTTTACACCCAAAGACTCTCAAGTGATTATAAGACATATCTTTTTCTTTCCATACTCTATCTGGAACATCACCTTTTAGAGGAACTTATGAAGAAAGATTTATCAGTTCAATTGTAGTTCTCATAGCCTCCCCCCAAAATGACTTCGGTAACTTGGCGTGAGAAAGCATACACCTAATCCTTTCTTCAATGGTTCTGTTCATCCTTTCTGTCACACCGTTCTACTGAGGAGTTTTAGGAACTGTTTTCTCAAGCCTAATTCCATGAAACATGCAATAACTCTCAAAAGGACCTCTATACTCGCCATCATTATCTGATCGAACACACTTTAGCTTTCTATCAGTTTCTCTTTCAATAATAACATGAAACTCCTTGAAAACATCGAGTACCTATTCTTTATATTTCAAAGCAAAAGTCCACACTTTTCTAGAATGGTCATCAATAAAAGTAACAAAATAAAGAGCACCTCCAAGAGTTCTAGTTTGCATAGTACAAACATCAGTATGAACTAAATCAATAACATCTGATCTTCTAGATGATGGATATGTATGAAATGCAACTCTATGTGTTTTTCCAACTAAACAATGATCACAAGATTTAAGAAATGTACCTTGCAACTCTAGTAAGAACTATTTTCTAGCAAGAGTTTGAAATCCCTTCTCGGTGATATGACCAAGTCTCTTATGCCAAAGATCTATACTTTCACCTTTTTGAATTGCATTAATCTCTCTTTTGTGTAGCTTAGCTTCCATGACATAAAAAGAGTTAAGCTTCTTTCCTCTTACCACAATTAGAGAACCTTTAGTGAGTTTCTATTTGCTTTCACCAAAATAATATGCAAAGCCCTCATCATCAAGTCTACCTGTAGATATCAAGTTAAGACGAATATCTGGAACATGCCTTACATCTTTGAGTATCAATTTGCTCCCAACACTAGTCTCCAAGCAAATATCTCCAACACCCATAATCTTAGATGTACCACTGTTTCCCATTTTGACATTACCAAAATCACCAACAGTGTAAGACCTCAAGAAATCACCATGAGAAGTAACATGAAACACAACACCAGAGTCAATTACCCAGTTATTATCTTGAGCTACAAGACTAACAAACCTTCATCACAAACAATAGTGATATCACATTTAGCAGCAATGTATTGATCTCTTTCTCATTTTTCTTCCTTTCATTATGTTCTCGGTTCCAAAACCTACACTCTTTCTTCATGTGACCTAGCATATTATAGTGGAAATATTTGATATCTCTTCTAGACTTGGATCTTCCTCTATAACCATGTGGATTTCTACTATGACTTCTTCCATGTCTTTCTTATTTTTCAGTAAAAAATGCCCTAGAAGAAGATTCACACTGTTCTTTCCTTATGGCATCTTCATTTAGCAAACTGTCTTTAACCATATCTATAGTTAGAGTCCCCTCTAGGTTGGAGTTACAAATTGTCAACACAAACATTTCCCAATATTCTAGTGAAGAGTTGAGAAGTAATAATCCTTGCATCTCATCATCTATATTCATTTTCAAAGCAACCAGTTTGTTTGTAAGACTCTAAAATAGGCTTATATGCTCAACAATGTTATCACCATCTTTATACTTCAAATTTATAAGCCTTTTGAGGAGAGAAATTCTATTTCCCATTGTCTTTTTCACAAAGAGATTTTCTAACCTTTGCCAAACAATATCATGGTTTCATCAGAAATATACTCATGCAAATTTATATCCATCCATCTTCTAATATAGGCAATAGCTTTTCTATATTGAACTTCTCATTCTTCATCGTCTATAGTAGAAGATTTATCTTTAACCTTCGGCTTATACAAATCTTTGCAATAAAGCAAATCTTCCATCACACACCTCCAAGTGAAATAATTTGATGAGTTCAATTTAATCATATCATCTAATTGCTCCATTTCAATCACACAAGAAAAACTAGCACCAAATAACTTGTTGCTCTTATATTACTTGTTGGGAAAAAACATGTTAAAGCGGAATAATTCTTTTTCCTCTTTGTGTATTAAAATACCAACTTGATATCAATATGCTAATATCAACCAGAACAATATAAACAGTAGAGCAATAAATCAATCACATAATGAGACCAAATCTTTTAACATGGAAAACCCAATATGGAAAAAACCACGGGACCGTAGTCCACCTCAAACTTCCACTATCAATAATAATGATAACAGGTTTATAGTAAATCTTCTTTGGAATAACTAGAGGATCATAATAACATCAAGAACATAGATCTTGGCTCAAGAATAGCATATCAACATCACGGATCTAAAAATTCTAGGTCTCACAAAATAGATATAGCAGGAAAGTACCTCATAGAGGATAAATTATAGATTAATATCGTTAGAATTATAAAGCTTATTGTAAGAATTCTTGCATAAAATTTGGATCAAAATTGACAATATTTAACCACTGATCGTAAAATTATCCAAGCCGACTTATTTAGACTTATGACCCAAATTATCCAAGCCCGGCTGGACCCAACACTTGATAACTAGCAGGCTGGGAAATTTGTGGAGGGTGGTGGTGGACAGGTTTTTCACATAGGCTACTTCTCTTTGTTGCCTGTCGGTCGGTTGGCACATTAGCTAAAATGTGTTGTTGCCTTCCTTCTATGTGAATTTTCTTTTTCTCTTTTATGACTATTTTTAATATTTGAAGGGATCTTGAACCTCAACTCACAAACTATCTTTTCACTTTCGTGTCGAAACTAGCAAGTTTAGATGAGAGATAGATCTAATGGTTCTTCTATCATAAAAATGAACAAACTTTAATGCAGCAACTTTTAACTTTCTGCAAAGCACTGAGCTACAATCTCTATTGGGACGATTTTGTACTTTCAAGAACGGACTCATTGCTTAAGCAAGTAGCGGGTTCACTATGGATGAGAAATTATGTCAGCAATGAACTGTTTTAGGATGTGAATTATCGATTTAGAGAAAGTATCGAGTTATTATCATTTTTCCTCCTCGGAGCACGAAAAGCACATGCGTGGCTGACATGATTATGTCATTCAAATGCTAGGAATGGTTTGTAATCCAAATTAAACAGGAAGTTGTCCTTGTCGTGTAGTTGGTTCTTTTGTAAGAACTTAAGCTACTCTCTAGTTATTTTTATTAGTGGGCTCCTATCGTGATAACTTAAGATCAAATAAATAGTGGCGGTAGTGTTTTGCACTTCCAACACAATCGTGTCTTTTTTTTGGATGGAGAGCTGTTGTGATCCAGAAATCTAAATATGCGTAGAGGTAATATAAAGGTTTAAAAGAGGTTCCTAATTATTTGAGTGTTAACTTGGATATTTGGATTGTAATGGTGTTTTTCTGATAGATTACACACTTATTTGCTGAGACATTTGATTGTCTATCCTTGTGAATCATGCTGAGAGCAAACATAACAACTTTTGGTCGAGGACATGATCTCCTTGACTCCATATCGATGATTTAATGTTTGGTTTGATGAAATCGGAAATTAGTGTGAACTTAATTTCAGCAAAACTCAAGATTGTCGTTGGAAAGGAAGTTGGCTATAGCCAGAGTTTGGCTTGTTTGAGCAGGGCAAAGTTCCAAAACATATCCACTTACTCCGACATGGCAGTTACAAGTTGAGTTGTACCATATTTTCATTTGTGCTCAACTTATAGCAACAGCAATGGCATGAAGTCATAAACAAATTGTGTAGTTTGAATGGCAAATTAAAGCACATTAAGTTTATTCTTCAAATTTGTCACAATAGATAATTACGTGGACATTTTGCTTCAGGAAATTTGAGTTCAAATCTACCGCAATCATGAACATGGGTTTCTCTACTTCCTTAAGGTTCTTTAGTCGACTTAACCATTTGATAACCTTTGCCCTTGATAAGGGATAATTTGTCAGTCGATCATTGGTGCGACCCCGTAGGTTCACGAGAAATTATTCGCTTTGGACGATGAGACATAAAGGGAATCTAGCGGACTTATGAGTTCTTGATTCTCATAGCCCTCAACCAATGTGTGACTAAATGGTCTTATCAACTATGATCGAGTTAAATATGAGGCTCAGATACCGAATAATACAACAGTGCACATTGATAAATTGAAGTTGGCTTTCGATCTCCCATACTTGTAGGTTTCTTTGGTCACTTGGACGATCGAAGGGAGTTGTCCAAGAATAAGAACCAGATAGATAGTCATGAGTTTGCTACGAGCGGAGGGATGATCGGATTAATGATGTGAGTGTAGTTGCAGATTAAATATTCGCTCAATGGATGCAGTAGCAACAAATTTCAATAATTTGTTCCCCTTGATTAACTCTTTTATTTTCTATTTCAATATCTTCCCCGAGAGGATTCCCGGTCTGACCTCAGATGAAACTCTGATTAGCTATGGAAAGGATAAAATGGATTAGAGATATATCTCAACAATTTTGAATATAGTTTATCAGATAAGGATGCCTATTAATTTCTTTATTGGGATTTATATTTATATATATAAATAGTATTCGATGTTTGTGTCTTTGTGCTTCGAGAATGATGGTTCAGTCATTTTCTTTTTCTGTTTTGAGCAGGAGTTACAAAAAAGAAACCTCTGCCGAGTTAAAAAGGGACTCCGAACATCTCGACTAATTATTATTATTATTTTTTCTACTTTTAAAAGTTCAGTCTGTCTTTGTTATTTTGTAACTCGGAATTCTAATTCGAAACTCACTCGCTCTTAGAAGCCACTTGCTGTGCAGGAATCTTTCGTCAACATTCCAGAAGATACGATTCACGAGGCTCTCAGAGTCGCCCTCGGTATAAATGGTCATAAAATCCTTTCTCTCAGTGGGGATTCATCTATTTGATGGTTTCGTGAACTTGGACTTCGTATTGCAGATATCAGAAATCACCCGATCGTCATACATTGCAAGCGGGGAAAGGTAAAGTCTCCTTACTTTTTCTGGCATCAATCTCAGAACTCGGTGACTGAGCAAGCTTAAATTATCCCAATCATCAATCTGTATCCTTGCAGCATCGAACCGGTTGTCTCGTAGGCTGTCTAAGAAAACTGCAGCGATGGTGTCTTGCTTCAATATTCGACGAGTACCAGCGCTTTGCCGCCGCTAAAGCAAGAGTTTCCGATCAAATGTTTATGGAGCGATTTGATATCTCAGGCTTTAAACACTTGCAGGCTTCATTTTCGAGTTAGGGGAGGCCGGCATCATTTCACTATAAAGACGTCAGCCTCCTTGTTCCTTGTCGAAAGAACGAGAAAGGCTGCTTTTTAATTTAACGCATGGACTGCAGTATGTTATAAAACAAATCTTTTTATGCATAATATGGGCACCCAACGATTTAATCTACTGCCTGGCGTACTCGGTGTCGGTTTGTGTGTCATCTCGTCGGCTATCATCAGCCCTCGTTCTTTGGTTGAATTGCAAGTAGTTCTTGTATCCAGTCCTCTGCATTTATTTTCCTCCAAGCTACGCCTCCCTCCCAATATGTGGCAGAATATGTCAAGCCCATTATTATTCTGCTTCGAGCACAGACTTGTTTCTGGTGCTTATAGTTCTATATAGGCATCCTTAATTTTCTTTCACCTTGCTGTTTGTTTCCTACAACTTGTCTAACTAAAATTGATTGCAAAATCTCCATTCCAGCTTTGCGCTTTGGGGTGGTATTATTGTTGGAAAGAATAGAAGATAAGAAGCTTTGAAGAAGATTAGGAGAGAACAATGACGGCTTGTCTGCGATGGCGACGACGACAACTTGTAGCTAAGGAGGAAGCTACAGTAGTGGAGGAAACTTCTTTACTCCATATAGGCAAGGAATGTGATAAATGACAAGCTTCGATGGCAATGGAGCCTCGCTCGTCTCTCTCCTATTTATACATTAACATGTCTCTCTCCTATTTATACAGATCAGGAGGGAGGATTTTCTTCAACAGAATAGAGAATTTTCCTCAATAGAGTAGAGAGATTTCCTTATATAGTTGGGGAAATCTTATCTACTATCAATTATGTTTACACTATTTTAGTTCATCTAAGATTCTAGTTTTAATTGATATAGAAGAATCAAAAACTGATTGTAAGGTCGTAAAGCATATACAAGACATTTGGATGGGAAACATGAAGTCAGAAACACTTTTTTTTTTTTTGTCTCTGAGTTAACTTTCAATAGGTACATTGAGCTCTCTCGAGTCGTCATCTATTGGGTGGGCTCCCAATGGTTTTGCCTAAGGAGAACCTCCTCCACGATCGTCTCCCGGGTCCGATGGTGAGCATCATCCGATAAGGTTCTTCATTGGTACGAGCTTTTTATGCCATGGGGAACTAATTGATCGTTCTTTGCTTTGGGATGAGTATGGATCTTAAAACTTGGGAGATCGGCCACCATTAATTGCTAGGTGTTGATTCTCCAAACTTTCTGACTAGAGTAGGATTGAAGGGCCTCTATCGCTTAATATTTTCACCCTGGCCTATGACGTTGTCGATCTTGACTTCATACGAGGGGTCGAGTCAAGATATACTCTTAGAACGATCACATGCATTTGTTGGACATCACATCACATTGAATGAAAGACAGAGAGGAACCAACAAGTCTAAGCATGATTGTCGGTGTTGAGTAGGAGTTAATTTTTATGTTTTGTATGTTGGGTTGATAGTCCACCAAATTCAGCCTATAGTAGGCTTGTATAGTCCACAGCTCACATATTTTCTTAATCTAACCCTAAATTATATTAGGGGGGAGTAGGGGGTTGCGAAAAGAGAAGGAAAAACTATCCTAACAATGTGAATTCTGCAGCCACGTGATTCCAACGACGAGGAGAACAAGATAGAAAAATAAAAAAAAGAAAGGGAAGAAGACAATGATACTATAGTAAGATTGTTCTCAATCATTCAATAGTATTTTCATCTCAGGTTAGATCAAATCTACAGTAGAATTTTGCTATGATTACTTAGGTGAGAATTTGGATATTGTGCATAATGACGTGATCCTTATATTCTAGTTATTCTCTTATTTCATGAACTATAACATACTTTGGATATGAGAGAGAAGTTTATGTGAGCTCCTTGCTGCTTTGGAGTTGGGTATGGGAGCTTAAATGTGCTTGTTTGCACATACAGAAGAGGAGATGGTTATAGGTTTAATGTAGTGTTCCATATCAATAGAATGCACATAATAGAAGTTAGTAAACTTCCATACTTAGGCTACCACCAGAAACAATGGTCTCATCAATTCAATTTGACCTTTTAACCATGCACACATCAACCACCATAATATCGATTTGGTATGTGCCAATTTTGATAACCTATGGTTTAGGTAATTTTCGAGATCACGGGCCATCAGATTACAATGGACCTCCAACGATGTGATTTCGTTATTCGCCTATAACAGGCGTCATCGGGTTCACCAACAATGTGACTTCGTTGTTCGCCTGTAATTGACATCATGGGGTTCACATGAAGGTCAATTTATGAGTCAGTTTATACGTTGAATGTGTACATTCATTTCTTCTCGAGGTGACGATCCCTTTGTGAATAAGAAGGATCAGCTGTATTCTTTGTGACGTGAAACAATGAAAGCCTACCATACATATAAAAGAAGTGTGGTGGAAATTTAAGAAATTTAAGATTATATTTAAAAATATATTTTATATTTTTAAATATAGTTAAAGAAAAAAAATGTCTTAAATCAATGTGTTTGTGAAATGTCTTAAATGCTTGGTAAGCAATAAATGAAAACTATATTTTAATATTTCGAATGTCCTTGAATATTTTATGATGAATTTATCATTATAATATTTTTAATATTTATTCAAATAAATAAATATATATTATTTATATAAATAAAAAATATATGTAATCTTATAAAAAATTTATATAGCCCAAATATATAATAAAATATAATTATATCAATAAATATAAAATAATATTCATAAATAAATAAATAAATAAATAAAATTCTATCTTATAAAAAGTATAAATCATGTTGATTTCTTCGTAACTCATTTTAACAATATTTTTAATTTTAAATAAAGTCATAGGATATTTTTAAATTTTAAAAATTTATATTAACATCTCATAAATATTAAAATACTAATATTATCCTAAAATAATATTAATATTTAAGCATTATCAATGTATCATTTAGACAACTTGTAGTTCGATTTCTTCTCATCCCAATTAAAGTTGTTGACTCCTTTATTATTATTTTTTTCTTTTTTTAATGTGTTTGCTTTGATTTATGATGTTGAAGATAAGTTACTTAGGACAGATAACCATGTCCCAGGTGTGCATCAATGTATTAATAGCTAATCTAAATCCATGGTCCTGACAAAGGACCCCGCCAAGCACCACGAGCAATGCTCACATGTTAAGTCCGGCACAAGAACCACAACTCCCGCCCTCACAGAACCCACGTAAATCGAACCACACCACGAACGAATACGCTCGCCCATAATTGTAGTTTGGTGCTCATTAATGACAATAATTAACTCCACAAATAAAAATTAAGCCTACCGCTCCGGTAAGACATCAATCACATATAATTTGAAGGGTTTACTGATACCCTTTCATCCGATCCCTTCATGCACAGATAGAGAGGAAACCTACGATTTGATTTCGATATACGTGTCTGGAGATCTTAATTTTGTCGAGAAGCTACTCCAGTGGTGCATTTTTGCTTCTAATCCATCGATTTTTTGTGGAATCGATCACTGATTACCGTTGCAGAAGGCGATCGAGTCGGGGATTCCAAGTGGGTTAAAGTTAGACTATTAGGTGATCAATTGATCGATCAATCTGACGCTCGACATGAGGTGCAATACTCTCTCTAACTCTTCTTGCAATTCGTCGCCAGATAGTCTTGAAAGTCGCTACTGTTTTGGCTCCATATCTTTTTTTTTTATCTATTGCTTTCCTGCTTGTTTGATACTGTTCCGATTAAATCTATTGGTGTTGTATACCCTTTTTTTTCTTTTTTGGTGAAACATGTGAAAAATCAATCTTGGAATAATGTGGAATTTATGTGAAAGGAACAAATTTTGAAGGCTTTTCATGGCACCTGATGGTAGAATTCACAATGCATTTACCGATTGAGGAAGATGATGGCCCCAAGGATGGTGGTGGTGGTGGTGGTTAGTCGAATCCACACTGTGAAGAAAGGGAGGTTACAAGTGTAACTCTTTTTCAAATGATAGTAACAAGGTATTACTAGTCCAAAATAAAATCAAATAGAAAAAATAAGAAACTAAAATAAATTTTTTTTTTTTTATTGAACTTGAATGACTATTAGACTTGACTCGAATACTTGAAGTTTTAATTGATCTATATGTAGATGTCACCTATTTATAGATGTAAAATTTGATAGTCCTTAATCTCTACAACTCTATCTAATTGAAATATTCTAAAATATATTTTAAACTAAGAATTTCTTATCCCTAAAACTCTATCTAATCTCATTTAAAATATAAAATATTAATTTATGATCTTTCAAAATGTACTTTAACTTCTTAACATTTCCTTTTAAAGTATACTTTTTGGAGATAAGTCCCGACTTGATCCGTAAGGTCATGCTCATAATTGCCATCAAGTATAGGATTACTCATAGAAAGACGGGCTCCGACCAAATTGTTCTCCTAGGTGCATATGAATGTTACTATCCAGATCCTTTCTCATTTTACTCAGAAATCTACCTAAATCAAGTTGCTCCATTTCGAAACTTCTAGGATTATCTGGAATACCTCTTAATCCAGAGCCTGATCCAAACTTTCTAGACGAAAAACTACTAAAATCTCTAATTGTACTTTGTGTAGAAGGCACAACATCCATACGATGATCGAATTCAAGAATGAACTTGTACAAATAAAAAATAATACCAAATTCTTGACAGAAACTAATAAGCAATGATTTGCATCTTTCATTTGGCAAAGGCCTAAATCTATCTTTAGGCAATCCATGAGCTAAAGCAAAATCATGCATGCTATCAACTTGAACTTTTCCTAGAATCCCATTAGCCTTAACGCCTTTAGCTTCATCAAAACAAGTAGGCTCAAAATTATCAATTGATTTACATTGTCTCTAATGTGTTAGTTTGATAATTGTTCTTTTTGATCTTCTCAATGTTGGAATTTTCTTTTTATAAATATCATTACTTTCTGATAGAATCCTTGCAGATTTTAAACTTGGGGTTGATCTCTTTAGGGGATTGGCCTCCTTGGAACTCTATAGGGGTTCCTCCCTCCAAGTTGTTGCTCAAAGGCTGCAGAAAAGATTCATCTATTGCTTAAGAAAAGAGAAGGAATACATGACTATTTATAGAGCTTCTAAACCCTAACTCATAATAGGACTCCTACTCAAGACTCCTATTCCCTTACAACTCATAATTCTTCTCTAAGAAAAAACCTCCTACATGAATGTCCCTCTCAATTAGGACTCTCCTAGCTAAAGTCCTAACAGAATGTCCCTCTCAATTAGGACTCTCCTAGCTAGAGTCCTAACAGAGTCCTAACAGAATATCCCTCTCAATTAGGACTCTCCTAGCTAGAGTCCTAACAGACCCGTCATCTTCAAATCAGTTTTGTCCTCAAGGCTGAGATTCCAAGAACTCAGGGAACCGGGTCTTCAACTCCTCATATGGTTCCCATGTGGCGTCTTCAAGTGGTAGATTATTCCAATGCACTAGTACTTCAGTAGAGGGATGTCGGCGACGCATCACGATCCTACGATCGAGGATGGCTTGTGGTTGGGCTTGAATAACTTCATCCTCAGTTGTGTTGGGCAGTTGGATCTGGGGTGACTCGTGTTCTCCCAACTTGGGCTTTAGGCATGATACGTGGAAGACAGGGTGAATTTTGGCATCCTCAAGTAATTTAAGTCTATACGCCATGGCTCGAATACGCTCTGTGATCTGATAGGGCCCATAAAAACGTAGGGATAGCTTCATGGAGGCTCGAGTGTTGATAGAGAGTTGCTTGTATGGTTGTAGGCGAAGATAAACCCAATCTCCCACTGAAAATTCTCTTTCACTTCGTCGTGTGTCGGCTTGCTGCTTCATTCTGGCTTGAGCGGTAGAGAGATTATCTTTTAACAGTTGTAAGAGTTTGTCCCTATCAATCAATTCTTGGTCAACCTGATCTACCTTGGCCGAGCCATTTACATACTTTGGAATCACATGGGCTGGTCGACCATACAATGCTTCATAAGGGGCACATTTTGTAGATGAATGATATATAGTATTATACCACTATTTGGCCCAGGGAAGCCATTTCGCCCACTCTTTTGGTCGGTCGCTAGCGAAACACCGGAGGTACGTCTCTAAGCACCTATTTACCACCTCTGTTTGGCCGTCAGTTTGTGGATGATACGCTATGCTCATCTTGAGTTTGGTGCCTTGTAACTGAAATAACTCGGTCCAAAATTTACTAGTGAAGATCCTGTCACGATCACTTACGATGGACCTTGGCATCCCATGCAGTTTAACAATATTTTCTATGAAAATCTGGGCAATACTAGCAGTAGTGTAGGGATTTCTCACAGCACAAAAATGAGCATATTTCGTAAGTCGATCAACCACCACAAGAATCGTGCTTTTACCTTTGGAAGATGGTAGCCCTTCAATGAAGTCCATGGAGATGTCAGTCCACACTGAGTCTGGTATGGGTAGTGGTTGTAGCTTCCCTGGATTTGCCACAGTTTCACCCTTGTGCTGTTGACATACATCACATTGTGCCACATATTCAGCAATAATTTTTTTCATCCCTCTCCAATAAAAAATTTGCTTCACTCTTTTGTAGGTTCTTAGGAATCCAGAGTGCCCTGTTGAAGGTATTGAGTGCATTTCATGCAAGATGATTGCGATGCAAGGGGAGTCAGGTATAAGCACAATACGACCTTTGTAGCGTAGATCCCTCGAATCCCAGATGTAGTGGGCTATTGCACTTGGATCCTCCTCCAATTTTTTTTATGATGTTGCTAATCTCTGGATCCTTCTTCCATTCTTCCCTAATGTCCTCGAGGAGACCGGTGGTAGAATGGGAGATGGCTGAAACCTTAGCTTGTTCAGGTAGCCGTGAGAGTGTATCTGCAACAACGTTTTCTTTCCCCTTTTTGTAAATAATTTCATAATCAAATCCAAGAAGTTTGGTTACCCATTTTTGCTGCTCAGGGGATGATATCTTTTGCTCCAAAAAGTACTTGAGGCTTTTATGGTCAGTTTTAATTTGAAATCGCCGGTCGATCAGGTAGGGTCTCCACCTCGTTACTGCGTGTATAATGGCAAGCATCTCCTTATCAGATACTGATATGTTTTGATGGGAGGGAGATAATGTCTTGCTAGTGTATGTGAGTGGTTGACCATTTTGCATGAGAACGACTCCAATTCTGACTCCAGATGCGTCGGCCTCAATGATGAAGGGTCTATTGAAATCTGGTAGCGCAAGCACCGGCATCGTTGCCGTGGCTGCTTTAAGTTTGTCGAAGGTAGCTGAGGCTTTGTCCGACCATTGGAAAGCATCTTTTTTTAGTAAAGAAGTGAGTGGTGCACTGATCTTCCCATAGTCCTTAACAAATTTTTGGTAGTAGCCCGTTAGTCCAAGGAACCCCCGTAGTAATTTCACGTTTGTAGGTTTCGGCCAGCCTTGCATTGCCTCAATTTTTATTGGGTCTACCGCCACTCCTTCTTCTGATATTATATGCCCAAGGTACTCTACTTTTTGCTGGAGAAAGCTGCACTTTGGTTGCTTAACAAAAAAAGTATTCTTCCGAAGAATCGTCAAAACAATCCGTAAATGCTGAAAGTGAGTCTCAAGAGAAGGGCTATAAACGAGAATATCATCAAAAAATACCAGCACAAATTTATGAAGAAAGCTATAAAATATATCATTCATGAGACTTTGGAAGGTTGAAGGAGCATTAGTGAGTCCAAAAGGCATTACCAAGAATTCATAATGGCCATCATGTGTGCGAAATGCAGTTTTTGGAATGTCATCGTCACATACCCAAATTTGGTGGTAACCAGATCGGAGGTCCAACTTCGTGAAGACTCGAGCTCCTTTCAATTCATCAAGAAGTTCATCCACCACTGGTATTGGGTACTTGTCCTTGACTGTGATGCCATTTAAAGCTCGGTAGTCGATGCACATCCGCCAAGTTCCGTCCTTCTTGCGTACAAGTAGCATCGGTGAGGAATAGAGGCTGCAACTTGGCCGAATCACCCCTGTTTCAAGCATCTCCTTTATGATCTTTTTAATTTCATCTTTTTGGAGGTGAGGATATCGGTACGGTCGAGTGTTCACTGGTGGCTTGCCTGGAAGGATTGGAATTCGATGGTCATATTGCCGAGAAGGAGGAAGACCGCGCGGTTCAGCAAATATGTCGGCAAATTCAGTAAGCAATTAGACAATATTTTGATCTTCAATTTCTATTTTCTTCCCCCTCTGGTTGCTGTTGGAGGTGCATCAAAAAGCCACCATTTACCTTGTAAAAAACTTTCTCCATTCGTTGGGTCGAAACAGTGGTAACGTTGCTTCCGCGCTTCTCGCGTAGGATGATCTGTTTGCCTTTACAGTAGAATTTCATAATTAATTTAGAAAAGTTCCAAGAGACATCACCAAGTGTAGTCAGCCATTCTATACCAAGCACTGCCTCATAGTCATCGATTGGTAGGAGGAAGAAATCGGTGATAATTTCTTGGTCTTGCAGTAATAGTTTCACCTGCGGGCATCTTTGGTCGCACTTTAGGATTCTGCAGTCGGCAACCTTTACATCGAACTTGCTGCAACCTTCAATATGCAGTGCCATCCGAGCAGCAACCTTACTATTCAAGAAGTTATTAGTGCTACCCGTGTCGATGAGAACAGTGATCAGCTGTTGTTTGAGAAGGCCTCCAACTTTTATCGTTTGTGGATTTGAGTAGCCGGCTAGTGCGTGTACCGTAATGTCGATCGGCTGTGGCTCTTCTTCCATATCTTCTTCTTCATGTTCAAGGATCTCTTCCAGATGTTCAATGACCTCATCTTCTACTGGTTCAATCAAAAGAAGTCTACCTTTTTTACAGCGATGCTCGCGACTCCACGGCTCGTCGCAATGCCAACATAACCCCATCGCAGATCGCTCCCGAAGTTCTTCTCTTGTTAACCTTTTTGGTGCAGGGACTCGGTTGATAGTAGGGGGCTGAGGGCTTTAGTATTGTAGGTCATGGAGTGATCCTAGTCCTCCGAGCTTCATGGTTCAATCTGTCACGCCCCTCAAAATAGCGATAATATTTAAAATTTTCATCATAACTAACCCAGGATCCAAACAAACATTTGAGGTCACTAAGAAAACATTCAGATCAAAAATTTCATCTCTATAGTCTACAAATTTATAACCCTGTGCAGTTCATAAACATCCCACACATCACTCGATAATTCAAACAAACTGAACTTAACTCATCAAAATAATAACCACAACATAAAATTCACAAGTGGGGAAGTCTATGCAGTCACCAAACCAACGATTACCATAAGATCATATCATTACATAAATTTAACTTAACATTCCAAAATCCTATACATGAGGGATCCTTTATCTTACACATTTAAGCAAGCGATATGCTATCATGAAAAATTTATCAACAAACGGGGTGAGCATAAAGAGCTCAGCAAGTGACTAACATATCCATATCAAAATAGTACAATTTCCAAAGAGATACAGTTTCAAAATACAAGGCAGAATATATGATTTCGTCGACATAATATCATTAGGAGCAGAAACATAATTGTCCTTTCAATATTATATATTTGGTTCCTAACAGATGGGGCATAGAGTAATTGGAGCATATCAGTAACAAAGGAAACATATCGGAGCTTATCAATGGCATATAAAATTTTCCGAAGCATATCAACGGCATATGGAATATTTCGAAGCAAAATCATCAGTGAATGAAGCATTTCAGAGCATATCAAAAACAAATATCGTACAGAAGCTCAAAACGTAGTCCTTGACGTTGCAATCATATCATTCTTATCCAGAGCATGAACAGAAACAACTCACCAAAACTCTGGATGTCATATCAAACATATAGAAGGTGTAGTGGGATCTCAGTCAGAATGTGATTCATCCATTTCTGAATGACCACCTGACAAAAGTCTACAATATCCCACAGAGCGGGACCCCACAGAGCGGGCAATAAGCGCATACCCTTTATCATTTCTGGCAAAGGTCCAGAATATCCCACAGAGCGGGACCCCACAGAGCGGGCAATAAGCGCATACCCTTTACCATTTCTGGCAAAGGTCCAGACAATCCCACACAACAAAGTACAAGAGGGCAGTTTTAACAATAAGTAGCATATATCGGAAGCACACGCGGAACAACGAAACGTGCATGTGCCTTTTCAAGACAATACGAAACAAAGAACAAATCTCTCACAAATATATTCAGATTTGGAATGAAATGAAAACAAGAGTGTACAGGGATTCCAAGCAATCATATTTAGCTCAATTCCAATAAGAAGGTTAGACGAATTCAAATATCCAAAGGAATGGAACAAAATACGCGAAATCGACCAAAGCTCGATTTCGGACAGAATTCCAGTGGCACATCAAACAAATATTTCAGAATATCAATTATGCTCCAATACCCATAAGAAAGCTATGGTCGAACCATATATCAATCTATATTCTGATGGAACAAATTTCATATGAAACAGGGTTCCCAACACGGAGTTACCTTTGATTTGGTAACACAAGGTCAAAAACACAATCACTGTTTTGCAGAATTTATAGGGTCGGATTCAACAGATAATACGGTAGGCAATTGAATTCCAAAATTTTCAAACTATATTTCAAAAGAAAATTTTCAAGTCTAGTTTCAAATAAAATCAGTTTGGTACAAATCAGAATTTTCAACAGGGAGTTATAGGCATTTTTGTATCGACAGGTCAGAAATCTTGAACCCTGTTTTACAGCGTCTATAGGCTCATTTGAAGCAGATGTTTGGGTAAGTATTCGGTGTCCAAAATCTACAAAATCAGTGTCAAAAGAAAGATATACGAGTCTAATTTCAAACGAAATAGTCCTGCCCGAATTCACATTTTGTGCTAAAACTTATAGCTGAATCAGTGTATAGGGGTCAGTTTACCGAAAAAAAACTTCAGAATCCATGGTTTTATGTCCAAAGGGAGACATATCAGTTTCTAAATAGAAATCCTTCAATTTATTTTGAATCAACATAAAAACAGAGACTAAAAATTCTGTAGGAGGGGGTTAGAACACTTGCCTTTGAGAATTTTGACCCGAAGTGAAAAGATTAAAGCAAGAACCCTAAAAACCCCAATTTTTTTTTTTTCTTCTTCTTCTTCTTCTTTCTTTCTTTCTTTCCCTCTTTCCCTGATCACCCACGAGCTGCCTTCTCTGCTTCCTTAAGAACGAAGGCAGAGAGGCTTAAATGGTGGAATTTGTCATTTTGTGCGTTTTGCAGTTTAGTCCTTATTTTTATCATATTCGTGATTAGGTCCTTAGGGTTTACATATAGGTCCTCAGATTTTTTTTTTTTTTTTTGAACAGATCTCCCAAATCTTACAAATAAGTTACCTCTGATTCATACTCTATTTCTTTTGTCAATTTAAAATAAATGCTTACATTATCAACAGAAATTTATACGAAAATTCGGAAACGAGGGGTGTTACACTCTCCCTCCCTTAAAAGAAAAATTTAGTCCTCTAAATTTATCGTACCTCTATCGATGAAAAGACTGGGATACACCTTTTTCATTTCCTCCTCTAGCTCCCAAGTTGTCTCCTCTCCAGAATGATGTCTCCAAATTACTTGAACCTATGGGATGACCCGATTCCTTAGGACTTTTTCTTTCTTATCGACAATCTGAATAGGCTCTTCCACATAAGATAAATCTTTATCAATCTCCACCAGCTCATACTTAATGATGTGAGAAGGGTCATATATATACTTCCTAATCATCGAGATATGAAATATATCATGGACATGACTCAATGCTGGTGGCAAGGCAATCCTGTAAGTGACAGAACCAACCCTCTCAAGAACCTCAAAAGGTCCAATAAATCTGGGGTTTAACTTTCCTTTCTTCCCAAACCTTATAATGCCTTTGGAAGGGGAGACTTTCAAGAATACAAAATCTCCGATTTCAAACTCAATATCTCGTCTTCTATTGTCGGCATAACTCTTTTGACGACTCTGAGCAGTTTTTAACCTTTTCCTTATAACTTAAATTTTCTCGGAAGTTTCTTGTACCTTGTCCGGTGCTAACAGCTTTCTGTCACCAACTTCCTCCCAACATATAGGTGTTATGCACCTTCGCTCATATAAAGCTTCATAAGGAGCCATCTGAATACTTGAATGATAACTATTATTATACGTGAACTCAACAAGTGAAATATCCTTATCCCATTCACCTTTCCAATCCATAACATAGGCTCTAAGCAAATCCTCAAGTGTTTGAATTGTTCTTTCTGACTGATCATCAGTCTGAGGATGATATGCAGTACTAAACTTAACTTTAGTGCCCATCGACTCCTGCAATCTTCTCCAGAATCTAGAGAGAAATCTGGAGTCTCTATCAGAGATGATCTCCTTTGGAATACCATGAAGTCTTACTATTTCACTGACATATAAATCTGCAAGTCTATCAAGCGAATAAGTCATATTAATCGGTAGGAAGTGTGCAGATTTTGTTAACCTATCAATGATAACCCAAATAGCATCATGCTTCCTCGAGGTTCTGGGTAGCCCTGAAACAAAATCCATAGTAATACATTCCTATTTCAATTCAGGAATAACTAAAGGTTGCAACAAGCCTCCAGGTCTTTGGTGTTCTACTTTGATTTGCTGACAAGTCAAACATTTTGAAACATACATTGCAATTTCCTTCTTCATGCCTTCCCACCAATAATGACTTTGAAGATCTCTATACATCTTAGTGCTCCTAGGGTGTAGGGTGTACTTTGAAGTATGACTTTCATTTAAGATTTGATTCTTGATATCTGGTTCATTTGGTACACATACTCTCTCCCGAAATCTCAATAGGCCATCCTTTGAAACTTGAAATTGTGGCTTCAATTCCTTTTCTACTTCACTCCTCAAGTAGATTAAATGTGGATCTCGTAATTGTCCTTCCTTAATTTGTTGAATAAGATCAGATTGCACTTGAATGGAGGCCATCAATATTGGCTTTGCCCGGGTGATAACGGATGGCACAATCGTAATCCTTCAGAAGTTCTATGCATCTTTGCTGCCTCATGTTTAACTCTTTCTAAGTGAAAATATATTTTAAACTCTTGTGATCAGTGATGATTTCAAACTGTCGACCATACAAATAATGTCTCCAAATCTTTAGAGCAAAAATAATTGCTGCTAATTCCAAATCATGAGTTGGATAATTCAATTCATAACCTTTAAGTTGCCTAGAAGCATAAGCAATTACTCTCCCTTCCTACATCAAAACACATCCTAGGCCTTTTCTTGAAGCATCAGTATAAACTACAAATCCCTCACTACCACTTGGAATAGTGAGAATAGGGGCACTAGTCAATCTTCTTTTTAACTCTTGAAAACTTTGCTCACAATCATCACCCCATACAAATTTCATATTCTTCTTAGTGAGTTTGGTGAGAGGTTGAGCGATTCGAGAAAGTCCCTCAACAAATCTCCTGTAATAACCTACCATGCCCAAAAAGCTTCGAACTTATGTTACATTTGTTGGTACTTCCCATTCAACTACAGCTTCTATTTTCCTTGGATCAACAGATATACCCTTCCCTGAAATCACATGGCCTAAGAAAGCAACTTCATTCAACCAAAATTCACATTTGATAAACTTCGCATACAACTTCTTTTCTCTTAGTATGGACAACACATCTCTCAAGTGTTCCTCATGCTCCTGATTACCCTTTGAATACACCAATATGTCATCAATAAACACAATTACACAGATATCCAAGAGCGGTTAAAATATCCTATTCATTAGTTCCATAAAAGCTACAGGGGCATTTGTCAAACCAAAAGGCATCACCAAGAATTCATAATGACCATATCGAGTTCTGAAAGCTGTTTTTGAAATATCCTCCTCCTTGATCTGCAACTGATAGTAACCTGACCTCAGGTCAATCTTAGAGAATACTTGTGCACCCTGTAGTTGATCAAACAAATCATCAATTCTAGGTTATGGGATACTTGTTTTTGATGGTCACCTGATTCAACTGTCTATAATCAATACAAAGCCTCAATGTTCCATCCTTCTTCTTCACTAATAGTATCGGAGCACCCCATGGGGATACACTAGGTCGTATGAAACCCTTATCTAATAATTCTTGTATTTGCTTCTTTAATTCCTCTAGCTCGAGTGGTGCCATCCTGTAGGGAGGCTTAGATATTGGGGTTGTACTGGAGACCAGATCAATAGCAAATTCACCCTCTCTATCTAGAGGTAAACCAGGTAAGTCATCTGGGAATACATCAGGGAATTCTTTGACCACTGAAATTTCATCTAGGTGGGTTTCCTGATTTGAATGCTCCTTTACACACACCATGTAACAAAAACAACCTTTCTGCATAAGACGTTAAGCTTGAAGTGCTGATATCGAGCAAGAAGGCAAATCATGCTTAATGCTCTCAAAGAAAAATATAGGCTGATCTGGTATGCAGAAAGTAATTATTTTTTTGTAACAATCAATACTAGCGTGATGAGAAGATAACCAATCCATGCCAAGTATAATATCAAAACCCTGGATTTCTAGGAGAATCAAATCAGCAAGGAGTTCGTGGTCTCCAATAGAGATTAAACAAGATGGGTAGACCAAGTTTGTTGCCAATGAATCTCCAACAGCAGTTGTTACATATAACATATAATCCAGGGGTTTAGGTAGAATATCTAAGTGACAAGCAAAGTATTGTGAAACAAACGATAAGTTGGAGCCGGGATCAAACAAAACTTTTGCATTTCTTTTAGAAACATGAAGAATACCTTCCACCACTGATTTAGAAGCTTTAGAATCTTGTTCAGTGATAGCGTACACTCTAGCATGGGCTGAGGGTCTAGGAGACAGTGGCTCTTTCTTCTTCCTCAAAGGGCAATATTTTATTTGATGATCAAACTTTCCACAACCAAAACATGCTCCAGTCACCCGAAAACACTGACTTGTTTCGTGATTTAATCCACATGTTGCACATGACTGAGTCCTCCGCAATGGTTTCCATTTCTCAAATCCAGATGTCTTAAACCTCTTGTTACTAGCTTCATATTCATTTTCTCTCCTGCTTTTGCCAGTAAATTTGTCCCTTTTGTCCTTGCCAATGATTTCTTGAATTTCCTCCATGTCTCTTTCAATTTTCAAAGCTCTTTCCACCGTATCAGCATATGTTTGTAATTTTAAAGCTGACATTCGGCTTCTTATTGCTGGCCGTAATCCCCTTTCAAACCTTCTTGCTTTTCTAGATTCATCATCAGTCATATGTGTGGCAAACCTGGAGAGCTCAGTGAATTTAGATTCATACTTTGTAACCGTCATACTTCCCTGGATAAGATTCAAGAACTCCAACTCTTTTTGCTCTCTCATACAATCTGGAAAATATTTATCGTTAAACTTTTCTTGGAATAACTTCCATGTCATTGGCTCATGTTTGATTTCAGACATTCTCTTAATCATTCTCCACCAGTGTTCAGCTTCTCCTTCCAGCATAAAGGTGGCAAGAAAAACCTTTCGATCATCAGGGTAATTTAAAGCATCAAATATTTTCTCTATCTGTATCATCCATCGTTCTGCCACCATTGGATCAGACTCACCACTAAAACTAGGAGGACTAAGCTTCTTAAACTGTCCAATTCCCAACCCCATCTGGTTTGATGTCTCTGTTCCATCATTACTTCCTTGTTGGACAGGTTGTTGTTGTTGTTGCATCACTTGTGCCATAGTCTCCAAAGTCCGCATGATACCACTCAATTGATCAGCAGTAGATGCAACAGGAGAACCAGATGATCTCGTCATCCTCGCTTCCTAAAACATCAAAGAATATTTTCTTTGATCAATCTCTAAATGATAGTCAATAAACCTCAAAAAAATAATATTTTTAGTGATTATCAAACCATGCTCTGATACCACCTCTGTTAGGCCCCTCAAAATAGCGATAATATTTAAAATTTTCATCATAACTAACCCAGGATCCAAATATACATTTGAGGTCACTAAGAAAACATTCAGATCAAAAATTTCATCTCTATAGTCTACAAATTCATAACCCTATGCAGTTCATAAACATCCCACACATCACTCCATAATTCAAACAAACTGAACTTAACTCATCAAAATAATAACCACAACATAAAATTCACAAGTGGGGAAGTCTATGCAGTCACCAAACCAACGATTACCAAAAGATCATATCATTACATAAATTTAACTTAACATTCCAAAATCCTATACATGAGGGATCCTTTATCTTACACATTTAAGCAAGCGATACGCTATC
Source organism: Musa acuminata AAA Group (assembly GCF_036884655.1). NCBI lineage: Eukaryota > Viridiplantae > Streptophyta > Magnoliopsida > Zingiberales > Musaceae > Musa > Musa acuminata. The sequence goes on along the minus strand of NC_088333.1, from coordinate 23,655,317 downwards.
CTAAAAAATTTATTAACAAACGGGGTGAGCATAAAGAGCTCAGCAAGTGACTAACATATCCATATCAAAATAGTACAATTTCCAAAGAGATACAGTTTCAAAATACAAGGCAAAATATATGATTTCGTAGACATAATATCATTAGGAGTAGAAACATAATTGTCCTTTCAATCTTATATATTTGGTTCCTAACAGATGGGGCATAGAGTAATTGGAGCATATCAGTAACAAAGGAAACATATCGGAGCTTATCAATGGCATATAAAATGTTCCGAAGCATATCAACGGCATATGGAACATTTCGAAGAAAAATCATAAGTGAATGAAGCATTTCAGAGCATATCAAAAATAAATATCGTACAGAAGCTCAAAACGTCGTCCTTGACGTTGCAATCATATCATTCTTATCCAGAGCATGAACAGAAACAACTCACCAAAACTCTGGATGTCATATCAAACATATAGAAGGTGTAGTGGGATCTCAGTCAGAATGTGATTCATCCATTTCTGAATGACCACCTGACAAAAGTCTACAATATCCCACAGAGCGGGACCCCACAGAGCGGGCAATAAGCGCATACCCTTTACCATTTCTGGCAAAGGTCCAGAATATCCCACAGAGCGGGCAATAAGCGCATACCCTTTACCATTTCTGGCAAAGGTCCAGACAATCCCACACACCAGAGTACAAGAGGACAGTTTTAACAATAAGTAGCATATATCGGAAGTACACGCGGAACAACGAAACGTGCATGTGCCTTTTCGAGACAATACGAAACAAAGAACAAATCTCTCACAAATGTATTCAGATTTGGAATGAAATGAAAACAAGAGTGTACAGGGATTCCAAGCAATCATATTTAGCTCAATTCCAATAAGAAGGTTAGATGAATTCAAATATCCAAAGGAATGGAACAAAATACGCGAAATCGACCAAAGCTCGATTTCGGACAGAATTCCAGTGGCACATCAAACAAATATTTCAGAATATCAATTATGCTCCAATACCCATAAGAAAGCTATGGTAGAACCATATATCAATCTATATTCTGATGGAACAAATTTCATATGAAACAGGGTTCCCAACACGGAGTTACCTTTGATTTGGTAACACAAGGTCAAAAACACAATCACTGTTTTGCAGAATTTATAGGGTCGGATTCAACAGATAATAGGGTAGGAAATTGAATTCTAAAATTTTCAAAATATATGTCAAAAGAAAGATTTTCAAGTCTAGTTTCAAATAAAATCAGTTTGGTACAAATCAGAATTTTCAACAGGGAGTTATAGGTATTTTTGTATCGACAGGTCAGAAATCTTGAACCCTGTTTTTACAGCGTCTATAGGCTCATTTGAAGCAGATGATTGGGTAAGTATTCGGTGTCCAAAATCTACAAAATCAGTGTCAAAAGAAAGATATACGAGTCTAATTTCAAACGAAATAGTTCCTGCCCAAATTAACATTTTGTGCTAAAACTTATAGCTGAAAAAGTGTATAGGGGTCAGTTTACCAAAAAAAAAACTTCAGAATCCATGGTTCTATGTCCAAAGGGAGACATATCAGTTTCTAAATAGAAATCCTTCAATTTATTTTGAATCAACATAAAAACATAGACTAAAAATTCTGTAGGAGGGGGTTAGAACACTTTCCTTTGAGAATTTTGACCCGAAGTGAAAAGATTAAAGCAAGAACCCTAAAAACCCCAATTTTTTTTTCTTCTTCTTCTTCTTCTTCTTCTTCTTTCTTTCTTTCTTTCCCTCTTTCCCTGATCACCCACGAGCTACCTTCTCTGCTTCCTTAAGAACGAAGGCAGAGAGGCTTAAACGGTGGAATTTGTCATTTTGTGCGTTTTGCAGTTTAGTTCTTGTTTTTATCATATTCACGATTAGGTCATTAGGGTTTACATATAGGTCCTCAGATTCTTTTTTTTTTTTTTTTGTACAGATCTCCCAAATCTTACAAATAAGTTACCTCTGATTCATACTCTATTTCTTTTGTCAATTTAAAATAAATGCTTACATTATCACCAGAAATTTATACGAAAATTCGGAAATGAGGGGTGTTACACAATCGCTCCTCTTGAAGTTATTCGAAAGAGATGGCTACCATAAGCGTGTAAGGTTGTCGCGGCTTAACTTCTCCCCGGATCTCTGGCTTTAAGCCCTCAATAAAGGTCCATAATAATTGTTTTTCAGACCAATCATGAATTTGATTAGATAACCTTTCAAACCTGGTCTGGTACTCTTGAATGGTGGAGGTTTGTCGGATCTTTGCTAGTTGTTCGTCAATGTTCTCGTAAGAAGTTGGTTCGAAGCGGATCAATAGTCCTTCTTTGAATTGTCATCATGAAAGGACTCCATAAGTGTGTTCAAACCAGTCAAACCATTGTATGACATTCCCTTCAAGATGTATAGCTACAATTTCTACCATAGATGCATCCGCAGTTTTATGTTACCGAAAATATCGCTCCGCACGCGAGATCCAACCAATTGGGTCTCCTTCTTCCCATCTAGGGAAGTCCACTCTCATGCGCGAATAGTTGGGGTCGATCATAGAGCCTCTTCGCTCTTGGAAGTCATCTCTTTGGGCATGATGTGATTGGTTAGAGCTCTCTCCTTGATGTGATTTCTTCGGGCTTGGTGGTCGGTCCAAACTAAATTCGATAAGGAGAGTCCGAATCTTATCCTCTATTCGTGCCTCAAAGGCTTCAAATTTAGCATTGATTGCCTCCTTAGATGCCATAGTATATGAATCCAAATCTGTGATGTTAAGATCTCTCTTTTGTTGACAGGTTAAAGGCATGTAGGTTTGATAGAAATCAGTGAAAGTTTGCTGTAGAATTGTGTTGTCTTGTAAGAGCAGAATTATTATCGAAGAAACAACGGTTTCTAGACGAAATCTCCACAAAAAAATTTGAGTGATTTGAGGAGGGAATTGACAGCAATATCTCAGTTTATATGACAGCAAGGATGTCCAATTTATTCAAGAAAATTTCGGTAGTAATAGCAAGAAAATTGGTGTAAGTTGCGATAGCAGAATTCTCGTCGAAAAATTTCAGCAACTTACGATGAAAATTTGCAGCAATATAGGAACGAATTTTTTTTTTTTTTTGGATTTTCAGATAGGGATAACTAAATTACGACAGTAGTAAGGTAGGAAACCAGAACCTATTGCAATTCACGGGGAGATCAAAGGATGATCTGCGGTGGTAGAGATGATGGCGGAATTCGACGACGATATTTTAAGCAATTATGAGAATTGCTTTGGATAGCTGTGGAGGGTTGATAGATGGCTGTGGAAGGGCAGCGAGATGCCAAGAACGTTGCTCTAATACCAGGTGATAGAACCCTTGCAGATTCTAAACTTGGGGTTGATCTCTTTAGGGGATCGGCCTCCTTGGAACTCTATAGGGGTTCCTCCATCCAAGTTGCTGCTCAAAGGCTACAGAAAAGATTCATCTATTGCTTAAGAAAAGAGAAGGAATACATGACTATTTATAGGGCTTCTAAACCCTAACTCCTAATAGGACTCCTACTCAAGACTCCTATTCCCTTACAACTCCTAATTCTCCTCTAAGAAAAAACCTCCTACATGAATGTCCCTCTCAATTAGGACTCTCCTAGCTAGAGTCCTAACAGAATGTCCCTCTCAATTAGGACTCTCCTAGCTAGAGTCCTAATAGAGTGCTAACAGAATGTCCGTTGATCTCTTTAGGCGATCGGCCTCCTTGGAACTCTTTAGGGGTTCCTCCCTCCAAGTTGCTGCTCAAAGGCTGCCGAAAAGATTCATCTATTGCTTAAGAAAAGAGAAGGAATTCATGACTATTTATAGGGCTTCTAAACCCTAACTCATAATAGGACTCTTACTCGAGACTCCTATTCCCTTACAACTCCTAATTCTTCTCTAAAAAAAAACCTCCTACATGAATGTCCCTCTCAATTAGGACTCTCCTAGCTAGAGTCCTAACAGAATGTCCCTCTCAATTAGGACTCTCCTAGCTAGAGTCCTAACAGAGTCCTAACAGAGTGTCCCTCTCAATTAGGACTCTCCTAGCTAGAGTCCTAACACTTTCCCTATCACTTTGCTCCATTATTGTTGATGAATAAATAACAAGAGTAGATACAAATGAGGAAGAAGATGAGCCAAAATCGATAGGAGTATTAGATGACAAAATAATCTTAACCACAGGTTTTGAACATGTATCACTTTCATTATTATTATTGATATTTAAAAAAAAATATTTGTGAAAGATAATAATAAAAAATTCATTAAACACAATGAGATACCACATATCATGTGTTTATGGATCTATACATTTTCAATATTTCTTTCTTTCATCATAGTTAATAAAGATGCATTTCTTAGCCTTAGTATCAAGCTTGTTTCTCTTTGTGTCTGGCATGTGAGCATAACTCGAGTAACCAAATACTTTGAAATGTTTAACATTTGGTTTTTCACCAAACATGATCTCATATGGAGACTTCAGATTGATTGGACTAAGAGGAGTTCAATTAATAATATAAGTTATATATATCATACCTTCTGCCCATAAGGTTTTGGGTAAATTCTTTGCATGAAGCTAACATTTAGTAGTCTTCATGGGATGTTGAACCTTTTTTTCAACCATATCATTTTGTTGTAATATATTTGTATGCATAAATTCCCTTTGGATGTTGTAAAAAGAAAAGAATCTATCAGAAGTCAACTCTCTGTCATTATCAATGCATAATCTTTTAATTTTTCTTTTAAAAGCACTTTCAATTATTAACTTGAACTCATGAAATTTTAAAAAAACTTCTAATTTTTTCTTCACAAAATAAACCTAAGTGAACCTTATAGAATCATCAATAAAGAAAAACATATAACGAGAATTTGAATAAGATGGTGTTTGAGTAGGGCCCATTAGATCACTATAAATAAGCTCCAAGGGAAATTTACATCGTGAAAGTGATATATTAAAAGGTTGCCTATGTGATTTACCATATTGACACCCTTTACAAACTGCATTACTACTAGAAGTAGTAAGATTGAAAAGACTATTCACTAAACTTTTCTATATCATAACCTTCAATTTAAGAAAATTTATATGACCAAGTCTAGCATGCCCATTCGTACACATCTTATCAACATAAGAGGTTGATACTAACAAAGTATATAAATCTTTGACCTTTGTACATATGTATTACATATGTATTTAATTTTTTTATATTGCAAAGAAACCTAACTTCATTAGGATAAAAAATATATATAATTTGCAACATCAATTATATTTGCAATAGAGAAGAGATTTTTCTTTATACCTAGAATATGGTACAACTCTTTAATGTAATAGGATCATTGTCTTTGTTGGGAAACCTAGGGCAATATTACATGCATAGCGAAATAATGAAAAAAAATAAAATTCTAGATTTCTTAAAGAAAAGGTTCCATCGTCATGCGAAGATTGGTACGCAAAAATCGTAAAACCGAAAAACTATGCATATATGAAAAATGTGTTACCTAGGGAGATCATATATCCCTAAAATTCTACAGATCTATGAGAGAAGATGAAGGAGGTCAGTCAACTATCCTCCTCTCTAGTGATGATCTACATGGTAGGGGTTGCGAAAATGCTCCTCAAATCACTGTACAATCCTCGCTTTCACGCAACCACACAATCAAGAAGGGGTTGACCCTTCTTGTTGTCCACACACCCCAAACAAGAGCTATCGACTGAGGAGGAGAGGGAGAGAGGAGTATAAGAGGTGGTAACAAAAAAGGGTTTAGCCTATCATTCTTTGGTTCCCTCCTATTTATAGAGGCCCCCGTATCAACTTAATCCTAATAGATTATGCCCTATTAGGTACTGGATCTCCATCCAACTACCTAAGCCTCTTAGTGTAACATCCCCCATTTTTTTTAAAATTTAGTAAAAGGTTTGTTTGTAAAAAATAAGGATTATTTAATAATTATTTTATATTCAATGATATTATATTAAAAGTTTATGGCTAGGGACCTAAGAGTAAATATTAGAAGTTTGATATAATTTATGAAAGATTCAGATTTATGTTTATATATATATATATATATATATAGTGGACATGTGTCACTAGCTAACCTAAGGTTGGTGCCACTTATCTTTGCTTTAAAGATGACACCAAGCCCCTTTCATGCATGCATGACACCTTGCAACTTTTGCATTAGCCAAAACCCAAATAATTAGATGAAAGCTTAAAGAAAACAAACCTGAAGAGTTGCAGCCAACGTGAGTTTGAGAAGAGAAGGGAAGAAGAAGAAGAAGAAGAGCTTGAGGTTTTTCATCAATTTTTCCACATTTGGGATTCAAATAATTTTAAGGCAAGTTTTCTAACCCCATCCCACAGTAACCTTAATCTTTGTTTCCATTTTTATTCTGCGAAATTTGAAAGATTTCAACTGAGAACCAGACCTTCTTTCGTTTTGATATAAAGCTATGAATCTGTAATTTTTCGGTAATCTGACCTCTATGCAATGTTTCGGTCATAACATTTTGTAATAAACTCTGATTTAGACAAGACCTATTCCATTTGAAAGTAGACAAAAAAAATATTTATTTTGATACTAAGATCGAATGATTTGGAGTTTAAATGCCTACTAATACTTCTATTTAAATTAACCCTACAGATTCTACAAAACAGGGACTAAAATTTTTGACCTCTTGTTGCTTAACTACTTATAACTTTATGTTGTGAACTCAGATTCATACAAATTATGATTTATTCGAAGCTAGACTCAAAATACTTTCTGTATATACCTGATTTTAAATTTTTTGAGTACAATTGCTAACTGAAACATCTGCTTTCATCGACCCTATGGATTCAGTAAAATAAAGCAAATATTTTCAGACCTTTAGCTACGAAATTATCTGTAACTCCCTATTGTAAATTTCAATTCTTATTAAACTTCATTTGCCTAAAACTAGATTGACAAAGCTTTCTAATGACACCTATTTTGTATAAATTGGAGCATAATTGGTAGTCCAAATAGTTCATACAATGTTCCTATCAAATTCTGCCAGAATCGAGCTTTGGTCGATTTCGACTTTCCTTGTTTATTCTCTTTCGAAATCGATTTCGACAAAAACTCTTACTTCAGTTTAGCTTTACATTATTACCTTAAATTCCTGTATACTTTTGTCCTCTATTTATTTGTACATCTACAGCTATCATCTAAAGATCATGTTTGCATCGTAATGATTCGACACATGCATCCCATTGTAACGCATTTGCTTTTGATATGTGCCTCTTCTAGTTTCATTTATTTGGACATTGAATTTATCTAACTTTGTTATTTCAATTGAGCTATATATGATTTCTTGAAAATCCTTGTATGCTCTTGCTTTTGTTTTCTTTCAAATCTGAATACATTTATGAAAGATTATGTTTGTATCGTATTGACTCGAAAGACATATGTACATTTTGTTGTTCCGCATGTGCTTCCGATATGTCCCAATTCATTATTCATAATACCCTTTTGTACTCTGGTGTTTGTGGGATTATTTGGACCTTTGCCAGAAATGGTAAAGGGTATGTGCTTAGAGCCCGCGATGCTCTAGATTATGTTTGGTGGTCATTCAGAAATGGATGGACCATATTATGTTTAGAATCCCACTTCACATTCTATTTGTTTGATATGAAATTCAGAGCCAACCTAGCACTTGGGTAGGGTGAGAGGGCTCGAGTAGGAAAGGGCTACCCGTGGATGGAGTCGAGAACTCATCACGGCGTGGAGCCACCACTGAGTTAAACCTCACATGCACTATACTAGAGTACGACGTTTGAGCTTCTATTTCGTATTTGTTCCTTGATATGTTCTGAAATGCTTCTTATGCTTCCGAAATATTTCCATATGCCATTGATACGTTCTGAAGCATTTCATTCACCATTGATATGTTCCGAACTGTTTCCTATGCCATTGATATCCAAAATGCTTGTTACGTCTTTGTTATGCCTTGAAATTACCATATGTCATCGGTATGCTCCTTATGTCAATGATATGCTCCAATTATCTTTCCTCGATTATATGAACAAAACGTGCTTCGAACGAAATGACATCGTAATTCTATATTCATGATATCCAAAATGCTCCTTACGTCTTTGTTATGCCTTGAAATTACCATATGTCATCGATATGCTCCAATTATCTTTCCTCGATTTTATAAACAAAACGTGCTTCGAACGAAATGACATCGTAATTTTGCATTCATGATATCCAAAATGCTCCTTATGTCTTTGTTATGCCTTAAAATTACCATATGTCATCGATATGCTTCTTATGCCAATGATATGCTCCAATTACCTTTTCTCGATTGTATGAACAAAACGTGTTTCGAACGATATGACATTGTAATTCTGCATTCAAACAAAACATGCTACTTTTTCATCTTGTATCTCTGCTTTGTATTTTGATACCTTATTTGTTTGAAACCAGTCCTCTTTGCTATGGATATGTTAGTCACTTGCTGAGCTTTATATGCTCACCCCGTTGATATATAAATTTTTCAGGATAGCTTATTGCTCACTAAAATATGTAAATTGGGTTGAGGAAGTGGAAGGCTAGAAGATTTTGGGGCAAATATTTCGTATTTGATAGGTTGATGTTGTATAAGTTCTTTTTGTATGTAATGAAAATCAATGACAAATCTAAATTGATGTATCTTGTAAATATTTGAAAAGTACCTCTTACGTCAGGATTTTGGATATGTTAAGTTTAAACTGTGTACTGATATAAACATATAGTACATGTTGGTTTTGTGATTGCATTAATTGTCACGCTTATGGATTTATGATATAGTGATGGTTTAGTTAAGTTGCTTTTAGATTTTAAGAATCATCTAGTGACATGATGTATGATTATAAACTGCACAGGTTTTATGAATTATGGATTGTAGAGGTGAATGACTTGAATGTTTTTCTCAGTGACCTCAAATGTGTGATTGGATCCTGGATTGTTTGTTGAATTAAATATTATTAATCTTGAATTAGGTTCACACCTCCTAAATGAGAATTAAATTCGGGGGGTGTGACACTTAGATTAGTAGATTTTTACCCAATAATCTTTTATTGGTTCTTATTGAATCTTATCCAAACGATCCAATAATTCAAGAGCTTATTGGATATCCAATAAGATAGAGACTCGAGCGAATATCTCATATTGGAACATTTACTCATCGTAACACCTACCATATGTGTGTTACCCTCTAGGCTCAATATCGAGCTGGCCGTCAGTCATACCTATCAGAACTCCTTCTCACTCAATGAATATCATCTCCATAATAATTCACTTGACTCATTGACTACGAATGTACCAGACCACTGCACTGTTGTCCCTAGACGATATAAGGAAATCTAATCCATTGGACTTATCTATATTCAATTATCGTATATCTATAGTCTCTCATCCATCTAATATCCCAAAAATCATATACCGGGTATGGTGCTGTTAAGCCCATATGATTTCTACTCGAGTCTCGCTCTAATTGGATTCTTTCGAAGAATTCTTTCTCTCTCAATTCAAATGACCCTAGCTAGGGATTTGCCTAAGTAAGAATATATAGGATATTCCTCTCATAACACCGAGAGTAGATGATTCTCTATCGATATTCAATAGCCCTTGTAAAGTTAATTGCCACTCTCGATGATCGACAATGCTAGAACTGAAACTTTCAGGCCTATAAGTCCAGTATCAAAAAGTGAAATATTCATACAAGACATCCTTGGTGTCTCAAGTCTAAGGACCAGATGTTAAATCTCAAATTTTGATGATGAAATTAATTGATGAATTTACGATCTAATCTACATTTTGAGTGACATAGGACTAATGTCGATAAAAAAAGGTAAATCAATTAAAGTAGAAGGAATCAGACGTTGGGCTGAAGTGAAACATGTTAGAAGATTGGACGTCGAGATGGAGGATCAGTCGACGTATTAGCAGAAGGCTTCATGCCGTGAGTTCGGGCATCGAGCCAAAGGATTGTACATTATGCCAAGGAGATCGGAAGTTGCAAGAGTTAATGTGCCAATTGGGCAATACGCCGAAGGAGAGGACGATACGTTGAATGATCAAACGAAGCGTTGGATGAACCAATGATATGCCGGATAACATAGGATTCATACTTGTAATTGTGTGACTAGATCGAGTTAGTTTAGTCTAATTAAGTCGGTATTGGGGTGAAACAATGTGATAGGACCCTAGTAGGGTTGGGTCCTAATCAACCAAGAAGCAACTAATAAAACCCTATAAGATTGTAATAAACCCCACCTAACCGCCTCTATCCTATAAAGAAGAGTGGCTAGGGTTTATATTTGGGCCTTTGGGCTTCCTAACTACCACCCCCTTTTATTGGGCTGGTTGGTTAGGGTTGAGGGCAAAAGGGGTAACTCACTTAGGAAGCAGCCCCTAAGGCTAGGGTTTGGAGCCCTATATAAGCATGTAGCTTCCATTTCTTTGGGAATAAGATCTATCTACATTTACAGCCATTTGGCTGACTTCTAGGAGGGTGGAACCCCTATAGCATTCCAAGGAGTGATCTCCCTTAAAGATCAATCTACATAGAATTCCTTTGGGTTTTATTATCTGGTATCAGAGCTATGATCTTGCTGCTTTTGTTGCCATCCCTGCTGCTCATGTTGAATCTCAGATTTTGATGATGAAGTCAATTATAATTTGTTTGATATAATCTATATATTGAGAAAAGTATGCAGGATTAACTATAATGACAGTAAGACATAAAGTAGGTGTTGTACCAGAGTCAAGATCGAGATCTCATTGGGAGTTCGAGAGTTCGACGGAAGTCCAGACGTTTGTCGAAAGTTTTGCGGGAACTAACTAAGAAGTCCAGGAGCTTACCATAGAAGCTTGTCGGAACTCACCAAGAAGATCATTGTAAAGTCTAGGAGCTTGTCAGGAGTCTGCCGGAATATTGCCGAGAGTTCGTTGGATGTTCGTCAGAAGTACATCGGAAGCTCGTCGGAAGAGCAATTGACGCACCGGAATAAAAAGCACTATAAATTATGTCTTAATTATCGTAGTTAGAGTGTAAATTAAGTTAGGATTAGGAGGTAATCCAACTAACTTAATTATGGGCTAATTGGGCCCTTAACAGGGTTGAATTGGGTCGAATTGCGCACCCAATTCAGCCCCTGAAAACATGGCCGGCGGTGGCACCGCCTAGAAGGTAGTGCCCTTGGTTTTCTGGGCAATGGTATTACTTAGACTGGGCAGTGGTACCGCCGACAGCACTGCTACCAATGGTGGTACCGCCTAGAGTCAAATCAGTAGTGGTAGTAACGCCTAGTAATTGCGATGGTACCGCCAAGTAACGGTGGTGGTACTACTAGTACCCTGGATTCCGGGGATGTGACACTTTTTGGCTCCAATTTTGAAACCATTGGGGCCTATAAAAATCCCCACCCTTTTCTGCATGAAAGGGCACAAAACCTATTGGCATAATCTTGAGTTCTTGAGTCTTAAAGTTTTGTAAAAATTAGAGTTCTCCTCCTTTATCTCTTAGCCTTATAACCATCTAAGAAAGAGGAGTGAGACTTGTAAGGATTCATCTCCTAAACCCAAGAAAATAAGAAAGTACTATAAAGAGGTGTTCGGTCTTCACCTATTGAAGGAAGGCCTTTAGTGGATGCTAGTGACCTCGTTGGAGGAGGAATCCGAAAGTGGATGTAGGTCATATTGACCAAATCACTCTAAAACTTGGTTTGCATTTACTCTGAGCAATTTACTTTTATAGCAAACTGCCTCTCCTCCTTACTGTGCTTTTACTACACCTATATATGCTTTCAAGTAAACATCTTCTGAGATCGGCTTTAATTTTACGAAAGCTTTCAAGTTCAAATTCTCTCCGAAACGGATTGAATCGAAAACATTTTCGTCGGAATCAGTTTTAATCGAAACAAGCCTTTTGAAATCATGAAAGTTTTCCGCTGCACTAATTCACCCCCCCTCTTAGTGCCGCTCTTGATCCTAACAATTGGTATAGAACAAGATTTACTCTTATTTGGTTTTAAACCCAAGAGAGATAGCATTTGCTGGCAACCTAGAGGGCCATTCAATTACACGTTTGCCCATGTTCAATAGGACGGATTACATATATTGGAAGACTAGAATGAGGATCTTCCTAATTTCAATGGATTTCAAACTATAGAATATTATAGAAAATGGCTTTCAAAAGTCTTCTCTTCCAATGAATGATTGGAATGAGTTGGAGAAGAAGACTTTTGCTTTAAACGCAATGGCTATGAATGCCTTATTTTGTGCATTTTGTGTATTAGATAGAAACGAGTTTAATCGAGTATCGATTTGTGAAACAACTTTTGATATTTGGCACATACTTGAAGTAACTTATGAAGGCACTAGTAGAGTGAAGGAGTCAAAAATTAATCTTTTAGTGCATTCTTATGAGTTGTTTCAAATGAAACCGAGTGAGAACATTGGAGACATGTATACCCGATTTACGGATGTCGTCAATGGTCTAAAAGGAGTTGGTAAAAGTTTCTCATATTTTAAGCTTGTTAATAAAATTTTAAGATCCCTTCTAAAGAGTTGGGACACTAAAGTCACAACCATTCAAGAGGCCGAAGATCTAAATAATTTTCCTCTTGAGGAACTAATTGTGTCACTAATGACTTATAAAATGACATATAAAGCTCATGAAGAGCTTAAGGACACCCTTCCAAAGAACAGGAAGGATATGACACTGAGAACACAAGAAGACCACTTAAAAGAAAACTTTAGTGATGAGAACTTTGATGATGATTTGACACTCTTAACAAGAAAGTTCGAAAGATTCATAAAAAGAAATAAATTTAAAAATGATACTAAAAATAAATTTAAACCTAAGAAAGAATAAGTGATATGTTATGAATGCAAGAAGCCGGGACATTATAAGATGAATATCCCCTAGCCAAGAAGAGACAACCAAAGAAGAAGGCTCTCAAAGCTACATGGGACAACTCAAGTGCTTCTAAAGAAGAGGAGCCAACCAACATTGAGCAAGTTGCTCATGTTGAATCTCGGATTTGGATGATGAAATCAATTGATGGGTTAATTGATCTAATCCATATTATTGAGTGTGCAGGATTAACAATGATAGCTTGAAGACATACAGCAAGTCTATTGGAGTCAAGTTTAATGGGTGTTCGAGAGGCTATGAATGCCTTGTTTTGTGCATTAGATAGAAACGAGTTTAATCGAGTATCGATTTGTGAAATGACTTTTGATATTTGGCACATACTCGAAGTGACTTATGAAGACACTAGTAGAGTGAAGGAGTCAAAAATTAATCTTTTAATGTATTCTTATGAGTGGTTTCGAATGAAACCGAGTGAGACCATTAGAGACATGTATACCCGATTTACGGATGTCGTCAATAGTCTAAAAGGACTTGGTAAAAGTTTCTTAGATTTTAAGCTTGTTAATAAAATTTTAAGATCCCTTCCAAAGAGTTGGGACCCTAAAGTCACGGCCATTCAAGAGGCCAAATATCTAAATAATTTTCCTCTTAAGGAACTAATTGGTTTACTAATGACTTATAAAATGACATGTAAAGCTCATGAAGAGCTTAAGGACACCCTTCCAAAGAATAGGAATGATATGACACTGAGAACACAAGAAGACCACTTAAAAGAAAACTCACGTGATGAGGACTTTGATGATGATTTGACACTCTTAACAAGAAAGTTCGAAAGATTCATAAAAAGAAATAAATTTAAAAATGATACTAAAAATAAATTTGAACCTAAGAAAGAATAAGTGATACGTTATGAATGCAAGAAGTCGGGACATTATAAGATGAATATCCCCTAGCCAAGAAGAGACAACCAAAGAAGAAAGCTCTCAAAGCTACATGGGACGACTCAAGTGCTTCTGAAGAAGAGGAGCCAACCAACATGAGCAAGTTGCTCATGTTGAATCTCAGATTTGGATGATAAAATTAATTGATGGGTTAATTGATCTAATCCATATTATTGAGTGTGCAGGATTAAGTACGATAGCTTGAAGACATAAAGTAAGTCTACCGGAGTCAAGTTTGATGGGTGTTCGAGAGTCCGCTGAAAGTATGAAGATTCGTTGGAAGTGCTGCCGGAACCAATTGAGAAGGAATCAGGGACTTGCCAAAGTTTTCGGAAGTCCGCCAAAGAGATCATTGGAGGTTCGTAGAGATCACCGAGAAGGTTCGGCTACTTGCCAAAGACTCGCTGAATTCACCACAAGACTGGGAGCCTGCTGGGAGTCCACCGAAAGAAATCCGAGGGTGTATCGGAAGTCCGCCGAAAGTTCGTCGGAAAGCTCGCTATAAGAAAACTCGACATTGCCGGTTACAAACCTACTTAGGACTATGTCTTAATTTCATAGTTTGCATGTAATTAGGGTTAGGATTAAGAGTTAATCCTATAATCTGGTTAGGGGCCAATTAGGCCCGAATTTGGACTGGTTTGGGCCAAGTTTGGAGCCCAACCAGTGATCTAAAAAGTCCAAGCGGTGGCACCGCTAGTACACTATTAGATTGGGCGGTGGCATTGCCCAGCACCCGAGAGGTCCGACGATGACACCGTCAGATTGGGTGGTGGCACCGCTAGTACACTGTTAGTGTCAAACACTAACAAGCGGTGGCACCGTCGGCACCGGGAAACCCAAAAGCAATTCAAATTTGGAGCCCAAATTTGAATCATCTTGGGGCCTATAAATATCCCTTAATTCTTCGTAGAGAACATAACTTTTGAGAAGCAAGAGATTGAGATAAAAGCCTTAGCAAAGTCTTTAGTAAGTTTTGTTTTCAATAGCTTGAGTGTTCACCTCCCTCTTTCTTTTTGAAAATTTGTAAGAGTGTGAACCACTTGTAAAAGGTTGTAAGAGGAGTATTTGTCCTTTCCCTTCAAAGTGATTTGCTAGTGAAAGTTGGGAGCCTCTGTTAGGACTCTAGCTTGGAGAGTCCTAATTGAGAGGGACATTCATGAAAACTATTAGGACTCTAGCTAGGAGAGTCCTAATTGAGAGGGACATTCTGTTAGGACTCTAGCTAGGAGAGTCCTAATTGAGAGGGGCATTCATGTAGGAGGTGTTTTCTTAGAGAAGAATTAGGAGTTGTAAGGGAATAGGTGCCTTGACTAGGAGTTGGTTAGAAGTAAGAGTCTTAAATAGGAGTTCTATTAGGAGTTAGGGTTTAGAAGCCCTATAAATAGTCATGTATTCCTTCTCTTTTGATAAGCAATAGATGAATCTTTTCTGCAGCCTTTGAGTAGCAACTTGGAGGGAGGAACCCCTATAGAGTTCCAAGGAGGCCGATCCCCTAAAGAGATCAACCCCAAGTTTAGAATCTGCAAGGGTTCTAACATCTGGTATCAGAGCAGCATTCTTGGCATCTTGCTGCCCTTCCATAGCCATCCATCAACCCTCCACAACCGCCTAAAGCAATTCCCACAATTGCTTAAAAGATCGTCGCCAAATTCCACCATCATCTCCACCACCACGGATCATCCTTTGATCTCCCGTGAATTGCAACAGGTTCTGGTTTCCTACCTTACTGCTGCTGCAATTTAGTTATCCTTATTCGAAAATCCAAAAAAACAAAACTATTCCTATATTGCTGCATAAACCTTTCATCACAAAGTTATCATCTCTACGACGAAAGACACATTGCAGAATTCCAGCCGCATAGTACCATCTGTTTGATCTTGCTACTATGCTTTTTCTATCCAAATTTCTATGAAATTTTTATGACATCTTTGATACTTCCTAATAGCAGATTTACCTTTGGTTTTTTCAAAAAATTCTCAATATAAATCATTGATCTTTTACGTCAAATCTGCTATACTTGAAAATCTGCACTATAAAATTTCAGCCGCATAGCACTGATTTTTTGATCTTGATACTACATTGTTTCTATCAAAATCTCTACGAAATTTTTATGATAGCTTTGACACTTCCTAATAGTGGATTTTCCTTTGGTTTCATCAAAAAATTCTCAATATAAACCACTGATCTTTTACGTCCAATCTGTTATACCTAAAAATCTATACTGCAGAAAATTTCAGCTGCATACTGTTGCCTTAACCCATCTATTTGTAATCTTTTTTGAATGAAATTTCTTATACAATTCATAGATCATCTTGGCTTCCATCTAAGATTGATATATTAAGAAATTCATCTCTAAAAATGATTTTATGTTGCTGCAAATTTTCGTCATAACCCGCTGAAATTTTTCGACGAGAATTCTGCAATTGCAACTTGTACCAATTTCCTTGCTGTTATACTGCCGAAAATTTCTTGATTAAATTAGATATCCTTGCTGTCATATAAACTATGATTTTGCTATCAATTCCCTCCTCCATTCTCTTAAGTTTTTGGTGGAAATTACGTCGAGAAACCGTTGTTTCTTCGACGATAATTCTACTCTTACAAGACAGCACATACTTGCTGCAAATTCTACGGATTTCTGTCAAACCTTTGCTACCATCTACCACAGATCCAAAACTTTCATCCACAACCCTAAAACTCTGCCAAACCACACCCTCAAACTATACCCAAAACAGCCACAAAACAAGCCTAAACCGCAGCCTACATCCACCAATCCACCAACCCTTTCAACCATCACTTCTGTCAACCTATACATGCCTTTAACCCAACAACAAAAGAGAGATTTGGGGGCATATACTATGGCATCTAAGGAGGCAATCAATGCTAAATTTGAAGACTTGGAGGTGTGAATGGAGGATAAGATTCAGATGCTCTTTACCGAACTCAGATTGGGCCGACCACTAAGCCCGAAGAAATCAAATCAAGGAGAGAGCTTTGCCCAATCACACCAAGCCCAAATAGATGACTTCCAAGGGAGGGGAGGCTATATGACTGACCCCAACTATCCATGCATGAGAGTGAACTTCCCTAGATGGGAAGAAGGAGACCCGATTGGTTGGATCTCCCGCGCGGAGCGATATTTTCGGTACCACAAAACCGCGGATGTATCTATGGTGAAAATTACAGCTATACATTTTGAAGGGGATGCTATACAGTAGTTTAACTGGTTTGAACATACTTATGGAGTCCTTTCATGGCGAAAATTCAAAGAAGGACTGCTGATTCGCTTCAAACCAACCGATTACGAGAATATTGACGAGCAACTAGCAAAGATCCGACAAACCTCCACCATTCAGGAGTACCAAACCAGGTTTGAAAGGTTATCTAATCAAACTCGTGATTGGTCTCAAAAACAGCTATTGAGGACCTTCATTGAGGGCTTGAAGCCGAAGATCCGAGGAGAAGTTCAAGCGCGACAACCGTATACACTTATGGCAGCCATCTCTTTCGCACGACATCAAGAGGAGTAATTGAACCATGAAGCTCGGAGGACTAGGGTCACTCCTCAACTAGTAATATTGAAGCCCTCAGCCCACCCTACTATCGACCAAGTCCCTACACCAAAGAGGTCAACAAGAGAAGAGCTTCGGGAGCGATATGCGAAGGGGTTATGTTGGCATTGTGACGAGCCGTGGAGCCGTGAGCATCGCTGTAGTAAAGGGAGACTTCTTATGATTGAACCAATAGAAGAAGAGGTCATTGAACATCCAGAAGAGAGCCTTGAACATGAATAAGAAGATGCAGAAGAAGACCCACAACCGACTGAAGTTACGGTACATGCACTAGCCGGCCACTCAAACCCGCAAACGATGAAAGCTGGAGGCCTTCTCAAACAACAATCGATCACTATTCTCATCAACACGAGCAGTTCTAATAACTTTCTAAATAGTAAGGTTACTATCCAGATGGCCTTACATATTGAGAATTGCAGTAGGTTTAACATTAAGGTCGTCGACGGACGGATTTTGAATTGTGATCGTAGGCGCTCGCAGGAGAAACTATTGCTGCAGGACCAAGAGATAATTGCAGATTTCTTCCTTCTCCCTCTTGATGATCATGAGGCCATGCTCATAATTAAATGGTTGACGACATTATGTGATATTTCTTGGAATTTTATGCAACTAATTATGAAATTTTACAGTAAGGAGAAACAGGTGATACTGAACGGGAAACGTGAGGGCGACATAACGACGATTTGCACATAACAAATGAAGACGGTTTTGCATAAAGCATGCAGCGGCCTTTTGGTACAACTTGAGCAGCAAACTAAGGGAGAGCCAACAAAATTTGAAGATCCAAATCTACTTCCTTTGCTTGCTGAATTTTCAGATATATTTGACGAATTATGCAACCTACCTCTTACCCGTTGGCATGATCATTGTATAACGATTCTTCCAGGCAAATCTGCAGCAAATGCTCAGCCATATCAGTATCCACATCTCCAGAAGGATAAAATAGAAAGGATTGTAAAAGAGATGCTTAAAACAGGAGTTATTCGGCCATGTTGCAGCCCTTACTCTTCACCGGTGCTCCTCATACGAAAGAAGGATGGAATATGGCGATTATGTGTTGATTACCAGCTCTCAATGGCATAACCATCAAGGATAAATACCCTATTCCAGTAGTAGATGAGTTGCTAAGGGAGCACAAATCTTCACAAAGCTGGACCTTCGATCCGGGTATTATCAAATACGAGTATGCGAAGAAGACATACCAAAAACCACCTTTTGAACACACAACAACCACTATGAATTTTTGCTTTCTTCAAAAGAAGGTGAAATATCTTGGGCATATCATATCAGAGAAAGGTGTGGCAGTAGACCCCTTCAAAATTGGAGCAATGCAGAACTAGCTGACCTCGAGGAACATAAAATTGCTACATGGCTTTTTGGGTTTAATAGGCTACTACTGCAAGTTCGTGAAAAACTATGGAGAGATTAATGCACCAGTTACTTCCTTACTAAAAAATGATGTCTTCCAATGGTCTGACAGAGCCTCCGCTGCCTTTGACAAACTTAAGGCAGCCATGACGATGACGCCGGTGCTAACACTACCAGATTTCAACCGACCCTTCATTATTGAGGCCGACACATTTGGAGTCAGAATTGGAGTCTTTCTCATGCAAGATGGTCGACCACTCGCATACACTAGCAAGGCATTATCTCCCTCCTATCAAAATAAGTCAACATATGATAAGGAGATGCTCGCTATTGTGCGTGCAGCAACGCGGTGGAGACCCTACTTGATTGGTCGATGATTTCAAATTAAAACTGACCATAAAAGCCTCAAATACTTTTTAGAGCAAAAGATATCATCCCCTAAGCAGCAAAAATGGGTAACAAAACTTCTTGGATTTGATTATGAAATAACTTACAAAAGGTGGAAAGAGAATATTGTTGCAGATGCGCTTTCGCAGCTGAATTTTCGGTCGTTTTACTTCCAACCAGCGACTTCCTTGAGGATATTAAGATGGAATGACAGGAAGATTTGGAGACCAGTAAGATACAAAAAAAATTAGAGGAAGCACCAAGCTCCGTGGCTTATTACAATCGGGACTCAAAAGAATTATGCTATAAGGGATGCATTGTGCTTGTGACAAATTCTACTTGCATCTTCAAGAGCAGATTTTGGACAAAGTTATTCCATATGCAGGGTACTAAATTAGAAAGGAGTATGACATATCACCCACAAATCAACACCCAGACGGAAGTTTTAAATAGGTGCTTGGAGATAGCCCAAAGCCACCCACCAAATATGACTACCCAAAGAGAACTCCAGACCTAGCCAAGTGCCATTATTGATCGACGGATCGTGACTCGACAACGACGACCCACTAATGAAGTGCTAATACAATGGACGAACCTACCAATAGAAGATGCCACTTGGGAGAACTATGACGACTTGAAGATCAAATTCCCAGAATTCACGAATCATCAGCCTCGAGGACAAGGCTGATTTGAAGAGGGCGAGTCTGTTAGGACTCTAGCTTGGAGAGTCCTAATTGAGAGGGACATTCATTAAAACTGTTAGGACTCTAGCTAGGAGAGTCCTAATTGAGAGAGACATTCTGTTAGGACTCTAGCTAGGAGAGTCCTAATTGAGAGGGGCATTCATGTAGGAGGTGTTTTCTTAGAGAAGAATTAGGAGTTGTAAGGGAATAGGAGCCTTGACTAGGAGTTGGTTAGAAGTAAGAGTCTTAAATAGGAGTCCTATTAGGAGTTAGGGTTTAGAAGCCCTATAAATAGCCATGTATTCCTTCTCTTTTGATAAGTAATAGATGAATCTTTTCTGCAGCCTTTGAGCAGCAACTTGGAGGGAGGAACCCCTATAGAGTTCCAAGGAGGCCGATCCCCTAAAGAGATCAACCCCAAGTTTAGAATCTGCAAGGGTTCTATCAGCCTCATTGAAGAAGGCTTCGCAAGTGGATATAGGTCATTTTGATCGAACCACTTTAAATTGGTGTGTTCCTTGAATGTGTGAGTATTTACTTTTCTGAAACCGTTATTTACATAGCATCAAGCTTTCGGTTTTCATCTTCTCACTTTACTCGAGCTATTTTCTCCATGTTATTGACAAATTGAAATCTCTACGTATTTATGAAATCATTTTCAACTTTACAAGTTTTAATCCCCCCTCTTAGTGCCGCTCCGATCCTAACAATTGGTATCAGAGCAAGGCTCACTCTCATATTTGGTTTAATACCTAAGAGAGATGGTTTACTTCGGCATGCAAGAGGGTCACTCTATTATACGTCCGCCTATGTTTAATGTGTCGGATTACATGTATTGGAAGACTCGTATGAGGATCTTCCTTATTTCCATGGATTTTGAACTTTGGAATTTTATCAAAAATGGATTTCAAAAATCTTCTCTTCCGATGAGCAAATGGGATGAATCGGAGAAGAAGGTTTTTGTTTTAAACGCAAAGGCTACGAATGCCTTGTTTTGTGCACTTGACAAAAATAAATTTAATCGTGTTTCGATTTGCGATTCGGCTTTTGATATTTGGAGAACTCT
The DNA here is from genome assembly GCF_036884655.1 of Musa acuminata AAA Group. Classification (NCBI taxonomy): domain Eukaryota; kingdom Viridiplantae; phylum Streptophyta; class Magnoliopsida; order Zingiberales; family Musaceae; genus Musa; species Musa acuminata. The sequence continues at coordinate 23,634,413 of NC_088333.1, read as the reverse complement.
TGAGGTCACTCATAAAGGCACTAGCCGAGTTAAAGAGTCCAAAATCAACATTCTTATGCATTCTTACGAACTTTTCCGGATGAAACCAAATGAGTCCATCGAAGACATGTACACCCATTTCACGAGTGTCATCAATGGACTCAAAGCTCTTAGTAAAAGTTTTTCTAACTTTGAACAGTAACTAAAATTTTAAGATCTCTCCCAAAAAGTTGAGATCCAAAAGTTACGACCATTCAAGAGGCCAAGAACCTTAAAATATTTCCTCTCGAAAAACTTATTGGGTCTCTTATGACCTATGAAATGATGTGTCATGCTCATGAAGAGCTCGCGAACCCCCTTCCAAAGAACAGGAAGGATATGGTACTTAGAACACAAGGAGACCACTTGAAAGGAACATTAAGTGATGAGGACAGTGATGATGACATTGCACTTTTAACTCAAAAATTTAAAAAATTTATAAGAAAGAACAAATTTAAAAATAACACCAAAAATAAACTTGAACATAAAAAGGACCAAGTAATATGCTATGAATGTAAAAAGCCGGGGCACTTCAAAAATAAATACCCCTAGGCCAAGAAGAAGCAACCGAAGAAAAAGAAAGCTTTAAAAACGACTTGGGACGACTCAAGTGATTCCGAGAATGAAGAAGCTAGCAACAAAGAGGAGGCAAACTTCGCGCTAATGACTTTAGGAGGAGAGGTATGTGATTTAATTAATGAAGATTTATCTTTCGATGAACTTTCTATCACTTTTTATGAATTATTTGATGAGTGTAAAACTATTAGTAAGAAGTTCAATCTTTTAAAGAAAGAGCATGCCTTACTACAAAATAAGCTTGATAATTTTCAAACTCCTCCATGCACTAAGTATGAACACTTAGAAGCAATAAAAAATGAGAATTTGTTACTTAAAGAGACCTTAAACAAGTTTAAGGTTGATAGCAAAGGCTTGGACATGATCCTTGCAAACAAGGGTCACGTCGCAAATAAAAGTGGAATTGGATTTGTGAGAGGATCTCACCAAAATCCTACCACCTTCATTAAAGGACCCACATTACATGTTTCACCTTATTTGAAATGCAACTTTTATTGTAAATCTGGACATATTGTTTACAAATGTCCATTTAAGAAAATTAGTCCACATAAGTTGATATGAGTTCCTAAAGGAACTATAAATAATTCAATGATGAATGACAAAATTAGTAGATCAATTTTGAAGGCACCCAAAATCAAATAGGTACCTAAAAACCATCCTCTTTTGTAGACTAACTCACAAGCTAGGAGCAAGAGATGGTATCTTGATAGTGGATGCTCAAGGCACATGACCAGAGATCCATCTCATTTCTCTATGCTCACTAGCAAAGAAGGGTATGTCACCTTCGGAGACAACAAAGGTAAAATCATTGGCAAGGGAACTATATATAATAAATCAAGTTTTTTAATTGATGATGTGTTGCTAGTTGTTGGATTGAAACATAATCTCTTAAGCATTAGTCAATTATGTGATAAAGGTTACATCGTTAGATTTGAATCTAATGTGTGCATTATTGAAAAACCAAACAATAACATATCAATGATTGTCTTAAAACAAAATAATGTCTACACCATCAACCTTGATGAACTTAATAATGAAATGTGCTCTTCCGTTTTAAATGATGATGCTTAGCTTTGGCATAGGAGATTAGGCCATGCAAGTATGAAACTAATATCTAAGATTTCATCCAGAGAGTTAGTACGAGGGATTCCCAATATGAAGTTTGTTAAGGACAAAGTATGTGATGCTTGTCAACTAGGAAAACAAATAAAAACTAGTTTCAAACCAAAAAATTAAATTAGCACCACTAGACCATTGCAATTGATTTATTTGGACTTATTTGGACCAATTGACACAACGAGTCTAGGAGGAAGCAAATATACCTTCATAATTGTAGATGACTATAGTAGATACACTTGGACCTATTTCTTGGCTCACAAAAGTGATTGTTTCAAATGTTTCTCTAAATTTTGTAAACTTACTCATAACGAAAAAGGCTTCATGATTTCATCAATTTGGAGTGATCACGGTGGCGAATTTCAAAATTGTGACTTCCAAAGTTTTTGTGAATCAAATGGATATAATTATAACTTTTTCACTCTGAGAAATCCTCAACAAAATGAGGTAGTTAAAAGAAAAAATAAAAAATTATAAGAAATGATAAGAACCATGTTAAATGAACATAGTCTACCTAGTATTTTTGGGCCGAAGCCGTTAATATGGCTTGTTATGTCAATAAAACCATCTCTATCAAAAACTCCACATGAATTATGGAATAACAAAAAACCAAATGTTTCTTATTTTAATGTTTTCGGTTGCAAATGCTTTATTTTGAATGAAAAGGATGCCTTAGGAAAATTGATGCTAAATCCGATGAAGACATCTTTCTTGGTTACTCTTCCGTTTCTAAGGCTTTTCATGTTTTTAACAAAAGAACCTTAGTTATAGAAGAGTCTATTCATGTAGTTTTTAATGAAATTTCTGAGTTAAAGAAAAATAATTTTGATAAAGATCTTGGTTTTGATAATTTGAATTTAAATGTACCCCCTCCTTAAAATAGCAACTTGGATGTATCTTCTTCCGAAATTTTCTTACCCAAGGAATGGAAGTATGTAGATGCTCATCCAAAGGAGCTAATTATACGAGATACTTCAAAAGGGGTTCAAACTCGTTCTTCCTTCAAGAATTTTTATGCTAACGCCGCCTTCCTTTCTCAAATTAAATCTAAATGCATTGACGAAGCCTTGAAAGATGATTCATGGGTTATTGCAATGCAAGAGGAATTGAACTAATTTGAGAGGAATGAGGTATGAAAGCTTGTTCCTAGACCTAGTGATCATTTAGTCATAAGTACTAAATGGGTCTTTAGAAACAAGCAAGATGAATGCGGTATCATGGTTAGAAACAAGGCTAGGCTAGTGGCTAAAGGTTTCAACCAAGAAGAAGGTATCGACTACGAAGAGACCTTCGCTCCTGTGGCTAGATTAGAAGCCATTAGGATGCTCCTTGCCTATGCTAGTAGTAATGATTTTAAACTATTTCAAATGGATGTCAAAAGTACTTTATTGAATGGTGTTATTTCCGAAGAAGTGTATGTTGAACAACCTCCCAGATTTGAAAATTCTCTTCTTCCTAATCATGTATTTAGATTGACTAAGACTCTCTATGGCTTAAAACAAGCTCCTAGAGCTTGGTATGAAAGGCTTAGTTCCTTTCTTATTTTAAATAGTTTTACAAAAGGCAAGGTTGATACTACATTGTTTATCAAACATTTTGAAAATAATTTTCTTATTGTTCAAATTTATGTTGATGATATTATTTTTGGTTCTTCGGATGAATTACTATGTGAATCATTTGTCAAATATATGAGTCATGAATTTGAAATGAGCCTAATGGGAGAATTAACCTTCCTTTTAGGATTATAAATTAAACAACTTAGTAATTGTATATTTCTTAATCAATCTAAATATACATTAGAATTGTTAAAACGATTTAACATGGATGATTCAAAAGCGATAAACACTCCTATGAGTACTTCCACTAAGTTAGATATGGATGAAAATGATGAAAACTTTGATAAAAAAACGTATAGGGGAATGATAGGAAGTCTACTTTACCTCACCACGACTAGACCGAATATCATGTTTAATGTAGGACTTTGCGCTAGGTTTCAATCTAATCCTAAAATATCTCATCTTAAAAGTGTTAAAAGAATTTTTAGATATCTTAAAAGAACTCCCAATTTAGGATTGTGGTATCCGAAATTCGATAAATTCAATTTAATAGCTTATGCAGATACCGATTTTGACAGATGTAGGATAGATAGAAAAAGCACATCCAGAACATGCCAATTTTTAGGACATGCACTTGTTTCTTGGACTTCCAAGAAATAAAATTCGGTTGCATTATCTACGGTGGAAGCCGAATATATAGCTGCAATTGCATGCTGTGCACAAGTTGTTTGGATGAAGAATACATTAGAAGACTATGAAATTTACTTGAAGAACATTCCCATAAAATATGATAATATAAGTGCCATTTGTCTTACCAAAAATCTAATTCAACACTCTAGAACTAAGCATATCGATATTAGGCATCATTTTATACACGATCATGTCCTTAACAATAATGTCATTCTAGAGTTTATTGACACAAAGCATCAATTAGTAGACATTTTTATAAAAGCCTTAAATGAAGATCAATTTGACTTTATTAGAAGGGAACTAGGCATGTTAAATTGTCCTTGAGCTTGATTGTATGTATTTTCCAAAAATTTTCATCCTCTTTCCGGTTTTCATGAATTTGACTTCTTTCTTATTATTGTAAACCTCTATGCTACTTAACATGCGTTTGACATTATCCTAGTATATGATGTTGGATGTTTCTTTCTGAAATTTTGTCAACATTTTGATGGCTCCTTCATGTTATTTTGGATGATTTGATGTCTTCCTTGAATGATGTCTTCAATTATATGGCGACAGAATATGAAAAGATCTTGGGGCTCCCAAAGATTGGAAGGTTTTCGAGTTTATTGCTAACGGTACCTGGTGTCTCCCTAATCCTATTTCTCCCGAAATGTTATCACTTTGGCCGAATATTATAGCTATTCCAATCAGGAACAACTCTTCAGATATATTTATTTGGCCTCATGACAATGGCAAATTTAGTGCCACATCCGCATGGAATCAAATTAGGTAAAGAAATAACAAGTGGGTCCCAAGCAGTTGGACATGGGATCGACTGGGATCACAAAGACATTCCTTATGTACATGGCAGGCCCTTCTCAATAAACTACCTACAATAGACAATATGAAAAGAAGAGGTATCTATCATGTTAACCGATGCTCCCTTTGTATGCAATAAGAAGAAACTGTTGACCACCTCTATTTTGCTTGTGATTATACAAAATGGATATGGAAGGAGATTCTCCAGCGATTTGAACTCAATAGACTGCCACAACCAAACTTACACCAAGAACTAGGTGACCTCATGCAATGTTTCTCAAGAAAAGGGCCTCTCACACAACTGGCAAAGGTTATTTTCGGATGCGTTATTTGGTGGATGTGGAAGGAGAGATATAACAGAATCTTTGAATGTCAACACACAAACAATGCTCAGCTCTTAAAAGAGATTATTATAGACTCAAGATCCTGTATGGAGCAAGATCTCAAAACGGAGCACTTTACCCGAAGAGAAAAAGATATTTTTATCAAATTTAATTTTGCTATTAGCTAAAGATCTTGGGAATGATGCCAAATTATGTACCCATAGGTAGTTTTGATATATCTGGATAAACATTTTCTATGTTGACTATAATTAGGAGTAGTCTACAGCATGTGTAGTCATAACTATCGCATTCGCACTCTATGGGTTACTTGGCTCTGTCTATGACTTGTATAGATAAAGCTATTTGTAGAAACTTTACACATAATCAATTTACTTTTACTTACCAAAAAAAAAATCAATATTAATGCCAAGTTAAAGCTTTGTCAATTTTGCCATCTCCTTTTCAAGATTTTTTTTCTTATGAGATAATTTTATGAATGACTTCAATGATTACGAGTTTTATGGTTAAAACCTCATCTCCTTTTTGTTGATGACAAAGGGGGAGAAGAATGTGCAAAAGGTTGATGACTTATGCAAAGTATGAATTGCAAAAGCTAATATGTTGTGTAATGCAAATGTCTTATATGCATCGATAGCATGACTTATATGAATCGCGAAAGCTTATGTAATGCAAATGTCTTATATGCATCGCAAATGTGATAGCATGACTTATATGAATTGTAAAAGCTAATATGTTGTGTAATGCAAATGTCTTATATGCATCGCAAAACTTTTTGAGAAAATCACAATATGAAAGTTTTTAGATTGGTTGTCGTTTCATCTCATAATCATATGAAATCATACCTTATATTTATATCATGAGATTTATGTTGAAAGTTCATATCTCTTGTTGAAATGATAATTGTCTTTTATCATTTGACTTGAAAATAATTTTCATAGCCTGAAATTATGAGAAATACGAAGTTTCATATTTGCTCATGCTTATAGAAAATAACGATAAGTTCAACGAATAGAACTTATCAGTTTAGGCTTGAATTCAAAGAAATTGATTTCAAGAGTTTTTATCTTCTCATTATATGGCATGTAGATAGGGGGAGTTATGTTTAACTCCGTCATCATCAAAAAGGGGGAGATTGTTGAATCTCAGATTTTGATAATGAAATCAAATGATGGGTTAATTGATCTAATCCATATTATTGAGTATGCAAGATAAGCTATGATAGCTTGAAGACATAAAGCAAGTCTACCGGAGTCAAGTTTGATGGGTGTTCGAGAGTCCGCCGAAAGTCCAAAGATTCGTCGGAAGTGTTGCCGGAACCAACCGAGAAGGAATCGGGGATTTGTCGAAGTTTTTAGAAGTCCGCCGGAGAGATCATTAGAGGTTCGTGGAGATCATTGAGAAGGTTCGACTACTTGCCAAAGACTCGCTAGACTCGCCACAAGACCGGGAGCTTGCTGGTAGTCCGTCGGAAGAAATCCGAGGGTGTATCGGAAGTCCGCTGGAAGTTCATCGGAAGGAAACTTGATATTTCCGGTTAAAAACCTGCTTAGGACTATGTCTTAATTTCATAGTTTACATATAATTAGGGTTAGGATTAAGAGTTAATCCTATAATCTGGTTAGGGGCCAACTAGGCCCGAATTTGGACTAGTTTAGGCCAAGTTTGGAGCCCAACCAATCCTATAATCTCTTGGATTCTGTTTGTTTAAAACTATCCCTTCTCGTGCTTAATTACTTAGCTTGTGCATTTATAAATGTAAATTATCAATGTTAGGTGCCACCATCGACATTATAAATGTAAATTATCAATGTTAGGTGCCACCATCGACCCTGGCTATCAAGGGCCCAAATTGCTCCCAGATTAAGTGTCACGACCCGTGTCACGACCTGAGTCTGATGAGCCAACTGGCCAATAACTCCATTTTGGTCCTTCAACCATGGATAAAATACTTAAGTGGGAGTTAACGTAGTACACTCATTAGGCCCTTATAAGCTAATTAGACACATTGACCACTTCCGATGTGGGACTAATGGGATGTTACAATATCCCCAACTCAATTAGCTTGACGTCCTCGTCAAGGCCCAACATAACCCAGATTGAACCCTAGCACAGTGCATGTGAGGTTTAACTTAGTGGTGGCTCCATGACGTGATGAGTTCTCGACTCCATCCACGGCAGACCAAAATGCTTAAGTGGGAGTTAACGTAGTACACTCATCAGGCCCATATAAGCTAATCATACACATTGCCCACTTTCGATATGGGACTAATGGGATGTTCCAATATCCCCAACTCAATTAGCTTGACGTCCTCGTCAAGGCCCGACATAACCCAGATCGAACCCTAGCACAGATGAGTTCTCGACTCCATCCACGGGTAGTCCTTCAACCATGGACCAAAATGCTTAAGCGGGAGTTAACGTAGTACACTCATCAGGCCCATATAAGCTAATCATACACATTGCCCACTTCCGATATGAGACTAATGGGATGTTACAATATCCCCAACCATAGTGCATGTGAGGTTTAACTCAGTGGTGGCTCCACGCTGTGATGAGTTCTTGACTCCATCCACGGGTAGCCCTTTCCTACTCGAGCCCTCTCACCCTACCCAAATGCTAGGTCGGCTCTGCGGACCAAAATGCTTAAGCGGGAGTTAACGTAGTACACTCATTAGGCCTTTATATGCTAATCATACACATTGCCCACTTCCGATGTGGGACTAATGGGATGTTACAATATCCCCAACTCAATTAGCTTGACATCCTCATTAAGGCTCGACATAACCCAGATCGAACCCTAGCATAGTGCATGTGAGGTTTAACTCAGTGGTGGCTCCACGCCATGATGAGTTCTCGACTCCATCCACGGTAGCCCTTTCCTACTCGAGCCCTCTCACCCTGCCCAAATGCTAGGTCTACTCTGATACCAAATGTCACGACCCGAGTCTGATAAGCTAACTGACTAATAACTCCATTTTGGTCCTTCAACCACGGACAAAAATGCTTAGGCGGGAGTTAACGTAATACACTCATCAGGCCCTTATAAGCTAATCATACACATTGCCCACTTCCGATGTGGGACTAATGAGATGTTACATTAAGTTAATGGGATCACCTCTGATTCCTAACTTAATCTATATGTTAACTACGATATTTCTTAAGACATTTACCGCAACTTGCTCCGGTGCGTCAATCGCTTCTTCCGGCGAGCTTCCGACGAATTTCCGGCGAACATCCGACGAACCTTCGACGATGCTCCAGTGGACTTCCGGTAAACTCCTGGACTTGCGACGATCCACTTGGCGAGTTTCGATGAGCTTCTTTGGCAAGCTCTTGAACTTCTCGGATTTGTTCCCGTAGAACCTCCGACGACCGTCCGGACATCCGTCGAACTCTCGAAGCCCGAACGTGATCATGGTCTTGACTCCAGCGCAATTCCTGCACATGTAAAACAAAACTTCGATCGAGACAATTAATCCAAAACAATTAACCAAGTTGTCCGGCATGTCATTGGTCCCTCGACACTTCGTCCGATTATTTGGCACATCGTCCTCTCTTGCGACCTACTACCCAATCGGCCAATTGACCCCACAACATGGTCTTGCAGTAATAGTTTCACCTGCGGGCATCTTTGGTCGCACTTTAGGATTCTACTGTCGGCAACCTTTATATCGAACTTGCTGCAACCTTCAATATGCAGTGTCATCCGAGCAGCAACCTTACTATTTAGGAAGTTATTAGTGCTACCAGTGTCGATGAGAACAGTGATCGGCTGTTGTTTGAGAAGGCCTCCAACTTTCATCGTTTGCGGATTTGAGTAGCCGGCTAGTGCGTGTACCGTAATGTCGGTCGGCTATGGCTCTTCTTCCATATCTTCTTCTTCATGTTCAAAGCTCTCTTCTAGATGTTCAATGACCTCTTCTTCTACTGGTTCAATCATAAGAATCTACCTTTTTTACAGCGATACTCGCGGCTCCACGGCTCATCGCAATGCCAACATAACCCCTTCGCAGATCGCTCCCGAAGTTCTTCTCTTGTTAACCTTTTTGGTGCAGGGACTCGGTTAATAGTAGGGGGGGCTGAGGGCTTTAGTATTGTAGGTTGTGGAGTGATCCTAGTCCTCTGGGCTTCATGGTTCAATCGCTCCTCTTGAAGTCGTGCGAAAGAGATGGCTGCCATAAGCATGTATGGTTGTTGCGCCTTAACTTCTCCCCGAATCTCCGGCTTTAAGCCCTCAATAAAGGTCCCCAATAACTGTTTTTTAGACCAATCATGAGTTTGATTAGATTACCTTTCAAACCTGGTCTGGTACTCCTGAATGGTGGAGGTTTGTCAGATCTTTGCTAGTTGTCCGTCAATGTTCTCGTAATAAGTTGGTCCGAAGCGGATCAGTAGTCCTTCTTTGAATTATCATCATGAAAGGACTCCATAAGTGTGTTCAAACTAGTCAAACCATTGTATGGCATCCCCTTCAAGATGTATAGCTGCAATTTCCACCATGGATGCATCCGCAGTTTTATGGTACCGAAAATATCGCTCCGCGCGCGAGATCCAACCAATTGGGTCTCCTTCTTCCCATCTAGGGAAGTCCACTCTCATGCGCGAATAGTTGGGGTCGGTCATAGAGCCTCCCTTCTTTTGGAAGTCATCTCTTTGGGCATGATGTGATTGGTTAGAGCTCTCTCCTTGATGTGATTTCTTTGGGCTTGGTGGTATATGACTCATAGGCTTCAAATTTAGCATTGATTGCCTCCTCAGATGCCATGGTATATGACTCCAAATCTGTGATATTAAGATCTCTCTTTTGTTGATGGGTTAAAGGCATGTATAGGTTTGATAGAAATCAGTAAAAGTTTGTTGCAGAATTGTGTTGTCTTGTAAGAGCAGAATTATCGTCGAAGAAACAACGGTTTCTCGACGAAATCTCCATAAAAAATTTGAGAGATTTGAGGAGTGAATTAACAGCAATATCTCAGTTTATATAACAGCAAGGATGTCCAATTTAATCAAGAAAATTTCGACAGTAACAGCAAGAAAATTGGTGTAAGTTGCGATAGCAGAATTCTCATCAAAAAATTTCAGCAACTTACGATGAAAATTTGCTGCAATATAGGAACGAAATTTTTTTTTTTTGGATTTTCGAATAGGGATAACTAAATTGCAGCAGCAGTAAGGTAGGAAACTAGAACCTGTTGCAATTCACGGGGAGATCAAAGGATGATCTGCGGTGGTGGAGATGACAGCGGAATTTGGCGACGATCTTTTAAGTAATTGTGGGAATTGCTTTGGGCGATTATGGAGGGTTGATGGATGGCTGTGGAAGGGCAGCGAGATGCCAAGAACGCTGCTCTGATACCAGGTGTTAGAACCCTTGCAGATTCTAAATTTGGGGTTGATCTCTTTAGGGGATCGGCCTCCTTAGAACTCTATAGGGGTTCCTCCCTCCAAGTTGCTGCTCAAAGGCTACATAAAAGATTCATCTATTGCTTATGAAAAGAGAAGGAATATATGGCTATTTATAGGGCTTCTAAACCCTAACTCCTAATAGGACTCCTACTTAAGACTCTTACTTCTAACCAACTCCTAATAGGACTCCTACTCAAGACTCCTATTCCCTTACAACTCCTAATTCTTCTCTAAGAAAAAACCTCCTACCAGAATGTCCCTCTTAATTTGGACTCTCCTAGGTAGAGTCATAACAGAATGTCCCTCTCAATTAGGACTCTCCTAGCTAGAGTCCTAACAGAGTCTTAACAGAATGTCTCTCTCAATTAGGACTCTCCTAGCTAGAGTCCTAATAGAGTCCTAACCGAATGTCCCTCTCAATTAGGACTCTCCTAGCTAGAGTCCTAACACGCATACACTAGCAAGGCATTATCTCCCTCCCATCAAAACATGTCAGTATATGATAAGGAGATGCTTGCCATTGTACACGCAGGAACGAGGTGGAGACCCTACCTGATCGGCCGGCGATTTCAAATTAAAACTGATCATAAAAGCCTCAAGTACTTTTTGGAGCAAAAGATATCATCCCCTGAGCAGCAAAAATGGGTAACCAAACTTCTTGGATTTGATTATGAAATTATTTACAAAAAGGGGAAAGAAAACGTTGTTGCATATGCACTCTCACGGCTACCTAAACAAGCTAAGGTTTCAGCCATCTCCCTTCCTACCAACGGTCTCCTCTACGACATTAGGGAAGAATGGAAGAAGGATCTAGAGATCAGCAACATCATAAAAAAATTGGAGGAGGATCCAAGTGCAATAGCCTACTACACTTGGGATTCGAGGGATCTATGCTACAAAGGTCGCATTGTGCTTATACCTGACTCCCCTTGCATGAAATGCACTCCATACCTTCAGTAGGGCACTCTGGATTCCTAAGAACCTACAAAAGAGTGAAGCAAAATTTTTATTGGAGAGAGATGAAAAAAATTATTGCTGAATATGTGGCACAATGTGATGTATGTGAACAGCACAAGGGTGAAACTGTGGCAAATCCAGGGAAGCTACAACCACTACCCATATCAGACTCAGTATGGACTGACATCTCCATAGACTTTATTGAAGGGCTGCCATCTTCCAAAGGTAAAAGCACGATTCTCGTGGTGGTCGATCGACTTACGAAATATGCTCATTTTTGTGCTGTGAGAAATCCATACACTATTGCTTGTATTGCCCAGATTTTCATAGAAAATATTATTAAACTGCATGGGATGCCAAGGTCCATCGTAAATGATCATGACAGGATCTTCACTAGTAAATTTTGGACCGAGTTATTTCAGTTACAAGGCACCAAACTCAAGATGAGCACAGCGTATCATCCACAAACTAACGGCCAAATAGAGGTGGTAAATAGGTGCTTATAGACGTACCTCCGGTGTTTCGCTAGTGACCGACCAAAAGAGTGGGCGAAATGGCTTCCCTAGGCCGAATGGTGGTATAATACTACATATCATTCATCTACAAAATGTGCCCCTTATGAAGCATTGTATGGTCGACCAGCCCTTGTGATTCCAAAGTATGTAATTGGCTCGGCCAAGGTAGATCAGGTTGACCAAGAATTGATTGATAGGGACAAACTCTTACAACTGTTAAAAGATAATCTCTCTATCGCTCAAGCCAGAATAAAACAGCAAGCCGACACACGACGAAGTGAAAGAGAATTTTCAATGGGAGATTGGGTTTATCTTCGCCTACAACCATACAAGCAACTCTCTATCAACATTGGAGGCTCCATGAAGCTATCACCACATTTTTATAGGCCCTATCAGATCACAGAGCGTATTGGAGTCGTGGCGTACAGACTTAAATTACTTGAGGATGCCAAAATTTATCCTGTCTTCCACGTATCATGCCTAAAGCCCAAGTTGGGATAACACGAGTCACCCCAGATCCAACTGGCCAATACAACTGAGGATGCAGTTATTCAAGCCCAACCACAAGCCATCCTCGATCGCAGGATCGTGATGCGTCGCCGACATCCCTCTACTGAAGTACTAGTGCATTGAAATAATCTACCACTTGAAGACACCACATGAGAACCATATGAGGAGCTGAAGACCCGGTTCCCTGAGTTCATGGAATCTCAGCCTTGAGGACAAGGCTGATTTGAAGAGGGCGGGCGGGTCTATTAGGACTCTAGCTAGGAGAGTCCTAAATGAGAGGGACATTCTGTTAGGACTCTGTTAGGACTCTAGTTAGGAGAATCCTAATTGAGAGGGACATTCTATTAGGACTCTAGCTAGGAGAGTCCTAATTGAGAGGGACATTTATGTAGGAGTTTTTTCTTAGAGAAGAATTAGGAGTTGTAAGGGAATAGGAGTCTTGAGTAGGAGTCCTATTAGGAGTTGGTTAGAAGTAAGAGTCTTAAGTAGGAGTCCTATTAGAAGTTAGGGTTTAGAAGCCCTATAAATAGCCATGTATTCCTTCTCTTTTCTTAAGCAATAGATGAATCTTTTCTGCAGCTTTTGAGCAGCAACTTGGAGGGAGGAACCCCTATAGAGTGTTAGGATCGGAGCGGCACTAAGAGAGGGGGGGGGGGTGAATTAGTGCAGCGGATTAAAACTTCGGTTTTAGAAAAATCTTTCGTACGATAAGAACGGAACTTGAAAAGCCTAATTTGAAAGCGTATTCTTAAAGTTGCGCAGCAAAGGTAATAAGGAACTAAACCATGTAAGAAGGTTTGCAGTAATGTAAATAGCAATAATGAAATGCAAACCAGAGATTACGTCGATTTTAGAGTGGTTCGGTCAAATGACCTACATCCACTTGCGAGGCCCCTCTTCGATGAGGCTCCCACCTTCCACTAGCAAATCTCTTGAAATGGAAGGGTAAATACCCCTCTTACAACCTTTTACAAGCAGTTCAACCTTTTACAAATTTTCAGTAAGAAAGAAGGAGAACTCTCTAGCAAATTGAAAACAAGACTTGCTAAGACTTTCTAAGACTTTTCTCTCAATCAAATGCTTCTCAAAAGTTGTTATCTCAGTTGAGATTTGAGGGGTATTTATAGGCCTCAAGAGGATTCAAATTTGGGCTCCAAAATTTGGCTCCAAAATTTGAATTATCTTTGGGTTCCTGATGCTGGCGGTGCCACCGCCCAGCCCAGGAGGTGTCACCGCCCAGCTCTCGGGTGTTGGGCGGTGCCACCGCCCAGCAGGCGGTTGTTAGGATCGAGAGCACTAAGAGGGGGGGGTTGAATTAGTGCAGCGGAAATCTTACAATGATTAAAAACCAAAAGCTGCGTTCGTTCAAAAACTGTTATGATGCAAAAGCAAATTCTCAGTTTGTATCTAAGTGCAGTTTGCGTCTAAGCGCAGATTGCGTCTAAGCGTAGTTTTGCGTCTAAGCGCAGTTTACGTCTAAACTCAGATTTACGTCTAAACGCAGATTTACGTCCAAACGCAGATTTACGTCTAAACTCAGATTTACGTCTAAACGCTGTTTTACGTCTAAACGCAGATTTACGTCTAAACGCAGATTTACGTCTAAACGCAGATTTACGTCTAAACGCAGTTTTACGTCTAAACGCAGATTTACGTCTAAACTCAAAAACTTGTTTGTATACTTGCAGAAGGCAGTATGCAGTTGGAATCAAGATGTAAATGTGAACCGAGATCTGATGATTGAACGAGGAAAGCCGATTTACGTCTGAATGCAGTTTTACGTCTAAATGCTGAAAATCGTTCGTAAAATCGTAGAGGACAGATTGCAGTTATCAATAGGATTAAAGTGTAAGTGTAAACTGCAAAGAAGCTCGTTCGTAAAAGCACGAAAAACAGTTCTGCAGAATCAAACGTAAACGTAAACTGTAATGTATGAAAATACGAATTTACGTCTGAATGCAGATTCGGAAGAACAACACTTGGAACTTGTTCATGAAAGCGCAGAGAGCAGTAGTAATGAGGGAGGTTTGCAGTAATGATAAAGTGCTCGAAAATAAACGCAAACCAGAGATTTAGAGTGGTTCGGTCAGCCTTGACCTACTCCACTTTTGGCTTCCTCCACCGATGAGGTTGCCGACGTCAACTAGGTGCCTTCCTTCAATGGGCGAAGGCCAAACTTCCCTTTTACAATTTCTCTCCTTTTGACAGGCTCAGGAGACAACCTTTACAGACCTTTCTCTCCTCACTTTACAACTGAAAACTTGAAGAACAGAAGGAGGAGACTTAAAGGCTTTACAACACTTTTGAGCTTCTTAGAATCACAGAAAAGATCAAGATTTCGATGTAGGTCTGTATCTTTTCAGTGCTGAATGGGTGGGGTATTTATAGGCCCCAACCCAATTCAAAATTCGAGCTCAAAACGATCAAATCGATCAAATCCCAGAATTCTGGGATTAGGCGGTTGCACCTCTTGACTAGAGAGGTGGCACCGCCTGGCAGAGCTCGAAGACTGAGCTCAGGCGATTGCTTCTCTCTGTCAGAGCTCGAAGACTGAGCTCGATGGTTGCATCACCTGGCAGAGCTCGAAGACTGAGCTTGGTGATTGCATCACCTGGCAGAGCTCGAAACTGAGCTCGGTGGTTGCATCACCTGGCAGAGCTCCAAGCTGAGCTCAGGCTGATGCACCTCTATGCCAGAGCTCGAAGACTGAGCTCGGTGAATGCATCACCTGGCAGAGCTCGAGATTGAGCTCAGGCTGATGCACCTCTCTGCCAGAGCTCGAAGACTGAGCTCGGTGGTTGCATCGCCTGGCAGAGCTCGAAACTTGAGCTCTGGCGGTGCTACCTCTTGGCAGAGGAGGTTGCACCGCCCAGTCTAGCTCGAAGACTGAGCTCTGGGCGGTTGCACCTCTCGGCTGGGGCGGTTGCACCTCCCAGCCTCGCAGCCCTGGCGGTTGCACCTCCTGGCTGGGGCGGTTGCACCTCCCAACCCCACAGCCCAAGCGGTTGCACCTCCTGGCTGGGGCGGTTGCACCTCCCAACCCCACAGCCCAGGCGGTTGCACCTCCTGGCTGGGGCGGTTGCACCTCCTGGTGCAATCAGGGTCCGAATGGTTCACTCCATTCGGCCCACTTTGAATCTTTTCAGGGGCCCAATTGCCCCAAGATTAAGCTAATGGGATCACCTCCCATTTTCATGCTTAATCATCATGCTAACTACGATTAACTCTAAGACAACTTCTGCAGCTTTGCTCCGATGCGTCAATCGCTTCTTCCGGCGAGTTTCCGGCCAACTTCCGTCGATCAACCGATAACCCTCGGTGATCCTTCTGCGGACATCCGGCATACTCCTGGACTTGCGACGATCCACTTGGCGAGTTCCGACGAGCTTCGCTTGGCAAGCTTCTGGACTTCTCGGATCTGTTCACGCTGAACCTCCGACGACCGTCCGAACTTCCGTCGAACTCTCGAACTCCCAACGTGATCCTGATCTTGACTCCGGCGCAACACCTGCTGCTTGTCTTACTCTTATCGTAGTTAATCCTGCACACTTATCTCAACACATAGATTAGATAACAAATGACAATTGACTTCATCATCAAAACCCGAGATTCAACAATCTCCCCCTTTTTGATGATGACAATCAATTGATAAAGGAGTTGTCCTTAACTCCCCCTATCTAAATGCCATAGTTGAGATAAGTCAACCTTGAATTCAAGACCGAATAATTCAAGTGACGTATTGATAAGTTAGATCAGTTAAACTTATCAATGCTCCCATCATGATGCCCATCATGATGTATCTCTTCAAGAATGATGTCAAGGCATGACATACATCATCAAGTTTGTATGATAGTGTTTGTAACTGTTCATCATGTAAACATATAAAGCTACGAAGGACTTTTTACATGATGCACACATTTGAGATTTTCTAGCAAGTTTGCATTTTCTTCACAATATAGAATATCAAATCAAGATATGATGCAAACTATAGCACATGTTCACATATCTCTTGGTGATGCAAGGATGGCATAACATTGTTTATAGCATCACTCAAGTATTTGCAACTATGACATGATTATGATGCAAACTATAGCACATGTTCACATATCTCTTGGTGATGCAAGGATGGCATAACATTGTTTATAGCATCACTCAAGTATTTGCAACTATGACATAGACATGATTATGGCAGTTCAGCTATGACATAGTGTTTATCAATTCATATGTTTCTCCCCCTTTGTCATCAACAAAAAGCATGATAGCATTATCAAGTATATAAAGGAAGTCATGACACATATATCTCTTTATTGTGTTTGCTTGACGGAGGAAAGTCATTTTACAAAGAGTTTTTTGTAAGAGTGTACAGGAACATCCCATTTTTAGCATACAAACCGAAAAAATGAACTTCTTACATGCATTTGGTTAAAAATATTTGTCACATAATTTGCAACATGTTATTTGATCAAGCGTTGTCAAGGCATGTAATAGTAATAACATCTGAAAGATAATTTTAAGTATTCGGACACATCAACATTCCTAATTCTCTTCTTATGTAATCAAATTGTTCTTCACATAGGGGTTTTGTGAAGATATCAGCCAGTTGATGTTTGGTATCAATAAACTCTATGGTTACATCATGATTAGTGACATGATCACGTATAAAGTGAAGTCTAATATCAATGTGTTTTGTTCTTGAGTGTTGTATAGGATTTTTAGTTAAGCATATTGCACTCGTGTTATCACATTTAATGGGAATATCTTTAAGATTCACTTTGTAATCTTCTAAAGTGTTTTTCATCCATACAACTTGTGCACAGCATGCACTTGTTGCAATGTATTCAGCTTCGGTTGTTGATAGGGCAACCGAGTTTTGTTTCTTAGATGACCAGGATACAAGGGCATGTCCTAAAAATTGACATGATCTTGATATGCTTTTTCTGTCTAGTTTGCAGCCAGCGAAGTCCGCATCAGCATAAGCTATTAATTCAAAATTTTCTGATTTTGGGTACCATAGTCCTAGATTGGTAGTTCCATTAAGATATCTGAGTATTCTTTTGACTGCTTTGAGATGAGATATCTTAGGGTCTGATTGAAATCTAGCACAAAGTCCTACACTGAACATGATGTCTGGTCTGGTGGCAGTGAGGTAAAGTAAACTTCCTATCATACCCCTATAGGTTTTTTGATCGAAGCTTTCTCCATTCTCATCAATTTCTAACTTAGTGGAGGTGCTCATAGGAGTGTCAATGGCTTTTGAATTATTCATTTTGAACTTCTTTAGCAAACTCACAGCATATTTGGTTTGACTAATAAAGATGCCATTGCTTAGTTGTTTGATTTGTAGGCCTAAGAAGAATGTTAACTCTCCCATTAGACTCATTTCGAATTCATGACTCATAGTTTTCGCAAAGGATTCACAAAGAGATTCATTTGTAGAACCAAAGATAATATCATCAACATAAATCTGAACAATGAGAAAATCATTTTCAAAATTCTTGATAAATAATGTAGTATCAACCTTGCCTTTTATGAAATTATTTTCAATGAGAAAAGAGCTAAGTCTCTCATACCAAGCCCTTGGGGCTTGTTTTAAACCATAGAGAGCTTTAGTTAATCTAAACACATGATTAGGGTAGCCATTGTTTTCAAATCCAGGAGGTTGTTCAACATAAACTTCTTCGGAAATGAAACCATTTAGAAAAACGCTTTTAACATCCATTTGAAATAACTTAAAATTATTGCAACTAGCGTAGGCAAGGAGCATCCTTATGGCTTCCAATCGAGCCACAGGTGCGAAGGTTTCTTCGTAATCGATACCTTCTTCTTGGTTGAAACCTTTGGCCACTAATCTAGCCTTGTTTCTAACCACGATACCATTTTCATCTTGCTTGTTTCTAAAGACCCATTTAGTACCAATTACTAAATGGTCATTTGGCCTAGGAACAAGCGTCCACACCTCATTTCTCTCAAATTGATTTAATTCATCTTGCATTGCGATAATCCATGAATCATCTTTCATGGCTTCATCAACACATTTGGGTTCAATTTGGGAGAGAAAAGCGGCGTTGGCACAAAAGTTTTTAAAAGAAGATCGTGTTTGAACCCCCTTTGATGTGTCTCCTAGGATTAGCTCCTTAGGATGAGCATCTATATACTTCCAATCCTTGGGTAAGGATGTTTTGGAAGTGGATGCAACCAAGTTGCTAGTTGGAGACGGGGTTTCGTTTAAATTCAAGGAATCAAAATTAACATCATCATCAAGATCATTTTTCTTAATTTCTGAAATCTCATTGAAAACAACATGGATGGATTCTTCAATAATTAAGGTTCTTTTATTGAAGATGCGAAAAGCTTTAGAAACCGAAGAATAACCAAGAAAGATTCCTTCATCAGATTTAGCATCGAATTTTCCTAAGTTATCCTTTTCATTCAAGATAAAACACTTACACCCAAAGACTTTAAAATATGAGACATTGGGTTTTTTGTTATTCCATAACTCATAAGGAGTTTTGGAGAGTAAGGGTCTTACTAGGACTCTATTTAAAATATAACATGCAGTGTTTACAGCTTCGGCCCAAAAATATTTGGGTAGGCTATGTTCATTCAACATGGTTCTTGCCATTTCTTGCAAATTTTGATTTTTTCTTTCTACTACCCCATTTTGTTGAGGATTTCTTGGAGTAGAGAAGTTATGGTTGTATCCATTGAGTTCACAGAATTCTTGGAAGTCATGGTTTTGAAATTCTCCACCGTGATCACTTCTAATTGACGAAATCATAGATTCCTTCTCATTTTGAACAAGTTTACAAAACTTGGTAAAATGTCTAAAGCATTCATTTTTTTGTTTTAAGAAGTAGGTCCATGTATATCTGCTGTAGTCATCAATAATGACAAAGGCGTATTTGCTACCTCCTAGACTTGATGTAGAGATTGGTCCGAACAAGTCCATATGGATCAATTGTAAGGGCCTAGAGGTGCTTATTTGATTCTTAGCTTTGAAGCTACCCCTAATTTGCTTACCTAATTGGCAAGCATCACATACATTATCTTTGATGAACTTGATATGAGGAATTCCTCTTACAAGTTCTCTAGATGATACTTGATTGATTAGTTTCATGCTAGCATGACCTAATCTTCTATGCCATAGCCAAGCATCCTCATTCATAACGGCAAGGCACATTTCATCACATAAGTCATTGATGTCAATAGTGTAAACATTGTTTTGTTTTAATGCAATCATAGATATATTTTTGTGTGGTTTTTCAATGATGCAGGCATTAGATTCAAATCTTATAATATATCCTTTATCACATAATTGACTAATGCTCAAGAGGTTATGTTTTAGACCATCAACTAGTAAAACATCTTCAATAGAGAGGTTGGATTTGTTACCTATGGTTCCTTTGCCAATGATTTTACCCTTGTTGTTGTCTCCGAAGGTGACATATCCTTCGTCTATGCTAGAGAGCTTAGAGAATTGAGATGGATCTCCGGTCATATGCCTTGAGCATCCACTATCAAGGTACCATTTCTTGCTCCTAGCTTGCGATTGTTTAGTTTTCTACAAGAAAGAATGATGTTTAGGTACCCATTTGCTTTTGGGTGCCTCATAAATAGATCTACATTTTCTATCATGTTGCATAGAGTTTATCATGGTTCCTTTAGGAACCCAAATTAATTTGTTTGGACTTATTTTCTTGAATGGACAACAATGTGTCTTGTGTCCAGATTTGCAACAAAAGTTGCACTTGGTTTGGTGTTGAACATGTAAGATGGGGCCTTTTACAAAGGTAGTTGGATTTCGGTGAGGACTCCTCACAAATCCAATCCCACTTCTTTTGGGAGCATGACCCTTGTTTGTAAGGATCATGTTTAATGACTTGCTACCAACCTCGAATTTCTTCAAGGTGTCCTTAAGTAGCAAGTTTTCTTTTTGTATAGTTTCTAAATCATGACATTTGATACATGAATTTAAACTATCATGATGTTCGACTTTTAACTTATCAAACTCACAAGTAAGATTATCATGTACCTTTTTTAGCAACTTGTATTTTCTATTTATAACTTTGCATTCATCAAATAAATCATGGAAGGCATTTAATAATTCATCGAAAGATAAATCAGCATCTAATAAATCCGTTACCTCCTCTTCGATAGCCATAAAGGCGTAATGAGCAACTTGCTCGGTGTTGGATTCCTCTTCCTCAGATGCGCTCGAATCATCCCATGTTGCTTGGAGCGCCTTCTTCTTTGTTGTTCTTTTCTTGACTTGGGGACAATCACTTTTGTAATGTCCCGGCTTTTTACATTCGTAGCAGATCACTTGGTCCTTCTTAGGTTCAAGTTTATTTTTCACATCGTTTTTAAACTTGTTTCTTTTGAAGAATTTCTTAAACTTTCTTGTCAAAAGTGCCAAGTCATCATCACAGTCCTCATCACTTGAGTTTTCTCTCAAGTGGCATTCAGAAGTTTTAAGTGCCATATCCTTCCTGTTCTTTGGAAGGATGTCTTCTTGCTCTTCATGAGCTTTGCAAGTCATTTCGTAGGTCATTAATGACCCGATTAGTTCTTCAAGAGAGAAATTTCGCAGATCTTTTGCCTCTTGAATGGCGGTGACTTTAGGATCCCAACTCTTAGGAAGGGATCTTAGTATCTTATTAACAAGCTCAAAATCCGAAAAGCTCTTTCCGAGTCCTTTTAGACCGTTGACGACATCCGTGAAACGGGTAAACATGTCGCCAATGGTTTCACTCGGTTTCATTCGGAAAAGTTCAAAAGAATACAGCAACAGATTGATTTTTGACTCTTTCACTCTACTTGTGCCCTCGTGGGTCACTTCAAGTGTGTGCCAAATATCAAAAGCAGTTTCGCAAGTTGAAACACGATTAAACTCGTTTTTATCAAGTGCGCAAAATAAGGCATTCATAGCCTTTGCATTAAGAGCGAAAGCCTTCTTCTCCAAATCGTTCCAATCGATCATTGGAAGAGAAGATTTTGAAAATCCATTTTCAACAAGGTTCCACAGTTCAAAATCCATAGAAATAAGAAAGATCCTCATTCGGGTCTTCCAGTAAGTGTAGTCCGTTCCACTGAACATGGGTGGACGTGTAATCGAATGCCCCTCTTGGTTTCCGGCGTATGCCATCTCTCTTGGGTTTTAATCCTTTAGAGAGTTAACCTTGCTCTGATACCAATTGTTAGGATCGAGAGCACTAAGAGGGGGGGGGGTGAATTAGTGCAGCGGAAATCTTACAATGATTAAAAACCAAAAGCTGCGTTCGTTCAAAAACTGTTATGATGCAAAAGCAAATTCTCAGTTTGTATCTAAGTGCAGTTTGCGTCTAAGCGCAGATTGCGTCTAAGCGTAGTTTTGCGTCTAAGCGCAGTTTACGTCTAAACTCAGATTTACGTCTAAACGCAGATTTACGTCCAAACGCAGATTTACGTCTAAACTCAGATTTACGTCTAAACGCTGTTTTACGTCTAAACGCAGATTTACGTCTAAACGCAGATTTACGTCTAAACGCAGATTTACGTCTAAACGCAGATTTACGTCTAAACGTAGTTTTACGTCTAAACGCAGATTTACGTCTAAACTCAAAAACTTGTTTGTATACTTGCAGAAGGCAGTATGCAGTTGGAATCAAGATGTAAATGTGAACTGAGATCTGATGATTGAGCGAGGAAAGCCGATTTACGTCTGAATGCAGTTTTACGTCTAAATGCTGAAAATCGTTCGTAAAATCGTAGAGGACAGATTGCAGTTATCAATAGGATTAAAGTGTAAGTGTAAACTGCAAAGAAGCTCATTCGTAAAAGCACGAAAAATAGTTCTGTAGAATCAAACGTAAACGTAAACTGTAATGTATGAAAATACGAATTTACGTCTGAATGCAGATTCGGAAGAACAACACTTGGAACTTGTTCGTGAAAGCGCAGAGAGCAGTAGTAATGAGGGAGGTTTGCAGTAATGATAAAGTGCTCGAAAATAAACGCAAACCAGAGATTTAGAGTGGTTCGGTCAGCCTTGACCTACTCCACTTTTGGCTTCCTCCACCGATGAGGTTGCCGACGTCAACTAGGTGCCTTCCTTCAATGGGCGAAGGCCAAACTTCCCTTTTACAATTTCTCTCCTTTTGACAGGCTCAGGAGACAACCTTTACAGACCTTTCTCTCCTCACTTTACAACTGAAAACTTGAAGAACAGAAGGAGGAGACTTAAAGGCTTTACAACACTTTTGAGCTTCTTAGAATCACAGAAAAGATCAAGATTTCGATGTAGGTCTGTATCTTTTCAGTGCTGAATGGGTGGGGTATTTATAGGCCCCAACCCAATTCAAAATTCGAGCTCAAAACGATCAAATCGATCAAATCCCAGAATTCTGGGATCAGGCGGTTGCACCTCTTGACTAGAGAGGTGGCACCGCCTGGCAGAGCTCGAAGACTGAGCTCAGGCGATTGCTTCTCTCTGCTAGAGCTCGAAGACTGAGCTCGATGGTTGCATCACCTGGCAGAGCTCGAAGACTGAGCTTGGTGATTGCATCACCTGGCAGAGCTCGAAACTGAGCTCGGTGGTTGCATCACCTGGCAGAGCTCCAAGCTGAGCTCAGGCTGATGCACCTCTATGCCAGAGCTCGAAGACTGAGCTCGGTGAATGCATCACCTGGCAGAGCTCGAGATTGAGCTCAGGCTGATGCACCTCTCTGCCAGAGCTCGAAGACTGAGCTCGGTGGTTGCATCGCCTGGCAGAGCTCGAAACTTGAGCTCTGGCGGTGCTACCTCTTGGCAGAGGAGGTTGCACTGCCCAGTCTAGCTCGAAGACTGAGCTCTGGGCGGTTGCACCTCTCGGCTGGGGCGGTTGCACCTCCCAGCCTCGCAGCCCTGGCGGTTGCACCTCCTGGCTAGGGCGGTTGCACCTCCCAACCCCACAGCCCAGGCGGTTGCACCTCCTGGCTGGGGCGGTTGCACCTCCCAACCCCACAGCCCAGGCGGTTGCACCTCCTGGCTGGGGCGGTTGCACCTCCTGGTGCAATCAGGGTCCGAATGGTTCACTCCATTCGGCCCACTTTGAATCTTTTCAGGGGCCCAATTGCCCCAAGATTAAGCTAATGGGATCACCTCCCATTTTCATGCTTAATCATCATGCTAACTACGATTAACTCTAAGACAACTTCTGCAGCTTTGCTCCGATGCGTCAATCGCTTCTTCCGGCGAGTTTCCGGCCAACTTCCGTCGATCAACCGATAACCCTCGGTGATCCTTCTGCGGACATCCGGCATACTCCTGGACTTGCGACGATCCACTTGGCGAGTTCCGACGAGCTTCGCTTGGCAAGCTTCTGGACTTCTCGGATCTGTTCACGCTGAACCTCCGACGACCGTCCGAACTTCCGTCGAACTCTCGAACTCCCAACGTGATCCTGATCTTGACTCCGGCGCAACACCTGCTGCTTGTCTTACTCTTATCGTAGTTAATCCTGCACACTTATCTCAACACATAGATTAGATAACAAATGACAATTGACTTCATCATCAAAACCCGAGATTCAACAGCGGTGCCACCGCTTGACTCTCCGTTTCACTGGTTTGGCTTAATTTTAGCCCAAACCAAATCTGACTTTGGGCCCAATTGGCCCCTAACCAGGATATAGGATTATCTCTTAATTATAATCCTAATTACAAGTGAACTATATAACAAAACACCTCCTAAGCAAGTTTTCAACCGCGAACGTCGAGTCTTGTTCCGGCGAGCTTTCCGACGAACTTTCTTCCGACGGACTCCCATCAAGCTCCCAAACTTGTGATGACTTTAACGAGT
Source organism: Musa acuminata AAA Group (assembly GCF_036884655.1). Lineage (NCBI taxonomy): Eukaryota > Viridiplantae > Streptophyta > Magnoliopsida > Zingiberales > Musaceae > Musa > Musa acuminata. Next base: position 23,610,107 of record NC_088333.1, on the reverse strand, counting down.
TGCCGAGCCTTCTCGGTGATCTCCGTGAACCTCCAACAATCTCTTCGGCGAACTTTCGAAAATTCTGACAGGTTCCCGATTTCTTCTCGGTTGGTTCCGGCAGCATCTCCGACGATTTTTCGGACTCTTAAACGTCCATCGAACTTGACTCTGGTATCCTTGCTTTATATTTTCTGGTTATCGTAGTTAATCCTGCACACTTAACTCAATAATATGGATTAGATCAATTAAGCCACCAATTGATTATATCATCAAAATCTGAGATTCAACAATCTCCCCCTTTTTGATGATGACAATCAATTGATGACGGAGTTAAACATAACTCCCCCTATCTATATGCCATATTATGAGAAGATAAAAACACTTGAATTCTATCCCATTGGATTCAAGCATAACCCGATAAGTTCTAACCGTAGAGCTTATCGTAATCCTCATTAAACAATCGTAAGTACGAAACTTCGATGAAAATCATAAGTTAAATGAAAAGGGACGAATTTTACTACGACAGAAGATAAAGATTTTCAATATAAATTTCATGATATAGATGTAAGGCATGCTTTCAATATGATCAATCAATCTTATGATATTTTCAAGGATTTTGCAAGGCATATAAGACATTCATATCACACAAGTTTTTGTAATTCATATAAGTCATGCTATCGTTATGGTGTAAGTCATCACTTAGTCATCACTTCTCCCCCTTTGTCATCAACAAAAAGAGACAAGCCAGCTAATTGATGATCATAGAAAAAAAAAAAAGGTTTAGCATTTAATAGTAAACAAAGTTCATCATTCAAATTTGCCAGAAATAGTTTATCCAAAAGAAAACATCATTTATGCAGATCAAAACAGTAGTTATCTAAAAGGAAGGATTAGTTATCATTCAATCGATGACAAACTTTGAACTTGTTGTTAAAAGCAAACAGAACAGAATAAAAAGATACATCAATTTAATCCTTAGGAGGTAATCCACAGTGCTGATACATGATATCTATTTTTTCATTCATTTGTCGTAGTGTCTTCAAAATTTTAACTTGTTGATTTTGAATTTATTCTTGCTGTGATTTGAGTTGATCTTGCTGGAATTTGATCTGAGACAGTTCCGCCATAATGAGATCTTTAGAGGAGGAAACAGGAGCTGAAGGTGCTGCGCAAAAGGGACTAGGAGGAGGAGATTCATTTCCCATAAGAATTGGTGTTTCGGGGTGTTCTATTGGTGGAGGAATTGGATCAATCCTTCTAGGCTGCCTAACCCATATGCCATTGCTAAATGTGCACCTAAGTCTTTTCAGTAGGTTTTTATTTATTATGTTATATCGATCATTTTGAATATATTCTTCGTCGGTTGGGATGCAAATGTCATAGGCATGAAGAATTCTAGTGATTAACCTCCCATATGGCAACATAGTATATTTAGCCATAATATCCTGCATGTGTTGTCGAATTGAGTACCCAAAACAATTATGCTGACTAATCATAATCCAATACATGGTACTTATCTCTATTTGACTTATTTCGTCAAGATGAAATTGTTTGGGGAATATGATGCTTGTGATAATGTGATGAAGAATTTTAGAGTTGAAAGGCAGTAAGCGTTCACAGCTCTTGGGTAGGAAGTCAAGGTTTGGATTTGCAAAAATTGTTTCTACGGCTTCGATATAGGTTGCTCCTATTGTGTTGACGTCCCATTTACCTTTAAAATAGCATCCTCTATCTTTTTCAGTTATGCCAATTAGCTCACAAATAGTGCTGTCAAATATTCTAATGGGTGTTCCTAGAAGGTAAGTGCTTAGGCTATCGTTATCCTCATATAGGTTGGCATAGAACAATCTAACTAACCGCGGATAGATTGGTTCATCTATTTGTAGTAGAGGTAGAGCTTCTAGGTGTGAAAACCACCTAATGGGTTCTAAGTCCTCTAGTTCATCTAGATCAACGTATTTTCCCTTATGGATACATCGTGCTTCAAATTTTGGAAAGCTAAGGGCTACCTCTTCTGATCTAAAAGATCATGGTCATATGAATCTCTTTCAATCCTTTTTCCTTTTGATCTCTTGGGAGCCATTATCTAGATAAGATGATGATGAAATTGTGAACAATAAGCAAGGGAAAGAGAAAGAAAAGAGGGATTTCAAATGTTACCTTATGGAGATTATGTTGAGAGATGGAAAGCTTGGACCACCAAGAATCATTCTCCAATGCTTCTAAGAGTTAGAATGAGGGTTGGAGGGAATGGGAGAGGGTTTTGAGAGCCTTTTCTTCGGGTTGGGGGCAGTGTCACCGCCGGCCCTAACCCCTCGGGTTAATAAGGGTCGCTCGGTCGGTGCCACCGCCAAACTGAGCGGTGTCACCGCTTGACGCCCGAGCGCTCAGGCGGAGCTATCGCCGAATCTGGCGGTGCCATCGCTGGCATCCCGCGGAGGAAAGAAAAAAAAATTTCTTCCTCCCTTTTGTTTAGCTTCTTCCCTCAAGATAATAAGTTATACTTTAATGGATCATTTTTAATTGAAGAAGAAGGAAGAAATCAAATTCACAAAAGAAAGGAAAAGGACGAGTCATTTTTCATGAAGCTCATTTTAGGGACAATTTAACATGCCTAATTCCCTTCTAATGAATTCAAATTGATCTTCGTTCAAAGCTTTTGTAAATATATCTGCTAATTGATGCTTTGTGTCAATGAATTCTAGAACAACATCATTGTTAAGGACATGATTACGTATGAAATGATGCCTAATGTCGATTTGCTTAGTTCTAGAGTGCAGAATTGGATTTTTAGTAAGACATATGACACTAGTATTATCACATTTTATGGGAATGTTTTTAAAGTGAATTCCATGGTCTTCTAATGTATTTTTCATCCAAATAACTTATGCACAACATGCACTTGCAGCAATGTATTCGGCTTCCGCCGTAGATAGTACAACTGAATTTTGTTTCTTGGAAGTCCAAAAAACAAGTGCATGTCCTAAAAATTGGCATGTTCCGGATGTACTTTTTCTATCTATCCTGCATCCGCCAAAATCGGCATCTGCATAAGCTATTAGATCGAATTTTTCAGATTTTGGATACCACAATCCTAAATTTGGAGTTCCTTTAAGATACCTAAATATTCTTTTAACACTCTTAAGATAAGATAATTTAGGATTAGAAACCTAGCGCAAATTCCTACACTAAACATAATATCTGGTCTAGTCGCGGTGAGGTAGAGTAGACTACCTATCATTCCCCTATATGTTTTTTGATCGAAATTTTTACTATTTTCATCCATATCTAACTTAGTCGCAGTGCTCATAGGGGTGTTTATTGCTTTTGAATTATCCATGTTAAATCGTTTTAACAATTCTAATATATATTTGGATTGGTTAAGAAATATACCATCACTAAGTTGTTTGATTTGTAATCCTAAAAAGAAAGTTAATTCACCCATTAAACTCATTTCAAATTCATGACTCATACATTTGGCAAATGACTCACATAGTGATTCATCCGAAGAGCCAAAAATAATATCGTCAACATAAATTTGCACAATAAGAAAATTATTTTTAAAATATTTAATAAATAATGTAGTATCAACCTTGCCATTGGTAAAATTATTTAAATTAAGAAAGGAACTAATCCTTTCATACCAAGCTCTAGGAGCTTGTTTCAAGCCATAGAGAGCTTTAGTCAGTTTGAATACATGATTAGGAAGAAGAGAATTTTCAAATCCGGGAGGTTGTTCGACATATACTTCTTCGGAAATAAAACCATTCAAGAAAGCACTTTTGACATCCATTTGAAATAGTTTAAAATTATTACTACTAGCATAGGCAAGGAGCATCCTTATGGCTTCTAATCGAGCCACGGGAGCGAAGGTTTCTTCGTAATCGATACCTTCTTTTTGGTTGAAACCTTTGGCCACTAATCTAGCCTTGTTTCTAACCACGATACCATTTTCGTCTTGCTTGTTTCTAAAGACCCACTTAGTACCTATGACTAAGTGGTCACTTGGTCTAGGAACAAGCTTCCATACCTTATTCTGTTAGGACTCTAGCTAGGAGAGTCCTAATTAAGAGGGACATTCATGTAAAACTGTTAGGACCTTAGCTAGGAGAGTCCTAATTGAGAGGGACATTCTATTAGGACTCTAGCTAGGAGAGTCCTAATTGAGAGGGACATTCTGTTATGACTCTAGTTAGGAGAGTCCTAATTGAGAAGGACAATCATGTAGGAGGTTTTTTCTTAGAGAAGAATTAGGAGTTGTAAGGGAATATGAGTCTTGAGTAGGAGTCCTATTAGGAGTTGGTTAGAAGTAAGAGTCTTAAGTAGGAGTCATATTAGGAGTTAGGGTTTAGAAGCCCTATAAATAGCCATGTATTCCTCCTCTTTTCATAAGCAATAGATGAATCTTTTCTGTAGCCTTTGAGCAGCAACTTGGAGGGAGGAACCCCTATAGAGTTCCAAGGAGGCCGATCCCCTAAAGAGATCAACCCCAAGTTTAGAATCTGCAAGGGTTCTAACACTTGGTATTAGAGCAGCCTTCTTGGCATCTCACTGCCCTTCCACAGCCATCCATCAACCCTCCACAACCGTCCGAAGCAATTCCCACAATTGCTTAAAAGATCATCGCCGAATTCCGCCATCATCTCCACCACCACGGATCATCCCTTGATCTCCCCGTGAATTGTAACAGGTTCTAGTTTTCTACCTTACAACTGCTGCAATTTAGTTATCCTTATTTGAAAATCCCAAAAAAATTATTCCTATATTGCTGCATAAACTTTTCGTCATAAAGTTTTCATCTCTACGACGAAAGATACATTGCAGAATTCCAACCGTATATCACTATCTGTTTGATCTTGCTACTATGTTTTTTCTATCCAAATCTCCACGAAATTTTATGACATCTTTGACACTTCCCAACAGCAGATTTCCCTTTGGTTTCGTCAAAAAATTCTCAATATAAACCATTGATATTTTACATCTAATCTGCTATACTTGAAAATCTGCACCGTAAAATTTCAGCCGCATAGCACTGATTGTTTGATCTTGATACTATGTTGTTTCTATCCAAATCTCTACGAAATTTTTATGATAGCTTTGACACTTCCTAATAGTGGATTTTCCTTTGGTTTCATCAAAAAATTCTCAATATAAACTTCTGATCTTTTACATCCAATCTGCCATACTTAAAAATCTGTGCTGCAGAAAATTTCAGCCGCATATTGTTGCCTTGACCCATCTATTTGCAATCTTTTTTGAATGGAATTTCTTATACACTTCATAGATCATCTTAGCTTCCATCTAAGATTGATCTATTGAGGAAATAATCTCTAAAACCGATTTTGTGTTGCTGTAAATTTTCATCGTAAATTGCTGAAATTTTTCGACGAGAATTCTGCTATCGCAACTTGCACCACTTTCCTTGCTGTTATACTGCCAAAATTTTCTTGATTAAATTAGTCATCCTTGCTGTCATATAAACTGTGATTTTGCTATCAATTCCCTCCTCAATTCTCTCAAGTTTTTGGTGGAAATTACGTCGAGAAACCGCTGTTTCTTCGACGACAATTCTGCTCTTACAAGATAGCACATACTTCCTGCAACTTCCACTGATTTCTCTCAAACCTTTGCTGCCATCTACCATAGATCCAAAACTTTCATCCACAGCCCTAAAACTCCACCAAACCACACCCTCAAACTACACCCAAAATAGCCACAAAACAAGCCTAAATCGTAGCCTACATCCACCGATCCACCAACCCTTTCGACCATCACTTCTCTCAACCTATACATGCCTTTAACCTGACAACAAAAGAGAGATCTTAACATTATAGATTTGGAGGCATATACTATGGCATCTAAGGAGGCAATCGATGCTAAATTTGAAGCCTTGGAGGCGCGAATGGAGGATAAGATTCGGACGCTCTTTATCGAACTCAGATTGGGCCGACTACTAAGCCCGAAAAAATCATATCACGGAGAGAGCTTTGCCCAATCGCACCAGGCCCGAAGAGATGAGTTCCAAGAGAGGGGAGGCTCTATGATCGATCCCAACTATCCATGCATAAGGGTGGACTTCCCTAGATGGGAAGAAGGAGACCCGATTGGTTGGATCTTGCACGCGGAGCGATATTTTCGGTACCACAAAACCGCGGATGCATCTATGGTGAAAATTACAGCTATACATCTTGAAGGGGATGCTATACAGTGGTTTGACTGGTTTGAACATACTTATGGAGTCCTTTCATGGCAACAATTCAAAGAAGGACTGCTGATCCGCTTCAGACCAATCGATTACGAGAATATTGACGGACAACTAGCAAAGATCCGACAAACCTCCACCATTCAGGAGTACCAAACTAGGTTTGAAAGGTTATCTAATCAAACTCTTGATTGGTCTCAAAAACAGCTATTGAGGACCTTTATTGAGGGCTTGAAGCCGGAGATCCGAGGAGAAGTTAAAGCACGACAACCGTACACGCTTATGGCAGCCATCTCTTTCGCACGACATCAAGAGGAGCAATTGAACCATGAAGCTCGAAGGACTAGGGTCACTCCTCAACCAGTAATATTGAAGCCCTTAGCCCCCCCTACTGTTGACCGAGTCCCTACACCAAAAAGGTTGACAAGAGAAGAGCTTCAGGAGCGATCTGCGAAGGGGTTATGTTGGCATTGCGACGAGCCGTGGAGCCATGAGCATCGCTGTAGTAAAAGGAGACTTTTTATCATTGAACCAGTAGAAGAAGAGGTCATTGAATATCCAGAAGAGAGCACTGAACATAAAGAAGAAGATGCAGAAGAAGAGCCACAACCGACCGAAGTTACGGTATATGCACTAGCCGGCTACTCAAACCCGCAAATGATGAAAGTTGGAGGCCTTCTCAAACAACAACCGATCACTGTTTTTATCGACTCGGGCAGCACTAATAATATCCTAAACAATAAGGTTGCTATCCGAATGGCATTATCTATCGAGAATCGTTGTAGGTTTGATGTTAAGGTCACCGACAGACGGATTTTGAAGTGTGATCGTAGGCGCTCGCATGAGAAACTATTGCTGCAGGACCAAGAGATAATTGCAGATTTCTTCCTTCTCCCTCTTGATGATCATGAGGCCATGCTCAGAATTAAATGGTTGACAACATTAGGTGATTTTTCTTGAAATTTTATGAAACTAATTATGAAATTTTACTGTAAGGAGAAACAGGTGATACTGCACGGGAAACGTGGGGGCGACGTAACGATGATTTGCACACAACAAATGAAGAAGGTTTTGCATAAAGCATGCAGTGGCTTTTTAGTACAACTTGAGCAGCAAACTAAGGGAGAGCCAACAAAATTGGAAGATCCAAATCTACTTCCTTTGCTTGCTGAATTTTCAGATATATTTGACGAACTACGCAACCTACCTCTTACCCGTCGGCATGATTATTGTATAACGATTCTTCCAGGCCAATCTCCAGCAAATGCTCAGCCATATCAGTATCCACATCTCCAGAAGGATGAAATAGAAAGGATTGTAAAAGAGATGCTCAAAACATGAGTTATTCGGCCATGTTGTAGCCCCTACTCTTCACCGGTGCTCCTCATACGAAAGAAGGATGGAATATGGCGATTATGTGTTGATTACCGAACTCTCAATGGCATAACCATCAAGGATAAATACCCTATTCCAGTAGTAGATGAGTTGCAAGATGAAAGGAACCACAAATCTTCACAAAGCTGGACCTTCGATCCGGGTATCATCAAATACGAGTATGCGAAAAAGACATACCGAAAACCACCTTTTGAACACACAATAACCACTATGAATTTTTGCTTTCTTCAAAAGAAGGTGGAATATCTTGGGCATATCATATCAGAGGAAGGTGTGGTAGTAGACCCCTTCAAAATTGGAGCAATGCAAAATTGGCTGATCCCGAGGAACATAAAATTGCTACATGGCTTTCTGGGTTTAATAGGCTACTACTGCAAGTTCGTGAAAATCTATGGAGAGATCAGTGCACCACTTACTTCCTTTCTGAAAAAAGATGTCTTCCAATGGTCGGACAGAGCCTCCATTGCCTTCGACAAACTTAAGGCAGCCATGACGACCATGCCGGTGCTAACACTACCAGATTTCAACCGACCCTTCATTATTGAGGCCGACGCATCTGGAGTTGGAATTGGAGCAATTCTCATGCAAGATGGTCGACCACTCGCATACACTAGCAAGACATTATCCCCCTCCCATCAAAATAAGTCAATATATGATAAGGAGATGCTCGCCATTATGCGCGCAGCAACGAGATGGAGACCCTACTTGATTGGTCGATGATTTCAAATTAAAACCGACCATAAAAGCCTAAAGTACTTTTTGGAGCGAAAGATATCATCCCTTGAGCAGCAAAACTGGGTAACAAAACTTCTTGGATTTGATTATGAAATAACTTACAAAAAGGGGAAAGAGAATGTTCTTGCAGATGCGCTTTCGGAGCTACCCGAGCAAGCTAAAGTTTTTATCATTTCACTTCCGACCAGTGACTTCCTTGAGGATATTAAGATGGAATGGCAAGAAGATTTAGAGACTAGTAAGATTATAAAAAAATTGGAGGAAGCACCAAGCTCCGTTGCTCATTACAATTGGGACTCAAAAAATTACACTATAAGAGTACTAAATTGAAAAGGAGTATGGCATATCACTCACAAACCGATGGCCAAACAGAAGTTGTAAATTGGTGCTTGGAGATAGCCCAAAGCCACCCACCAAATATGACTACCCAAGGAGGACTTCAGACTCAGCCAAGTGTCATTATTGATTGACGGATTATGACTCGACGACGACGATCCACTACTGAATTGCTAATACAGTGGGCAAACCTACTAATAGAAGATGCCACTTTGGAGAACTATGATGACTTGAAGATTAAATTCCCAAAATTCATGAATCGTCAGCCTCGAGGACAAGGCTGATTTGAAGAGGGCGGGTTTGTTAGGACTCTAGCTAGGAGAGTCCTAATTAAGAGGGACATTCATGTAAAACTGTTAGGACTTTAGCTAGGAGAGTCCTAATTGAGAGGGACATTCTGTTAGGACTCTAGCTAGGAGAGTCCTAATTGAGAGGGACATTCTGTTATGACTCTAGTTAGGAGAGTTCTAATTGAGAAGGACATTCATGTAGGAGGTTTTTTCTTAGAGAAGAATTAAGAGTTGTAAGGGAATAGGAGTCTTGAGTAGGAGTCCTATTAGGAGTTAGTTAGAAGTAAGAGTCTTAAGTAGGAGTCCTATTAGGAGTTAGGGTTTAGAAGCCCTATAAATAGCCATGTATTCCTCCTCTTTTCATAAGCAATAGATGAATCTTTTCTGCAGCCTTTGAGTAGCAACTTGGAGGGAGGAACCCCTATAGAGTTCCAAGGAGGCCGATCCCCTAAAGAGATCAACCCCAAGTTTAGAATCTGCGAGGGTTCTAACACATTCCTCTCAAATTGGTTCAATTCTTCTTGCATTGCAATGACCCAAAAATCATATTTTAAGGCTTTGTCAATGCATTTAGGTTCAATTTGAGAAAGGAAAGCGGCGTTAGCACAAAAATTCTTGAAAGAAGAACGAGTTTGAACCCCTTTTGTTGTATCTCCTATAATTAGCTCCTTTGGATGAGCATCTACATACTTCCATTCTTTGGGTAAAGAAATTTCGGAAGAAGATGCATTTAAATGGCTATTTTGAGGAGGGGGTTCATTTAAATTCAAATTATCAAAACCAAGATCATCATCAAAATCATTTATCTTTAAATCAGAAATTTCATTAAAAACTACATGAATAGACTCTTCTATTACTAAGGTCCTTTTGTTAAAGACACGAAAGACTTTAGAAACGGAGGAGTAACCAAGAAAAATGCCTTCATCGGATTTAGCATCAAATTTACCTAGGGCATCCTTTTCATTTAAAATGAAGCATTTACAACCAAAAATTTAAAATAAAAAATATTTGGTTTTTTGTTATTCCATAATTCATAGGGAGTTTTTGATAGAGATGGTCTTATTAGGACCCTATTCATGATGTAATAAGCTGTATTTACGGCTTCGACCCAAAAATATTTGGGTAAACTATGTTCATTTAACATAGTTCTTGCCATTTCTTGTAGGTTTCTATTTTTCCTTTCAACTACTCCATTTTGTTGAGGATTTCTTAGAGTTGAGAAGTTGTGATTGTACCCATTAACTTCGCAAAAATTTTGAAAGTCACGGTTTTGAAATTCACCACTGTGATCACTTCGAATTGATGAAATCATGAAGCCTTTTTCATTTTGAGTGAGTTTACAAAATTTAGAGAAACACTTGAAGCAATCACTTTTGTGAGCTAAGAAATAGGTCCAAGTGTATCTAGAGTAGTCATCCACAATCACAAAAGCATATTTGCTTCCACCTAGACTTGTTGTATCAATTGGTCCAAATAAGTCCAAATGGATCAATTGTAACGGTCTAGTGGTGCTAATTTGATTTTTTGGTTTGAAGCTTGTTTTTATTTGTTTGCCTAGTTGACATGCATCGCATACCTTATCCTTAATAAACTTCATATTCGGAATCCCTCGTACTAATTCTTGAGATGAAATTTTAGATATTGTTTTCATGCTTGCATGGCCTAATCTCCTATGCCAAACCAAGCATTATCATTTATGGCGGAGAAACACATTTCATTACTTAGTTCATCAAGATTGATGGTATAGACATTATTTTGTTTTAAAGCAATCATAGTCATGTTATGATTTGGTTTTTCAATAATGCACATATTTGATTCAAATCTAACGATATAACCTTTATCGCATAGTTGACTAATACTCAAGAGATTATGTTTCAATCCATCAACTAGTAAAACATCATCAATGGAAAAACTAAATTTGTTACCAATAGTTCCCTTGCCAATGATTTTGCCTTTGTTGTTATCTCCGAAGGTGACGTACCCTTCTTCTTTGCTAGTGAGCATAGAGAAATGATATGGATCTCCAGTCATATGTCTTGAGCATCCACTATCGAGATACCATCTCTTGCTCCTAGCTTTTGGGTTTGTCTATAAAAGAGGATGACTTTTAGGTACCCATTTGATTTTGGGTGCCTTAAAAATTGACCCACTAACTTTGTTATTTATTATTGAATCCTTTATAGTTCCTTTAGGAACCTATATTAATTTTTGTGAACTAATTTTCCTAAATGGATATTTGTAGGCAATATGTCCAGATTTGCAACAGAAGTTGCATTTCATATAAGAGGAAACATATAATGTAGGTCCTTTATGAAAGTGGTAGGATTTTGATGTGATCCTTTTACAAATCCAATTCCATTTCTATTTGCGATGTGACCCTTATGTGCAAGGATCATATCTAATCCTTTGCTACCAACCTTAAACTTGTTTAAGGTTTCTTTAAGAAGCAAATTTTCATTTTTTATTGCTTCTAAATGCTCACACTTAGAGCATGGAGGAGTTTGAAGACTATCAAACTTATCTTGTAGCAAAACATGCTCTTTCTTTAAGAGACTTAACTTCTTGCTAACAGTTCTACATTCATCAAATAATTCATTAAAAGCAATAGAGAGTTCTTCAAAAGATAAATCTTCATTAAATAAATCACATACCTCTTCTCCTAAAGCCATTAGCGCGTAATGAGCAACTTGCTCGGTGTTGGACTCCTCTTCTTCGGACGCGCTTGAATCATCCCACGTTGCCTTGAGCGCCTTCTTCTTTGATGTTCTCTTTTTGGCTTGAGGACAATCGTTTTTGTAGTATCACGGTTTTTTGCATTCATAGCAAATCACTTGGTCCTTTTCTTGTTCAAATTTATTTTTTACATTATTTTTAAATTTGTTCTTTCTTAAATATTTTTTAAATTTTTGAGTCAAAAGTGCAATGTCATTGTTACTGTCCTCATCACTTGATATTCCTTTCAAGTGGTCTTCTTGTGATTTGAGTGCCATATCCTTCCTGTTCTTTGGAAGGAGGTTCTCGAGCTCGTCATGAGCTTGACATGTCATTTCATAGGTCATTAAAGACCCAATGAGTTCTTCAAGAGGGAATGTTTTTGTTGAATCTCGTATTTTGATGATGAAACTACTTGATATATGTTTATGATTTAATCTGCGTTTTGAGTGACGCAGGGTGCTTCGATCAGGATGAGACAATTAAAGCAAGAACATCATGTTGTGCTGGAAGAACATGTCAGAAGATTGGACGTCGGGCCGGTGGATCGGTCGACGTATCGACAGAAGGCTTCGGGCCGTGGACTCGGGCATCGGGCCAAGAAGAGCGGGTATTGTGCCAAGGATATCGGAGTTGCAGAGTCAACTGGCCGATTGGGCAATAGGCTGCAGGAAAGGACGATGCGCCGAAGAATCGGACGAAGCGTCGAGGGACCAATGACATGTCGGACAACTTGGTTAATTGCTTAGGATTAATTGTCTCGATCGAAGTTTTTGTTTTGAGTGTGCAGGATTGACTACGATAAAAGTAAGACATGCAGCAGGAGTTGCGCCGGAGTCATGACAATGATCACGTTGGGAGTTCGAGAGCTCGACGGAAGTTCGGATAGTCGTTGGAGGTTCTGCGAGAACAAATCCGAGAAGTCCAGAAGCTTGCCAAAGGAGCTCGTCGGAACTTGCCAAGTGGATCGTCGCAGTCCAGGAGTTTGCCGGAAGTCCGCAGGAGCATCATCGAGGGTTCATCGGATGATCGACGAAAGTTCGCCGAAAACTCGCCGGAAGAAGCGAGTGATGCACCGAAGCAAGCTGCAGAATATGTCTTAGGAAATAATCATAGTTAGCACTTTGATTAAGTTAGAAATGGGAGGTGATCCCATTAGCTTAATCCTGGGGCAATTGGGCCCCTGAAGAACTCAAATTGGGTCGAATGGTTCAACCCATTCGGACCCAGGTTGCTGTGGGAGGTGCAACCGCCCAGGCAGGGAGGTAGTGTTAGGACCGGAGTGGCACTAAGAGGGGGGGGGGTGAATTAGTGCAATGGTAAAGTATGATAAACTTTCGACGATTTAAACACTTACGGAAACTTCGTACGATAAAAGCAACGTTTCGTTTGAAACCGTTTCGATTGCGTTTTTAACTTGAAGGCATATGTAAGAATGAGACAAAGAAGTAGAGCATCAAAGTGAAGATGGTTTGCAGTAATATAAATGACAATAAGATAAATGCAAACCAGAGAAGACGGTAGTTTATAGTGGTTCGGTCAATCGTGACCTACATCCACTCCTCCGATTACTCTTCCGTCGAGGCCACCGGCATCCACTAATGATCTTCCTTTACTAGGCGAAGATCAACCTCCTTCTTACACCCCTCTTACAACCTCTTACAAGTGGTTCACCCTTTTACAAAGATTTCAAAGAAAAGAAAGGAGGTGAACACTCAAGCTATTCAAAACAAGACTTTTCCTAAAGCTTTTCTCAACTTCTAACTTCTCCAAAGGTTGTATTCTCAGCTGAGAATAGAGAGGTATTTATAGGCCTCAAGAGGATTCAAATTTGGGCTCCAAAAATTTGAATTCTCTTATGTTCCCGATGCTGGCGGTGCCACCGCCTGCAACTCTCAAACGTTGACAGTGCTGGGCGGTGCCACCGCCCAGCCCAAGCGGTGCTACCGCCCAGCTCTCGGGCACTAGGCGGTGCCACCGCCCAGCAGCCCGTCTACAGTGTTTTCAGCCTACTTAGTTTGCTTCAATCTTGGCCCAAACTAATCCGAACTCGGGCCCAATTGGCCCCTACTTAGGTTATAGGATTAATACCTAATCCTACCCCTAATTAACATACTAACTACGAATTTAAAGACATTTTCTAAGCTATTACAAAGTTCGTAAGTCAAGACTTCTTTCGGCGAGCTTCCGATGAACTTCCGACGGTCTTCCGATAAACTCTCGGAAACCATTCTGCGGACTCCCGGCAAGCTCCTAGACTTCACGATTTGATCTTGGCGAGTTCCAACGAGCTTCTTCGGCAAGCTCCGATCTTTCTCGGCGAGCTCCGTGAACTTCCAACGAACCTTCCGGCGAACTTCCGAAAATCCCTTCGGCAAGCTCCCTACTCATTCTCGGCTAGTTCCGGCAGCATTCCCGACGAACCTTCGGACTTCCGTCGAACTCTTGAACTCCCAACGAATCCTTCGTGCTTGACTCCGCACTTTGTTTCGCTTTATGTCTTCATCGTTATCATAGTTAATCCTGCACAGCAAGCCAAAACTCTACTCCGATCTAGACAGTTATTACAACGCGAATCGACATTACGTTGCCCGGCATGTCATTGGTTGGCGCTACGTCGTCCGATTCTTCAACGCATCGTCCTCTCTTGCGGCTTGTTGCCCAATCGGTGGTTGACCTCCGCAACCCCGATATCCTTGGTGCAATTCCGCTCTTGGCCCGATGCCCGACGTCCGAAGCCTTCTGCCATCCAATATCCTAACGTGATCTCCTCTGGCGCAACGTCAATTCCTCTTGCGTTAACTGTCTAATCCTGATCGAGTAGACCTGCATCACTCAAAATGCAGTTAAACATCTAAACACAATCAATTAGTTGCATCATCAAAATCCGAGATTCAACAATCTCCCCCTTTTTGATGATGACAACTAATTGATGACTAACGGAGTTAACCTTAACTCTCCGGAGTTTAACCAAACTCCCCCTATCAATATGTCATTGATAGAACACTTGGATTATCCCAAATCCAAGTAAAATTCATCATATGTTATGAAAAAATATTTAAACCATCATGCAAATATATAAAATATTCAATTCAATGCATGAAGTCATCAATATACTTCTCCCCCTATGTCATCAACAAAAAGGAGAAGTTGCTCTAGCTATTTTAAAAGATATGCAAGTTTTTGTAACATGAAGCTAGATTTTCATCACAACATATAAGCACAAAAGCATAACAAGATTCTTAAGTTTAATCATGACAATTCAACACTTGCTTCTTGTGCAAGATTGTACTTTGCTTTTCTTTACATGTTCTAACTAGCAAAGCTTTCTCCCCTTTATTTTTGTCGAAAAGAAGGGAAGAGTACAAGCTAGCCAACATTTGCCTTGAGCTAGCAATCTTTCTCCCCCTATGTCATTGCCGAAAAGAAGGAGAGGAACCAATGATTTAGACTTTTGCATAAATTATGAATTTACATCAATCAATATTTCAATCATCACATGTTACATACAAGACAAAAATGCAAAGAATTCATGTCATGAAAGACATCAACATTATATGATAATAGTCTCAAAATTTTCAATTTGCGATACATGTGATACAAAGTATAGCAAGAGCAATTATATTGCAAGTTTTCTAAATTTTGCATTTTTTGCTTCTTTCGAGATAGGCAAGATAGTAATATTCAAGAAGACAACTTTTTCTTCTTGAAATAGGCAAGTTAGCAATCTTTGCTTCTTAAGATAGACAAGCTAGCAATCAAGTTTTGCATCTCCTTGACTTGTGCAAGCTAGCTATCTCCCCCTTTGTCATTGTCAAAAAGAAGGGAAAAACAATACAATCATGTAATTCATTTCCCTTTACTATATAATCTTCAAATCATGACAAGGGTAAATAACAAAGATAAAATTGATTGTCAAAAGACATATATCATTTTTGACAAATTTTTTCAATTGTAAATAGAAAACATGATATGAAACAATCTTGATTCAAAAGGAAAACTCAAGTTATAAATTATCAAGATATCAAGTAGCGTATCATGGTTTACAAGAACAAGTTTCTTGTTAGTTAATAGCGAAAAGAATCATAGGAGAACAAAATCTCAATTCATGCATATAAAATCTTATGATTCACATCATATGCAATACATCACATACATCATCAAAACAAAAAGCTTAAGTATTGCATATATCATTCCAAATCATAAATATTTCAACTCATGATGGTATTAATTTGTCAAATTGCATCCTACCATGCATGATCATAACTTTTCATTTGTATGCATCAAAATAATATCAAGAGTATTTCATGCATAGTTTCATATCACCACATAAGGAATATCAAGAAGAAAATAATTGGGTGATTAGATAAACATTTCATGAATACAAGGAATTGTATAAAAATCATATTATGAAAAGATAATACCAAAAGACATGTTTTCTTTTGAAAAATCTCCTCTTAAATAATCAAAGGAAAATCTTAAGAGATCATGATATAGATAAAATTCATTCAATATTGTAGGAGAACAAGATATTATCTCAAGCATATAAAATTTCTCAATTCATTATGAATCATAAAAAGAATTATGGTTCCGAAAAATCATGATTCATTTAGGAAAATTTTCTCGTTAGTACACGACAAGAAGAAATATAGCAATGATATAAATCATAATTCATTTGGATAGTAGATGGAAAAAAAAAATATTGAGGATAAAATATCTCGATTTTTATAGAGTAAATCTCAAGTTATAAATCTAAAAAAAATCAAGATAAAGCTCATTCAAATTCAATTCATCAAATCAAGAATTTTCAAGAAAAATACTTTTATCTATTTAGTTGTTTCATATAAGCATGCCTTTGTCCTTTTTGTGCCAATATATATATATATATATATATATATATATATATATATATATATATATATATATATATATATATCATCAATCATTTAGGATCGAAAAATAAGTTTCTTCATAAAAACCATTAAGATCATTATGTATAACTTTTAAAATCTCATGCATAAAATGGTATCAAAACATTTAATATTTTCATTCCATCATTTGAATTGGTTTTATTGAACATAATTTTGAATGATTCTTATAGATAACTAAAACTTCTTTAGTTTTAATTTATACGATTGACTTTATCTTAGCATGCACAAATTTTGTTCATATGTCAAAATCATACATCATGTTTGAAAACCAAAGATAAGGTTAAAAAAAAACATCAAGCCTTTCATTCAAAAGCCATGCATCGTCATTGAAAATCAATATGAAAATCGTCAAAATATACATTCTTACTTCTCAAGCACATACATAAGATTAATCTTACTAGGTGTATAAGCAATAGATTTATATCTAACATTTTCTTGCATTAACATAACACATGCAATTTTCAAGAAAATTAATCCTAAACTAAATTAAAAATGACTCATGAAAGTATTATGTAATTTCGAAATAAATTAGGGGGATTTCGATTACCTCGTTGTTGAGAGTAGTTGAGGCATAGTTTGCCACCTCGCCTTTCTTGATTTTCTCCACGGGTGCCTTCCTTTTCTTTGGCCTCTTCCTCCGTTCAAGTTCATTGTTTATTTTAGATTTTTGTTTAATGAACTTATTAAGAGTTAGTGTTCGAAGTTCAAGTTCATCATTGTCCTCATCACTTGAGTCATCGCTCAAGTGGTATTCATTTGTCCGAAGTTCCAAATCCTTCCTGTTCTTTGGAAGGTGGTTCAAGTGTTCATCGTGTTCTTCATGTGCATTGCGCACCATTTCATATGTCACCAATGAGCCGATAAGTTCTTCAAGTGGAAAAATATTTAAATCTTTTGTTTCTTGTATTGCCGTAACTTTTGATTCCCAAACTTTAGAAAGTGATCGTAAAACTTTACTAACAAGTTCAAAATTCGAGAAACATTTGCCAAGAGTTTGTAAACCATTGACGACATCCGTAAAACGGGTGTACATGTCACCAATGGTTTCGCTCGGCTTCATTTGAAAAAGCTCGAAATCATACATTAAAATGTTAACTTTCGAGTCTTTGACTCTACTTGTTCCCTCGTGTGTGATTTCAAGTGTTCGCCAAATATCAAAAACCGTTTCGCACGTAGAAATCCGATTGAACTCATTTTTGTCTAAAGCGCAAAATAAGGCATTCATAGCCTTTGCGTTTAAAGAAAACATCTTCTTCTCCAAATCATTCCAATGGTTCATTGGGAGAGAAGACATTTCATATCCATTTTCGACCATGTGCCATAAATTTAAATCCAAAGAAAGTAAGAAAACTCTCATTCGAGTTTTCCAACAAGTGTAGTCCGATCTGTTAAACAACGGTGGACAAACAACCGATAAGCCCTCTTGAAAGCCATAAAGAGCCATTTCTATTTGGGTGTTAAACCAAAGTAGAAAAACGTGGCTCTGATACCAATTGTTAGGACCGGAGTGGCACTAAGAGGGGGGGGGGTGAATTAGTGCAATGGTAAAGTATGATAAACTTTCGACGATTTAAACACTTACGGAAACTTCGTACGATAAAAGCAACGTTTCGTTTGAAACCGTTTCGATTGCGTTTTTAACTTGAAGGCATATGTAAGAATGAGACAAAGAAGTAGAGCATCAAAGTGAAGATGGTTTGCAGTAATATAAATGACAATAAGATAAATGCAAACCAGAGAAGACGGTAGTTTATAGTGGTTCGGTCAATCGTGACCTACATCCACTCCTCCGATTCCTCTTCCGTCGAGGCCACCGGCATCCACTAATGATCTTCCTTTACTAGGCGAAGATCAACCTCCTTCTTACACCCCTCTTACAACCTCTTACAAGTGGTTCACCCTTTTACAAAGATTTCAAAGAAAAGAAATGAGGTGAACACTCAAGCTATTGAAAACAAGACTTTTCCTAAAGCTTTTCTCAACTTCTAACTTCTCCAAAGGTTTTATTCTCAGCTGAGAATAGAGAGGTATTTATAGGCCTCAAGAGGATTCAAATTTGGGCTCCAAAAATTTGAATTCTCTTATGTTCCCGATGCTGGCGGTGCCACCGCCTGCAACTGTCAAACGTTGACAGTGCTGGGCGGTGCCACCGCCCAGCCCAAGCGGTGCTACCGCCCAGCTCTCGGGCACTGGGCGGTGCCACCGCCCAGCAACCCGTCTACAGTGTTTTCAGCCTACTTAGTTTGCTTCAATCTTGGCCCAAACTAATCCGAACTCGGGCCCAATTGGCCCCTACTTAGGTTATAGGATTAATACCTAATCCTAACCCTAATTAACATACTAACTATGAATTTAAAGACATTTTCTAAGCTATTACAAAGTTTGTAAGTCAAGACTTCTTCCGGCGAGCTTCCGACGAACTTCCGACGGTCTTCCGATAAACTCTCGGAAACCATTCTGCGGACTCCCGGCAAGCTCCTAGACTTCACGATTTGATCTTGGCGAGTTCCAACGAGCTTCTTCGGCAAGCTCCGATCTTTCTCGGCGAGCTCCGCGAACTTCCAACGAACCTTCCGGCGAACTTCCGAAAATCCCTTCGGCAAGCTCCCTACTCATTCTCGGCTAGTTCCGGCAGCATTCCCGACGAACATTCGGACTTCCGTCGAACTCTTGAACTCCCAACGAATCCTTCGTGCTTGACTCCGCACTTTGTTTCGCTTTATGTCTTCATCGTTATCGTAGTTAATCCTGCACAGCAAGCCAAAACTCTACTCCGATCTAGACAGTTATTACAACGCGAATCGACATTACGTTGCCCGGCATTTCATTGGTTGGCGATTCGTCCGATTCTTCAACGCATCGTCCTCTCTTGCGGCTTGTTGGCCAATCGGTGGTTGACCTCCGCAACCCCGATATCCTTGGTGCAATTCTGCTCTTAGCCCGATGCCCGACGTCCGAAGCCTTCTGCCATCCAATATCCTAACGTGATCTCCTCCGGCGCAACGTCAATTCCTCTTGCGTTAACTGTCTAATCCTGATCGAGTAGACCTGCATCACTCAAAATGCAGTTAAACATCTAAACACAATCAATTAGTTTCATCATCAAAATCCGAGATTCAACAATCTCCCCCTTTTTGATGATGACAACTAATTGATGACTAACGGAGTTAACCTTAACTCTCCGGAGTTTAACCAAACTCCCCCTATCAATATGCCATTGATAGAACACTTGGATTATCCCAAATCCATGTAAAATTCATCATATGTTATGAAAAAATATTTAAACCATCATGCAAATATATAAAATATTCAATTCAATGCATGAAGTCATCAATATACTTCTCCCCCTATGTCATCAACAAAAAGGAGAAGTTGCTCTAGCTATTTTAAAAGATATGCAAGTTTTTGTAACATGAAGCTAGATTTTCATCACAACATATAAGCACAAAAGCATAACAAGATTCTTAAGTTTAATCATGACAATTCAACACTTGCTTCTTGTGCAAGATTGTACTTTGCTTTTCTTTACATGTTCTAACTAGCAAAGCTTTCTCCCCTTTATTTTTGTCGAAAAGAAGGGAAGAGTACAAGCTAGCCAACATTTGCCTTGAGCTAGCAATCTTTCTCCCCCTATGTCATTGCCGAAAAGAAGGAGAGGAACCAATGATTTAGACTTTTGCATAAATTATGAATTTACATCAATCAATATTTCAATCATCACATGTTACATACAAGACAAAAATGCAAAGAATTCATGTCATGAAAGACATCAACATTATATGATAATAGTCTCAAAATTTTCAATTTGCGATACATGTGATATATTGCAATACTAAAAAACTTTAATGCGATGCTTTTAAGGATATCAACCTATTTTTGATACAAAGTATAGCAAGAGCAATTATATTGCAAGTTTTCTAAATTTTGCATTTTTTGCTTCTTTCGAGATATGCAAGATAGTAACCTCATATAGTCATTTAGAAATTGAATAATATGCTTGAGGTTAGTACAGGATAACCTTTCAAGATCTCTATAGGCCTCTTCTTGTGCTGTAGTTGATCCTTGAAATGGGTCTTCAAGTATAAAGATGGTCCTTAGTTGCGAGAGGATGTTTTGTGTTCCTCCTGTTCCATCTGCATTGGCAAGAAGCTGTTGGTATTCATCTGGGTAGGCCATTCGCCATTGAATCCACGCCAGTTTTTCTGCTTCTCCAAGTAAATTTTCAATAAACTCCATTTTTGCCAATGGGTCAGTAAATCCTTGTAAAGATACTAGATTTTTTGTTATTGATTCCCACCTCATAAATACCTCATCAAACATCCCTAATTGAGATGGGATGATAAATATTGCCCCCTGTTGTTGGAATGCTGAAGGAAGGTTCCAGGCTTCAGAAAAGTTTTTCGCTTTGTACTTCGGTTGTTGCCTTGAATATCCTTCATACTCTGGCCTTTGACTTGTGGATTCTATGTTTACTGCTGGGGGGTAGTTTATTGGCCCCATAGTTGAGTCCGAAGGAGGCCTGTAATTTGAAATAGCAGATGATGAATATACCTGATGGGATAATTTTGCTAATTGGGGGTATTCCATCACTAATTCTTCTTCTAATCCTGCTGCGATTAGTTCTCGTCGAGGCCTTTGAGGATATGGCATTTCTACTTCCTCCCTTGAGTCATTAATATTTTGGAAGTAAAAGTTTAGATCCTTTTGTAGTTCTTCTGCCTCGTTTTCTTCATCACTGGAAAGTTGAATGTTGACGGCTATTGTGTGACTTCGTATCTCTTCTTCGTCACTGAACGTTTCATCGTCAACGTTGTTGTACTGGATCCTACTGGATGTTGATGCAGCTTTGTAATTTTCAAAACTGATCGAAATTCTCCCATCGATCAGGTTTCGGCTTCTGAGCTCAACAGGTTGCATGGGAATCGAGACCTGCGTAGGCCTGATCATCCAGTCTCTTCCTCGAATTTCTGTTGTGGAGTACCTCCTACCTGGCAAAGCTCTTACGCCATGGCTTGTTAGGTAGTCCACCACCCCTGAAATTTCATATGCAAAGGCGACATTCGGGGTATTTGAAAGTCGCCCTACCAATCCCCTGGTGATTAATAAATTGGCCTCTCCATTCTGCCATGTATCATAACCATGGGTTAGTATTGAGAGTTGTATGTTACGGTAGAAATCTCCTACCGTCATCATGGTGTCTGGTACCACGTAGACTAATTGACTCCCTCTAGTCAGGTCTACTTCCATAGTTGCAATGATGGACCTGTCGTCAGCCCATCTGTTGTCGCGGAACACCAATAATGCTAGTGTTCCTTCTTCTTGTCGGTGGAGTGTTTGGATCCTTGCTTGAAGGATCCCTAGATGAATGTATCTCATCCCACTCCGGATCAGTTGGTCAAAACTTCGTTCTTGTATAAAAGCCCTGTCTTCCTGGTTATTTGTGACCAACATGGCTTCTTCAGACCTGTGCGTGTAGACCCTATGATGTACATCATCTCTTCTTGAATGATATAGCACCTCAGCAGGCGCTATTGTAGCCCTTTCCCTCATAGATAATTGTAGTTGTGCTTGAGGGTCTATCTGTTGTTCCAGAATTTGTATATTTGAGTCCGTATTTCTGGAGATAAGCTGCCCGAGTCGCCTTCTGGCGTTGAATATTCTCCTCTGGTTCCTCCGGTAAGGAAAAATTCTGGTCTTCCACGAGAGGAGTTGATGTAGACACCTCTTGAGTTCTGGTAGTCATTTCCTTGCTTCTTGGAAAATTTTTATGGGGTCTTTAAAGACCAGAATTTTTCCTTTTGCCTCTTTAGGTCTCTCCGAAGGACCTAAGTTGAGGTTTGCTAGTCTGGAGATGAGTTCGTCCGGTACTACTTGGGATTGTATGGGTTTTGATTGTTGCAACTCCCGTATTGTCTGTAGTTCCGTTCGTATTCCTTTTATGTCCTCAGCTATCTGTATTAAAAGCTGTATTTGCACGTTGTGCTGTTTAATTACAGCTGTCTGGTGGCTGAGAGTTCCCGGACAATCACTGGTTTTAAGAAAACCGAGTGACGGGGGATCAATGGATTCAGTGGCCTTAAGAGCTTCTTTGTAGGATTCGGTACTCTTTGAGGATATGTGGCTCATCCAAAAATTTGCTTTTCTATTTTGGATAGTAAGATTTCAATCCTTTGGAGTTTTTGATCGAGGTTTCGTGAAAGCCGTAAGGCTTCTTCTTCAATAAGCCTAGATTGCTTAGTTATTTCAAACAACAGTTTCTGAACTTCAGTTTGGGTAAGAGGCTTATTTTCAACAAATAAGGAGGTTAATGTTTTTACTGAGGATTCAAGCCTTTTAATCCTATGCTCAAGGTTTTGGTTTTCTTCAAGCAGGAGCTTAAAGTTTCTTAGATTTACTCTACTTGAGAGACAAGTTCGGTCGTAAATAACTGAAATGTTGTGGGCAAGTTCCTTTTGGGTAGGTTTTGAAGTCTCGGCTAGATTTAAGTAATCAAGATGGGAGGTATGAGAGTCGGTATACCACTTCTGAATAGATTCTTCCCAAAGCTTAGACATATACTAGATATGCATGAGCTTAATTCTACTTACTTTCTTAACTTTAGAGGGCTTGCGTCAAAGGTCTTACTGCGGTTCCCTGACCTAATTGCCTTCCTCGGGCTCCTCACAAGTTTAGATTGCAAGAGAAATCAATTTCATGTATATATAGCATTAATATCATAAGCAAAGTAAGAGACTATATCAAAACGGTAGGCTCTGATACCAAACTGGGGAAGCGGAATACAACCAAAAGTTTGTAAGAAATAGAAAGCATAAAGAATGAGAAGAAAGCTTTACCAAAAGTTTTGTAAGAAATAGTAAGCATAAAGAACGAGAAGAAAGCTTAAATTGCTTACAAAGGATTGCTGAAAGGCTTACAGATTGGTTTCTACTCAAGTAAGACTCTGGTTTTTCGACCGATGCCTTGCAAGAGTCTGGGCGAGGGTTTATATAGAAAGGAAGGATAAAGCCGGGTGCTCATTGGGCCCCATCGCACTTATATCCGTTCCTTTTATATTCCTTTGTCCAGCTGTTGCCAGCTTTCGAACTGAGCGGCTCCCCGAGGCTCAGCTCGTTTTGCTTAAACACTAAGGAAAGTAAATGCATCCAGCTGTTTCCAGCTGGTAGACACTACGAGCGGCTCCCCGAGGCTCAGCTCTTTCTTACTTAGACACTAAGGAAAGTAAATACATCCAGCTGTTGCCAACTGGTGGACACTACAAGTGGTTCCCGGAAGCTTCACTTGTCTTTATTTGGCGGCGAAGAGAAAGTGGATTCCTTCAGCTGATTGTAGGGGTCCGCCATTCCCTAAAGGCTGAAGCTGGTTGTTCTTTGTGAGACGTCTTTTACCAGAGATAGGGCCTCCTCCAGTTGTCATTGTTGTTGAAGAACGACTGGTAACCAGTCTCTGTACCAGTTATCTTTTCCACCGCTCCTTCTCTGATACTCTTTAGTCTTGATTAAGTGGATGTTGAAGAATTGTTGCAATGCCTCAAGTGCTTGTCTGGAGGCTTCCTTTTGAATTGCTCCGAGCCTCCTTTCAGATAATCCCATTTTGCTGAAAGAGAGTCCTCCACGTGTTCCGGATGTGAGTCTATCCATCTCCTGTTGGTATTGTAGGAGGAGGTCACTTGATTCATTAGTTGATTCAAATGAGTAACGACCTTGGGGTTGGGTTTGGCTTGAACTTCCTGTGTCGCTTCTAGAAGTAGGCAGAGTGATTCGTTTGGCCATCCTGCAATCAAAATATTTATTAGTCGAGATAAGGAGTCGGCTAGGATGTTACTCTCTCCTTCAATGTGCTCGAATTTGATTTCAACGCCGCTTCCTGTTATGTAGTCTACGAAGGCCATCCATCTCACCCTAGATGGTTTGTTCTGAGAGGATTTGTTGAAGAAGCTTATGATTGCCTGGCAGTCAGTTCTTATGATAATTTCCCTTTTATCCAGGAAGTAAATTTTTAATGCTTCAAGGGTCTTCATAACCGCATGCATTTCGGCATCTATGGTGGACTTGATTGGGTTGTACCTTCCACTGGCGTATGCGCATATTTTTTCTGTATTTCTGGGGTCGTATTTCTGTTTCTTCCATTTGCAAATTCCTCCCCAACCTTCCATACATCCATCTGTTTCTAGGATTATGAAACATTCCTCAGGGGGTACTTCCAAGTCAGGAAGGTTCTGTACCAGGTTTTTGATCTTCCTGACTAGCTTCCAGTCCTGCTCATTCATTCTTTTCTCACCAGTTGGGCTTGTTTTTGAATACAGCGGGCCTAATAGTTTGCCTAGGTTGGGTATATAGCTTCTTGCATAATTCAGAATTCCCAACCATGATCTAAGACCCTTCTTTATCATGAGGTCCTTTTCTTGATACTCAGCGATCCTTTTGATGATATGGGGTTGCAGCTTGATTTTTGAATTACCCAGGACTGCTCCAAGAAACTCGATTTCTCTTACTGCAATCTTCATTTTCGTTGGGCTTAGAATAAGACCGTTTTCTTGACATATTTCCAACATTTTGGTGAGATGTTGCCCATGCTCCTTCTCATTTTTTGAGAACACAAGTATGTCATCTATGTACACAGCAATAAATTGTTCTGTACCTTTGAAACAGTTGTCCATTTTCCTTTGGAATATAGCAGGGGCATTCTTAAGACCGAATGGCATTGCAAGCCATTCGTATAATCCTTCGGGAACCCAGAATGCGGTCCATTCGATTGAATCTGGGTGCATTGCGACTTGATGGAAACCAGATTTTAAGTCAAATTTTGAATAAATTTTGCTGTTACTAACCTTCTTGAGTATTGTGTTGATACCGGGAAGGCTGTATTGGTCTTTTTCGGTAATGTCGTTAAGCCTCTTGTAGTTGAAGACCATCCTTTCCTTCCCCTTTCTTTCTGTTCCTGTTATGGGGTCCACTGTAGTTCCTGAGTTGACAATTATAGCCGTAGTTCTATGCTTGCTTTTACTTGGTCTAATGATCCCGATCTCTAGTAGCGCTTTCACATGTTTGGAAAAGGCTTCTTTTGCTTGTGGTGTCAGATGTCTAAGAGGTTTATCTTCTACCACAAAGTCTGGATTCTTAATTTCCAGCTTGCATGTTATTTTGTTCTTTTTCCAGTATTTGAGGGGATCTTCTCCAATATATCCTTGGGCCTTTAATTGATCCAATAGGCTTCCAAACTTGGCCTTTATGCTTTCATTACTTTGTTGAGTTTCTGCTGAATATAGCACTGATTCCTGGATCTGGATATAATCATCCTCTTCCAGATCTAGCTCCTCTATTGCTGCGGCTGTTGAGATGTAGGGCAGAGTGTTAATAGTTGTCAGGTTTTTATAGAATGTGACAGTGTTACCTTCAATCCTTACTCCTCCCTGCATTGCCCTTATGAAATTACAGCCTATTATCATTTGAATGTCATCCCCGAGCTTCATTGGAAATGCATAAGTGTATGGTATTCTGAAACTGTTATTTCCAATAGTCATCCTTCCTCCCCTTAACTTCTTGTTTGCTGTTGTTTTAGAGGTAATCCCACTGAAGTGCACTACATAGGGATTTTCCTCTATTGCAGCTTTTGGTACAGCCCTTTCGTCTATACAGCAAGTTGTAGCTCCTGTGTCCAATATAGCGTTAATTTCAAAAAGGGGAATATTTAGGATTTCCATATGTACCTTTAAGTTGAAGAGCATGTTCTTAGATTTTCTTGATTCTCCAGTTTCTTTTGTCTCCATAGAAAGAACCTTTTGAGTTTCTTCCTCTAAAAGAACAAGAGCCTCTTCATCCTCTTCACTTTCTTCAATTTTTACCTTCCCGATCCTTTGTATTTCTCTTAGGAGGTCTGCCTTTTCCAGTCTCAACCTGTCTACTTCCAGGATTTCTTCTTCCAGTTTACTGTATTTTTCTTTTAGTTCTGATAGTTCATTTCTGAGGTTGAGATTTTCTTGTGCTATGGTTATGGATTGAGCATGCGCTTCTTCTAATTCCTTGGCCTTTTGTTGCTCGAATTCCACGGTCATTTTGAGCCTTCGTATCTCAGCTTCACAATGATTAATAAAATCTTGTTGTGTTTGAAGCAAGTTTCTAGGTTCATACCTCGGAGGTTCTTCCATCATGACAGGTGTTCTTTTGTCAAAATAGTATATACTGCACATTCCATTCAAGAAGACAACTTTTTCTTCTTGAAATAGGCAAGTTAGCAATCTTTGCTTCTTAAGATAGACAAGCTAGCAATCAAGTTTTGCATCTCCTTGACTTGTGCAAGCTAGCTATCTCCCCCTTTGTCATTGTCAAAAAGAAGGGAAAAACAATACAATCATGTAATTCATTTCCCTTTACTATATAATCTTCAAATCATGACAAGGGTAAATAACAAAGATAAAATTGATTGTCAAAAGACATATATCATTTTTGACAAATTTCTTCAATTGTAAATAGAAAACATGATATGAAACAATCTTGATTCAAAAGGAAAACTCAAGTTATAAATTATCAAGATATCAAGTAGCGTATCATGGTTTACAAGAACAAGTTTCTTGTTAGTTAATAGCGAAAAGAATCATAGGAGAACAAACTCTCAATTCATGCATATAAAATCTTATGATTCACATCATATGCAATACATCACATACATCATCAAAACAAAAAGCTTAAGTATTGCATATATCATTCCAAATCATAAATATTTCAACTCATGATGGTATTAATTTGTCAAATTGCATCCTACCATGCATGATCATAACTTTTCATTTGTATGCATCAAAATAATATCAAGAGTATTTCATGCATAGTTTCATATCACCACATAAGGAATATCAAGAAGAAAATAATTGGGTGATTAGATAAACATTTCATGAATACAAGGAATTGTATAAAAATCATATTATGAAAAGATAATACCAAAAGACATGTTTTCTTTTGAAAAATCTCCTCTTAAATAATCAAAGGAAAATCTTAAGAGATCATGATATAGATAAAATTCATTCAATATTGTAGGAGAACAAGATATTATCTCAAGCATATAAAATTTCTCAATTCATTATGAATCATAAAAAGAATTATGGTTCCGAAAAATCATGATTCATTTAGGAAAATTTTCTCTTTAGTACACGACAAGAAGAAATATAGCAATGATATAAATCATAATTCATTTGGATAGTAGATGGAAAAAAAAAATATTGAGGATAAAATATCTCGATTTTTATAGAGTAAATCTCAAGTTATAAATCTAAAAAAAATCAAGATAAAGCTCATTCAAATTCAATTCATCAAATCAAGAATTTTCAAGAAAAATACTTTTATCTATTTAGTTGTTTCATATAAGCATGCCTTTGTCCTTTTTGTGCCAAAATATATATATATATATATATATATATATATCATCAATCATTTAGGATCGAAAAATAAGTTTCTTCATAAAAACCATTAAGATCATTATGTATAACTTTTAAAATCTCATGCATAAAATGGTATCAAAACATTTAATATTTTCATTCCATCATTTGAATTGGTTTTATTGAACATAATTTTGAATGATTCTTATAGATAACTAAAACTTCTTTAGTTTTAATTTATACGATTGACTTTATCTTAGCATGCACAAATTTTGTTCATATGTCAAAATCATACATCATGTTTGAAAACCAAAGATAAGGTTAAAAAAAAACATCAAGCCTTTCATTCAAAAGCCATGCATCGTCATTGAAAATCAATATGAAAATCGTCAAAATATACATTCTTACTTCTCAAGCACATACATAAGATTAATCTTACTAGGTGTATAAGCATTAGATTTATATCTAACATTTTCTTGCATTAACATAACACATGCAATTTTCAAGAAAATTAATCCTAAACTAAATTAAAAATGACTCATGAAAGTATTATGTAATTTCGAAATAAATTAGGGGGATTTCGATTACCTCGTTGTCGAGAGTAGTTGAGGCATAGTTTGCCACCTCGCCTTTCTTGATTTTCTCCACGGGTGCCTTCCTTTTCTTTGGCCTCTTCCTCCGTTCAAGTTCATTGTTTATTTTAGATTTTTGTTTAATGAACTTATTAAGAGTTAGTGTTCGAAGTTCAAGTTCATCATTGTCCTCATCACTTGAGTCATCGCTCAAGTGGTATTCATTTGTCCGAAGTTCCAAATCCTTCCTGTTCTTTGGAAGGTGGTTCAAGTGTTCATCGTGTTCATCATGTGCATTGCGCACCATTTCATATGTCACCAATAAGCCGATAAGTTCTTCAAGTGGAAAAATATTTAAATCTTTTGTTTCTTGTATTGCCGTAACTTTTGATTCCCAAACTTTAGAAAGTGATCGTAAAACTTTACTAACAAGTTCAAAATTCGAGAAACATTTGCCAAGAGTTTGTAAACCATTGACGACATCCGTAAAACGGGTGTACATGTCACCAATGGTTTCGCTCGGCTTCATTTGAAAAAGCTCGAAATCATGCATTAAAATGTTAACTTTCGAGTCTTTGACTCTACTAGTTCCCTCGTGTGTGATTTCAAGTGTTCGCCAAATATCAAAAGCCGTTTCGCACGTAGAAATCCGATTGAACTCATTTTTTTCTAAAGCGCAAAATAAGGCATTCATAGCCTTTGCGTTTAAAGAAAACATCTTCTTCTCCAAATCATTCCAATGGTTCATTGGGAGAGAAGACATTTCATATCCATTTTCGACCATGTGCCATAAATTTAAATCCAAAGAAAGTAAGAAAACTCTCATTCGAGTTTTCTAACAAGTGTAGTCCGATCCGTTAAACAACGGTGGACAAACAACCGATAAGCCCTCTTGAAAGCCATAAAGAGCCATTTCTATTTGGGTGTTAAACCAAAGTAGAAAAACATGGCTCTGATACCAATTGTTAGGACCGGAGTGGCACTAAGAGGGGGGGGGGGGGTGAATTAGTGCAATGGTAAAGTATGATAAACTTTCGACGATTTAAACACTTACGGAAACTTCGTACGATAAAAGCAACGTTTCGTTTGAAAGCGTTTCGATTGCGTTTTTAACTTGAAGGCATATGTAAGAATGAGACAAAGAAGTAGAGCATCAAAGTGAAGATGGTTTGCAGTAATATAAATGACAATAAGATAAATGCAAACCAGAGAAGACGGTAGTTTATAGTGGTTCGGTCAATCGTGACCTACATCCACTCCTCCGATTCCTCTTCCGTCGAGGCCACCGGCATCCACTAATGATCTTCCTTTACTAGGCGAAGATCAACCTCCTTCTTACACCCCTCTTACAACCTCTTACAAGTGGTTCACCCTTTTACAAAGATTTCAAAGAAAAGAAAGGAGGTGAACACTCAAGCTATTGAAAACAAGACTTTTCCTAAAGCTCTTCTCAACTTCTAACTTCTCCAAAGGTTGTATTCTTAGCTGAGAATAGAGAGGTATTTATAGGCCTCAAGAGGATTCAAATTTGGGCTCCAAAAATTTGAATTCTCTTATGTTCCCGATGCTGGCGGTGCCACCGCCTGTTAGTGGCGGTGCCACCGCCTGCAACTGTCAAACGTTGACAGTGCTGGGCGGTGCCACTGCCCAGCCCAAGCAGTGCTACCGCCCAGCTCTCGGGCACTGGGCGGTGCCACCGCCTATAGTGTTTTCAGCCCGTCTACAGTGTTTTCAGCCTACTTAGTTTGGCTTCAATCTTGGCCCAAACTAATCCGAACTCGGGCCCAATTGGCCCCTACTTAGGTTATAGGATTAATACCTAATCCTAACCCTAATTAACATACTAACTACAAATTTAAAGACATTTTCTAAGCTATTACAAAGTTCGTAAGTCAAGACTTCTTCCGGCAAGCTTCCGACGAACTTCCGACGGTCTTCCGATAAACTCTCGGAAACCATTTTGCGGACTCCCGGCAAGCTCCTAGACTTCACGATTTGATCTTGGCGAGTTCCAACGAGCTTCTTCGGCAAGCTCCGATCTTTCTCGGCGAGCTCCGCGAACTTCCAACGAACCTTCCGGCGAACTTCCGAAAATCCCTTCGGCAAGCTCCCTACTCATTCTCGGTTAGTTCCGGCAGCATTCCCGACGAACCTTCGGACTTCCGTCAAACTCTTGAACTCCCAACGAATCCTTCGTGCTTGACTCCACACTTTGTTTCGCTTTATGTCTTCATCGTTATCGTAGTTAATCCTGCACAGCAAGCCAAAACTCTACTCCGATCTAGACAGTTATTACAACGCGAATCGACATTACGTTGCCCGGCATGTCATTGGTTGGCGCTTCGTCCGATTCTTCAACGCATCGTCCTCTCTTGCGGCTTGTTGCCCAATCGGTGGTTGACCTCCGCAACCCCGATAAACTTGGTGCAATTCCGCTCTTGGCCCGATGCCCGACGTCCGAAGCCTTCTGCCATCCAATATCCTAACGTGATCTCCTCCGGCGCAACGCCAATTCCTCTTGCGTTAACTGTCTAATCCTGATCGAGTAGACCTGCATCACTCAAAATGCAGTTAAACATATAAACACAATCAATTAGTTTCATCATCAAAATCCGAGATTCAACAGGTAGCACCACCCAGGCTATGTCTCCCAGCGTGACTGGGCGGTGCAACCGCCCCAGCCAAGAGGTGCAACCACCCAGGGCTCAGTCTCCGAGCGAGACTGGGCGGTGCAACCTCTTCTGTCAAGAGGTAGCACCGCCAGAGCTCAAGTTTCGAGCTCTGCTAGGCGGTGCAACCTCTCCAGTCAAGCGGTACAACCGCCTGAGCTCGGTCTTCTAGCTCTGGCAGAGAGGTGCAACCGCCCCTGATAGAGGTATCACTGCCCAGAGGCTCAGTCTTCGAGCTCTGCCAGGCGGTGCAACCGCCCCAGTCAGGAGGTGCAACTGCTTGGTCCCGGAATTTCGGGATTTGATCGTTTTGAGCTCCAAATTTGAACTGGGTTGGGGCCTATAAATACCCCACCCATTCAGCACTGAAAGCACAGATCACACACATGAAATCTTGCTATCTTTCTGTGATTCTTAGAGCTCAAAACTGTTAGTTCTCCTCTTTCTGTTCTTCAAAGTTTGAATTGTAAAGAGAGGAGAGAAAACTTATGTAAGGGTTGTCTCCTAAGCCCTTAAAAAGGAGTGAATCTGTAAGAGGGTGGTTGGCCTTCGCCTATTGAAGGAAGGCCTCTAGTTGACGTCGGTGACATCGTCAGTGGAGGAAGCCAAAAGTTGAGTAGGTCAAGACTGACCGAACTACTCTAAATCTCTGGTTTGCTTTTATTTTGAGCACTTTATCATTACTGCAAACCTCCTACATAGCTACTACTCTCTGCGCTTTTACGAACAAGTTTCTAAGTTCTGATCTTTCCGAATCTGCATTCAGACGTAAATCGGTGTTTTCGTACGATCTTTACATTGCAGTTTACATTTACGTTTTGATTCCATTTATAACTGCAAACTGCCTTCTGCGCTTTTACAAACGAGTGTCTAAGTTCAGAACTTTTTGAATATGCGTTTAGACGTAAACTACATTTTGACGTAAAACTGTGTTTAGACGCAAACTGCGCTTAGACGCAATCTGCGCTGAGACGCAAACTGCGCTTAGACGCAATCTGAGCTTAGACGCAAACTGCGCTTAGATGCAAACTGCGCTTAGACGCAATCTGCATTTAGACGCAAACTGCATTTAGACGCAAACTGCATTTAGACGTAAACTGCGTAAACTGCGCTTAGACTCAAACTGTGTTTAGACGTAAACTGCACTTAATCATAAGTAATCTTAGAATCGGCTTTTGCATCAAAATAGTTTTTATGGAACGAATGCAGCTTTCATTTTTAATCGCTGAAAGATTTCCGCTGCACTAATTCACCCCCCCCCCTCTTAGTGCTCTCTATCCTAACAATTGGTATCAGAGCGGGGTATTTCTCATTTCTGATTTACACCCGAGAGAAATGGCTCTTCAAGAGGGCTTTTCGGTCTTTTGTCCACCGTTCTTTGACGGATTGGACCACACTTATTGGAAAACTCGGATGAGAGTTTTCTTGATTTCTCTAAATCTGGATTTATGGAATATCGTTGAAAACGATTTTCAACTTCCCTCTAAACCGATGAACGAATGGTCGGATTTAGAGAAGAAGTATTTTTCTTTAAACGCAAAGGCTATGAATGCCTTATTTTGTGCTTTGGACAAAAATGAGTTCAATCGGGTTTCTTTGTGCGAAACGGCTTTTGATATTTGGCGCACTCTTGAAATTATGCATGAGTCAAAGACTGGAAAGTTAATATTTTACTGCATGATTTCGAGCTTTTTCATATGAAACCAAGCGAAACCGTTGTTGACATGTACACCCGTTTTATGGATGTCGTCAATGGTTTAAAATCACTTGGTAAAAGCTTTTCGGATTTTGAACTCGTTAGCAAAGTTTTGCGCTCACTTTCTAAAACTTGGGATTCAAAAGTAACTACTATTCAAGAATCGAAAAACTTGAACCAATTTCCACTTGAAGAACTAATTGGTTCATTGATCACATATGAAATGACGTGCAATGCACGTGAAGAACTTGAGAACCACCTTCCAAAGAACAGGAAGGATTTGGGACATAGAACATTTGAAGACCACTCGAGCATAAGCTCAAGTGATGATGAACTTAAACTACAAATGAAACAAAAATTAAAAAATAAAAAGAACGGAACTACTTGCTTTGAACGCAAGAAGAAGAACAAAAATTGGGATGCATCGAGCTCCTCCGAAGACGAGGAGAAAATCAACAAAAGCAAAGTGGCAAACTACGCCTTTACGCCTTTCGACGCTGAGGTAATCAAAATGCCTTTAATTTACTTTGAAATTACATAATGCTTTTCATAATGCATTTTTCTTTTCTTAAAAATTACATGTTTAATAATTTTATAATGAAAATAGAAAAAATTAGGAATCATGCTTATCATTCTAGTAATTTTGAAAATAATCATGAAAATTGCTTGTTTATGATAAACAAAATGATTTTGATTAAAAATACATTATGAAATCATGCTATATGTGGTTGAGAAGTAATAATGTGTATCATGTTGATTTCCATTGTTATTTCTCGATTTTGAGTATATGAAATCATGTTCAATTTGAAGTTATGATTAATGAGTATATATTTTTGAAATTATGGTGATTCCTGATTATCGATTTTCATGATAATAACAGTGGCTTTAAAAAAAAAAAATTGATGCATGTTTTCATAAATGAAAAGGCATGCTAACATGAAATCGACCACTTAAAATGAAACACTTAAAAAGGGGAAAAATATATTATCAATGAAATCATGAATCTATTTATGTTATAAATTTTGTGAGCCATAAAAATGATTTTGATGATTTAAATTTGAAATGAGTTTTATCAAAATCATAATCTTAATTTTTCTCTTGAATGATTGTGACTTGTATTCCTTGATATGATTTTTATGCAATTCTTTGT
The DNA here is from genome assembly GCF_036884655.1 of Musa acuminata AAA Group. Classification (NCBI taxonomy): domain Eukaryota; kingdom Viridiplantae; phylum Streptophyta; class Magnoliopsida; order Zingiberales; family Musaceae; genus Musa; species Musa acuminata. The sequence continues at coordinate 23,576,072 of NC_088333.1, read as the reverse complement.
ATTTATGAAATATTTATCTCATCAGCCAATTATTTCTTTTCAATATTCCTCAAGTGATGATATGAATGCATGAGATATTCATGAATTTATTTTGATGTATACAAATGAGAAGTTTCGATCATGCATGGTAGGATGCAATGTGACAAATTAATACCATGATGATTTGAAATATTTATGATTTGGAATGATGCATATGCTTTTTATTATGATAATGTATGATGTGTATCATGAATGCTTAAAAAATTAAATAAATAAATGTTTATATCATGTTAGATGGTTTTACATATTATGCATGATAAGCTATAGTAATGAGTGAAACAATGATTGAAATAATATGAATGATGATTTGGAATCATGCATATAATAATGAGTTTATATGTTTTGAAAATGTGCATGTTTTAATTTGAAAATATAATGATGCATAAATGAGATTGATACTAACCTTTGTCATGATTTAAAAATTGATGTAAAGGGTTTTTCCCTTCTTTTTGACAATGACAAAAGGGGAGATAGCTAGCTTGCACAATTCAAGAAGAAAGCAAAAATTGCACTTCTCAAAAGAGAAGAAATTGCTATCTTGAACATCACCAAGAAGTGCTATCTTGAACATCACCAAGAAGTGCTATCTTGCAAATCTCAAGACACACAAATGCAATCATGCAAAATTTGTAATTTTGCACATCATTAAAATTTATGATGCTTTGGTGATTATGCATGTTCTAAAATGTTATAAAATTCACTAGCTTGCATGATGTACAACTTAGCTATATTGAACATCACCAAGGAATGCTATCTTGCCTATCTCAAGAAGCAAAAAGTTAACTTGCACATCTAGCAAAACTTATATTTCAAGAAGCAAGAGTTGCTTTCTTGAACATCTCAAAATTGCTAGCTTGCAGGCCTTAAAATGTAAAAATTTTTTGCTAGCTTGTATATGGTAAACTTGCTATCATACTACCATGATGATGAGCATGCCTTATCTTCATGATTATATTTGAAAAACTATGACAAAAATATGTCCGAATGATTAAACATGTTAAAATTATTTTTCGAACTTTTTTGATTGAAAGATCAAATCACTTGATTGCCATAATGATTTTACACAATTACTTGCCATGATTACATGTTGGAAATTATGTGCTAGATTACAAAAATTACCATGATAATAAGCATGTTTTACCTTCATGATTGTAATTGAATATCTCTAGTAAAATCCTGTCTGAATGTATGAAAGTGTCAAATTTCATTTTCGAATTTTCTTGATCCTAACAATTAGATTTTCTTGATACATTATCCTCTTCGAACTTAACAAGCATATGCCATATCAAGTTTAATTCACATCATTGATTTTTGACATATGGAATCATCTAGCAAATGCACTTATCATGTGAAAAATATTTTTCGAGAAACATATTTGATGATTCCCTCTTATAAAAGGAAGATATTTTTACATATAAGGATTTGACTCACTTACATATCTTAATCCTTGCAAAAATGAAGTGTGCTTTAATATCTTATCGATTTGAACTTCACATATGGCTTTCCTCCTTCATGTAAAAAGATAACAAATAAAAAGGAAGAAGCAATAAAAGATATCTCCATGTCATGTTTTCCTCGAGATGTTTGCATAACTGGTATCCTATCACTCACTGTTGGAAAATGACATGAACCAACTTATGGCATTGCACTTATATTTAAAATTTACGTATATCGTTCTCCTTGTTGTTGATGACAAAGGAGGAGAAATATATGAATTGATATGTTTGCTATCACTAATGGTTGCTATCACTGATGCTATGATTAGGCCATACTTGCATCACCAAGAAATATATGATTGCTATCATTGCTATATGCCCTGTATCAAGATATTAAACAAAAATTTGCATCGTACGAGCTGATATCTTACCATGTGATGCAATGCTACACTTGCTAAAATATTCAAAATGTGTACATCATGAAATGATATCAAAATCTTGCTTCACAGCTTTACATGTCGATATCATGCCATATGATGAAATGCTACAATTGATAAACACGTGAAATAGTTGCGTTACGATATCAAAATCTAACACTGCAAAGGAAGCAAAAATTTGCTAGCTTGCAACTTGCATATTTCAAGAAGCAAGAGTTGCCTTCTTGAATATCTCTAAACTGCTAGCTTGCAAGTTCTAAAATGTTGTAACATTGCTAGCTTGCATGTGCTATCTTGTATGCCGTAAAACTTGCATATCTAAAACTTGATAGCTTGAATGTTCTAAGCATGATGTAACATTTGCTAAATTTTCTAGCTTCAAACTTGCATGATGGTAACAATAGATATTATGTTTTTCATGCAATGAGTTAAACTTACATCACAAAAACTTGATTGTGGTACTTCTCCTTTTTGTTGATGACAAAGGGGGAGAAGTATTTGATGACGTGACATGTTATGCATAAGTTTATGCATAAGTTCATGATAACGTGTTGCAAGTATTCATGATGAATATTACAATGACTTGAATTCAGTTAGAATTCAAGGTTCTATCAATATGGTATATTGATAGGGGGAGTTTGTTTAAACTCTGGGAGTTAAGGTTAACTCCGTTTATGATGACATGTTGCTTAGATTTTTGAATCTAAGAGTTTCTATCAATATGACATATTGATAGGGGGAGTTTGTTTAAACTCTGGGAGTTAAGTTTAACTCCATCATCAAGTAGTTGTCATCATCAAAAAGGGAGAGATTGTTGAATCTTGTATTTTGATGATGAAACTACTTGATATATGTTTATGATTTAATCTGCGTTTTGAGTGACGCAGGGTGCTTCGATCAGGATGAGACAATTAAAGCAGGAACATCATGTTGTGTCGGAAGAACATGTCAGAAGATTGGACGTCGGGCTGGTGGATCGGTCGACGTATCGACAGAAGGCTTCGGGCCGTGGACTCGGGCATCGGGCCAAGAAGAGCGGGTATTGTGCCAAGGATATCGGAGTTGCAGAGTCAACTGGCCGATTGGGCAATAGGCTGCAGGAAAGGACGATGCGCCGAAGAATCGGACGAAGCGTCGAGGGACCAATGACATGTCGGACAACTTAGTTAATTGCTTAGGATTAATTGTCTCGATCGAAGTTTTTGTTTTGAGTGTGCAGGATTGACTACGATGAAAGTAAGACATGCAGCAGGAGTTGCGTCAGAGTCATGACAATGATCACGTTGGGAGTTCGAGAGCTCGAAGGAAGTTCGGACAGTCGTCGGAGGTTCTGCGGGAACAAATACGAGAAGTCCAGAAGCTTGCCAAAGGAGCTCGTCGGAACTTGCCAAGTGGATCGTCGCAGTCCAGGAGTTTGCCGGAAGTCCGCAGGAGCATCACTGAGGGTTCATCGGATGATCGACGGAAGTTCGCCGGAAACTCGCCGGAAGAAGCGAGTGACGCACCGAAGCAAGCTGCAGAATATGTCTTAGGAAATAATCGTAGTTAGCACTTTGATTAAGAACTCAAATTGGGTCGAATGGTTCAACCCATTCGGACCCAGGTTGCTGTGGGAGGTGCAACCGCCCAGGCAGGGAGGTAGCACCGCCCAGGCTATGTCTCCCAGCGAGACTAGGCGGTGCAACCGCGCCAGCCAAGAGGTGCAACCGCCCAGGGCTCAGTCTCCGAGTGAGACTGGGCGGTGCAACCTCTTCTGTCAAGAGGTAGCACCGCCAGAGCTCAAGTTTCGAGCTCTGCCAGGCGGTGCAACCTCTCCAGTCAGGCGGTGCAACCGCCTGAGCTCGGTCTTCGAGCTCTTGTAGAGAGGTGCAACCGCCCCTGACAGAGGTAGCACCACCCAGAGGCTCAGTCTTCGAGCTCTGCCAGGCGGTGCAACCGCCCCAGTCAAGAGGTGCAACCGCATGATCCCGAAATTCCGGGATTTGATCGTTTTGAGCTCCAAATTTGAACTGGGTTGGGGCCTATAAATACCCCACCCATTCAGCACTGAAAGCATAGATCACACACACGAAATCTTGCTATCTTTCTTGTTAGGATCGGAGCGGCACTAAGAGGGGGGGGGTGAATTAGTGCAGCGGATTAAAACTTCGGTTTTAGAAAATCTTTCGTACGATAAAAATAATGTTTCGTATTAAATCGTCTTAATTGCGTTGAAAGCATACGTAATAAGATGAGGGCAGTGAACTTAGCAAAGTAAAGGTTTGCAGAAAGATAAATGCAATAATGAAATGCAAACCAGAGATCACGCCGATTTTAGAGTGGTTCGGTCAAATGACCTACTCCACTTGCGAGGCCCCTCTTCGATGAGGCTCCCACCTTCCACTAGCAACTCTCTTGAAATGGAAGGGCAAATACCCCTCTTACAACTCTTTACAAGCGGTTCACTCTCTTACAGATTTTCGAGAAGGAATGAGGTGAACACTAGCAAATTGAAAACTAGACTTTCTAAGACATTTTCTAAGAGCTTTCTCTCAATCAATTGCTGCTCAAAAGTTGTAATCTCAGCTGAGATTTGAGGGGTATTTATAGGCCTCAAGAGGATTCAAATTTGGGCTCTAAAATTTGGGCTCCAAAATTTGAATTCTCTTTGGGTTCCCGTTACTGGCGGTGCCACCGCTTGTCAGTGGCGGTGCCACCGCCTGTAACTGTCAAACGTTGACAGTGCTGGGCGGTGCCACCACCCAGCCCAAGCGGTGCTACCGCCCAGCTCTCGGGCACTGGGCGGTGCCACCGCCCAACCCAGGCGGTGCTACCGCCTACAGTGTTTTCAGCCCAACTACAGTGTTTTCAGCCCACTAGTTGGGCTTTAATCTTGCCCTAAACTAGTCCGAACTTGGGCCCAATTGGCCCCTAACTAGGATATAGGATTATCTCTTAATCCTAATCCTAATTACAAGTGAACTACATAACAAAAAAACATATCCTAAGCAAGCTTTCAACCGCGAACGTCGAGTCTTGTTCCGGCGAGCTTTCCGACGAACTTTCTTCCGATGGACTCCCATCAAGCTCCCGAACTTGTGATGACTTTAATGAGTAGCCGAGCCTTCTCGGTGATCTCCGTGAACCTCCGACGATCTCTTCGGTGAACTTCCGAAAATTCTGACAGGTTCCCGATTTCTTCTCGGTTGGTTCTGGCAGCATCTCCGACGATTCTTCGGACTCTTAAACGTCCATCGAACTTGACTCCGGTATTCTTGCTTTGTGTTTTCTGATTATCGTAGTTAATCCTGCATACTTAACTCAATAATATGGATTAGATGAAATAACCCATCAATTGATTTTATCATCAAAATCCGAGATTCAACAATCTCCCCCTTTTTGATGATGACAATCAATTGATGACAGAGTTAAATATAACTCCCCCCATCTATATGCCATATTATGAGAAGATAAAGCACTTGAATTCCATCCTATTGAATTCAAGCATAAACCGATAAGTTCTAACCGTAGAACTTATCGTTGTTCTCATTAAGTATAATGTAAATGCGAAACTTCGATGAAAATCTTTTTTAAGTCGAAAGATAAGAGACAAATTTTACTATAACAAAAGATTTTCAACATGAATTTCATGATTATACATTTTAGACATGCATTCAATATGATCAATCAATCTTACGATATTTTCAAGGATTTTGCAAGGCATATAAGCGACAAATTTTACTATGACAAAAGATTTTCAACATGAATTTAATGATTGTACATTTCATGCATTCAATATGATCAATCAATCTTACGATATTTTCAAGGATTTTGCAAGGCATATAAGACAATCATCGATCGATTACTTTTCTCAAAGATTTTGCAAGTCATATTTTGTCATGCTATTAAGAATGATATAAGTCATCACTTTTCTCCCCCTTTGTCATCAACAAAAAGGGAAATGAGACTTGAAGCACATATTTTGTCATACAACGATTTTTTCATTGAAAATTAAGTATGCAAAAAAAATATTTACGCAGAGTTCATTTTAGAGGAAAATTCAGCATGCATTCATATTATCTAATCTCTTATTTCTATAAATAACAGAAATTGTAGATGTACAAGAGAGAGATTGGGATAAAAATTCAAGTAGTAGTTTCACGAAGTCAAGATCATAATTCGAATACAAACTCATTCAAATCGTTAAATTCATTAAAATCTCAAATTCAAGTCATGAATGCCAATACTTTCATATTTGTAAGTATCAATTCATGAATGCCAAAAGATATTATTTGTGATTCCAATTTTGCAAGATCAAGATTATGATTTAGATGAAACTTATTTAAATCAAATCAGTAACTTGAAATTCATAATCAAGTTATCAAAGTCGATTTCGAGATTTCACAACATGTCATATGGAATTTGAAGGAGAATGATTAGATTCACCGAGAGATGGAAAGAAGATGAAAAACTTTACGGAAAATCCAATCAAACAAGTTTATTGTTTAGGGATAATTTAACATACCTAATTCCCTTCTAATGAATTCAAATTGGTCTTCATTCAAGGCTTTTGTGAATATATCTGCTAATTGATGCTTTGTGTCAATGAATTCTAGAACAACATTATTGCTAAGGACATGATCGCGTATGAAATGATGCCTAACGTCGATGTGCTTAGTTCTAGAATGCTGAATCGGATTTTTAGTAAGACATATAGCACTAGTATTATCACATTTTATGGGAATGTTCTTAAAGTGAATTCCATAGTCTTCTAATGTGTTTTTCATCCATACAACTTGTGCACAGCATGCACTGGCAGCAATGTATTCGGCTTCTGCCGTAGATAGTGCTACTGAATTTTGTTTCTTGGAAGTCCAAGAAACAAGTGCCTGTCCTAAAAATTGGCATGTTCCGGATGTACTTTTTCTATCTATCCTACATCCGCCAAAATCGGCATCCGCATAAGCCATTAAATCAAAATTTTCAGATTTTGGATACCATAAACCTAAATTTGGAGTACCTTTAAGATACCTAAATATTCTTTTAACACTTTTAAGATGAGATAATTTAGGATTTGATTGAAACCTAGCACAAAGTCCTACACTAAACATGATATCCGGTCTAGTTGCGGTAAGGTAGAGTAGACTACCTATCATTCCCCTATATGTTTTTTGATCGAAATTTTCACTATTTTCATCCATATCTAACTTAGTCGCAGTACTCCTAGGGGTGTTTATTGCTTTTGAATTATCCATGTTAAATCGTTTTAACAATTCTACCGTATATTTAGATTGGTTAAGAAATATACCATCCTTAAGTTGTTTGATTTGTAATCCTAAAAAGAAAGTTAATTCCCCCATTAAACTCATTTCGAATTCATGACTTATAGATTTGGCAAATGATTCACATAGTGATTCATCCAAAGAGCCAAAAATAATATCGTCAACATAAATTTGCACAATAAGAAAATTATTTTCAAAATGTTTAATAAACAATGTAGTATCAATCTTGTCTTTGGTAAAATTATTTAAAATAAGAAAGGAACTAAGCCTTTCATACCAAGTTCTAGGAGCTTGTTTCAAGCCATAGAGAGCCTTAGTCAATTTGAATACATGATTAGGAAAAAGAGTATTTTCAAATCCAGGAGGTTGTTCGACATATACTTCTTCGGAAATAAAACCATTCAAGAAGGCACTTTTGACATCCATTTGAAATAGTTTAAAATTATAACTACTAGCATAGGTAAGGAGTATCCTTATGGCTTCTAATCGAGCCACGGGAGTGAAGGTTTCTTCGTAATCGATACCTTCTTCTTGGTTGAAACCTTTGGCCACTAATCTAGCCTTGTTTCTAACCATGATACCATTTTCGTCTTGCTTGTTTCTAAAGACCCACTTAGTACCACACTTAGTCACTAGGTCTAGGAACAAGCTCCCACACCTTATTCCTCTCAAATTGATTCAATTCCTCTTGCATTGCAATAACCCAAAAATCATCTTTTATGGCCTCGTCAATGCACTTAGGTTCGATTTGAGAGAGGAAGGCGGCATTAGCACAAAAATTCTTGAAAGAGGAACGAGTTTGAACCCCTTTAGATGTATCCCCTATAATTAGCTCCTTTGGATGAGCATCTATATACTTCCATTCCTTAGGCAAGGAAATTTCGGAAGAAGGTGCATCCAAGTTGCTATTTTGAGGAGGGGGTTCATTTAAATTCAAATTATCAAAACCAAGATCATTATCAAAATCATTTTTCTTAAAATTTGAGACTTCATTAAAAACTACATGAATAGACTCTTCAATTACTAAGGTTCTTTTATTAAAAACCCGAAAAGCTTTCGAAACGGAAGAGTAACCAAGAAAGATGCCTTCATCGGATTTTGCATCAAATTTTCCTAAGGCATCCCTTTCATTTAAAATAAAGCATTTACAACCGAAAACTTTAAAATAGGAAATATTTGGTTTTTTGTTATTCCATAATTCATAGGGAGTTTTTGATAAGGAAGGTCTTATTAGGACTCTATTCATGATGTAGCAAGCCGTATTTACGGCTTCGGCCCAAAAATACTTAGGTAAACTATGTTCATTTAACATAGTTCTTGCCATTTCTTGTAGGTTTCTATTTTTTCTTTCAACTACTCCATTTTGTTGGGGATTTCTCGGAGTGGAGAAGTTATGATTGTATCCATTAACTTCACAAAAATTTTGAAAGTCATGGTTTTGAAATTCGCCACCATAATCACTTCGTATTGATGAAATCATGAAACCTTTTTCGTTTTGAGTGAGTTTACAAAATTTAGAGAAATACTTGAAACAATCACTGTTGTGAGTTAAGAAATAGGTCCAAGTGTATCTAGAGTAGTCATCCACAATCACAAAAGCATATTTGCTTCCACCTAGACTTGTTGTATCAATTGGTCCAAATAAGTCCAAATGGATCAATTGTAACGGTCTAGTGGTGCTAATTTGATTTTTTGGTTTGAAGCTTGTTTTTATTTGTTTCCCTAGTTGACATGCATCACATACCTTATCCTTAATAAACTTCATATTAGGAATCTCTCGTACTAGTTCTTGAGATAAGATTTTAGATATTGTTTTCATGCTTGCATGGCCTAATCTCCTATGCCAAAGCCAAGCATCATCATTTATGGCGGAGAAACACATTTCATTACTTAGTTCATCAAGATTGATGGTGTAGACATTATTTTGTTTTAAAGCAATCATAGTCATGTTATGATTTGGTTTTTCAATAATGCACATATTTGATTCAAATCTAATGATATAACCTTTATCGCATAATTGACTAATGCTCAATAGATTATGTTTCAATCCATCAACTAGTAACACATTATCAATGGAAAAACTTGATTTGTTACATATGGTTCCCTTGCCAATGATTTTGCCTTTGTTGTTGTCTCCGAAGGTGACATAGCCTTCGTCCATGCTAGTGAGCTTGGAGAATTGGGATGGATCTCCACTCATATGCCTTGAGCATCCACTATCAAGATATCATCTCTTGCTCCTAGCATGTGATGGTGTATGTTTCTACAAGAAGGAATTATTTTTAGGTACCCATTTACTTTTGGGTGCCTCAAAAACTAATCTAACTTGTTTATCATGTTGCATAGACTTGGTCATGGTTCCTTTAGGAACTCAAATCAATTTGTTCGGACTAATTTTCTTGAATGGACATTGGTAAGTTATATGTCCATATTTGCAACAAAAGTTGCAATTGCTTTGGTGTTGAACATGTAAGATAGGACCTTTAATGAAGGTGGTTGGATTTTGGTGAGTACTTCTCACAAATCCGATTCCATTCCTTTTAGGAACGTGACCCTTATTTGTAAGGATCATGTTTAAGGACTTGCTACCGACCTCGAATTTCTTCAAGGTGTCCTTAAGTACTAAATTCTCATTTTGGAGAGTTTCTAAATCATGGAATTTAGCACATGGAGCTAGACTATCATGATATTCAGTTTTTAATTTATCAAAAGCACACGTAAGACTATCATGCTCCTTTTTTATCAATTTGTATTTTCTACTAATTGTCTTACATTCATCAAATAACTCATGAAAGGCATTTAATAAATCATGATAAGGTAAATCTGCATTAATTAAATCCGTTACCTCTTCTTCGAAGGCCATTAGGGCGTAGTGAGCAACTTGTTCGGTGTTGGACTCCTCTTCTTCGGACGTGCTTGAATCATCCCATGTTGCCTTGAGCGCCTTCTTCTTTGGTGTTCTCTTTTTGGCTTGAGGGCAATCGTTCTTGTAGTGTCCCGATTTTTTGCATTCATAGCAAATCACTTGGTCCTTCTTTTGTTCAAATTTATTTTTTGTATTATTTTTAAATTTGTTCTTCCTTAAATATTTTTTGAATTTTTGAGTCAAAAGTGCAATGTCATTGTCACTGTCCTCATCACTTGATGTTCCTTTCAAGTGGTCTTCTTGTGATTTGAGTGCCATATACTTCCTGTTCTTTGGAAGGGGGTTCTCGAGCTCGTCATGAGCTTGACATGTCATTTCGTAGGTCATTAGAGACTCAATGAGTTCTTCAAGAGGGAATGTTTTAAGGTCTTTGGCCTCTTGAATGGCCGTAACTTTTGGATCCCAACTTTTAGGGAAGGATCTTAAGATTTTAGTTACTAGTTTAAAGTTAGTAAAATCTTTACCAAGAGCTTTGAGTCCATTCATGACATCCGTAAACCGGGTATACATGTCTCCGATGGACTCACTTGGTTTCATTCGGAAAAGTTCGTAAGAGTGCACAAGAATGTTGATTTTGGACTCTTTCACTCGGCTAGTGCCTTCATGAGTGACCTCAAGAGTTCTCCAAATATCAAAAGCCGAATCACAAATTGAAACACGATTAAATTCATTTTTGTCTAGTGCACAAAACAAGGCATTCATAGCCTTTGCATTTAAAGCAAAAACCTTCTTCTCCGATTCATTCCATTCGCTCATCGGAAGAGAAGATTTTTGAAATCTGTTTTCAACAATAGTCCAAAGCTCGAAATCCATAGAAACGAGGAAGATCCTCATCCGAGTCTTCCAATACCTGTACTCTGACCCATTAAACATAGGTGGACATGTGATAGAATGACCCTCTTGCATGTTGGAGTAAGCCACCTCTCTTGGGTATTAAACCAAATATGAGAGAGAACCTTACTCTGATACTAATTGTTAGGATCAGAGCGGCACTAAGAGGGGGGGGGGGTGAATTAGTGCAGCGGATTAAAACTTTGGTTTTAGAAAATCTTTCGTACGATAAAAATAATGTTTCGTATGAAATCGTCTTAATTGCGTTGAAAGCGTACGTAATAAGATGAGGGCAGTGAACTTAGCAAAGTAAAGGTTTGCAAAAAGATAAATGCAGTAATGAAATGCAAACCAGAGATCACGCCGATTTTAGAGTGGTTCGGTCAAATGAACTACTCCACTTGCGAGGCCCCTCTTCGATGAGGCTCCCACTTTCCACTAGCAACTCTCTTGAAATGGAAGGGCAAATACCCCTCTTACAACTCTTTACAAGCAGTTCACTCTCTTACAGATTTTCGAGAAGGAATGAGGTGAACACTAGCAAATTGAAAACTAGACTTTCTAAGACCTTTTCTAAGAGCTTTCTCTCAATCAATTGCTGCTCAAAAGTTGTAATCTCAGCTGAGATTTGAGGGGTATTTATAGGCCTCAAGAGGATTCAAATTTGGGCTCCAAAATTTGAATTCTCTTTGGGTTCCCGATGCTGGCGGTGCCACCGCTTGTCAGTGGCGGTGCCACCGCCTGTAACTGTCAAACGTTGACAGTGCTGGGCGGTGCCACCGCCCAGCCCAGGCGGTGCTACCGCCCAGCTCTCGGGCACTGGGCGGTGCTACCGCCTACAGTGTTTTCAGCCCACTAGTTGGGCTTCAATCTTGCCCTAAACTAGTCCGAACTTGGGCCCAATTGGCCCCTAACCAGGATATACGATTATCTCTTAATCCTAATCCTAATTACAAGTGAACTACATAACAAAAAAACATATCCTAAGCAAGCTTTCAACCGCAAACGTCGAGTCTTGTTCTGGCGAGCTTTCCGACGAACTTTCTTCCGACGGACTCCCATCAAGCTCCCGAACTTGTGATGACTTTAATGAGTAGCCGAGCCTTCTCGGTGATCTCCGTGAACAAAAAATCCGAGATTCATCAATCTCCCCCTTTTTGATGATGACAATCAATTGATGACGGAGTTAAACATAACTCCCCCTATCTATATGCCATATTATGAGAAGATAAAGCACTTGAATTCCATCCCATTGAATTCAAGCATAAATCGATAAGTTCTAACCGTAGAACTTATCGTTGTTCTCATTAAGTATAATGTAAATGCGAAACTTCGATGAAAATCTTTTTCAAGTCGAAAGATAAGAGACAAATTTTACTATGACAAAAGATTTTCAACATGAATTTCATGATTATACATTTTAGACATGCATTTTGACAGTGCTGGGCGGTGCCACCGCCCAGCTCTCGGGCACTGAGCGGTGCCACCGCCCAGCCCAGGCGGTGCTACCGCCCAGCTCTCGAGCATTGAGCGGTGCCACTGCCCAGCCCAGGCGGTGCTACCGCCTACAGTGTTTTCAGCCCAACTATAGTGTTTTCAGCCCACTAGTTGGGCTTCAATCTTGCCCTAAACTAGTCCGAACTTGGGCCCAATTGGCCCCTAACCAGGATATAGGATTATCTCTTAATCCTATTCCTAATTACAAGTGAACTACATAACAAAAAAACATATCCTAAGCAAGCTTTCAATCGCGAACGTCAAGTCTTGTTCCGGCGAGCTTTCCGACGAACTTTCTTCCGACGGACTCCCATCAAGCTCCCGAACTTGTGATGACTTTAATGAGTAGCCGAGCCTTCACGGTGATCTCCGTGAACCTCTGACGATCTCTTTGGTGAACTTCCAAAAATTCCGACAAGTTCTCGATTTTTTCTCGGTTGGTTTTGGCAGCATCTCCGACGATTCTTCGAACTCTTAAACGTCCATCGAACTTGACTCCGGTATTCTTGCTTTTTGTTTTCTGGTTATCATAGTTAATCCTGCATACTTAACTCAATAATATGGACTAGATCAAATAACCCATCAATTGATTTTATCATCAAAATCCGAGATTCAACATTTCTGTGATTCTTAGAGCTCAAAACTGTTAGTTCTCCTCTTTCTGTTCTTCAAAGTTTGAATTGTAAAGAGAGGAGAGAAAACTTCTGTAAGGGTTGTCTCCTAAGCCCTTAAAAAGGAGTGAATCTGTAAGAGGGTGGTTGGCCTTCGCCTATTGAAGGAAGGCCTCTAGTTGACGTCAGTGACCTCGTCGGTGGAGGAAGCCAAAAGTGGAGTAGGTCAAGACTGACCGAACCACTCTAAATCTCTGGTTTGCTTTTATTTTGAGCACTTTATCATTACTGTAAACCTCCTACATAGCTACTGCTCTCTACGCTTTTACGAACAAGTTTCTAAGTTCTGATCTTTCCGAATCTGCATTCAGATGTAAATTGGTGTTTTCGTACGATCTTTACATTGCAGTTTACATTTACGTTTTGATTCCATTTATAACTGCAAACTGCCTTCTGCGCTTTTACGAACGAGTGTCTAAGTTCAGATCTTTCCGAATATGCGTTTAGACGTAAACTACGTTTTGACGTAAAACTGTGTTTAGATGCAAACTGCGCTTAGACGCAATCTGCGCTTAGATGCAAACTGCGCTTAGACTCAAACTGCGCTTAGACGCAATCTGAGCTTAGACGCAAACTGCACTTAGATGCAAACTGCGCTTAGACGCAATCTGCATTTAGACGCAAACTGCATTTAGACGCAAACTGCGTAAACTGCGCTTAGACGCAAACTGTGTTTAGACGTAAACTGCACTTAATCATAAGTAATCTTAGAATCGGCTTTTGCATCAAAATAGTTTTTATCGAACGAACGCAGCTTTCATTTTTAATCGCTGAAAGATTTCCGCTGCACTAATTCACCCCCCCCTCTTAGTGCTCTCGATCCTAATAGTTTTAAGATCTTTGGCCTCTTGAATGGCCGTAACTTTTGGATCCCAACTTTTTGGGAGTGATCTTAAGATTTTAGTTACTAGTTCAAAGTTAGTAAAACCTTTACCAAGAGCTTTGAGTCCATTGATGACATCCGTGAACCGGGTGTACATGTCTCCGATGGACTCATTTGGTTTCATTCGAAAAAGTTCGTAAGAGTGCACAAGGATGTTGATTTTGGACTCTTTCACTCGGCTAGTGCCTTCATGAGTGACTTCAAGAGTTCTCCAAATATCAAAAGCCGAATCACAAATTGAAATGCGATTAAATTCATTTTTATCTAGTGCACAAAACAATGCATTCATAACCTTTGCATTTAAAGTAAAAACCTTTTTTTCCGATTCATTCCATTCGCTCATCGGAAGAGAAGAGTTTTGAAATCCATTTTCGACAATAGACCAAAGCTCAAAGTCCATAGAAATGAGAAAGATCCTCATGCGAGTCTTCCAATATGTGTAATCCGACCCATTAAACAAAGGTGGTCGTGCAATAAAATGGCCCTCTTGCATGCCGGAGTAAGCCATCTCTCTTGGGTATTAAACCAAATACGAGAGATAACCTTGCTCTGATACCAATTGTTAGGATCGAAGCGGCACTAAGAGAGGGGGGGGGTGAATTAGTGCAGCCGATTAAAACTTCGGTTTTAGAAAAATCTTTTATACGATAAGAACGGAACTTGAAAAGCCTAACTTGAAAGCGTATTCTTAAAGTTGCGCAGCAAAGGTAATAAGGAACTAAAGCATGTAAGAAGGTTTGCAGTAATGTAAATAGCAATAATGAAATGCAAACCAGAGATTACGCCGATTTTAGAGTGGTTTGGTCAAATGACCTACATCCACTTGCGAGGCCCCTCTTCGATGAGGCTCCCACCTTCCACTAGCAAATCTTTTGAAATGGAAGGGTAAATACCCCTCTTACAACCTTTTACAAGCAGTTCAACCTCTTACAAATTTTCAATAAGAAAGAAGGAGGAGAACTCTCTAGCAAATTGAAAACAAGACTTGCTAAGACTTTCTAAGGCTTTTCTCTCAATCAAATGCTTCTCAAAAGTTGTTATCTCACTTGAGATTTGAGGGGTATTTATAGGCCTCAAGAGGATTCAAATTTGGGCTCCAAAATTTGAATTCTCTTGGGGTTCTCGATGCTGGCGGTGCCACCGCCCAGCGCTCGGGTGCTGGACGGTGCAACCGCCAAGCCTAGGAGGTGTCCCCACCCAGCTCTTGGGTGCTGGGCGGTGACACCGCCTAGCTCTCCGGTTCACTGGTGCACCGCCCAGCTCTCCGGTTCACTGGTTTGGCTTAATTTTAGCCCAAACCAAATCTGACTTTGGGCCCAGTTGGCCCCTATCCAGGATATAGGATTATCTCTTAATCCTAATCCTAATTACAAGTGAACTACATTACAAAACACATCCTAAGCATGTTTTCAACCGCGAACGTCGAGTCTTGTTCCGGCGAGCTTTCCGACGAACTTTCTTCCAACGGACTCCCATCAAGCTCCCGAACTTGTGATGACTTTAACGAGTAGCCGAGCCTTCTTCGGTGATCTCTGTGAACCTCCGACAATCTCTTCGGCGAACTTTCAAAAATTCCGACAGGTTCCCGATTTCTTCTCGGTTGGTTCCGGCAGCATCTCCGACGATTCTTCGGACTCTTAAACGTCCATCGAACTTGACTCCGGTATCCTTGCTTTATGTTTTCTGGTTATCATAGTTAATCCTGCACACTTAACTCAATAATATGGATTAGATCAATTAAGCCACCAATTGATTATATCATCAAAATCCGAGATTCAACATAGAGTTCCAAGGAGGCCGATCCCCTAAAGAGATCAACCCCAAGTTTAGAATATGCAAGGGTTCTAACATGCTCTTCCTCTGGATTATCTGCGTTAGTAGACTCGGGACCATCTATTGGCATTCTTTGAGTAGAAGAGTTCGACTGAAAAGAATCAGACCTACCAATCTCAAGCTCCACCGGCTTTTGCGTTCTATCATTTGTACAACTAGTAGATTCTTCTTTAGAAGATAACATAGACAATTCATCAAAAGTAACATCTTTACTGATTATAAATTTTAGGGATTTGGCATCAGAACACTATAATCTATATCCTTTCACCCCAGAAGCATATCCAAGGAAAATGCACTTTTTCGCTCGAGGCTCTAATTTTCTTTCATTTACATGCATGTATGTTGGACACCCAAAAATTTTTAAATCAGAGTAATCAGCAGAAGTACTTGACCAAACTTCCTTCGGAGTTTTAAAGTTAAGTGCTGCAGAAGCAGCACGGTTGATAACGTAATAGGCCATATTAATCGCCTCTGCCCAAAAGTCCTTTGTCAACCCTGCATTTGAGATCATACACATTGCTCTCTCTAAGAGTATTCTATTCATACGTTCGGCCACACCATTTTGCTGAGGCATCATCCTAACAGTACGATGCTAAACAATTCCTTCATTTTTGTAGAATTCATCAAAGTCACCTTCACAAAATTTCATGCCATTATCTGTTTGAAGCCGCTTAATCTGTTTAACTGTTTGCTTCTCAATCAAAGCCTTCCATTGTTTAAAGGTTAGAAAAATATTATTTTTATGCTTCAAAAAATAAACCCAAACTTTCCTAGAATAATCATTAATAAAAGTCAACATATACCTAGCACCACCCTTAGACTGAACATGAGCTGGACCCCAAAGGTCTGAATGAATATAGTCAAGAGTACCTTTTGTTTTGTGAACGGCTGGAGAATTGAAGTTGACTCTTTTCTGCTTTCCAAAAATGTAGTGTTCACAAAAATCCAGTGGCCCCTTTTGCTCAATATGCTCAAACCTTTTTCACTCATATGACCCAAACGCATATGTCATAATTTGGTGTTGTCAGAATCAGACAATGATGATGACAAGACTGCAATCGAGCCTGTGACAGTAGTTCCCTGCAAAATATATAAACTACCAGACCTACAAGTTTTCATAACAACAAGAGCACTTCTAGAAACTTTCATAACTCCACCTTCAGCTGTGTATTTACACCCAAGGGCCTCTAGGGTGCCTAAAGAGATGAGATTCTTTTTTAAATCAGGAACATGTCTAACATTAGTGAGCGTCCTCACAATACCATCATGCATTTTAATTCGGATTGTTCCTCTACCAACAACATCACATGCTACATTATTGCCTATCAAAACAATTCCACCAATGCAAGATTCATATGTGGAAAACAAATCTCTATTAGGACACATGTGATAAGAACAACCAGAATCTAAAATCCATTCATTTTTAGACCTCGTCCTGTCATCAATAGCAGAGAAAATATTTCCAACATTCTCATTAGTTGCTACACTAGCTTCAGTGGATTCAATAGTTTTCTCAACAAATTTTTCCTTTTGCTTTAATTTATTTTTTAATTTAAAGCAATCAGATTTAATGTGCCCAATTTTATGACAATATCTGCACTCCAAATTTCTATGTCTAGATTTAGATCTACTACTGTCAAATTCCCTTTTATCTGTTCTCCCCCTAACAACTAGACCTTCAGCCTGACTCTCTCTACTTTCCCCAGAGATATCCCTGTCTATTTGCTCTTTAGATTTTAGTGCAGATTTAATTTCCTGATATGAAATTGTTTCTTTTCCATAAATCATAGTATCACGGAAATGCTTAAAAGATTGGGGAAGAGAACACAAAAGTAATAGGGCCTTATCCTCATTATCAATTTTTGTATCTATATTCTCCAAATCCATAACCAAGAAATCAAATTTATCAAGATGTGAGAGTATAGATGTACCTTTAGTCATCCGAAGCATATACAAACTCTGCTTTAAGTAGAGACGATTCTCTACTGTCCTCTTCATATACAAGGCTTTAAGCTTGTCCCACATGCTCTTAGCCGTAGTCTCCATAGCTACCTCCCGTAAAACCTCATCAGAGAGATTTAGAATAATGCTCGATCGGGCCTTCTTATCCATACCCACAAAATCTTCCTTTGACGTACCATCTAGATTGTTCTCAGCTCCCTGTAGTGCCAAATTAACTCCGTCTTGAACCAGAATGGCCTCCATCTTGAGTTGCCACATGCCGAAGTTGACATTTCTGTCGAATTTCTTGACAATGATATTTGTTATTGTTATTGTTGCCAAAAGATCCCAGAACCAACCTCTGATACCAGTTTGTTAGAGCTAGACCCAGGAAATTTACCAAAGGATAATTTTGGTAACCCAATAAAAATAATAAAGTGGAAGAATAAAAGAAGTGATAAGAATACCAGATTTACGTGGTTCGATCAATTAACCTTTACCTACATCCACGGACGAAAGGGGAGCAAATCACTACTATAAAAGAGACTATTACAAGTGCCTTAGGAAGATGTTCCTAGGCCATAAAACACCCGAAAATACTAAACAAGAAAAAATCCAAACTATAAGCCCAAACTATTTAACTAAGTGTGGACTTAAACCCAAAACAAACACTTCGATTTTTCTTGTAGTGCTACTTGTGGTGCCTGTGGTGCATCTGACTTCAAAACCCAAACCCTTATTTATAGTTCAGATAGGAGATAACAAGCTTGATTTTCCCGATGTGAGACTATGGGACTTGCCAAACTAACATGATACCAAAATTTTTAATATTTTTATTACATCATTACATCATTATACATCATTAAATCATCAAACATGATTTCATAAAACATAAAGCATTTTCAATCAAAATAAGTTTCTTTATTGTAATAATGTATTTTTCTTTTTAAGTGAATCTAATTCTTCATGGTTAGTACTGTAACATCCCATTAGTCCCATATCGAGAGTGGGCAATGAGAATGATTGGCTTATATGGGCCTAATGAGTGTATTACAAAAACTCCTGAGCATTTTGGTTCGTGGTTAAAGGATCAAAATGGAGTTATTGGCAAATTGGCTCATCAGACTCAAGTCGTGACATTTGGTATCAGAGTTAAACCTTACATCCCATTAGTCCCACCTCGAGAGTGGGCAATGAGTATGATTGTGTGATTGTGTTAGAACCCTTGCATATTCTAAACTTGGGGTTGATTTCTTTAGGGGATCGGCCTCCTTGGAACTCTATAGGGGTTCGAGTATGATTGTGTGATTGTGTTAGAACCCTTGCATATTCTAAACTTGGGGTTGATCTCTTTAGGGGATCGCCCTCCTTGGAACTCTATAGGGGTTCCTCCCTCCAAGTTGCTGCTCAAAGGCTACAGAAAAGATTCATCTAAGAAAAAACCTCAAGCCTTGTCCTCAGTTGTGTTGGGCAGTTGGATCTGGGGTGACTCGTGTTCTCCCAACTTGGGCTTTAGGCATGATACGTGGAAGATAGGGTGAATTTTGGCATCCTCAAGTAATTTAAGTCTGTACGCCATAGCTCCAATACGCTCTGTGATCTGATAGGGCCTATAAAAACATGGGGATAGTTTCATGGAGGCTCGAGTGTTGATAGAGAGTTGCTTGTATGGCTATAGGTGAAGATAAACCCAATCTCCCACTGAAAATTCTCTTTCACTTCATCGTGTGTTGGCTTGCTGCTTCATTATGGCTTGAGCGGTAGAGAGATTATCTTTTAATAGTTGTAAGAGTTTGTCCCTATCAATCAATTCTTGGTCAACCTGATCTACCTTGGCCGAGCCAATTACATACTTTGGAATCACAGGGGCTGGTCGACCATATAATGCTTCATAAGGGGCACATTTTGTAGATGAATGATATGTGGTCTTATACCACCTTTCGGCCCAGGGAAGCCATTTCGCCCACTCTTTTGGTCGGTCGCTAGCGAAACACCGGAGGTACATCTCTAAGCACCTATTTACTACCTATGTTTGGCCGTTAGTTTGTGGATGATACGCTGTGCTCATCTTGAGTTTGGTGCCTTGTAACTGAAATAACTCGGTACAAAATTTACTAGTGAAGATCCTGTCGCGATCACTTACGATGGACCTTGGCATCCCATGCAGTTTAAAAATATTTTCTATGAAAATCTGGGCAATACTAGCAATAGTGTAGGGATTTCTCACAGCATAAAAATGAGCATATTTCGTAAGTCGATCAACCACCATGAGAATCGTGCTTTTACCTTTGGAAGATGGCAGCCCTTTAATGAAGTCTATTGAGATGTCAGTCCACACTGAGTCTGGTTTGGGTAGTGGTTGTAGCTTCCCTGGATTTGCCACAGTTTCACCCTTGTGCTGTTGACATACATCACATTGTGCCATATATTCAGCAATAATTTTTTTCATCCCTCTCCAATAAAAATTTTGTTTCACTCTTTTGTAGGTTCTTAGAAATCCAGAGTGCCCTGCTGAAGGTATGGAGTGCATTTCATGAAAGATGATTACGATGCAAGGGGAGTCAGGTATAAGCACAATGCGACCTTTGTAGCGTAGATCCCTCGAATCCCAAGTGTAGTGGGCTATTGCACTTGGATCCTCCTCCAATTTTTTTATGATGTTGCTGATCTCTGGATCCTTTTTCCATTCTTCCCTAATGTCCTTGAGGAGACCGGTGGTAGGAAGGGAGATGGATGAAACCTTAGCTTGTTCAGGTAGCCATGAGAGTGCATTTGCAATAAAGTTTTTTTTCCCCTTTTTGTAAATAATTTCATAATCAAATCCAAGAAGTTTGGTTATCCATTTTTGCTACTTAGGGGATGATATCTTTTGCTCCAAAAAGTACTTGAGGCTTTTATGGTCAGTTTTAATTTGAAATTGTCGGCCGATCAAGTAGGGTCTCCACCTCATTACTGCGTGTACAATGACAAGCATCTCCTTATCATATACCGACATGTTTTGATGGGAGGGAGATAATACCTCGCTAGTGTATGTGAGTGGTCGATCATTTTGCATAAGAACGACTCCAATTCCGACTCCAGATGCGTCGACCTCAATGATGATGGGTCTGTTAAAATCTGGTAGCGCAAGCACCGGCATCGTTGTCATGGCTGATTTAAGTTTGTCGAAGACAACAGAGGCTTTGTCCGACCATTGGAAAGCATCTTTTTTCAGTAAAGAAGTGAGTGGTGAATTGATCTTCCCATAGTCCTTAACAAATTTTCTGTAGTAGCCCGTTAGTCTAAGGAACCCCCGCAGTAATTTCACGTTTGTAGGTTTCGGCCAGCCTTGCATTGCCTCAATTTTTGTGGGGTCTACCGCCACTCCTTCTGATATTATATGCCCAAGGTACTCTACATTTTGCTAGGGAAAGCTGTACTTTAGTTGCTTAACAAAAAGAGTATTCTCCCGAAGGATCATCAAAACAATCCGTAAATGCTGAAAGTGAGTTTCAAGAGAAGGACTGTAAACAAGAATATCATCGAAAAATACCAGCACAAATTTACGAAGAAAGCTCCGAAATATATCATTCATGAGACTTTGAAAGGTTGAAGGAGCATTAGTGAGTCCAAAAGGCATTACCAAGAATTCATAATGGCCATCATGTGTGCGAAATGCAGTTTTTGGAATGTCATCGTAACATACCCAAATTTGGTGGTAACCAGATCGGAGGTCCAACTTCGTGAAGACTCGAGCTCCTTTCAATTCATCAAGAAGTTCATCCACCACTGGTATTGGGTACTTGTCCTTGACGGTGATGCCATTTAAAGCTCGGTAGTCGATGCACATCCGCCAAGTTCCGTCCTTCTTGCGTACAAGTAGCACCGGTGAGGAATAGGGGCTGCAACTTGGCCGAATCACCCCTGTTTCAAGCATCTCCTTAAAGGATATTGGTACAGTCGAGTGTTTGCTGGTGGCTTGCTTGGAAGGATTGGAATTCGATGGTCATGTTGCCGTAAAGGAGGAAGACCGTGCGATTCAGCAAATATGTCGGCAAATTCAATAAGCAATTGGGCAAGATTTTAATCTTCAATTTCGATTTTCTTCTCTTCTGGTTGTGGCTGGAGATGCATCAAAAAGCCACCATTTACCTTGTGCAAAACTTTCTCCATTCGTTGGGTCGAAACAGTGGTAACGTTGCTTCCGCGCTTCCCGCATAGGATGATCTGTTTGCCCTTACAGTAGAATTTCATAATTAATTTAGAAAAGTTCCAAGAGACATCACCTAGTGTAGTCAGCCATTTTATACTAAGCACTGCCTCATAGTCATCGATTGGTAGGAGGAAGAAATCGGTGATAATTTCTTGGTCTTGCAGTAATAGTTTCACCTATGGGCATCTTTGGTCGCACTTTAGGATTCTGTCATCAGCAACCTTTACATCGAACTTGCTGCAACCTTCAATATGCAGTGTCATCCGAGCAGCAATCTTACTATTCAGGAAGTTATTAGTGCTACCCGTGTCGATGAGAACAGTGATCGGCTGCTGTTTGAGAAGGCCTCCAACTTTCATCGTTTGCGGATTTGAGTAGCCGGCTAGTGCGTGTACCGTAATGTCGGTCAGCTATAGCTCTTCTTCCATATCTTCTTCTTCATGTTCAAGGCCCTCTTCTAGATGTTCAATGACCTCTTCTTCTACTGGTTCAATCATAAGAAGTCTATCTTTTTTACAGCGATGCTCGCGGCTCCATGGCTCGTCGCAATGCCAACATAACCCCTTCGCAGATCGCTCCCGAAGTTCTTCTCATGTTAACCTTTTCGGTGCAGGGACTAAGTTGATAGTAGGGGGGGCTGAGGGCTTTAGTATTGTAGGTCATGGAGTGATCCTAGTCCTCTGGGCTTCATGGTTCAATCGCTCCTCTTGATGTCGTGCGAAAGAGATGGCTGCCCTAAGTGTGTATGGTTATCGCGCCTTAACTTCTCCCCGGATCTCCGGCTTTAAGCCCTTAATAAAATCCCCCAATAGTTGTTTTTTAGACCAATCATGAGTTTGATTAGATAATCTTTCAAACTTGGTTTGGTACTCCTGAATGGTGGAGGTATGTCGGATCTTTGCTAGTTGTCCGTCAATGTTCTCGTAATAAGTTGGTCCGAAGCGGATCAGTAGTCCTTCTTTGAATTGTCGTCATGAAAGGACTCAATAAGTGTGTTTAAACTAGTCAGACCATTGTATGGCATCCCCTTCAAGATGTATAGCTGTAATTTCCACCATGGATGCATCCGCAGTTTTATAGTACTGAAAATATCGCTCCGTGCGCGAGATCCAACTAATTGGGTCTCCTTTTTCCCATCTAGGGAAGTCCACTCTCATGCGCGAATAGTTGTGGTCAGTTATAGAGCCTCCCCTCTCTTGGAAGTCTTCTCTTTGGGCATGATGTGATTGGTCAGAGCTCCCTCCTTGATGTGATTTCTTCGGGTTTGGTGGTCGGCCCAAACTGAATTTGGTAAGGAGAGTCTGAATCTTATCCTTCATTCGTGCCTCAAAGGCTTCAAATTTAGCATTGATTATCTCCTCAGATACCATAGTATATGTCTCCAAATCTGTGATGTTAAGATCTCTCTTTTGTTGATGGGTTAAAGGCATGTATAGGTTTGATAGAAATCAGTGAAAGTTTGCTACAGAATTGTGTTATCTTGTAAGAGCAGAATTATCGTCGAAGAAACAGCGGTTTCTCGATGAAATTTCCACCAAAAATTTGAGAGATTTGAGGAGGGAATTGACAATAATATCTTAGTTTATATGACAGAGAAAATATAGTATCAAGATCAAACAAACAGTGCTATGCGGTTGAAATTCTGCAATATATCTTTCGTTGTAGAGATGAAAACTTTGTGACGAAAAGTTTATGCAGCAATATAGGAACAAATTTTTTTTTTTTTTGGATTTTCGGATAGGGATAACTAAATTGCAGCATCAGTAAGGTAGGAAACCAGAACCTGTTGCAATTCACGGGATGATCTGCGGTGGTGGAGATGATGGTGAAATTTGGTGACGATCTTTTAAGCAATTGTGGGAATTGCTTTGGACAATTTTGGAGGGTTGATGGATGGTAGTGGAAGAGCAACGAGATGCCAAGAACGCTGCTCTAATACTAGGTGTTAGAACTGTAATATCCCTTACTTTTGAAAATTCGAAAATTTCGGTTTTATCCCACCGCCTCCCATGTCTCTCTGTTTCTTCGAGAAACAGAGAAACAGAGAGAGGAGCGGTGGGGCGTGGGGAGAAGAAGAAGAGAAGTAGAGGGAGAAGAGAAGAAGAGGGAAAAGTGTAATATCCCTCACTTTTGAAAATTATTAATAAGGATTTATATGAAAATTTGAGGACCTATATGTAAATATAAAAATTTCAAGGACTAAACTGCTAAGTTACAAAATGAAAAGAAAATAAAGAAAATCAAAAATTTCGGTTTTATCCCACCGCCTCCCACGCACTCTCTGTTTCTTCAAGAAACAGAGAGGAGCGGTGGGGCGTGAGGAGAGAAGAAAGAAGAAGAAGAGGGAAAAGAAGAGAGGAGGAAGAGGGAGAAGAGAAGAAAAGAAGAAGAAGAAGAAGAGAGGGAAGATGGAGAGGAGAGGGAGAGGTAGCAGCAGCAGCTAGGGCTGCTGCACCTCTGTTTCCCGCAGGTGTAAACAGAGGAGAGGATGTGTGGGGCGTTAGGGAGGAGAAGGGAAGAAGAAGAAGAAGAAGAAGAAGAAGAAGAGAGGAGGATAGCTGCGGCAAGGCTGCAGCGAGGAGGTGTGTGGCATTGGGGAGGAAAAAGGAAGAGGAGAAGAAGAGAAGGAGAAGAAGAGGGAAAAGAGAGGGAAGAGGGAGAGGAGCGAGAGGTGGTAGCAGCTAGGGCTGCAGCACCTCTGTTTCCTGCAGGTGGAAACAGAGGAGAGGTGTGGGGCATTCGAAGAGGAGAAGAAGAAGAGGAAAAGAAGAGGAAGAGGAAGCAGGAGAAGAGGTTGTGATACCTCTGTTTCCTGCAGAGGAAACAAAGGAGGGAAGTAGAAGAGGAGAAGAAGAAGAGAAGGGAAAGGAGGAGCTACGGCTGCGGCGGTGGAAGCTACGGCTGCGGCGGTGGAAGCTACAGTTGGAAGAGAAGGAGAGGAAGAGATGGTGAGGAAGAAGAGAAGAAGTAGAAGCGGGTGAAGAGGCGGCACCTCTGTTTCCTGCAGGAGGAAACAGAGGAAAGGAGGTGCTGTTCATCGGGGAGAAGAAGGGGAGGAAGGAGAAGAAGAGAAGAAGAAGAAAGGAAGGAGGAGGAAGAGGAGAAGGGAAAGAAGTAGCTGCGGCTGCGACTGTGGCAGGGAAAGAGGAAGAGGAAGGAAGAAGGGAAGGGGAGGAAGAAGAGAAGGGGCTGCGGCTGCTGCGATGGCAGCTGCAGTTGGAAGAGAAGAAGGAGAGGAAGATGAGCATGGGAGGAAGAAGAGGTTGCGGCCGTGGCTGCGGCCGCGACTGCAGCAGTGCAGCTGGGAAAGAAGAAAAGGAAAGGAAGAAGAAGATAAAGGAAAAGGGAAGAAGAGAGGAAGAGGAGAAGGGGAGGCAACTGTGGCAATGGCAGTTGTAGCTGGAAGAGAATGAGAGGAAATAGAGCAAGGGGGGAGAAGAGGCTGCGGTTGTGGTGGCTGCAGCCATGGCTGCGACTGCGACTGCGGCAGTTGCAGCTGGGAAAGAAAAGAAAGGAAAGGGGAAAAAGGGGCTGCGGACGGGATTGCGGTCGCAGCGGCAGCGACTGCGTATGCAGCAGTTATGTCTGCGAGAGAAGGGAGGAAGGAAGGTAGTGCGGTGGAAGGGGCCGCGATTGTGGCAGCGGCAGCGGCGGCGGCTGTGGCAGCTGCGTTTGGGAAAGAAAAAGAAGGAATGAGAGTAAGAGAGAGTAGGTGACTGTGCCTCGATGTTCGACACGTGGTGTAGTTGCGAAGAAAGGAAGAAAACGGGAGCACAAAACGAAACAGAGAGAGGACATGGAGGAAAAGTAGAAGGATTGGACTGACACCTTCCTTGGATATTCAGATCAAAATATTTGAAAGGCAAGTTCCCTGATCATTTCTCCTATAATTGCTCTGATATTTCTTATTGCATGTTTCCCGATCGTTCCACCTGTAATTGTTCTAATCTTTCCTATTGCAAGTATCCTGATCTTTCCTCACTGTCATTTTTATCTCTACATTTGCTTTGAATATGAGGAACTTTGAATTGTTCTAGCCTTGCATTTGATATATCTCCTGTTTAGACGTAACGATTCGAATCTGTGCAACTTTTGAGATTCTGACCTTTTGATACCGAGCTGCTTATAAGTCTTTGTTGGAAACTCTGATTTGTTCAAAACTAATTCCATTGGAAACTAGACTCATAGATCTTTCTTTTGATATATGGATTGAAAGATTTGAAATCCAAACACCTGCCCAGTTATCTGTTGAATCTGACATTATGAATTCTGCCAAACAGAGATTTTGTTCTACGACCCTTGTTTACCAAATTATTTGTAACTCTCTATTGGATAGTTCAATTCATATGAAGCCTGTCTTATCTGAAAGTATTATCCAATGATTATTTCTGAGTAAATTGGAGCACGATTGATAGTTTGAATCATTTGTTCAATGTGCCTCTTGTATTCTACCAGAAATCGAGCTTTAGTCGATTTCTCATATTCTGGTTTCATTCCTTTAGAAATTGATATCCTTTAGCCTTCTTATTCAATTGAGCTTTATATTACCGCTTTGAATTCTTGTATGCTCTTGTCCTTAAAATTATTTGCATTCTTGAAAACTATTGTGTAACGTTTAAGCTATATCGTCTTGACTCCTATAGGCACATGTATAACTCATTGTTCCGCATTTGCTTTCGATGTGTGCCTATTCTAGTTTCATTCCTTTGGATATCGAATTCATCTAACCTTCTTATTTGAATTGAGTTATATATGATTGTTTGGAATCCGTGTATACTCTTGCTTTTATTTCATTCCAAATCTGAATACATTTGTGAGAGATTTGTTCCTTGCATCATATTGTCTTGAAAAGGCACATGTATGTTTTGTTGTTCCGCGTGTGCTTCCGATATATGCTACTTAGTGTTAAAACTGCCCCCTTGTACTCTGGTGTGTGGGATTGTCTGGACCTTTGCCAGAAATGGTAAAGGGTATGTGCTTATTGCCCGCTCTGTGGGATATTCTGGACCTTTGCCAGAAATGGTAAAGGGTATGTGCTTAGAGCCTGCGATGCTCTGTCGGCCCCCTCTGACTTCACCTAGACATGGGTGGATGGAGCTCCCAGACGTGGGAGACTTTTGTCAGGTGGTCATTCAGAAATGGATGAATCACATTCTGACTGACCACTACACCTTCTATATGTTTGATATGACATCCAGAGTTTTGGTGAGTTGTTTCTGTTCATGCTCTGGATAAGAATGATATGATTGCAATGTCAAGGACGACGTTTGAGCTTCTGTACGGTATTTGTTTTTGATATGCTCTTAAATGGTTCATTTACTATTGATATGCTTCGAAATGTTCCATATGCCGTTGATATGCTCCGGAACATTTTATACGCCATTGATAAACTCCGAAATGTTTCATTCGTTACTGATATGCTCCAATTACTCTGTGCTCCATTTACTATGAACTGATTGTTAGGATCGAGAGCACTAAGAGGGGGGGGGTGAATTAGTGCAGCGGAAATCTTACAGCAATTTAAAAATGAAAGCTGCGTTCATCCGATAAAAAACGATTTCGATATAAAAGCAGAATCACAGTGCAGTTTGCGTCTAAGCGCAGTTTGCGTCTAAGCGCAGTTTGCCTCTAAACACAGTTTGCGTCTAAGCGCAGTTTGCGTCTAAGCGCAGTTTGCGTCTAAACGCAGTTTTACGTCTAAATGCAATTTTGCGTCTAAACGCAGTTTTGCGTCTAAACGCAGTTTTACGTCTAAACGTAGTTTTACGTCTAAACGCAGTTTTACGTCTAAACGCAGTTTTGCGTCCAAACGCAGTTTTACGTATAAACGCAGCTTTACGTCTAAACGCAGTTTTGCGTCTAAACGCAGTTTTACGTCTAAACGTAATTTTACGTCTAAATGTAGTTTTGCGTCTAAAAGCAGTTTTGAACCTTGAAAACCGTTTTACGTAGAAAGCAATTTGCAGTTATAAATGGAATCCGAATGTAAGCGTAAGCTGCAATGTGAAGATCGTACGAAAACACTATTTACGTTGGAATGCAGATTCTGAAAGATCAGAGCTTAGAAACTTGTTCGTAAAGGCGCAGAGGGCAGTAGCAATGTAGGAGGTTTGCAGTAATGATAAAGTGCTCAAAGTAAAAGCAAACCAGAGATTTAGAGTGGTTCGGTCAGTCTTGACCTACTCCACTTTTGGCTTCCTCCTCCGACGAGGTCACCGACGTCAACTAGCTGCCTTCCTTCAATGGGCGAAGGCTAACTGCCCTTTTACAGTTTCTCTCCTTTTGACAGGCTTAGGAGACAACCTTTACAAATCCTTTCTCTCCTCTCTTTACAACTCAAGACTTGAAGAACAGAAGGAGGAGAACTTTAGGATTTTACACAAATTTGAGCTCTTAGAATCACTGAAAAGATCAAGAATTCGGTGTGGATCTGTTATCCTTTCAGTGCTGAATGGGTGGGGTATTTATAGGCCCCAACCCAGTTCAAATTTGGAGCTCAAAACGATCAAATCGATCAAATCCCAGAATTCTGGGATCAGGCAGTTGCACCTCTTGACTGGAGAGGTGGCACCGCTTGGCAGAGCTCGACGACTGAGCTCAGGCGATTGCACCTCTCTGCCAGAGCTCGAAGACTAAGCTCGATGGTTGCACCGCCTGGCAGAGCTCGAAGACTGAGCTCAGTGGTTGCACCGCCTGGCAGAGCTCGAAGTCTGAGCTCGGTGGTTGCATCACCTGGCAGAGCTCGAAACTGAGCTCAGGCTGATGCACCTCTCTGCCAGAGCTGGAAGACTGAGCTCGGTGGTTGCATCACCTGGCAGAGCTCGAAACTGAGCTCAGGCTGATGCACCTCTCTGCCAGAGCTCGAAGACTGAGCTCGGTGGTTGCATCGCCTGGCAGAGCTCGAAACTTGAGCTCTGGCGGTGCTACCTCTTGACAGAGGAGGTTGCACCGCCTAGTCTAGCTCGAAGACTGAGCTCTGGGCGGTTGCACCGCCTGGCTGGGGCGGTTGCACCGCCCAGTCTCGCTGGGAGACATATCCTGGGCGGTTGCACCTCTTGGCTGGGGCGGTTGCACCGCCCAGTCTTCGCTGGAAGACATAGCCTGGGCGGTGCTACCTCCAACCCTGGCGGTGGCACCTCTTTCACTATTCCAGCTCACTTGGTTTGGCTCCAAACTTGGTCCAAACCAGTCCGAACTTGGGCCTAATTGGCCCCTACTTGGGTTATAGGATTAACACCTAATCCTAACCCTAATTAACGTGCTAACTATGAATTTAAAGACATTTTCTAAGCTATTACAAAGTCCGCAAGTCAAGACTTCTTCTGGCGAGCTTCCGGCAAACTTCCGGCGGTCTTCCGATGAATTCTCGGAAACCATTCTGCGGACTCCCGGCAAGCTCCTAGACTTCACGATTTGATCTTAGCGAGTTTCAACGAGCTTCGTCGGCAAGCTCCGATCTTTCTCGGCGAGCTCCGCGAACTTCCAACGAACCTTCCGGCGAGCTTCCGAAAAAGCCTTCGGCAAGCTCCCAACTCATTCTCGGCTAGTTCCGGTAGCATTCCCGACGAACCTTCGGACTTCCGTCGAACTCTCGAACTCGCAACAAATCCTTCGCGCTTGACTCCGACACTTTGTTTCGCTTTATGTCTTCATTGTTATCATAGTTAATCCTGCACAACAAAACAAAACTTCAATCGAGACAATTAATCCTAAGCAATTAACCAAGTTGTCCGACATGTCATTGGTCCCTCGACGCTTCGTCCGATTCTTCGGCGCATCGTCCTCTTCTGCAGCCTATTGCCCAATCGGTCAGTCGACTCCGCAACTCCGATATCCTTGGCACAATACCCGCTCTTCTTGGCCCGATGCCCGAGTCCACGGCCCGAAGCCTTCTGTCGATACGTTGACCGATCCACCGGCCCGACGTCCAATCTTCTGACATGTTCCTTCGGCACAACATGATTTTCCTACTTTAATTGTCTCATCCTGATCGAAGCATTTTGCGTCACTCAAAAC
Organism: Musa acuminata AAA Group; assembly: GCF_036884655.1. NCBI lineage: Eukaryota > Viridiplantae > Streptophyta > Magnoliopsida > Zingiberales > Musaceae > Musa > Musa acuminata. The sequence continues at coordinate 23,546,109 of NC_088333.1, read as the reverse complement.
GCAGATTAAATCATAAACATATATCAAGTAGTTTCATCATCAAAATACGAGATTCAACAATCTCCCCCTTTTTGATGATGACAACCACTTGATGACGGAGTTAAACTTAACTCCCAGAGTTTAAATAAACTCCCCCTATCAATATGCCATATTGATAGAACCTTGAATTCAAACTGAATGCAAGTCATTGCAATATTCATCATGAATACTTGCAACACGTCAACATGAACATATGCATAAACTTATGCATCACATGTCATGTCATCAACATACTTCTCCCCCTTTGTCATCAACAAAAAGGAGAAGTATCACAATTAATCGTTTGTGTGTGATATTGGTTCAACTTATTGCATGAAAATCATGATATCAAGTTTTATCATCATGCAATCTTGTAGCTAGAAGATTTAGCAAGTGTTACATCATGCTTAGAACATTCATGCTATCAAGTTTTAGATATGCAAGTTTTATAGTATATAAGATAGCACTTTTGGTAATGTTCAAGATAGCAAGTTCTACATCATGCAAGCTAGCAATTTAGAGATGTTCAAGAAGGCAACTCTTGCTTCTTGAAAATTTTGCTCACTTTGCTAGATGCGCAAGTTAGCATTTTTGCCTCTTGAGATAGGCAAGATAGCACATTTGCTTCTTTTGAGATAGCAACTTTTTGCTTCTCTTTAGACCAACAAGCTAGCAATTTTAACGATATACAAGTTTCACAATATATAAGCTAGCAAAAATTTCGAAAGCAAATGCAAGATAGCTTTCTTGTGTAAGCTCATGATTCTTGCTTCCTATTGCAATGTGCAAATTGCAAGTTTTGCTTCTTGAGATATTCAAGATAGTGATGTTCAAGAAGACAATTTTTCTTCTTGAAATAAGCAAGTTAGCAATCTTTGCTACTTAAAGCTAGCAATCAAGTTTTTGCATCTTCTTGACTTGTACAAGCTAGCTATCTCCCCCTTTGTCATTGTAAAAAAGAAAGAGAGAATACAGTTTTGTAGTTCTCTTTTCCTTTTACAACGATTTCAAAATCATGACAAATGATGAATAATCAAGTTATGAATGTCAAGATAATTTTTCATCATGAATATTTTATAATTGCATGCATCATTATCATAAATTGAAGTATTACATGCATGATATCATATCACCATTCATAATTACATTAATATTTCAATATAACAATTTCTTCTCAAAATGTGTAACTTGGCACTCATAGCATTTTAAATCATGATTTACATCATATGCAATACATCACATCATAATTAGAAATCACAAGTATTGCATGCATAATTACACATCATAAATGTTTCATATCATGATGGTATCAATTTTGTCAAATTATATCCTACCATGCATGATCAAAACTTCTCCCCATTTTATCATTGAAAACAAGAAGAAAGTAGGGGGAAGAGCATAAAAGTGTTAAATATATCAATCATTTAAAGGCATTTACATCATAGATCAAGTCATGATTTGTGATTCATCATAAAGCAAGTTAGTTTTCAATCATCACATAAGGCTTTTAAGGAATTTTTTGAAACATAGGAGAATGATTAATTTAAGCATACAATGTTTCAATCCATGAATACCACAATATATTATTTGTGACTTTAATTTTGCAAGATCAAAATTATGATTTAGATAAAACTTATTCAAATCAAATCATTAACTTGAAATTCATAATCAAGTTATTAAAATTAATTTCGAGATTCACAAAATATCATGAAATCATTAATCTCGATCAGATGGGAAAAGCATTTTTTTTAAGAGATTCTTTTTCATCTAAGCATGCCTTAGTCTTTATATGCCAAATTAAGATAAGCATGAAAGTTCAAGACATAAGGCAAATAAATCTTGTATTATGAAATATATGATATCAAGGCTCATGATTCATTCGAAAAGATATAGTACAAAGAGCAACTTGAAACATTCTTATCAAGATCACATTTTAAAATATTCCAAGTTTCAAGATATCAATATGACACTTCATTGAATTGCATTTCATTTGAAGAACTCCTTTTTGATAAATGTAGGGAGCATAATGAACGATCTTGATTTATAAAGAGCTTCATGTTATAATTACCAAGATCATGATTTTAATAATTATTCTCTTTAGCAAAGAATCACAAAAGCACTTTATTTTTGCATAAGAAATCTCATTGTATTATGATTTATAAATTCTTTTTCTGCACATGAATCATAGGAGATATGAATGTGAAATAAATCTTTGCAAGCAAAAACAGTATCATTCATATTTCAAGATGGAATTTATAAGCAGGAATCATTTCATCAAATCCATTTTAGAAAAATATTTTTCATTAGTGTATGAGAAAATCTGATTGTTAGGATACCAATTGTTAAGTTAATCCGAAAATAAAATTAACACTTTCATATATTCAGACATGATTTTTGCTATAGATCTTGAAATTAAATCAAGAAGATCAAGCAAGCTCATGATCATGGATAACTTAAAATCTCATGCATAAAATTATTAATAACCATTTAATATTACATCTTTATGCATTACTTTAAATCAACCGTGATTTCATTCAACAATGTTAATCAAACATGATACACATTATTACTTCTTAACCATGATCAAAATCATTTTATTTGTTTATCATGCAATATTATCATTTTCGAAATTATCAGCATGATCATAATTTTTGTATTTTTATTTTTAAACATGTAATTTTCAAGAAAATTAATTCTAAACTAAAAAAGAAAATATATCATGGAAGCATCAAGTAATTTTAAAATAAACCAAAGGCATTTTAATTACCTCAATGTCGTAGGCTAGTAAGGCGTAGTTTGCCGCCTCGCTTTTGTTGACTTTCTCGTCTTCAGATGAGCTCGATTCATCCCAATTTTTGTTCTTCTTCTTGCGTTTAAAGCAAGTAGTTCCATTCTTTTTGATTTTTAATTTTCGTTTCATTTGTAGTTTAAGTTCACCATCACTTGAGCTTATGCTCGAGTGGTCTTCAAATGTTCTATGTCCCAAATCCTTCCTGTTCTTTGGAAGGTGGTTCTCAAGTTCTTCACGTGCATTGCACGTCATTTCATATGTGATCAATGAACCAATTAGTTCTTCAAGTGGAAATTGGTTCAAGTTTTTCGATTCTTGAATAGCAGTTACTTTTGAATCCCAAGTTTTAGAAAGTGAGCGCAAAACTTTGTTAACGAGTTCAAAATCCGAAAAGCTTTTACCAAGTGATTTTAAACCATTGACGACATCCGTAAAACGGGTGTACATGTCAACAACGGTTTCGCTTGGTTTCATATGAAAAAGCTTGAAATCAAACAGTAAAATATTAACTTTCGAGTCTTTGACTCTACTAGTTCCCTCGTGCGTGATTTCAAGAGTGCGCCAAATATCGAAAGCCGTTTCGCACAAAGAAACCCGATTGAACTCATTTTTGTCCAAAGCGCAAAATAAGGCATTCATAGCCTTTGCGTTTAAAGAAAAATACTTTTTCTACAAATCCGACCATTCGTTCATCGGTTTGGAGGGAAGTTGAAAACCATTTTCAATGATACTCCATAAATCCAGATTTAGAGAAATCAAGAAAACTCTCATTCGAGTTTTCCAATAAGTGTAGTCCAATCCGTTAAAGAACGGTGGACGAAAGACTGAAAAGCCCTCTTGAAGAGTCATTTCTCTCGGGTGTAAATCCGAAATGAGAAATACCCCGCTCTGATACCAATTGTTAGGATCGAGAGCACTAAGAGGGGGGGGGTGAATTAGTGCAGCGGAAATCTTACAGCAATTTAAAAATGAAAGCTGCGTTCATCCGATAAAAAACGATTTCGATATAAAAGCAGAATCACAGTGTAGTTTGCGTCTAAGCGCAGTTTGCCTCTAAACACAGTTTGCGTCTAAGCGCAGTTTGCGTCTAAGCGCAGTTTGCGTCTAAACGCAGTTTTGCGTCTAAACGCAGTTTTACGTCTAAACGCAGTTTTACGTCTAAACGTAGTTTTACGTCTAAACGCAGTTATACGTCTAAACGCAGTTTTGCGTCTAAACGCAGTTTTACGTCTAAACGCAGCTTTACTTCTAAACGCAGTTTTGCGTCTAAACGCAGTTTTACGTCTAAACGTAATTTTACGTCTAAATGTAGTTTTGAGTCTAAAAGCAGTTTTGAACCTTGAAAAGCATTTTACGTAGAAAGCAATTTGCAGTTATAAATGGAATCCGAATGTAAGCGTAAGCTGTAATGTGAAGATCGTACGAAAACATGATTTACGTTTGAATGCAGATTCTGAAAGATCAGAGCTTAGAAACTTGTTCGTAAAGGCGCAGAGGGCAGTAGCAATGTAGGAGGTTTGCAGTAATGATAAAGTGCTCAAAGTAAAAGCAAACCCGAGATTTAGAGTGGTTCGGTCAGTCTTGACCTACTCCACTTTTGGCTTCCTCCTCCGACGAGGTCACTGACGTCAACTAGCTGCCTTCCTTCAATGGGCGAAGGCTAACTGCCCTTTTACAGTTTCTCTCCTTTTGACAGGCTCAGGAGACAACCTTTACAGATCCTTTCTCTCCTCTCTTTACAACTCAAGACTTGAAGAACAGAAGGAGGAGAACTTTAGGATTTTACACAAATTTGAGCTCTTAGAATCACTGAAAAGATCAAGAATTCGGTGTGGATCTGTTATCCTTTCAGTGCTGAATGGGTGGGGTATTTATAGGCCCCAACCCAGTTCAAATTTGGAGCTCAAAACGATCAAATCGATCAAATCCCAGAATTCTGGGATCAGGCGGTTGCACCTCTTGACTGGAGAGGTGGCACCGCCTGGCAGAGCTCGACGACTGAGCTCAGGCGATTGCACCTCTCTACTAGAGCTCGAAGACTGAGCTCGATGGTTGCACCACCTGGCAGAGCTCGAAGACTGAGCTCAGTGGTTGCACCGCCTGGCAGAGCTCGAAGTATGAGCTCGGTGGTTGCATCACCTGGCAGAGCTCGAAACTGAGCTCAGGCTGATGCACCTCTCTGCCAGAGCTCGAAGACTGAGCTCGGTGGTTGCATCACCTAGCAGAGCTCGAAACTGAGCTCAGGCTGATGCACCTCTCTGCCAGAGCTCGAAGACTGAGCTCGGTGGTTGCATCGCCTGGCAGAGCTCGAAACTTGAGCTCTGGCGGTGCTACCTCTTGACAGAGGAGGTTGCACCGCCCAGTCTAGCTCGAAGACTGAGCTCTGGGCGGTTGCACCGCCCAGTCTCGCTGGGAGACATATCCTGGGCGGTTGCACCTCTTGGCTGGGGCGGTTGCACCGCCCAGTCTTCGCTGGAAGACATAGCCTGGGCGGTGCTACCTCCAACCCTGGCGGTGGCACCTCTTTCACTATTCCAGCTCACTTGGATTGGCTCTAAACTTGGTCCAAACCAGTCCGAACTTGGGCCTAATTGGCCCCTACTTGGGTTATAGGATTAACACCTAATCCTAACCCTAATTAACGTGCTAACTATGAATTTAAAGACATTTTCTAAGCTATTACAAAGTCCGCAAGTCAAGACTTCTTCTGGCGAACTTCCGGCAAACTTCCGGCGGTCTTCCGATGAATTCTCGGAAACCATTCTGCGGACTCCCGGCAAGCTCCTAGACTTCACGATTTGATCTTAGCGAGTTTCAACGAGCTTCGTCGGCAAGCTCCGATCTTTCTCGGCGAGCTTCGCGAACTTCCAACGAATCTTCCGACGAGCTTCCGAAAAAGCCTTCGGCAAGCTCCCAACTCATTCTCGGCTAGTTCCGGTAGCATTCCCGACGAACCTTCGGACTTTCGTCGAACTCTCGAACTCGCAACAAATCCTTCGCGCTTGACTCCGACACTTTGTTTCGCTTTATGTCTGCATTGTTATCATAGTTAATCCTGCACAACAAAACAAAACTTCGATCGAGACAATTAGTCCTAAGCAATTAACCAAGTTGTCCGACATGTCATTGGTCCCTCGACGCTTCATCCGATTCTTCGGCGCATCGTCCTCTTCTGCAGCCTATTGCCCAATTGGTCAGTCGACTCCGCAACTCCGATATCCTTGGCACAATACCCGCTCTTCTTGGCCCGATGCCCGAGTCCACGGCCCAAAGCCTTCTGTCGATACGTTGACCGATCCACCGGCCCGACGTCCAATCTTCTGACATGTTCCTTCGGCACAACATGATTTTCCTGCTTTAATTGTCTCATCCTGATCAAAGCATCCTGCGTCACTCAAAACGTAGATTAAATCATAAACATATATCAAGTAGTTTCATCATCAAAATACGAGATTCAACACTGATATGTTCTGAAATGTTCTATCTGCCATTGATATGCTCCAATTACTCTGTGCTCTATTTGTTATGAATCAAATATGTCTTGAATGACATGATACATATGATTTTGTATCTAATGAGATGGTATCCTTGAGAATTCTTGTATTCTGCCTTACATTATGATACCTTACTTGCTTGAAATCATTCTTTTTGTTCTGAATATGCTTTGTCACTTGCTGGGCCGTTTTTGGCTCACTCCGTTGTTATATAAATCTTTCAGGTCAGCTTGTCACTCTTCGAGATGTTTGATTTGGGCTGAGGCAGTGGATAGCTATTCAGAATTATGGGCAAGTATGGTTGGTTATTATGATATTGTTGTATAAGTATGTTTTGTATGTAATGAAATGTTGTCGATGAACCGAAATGGATATACTGTGTCAAAGTGTTAGGAGACCTCTCTTATTTGAAATTTCAGAATGTTAAAGTCTAATTTATGATGATACGAACTTGTGGTGAATAGTTGGAGTTCTGATTGTATAAATTACTTAGCTTGTGGATTTATAAATGTTGTTCATGTTTGTTAAGTTGGCTTGGGTTGCCATAAATGTGAATTATCGAGTGATGTGATATATGATTATAAATTGCACAGGTTTTATAGATGTGAATTTGATAGAATATTTTTCAGTGTCCTCAAACGTTAGTTTGGATCCTGGATTTGTCTGTGATTAAAATTTTAAAAATCATGGATATTTTGAGGGGGCGTGACAGAAAGAACCTCAGAAGAAGAGGGAGAAGAGAAGAAAAGAAAAAGAAGAAGAAGAAGAAGAAGAAGAGAGGGAAGATGGAGAGGAGAGAGAGAGAGGCAACAGCTGCAGCACCTCTGTTTCCCGCAGGTGGAAACAGAGGAGAGGATGTGTGGGGCGTTGGGGAGGAGAAGGGAAAAAGAAAAAGAAGAAGAAGAAGAAGAAGAAGAAGAAGAAGAAGAGAGGAGGATAGCTGTGGCAAGGCTGCAGCGAGGAGGTGTGTGGAGTTGGGGAGGAAAAGGGAAGAGGAGAAGAAGAGAAGGAGAAGAAGAAGAAGAAGAGAAGGAAGAGGGAGAGGAGCGAGAGGTGGCAGCAGCTAGGGCTGCAGCACCTCTGTTTCCTGCAGGTGGAAACAGAGGAGAGGTGTAACACCCCTCATTTCCGAATGTTCGTATAAATTTTTGGTGATAATGTAAGCATCTATTTTAATTGACAAAAGAAATAGAGTATGGATTAGAGGTAACTTATTTTTAAGATTTGGGAGATTTGTTCAAAAAAAAAAAAAAAAAAAGAATATGAGGACCTATATGTAAACCCTAAGGACCTAATCGTGAATATGATAAAAACAAGGACTAATCTGCAAAATGCACCAAATGACAAATCCCACCGCCTAAGCTTCTCTGCCTTCGTTCTTAAGGAAGCAGAGAAGGCAGCTCGTGGGTGATCAGGGAAAGAAAGAAAGAAAGAAGAAGAAGAAGAAGAAGAAGAAGAGAAACAAAAATTGGGGCTTTTAGGGTTCTTGCTTTAATCTTCTCACTTCGGGTCAAAATTTTCAAAGGCAAGTGTTCTAACCCCATCCTACAGAAGTATTAAACTCTGTTTTTATGTTGATTTAAAATAAATTGAAAGATTTCTATTTAGAAACTGATATGTCTCTCTTTGGACTTAAAACCATGGATTCTGAAATATTTTCGGTATACTGACCCCTATACACTCTTTCGGCTATAAGTTTTAGCACAAAATGTGAATTCAGGCAGGAACTATTTTGTTTATAATTAGACTCCTATGTTTTTCTTTTGACAATGATTTTGTAGAATTTGGACACCGAATACTTACCCAAACATTTTTTTCAAATGAGACTATACACGCTGTAAAACAGAGTTCAAGATTTCTGACCTATCGATACTAAAATGCCTATAACTCCCTGTTGAAAATTCTGATTTGTACCAAACTGATTTTATTTGAAACTAGACTTGAAAATATTTCGTTTGACATATAATTTGAAAATTTTGGAATTCAATTTCCAACCCTATTATCTATTGAGTCCGACCCTATAAATTCTACAAAACAGTGATTGTGATTTTGACCTTGTGTTACCAAATCAGAGGTAACTCTGTGTTGGGAGCCCTGTTTCATATGAAATATGTTCCATCCGAATATAGATTGATATATGGTTCGACCATAGTCTTCTTATAGGTATTGGAGCATAATTGTTATTCTGAAATATTTGTTTGATGTGCCACTGGAATTCTGTCAGAAATCGAGCTTTGGTCGATTTCGCGTATTCTGTTCCATTCCTTTGGATACTTGAATTCGTCTAACCTTCTTATTTGAATTGAGCTAACTATAATTGGATTCCCTGTACACTCTTGCTTTCATTTTCCTTTCTAAAATGAATACATTTGTGAGAGATTTGTGTCCTTGCGTCATTTGTTCTTAAAAAAAGGCACATGTAAGCTTCGTTGTTCCGCGTGTGCTTCCGATATATTCTACTTATTGTTGAAACTGCCCTTTTGCACTCTGGTGTGTGGGATTGTCTGGACCTTTGCCATAAATGGTAAAGGGTATGCGCTATTTGCCCGCTATGTGGGGTCCCGTTATGTGGGATATTCTAGACCTTTGCCAGAAATGGTAAAGGGTATGCGCTTGTTGCCCGCTATGTGGGTATGTGATTAGAGCCTGCGATGCTCTGCCGGCCCCCTTTGACTTCACCTAGACGTGGGTGGATGGAGCTCCCAGACGTGGGAGACTTTTGTCAAGTGGTCATTCAGAAATGGATGAATCACATTCTGACTGAGATCCCACTACACCCTCTATATGTTTGATATGACATCTAGAGTTTTTGTGAGTTATTTTTGTTCATACTCTGGATAAGATTGATATGATTGCAACGTCAAGGACGACGTTTGAGCTCTTGTATGATATGTGTACCTATATGCTCTGAAAGGCTTCATTCACTGATTATTTTGCTTCGAAATGTTCCATATGCCGTTGATATGCTTCGAAACATTTTATATGACATTGATAAGCTCCGATATGTTTCCTTTGTTTCTGATATGCTCCAAATTACTCTATGCTCCATCTGTCAGTAACCAAATATGCATGATTGAAAGGACAAATTGTGATTCTGCTCCTAATGATATTATGTCTACGAAATCGTATATTCTGCTTTGTGTTTTGAAACTATATCTCTTTGGAAATTGTACCATTTTGATATGGATATGTTAGTCACTTGCTGAGCTCTTTATGCTCACCCCGTTTGTTGATAAATTTTTCAGGATAGCGTATCGCTTGCTTAAATGTTAAGAATGGGCTGAGGCAATGGAAAGTTTAGAAGACGTTGGGCAGAACTTTTGTTAGCATATATGTAGTTGTGTATAAGCTACCTTGCATCTAATGAAATGTGACTATGAATCTAAACCTGTGGATTTTGTGTAAGTTAATGGATCCCTCATGTATAGGGTTTTGGAATGTTAAATTAAATTCGTGTAATGATATGAACTTATGGTAAATCGATGATTGTGGTGACTGCATAGAATTCCCCACTTGTGGATTTACACTGTGGTTTTTATTTTGATGAGTTGAGTTCAGATTGTATGAATTATCGAGTGATGTGTGCTATGTTTATGAATTGCACAGGGTTATGAATTGGTAGATTATAGAAGTGAAAATTTTGATCTGAATGTTTTCTTAGTGACCTCAAATGTGTGTTTGGATCCAGGGTTAGTTGTGATGAAGATTTTAAATATTGTCGATATATTTTGTGGGGGCGTGACAAGAGGTGTGGGGCGTTCGAAGAGGAGAAGAAGAAGAAGAGGAAGAGGAAGCAGGAGAAGAGGTTGTGATACCTCTGTTTCCTGCAGAGGAAACAGAGGAGAGTGTGTGTGTGACGCTAGGGAGGAGGAGGGAAGAAGAAGAGGAGAAGAAGAAGAGAAGGGAAAGGAGGAGCTGCGGCTACGGCAGTGGAATCTCTAACTGGAAGAGAAGGAGAGGAAGAGATGGTGAGGAAGAAGAGAGGAAGTAGAAGCGGGTGAAGAGGCAGCACCTCTGTTTCCTATAGGAGGAAAACAGAGGAAAGGAGGTGCTGTTCGTCGAGGAGAAGAAGGGGAGGAAGGAGAAGAAGAGAAGAAGAAGAAAGGAAGGAGAAGGAAGAGGAGAAGGGAAAGATGTAGCTGCGGCTGCGGCTGCGACTATGGCAGCTGCAGCTATGGCTGGGAAAGAGGAAGAGAAAGCAAGAAGGGAAGGAGAGGAAGAAGAGAAGGGAAAGAAGGGGCTGCGGCTGCAGCGATGGCAGCTGCAGTTGGAAGAGAAGAAGGAGAGGAAGATGAGCAGGGGAAGAAGAAGAGGCTGTGGCTGTGGCTGAGGCTGCGACTGCAGTAGTGCAGCTGGGAAAGAAGAGAAGGAAAGGAAGAAGAAGAGAAAGGAAAAGGGAAGAGGAGAGGAAGAGGAAAAGGGGAGGCAGCTGTGGCAGTGGCAGCTGCAGCTGGAAGAGAAGGAGAGGAAATAGAGCAGGGGAGGAAGAAGAGGCTGCGGTTGTGGTGGCTGTGACCATGGCTATGACTGCGACTGCAGCAGTTGCAGCTGGGAACGAAAGGAAAGGAAAGGGGAAAAAGGGGCTACGGACGGGAATGTGGCCGCAGCGGCAGTGACTGCGTATGCAGCAGCGGCAGCGGCGGTGGTTGTGATAGCTGCGTTTAAAAAAAAGAAAACGAAGGAATGAGAGTAAGAGAGAGCAGGTGACTATGCCTCTATGTTCTGCATGAGTTGCAGTTGTGGAGGAAAAGTAGAAGGATTTGGGCTGACACCTTCTTTGGATCTTCGGATCAAAATATTTGAAAGGCAAGTTTCCCGATCGTTTCTCCTGTTATTGTTCTAATCTTTCCTATTGCAAGTGTCTTGATCGTTCCTCACTGCAATTTTATCACTACATTTGCTTTGATTATGAGGAACTTTGAATTGTTCTAGCTTGGCACTTGATATATCTCTTGTTTAGACATAACGATTTGAATCTGTGCAACTTCCAAGATTCTAACCTTTCTACCTTGTTATGATTATAACTTCATGTATTGATATCTGATTTGGACAAAACTTATTTGATCAGAATATAGACTCATAAATCTTTGTTTTGATAGCTTATTTTAAGAATTAGGAGTAAGTTTGTCTACCCAAACTTCTGTTTCAAATAAGCCTATAGATTCTGCAAAACAGGGATCGTAATTTCTGACCTTTTGATACTAAACTGCGTATAAGTCCCTGTTGCAAACATTGATTTATTCAAAGCTTATTTCATTGGAAACTAGACTCATAGATCTTTCTTTTGATATATGGATTGAAAGACTTGGAATCCAAACAACTGCCCAGTTATCTATTGAATCTGACATTATGAATTTTGCCAAACAGAGATTTTGTTCTACGACCCTTATTTACCAAATTATTTGTAACTCTCTCTATTGGATAGTTCAATTCATATGAAGCATGTCTTATCTGAAAGTATAATCCAATGATATATTTATGAGTAAATTGGAGAACGATTGATAGTTTGAATCATTTGTTCAATGTGCCTCTTGTGTTCTGCCAGAAATCGAGCTTTGGTTTGGTCGATTTCTAATATTCTGGACTCATTCCTTTGGAAATTGATATCCTTTAGCTTTCTTATTCAATTGAGCTTTATATTACTGTTTTGAATTCTTGTATGCTCTTGTCCTTAAAGTTATTTGCATTCTTGAAAACTATTGTGTAACGTTTATGCTATATCGTATTGACTCATTTTGGAACATGTGTATCCCATTGTTCCGCATTTGCTTTCGATATGTGCCTATTCCATTTCCTTTCAAAATCCGAATATCATTGTGAAAGATTATTGCTTACTTCGTATTGACTCGTAAAGGCACATGTACGTTTTGTTGTTCCGCGTGTGCTTCCAATATGTGCTACTTATTGTTAAAACTGTCCTCTTGTACTCTGGTGTTTGTGGGATTGTCTGGACCTTTGCCAGAAATGGTAAAGGGTGTTATTCAGGACCTTTGCCAGAAATGGTAAAGGGTGTTATTCTGGACCTTTGCCAAAAATGGTAAAGGGTATGTGCTTAGAGCCTGCGATGCTCTGCCGGCCCCCTCTAGCTTCACCTAGACATGGGTGGATGGAGCTCCCAGATGTGGGAGACTTCTGTCAGGTGGTCATTCAGAAATGGATGAATCACATTCTGACTGAGATCCCACTACACCTTTTGTATGTTTGATATGATATCCAGAGCTTTGGTTATGTGTTTCGGTACAAGCTTTGGATAAGAATGATATGATTGCAACGTCAAAGACGACGTTTGAGCTTCTGTACGGTATTTTTTATTGATATGCTCTGAAAAGTTTCATTCACTGTTGACATGCTTCGAAATATTCCATATGCCATTGATATGCTCCGGAACATTTCATACGCCATTGATAAGCTCCGAAACATTTCATTTGTTATTGATATGCTTCGAAATGTTCCATACGCTATTGATATGCTCCGGAACAATTCATATGCCATTGATAAGCTCCGATATGTTTCATTTGTTATTGATATGCTTCGAAATGTACCATTTGCCATTGATATGCTCCGGAACATCTCGTACGCTATTGATATGCTCCAATTACTTTATGCTCCATTTGTTATGAATTAAATATGTTTTGAATGACAAGATACATATGATTTTGTATCTAATGAAATGGTATCCTTGAGAATTCTTGTATTCTGCCTTGCATTATGATAACTTACTTGTTTGAAACCAATCCTTTTGTTCTGAATATGCTTTGTCACTTGCTGAGCTGTTTTTAGCTCATTCCGTTGTTATATAAATCTTTCAGGTCAGCTTGTCACCATTTGAGATGTTTGATTTGGGCCGAGGCAGTGGATAGCTATTCAGAATTATGGGCAAGTCTTGTTGGTTGTTATGCTATTGTTGTATAAGCATATTTTGTATATAATGAAATGTTGTTGATGAATCGAAATGGATATACTGTGTAAAAGTGTTAGAAGATCTCTCTTATTTGGAATTTCGGAATGTTAAGTCTAATTTATGACGATATGAACTTGTGGTGAATAGTTGGAGTTCTGATTGTATAATTTATTTAGCTTGTGGATTTATAAATGTTGTTCATGTTTGTCAAGTTGGCTTGGGTTGCCATAAATGTGAATTATAGAGTGATGTGATATATGATTATAAACTGCATAGGTTTTATAGATGTGAATTTGATAAAATGTTTTCAGTGTCCTCAAATGTTAGTTTGGATCCTGGATTGGTTTGTGATGAAATTGTTTTAATATCATGGATAATTTTTTTGAGGGGGCGTGACAAGAACCCATGCAGATTCTAAACTTGGGGTTGATCTCTTTAGGAGATCGGCATCCTTGGAACTCTATAGGGGTTCCTCCCTCCAAGTTGCTGCTCAAAGGCTGTAGAAAAGATTCATCTATTACTTATGAAAAGTAGTGGAATACATAACTATTTATAGGGCTTCTAAACCCCAACTCCTAATAGGACTCATACTCAAAACTCCTATTCCTTTACAACTCCTTATTCTTCTCTAAGAAATTGTTAGGATCGGAGCGGCACTAAGAGGGGGGGGGGGGGGGGGTGAATTAGTGCAGCGGCTTAAAACCTTGGTTTCGACAAATCTTTCATACGATAAAAATCAGAATCGGAAGTGCTTAACTTGAAAGCGTATTCGCAAAGTTGTGCAGTAAATGTAATGAGGAAATAAAGCAAGTAAGAGGGTTTGCAGTAATGTAAATAGCAGTAATGAAATGCAAACCAGAGATTACGCTGTTTTTAAAGTGGTTCGGTCAAGTGACCTACATCCACTTGCGAGGCCCCTCTTCGATGAGGCTCCCACCTTCCACTAGCAAATCTATTGAAAGGGAAGGGTAAATACCCCTCTTACAACTTTTACAAGCGGTTTACTCTCTTACAGATTTTTAGCAAGAATGAAGGAGGTGAACACTAGCAAATTGAAAACAAGAAAGGCAAAGACTCTTCTAAGACTTTTCTCTCAATCACTTGCTGCTCAAAGAGATGTGTTCTCAGCTAAGACTTGAGGGGTATTTATAGGCCTCAAGAGGATTCAAATTTGGGCTCCAAAAATTTGAATTCTCTTATGTTCCCGATGCTAGCGGTGCCACCGCCCAGCCAAGCGGTGCCACCGCCCAACGCTCGGGTGCTGGGCGATGCAACCGCCTAGCCCAGGAGGTGTCACCGCCCAGCCTAGGCGGTGCCACCGCCTAGGCCAAATCAGCTCACTGGTTGGGCTCCAAACTTGGCCCAAACCAGTCCGAACTCGGGCCCAATTGGCCCCTACTTGGTTTATAGGATTAACACCTAATCCTAACCCTAATTAACATGATAACTACGAATTTAAAGATATTTTCTAAGCTATTACAAAGTCCGTAAGTCAAGACTTCTTCCGACGAGCTTCCAACGAACTTCCGACGGTCTTCCGATAAACTCTCGGAAACCATTCTGCGGACTCCCGGCAAGCTCCTAGACTTCACGATTTGATCTTGGCAAGTTCCAACGAGCTTCTTCAGCAAGCTCCGATCTTTCTCGGCGAGCTCCGTGAACTTCCAACGAACCTTCTGGCGAGCTTCCGAAAAACCCTTCGGCAAGCTCCCTACTCATTCTCGGCTAGTTCCGGCAGCATTCCCGACGAACCTTCGGACTTCCGTCGAACTCTTGAACTCGCAATGAATCCTTCGTGCTTAGCTCCGATACTTTGTTTTGCTTTCTGTCTTCGTCGTTATCATAGTTAATCCTGCACACACAAGCAAAAACTCTACTCCGATCTAGACAATTATTATAAAGCGAATTGACATTCTGTTGCCCGGCACGTCATTGGTTGGCGCTTCGTCCGATTCTTCGGCGCATCATCCTCTCTTGCAGCTTGTTGCCCAATCGGCGGTTGACCTCCGCAACGCCGATATCCTTGGCGCAATTCCGCTCTTAGCCCGATGCCCGACGTCCGAAGCCTTCTGCCATCCAATATCCTAACGTGATCTCCTCCGGCACAACGTCAATTCCTCCTGCCTTAATTGTCTAATCCTGATCGAGTAGACCTGCATAACTCAAAATGCAGTTAAACATAAACATAATTATCAATTGGTTTCATCATCAAAATACGAGATTCAACAATCTCCCCCTTTTTGATGATGACAACCAATTGATGACGGAGTTAAACTTGACTCCCGGAGTTTAAACAAACTCCCCCTATCAATATGTCATATTGATAGAACATTGAATTCAAACTGAATTCAAGTCATTGCAATATTCATCATGAATACTTGCAACACGTCATTATAAACTCATGCATAGACTTATGCATATCATGTCATTAACATACTTCTCCCCCTTTGTCATCAACAAAAAGGAGAAGTACAACTATTCTTTGTGTTTGTAATATAAGTTCAACTCATTGCATGAAAAATATAATATTAAGTTTTATCATCATGCAGTTTTGAAGCTAGAAAATTTAGCAAGTAATGCATCATGCTTAGGACATTCAAGCTATCAAGTTTTAGATATGCAAGTTTTACAGCGTACAAGATAGCACTTTTGGTAATGTTCAAGATAGTAAGTTCTACATCATGCAAGCTAGCAATATTGAGATGTTCTTGAAATATGCAAATTTGTCAAGTTTTGCTAGATGTGCAAATTAGCATTTTTGCCTCTTAAGATAGGAAAGATAGCACATTTGCTTCTTTTGAGATAGCAACTTTTTGCTTCTCTTTAGACTACAAGCTAGCAATTTTTACGATATGTAAGTTTCACAATATACAAGCTAGCAAAAATTTCGAAAGCAAATGCAAGATAGCTTTCTTGTGTAAGCTCATAATTCTTGCTTCCTATTGCAATGTGCAAGTTGCAAGTTTTGCTTCTTGAGATAGGCAAGATAGCACTTTTGTAATTTTTGTTTCTTAAGATAGGCAAGCTTGTGATGTTCAAAATAACAAGCTCTTTCTTCTAGAAGTGCCATTTTTACTTTCTTTGCAAAGTGTAAGCTAGCAAAATGTTTGAAAAAGTGATCAAGTTTTGCAACATACAAGCTAGCAAAAATGCCAAACTAGCAAGAGATAATGTTTTACATGAGGCAAGCAAACAATTTAGCAAATGTTACATTTGCATCTTCTCTTTTGAGAAGTGCAATTTTTGCTTTCATCTTGAATTGTGCAAGCTAGTTAGTTTGCTTCTTTTCATGATGTCCACGCTAGAAATTCTTGTTCCCCCTTTGTCATTTTCAAAAAGAAGGGAAGGCCCTTATATCAATTTTCATATTATGACAAAGGTAAGTATCATTCTTATTTGTGCATCATTATATATTCAAATTAAAATATACATAATTTTAATAACCTTATTTTTCATGCACGATACCGAAAAATAAATCAATCATCATTAATAAGCATATCACACATGATACTCAAACATTAAAATTTTCAAGCATTTATCAACATGTTGATCATGATACCAAACATTCATCATTTAAAGCATTCATGATATACATCATATGCAATAAATACATCATGTACATCATTATCATAAGTATTGCATACATCATTTTAACTTTATGAATATTTCATCATTGCATGCATCATACCAAAACATTTCAAGCCATGCAAGCCATAAATACAAAGAAATCATGTCATGAAGGATAAAATCATTTGAATACCAAAAGACATGATTCATATAGTAAATATCTTCTTTAAATAAAATATCAAGAAAAAATCATAGGAGCACAAAGAAGAGATCTTGTTTTAAAAGAAAAATCAAGTAATAACTCCAAAAACTCATAAAGAAAAATCATGATTCATTTAGAAAATCTCCTCTCAAGAGAATATCAAGTAAAATCGTAGAAGATAGATTAATGAGAAATTTTGATTTATAATAAAATCTCATGTATCGAATGTCGAGAAATCAAAATGATGATTTATAAAAAAAATCACAAGTTATATTCAAGAGAAAAATCATCATTCATTTTCAACTTATTCAATTTGTCACATCAATATTTCTTAGATATGCATGATACCAAAACATGGTTTTAAATCTTTAACATATAACATGCATAAATTGAAAGGAGAAGGGAAGAATTCAAACGTACAAAGATTTCAACCATCTCATAAACAAATGTAAGACCAAGTCATGAATCCAAAATTCCATGAATCAAAATGATCATCAAAGGTAATCTTATGTTATTCCAAGAAATCAATATCATGATTTTGATAAAACTCATTTCAAATTTAAATAATCAAAATCATCAAAATATCAACATTACTTTCAAGAGATTCAAAATGGTATACATAGATTTATCATAATAAACATCAAGATCAATAGGATAGAGAAAAATAAATTTTCAAGGAAAAAATATTTTCCACTTTTTAGTTGTTTCAATTCATATGATTTTATTTCACTTATACCAAATAAAAACATATATAATGTTTAAAACTGAAAGTGTAAGATTTATTACAACAAAGATAAATAAGCCGCTTTCATTATGGTAAAAATTAATAATCCATAAATCACAAGATTCATATGCATAATTTCGAAATTTATTAAGCATGATCATTATGCATGACACTAAAACATGGTTTCAAAATGTTTAATATTTTCATTACATCATTATGCAATGGTTTCATTGAACATAATTTTGAATGATTCTTATAGATAACTAAGACTTCTTTAGTTTTAATTTATGTGATTGACTTTATATTAGCATGCTCAAGTTTTGTTCTTATGTCAAAAACATACATCATGTTTGAAAACCAAAGACAAGGTTTAAAAAAAATCATCAAGCCTTCCATATAAAAACCATGCATCATCATTGAAGGTTAATATGGAAATCATCAAAATACACATCTTGCTTCTCAAGCACATATATATGATTATTTAAATCTAACATTTTATTCTATTAACATAAAACATACAATTTTCAAGAAAAATAATTATTCAAAAGAAAAGAGAAAATGCATCATGGAAAACATCAAGTAATTTCAAAATAATTCAAGAGAGTTAAGTTACTTACCTTGTAGTCGAAGCCCGTCAAAGCCCAATTCGCCGTTTCACCTTTAGAAGTTTTTGATTCATCCTTGGTTGCCTTCGTCTTCTTTGGCCTCTACCTCCGTTCAAGTTCATTGTTTATTTTAGATTTTTGTTTAATGAACTTATTAAGATTTGGTGTCCGAAATTTAAGTTCATCATTGTCCTCATCACTTGAGTCATCGCTCAAGTGGTATTCATTTGTCCGGAGTTCCAAATCTTTCCTGTCCTTTGGAAGGTGGTTCAAGTGTTCATTGTGTTCATCATGTGTATTGCGCACCATTTCATATGTCATCAATGAGCCGATAAGTTCTTCAAGTGGAAAAATATTTAAATCTTTTGTTTCTTGTATTACCGTTACTTTTGATTCACAAGCTTTAGAAAGTGATCGTAAAACTTTACTAACAAGTTCAAAATTCGAGAAACATTTGCCAAGAGCTTGTAAACCATTGACGACATCCGTAAAACGGGTATACATGTCAACAATGGTTTCGCTCGGCTTCAATCGAAAAAGCTCGAAATCATGTATTAAAATGTTAACTTTCGAGTCTTTGACTCTACTAGTTCTCTCGTGTGTGATTTCAAGTGTTCGCCAAATATCAAAAGCAGTTTCGCACGTTGAAATATGATTGAACTCATTTTTGTCCAAAGCACAAAATAAGGCATTCATAGCCTTTGCGTTTAAAGAAAACATCTTCTTCTCCGAATCATTCCAATGGTTCATTGGAAGTGAAGACATTTCAAATCCATTTTCGACTATGTGCCATAAATTCAAATCCAAAGAAAGTAAGAAAACTCTCATTCGAGTTTTCCAATAAGTGTAGTCCGTCCCATTGAAAAAGGGAGGACAAATGAGAGAGTGACCCTCTTGAAAGCCGTAAAGAGCCATTTCTATTTGGGTATTAAACCAAGGTAGAAAAACGGGGCTCTGATACCAATTGTTAGGATCGGAGCGGCACTAAGAGGGGGGGGGGGTGAATTAGTGCAGCGGCTTAAAACGTTGGTTTCAACAAATCTTTCGTACGATAAAAATCGGAATCGGAAGTGCTTAACTTGAAAGCGTATTCACAAAGTTGTGCAGTAAATGTAATGAGGAAATAAAGCAAGTAAGAGGGTTTGCAGTAATGTAAATTGCAGTAATGAAATGCAAACCAGAGATTACGCCGTTTTTAAAGTGGTTCGGTCAAGTGACCTATATCCACGAGGCTAACGATTCATGAATTTTGAGAATTTGATCTTCAAGTCATCATAGTTCTCCCAAGTGGCATCTTCTATTAGTAGGTTTGCCCACCGTATTAGCAATTCAGTAGTGGATCATCGTCGTCGAGTCATGATCCGTTGATCAATAATGGCACTTGGCTGAGTCTGAAGTTCTCCTTGGGTAGTCATATTTGGTGGGTGGCTTTGGGTTGTCTCCAAGCACCTATTTACAACTTCCGTCTAGCCGTCGGTTTGTGGGTGATATGTCATACTCCTTTTCAATTTAGTACCCTGCATATGGAATAACTTTGTCCAAAATTTGCTCGTGAAGATGCAAGTAGAATTTATCATAAGCACAATGCGTCCCTTATAGTGTAATTCTTTTAAGTCTCAATTGTAATGAGCCATGGGGCTTGGTGCTTCCGCCAATTTTTTTATAATCTTACTAGTCTCTAAATCTTCCTACCATTCCATCTTAATATCCTTAAGAAAGTCGCAGATTGGAAGTGAAACGGTCGAAACTTCAACTTGCTCGGGTTGTTGCGAAAGCGTATCTAGAAGAACATTCTCTTTCCCCTTTTTGTAAGTTATTTCATAATCAAATCCAAGAAGTTTTGTTACCTATTTTTGCTGCTCAGGGGATGATATTTTTCGCTCCAAAAAGTACTTGAGGCTTTTATGGTCTGTTTTAATTTGAAATCGTCGGCCAATTAAGTAGGGTCTCCACCTCGTTGTTACGCGCACAATGGCAAGCATCTCCTTATCATATGTTGACTTATTTTGATACGAGGGAGATAATACCTTGCTAGTGTATGTGAGTGGTTGACCATCTTGCATGAGAATGGCTCCAATTCCGACTCCAGATGCGTCGGCCTCAATAATGAAGGGTCGGTTGAAATCTGGTAGTGTTAGCATCTGCATCGTCGTCATGACTGCCTTAAGTTTGTCGAAGGTAGCGGAGGCTCTATCCGACCATTGGAAGACATCTTTTTTCAGTAAGGAAGTAAGTGGTTTACTGATCTCTCCATAGTTTTTCACGAACTTGCAGTAGTAGCCTGTTAAACCCAGAAAGCTATGTAGCAATTTTATGTTCCTCGGGGTCAGCCAGTTTTGTATTGCTCCAATTTTGAAGGGGTCTACTGCCACACCTTCCTCTAATATGATATGCCCAAGATATTCCACCTTCTTTTGAAGAAAGCAAAAATTCATAGTGGTTGTTGTGTGTTCAAAAGGTGGTTTTCGGTATGTATTCTTCACATACTCGTATTTGATGATACCCGGATCGAAGGTCCAGCTTTGTGAAGATTTGTGCTCCCTTAGCAACTTATCTACAACTGGAATAGGGTATTTATCCTTGATGGTTATGCCATTGAGAGCTCGGTAATCAATACATAATTGCCATATTCCATCCTTCTTTCGTATGAGGAGCAATGGTGAAGAGTAGGGGCTGCAACATGGCCGAATAACTCCTGTTTTAATCATATCTTTTACAATCCTTTCTATTTCATCCTTTTGGAGATGTGGATACTGATATGGCTGAGCATTTGTCGGAGATTTGCCTGGAAGAATTATTATACAATGATCATGCCGACGGGTAAGAGGTAGGTTGCGCGGTTCGTCAAATATATCTGAAAATTCAGCAAGCAAAGAAAGTAGATTTGGATCTTCAAATTTTGTTGGCTCTCCCTTAGTTTGCTGCTCAAGTTGTACCAAAAAGCCACTGCATTCTTTATGCAAAACCTTCTCCATTTGTTGTGTGCAAATCATCGTTACGTCGCCCTCACGTTTCCCATGCAGTATCACCTGTTTCTCCTTACTGTAAAATTTTATAATTAGTTGCATAAAATTTTAAGAAATATCACCTAATGTCATCAACCATTTAATTCTGAGTATGGCCTCATGATCATCAAGATGGAGGAGGAAGAAATATGCAATTATCTCTTGGTCCTGCAGCAACAGTTTCACCTGCGGGCACCTATGATCACACTTCAAAATCCGTCCGTTGGCGACCTTAACGACAAACCTGCTGCAATTCTCAATAGGTAAGTTCATATGGACAGCAACCTTACTGTTTAGGAAGTTATTAGTGCTGCCCGTGTCGATGAGAACAGTGATCGGTTGTTGTTTAAGAAAGCCTCCAACTTTCATCGTTTGCGGGTTTGAGTAGCCAGCTAGTGTATGTACCGTAACTTTGGTCGGTTGTGGCTCTTCTTCTGCATCTTCTTCTTCATGTTCAAGGCTCTTTTTTGGATATTCAATGACCTCTTCTTCTATCGGTTCAATCATAAGAAGTCCCTCTTTACTACAGCGATGCTCACGGCTCCACGGCTCGTCACAATGGCAACATAACCCCTTCGCATATCGGTCCTGAAGCTCTTCTCTTGTTAACCTCTTTGGTGTAGGGACTTGGTCGATAGTAGGGGGGGCTAAGGGCTTAAATATTACTGGTTGAGGAGCGACCCTAGTCCTCCGAGCTTCATGGCTCAATTGCTCCTCTTGATGTCGTGCGAAAGAGATAGCTGCCATAAGCGTATACGGTTGTCGTGCTTTAACTTCTCCTCGGATCTCCGGCTTCAAGCCCTCAATGAAGGTCCTTAATAGCTATTTTTGAGACCAATCATGAGTTTGATTAGATAACCTTTCAAACCTGGTTTGGTACTCTTGAATGGTAGAGGTTTGTCGGATCTTTGCTAGTTGTCCGTCAATATTCTCGTAATCGGTTGGTCTGAAGTGGATCAGCAATCCTTCTTTGAATTGTCGCCATCAAAAGACTCCATAAGTATGTTCAAACTAGTCAAACCACTGTATAGCATTCCCTTCAAGATGTATAGCTGCAATTTTCACCATAGATGCATCCGCGGTTTTATGGTATCGAAAATATCGCTCCGCGTGCGAGATCCAACCAATTGGGTCTCCTTCTTCCCATCTAGGGAAGTCCACTCTTATGCATGGATAGTTGGGGTTGGTCATAGAGCTTCCCCTATCTTGGAAGTCATATCTTCGGGCTTGGTGTGATTGGGCAAAGCTCTCTCCTTCATATGATTTTTTTGAGCTTAGTGGTCGTCCCAATCTGAGTTCGGTAAAGAGCATTTGAATCTTATCCTCCTTTCGCACCTCAAAGGCTTCAAATTTAGCATTGATTACCTCCTCAGATGCCAAAGTATATGCCGTCAAATCTGTGATGTTCAGATCTCTCTTTTGTTGTCGGATTAATGGCATGTAATGGTTGAGAGAGGTGATGGTCGAAAGGGTTGGTGGATTGGTGGATGTAGGCTACGGTTTAGGATTGTTTTGTGGCTATTTTGGGTGCAGTTTGAGGGTGTGGTTTGGTGGAGTTTTAGGGCTGTGGATGAGTGTTTTGGATCTGTGGTAGATGGTAGCAAAGGTTTGATAGAAATCAGTGGAAGTTGCAGCAAGTATGTGCTGCCTTGTAAGAGTAGAATTGTCATCGAAGAAACGACGGTTTCTCGACGTAATTTCCACCAAAAACTTGAGAGAATTGAGGAGGGAATTGATAGAAAAATCACAGTTTATATGACAGCAAGGATATCTAATTTAATGAAGAAAATTTCGGCAGTATAACAGCAAGGAAATTGGTGCAAGTTGCAATTGCAGAATTCTCGTCGAAAAATTTCAGCGGGTTATGACGAAAATTTGCAGCAACATAAAATCATTTTTAGAGATGAATTTCTTAACAGATCAATTTTAGATGGAAGCCAAGATGATCTATAAAGTGTATAAGAAATTTCATTCAAAAAAGATTGCAAATAGATGGGTTAAGGCAACAATATGCGGTTGAAATTTTCTACAGCACAGATTTTTAGGTATAGCAGAATGGACGTAAAAGATCAGTGGTTTATATTGAGAATTTTTTGATGAAACCAAAGGGAAATCCACTGTTAGGAAGTGTCAAATCTATCATAAAAAAATTGTAGAGATTTGGATAGAAACAACATAGTATCAAGATCAATAAACAGTGCTATACGGCAGAAATTTTACAGTGCAGATTTTCAAGTATAGCAGATTAGATGTAAAATATCAATGGTTTATATTGAGAATTTTTTGATAAAACCAAAGGAAAATCTGCTGTTAGGAAGTGTCAAAGATGTCATAAAAATTTCGTAGAGATTTGGATAGAAAAAACATAGTAGCAAGATCAAACAGACGGTGCTATACGGTTGGAATTCTGCAATGTATCTTTCGTCGTAAAGATAAAAACTTTATGACGAAAAATTTATGCAGCAATATAGGAATAATTTTTTAGGATTTTCAAATAAGGATAACTAAATTGCAGCAGCAGTAAGGTAGAAAACCAGAACCTGTTGCAATTCATGGGGAGATCAAAAGATGATCCGTGGTGGTGGAGATGACGGTGGAATTTGGCAACGATCTCTTAAGCAATTGTGGGAATTGCTTTGGGCGGTTGTGGAGGGTTGATGGATGGCTGTGGAAGGGCAGCGAGATGCCAAGAACGCTGCTCTGATACCAGTTGTTAGAACCCTTGTAGATTCTAAACTTGGGGTTGATCTCTTTAGAGGATCGGCCTCCTTGGAACTCTATAGGGGTTCCTCCCTCCAAGTTGCTGCTCAAAGGCTACAGAAAAGATTCATCTATTGCTTATAAAAAGAGGTGGAATACATGACTATTTATAGGGCTTCTAAACCCCAACTCCTAATAGGACTCCTACTCAAGACTCCTATTCCTTTACAACTCTTTTTCTTCTCTAAGAAATAACCTCCTAACCCTAGCCGGCCACTTTACCTCTTTAATAGGGGTCGGCTTAGGTAGGTTTTACATGAATGTCCCTCTCAATTAGGACTCTCCTAGCTAGACTCCTAACAAGGGGATCGGCCTCCTTGGAACTCTATAGGGGTTCCTCCCTCCAAGTTGCTGCTCAAAGGCTGCAGAAAAGATTAATCTTTTGCTTAAGAAAAGAGAAGGAATATATGGCTATTTATAGAGCTTCTAAACCCTAACTCCTATTAGGACTCCTACTTAAGACTCTTATTTCTAACCAACTCCTAATAGGACTCCTACTCAAGACTCCTATTCCCTTACAACTCCTATTTCTTCTCTAAGAATAAACCTCCTACATGAATATCCCTCTCAACTAGGACTCTCCTAGCTAGAGTCCTAACAGAATGTCCCTCTCAATTAGGACTCTCCTAGCTAGAGTCATAACAGATTGGCTTATATAAGCCTGATGAGTGTATTATAAAAAGTCTTACTTGAGCATTTTAGTTCGTGGTTGAAGGATCAAAATGGAGTTATTGGCCAGTTGACTCATCAAACTCGGGTTGTGATAAGTGCTAGGAGTTAATATGCGATTATCATGCTCAAATTTTTAATTTTTTTCCAAATTAAAAGAAACATGATAATTTTTTTATATTTTTTTATTTTTTACTAACTAGTTTAAAAAATAACTCATGAAAAGCATCGAGTAATTTGATAATAAAGTAAAAGAGTTTTGGATGAGTTATTTACCTCGTCGTCGAAAGTCATTAAGGCAAAGTTCACCACCTTATCTTTGTTGGTTTGCTTCTTATTTTCGGATGAGCTCGATTTGTCCTAAGCCGCCTTGAATACTTTCTTCTTCTTTTGTGGCTTCTTCTTTTTAAGTTCATTTTTATTATTTGATTCTTGTTTTAAGTACTTTATAAGCTTTATTGTGAGAAGTTTAAGGTCATCATCATCAACACTTGAGTTATCACTCAAGTGGTATTCTATTATTTGAAGTGTCAAATCCTTCCTATTTTTTGGAATGTTGTTCTCCAAGTGGAATGACTCGATAAGTTCTCCATGTGGAAACTTATTGAAGTCTTTTGCCTCTTATATTGCAATTACTTTAGGATCCCAATTTTAGGAAGAGAACGTAAAATTTTATTGACAAGTTCAAGATTTAAAAAAATTTTCCAAGTGCTTTTAAACTATTGACGACATCCGTAAAATAGGTGTACATATCAACAATGGTTTCACTTGGCTTCATACAAACATTTTAAAATCGTGCATCAAAAGATTAATCTTCGAATCTTTAACTCTACTAGTGCCTTCATGTTTGATTTCAAGTGTATGCCAAATCTCATAAGTAATTTCGCAAATAGAAACTCGAATGAATTCATTTTTATCCAAAGCACAAAATAAAGCATTCATAGCTTTGGCATTCAAAGAGAAAGTCTTCTTCTCCAAATCATTCCAATCATTTATTGGAAGAGAAGTCTTTTGATATCCATTTTCATAAATATTCCATAAATCAAGATTCAATGAATGCAAAAAAACTCTCATCCGAGTTTTTCAATAAGTATAGTCCGTCCTAATAAACATAGGAGGACGAATGAAAGGGTGACCCTCTTGAAAGCCGAAAAGAGTCATTTCTCTTAGGTGTTGAACTAAATGAGAAAAACGTGACTCTGATACCAACTGTTAGGATCAAGTCAGTACTAAGGATGAGGGGGTGAATTAGTGCGTATGTAAAAATCACGTTGAGTCAGAAATCTTCATAAGATAAAAATCCTTTCGATAATGTTTAACTTTAAAAATGTTCATAAGAGTGTGCAGCTAAAGTAATAAGGAAGTAAAGCAGTTGAAAAGCAAATAAATTGTAACAATAGAAATGTAAACCGAGTTTATAGTGGTTCGATCATCGTGACCTATATCCACTCTCGATTCCTCTTCCGTCGATGCCATCGGCATCTACTAACGGTCTTCCTTAAATGGGCCTTTCTCTTAGCCCAAAACAACCCCAATTTGGGCCCAATTGGCCCTTAATTGAGTTAGATTAATTACATTCTAAACCTACTCAATTATGACCTAAACTAACTTGATCTAGACATATTAATACAAAGCACGAATCATCTGTTGTATGGCATGTCATTGGTTCTTCCGGTGCTTTATTTGATCCTTTAGCACATCATTCTCTCCTTCTGCATATTGCCTAATCAACATGTTAACGCCCGTAACTTCCGATCTCCTTGGCGTAATGTCTGATCCTTCATCCCGATGCCCAAATCTACAGCATGAAGCCTTCTACCGACCAATCCTCCGGCCCGACGTCTAATCTTTTGACATGTTCAACTCCGGTCAAACATCCAATTCCTCCTAATTTAATTAATTTGTCTCTTCTAATCAAAGCTAGTCCTATGTCACTTAAAATACAGATTAGATCATAATATTATCAATTGGTTTTATTATCAAAATCCAAGATTCAACACTCCTAAGCTTTGTTAGGCGGTAGGACTGCCCAGCACAAGTGATGGTATTGCCCGTACTAAGAAGACCCAAAAATTTAAATTTTAAGGTCTATTTTTTAAGCTGTTTAGGGCCTATAAATATCCCACTCATCGCTGCTAGGAAGACATAAGAAAGAGTGAACTAAAATGCTGGTGAATCAAAGTTGTAATCTTGAAAAGTGTTGAGAGTTCCCCTTCTCTTTTCAAAAGTTTAGAATTATGTCTAAGGGAGTTGTGAGACTTGTAAAGGTTTTCTCCTAAACCCGTAAAAAGAATAAAGTTATAAAGAGGGTAGTTGGTCTTTACCCATTGAAAGAAGATCGTTAGTGAATGCTGGTGGTCTCGACGAAAGAGAAATCGAGAGTAGACATAGGTTGCGATGACCGAACCACTATAAACTCGGTGTACACATTCTTTTTTTATTTTCATTGTCATTACTTATTGATTCAATTGTCTACTACTCTCATTTGCTCTCTAAGTTTAAATGCATTTTCGATATGGTTTCATAGTTAGAAATTTTCAAACCAATATTTTTACGAAAGCACTAATTCACCCCCCCTCGTAGTGCCGAAATGGTCATAACATTTAGTATCAAAGCTAGATTTTTCTCGATTGGTTTAACACCTAAGAGAGATTAAATGACTTTTGTTAGTAATCTAGAGGGTCACTCTTTCACATATCCTCCTATATTCAGTGGGACTGACTACACGTATTGGAAAACACATATAAAGATTTTTTAATTTCTATATATTTTGATTTATGGAACATTGTAGAATGTAATTTTCAAAAGTACTCTATAATAATGAATGAATAGAATGATCTAGAGAAAAAATATATTTTCTTTAAATATAAAAGTTATGAATACTTTGTTTTCTGCTTTACAAAAATGTGTTTCATCGTGTTTCTATATGTGAAACTGCACATGACATTTGGAATATACTCGAAGTTACACATGAAGGCACAAGTAGAGTTAAAGAGTCTAAAATCAATCTTTTGATATATAGTTTTGAATTATTTTAAATGAAACCAAGTGAAACCATTGGAGACATACTTATAAAAAAAAAAGAAACCATTGGAGACATGTACACACGTTTTATGGTTTGAAAGTACTTGGTAAAAGTTTTACTAATCATGAACTTATTAATATAATTTTATAATCTCTTTCAAAAAGTTGGGATCCAAAAGTGACTACAATCCAAGAAGCAAAGGACTTAAATAACTTTCATCTTAAAGAATTTATAGGGTCATTAATGGCCTATGAAATAACTTATATGACACATGATGAACTTGAGAACAACCATCCAAAGAATAGGAAGGATACGACACTTAGAACTAAAGAAGACCACTCTAGCAAAAGCTTAAGTGATGATGAGAACTTGGCACTCCTAATAATAAAATTTTAGAAATTCATAAGAAGAAACAAAATAAATCATGTAAAACAAGATACCAAGAACAAAAACAAACTAAAAAAGGACATAATCATCTAATACGAATGCAAGAAGCCGGGGCACTTCAAAAGTGAATGTCCTCAACTAAAGAAAAAGAAACTGCCAATGAAGAAGAAATCACTCAAGGTGACTAGGGATGAATGAGTGCATTCGAAGACGAGGAGCAAACCAATGAAGATGAGATAGTAAACTATGCTCTAATGACCCTCAATGATAAGGTAAATGACTCAAATGAATTTGTTTTACCTTATAATGAATTATTTAATGAATTTCATAATTTGTATGATGAGCTCAAAATAGTTGGTAAGAAATATAAATTATTAAAAAGGGATCATGCATCTATCTTTAATGAATTTGATAAATTGAAAAGTGATTATGATAAATGCTTATTAACTCCTTGCATTAAGTGTGAAGAGTTGGATTCACTTAAGAAAGAAAATATAGTATTAAAATAAACTTAAGTAAAATTTAAATTTGATAACAAATCATTAAATATGATTCTTCCTAATAAGGGTCATGTTTGTAGAAAGGAAGGAATTGGCTTTCTGAGCAACACTCAACAAAAGCCAACTACTTTAATTAAAGGACCCACACTATATGTTTTCTCTAAAAATAAATATAATTTTTATGGTAGGTGTGGACATTAAGTTTATTAATATTTATTTAAAAAATATAACTCACACAAATTAGTTTGGGTTCCTAAAGGAACTATAGATAACTTAATGCCATTAGTAAAAATAGGTAGATCTTTTTATGAGGGACTCAAAGCTAAATGGATACCTAAAGCAAACCCCCCTTCTTGTTGATATTGTTGAATCTCATATTTTGATGATAAAACCAATTGATAAGTGTTTATGTTTTAATCTGCGTTTTGAGTGACGCAGGATGCTTCAATCAGGATAAGACAATTAAAGCAGGAAGAATCATGTTGTGTCGAGGGAAAACATATCAGAAGATTAGATGTCGGGCTGGAGGATTGGTCGACGTATCGACAGAAGGCTTCGGGCCATGGATTCGAGTATCGGGCCAAGAAGAGCAGATATTGCACCAAGGATATCGGAGTTACGGAGTCAACTGACCGATTAGGCAATATGCTGCAAGAGACGATGATGCATCGAAGAATCGGACGAAGTGTCGAGGGACCAATGACATGCCAGACAAAATAATTAATGCTTAGTATTAATTGCCTAGATCGAAGTATGTTTTACATGTGCAGGATTAACTATGATAGCAAGGCATGAAGCAAAATGAAGTCCTGGATTCAAGGTCGCGATTTCGTTGGGAGTTAAAGAGTTCGTCGGAAGTCCGGATGTTCGTCATAAGTTCTGGCGGAACCAACCGAGAAGTCTCGGAGCTTGCTAGAGAAGATCATCGGAACTCACCAAGAAGATCATCGTGAAGTCCAGGAGCTAGTTGGGAGTCCACCGGAATATTGCCGAGAGATCATCGGAAGTTCGCCGGAAGATCACCGGAAGAAACCAAGACATAGGGACTTGTTTAGCTTAGCAAATGTCTTAGGAATCATAGTTAGCACATAATTAGGTTTGAATTTTGGCCAACCCAATTAGGGGCCAGCTAGGCCCATGTAAGGACTGTGTTGGGCCCAATGAGAAGCCCAAACAATGCCCCAAGAGGTGACACCATCATGACACAGTCTCTGAGACTGTGTCAAGCGGTGGTACCGCATGTTTGAGCGGTTGTACCGCCCCTAGCAGAGTGTCAATTGGTGGTACCACCAGTCTGGGCGGTGGTACTTCCCGTGCACAGGAAACACAGGATGAGATATTTTTAGGCTCCAAGTTTGAATCAACTTGAGGACTATAAATACCCCTCTTATCTTTGGTTAAAAGACACAAGCACAGAGAGATTAAAAGTGAGAAAATACTATTGCAATAATAAGTGAATCCCCTCCTCTAAATTTTAAGTTTAGAATTCTATAAGGGAGGAGTGAGTGCTTGTAAGGGTTGTTTCCTAAACTCAGGAAAAAGGAGAAGAGGGGTGTAAAAGGTGGTTGATCTTCACCTATTGAAGGAAGACCGATAGTGGATGTTGGTGGCCTCGACGGAAAAGAAATCGACGAAGTGAATGTAGGTCATGACGATCGAACCACTCTAAAATATGGTTTGCATTTCCTTTGAGCACTTTACTTTTATAGCAAATTGCCTCTCCTTTTTACTATGCTTTTACTACGCCTACACTCGCATATGCTTTCAAGCTATCTTAATAAAACGATTTTCATCGGAAACGATTTTATCGTACGAAAGTTTTAAACCGACGTTATTTTACCGCTGCACTAATTCACCCCGCCCTCTTAGTGTCGAACCTATTCCTAACAGATATGTCTATAATCAAAAGCTAGGAGTAAGAGATGGTACCTTGATAATGGATGCTCAAGTTGCATAACCAGAGATTCAACATAATTCTCTAAGCTCACTAGCCAAGATGAAGGATATGTCACCTTTAAAGATAACAATAGAGGAAAAATTATTGGCAAAGGAAATATATATAGCAAATCAAATATCTTAATTGAAAATATTTTATTAGTAGATAGTTTAAAACATAACTTGCTAAACATTAGTCAATTATGTGATAAGGGTTATAACATCAAATTTGAATCTAATGCTTCCATTATAGAGATACCACACAAAAATAGATCTTTAATTGCCTTAAGGACTAATAATGTATATACTATTGATATGATCTTTATTAGTAGATGGTTTATTAGTAGATGGTTTAAAACATAACTTGCTAAGCATTAGTTAATTCTATGATAAGGGTTATAACATCAAATTTGAATCTAATGCTTCCATTATAGAGATACCACACAAAAATAGATCTTTAATTGCCTTAAGGACTAATAATGTATATACTATTGATATGATCTTTATTAGTAGATGGTTTATTAGTAGATGGTTTAAAACATAACTTGCTAAGCATTAGTCAATTATGTGTTAAGGGTTATAACATCAAATTTGAATCTAATACTTCTATTATAGAGATACCACACAGAAATAGATCTTTAATTGCCTTAAGGACTAATAATGTATATACTATTGATCTTGATGAGTTTTGTGATGAAACTTGTTTTTTGGGTTTTGAACGATGATGCATGACTTTAGCATAGGAGGTTAGGTTATGCAAGTATAAAACTAATTTCATAAATTACAACTAAAAAACTTGTAAAAGGTATGTCTAAAATTAAATTTATCAAAGATAAATATGGATTTAAGTCTAAACCACATAATTAATCCATATGGATTTATTTAGACCAATTGATATCTAAGTCCAAGAGGTCGTAAATATACTTTTGTGATAGTTGATGATTATAGTAGATATACTTGGATATACTTCTTGGCACTTGAAAGTGATTGCTTTAAATATTTTTTAAAATTTTATAAACTAGTTCAAAATGAAAAGTGTTTTATGATTTCTTCTATTCATAGTGATCATGGTGGTGAATTTAAAAACCATGATTTTAAAGATTTTTATGAGTTAAATGGGTATGACGATAATTTCTCTGCTCTAAGAAACTCTCAACAAAATAGAGTTGTTGAGTGAAAAAATAGGTGTTTACAAGAAATGACTAGAACCATGCTTAATGAATATCGCATACACAAATATTTTTGGGCCAAAGCTATTAACACAATGTACTATATCATGAATAAGGTTCTCGTAAGACCACTACTTTCTAAATCTTCTAATGAATTGTGGAACAATAAAAAACCCTACATTTTATATTTTAAAATTTTTGATTATAAATATTTTATTTTAAATGAAAAAGATGTTTTAGGAAAATTTGATGTAAAATCTGATGAAGGCATTTTTCTTGGATATTCCTCTATTTCTAAAGCTTTTGGTGTATTTAATAAAAAAACTTTAGTTATAGAGGAATCTATTCAAATTGTTTTTAATGAGATTTTTGAATTTAAGAAAAATAATTTTGATGATAATTTTGATTTTCGTACTTTAAATTTGAATGAAAATTCTTCTCTCCTAAGCAACTTGGATGCATCTACTTCCAAAGAATCCTTACCTAAGGAATGGAAGTATATAGAAACTCATCCTAAGGAGCTAATAATTAGTGATACATCAAAAGGTGTTCAAACTCATTCTTCATTTAAAAATTATTTTGCTAATGTTATCTTTTTGTTTCAAATTGAACACAAATATATTGACGATGCCCTCAAAGATGATTCATGGGTTTTTGCAATGTATGAGGAGTTAAATCAATTTGAGAGAAATGAATTGTGGATGCTTGTTCCTAGTCCTAGTGTTGGCACTAAATAGGTCTTTAGAAACAAGCAATATGAACTTGGTATTATGGTTCGAAACAATGCTAGATTACTAGCCAAATGTTTCAACCAAGAAGAAGATATCGACTATGGAGAAACTTTTGCTCTTGTGGCAAGACTTGAAGCTATAAGAATACTCCTTGCCTATGCATATTGTAATAATTTTAAGTTATTTAAATGGATATTAAAAGTATTTTTTTAATGACTTTATTTCCAAAGATGTTTATGTTGAACAACCATCTAGATTTAAGAATACTCTTTTTCCAAACCACGTTTATAAGTTATCTAAGGCTCTCTATGGATTGAAACAAGCCCCAAGGGCTTGATATAAAAGACTTAGTTTATTTTTTATTAAGAATAATTTCTTAAAAGGTAAGGTTGATACCACATTGTTTATTAAATATTTTATAAATAATTTTCTTATTATTCAAATTTATATTGATGATATTATTTTTGGTTATACAAATAAATCTTTTTGTGAATCTTTTGCCAAAAGTATGAGCTAAGAATTCAAAATGAGTCTAATAGATGAACTAATATTTTTCTTAGGATTGTAAATTAAACAATTAAGTGACAGAACTTTTTGTTAGTCAAACTAAGTATGCTTTATATCTATTAAAATAATTTAATATAGATAGTGCTAAGGCTACTAACACACCAATGAACACTTTTACAAAATTAGATATGGACAATGAAGAGAATGTTTTGATCAAAAGACTTATAGAGATATGATAGGTAGTTTACTCCTCACAACAACTAGACTTGATATTATGCTTAGTGTGGAACTTTGCACTAGATTTCAATCTAATCCTAAACAATCTCATTATAAGGTAGTCAAGATGATTTGTAGATATTTAAAAGGAATTCCTAATCTAGGATTATGGTATCCAAAATTTAAAAATTTTAAATTAATTGCTTATGCTGATGTTGACTTTGTTGGATGTAGAATAAATAGAAAAAACATATCTAGAACATGTCAACTCCTAAGAAATAAAATTCTGTTACATTATCTCCAACTAAAGTTGAATATATAGCAGTAGGGCATGTTGTGCACAAGTTATTTAGATAAAAAATAATTTAGAAGACTATGGACTTTATTTAAAAAATATCCCTATAAAATGCGATAGCACTAGTGCTATTTGTTTAACAAAAAATATCATTCAACACTCTAGAACTAAACACATTGATATTAGATATTATTTTATTAAAAATAATATTAATAATCATGATATATCTTTAGATTTTATTAATATAAAACATCAATTAGTAGATATTTTTACTAAATCTTTGAATGAGGAATAATTCGATTTTATTAGGAGAGAATTAGGCATGTTAAATCTTTTTGAATCTCGTATTTTGATGATGAAACCAATTGATAAGTGTTTATGATTTGATATTCGTTTTGAGTGACGCTGGAAGCTTCAATCAAGGAGAGAAATTTAAAGCAGGAAGAATCATATTGGGCTGGAGAAATATGTCAGAAGATTGGACGTCGCGCCGGAGGATCGATCGACGTATTGACAGAAGGCTTCGAGCCATAGATTCGGGCATCGAGCCAAGAAAAGCGGATATTGCGCCAAGGATATCGAAGTTGTAGAGGTCAACTAGCCGATTGGGTAATAGGCCACAAGAGAGGACGATGCGCCAAAGAATCGGACGAAGTGTCGAGGGACCAATGATATGCCGGACAACATGATTCATGCTTAGTAATATTTGTCTAGATCGAAGTGTATTTTATTTGTGCATGATTAACTACGATAGCAAGGCATAAAGCAAAATGAAGTCCTAGAGTTTAGAAAGCGATTTCGTTGGGAGTTTGAGAGTTTGTTAGAAGTCCAAACGTTCGTCGGAAGTTTTGTCAGAATTGACTAAGAAGTTCTAGAGCTTGCCAAAGAAGCTCGTCGAAACTCGCCAAGAAGATCATCGTGAAGTCCAAGAGCCTGCCGGGAGTCGTCGGAAGTTCACCGAAAGATCGTTGGAAGCTCACCGGAAGAGCAATTAACATATCGGAACTAGAAAGCTTAAAATATGTCTCAGTAATCATAGTTAGCACATAATTAGAGTTGGGATTGGGAGGTAATTTCATTAATTCTGTTAGGGGCCAATTGAGCCCGAAGTTGGGCTGGTTTAGGCCAGATTGAAGGCCCAACCAGGATACCGAAAGCCTAGCCAGTGGTGGCGCCACTTGGGAGATAGTCTCCCAAGTGGTCTCGGCGGTGGTACTGCCTAGACTAGGTGGTGGTACCACCGGCAGAGAATGCTGCCAATGGTGGTACCGCCCCTATCAGGATGTGGTACCACCAGAGCTCAGTCTCTGAGCTCTGTCAAGCGGTGGTACTACCTATTGTCAAGATGCCAGGTAGTGGTACTGCCCATCACAGGTGGTGGTACCGCCCGTACCTAGGAAACCTGGGATGAGATATTTTTAGGCTCCAAGTTTGAATCAACTTGAGGCCTATAAATATCTCTCTCATCCCTGGTTAAGATACACAAGACTTGAGAGTAAAAATAGAAATAAACATGGCTGCAATCTTGTATGAACTCCTCTCAAAAGTTCTAAGTGTTAGAATAGTTTGAGAGAGGAGTAAGTGGGGGTGTAAGGGAGAGAGGAGTAAGTAGGGGTGTAAGGGTTATCTCCTAAACCTGATAAAAGGACAATCAAGTTGTAAAAGGTGGTTGGTCTTCGCCTATTAAAGGAAGACCGATAGTGGATGTCGGTGGCCTCGACAGAAGAGGAATCGACAGAGTGGATGTAGGTCACAACGACCGAACCATTATATAAATTTGGTTTGCCTTTACTTTGAGCAATTTACTTTGAACTACAAACTATCTTCTCATTACTTGTTACGATCTTCTGATTACCTTCAAAGTTAAGCATTTCCGAAATTGATTTTATTGTATGAAACGAAACATTTTTAGAACCGACGTGATTTTCCACTGCACTAATTCACCCCCCCCCCCCACTTAGTGCCGACTCATTCGTAACCGTTAGTTTCAGAGCCTCGTTTTTCTTATTTGGTTTAACACCCAAATAAAAATGGCTCTTTTCGGATTTTGTGAGGGTCACTCTCTTATTCATCCTCACTTGTTCAATGGGATGGACTACACATATTAGAAAACTCGAATGAGAGTTTTCTTGCTTTCGTTGAATCTCGATTTATGGAATATTATCGAAAATGGATTTCAAAGGGCTTCTATTCTAATAAACCATTAGAATGATTTGGATAAGACTTTTTCTTTAAATGTGAAAGCTATGAATGCTTTGTTTTGCGCCTTAGACAAGTAAATTTAATCGTATTTCTATTTACGAAACTGCACACGATATTTGGCATACTCTTGAAATCACACATGAAGGCACTAGCAAAGTTAAAGATTCAAAAATCAACTTTTTGATACATGATTTTAAACTATTTCGAATGAAGCCGAGCGAAACCATTGTTGACATATACACCCATTTTACAGATATCGTCAATGGTTTAAAAACTCTTGGTAAAACTTTTTTGAATTTTGAACTTGTTGGTAAAGTTATACGATCACTTTCT
Organism: Musa acuminata AAA Group; assembly: GCF_036884655.1. Taxonomy (NCBI): domain Eukaryota; kingdom Viridiplantae; phylum Streptophyta; class Magnoliopsida; order Zingiberales; family Musaceae; genus Musa; species Musa acuminata. Next base: position 23,510,073 of record NC_088333.1, on the reverse strand, counting down.
AAAAATTAGAATTCGAAAGTAATGGCTATTCAAAAATAAAAAAAATTTGAATACATTTTTGATCGAAGAACTTATCAAGTCTTTAATGACCTACGAAATGACCAATGTGGCACAAAATAAACTTGAGGACAATCGTCTAAAGACCAGGAAGGATTTCAGACTTAGAACAATTGAAGACCACTCAAGCATAAGCTCAAGTGATAGTGAACTTGAACTCCTCACTATGAAATTTAAAAAGCTCATGAAACAAAAAATAAATAATAAAAAGAATGAAACTACTTGCTATGAATGCAAGAATAAGTTGCCAAAAGATGAATCACGCTCCTCCAAAGACGAGGAGAAAATCAACAAAGGTGAGATGGCAAACTACATCTTAACGGCATTCGACAATGAGGTAAACAACTCAAACGAAACTCCTTTAATTTATTTCAAAATTACATAATACTTTTCATTAGTTATTTTTAAATTAGTTTAGAAAAATTATATATATATATATATATATATATATATAAAATTACATGTTTAATGAAAATGCAAAAATAAAATTAGATAATGCTTACCTTTCTAGTGATTTTAAAAATAATCATGAAAATTATATGTTTTATGATAAACAAACAAAAAGATTTTGATTAAAAATACCTTATGCTCAATGAAACCATGATTGATGAATATGCTTTATGTTTAATGATTTCTTTGGCTTGTATGCCTTATCATGATGAATATTTTAAAAATAAATGTTTGTATCATACTTGATTTTTATGCATGAGGACTTGAAGTAATGATTTGAAATCATATGTTTTGAAATTATGCGTTACACTTTTTGATCTTGATGATTTTTTTATCTTTCCATTTTAAATGTTGATGCATGGTTTTGACATAAGAACAAATATTTGGGCATGCTAATATAAAGTCAATGACACAAATTGAAACTAAAGAAGTTTAGATATCTTTAATAATCATTCAACATCATATTCAACGAAACCATGCTTGACGTCATAATAAAAATATAATGATGATTTGAAAGCATGCTTAACGAGTTTATATTTCGAACTTATGCATGATAAATTTTACGATCTTTTGAAAGTTCTTTTTTGGTGTTAATGAATGATGCATGGATTTGAAACAAAAGAACATGCATGTATGAAATCAATCAATAAGTTGAAACAAAATGAGGAATACATTTTCCATCTTTATCTTATTAATTTTTCATTAATGAATCCATGTATATTATGCTTTTGTGAATCTCATGGATTATGAAAATGATTTAAATTTAATGGATTTTACCGAAATCATGATCTAGATTTCTTGTGATTTATAACTTGACATCGTTTATGAATCAAGATCTTATTTTTTTGAACTCCCATATTTCTTCTTGTTGATTACTAAAGAGAAAAATTTCCTAAATGAATCATGATTTTTTGGAATTATAATTTTTATGATTCATAATGAATTGAGAGATTTTATATGTATGAATTAATATCTTGTTCTCTTATAAGTTTGAATAAATTTTATCTATATCATGATTTCCTAAGAATTCTTTTCGTTATTTATTTAAGAGGATATTTGTTAAAATGAATCATGGTTTCTCTTGAATTCTCAGAATTATAACTTGAAAATTATTTTTATAAATCAAGATTATCTACTATGATTCTTTCTTTTTGTTATTTGAGTTATCCAAAAAGAATCATAATGTCTTTTGATATTCATAATTTGTCTACATGATTTGCATATCTCATCACCAAAATTCTCTTGATATTTTTCATGTGATAATATGAAACTATGCATGAAATACTCAAGAATTTATGTTGATGCAAAAAAATGAGAAGTTATGATCATGCATGATAGGATATAATATAATTTGACATTTAGATACCATCATGATTTGAAATGCTATGATTTGTTGCCAAAATGATGTATCATGAATGCTTGAATATCATGTATAATATGCCCATAGTGATTGATTTATTTGTGTCATGCATGAAGTAAGGATTTTTTTTTTTTATAAGTAAAAGTAAATTGATTTTGTGTAAAGTTTCTACAAATAGCTTTCTCTATACAAGTTATAGACGAAGCTAGGTAACTCGTAGAGTACTCATGTGGTAGTTATGACTACACATGCTGTAGACTATAACTCTTAACTGTGGACAACAAATAAAATTTAAAGTCCAGATATGCCAAGATTTCCTGTGGGTATTGCTTTTGACATCATGCCCAAGATCTTTAGCTAATAGCAAAATTGAATTTGATAAAAAATATTTTTTTCTCTCTGTGTAAGGTGCTCCATTTTGAGATCGTTCTCCATACATGATCTTGAGTCTCTAATAATCTCTGTCAAGAGCTGAGCATTGTTTGTGTGTTGATACTCAAAGATTCTACTACATCTTTCCTTCCACATCCACCAAATAGTGCATCTGAATATAACTTTTGTCAATTTTGTAAGAGACCCCTTTCTTGAAAAACATTGCATGAGATCAGCTAATTCTTGATGCAAGTTTGGTTGCGACATTCTATTGAGTTCGAATCGCTGGAGAATCTCCTTCCATATCCATTTAGTATAGTCACAAGCAAAATAGAGATGGTCAATAGTTTCTTCTTGTTACATGCAAAGGGAGCATCGGTTAACATGATGGATACCTCTTCTTTTCATATTGTCTATTGTAGGTAGTTTATTTAGAAGGGCCTGCCATGTACATAAGGAATGTCTCTGTGATCCCGGTCGATCCCATGTCTAAGTGCTTGGGAGCCACTTATTATTTCTTTGCCTAATTTGATTCCATACGGATGTGGCACTAAATTTACCATTGTCATGAAGCCAAATAAGTACATCTGAAGTGTTGTTCCTGATTGGAATAGCTGTGATAGTCGGCCAAAGTGATAACATTTTAGGAGAAATAGGAGTAGGGAGACACCAGGTACCATTAGCAATGAACTCAGAAACCTTCCAATCTTTGGGAGCCCCAAGGTCTTTTCGTATTCTGTCACCATATAATTGAAATATAATTTTCCCATTCACCCAAGGATCGTACCACATATTAGTATTAGTTCCAGTAGAGATTGCATAAGAAATGTGTTTGATTAGCCAATTCCTTGTCTTTAAAATTCCTTTCCAAGCTGCAGAGTGGTACGTTCTTGTTGAAATTTCCTAAATCGATTCCTTTGATAGATACCTAGTAGAAACCCATTTTGACCATAAAGAACATTTGTTTTGCAAAAGTTCCCACAATTGCTTTACCAAACATGCTTTATTCCAATCTCTTGTATTTCTCAGGTTCAGCCGCCCTTCATCTTTCGGTTTGCACATGCTGTCCCAATTTACCATATGCATTGTCTTATCATTTGTGTCGTTTCAGAAGAAGTTTATTAATAACCATTCAATATCTTGGAGAAGTCCAATAGGCAGAAGAAATGCATTAGACCAATATATAGAGTAAGAGTACAACACCGAACGGATGAGTTCAAGTCGTCTTGCTTTTGAAAGAAGCCTATTTTTCCAGGATGAAATTCTATTCTTTAGTTTTTGCAGGATAGGCTGACAGTAGGTTTTGTGAATGTCAGTGGATATGAGTGGGAGACCAAGATATGTAACTAGCAGATTTCCCTCACTAACCCCTTGTTAGGATCGAGAGCACTAAGAGGGGGGGGGTGAATTAGTGCAGCGGTAATCTTACAGCGATTTTAAAAACGAAAGCTGCGTTCGTCAGATAAAAAACGATTTCGATATAAAAGCAGAATCACAGTGCAGTTTGCGTCTAAGCGCAGTTTGCGTCTAAGCACAGTTTGCGTCTAAGCGCAGTTTGCGTCTAAACTCAGTTTTATGTCCAAACGCAGTTTTACGTCTAAACGCAGTTTTGCGTCTAAACGCAGTTTTACGTCTAAACGCAGTTTTACGTCTAAACACAGTTTTACGTCTAAACGCAGTTTTGCGTCTAAACGCAGTTTTACGTCTAAAAGTAATTTTACGTCTAAATGTAGTTTTGCGTCTAAAAGCAGTTTTGAACCTTGAAAAGCGTTTTACGTAGAAAGCAATATGCAGTTATAAATGGAATCCGAATGTAAGCGTAAACTGCAGTGTGAAGATCGTATGAAAACACGATTTACATTTGAATGCAGATTCTGAAAGATCAGAGCTTAGAAACTCGTTTGTAAAGGCGCAGAGGGCAGTAGCAATGTAGGAGGTTTGCAGTAATGATAAAGTGCTCAAGGTAAAAGCAAACTAGAGATTTAGAGTGGTTCGGTCAGTCTTGACCTACTCCACTTTTGGCTTCCTCCTCCGACGAGGTCACCGACGTCAACTAGCTGCCTTCCTTCAATGGGCGAAGGCTAACTGCCCTTTTACAGTTTCTCTCCTTTTGACAGGCTCAGGAGACAACCCTTACAGATCCTTTCTCTCATCTCTTTACAACTCAAGACTTGAAGAACAGAAGGAGGAGAACTTTAGGACTTTACACAAATTTGAGCTCTTAGAATCACTGAAAAGATCAAGAATTCGGTGTGGATCTGTATCTTTTTCAGTGCTGAATGGGTGGGGTATTTATAGGCCCCATCCCAGTTCAAATTTGGTGCTCAAAACGATCAAATCGATCAAATCCCAGAATTCCTGGATCAGGCGGTTGCACCTCTTGACTGGAGAGGTTGCACCGCCTGGCAGAGCTCGGAGACTGAGCCCAGGCGGTTGCACGTCTCTGTCAGAGGCGGTTGCACCGCCTGAGTCTGGCTCGAAGACAGAGCCCCCGGCGGTGCCACCTCTTGACTGAGGCGGTTGCACCGCTCTGCTAGAGCTCGAAGACCGAGCTCAAGCGGTGCTACCTCTCTGTCAGGGCGGTTCCACCGCCCAGTCTAGCTCGAAGACTGAGCTCTGGGCGGTTGCACCGCCCAGTCTCGCAGCCCTGGCGGTTGCACCTCCTGGCCTAGGCGGTTGCACCGCCTGGTGCAATCAGGGTCCGAATGGTTCGCTCCATTCAGCCCAATTTGAATATTTTCAGGGGCCCAATTGCCCCAAGATTAAGCTAATGGGATCACCTCCCATTTTCAAGCTTAATCATTGTGCTAACTACGATTAACTCTAAGACAACTTCTGCAGCTATGCTCCGATGCGTCAATCGCTTCTTCCGGCGAGTTTCCGGCGAACTTCCGTCGATCATCCGATAAACCCTCGGTGATCCTTCTGCGGACATCCGGCATACTCCTGGACTTTGCGACGATCCACTTGGCGAGTTCTGACGAGCTTCGCTTGGCAAGCTTCTGGACTTCTCGGATCTGTTCTTGCTGAACCTCCGACGACCGTCCGAACTTCCATCGAACTCTCGAACTCCCAACGTGATCATGATATTGACTCCGGCGCAACACCTGCTGCTTGTCTTACTCTCATCGTAGTTAATCCTGCACACTTATCTCAACACATAGATTAGATAACAAATGACAATTGACTTCATCATCAAAATCCGAGATTCAACACCCCTAGGGTATGTGCAATAACATTTTTGTCCTCAATGCAAGGGCTCATGTAGACTTTACTTTTCACATGATTTAACTAAAGGCCAGAAACTATACCAAAATCATTCAGAATGGTAGCCATGTTTCTTACTGAAGTTAAATCATTCTAAAGAAAGATAAGAAGATCATCTGCAAAAATTATATGAATAGGGCCAGCATGGGGTACCTTAATACTACCATCAGAGACCGCATATTCCAACATATAGCTTAGTCCTTCCATTGCAATAGTAAAGAGATATGGAGAGAGTGGATCGCCTTGTCGGATGCCATTCTTGCTCCCAAAAAAACCAATAGGTGAGCCGTTGAAGAGTATTGAAAACTTTGGAGTTTCTAAGTAACATTGAATCTAATTAACCCATTGCTAAGGGAAGTTCATACCGTGGAGCATCTTATAGATAAAGTTCCTATTAACTGAGTCAAAGGCTTTTCGTAGATCAGCTTTAAAACATATTTTTGTCCCTTTTGCTTTTGAGTGCAGATCCTTAACCAAGTCATTAGCATGAAGAATATTATGATGTATACTTCTCCCTTTGATGAAAGCAGCCTGATTTGGACTAATTATTTTGTGTATTATCTTTTGCAATCTATCTGCTAACAGTTTGGAGATGATCTTGTAAATAAAGTTGCATAAAGATATAGGTCGATAGTTCTCTAGTGAATCAGCCCCTGCATTCTTAGGGATTAAAGAAATAAAAGTGCAATTCATCTCTCTAAGAATATGAAGTAAGGATATAAATGTAAGGTTTTGAAATTGTGCATGTTTTAATTTGAAAATATAATGATACACAAATAAGATTGGTACTTTACCTTTATCATGATTTTGAAATTGATGTGAAGGGAAAAGACTTTAACATTGTATTCTTCCCTTCTATTTGACAATGACATAAGGGGAGAAAATTTTGCTAGCTTGCTACATAGCTTGCATACTTCAAGAAGCAAAATTTTTTTTTTGCTAGTTTGTACATCTAAAGAGAAGCAAAAATTACAAATGTACATATCGCAAAGAGAGGCAAAACTTATTAGTTTGCTCATCTCAAAAGCAAGAATTGCTATATTGTAATCTCAAGCAAAAGTGCTATCTTGCATTTGTTTTTGAAAACATGCTAGCTTGCACACTCTCAAATGATATAAAATCTACTAGCCTGCATGTTTCAATATGATGTAACACTTATTAAATTTGCTAGCTTACAAATTGCAATGATGATAGAACTTGATATTATATTTATTATGCAATGATTTGAACTTGTATGTCTAAACACTTGAAAGATACACTTCTCCTTTTTGTTGATGATAAACGAGGAGAAGTATAATCATATTATGCATGATGACGTATTACAAATTTTTATGATGAAATTTGCAATGACTTGAATTTAGCTTAAATTCAAGGTTCTATCAATAGGGGGAGTTAAGGTTAACTCCGTCATCAATTGATTGTCATCATCAAAAAGGGAGAGATTGTTGAATCTATTATTTTGATGATGAAACCAATTGATAAGTGTTTATGATTTGATATGCGTTTTGAGTAACGTAGGAAGCTTTGATCAAAGAGAGACATTTAAAGCAGGAAGAATCATGTTGAGCCAAAGAAACATGTTAGAAGATTGGACGTCACATTGGAGGATTGGTCGACATATCGACAGAAGGCTTTGGGCCAAGGATTCCGGAATCGAGCCAAGAAGAGCGGATATTGTGCCAAGTGTATCGGAGTTGTGGAGGTCAACTGGCCAATTGGGCAATAGGCCGTAAGAGAGGACGATGCACTGAAGAATCGGATGAAGCGTCAATGGACTAATGACATGCCAGACAACATGATTCATACTTAGTAATAATTTTCTAGATCGAAGTGTGTTTTATGTGTATAAGATTAATTATGATAGCAAGGCATAAAGTAAAATGAAGTCCCAGAGTTAAGAACGTAATTTCGTTATGAGTTTGAGAGTTCGTCGGATGTCCGAACGTTCATTGGAAGTTCTGTCGGAATTGACCGAGAAGTCTTGGAGCTTGCTAAAGAAGCTTGTCAGAACTCATTAAGAAGATCGTCGTGAAATCCAGGAGCTTGCTAGGAGTCCATTGGAACATTGCCGAAAGATCGTCGGAAGTTCGCTGGAAGATCGCTGTAAGCTCGCCGGAAGAGCAATTGACGTACCGGAACTAGAATGCTTAGAATATGTCTTAGGAATCGTAGTTAGCAAATAATTGTTGAATCCTATATTTTGATGATGAAACCAATTGATAGTATTTATAATTTAATGTGTTTTGAGTGACGCAGGATGCTTCGATCATGATGAGACAATTAAAGTCGGAAGAATCATGTTGTGCTAGATGAAAACATGTCAAAAGATTGGACATCGGGCCGGAGGATTGGTCGACGTATCGACAGAAGGCTTCGGGCCATGGATTCGGGCATCGGGCCAAGAAAGGCAGATATTATGCTAAGGATATCAGAGTTACGGAGTCAACTAGCCAATTGCGCAATAGGCCACAAGAGAGGACGATGCACCGAAGAATCAGACGAAACGTCGAGGGACCAATAATATGCCGGACAACTTGATTAATGCTTAGTATTAATTATCTAGATCGAAGTATGTTTTACATGTGCAGGATTAACTACGATAGCAAGGCATGTAGCAAAATAAAGTCTCGGAGTCAAGGACACAATTTCGTTGGGAGTTCGAGAGTTCGTCGGAAGTTCGGACGTTCGTCAGAAGTTTTGTCAAAACCAGCCGAGAAGTCTCGGAGCTTGCTAGAGAAGCTCATCGAAACTCGCCAAGAAGATCATCGTGAAGTCCAGGAGCTTGCCAGGAGTTCGTTGGAACATTGCTGAGAGATCGTCGGAAGTTCGCCGGAAGATTGTCGGTAGCTCGCCAGAAGAATAGACTTACAGACTTGTTTGGCTCAGATTATGTCTTAGATTTTGTAGTTAGCATGTAATTGGGTTTGGGTTTAGGTTTGGGCCAACCCAATTAGGGGCCAACTAGGCCCATGTAAGGACTGTATTGGGCCAAAAAAGAGGCTCAAACAATACTCCAAGAAGTCTCACCATCGTGGCACAATCTTCGAGACTATGTCAAGCGGTGGTATCACTAGTCTGGGGGGTTGTACCGCCCCTGGTAGGGTGCCAAGTGGTGGTACCGCTAGTCTGGGTGGTGGTACCACCTAGCACTGCCCCCCTAGCGACGATACCACCTAGGGCAGTGTCAAACTAACATTAGGAGGTGGTACCGCCCGTGCTTGGGGAACCCGAGATAGGAAAGTTTTAGGCTCCAAGTTTGAATCAACTTGAAGCCTATAAATACCCTTCTCATCCCTGGTTAAAACACACAAGCAATATTCAAAAGTGAGAAAACGTTGCTGCAATCTCTTTAGAAATTCCCTCCTCCACTCTAACTTTAGAATTCTGTAAGAGGAGTGTGAGTGCTTGTTGTTGAATTTCGGATTTTGATGATGAAGTCAATTGTCATTTGTTGTCTAATCTATGTGTTGAGATAAGTGTGCAGGATTAACTACGATGAAAGTTAGACAAGCAGCAGGAGTTGCACTGGAGTCAAGATCATGATCACGTTGGGAGTTCGAGAGTTCGACGGAAGTTCGGACGGTCGTCGGAGGTTCTGCGAGAACAGATCCGAGAAGTCCAGAAGCTTGCCAAGCGAAGCTTGTCGGAACACACCAAGTGGATCGTTGCAAAATCCAGGAGTTTGCCGGAAGTCCATAGAAGAATCACCGAGGGTTCATCGGATGATCGACGAAAGTTCGCCGGAAACTCGCCGGAAGAAGCGATTGACGCATCGGAGCAAATCTGCAGAAATTGTCTTAGATTTAATCGTAGTTAGAACATTGATTAAGTTGAAAAATGGGAGGTGATCCCATTAGCTTAATCTTGGGGCAATTGGGCCCCTGAAAAGATTGAAATTGGGTCGAATGGAGCTAACCATTCGGACCCTGGTTGCACTAGGAGGTGCAACCGCCTAGGCCAGGAGGTGGCACCGCCTGGGCTAAGTCTCCCAGCGAGACTGGGTGGTGCAACCGCCCCAGCCAGGAGGTGCAACCGCCTGAGCTCAGTCTTCGAGCTAGACTGGGCGGTGCAACCTCCCTGACAGAGAGGTAGCACCGCCTGAGCTCGGTCTTCGAGCTCTTGCAGAGAGGTGCAACTGCCTCAGTCAAGAGGTGGCACCGCTTGGGGCTCAATCTCTAAGCCAGACTCAAGCGGTGCAACCGCCCCTGACAGAGAGGTGCAACCGCCTGGGCTCAGTCTCCGAGCTCTGCCAGGCGGTGCAACCTCTCCAGTCAAGAGGTGCAACCGCCTGATCCCGGAATTCCGGGATTTGATCGTTTTGAGCTCCAAATTTGAATTGGGTTGGGGCCTATAAATACCCCACCCATTCAGCACAGAAATGATATAGACCTACACCGAAATCTTGATTCTTTCTGTGATGCTAAGAGCTCAAAATTGTTGTAAAGCCTTTAAGTCTCCTCCTTCTGTTCTTTAAGCTTCTGAATTGTAAAAGTGAGGAGAGAAAGGTTCTGTAAGGGTTGTCTCCTGAGCCCATCAAAAGGAGTGAAACTGTAAAAGGGCAGTTGGCCTTCGCCCATTGAAGGAAGGCAGCTAGTTGACGTCGGTGACCTCGACGGAGGAGGAAGCCAAAAGTGGAGTAGGTCAAGACTGACCGAACCACTCTAAATCTCTGGTTTGCTTTTATTACAAGTACTTTATCATTACTGCAAACCACTTACATAACTACTGCTCTCTGCGCATTTATGAACAAGTTCTAAGTGCTGATCTTTTCGAATCTACATTCAGACGTAAATCTGTGTTTTTCGTACGATCAGCTTACGTTTGTGTTTTGATTCTGCAAAACTGTCTTCTGCGCTTTTTATGAACTAGCTTCTAAGTTTAGATCTCTTTGAAACTGTTTTAGACGCAAACTACGTTTAGACGTAAAACTGCGTTTAGACGCAAACTGCGTTTAGACGTAAAACTGCGTTTAAACGTAAACTGCACAAACTGTGTTTAAACATAAAACTGTGTTTTAGACGTAAACTTCTTTTAAACGTAAAACTACGTTTAGACGTAAAACTGCGTTTAGACGCAAACTGCGTTTAGACGTAAAACTGCGTTTAGACGTAAACTGAGTTTAGACGCAAAACTGCGTTTAGACACAAACTGCGCAAACTGTGTTTGGACATAAAAACTGTGTTTTAAACGTAAACTACTTTTAGACGCAAACTGCATTTAGACGTAAAAACTGCGTTTAGACGTAAATTGAGTTTAGACACAAAACTGTGTTTAGACGTAAAACTGTGTTTAGACGCAAAACTACGTTTAGACGCAAACTGTATTTAGACGCAAACTCAGTTTAGACGTAAACTGTGCTTAGACGTAAATTGCGCTTAATCTTAAGTAATCTTAGAATCGGCTTTTACATCGAAATCGTTTTTATCGGACGAACGCAGCTTTCGTTTTTAAATCGTTGAAAGATTTCCGCTGCACTAATTCAACCCCCCCTCTTAGTGCTCTTGATCCTAACAATTGGTATTAGAGCAAGGTTAACTCTCTAACGGATTAAAACCCAAGAGAGATGGCATACGTCGGAAACCAAGAGGGGCATTCTATTACACGTCCACCCATGTTTAGTGGGACGGACTACACCTACTGGAAGACCCGAATGAGGATCTTTCTTATTTCTATGGATTTTGAACTGTGGAACCTTGTTGAAAACGGATTTTCAAAGTCTTCTCTTCCAATGATCGATTGGAATGAATTGGAAAAGAAGGCTTTCGCTCTTAATGCAAAGTCTATGAATGCCTTATTTTGCGCACTTGATAAAAATGAGTTTAATCGTGTTTCAACTTGCGAAACTGTATTTGATATTTGGCACACACTTGAAGTGACCCACGAGGGCACAAGTAGAGTGAAAGAGTCAAAAATCAATCTGTTATTGCATTCTTTTGAACTTTTCCGAATGAAACCGAGTGAAACCATTGGCGACATGTTTACCCGTTTCACGGATGTCGTCAACGATTTGAAAGGACTCGAAAAAAGTTTTTCGGATTTTGAACTCGTAAATAAGATACTAAGATCCCTTCCTAAGAGTTGGGATCCTAAAGTCACTGCTATTCAAGAGGCAAAAGATCTGCGCAACTTCCCTCTTGAAGAACTAATCGGGTCATTAATGACCTACGAAATGACTTGTAAAGCTCATGAAGAGCAAGAAGACATCCTTCCAAAGAACAGGAAGGATATGGCACTCAAAACTTCTGAATGCCACTTGAGAGAAAACTCAAGTGATGAGGACTGTGATGATGACTTGGCACTTTTAACAAGAAAGTTTAAAAAGTTCTTTAAAAGAAACAAGTTTAAGAATGACGCGAAAAATAAACTTGAACCCAAGAAGGACCAAGTAATCTGCTATGAATGCAAAAAGCCGGGACACTACAAGAGTGATTGTTGAATCTCGGATTTTGATGATGAAGTCAATTGTCATTTGTTATCTAATCTATGTGTTGAGATAAGTGTGCAGGATTAACTACGATGAGAGTAAGACAAGCAGCAGGTGTTGCGCCGGAGTCAAGATCATGATCACGTTGGGAGTTCGAGAGTTCGACGGAAGTTCGGACGGTCGTCGGAGGTTCAGCGAGAACAGATCCGAGAAGTCCAGAAGCTTGCCAAGCGAAGCTGGTCGGAACTCGCCAAGTGGATCGTCACAAAGTCTAGGAGTATGCCGGATGTCCGCAGAAGGATCACCGAGGGTTTATCGGATGATCGACGGAAGTTCGCCGGAAACTCGCCGGAAGAAGCGATTGACGCATCGGAGCATAGCTGCAGAAGTTGTCTTAGAGTTAATCGTAGTTAGCACGATGATTAAGCTTGAAAATGGGAGGTGATCCCACTAGCTTAATCTTGGGGCATTTGGGCCCCTGAAAAGATTCAAATTGGGCCGAATGGAGCGAACCATTCGGACCCTAATTGCACCAGGCGGTGCAACCGCCCAGGCCAGGAGGTGCAACCGCCAGGGCTGCGTCTCCCAACTAGTTTGGGCGGTGCAACCGCCCCGGCCAGGCGGTGCAACCGCCCAGAGCTTAATCTTCGAGCTAGACTGGGCGGTGCAACCTCCTCTGTCAAGAGGTAGCACCGCCAGAGCTCAAGTTTCGAGCTCTGCTAGGCGGAGCAACCACCGAGCTCAGACTTCGAGCTTCGCCAGGCGGTGTAACCACCGAGCTCAGTCTTCGAGCTCTTCCAGGCGAGGCAACCACCGAGCTCAGTCTTCGAGCTCTGGCAGAGAGGTGCATCAGCCTGAGATCAGTTTCGAGCTCTGCAAGGTGATGCAACCACCGAGCTCAGACTTCGAGCTCTGCCAGGCGGTGCAACCACCGAGCTCAGTCTTCGAGCTCTGCCAGGCGGTGCAACCATCGAGCTCAGTCTTCGAGCTCTGGCAGAGAGGTGCAATCGCCTGAGCTTAGTCTTTGAGCTCTGCCAGGCGGTGCCACCTCTCCAGTCAAGAGGTGCAACCGCCTGATCCCAGAATTCTGGGATTTGATCGATTTGATCGTTTTGAGCTCCAAATTTGAACTGGGTTGAGGCCTATAAATACCCCACCCATTCAGCATTGAAAAGACACAGATCCACACCGAATTCTTGATCTTTTCAGTGATTCTAAGAGCTCAAATTTGTGTAAAGTCCTAAAGTTCTCCTCCTTCTGTTCTTCAAGTCTTGAGTTATAAAGAGAGGAGAGAAAGGATCTGTAAAGGTTGTCTCCTGAGCCTGTCAAAAGGAGAGAAACTATAAAAGGGCAGTTAGCCTTCGCCCATTGAAGGAAGGCAGCTAGTTGACGTCGGTGACCTCGTCGGAGGAGGAAGCCAAAAGTGGAGTAGGTCAAGACTGACCGAACCACTCTAAATCTCGGTTTGCTTTTACTTTGAGCACTTTATCATTACTGCAAACCTCCTACATTGCTACTGCCCTCTGCGCCTTTATGAACAAGTTTCTAAGCTATGATCTTTCAGAATCTGCATTCAAACGTAAATCGTGTTTTCGTACGATCTTCACACTGCAGCTTATGCTTACATTCGGATTCCATTTATAACTGCAAATTGCTTTCTATGTAAAACGCTTTTCAAGGTTCAAAACTGCTTTTAGACGCAAAACTACATTTAGACGTAAAATTACGTTTAGACGTAAAACTGCGTTTAGACGCAAAACTGCGTTTAGACGTAAAACTGCGTTTAGACGTAAAACTACGTTTAGACGCAAAACTGCGTTTAGACGTAAAACTGCGTTTAGACGTAAAACTGCGTTTGGACGTAAAACTGAGTTTAGACGCAAACTGCGCTTAGACGCAAACTGTGTTTAGACGCAAACTGCGCTTAGACGCAAACTGTGTTTAGACGCAAACTGCGCTTAGACGCAAACTGCACTGTGATTCTGCTTTTATATCGAAATCGTTTTTTATCGGACAAACGCAGCTTTCATTTTTAAATCGCTGTAAGATTTCCGCTGCACTAATTCACCCCCCCTCTTAGTGCTCTCGATCCTAACAGTGATTGTCCCCAAGTCAAAAGAAGAACATCAAAAAGAAGGTGCTTCAAGCAACATGGGACGACTCGAGCACGTCCGAAGAAGAGGAGACCAACACCGAGCAAGTTGCTCATTACGCCCTAATGGCCATCGAAGACGAGGTAACAAATTCATTAGATGCAGATTTATCATTCGATGAATTATTAAATGCTTTCCATGAATTGTTTGATGAGTGTAAGACTATTAGTGGTAAATACAAATTGCTAAAAAAGAAGTATGATAGTCTTATTTACAAGTTTGATAAGTTAAATGCTGAACATAGTGATAGTTTAAACTCATGCATAAAATGCCTTTGATCTAGAAACTCTTCAAAAAGAAAACTTGCTACTTAAGGACACCTTGAAGAAATTCGAGGTTGGTAGCAAGTCATTAAACAAGATCCTTACAAACAAGGGTCATGTTCCCAAAAGAAGTGGGATTGGATTTGTGAGGAGTTCTCACCAAAATCCAACTACCTTCGTAAAAGGCCCCATCTTACATGTTAGACATCAAAGCAAATGCAACTTTTGTTGCAAGTTTGGACATAGGACGCATTATTGTCCATTGAGGAAAATTAGTCCAAACAAATTGATTTGGGTTCCTAAAGGAACCATGACAAATTCTATGCAACATGATAGAAAATGTAGATCTATTTGTGAGGAACCCAAAAGCAAATGGGTACCTAAACATCATCCTTTCTTGTAGAAAACTAAACCATCGCAAGCTATGAGCAAGAGATGGTACCTTGATAGTGGATGCTCAAGGCATATGACCGGAGATCCATCCCAATTCTCTAAGCTCACTAGCATAGACGAAGGATATGTCACCTTCGGAGACAACAACAAGGGTAAAATCATTGGCAAAGGAACCATAGGTAACAAATCCAACTTCTCTATTGAAGATGTTTTGCTAGTTGATGGTCTAAAACATAACCTCTTGAGCATTAGTCAATTATGTGATAAAGGATATATTATCAGATTTGAATCTAATGCTTGCATCATTGAAAAACCACAAAAACATATCTATGATTGCATTAAAACAAAATAACGTATACACTATTGACATCAATGATTTATGTAATGAAATATGTTTTTCTGCTTTAAATGAGAATGTTTGGATATGGCACAGAAGATTAGGTCATGCTAGCATGAAGCTAATCACTCAAATATCATCCAAAGAACTTGTAAGAGGAATTAGTTGTCAAAGGTTTCAACCAAGCAAAATGAAAATGGTATCGTGGTTAGAAACAAGGCTAGATTAGTTGTCAAAGGTTTCAACCAAGAAGAAGGTATCGATTACGAAGAAACCTTCGCTCCTATGGCTCGTGGAAGCCATAAGGATGCTCCTTGCCTACGCTAGCAGTAATAATTTTAAGGTGTTTCAAATGGATGTTAAAAGCGCTTTTCTAAATGGTTTTATCTCCGAAGAAGTTTATGTTGAACAACCTCCTGGTTTTGAAAATGATAGCCTCCCTAATCATGTGTTTAGATTAACTAAAGCTCTCTATGGTTTAAAACAAGCCCCAAGGGCTTGGTATGAGAAACTTAGTTCTTTTCTTATCGAAAATAATTTCACAAAAGGCAAGGTTGATACTACATTATTTATCAAGAATTTTGAAAATAATTTTCTCATTGTTCAGATTTATGTTGATGATATTATCTTTGGCTCTACAAATGAATCTCTCTGTGAATCTTTTGCTAGAACCATGAGTCTTGAATTCGAAATGAGCTTAATGGGAGAATTAACATTCTTCTTAGGTTTACAAATCAAACAATTAAGAAACGGGATCTTTATTAGTCAAACAAAATATGCTATGAATTTATTAAAAAAGTTTAATATGAACAACTCAAAGGCTATTAACACCCCTATGAGCACCTCCACTAAGTTAGAAATTGATGAAAGTGGAGAAAGCGTTAATCAAAAGAATTATAGGGGTATGATAGGAAGTTTACTTTACCTCACTGCCACCAGACCAGACATCATGTTCAGTGTAGGACTTTGTGCTAGATTTCAATCAAACCCTAAGATATCTCATCTCAAAGCAGTCAAAAGAATACTTAGATATCTTAATGGAACCACAAGTCTAGGATTATGGTATGCAAAATCAGAAAATTTTGAGTTAACAGCTTATGCTGATGCGGACTTCGCTGGCTGTAGACTAGATAGAAAAAGCACATTAGGATCATGTCAACTTTTAGGACATGCCCTTGTATCCTGGTCATCTAAGAAACAAAGCTCGGTTGCTCTATCAACAACCGAAGCTAAATATATTGCAGCAAGTGCATGCTGTGCACAAGTTGTATGGATGAAAAACACTTTAGAAGATTACAAAGTGTTGAATCTCGTATTTTGATGATGAAACTACTTGATATATGTTTATAATTTAATCTTCGTTTTGGAGTGACGCAGGATGCTTCGATCAGGATGAGACAATTAAAGCAGGAAAATCATGTTGTGCCGAAGGAACATGTCAGAAGATTGGACGTCGGGCCGGTGGATCGGTCGACGTATCGACAGAAGGCTTTGGGCCGTGAACTCGGGCATCGGGCCAAGAAGAGCGGGTATTGTGCCAAGGATATCGGAGTTGCGGAGTCAACTGGCCGATTGGGCAATAGGCTGCAGGAGAGGACGATGCGCCGAAGAATCGGACGAAGCGTCGAGGGACCAATGACATGTCGAACAACTTGGTTAATTGCTTAGGATTAATTGTCTCGATCGAAGTTTTGTTTTGGTGTGCAGGATTAACTACGATGAGAGTAAGACAAGCAGCAGGTGTTGCGCCGGAGTCAAGATCATGATCACGTTGGGAGTTCGAGAGTTCGACGGAAGTTCGGACGGTCGTCGGAGGTTCAGCGAGAACAGATCCGAGAAGTCCAAAAGCTTGCCAAGCGAAGCTCGTCGGAACTCGCCAAGTGGATCGTCGCAAAGTCCAGGAGTATGCCGGATGTCCGCAGAAGGATCACCGAGGGTTTATCGGATGATCGACGGAAGTTCGCCGGAAACTCGCCGAAAGAAGCGATTTACGCATCGGAGCATAGCTGCAGAAGTTGTCTTAGAGTTAATCGTAGTTAGCACGATGATTAAGCTTGAAAATGGGAGGTGATCCCATTAGCTTAATCTTGGGGCAATTGGGCCCCTGAAAAGATTCAAATTGGGCCGAATGGAGCAAACCATTCGGACCCTGATTGCACCAGGCGGTGCAACCGCCTAGGCCAGGAGGTGCAACCGCCAGGGCTGCGAGACTGGGCGGTGCAACCGCCCCAGCCAAGCGGTGCAACCGCCCAAGATATGTATCCCAGCGAGACTGGGCGGTGCAACCGCCCCAGCCAAGAGGTGCAACCGCCCAGAGCTCAGTCTTCGAGCTAGACTGGGCGGTGCAACCTCCTCTGTCAAGAGGTAGCACCGTCAGAGCTCAAGTTTCGAGCTCTGCCAAGAGGTGCAACCACCGAGCTCAGTCTTCGAGCTCTGGCAGAGAGGTGCAACCTCTCTGGACAGGAGATGCATCGCCTGAGCTCAGTCTTCGAGCTCTGGCAGAGAGGTGCATCAGCCTGAGCTCAGTTTCAAGCTCTGCCAGGTGATGCAACCACCGAGCTCAGACTTCGAGCTCTGCCAGGCGGTGCAACCACCGAGCTCAGTCTTCGAGCTCTGCCAGGCGGTGCAACCATCGAGCTCAGTCTTCGAGCTCTGGCAGAGAGGTGCAATCGCCTGAGCTCAGTCTTCGAGCTCTGCCAGGCGGTGCCACCTCTCCAGTCAAGAGGTGCAACTGCCTGATCCCGGAATTCCGGGATTTGATCATTTTGAGCTCCAAATTTGAATTGGGTTGGGGCCTATAAATACCCCACCCATTCAGCACTGAAGAGATGCAGATCCACACCGAATTCTTGATCTTTTCAGTGATTCTAAGAGCTCAAATTTGTGTAAAGTCCTAAAGTTCTCCTCCTTCTGTTCTTCAAGTCTTGAGTTGTAAAGAGAGGAGAGAAAGGATCTGTAAAGGTTGTCTCCTGAGCCTGTCAAAAGGAGAGAAACTGTAAAAAGGCAGTTAGCCTTCGCCCATTGAAGGACGGCAGCTAATTGACGTCGGTGACCTCGTCGGAGGAGGAAGCCAAAAGTGGAGTAGGTCAAGACTGACCGAACCACTCTAAATCTCTGGTTTGCTTTTACTTTGAGCACTTTATCATTACTGCAAACCTCCTACATTGCTACTGCCCTCTGCGCCTTTACGAACAAGTTTCTAAGCTCTGATCTTTCAGAATCTGCATTCAAACGTAAATCGTGTTTTCGTACGATCTTCACACTGCAGCTTACGCTTACATTCGGATTCCATTTATAACTGCAAATTGCTTTCTACGTAAAATGCTTTTCAAGGTTCAAAACTGCTTTTAGACGCAAAACTACATTTAGACATAAAACTACGTTTAGACGTAAAACTACGTTTAGACGTAAAACTGCGTTTAGACGCAAAATTGCGTTTAGACGTAAAACTGCGTTTAGACGTAAAACTGCGTTTGGACGTAAAACTGCGCTTAGACGCAAACTACGCTTAGACGCAAACTGAGCTTAGACGCAAACTGTGTTTAGACGCAAACTGCGCTTAGACGCAAACTGCGCTTAGACGCAAACTGCACTGTGATTCTGCTTTTATATCAAAATCGTTTTTTATCGGACGAACGCAGCTTTCGTTTTTAAATCGCTGTAAGATTTCCGCTGCACTAATTCACCCCCCCTCTTAGTGCTCTCGATCCTAACAATTGGTATCAGAGCGGTGTATTTCTCATTTCGGATTTACACCCGAGAGAAATGGCTCTTCAAGAGGGCTTTTCGGTCTTTCGTCCACCGTTGTTTAACGGATTTGACTACACTTATTGGAAAACTCGAATGAGAGTTTTCTTGATTTCTACGAATTTAGACTTATGGAGTATCATTGAAAACGGTTTTCAACTTCCCTCTAAACCGATGAACAAATGGTCGGATTTGGAGAAGAAGAATTTTTCTTTAAACGCAAAGGCTATGAATGCCTTATTTTGCGCATTGGACAAAAATGAGTTCAATCGGATTTCTACGTGTGAAACGGCTTTTGACATTTGGCGAATTCTTGAAATCACGCATGAGGGAACTAGTAGAGTCAAACACTCGAAAGTTAACTTTTTATTGCATGATTTTGAGTTTTTTCAAATGCAACCAAGCGAGACTATAGGCGACATGTACACCCGTTTCACGGATGTCGTCAATAGTTTAAGAGCTCTTGGAAAAAGTTTTTCGGATTTTGAACTCGTAAACAAGATTTTGCATTCTCTTTCTAAAAAGTGGGATTCAAAAGTAACTGCAATACAAGAAGCTAAAAATCTAAACAACTTACCACTTGAAGAACTAATTGGTTCATTGATGACATATGAAATGGTGCACAATGCACATGATGAACATGTTGAACAAACCAACCTTCCAAAGAACAGGAAGGATTTGGGACATAGAACATTTGAAGACCACTCGAGCGTAAGCTCAAGTGATGGCGAACTTAAACTACAAATGAAACGAAAATTAAAAAGCAAAAAGAATGGAAATACTTGCTTTAAACGCAAGAAGAAGAGCAAAAATTGGGATGAATCGAGCTCCTCCGAAGACGAGGAGAAAATCAACAAAGGCGAGGTGGCAAACTACGCCTTTACGCCTTTCAACGCTGAGGTAATCAAAATGCCCTTAATTTACTTTGAAATTACATGATGCTTTTCATAAAGCATTTTTTTTTTTAATTTTCTTGAAAATTGCATGTTTAATAATCTTATAATGAAAATACAAACAATTAGGAATCATGATTATCATTCTAGTAATTTTAAAAATAATCATGAAAATTGCATGTTTATGATAAACAAAATGATTTTGATTAAAAATACCTTATGAAATCATGCTATATGTGGTTGAGAAGTAATAATGTGTATCATGTTAATTTCCATTGTTATTTCTCAATGAAATCATGAATCTATTTATAAATTTTGTGAGCCATAAAAATGATTTTGATAATTTAAAATTGAAATAAGTTTTATCAGAATCATAATCTTGATTTATCAAATTGAATGAATTGAAAATGAATAATGAATTTTCTCTTGAATGATTATGACTTATATTCCTTGTATTCATGATATGATTTTTATACAATTCTTTGTACTCATGAAATATTTATCTCATCACCCAATTATTCCTTTTCAATACTCCTCAAGTGATGATATGAATGCATGAGATATTCATGAATTTATTTTGATGTATGCAAATGAGAAGTTTCGATCATGCATGGTAGGATGCAATGTGACAAATTAATATCATGATTATTTAAAATATTTAAGATTTGGAATGATGCACATGTTTTTTTTAATGTATATCATGAATGCTTTAAATGATAAATGTTTGGAATCATGATTAAAATGAAGTGATAAATACTGATTTAATGTTCGGTATCATGAATACTTCATTATCATACATTAAAATAGTGATAAATATTTTGAAAATAAATGATTGTATCATGTTAGTTGATTTTATATATTGTGCATGATAAGCTATAAGTGGTGATTGAAACAATGATTGAAATAATATGAATGATGATTTGGAATGATGCATATAATAATGAGTTTATTTGTTTTGAAAATGTGCATGTTTTAATTTGAAAATATAATGATGCACAAATAAGATTGATACTAACCTTTGTCATGATTTAAAAATTGATGTAAAGGGTTTTTCCCTTCTTTTTGACAATGACAAAAGGGGAGATAGCTAGCTTGCACAATTCAAGAAGAAAGCAAAAATTGCACTTCTCAAAAGGGAAGAAATTGCTATCTTGAACATCACTAAGAAGTGCTATCTTGCAGATCTCAAGACACACAAATGCAATCATGCAAAATTTGTAATTTTGCACATCATTAAAATTTATGATGCTTTGGTGATTATGCATGTTCTAAAATGTTATAAAATTCACTAGCTTGCATGATGTAGAACTTAGCTATATTGAACATCACCAAGGAATGCTATCTTGCCTATCTCAAGAAGCAAAAAGTTCACTTGCACATCTAGCAAAACTTATATTTCAAGAAGCAAGAGTTGCTTTCTTGAACATCTCAAAATTGCTAGCTTGCGGGTCTTAAAATTTAGAAATTTTTTGCTAGCTTGTATATGGTAAACTTGCTATCATACTACCATGATGATGAGCATGTCTTATCTTTATGATTGTATTTGAAAAACTATGTCAAAAATACGTCCTAATGATTGAACGTGTTAAAATTATTTTTTGAACCTTCTTGATTGAATGATCGAATCGCTTGATTGGCATAATGATTTTATACAATTACATGTTGAAAATTATGTGCTTGAATACAAAACTTCCATGATAACAAGTATGCTTTACCTTCATGATTATAATATCTATAGCAAAACCTTGTCCGAATGGAAGAAAGAGTCAAATTTCGTTTTCGGAGTCTCTTGAATCTAACATATCAAGTTCACTCTCTTCCAAACTTAACAAGCATATGTCATATCAAGTTTAGTTCATATCATTGATTTTTGACATATGTAATTAACTAGCAAATACATCTCTCATACACACATCATGTGAAAGATAATTTTTGAGAAATGGATTTGATGAATATGGATGAAAGTGTTTTTACTTGCAAGGATTTATTTCACATACATAACAACAAGCACTTATTTGCTTATATCGTTCTCCGTTTTGTTGATGACAAAGGGGGAGAAATATATGAATTGATGCTATCAAGACTGATGCTATGCTTGCATCATCAAGAGATATATGAATTGATATGATTGCCATATTTGCAATGCTTGCATCATTAAGAGATATATGAATTGATGCTATGATTGCCAAACTTGCATTATGCCATGTTTGCATCATGCGTTAAGATATCAAGAACTTGTATCGTAATTTTACGCATTGATATCTTACCATGTGATGAAATGCTACAATTGATAAACACTTGAAATGTTTGCGTTATGATATCAAAAGCTTACATCGCAATTTTTCATGTTGATATTTGATATTAGCAAACTTGCATGATGATAAAACTTGATATTATGATTTTCATGCAATAAGTTGAACCAATATCACACACAAACGATTAATTGTGATACTTCTCCTTTTTGTTGATGACAAAGGGGGAGAAGTATGTTGATGACATGACATGTGATGCATAAGTTTATGCATATGTTCATGTTGACGTGTTGCAAGTATTCATGATGAATATTGCAATGACTTGAATTCAGTTTGAATTCAAGGTTCTATCAATATGACATATTGATAGGGGGAGTTTGTTTAAACTCTGGGAGTTAAGGTTAACTCCGTTTATGATGACATGTTGCTTAGATTTTTGAATCTAAGAGTTTCTATCAATATGGCATATTGATAGGGGGAGTTTGTTTAAACTCCGGGAGTTAAGTTTAACTCCGTCATCAAGTAGTTGTCATCATCAAAAAGGGGGAGATTGTTGAATCTCGTATTTTGATGATGAAACTACTTGATATATGTTTATAATTTAATCTTCGTTTTGGAGTGACGCAGGATGCTTCAATCAGGATGAGACAATTAAAGCAGGAAAATCATGTTGTGCCGAAGGAACATGTCAGAAGATTGGACGTCGGGCCGGTGGATCGGTCGACGTATCGACAGAAGGCTTCGGGCCGTGAACTCGGGCATCGGGCCAAGAAGAGCGGGTATTGTGCCAAGGATATCGGAGTTGCGGAGTCAACTGGCCGATTGGGCAATAGGATGCAGGAGAGGTCGATGCGCCGAAGAATCGGACGAAGCGTCGAGGGACCAATGACATGTCGGACAACTTGGTTAATTGCTAAGGATTAATTGTCTCGATCGAAGTTTTGTTTTGGTGTGCAGGATTAACTACGATGAGAGTAAGACAAGCAGCAGGTGTTGCGCCGGAGTCAAGATCATGATCACGTTGGGAGTTCGAGAGTTCGACGGAAGTTCGGACGGTCGTCGGAGGTTCAGTGAGAACAGATCCGAGAAGTCCAGAAGCTTGCCAAGCGAAGCTCGTCGGAACTCGCCAAGTGGATCGTCGCAAAGTCCAGGAGTATGCCGGATGTCCGCAGAAGGATCACCGAGGGTTTATCGGATGATCGATGGAAGTTCGCCGGAAACTCGCCGGAAGAAGCGATTGACGCATCGGAGCATAGCTGCAGAAGTTGTCTTAGAGTTAATCGTAGTTAGCACGATGATTAAGCTTGAAAATGGGAGGTGATCCCATTAGCTTAATCTTGGGGCAATTGGGCCCTTGAAAAGATTCAAATTGGGCCGAATGGAGCGAACCATTCGGACCCTGATTGCACCAGGCGGTGCAACCGCCTAGGCCGGGAGGTGCAACCGTCAGGGCTGCGAGACTAGGCAGTGCAACCGCCCCAGCCAAGCGGTGCAACCGCCCAAGATATGTCTCCCAGCGAGACTGGGCGGTGCAACCGCCCCAGCCAAGAGGTGCAACCGCCCAGAGCTCAGTCTTCGAGCTAGACTGGGCGGTGCAACCTCCTCTGTCAAGAGGTAGCACCGCCAGAGCTCAAGTTTCGAGCTCTGCCAAGAGGTGCAACCACCGAGCTCGGTCTTCGAGCTCTGGCAGAGAGGTGCAACCTCTCTGGACAGGAGATGCATCGCTTGAGCTCAGTCTTCGAGCTCTGGCAGAGAGGTGCATCAGCTTGAGCTCAGTTTCGAGCTCTACCAGGTGATGCAACCACCGAGCTCAGACATTGAGCTCTGCCAGGCGGTGCAACCACCGAGCTCAGTCTTCGAGCTCTGCTAGGCGGTGCAACCATCGAGCTCAGTCTTCGAGCTCTGGCAGAGAGGTGCAATCGCCTGAGCTCAGTCTTCGAGCTCTGCCAGGCGGTGCCACCTCTCCAGTCAAGAGGTGCAACCGCCTGATCCCGGAATTCCGGGATTTGATTGTTTTGAGCTCCAAATTTGAATTAGGTTGGGGCCTATAAATACCCCACCCATTCAGCACTGAAGAGATACAGATCCACACCGAATTCTTGATCTTTTCAGTGATTCTAAGAGCTCAAATTTGTGTAAAGTCCTAAAGTTCTCCTCCTTCTGTTCTTCAAGTCTTGAGTTGTAGAGAGAGGAGAGAAAGGATCTGTAAAG
The DNA here is from genome assembly GCF_036884655.1 of Musa acuminata AAA Group. Taxonomy (NCBI): domain Eukaryota; kingdom Viridiplantae; phylum Streptophyta; class Magnoliopsida; order Zingiberales; family Musaceae; genus Musa; species Musa acuminata. Next base: position 23,485,894 of record NC_088333.1, on the reverse strand, counting down.
GTTGTCTCCTAAGCCTGTCAAAAGGAGAGAAACTGTAAAAAGGCAGTTAGCCTTCGCCCATTGAAGGAAGGCAGCTAGTTGACGTCGGTGACCTCGTCGGAGGAGGAAGCCAAAAGTGGAGTAGGTCAAGACTGACCGAACCACTCTAAATCTCTGGTTTGCTTTTACTTTGAGCACTTTATCATTACTGCAAACCTCCTACATTGCTACTGCCCTCTGCGCCTTTACGAACAAGTTTCTATGCTCATATCTTTCAGAATATGCATTTAAACGTAAATCGTGTTTTCGTATGATCTTCACACTGCAGCTTACGCTTACATTCGGATTCCATTTATAACTACAAATTGCTTTCTACGTAAAACGCTTTTCAAGGTTCAAAACTGCTTTTAGACGCAAAACTACATTTAGACGTAAAATTACGTTTAGACGTAAAACTGTGTTTAGACGCAAAACTGCGTTTAGACGTAAAACTACGTTTAGACGTAAAACTGCGTTTAGACGTAAAACTGCGTTTAGACGCAAAACTGCGTTTAGACATAAAACTGCGTTTAGACATAAAACTGCGTTTAGACGTAAAACTGCGTTTGGACGAAAACTGCGCTTAGACGCAAACTGCGCTTAGACGCAAACTGTGCTTAGACGCAAACTGCGCTTAGACGCAAACTGCGTTTAGACACAAACTGCGCTTAGACGCAAACTGTGTTTAGACGCAAACTGCGCTTAGACGCAAACTGCGCTTAGACGCAAACTGCACTGTGATTCTGCTTTTATATCGAAATCGTTTTTTATCGGACGAACGCAGCTTTCGTTTATAAATCGCTGTAAGATTTCCGCTGCACTAATTCACCCCCCCCCCCCCTCTTAGTGCTCTCGATCCTAACACAAAGTTCATCTTAAAGATATTCCCATTAAATGTGATAACACGAGTGCAATATGCTTGACTAAAAATCCTATACAACACTCAAGAACAAAACATATTGATATTAGACATCACTTTATACGAGATCATGTCACTAATCATGACGTAACCATAGAGTTCATTGATACCAAACATCAACTGGCTGACATTTTTACAAAACCTCTAAATGAAGAACAATTTGATTTCATTAAAAGAGAATTAGGAATGTTGATGTGTCCGAATAGATGAATTTGTTAAAATTATTTTTCGGACTATATTGAATGATCAGATCACTTGATTGCCATGTTTATATGTGAAAATCTGTAACAAAATCTTGTCCAAATGCATCTTATTTGTTCGAATGCTATAAAACAGATTTTCTCGTACACCTTCATGAAAAATAAGTTTCTGAAATAAATTTGATGAAGTGATTCATGTGTATGTATTCCATCCTGCAAAATCTTTACATAGACAATGGATTATAACAAAAAGGGGAAGTCGTATTTAAAGCAATCTATGTAAAATTCCTCTATAAATTATTTTCATAGTATCATAATTACTATGCTTTTTGTTGATGACAAAGGGGGAGATATATGAATTGATAAACACTGCCATGATTAGAAATACTATGAGTGATGCTATAAACACTGCTATGATTATGCCATCCTTGCATCACCAAGAGATATATGAACATGTGCTAAAGTTGATATCTTATCATGTGAAGAAAATGCAAAACTTGCTAGAATATTTCAAATGTGTGCATCATGTAATAGTGCTTCACAGCTTTATATGATAATGTTCAAACTACATGATGAATAGTTACAAACACAATCATACAAACTTGATGATGTATGTCAAGCCTTGACATCATTCTTGAAGAGATACATCATGATGGGTATCATGATGGGAGTATTGATAAGTTTAACTGATCTAACTTATCAATACGTCACTTGAATTCATAGGTCTTGAATTCAAGGTTGACTTATCTCAACTATGACATATAGACAGGGGGAGTTAAGGATAACTCCATTATCAATTGATTGTCATCATCAAAAAGGGGGAGATTGTTGAATCTCGGATTTTGATGCTGAAGTCAATTGTCATTTGTTGTCTAATCTATGTGTTGAGATAAGTGTGCAGGATTAACTACGATGAAAGTTAGACAAGCAGCAGGAGTTGCGCCAGAGTCAAGATCATGATCACGTTGGGAGTTCGAGAGTTCGACGGAAGTTCGGACGGTCGTCGGAGGTTCTACGAGAACAGATCCGAGAAGTCCAGAAGCTTGCCAAGCGAAGCTCGTCGGAACTCGCCAAGTGGATCGTCGCAAAGTCCAGGAGTTTGCCGGAAGTCCGCAGAAGAATCACTGAGGGTTCATCGGATGATCGACGAAAGTTCGCCGGAAACTCGCCGGAAGAAGCGATTGCCGCATTGGAGCAAAGCTGCAGAAATTGTCTTAGATTTAATCATAGTTAGCACATTGATTAAGTTGGAAAATGGGAGGTGATCCCATTAGCTTAATCTTGGGGCAATTGGGCCCCTGAAAAGATTGAAATTGGGCCGAATGGAGCTAACCATTCGGACCCTGGTTGCACCAAGAGGTGCAATCGCCTAGGCCAGGAGGTGGCACCGCCTGGGCTAAGTCTCCCAGCGAGACTGGGCGGTGCAACCGCCCCAGCCAGGAGGTGCAACCGCCTGAGCTCAGTCTTCGAGCTAGACTGGGCGGTGCAACCTCCCTGACAGAGAGGTAGCACCACCAGAGCTCAGTCTTAGACGCAAACTGTATTTAGACGCAAACTCAGTTTGGACGTAAACTGTGCTTAGACGTAAACTGCGCTTAATCTTAAGTAATCTTAGAATCGACTTTTACATCGAAATCGTTTTTATCGGACGAACGCAGCTTTCGTTTTTAAATCGCTGAAAGATTTCCGCTGCACTAATTCACCCCCCCCCCCCCCCCCCCCTCTTAGTGCTCTTGATCCTAACACTTGTAAGGGTTGTCTCCTAAACCCCTGAAAAGGAGAAAAGGGGTGTAAAAGGTGATTGGCCTTTGCCTATTGATGGAAGGCCTCTAGTGGACGCCGGTGACCTCGTTAGAGGAGGAAGCCGAAAATGGATGTAGGTGAAGTTGACCAAACCACTCTAAAACTCGGTTTGTATTTACTTTGAGCAACTTTCTTTTATAGCAAACTGCCTCTCCTCCTTACTGTGCTTTAACTTCGTCTATATACGCTTTCAAAATTATTATCTTTACGAAACGGCATTTCATCGGAAACAAATTTTATCGTACGAAAGTTTTAAACCGACGTTATTTTACCACTTCACTAATTCACCCCCTCTTTTAGTACCGACCCTTGATCCTAATAATTGGTATCAGAGCATCGTTTTCTAACTTGGTTGAACACTCAAATAGAAATGGCTCTTTTTGACTTTCAAGAGGGCCACTCTCTCATTCGTCCTCCCTTTTCCAATGAGATGGACAACACATTTTGGAAAACTCGAATGAGAGTTTTCATACTTTCTTTAGATTTGAACTTAGGGAAACATTGTCGAATCTGGTTTTAAAATGTCTTCTCTTCAAATGAAAGATTGGAATGATTTGGAGAAGTAGACGTTTTCTTTAAATGCTAGAGCTATGAATGCTTTGTTTTGTGCCTTAGATAAAATATAGTTTAATCAGGTTTCTTTATGTGAAACGACATTCGATATTTGGTATATTATGGAAATCACATATGAAGGCATGAATAAAGTTAAAGATTCTAAAATCAATCTTTTAATATACGATTTTGAACTGTTTCATATGAAACTGTTAGGACTCTAGCTAGGAGAGTCCTAATTGAGAGGGACATTCATGTAAAACCTACCTAAGCCGACTCTTATTAAAGAGGTAAAGAGGCTAGCTAGGGTTAGGAGGTTATTTCTTAAAGAAGAATTAGGAGTTATAAGGGAATAGGAGTCTTAAGTAGGAGTCCTATTAGGAGTTGGTTAGAAGTAGGAGTCTTGAGTAGGAATCCTATTAGGAGTTAAGGTTTAGAAGCCCTATAAATAGCCATATATTCCTCCTCTTTTCATAAGCAATAGATGAATCTTTTCTGCAGCCTTTGAGCAGCAACTTGGAGGGAGGAACCCCTATAGAGTTCCAAGGAGGCTGATCCCCTAAAAAGATCAACCACAAGTTTAGAATCAACAAGGGTTCTAACACCTGGTATCAGAGCAGCATTCTTGGCATCTCACTGCCCTTCCACAGCCATCCATCAACCCTCCATAACTCTCCAAAGCAATTCCCACAATTGCTTAAAAGATAATCGCCAAATTCCGCCATCATCTCCACCACCGTGGATCATCCCGTGAATTGCAATAGGTTTTGGTTTCCTACCTTAGTGCTACTACAATTTAGTTATCCCTATTCAAAAATCCAAAAAAAAAAAAATATTCCTATATTGCTGCATAAACTTTTCATCACAAAGTTTTCATCTCTACAATGAAAGATACATTGCAGAATTTCAGCCGCATAGCACTGTTTGTTTGATCTTGATACTATATTTTCTCTGTCATATAAACTAAGATATTACTGTCAATTCCCTCCTCAAATGTCTCAAATTTTTGGTGGAGATTTCATCGAGAAACCGCTGTTTCTTCGACGATAATTCTGCTCTTACAAGACAACACAATTCTGCAGCAAACTTTCACTGATTTCTATCAAACCTATACATGCCTTTAACCCGTCAATAAAAGAGAGATCATAACATCACATATTTGGAGTCATATACTATGGCATCTGAGGAGGCAATCAATGCTAAATTTGAAGCCTTTGAGGCATGAATGGAGGATAAGATTCAGACTCTCCTTACCGAATTCAGTTTGGGCCGACCACAAAGCCCGAAGAATTCACATCAAGGAGAGAGCTCTAACCAATCACATCATACCCAAAAAGATGACTTCCAAGAGAGGGGAGGCTCTATGACCGACCCCAACTATTCACGCATGAGAGTTGACTTCCCTAAATGGGAAGAAGGAGACCCAATTGGCTGGATCTCGCGCGCGGAGCGATATTTTCGGTACCATAAAACTGCGGATGCATCCATGGTAAAAATTACAGCTATACATCTTGAAGGGGATGCCATACAATGGTTTGACTAGTTTAAACATACTTATGGAGTCCTTTCATGGCGATAATTCAAAGGACTACTGATCCACTTCGAACCAACTTATTACGAGAACATTGACGGACAACTAGCAAAGATCCGACAAACCTCCACCATTCATGAGTACCAAACCAGGTTTGAAAGGTTATCTAATCAAACTCATGATTGGTCTGAAAAATAGTTATTGAGGACCTTTATTGAGGGCTTCAAGCCAGAGATCCGGGGAGAAGTTAGGCGCGACAACCATACACGCTTATGGCAGTCATCTCTTTCGCACGACTTCAAGAGGAGCGATTGAACCATGAAGCCCGGAGGAGTAGGATCACTCCATGACCTACAATACTAAAGCCTTCAGCCCCCCCTACAATCAACCGAGTCCCTGCACCAAAAAGGTTAACAAGAGAAGAACTTTGGGAGCGATCTGCGAAGGGGTTATGTTGGCATTGCAACGAGCCATGGAGCTGTTAGAACCCTTGCCGATTCTAAACTTGGGGTTGATCTCTTTAAGGGATCGGCCTCCTTAGAACTCTATAGGGGTTCCTCCCTCCATGTTGCTGCTCAAAGACTACATAAAAGATTCTTCTATTGCTTAAGAAAGGAGAAGGAATACATGACTATTTATAGGGCTTCTAAACCCTAACTCCTAATAGGACTTCTACTTAAGACTCTTACTTCTAACCAACTCCTAATAGGACTCATACTCAAGACTCCTATTCCCATACAACTCCTAATTCTTCTCTAAGAAAAAACCTCCTACATGAATGTCCCTCTCAATTAGGACTCTCCTAACTCGAGTCCTAACATAATGTGCCTCTCAATTAGGACTGTCCTAGCTAGAGTCATAACAGAATATCCCTCTCAATTAGGACTCTCCTAGCTATAGTCCTAACAGAACCGCACTCTTCAAATCAGCCTTGCCCTCAAGGCTGAGATTCCATGAACTCAGGGAACCGGGTCTTCAGCTCCTAATATGGTTCCCATATGGCATCTTCAAGTGGTAGATTATTCCAATGCACTAGTACTTCAGTAGAGGGATGTCGGCGACGCATCACGATCCTGCGATCGAGGATGGCTTGTGGTTGGGCTTGAATAACTCCATCCTCAGTTGTGTTAGGCAGTTCGATCTGGGGTGACTCGTGATCTCCCAACTTGGGCTTTAGGCATGATACGTGGAAGACAGGGTGAATTTTGGCATCCTCAGGTAATTTAAGTCTGTACGCCACGGCTCCAATACGCTCTGTGATTTGATAGGGCCCATAAAAATGTGGGGATAGCTTCATGGAGGCTCGAGTGTTGATAGAGAGTTGCCTGTATGGTTGTAGGCAAAGATAAACCCAATCTCCCATTGAAAATTCTCTTTCACTTCGTCGTGTGTTGGCTTGCTGCTTCATTCTGGCTTGAGCGGTAGAGAGATTATCTTTTAACAGTTGTAAGAGTTTATCCCTATCAATCAATTCTTGGTCAACTGATAGAACCCTTGCAGATTCTAAACTTGGGGTTGATCTCTTTTGGGGATCGGCCTCCTTGGAACTCTATAGGGGTTCCTCCCTCCAAGTTGCTGCTCAAAGGCTGCAAAAAAGATTCATCTATTGCTTATGAAAAGAGGAGGAATACATGACTATTTATAGGGCTTCTAAACCCTAACTCCTAATAGGACTCCTACTTCTAACCAACTCCTAATAGGACTCCTACTTAAGACTCCTATTCCTTTACAACTCCTAATCCTTAAGACTCATATTCCTTTACAACTCCTAATTCTTCTTTAAGAAACAACCTTCTAACCCTAGCCGACCTCTTTACCTCTTTAATAGGGGTCGGCTTAGGTAGGTTTTACATGAATGTCCCTCTCAATTACGACTCTCCTAGCTAGAGTCCTAACAGACCCGCCCTCTTCAAATCAGCCTTGTCCTCGAGGCTGACGATTCATGAATTCTGGGAATTTGATCTTTAAGTTATCGTAGTTTTCCCTTGTGGCATCTTCTGATAATAGGTTCGCCCACTGTATTAGCACTTCAGTAGTGGGTCGTCATCGTTGAGTCACATTTTGTCGATCAATAATAGCACTTGGTTGGGTCTGGAGTTCTCCTTGCGTAGTCATATTTGGTGGGTGGCTTTGGGTTATCTCCAAGCACCTATTTACAACTTTTGTATGGACATCGTTTTGTGGGTAATATGTCATACTCATTTTCAATTTAATACCCTGCATATGGAATAACTTTGTCCAAAATCTGCTTGTGAAGATGCAAGTAGAATTTATCACAAGCATAATGCATCCCTTATAGTGTAATTCTTTTGAGTCCCAATTATAATGAGCCACGGAGCTTGGTGCTTCCTCCAATTTTTATAAAATCTGCTTGGTGCTTATAATCCTACTAGTCTCTGAATCTTCCTGCCATTCTATCTTAATATCCTCAAGGAAGTCGCTGGTCGGAAGTGAAACGATCGAAACTTCAGCTTGCTCGGTTAGTTGCGAAAGCGCATGTGCAAGAACATTCTCTTTCCCCTTTTTGTAAGTTGTTTCATAATCAAATCTAAAAAGTTTTGTTACCCATTTTTGCTGCTCAGGGGATGATAACTTTCGCTCCAAAACGTACTTAAAGCTTTTTTGGTCGGTTTTAATTTGAAATCGTCGACCAATCAAGTAGGGTCTCCACCGCGTTGCTGCACGCACAATGGCGAGCATCTCCTTATCATATGTTGACTTATTTTGATAGGAGGGAGATAATGCCTTGCTAGTGTATGCGAGTGGTCGACCATCTTGCATGAGAATTGCTCCAATTCTGACTCTAGATGTGTCGGCCACAATAATGAAGGGTCGGTTGAAATCTGGTAGTGTTAGCACTAGCGTCGTCGTCATAGCTGCCTTAAGTTTGTCGAAGGCAGCGGAGGCTCTGTCCGACCATTGGAAGACATCTTTTTTCAGTAAGGAAGTAACTGGTGCACTAATCTCTCTATAGTTTCTCACGAACTTGCAGTAGTAGCCTGTTAAACCCAGAAAGCCATGTAGCAATTTTATGTTCCTCGGGGTCAGCCAGTTTTGCATTACTCCAATTTTGAAGGGGTCTACTACCACACCTTCCTCTGATATGATATGCCCAAGATATTCCACCTTCTTTTTAAGAAAGCAAAAATTCATAGTGGTTGTTGTGTGTTCAAAAGGTGGTTTTCGGTATGTCTTCTTCGCATACTCGTATTTGATGATACTCGGATCGAAGGTCCAGCTTTGTGAAGATTTGTACTCCCTTAGCAACTCATCTACTACTGGAATAGGGTATTTATCCTTGATGGTTATGCCATTGAGAGCTCGGTAATCAACACATAATCGCCATATTCCATCCTTCTTTCGTATGAGGAGCACCGGTGAAAAGTAGGGGCTGCAACATGGCCGAATAACTCATATTTTAAGCATCTCTTTTATAATCCTTTCTATTTCATCCTTCTGGAGATATGGATACTAATATGGCTGAGCATTTACTGTAGATTTGCTTGGAAGAATCGTTATACAATGATCATGCCGACGGGTAAGAGGTAGGTTGCACAGTTCGTCAACTATATCTTAAAATTCAGCAAGCAAAGGAAGTAGATTGTGTTAGGATCGGAGCGGCACTAAGAGGGGGGGTGAATTAGTGCAACGGATTAAAACTTCGGTTTTAGTAAATCTTTCGTACGATAAGAACGGAACTTGAAAAGCTTAATCTTGAAAGTGTATTCTTAAATATGCGCAGCAAAAGTAATAAGGAACTAAAGCATATAAGAAGGTTTGCAATAATGTAAATAGCAATAATGAAATGCAAACCAAGGATCACGCCGATTTTAGAGTGGTTCGGTCAAATGACCTACTCCACTTGCGAGGCCCCTCTTCGATGAGGCTCCCACCTTCCACTAGCAAGTCTCTTGAAATGGAAGGGTAAATACCCCTCTTACAACTCTTTACAAGCGGTTCACTCTCTTACAAACTTTTAGCAAGAAAGAAGGAGGTGAACACTAGCAAATTGAAAACAAGACTATCTAAGACTTTTCTAGGGCCTTTCTCTCAAACACTTGCTGCTCAAAAGGTTGTATTCTCAGCTGAGTTTTGAGGGGTATTTATAGGCCTCAAGAGGATTCAAATTTGGGCTCCAAAATTTGGGCTCCAAATTTGAATTCTCTTTGGTTTCCCGATGCTGGCGGTGCCACCGCCCAGCCGAGCGGTGCCACCGCCCAGTCGAGCGGTGCCACCGCCCAGTGCTCGAGTGCTGGGCGGTGCAACCGCCCAGCCCAGGAGGTGTCACCGCCCAGCTCTCGGGTGCTGGGCGGTGCCACCGCCTACAGTGTTTTCAGCCCGACTACAGTGTTTTCAGCCACTAGTTGGGCTTCAATCTTGGCCTAAACTAGTCCGAACTCGGGCCCAATTGGCCCATAACCAGGATATAGGATTATCTTCTTAATCCTAATCCTAATTACAAGTGAACTACATAACAAAACACATCCTAAGCAATTTTATCAACCGCGAACGTCAAGTCTTGTTCCGGCGAGCTTTCCGACGAACTTCTTCCGACGGGGTCCAAGCACGCTCCTGAACTTGTGATGACTTTAAAGAGTAGCCGAGACTTCTCGGTGATCTCTGCGAACCTACGACGATCTCTTCGGCGAACTTCCAATAGGTTCCTGATTTCTTCTCGGTTGGTTCCATCAGCATCTCCGACGATTCTTCGGACTCTTAAACGTTCATCGAACTTGACTCCGGTATTCTTGCTTTGTGTTTTCTGGTTATCGTAGTTAATCCTGCACAGCAAGCCAAAACTCTACTCCGATCTAGACAGTTATTACAACGCGAATCGACATTACGTTGCCCGGCATGTCATTGGTTGACGCTTCGTCCGATTCTTCAGCGCATCGTCCTCTTTTGCGACTTGTTGCCCAATCGGCGGTTGACCTCCGCAACCCCGATATCCTTGGTGCAATTCCGCTCTTGGCCCGATGCCCGACGTCCGAAGCCTTCTGCCATCCAATATCCTAACGTGATCTCCTCCGGCGCAACGTCAATTCCTCTTGCGTTAACTCTCAAATCCTGATCGAGTAGACCTGCATCACTCAAAATGCAGTTAAACATCTAAACACAATCAATTAGTTTCATCATCAAAATCCGAGATTCAACAATCTCCCCCTTTTTGATGATGACAACTAATTGATGACTAACGGAGTTAACCTTAACTCCCCGGAGTTTAACCAAACTCCCCCTATCAATATGCCATTGATAGAACACTTGGATTATCCCAAATCCAAGTAACATTCATCATATGTTATGAAAAACATTTAAACCATCATGCAAATATATATAAAATATTCAATTCAATGCATGAAGTCATCAATATACTTCTCCCCCTATGTCATCAACAAAAAGGAGAAGTACCTACTCTTATGTGTTTAGAAATAAAAAGTTCCATACATTGCATGAAACACATAGTATCAAATTTTATCATCATGCAATCTAGCAATTAAAGATGTGTAAGTTTAGCATGTTTGCTTTTCTTGAGATAACAACTAATTGCTTCTCTTTAGACTACAAGCTAGCAATTTTCATGATATGCAAGTTGCATATTTTTGCTTCCTTTGCAATGTTTGAGCAAGCAATTTTGCTTCCGTAACAAGTTAGCATGTTTTGTATTATACAAGCTAGCAAATACAAGATAGCTTTCTTGTAGAAGTGTGTAAGCTATTGATTCTTGCTTCCTTTTGTAATGTGTAGGTTGAAGTCTTGCTTCTTGAGATAGACAAGATAGTGATGTTCAAGAAGACAACTTTTGCTTCTTGAAATAAGCAAGTTAGCAATCTTTGCTACTTAAGATAGGCAAGCTAGCAATCAAGTTTTTGCATCTTCTTGACTTGTGCAAACTAGCTATCTCCCCCTTTGTCATTGTCAAAAAGAAGGGAAGACCTTTTACATCAATTATGACAAAGGTAAGTATTAATTTTATTTGTGCATCATTATATATTCAAATTAACACATACACAATTTCAATAACCTTATTTTTCATGCACGATACCGAAAAATAAATCAATCATCATTAATAAGCATATCATACATGATACTCAAACATTAAAATTTTTAAGCATTTATCAACATGTTGATCATGATACCAAATACTCATCATTTAAAGCATTCATGATACACATCATGCGCAATAAATACATCATGTACATCATTATCATAAGTATTACATACATCATTTTAACTTTATAAATATTTCATCATTGCATGCATCATGCCAAAAACATTTCAAGCCAAGCAAGCCATAAATACAAAGAAATCATATCTTAAAAGAATTCAATATGAAAATTCAACAAGAATCACATGATACAATCGCAAAGCATGATATCATTGTGTGATATATGATGAAATGATAATTTATCATATCAATGAAAGATATCAATCGTGAAACATGAAATGATAATAGTCTCAAAATTTTCAATTTGCGATACATGTGATACATTGCGATACACTAAAAAATTTAATGCGATGCTTCTAAGGATATCAACCTATTTTTGATACAAAGCATGGCTAGAGCAATTATATTGTAAGGCAAGATCTTTCTTCTCTTTTTGAGAAGTGCAAGCTTGCAAGTTTTACTTAGCATGCTAGGAAGTTTACTTTCATTTTCAATGCACAAGCTAGCAAAACCTTCTCCCCCTTTATCAAAGTAAAAAAGAAAGGGAGGACTCAATAGCTAAATATTTCAACCGTTCGACAAGCCAAATATACAAAGAATTCATGAAAGATATCGATGAGGATCAATTCATGAATACCAAAGATATGATTCACGATTCATTAAAATTGTTCTTAACAAGTTCATGATTCGGTTGAAACAGAGTTTCATTCAATTTAATTCATTAACCAAAAAAAAAAAAAATCATAATCAAAGTATCATTTTTGAGATTCATAACATGAATAACGTTATTACCATTTCATCAAAATCAATTTCGAGATTCACACAATATCATGAAATCATTAATCTCGCTAAGATGGGAAAAACATTTTCTTTTTAAGTGATTCTTTAACACATCATCAAAATCTCATTCATAATTCAAGTGATTTACAAGATATCATAAATGAATTTATCACTTGTATTTCATCAAAAATCGAGAACTTTAGAGATAGAAAATGATTGAAGCATTTAAAAAGATTGAAGCATGATTCATGTTTAAAATGTATCTAATGTCGAAATACGAATCAAGCATTTGTCAAATTTGAAATTATCCTCAAAATTACATTCAATAAATTTATATATGACAAGCATAGATTTATTGAAAAATCAATAACATAGAGGATTGTATTTCATTTTTATAAATTTCTATTCATGTGTTTTGCTTCTTATAAGCATGCCTTTGCTTTAAAAAGAAATGTCAACATTCAAAATAGAAAGGCAAATTTTGTCATAAAGATTTATTAAGTCGAATCGCATTAAGCATGTGGTGTTTTCCAAAAGATTTGATTCAAGATATTCACATAATTCATGAAATGAGTTCATTAATTTCAATAGGATAGAGAATCCATTTTCATGTCATGCAATTGATTTCATATGAGCATATTTAAAATTTTCATGTAAAAACTATGCATCATGTTGAGAGCAAAATCATCGTTATGTTTGCTTCTATCTATTAATCACATTTGGTGTGTAAGCATTATCACCATCAAGGCATCATTCCAAAACATAGGGTATCATCATTTTAAATTCTCATGCATAATATCAAAATACACAATCATAGATTAATCCTATTAAACATAGTCATGCAAATTAATTTTATGTCAAAACCATACATCAAAATCCAATACGAAAATCATAAACATTCATGGAATTTTGTATTTTCACAAATTAAGCAATCATCATTCATAATTTTTAATTTTTCAAAAATACTAGAAAGAAAAGCATAAAAAAAATATCCTACTAACTTAGTTAAGCACTCATGTAATTTCAAAATAATTCAAGAGAGTTGAGTTACTTACCTTGTAGTCGAAGCTCGTCAAAGCCCAATTCGCCGTTTCACCTTTGGAAGTTTTTGATTCATCCTTGGTTGTCTTCCTCTTCTTTGGCCTCTTCCTCCGTTCAAGTTCATTATTTGTTTTAGATTTTTGTTTAATGAACTTTTTAAGAGTTAATGTTCGAAGTTCAAGTTCATCAATGTCCTCATCACTTGAGTCATCGCTCAAGTGGTATTCATTTGTCCGGAGTTCCAAATCCTTCCTGTTCTTTGGAAGGTGGTTCAAGTGTTCATTGTGTTCATCGTGTGCATTACGCACCATTTCATATGTCATCAATGAGCCGATAAGTTCTTCAAGTGGAAAAATATTTAAATCTTTTGTTTCTTGTATTGCGGTTATTTTAGAATCCCACCTTTTTGGAAGGGATCTTAAGATCTTGCTTACGAGATCAAAATTTGAAAAACATTTACCAAGAACTCTTAGATTATTGACGACATCCGTGAAACGGGTGTACATGTCGCCTATAGTCTCACTTGGTTGCATTTGAAAAAGCTCAAAATCATGCAATAAAATGTTAACTTTTGAGTCTTTGACTCTACTAGTTCCCTCGTGCGTGATTTCAAGTGTTCGCCAAATATCAAAAGCCGTTTCGCACGTAGAAATTCGATTGAACTCATTTTTGTCTAAAGCGCAAAATAAGGCATTCATAGCCTTTGCGTTTAAAGAAAAATACTTCTTCTCCAAAACCGACCATTCGTTCATCGGTTTAGAGGGAAGTTGAAAACCATTTTCAACAATATTCCATAAATCCAAATTCATAGAAATCAAGAAAACTCTCATTCGAGTTTTCCAATAAGTGTAGTCCAATCCGTTAAACAACGGTGGACGAAAAACCGATAAGCCCTCTTGAAAGCCAGAAAGAGCCATTTCTCAAGGGTGTAAATCCGAAATGAGAAATACCAGGCTCTGATACCAATTGTTAGGATCGGAGCGGCACTAAGAGGGGGGGTGAATTAGTGCAGCGGATTAAAACTTCGGTTTTAGTAAATCTTTCGTACGATAAGAACGGAACTTGAAAAGCTTAATCTTGAAAGTGTATTCTTAAATATGCGCAGCAAAAGTAATAAGGAACTAAAGCATATAAGAAGGTTTGCAATAATGTAAATAGCAATAATGAAATGCAAACCAAGGATCACGCCGATTTTAGAGTGGTTCGGTCAAATGACCTACTCCACTTGCGAGGCCCCTCTTCGATGAGGCTCCCACCTTCCACTAGCAAGTCTCTTGAAATGGAAGGGTAAATACCCCTCTTACAACTCTTTACAAGCGGTTCACTCTCTTCCAAATTTTTAGCAAGAAAGAAGGAGGTGAACACTAGCAAATTGAAAACAAGACTATCTAAGACTTTTCTAGGGCCTTTCTCTCAAACACTTGCTGCTCAAAATGTTGTATTCTCAGCTGAGTTTTGAGGGGTATTTATAGGCCTCAAGAGGATTCAAATTTGGGCTCCAAAATTTGGGCTCCAAATTTGAATTCTCTTTGGTTTCCCGATGCTGGCGGTGCCACCGCCCAGCCGAGCGGTGCCACCGCCCAGTGCTCGGGTGCTGGGCGGTGCAACCGCCCAGCCCAGGAGGTGTCACCGCCCAGCTATCGGGTGCTGGGCGGTGCCACCGCCAAGCCAGGCGGTGCCACCGCCTACAGTGTTTTCAGCCCGACTACAGTGTTTTCAGCCACTAGTTGGGCTTCAATCTTGGCCTAAACTAGTCCGAACTCGGGCCCAATTGGCCCATAACCAGGATATAGGATTATCTTCTTAATCCTAATCCTAATTACAAGTGAACTACATAACAAAACACATCCTAAGCAATTTTATCAACCGCGAACGTCAAGTCTTGTTCCGGCGAGCTTTCCGACGAACTTCTTCCAACGGGGTCCAAGCACGCTCCTGAACTTGTGATGACTTTAAAGAGTAGCCGAGACTTCTCGGTGATCTCTGCGAACCTACGACGATCTCTTCGGCGAACTTCCAATAGGTTCCCGATTTCTTCTCGGTTGGTTCCATCAGCATCTCCGACGATTCTTCGGACTCTTAAACGTTCATCGAACTTGACTCCGGTATTCTTGCTTTGTGTTTTCTGGTTATCGTAGTTAATCCTGCACAGCAAGCCAAAACTCTACTCCGATCTAGACAGTTATTACAACGCGAATCGACATTACGTTGCCCGGCATGTCATTGGTTGGCGCTTCGTCCGATTCTTCAGCGCATCGTCCTCTTTTGCGACTTGTTGCCCAATCGGCGGTTGACCTCCGCAACCCCGATATCCTTAGTGCAATTCCGCTCTTGGCCCGATGCCCGACGTCCGAAGCCTTCTGCCATCCAATATCCTAACGTGATCTCCTCCGGCGCAACGTCAATTCCTCTTGCGTTAACTGTCTAATCCTGATCGAGTAGACCTGCATCACTCAAAATGCAGTTAAACATCTAAACACAATCAATTAGTTTCATCATCAAAATCCGAGATTCAACAGATTGGGATCTTCAAATTTTGTTGGCTCTCCCATAGATTGCTGCTCAAGTTATACCAAAAAACCGTTGCATGCTTTATGCAAAACCTTCTCCATTTGTTGTTTGCAAATCATCGTTACGTCGCCCTCACGTTTCCCATGTAGTATCACCTGTATCTCCTTACTGTAAAATTTTATAAATAGTTGTATAAAATTCCAAGAAATATCACCTAATGTCATCAACCATTTAATTCTGAGTATGGCCTCATAATCATCAAGAGGGAGAAGGAAGAAATCTACAATTATCTCTTGGTCCTACAGTAATAGTTTCTCTTGCGGGCGCTTACGATCACAATTCAAAATCCGTCCGTCGACGACCTTAACGTTAAACCTACTGCAATTCTCAATAGGTAAGGCCATCTGGATAGTAACCTTACTATTTAGAAAGTTATTAGAACTGCCCGTGTCGACGAGAACAGTGATCGGTTGTTGTTTGAGAAGGCCTCCAACTTTCATCGTTTGCGGGTTTGAGTAGCCGGCTAGTGCATGTACCGTAACTTCAGTCGGTTGTGGGTCTTCTTCTGCATCTTCTTCTTCATGTTCAAGGCTCTCTTCTGGATGCTTAATGACCTCTTCTTCTATTGGTTTAATCATAAGAAGTCTCCCTTTACTACAGCGATGCTCACGGCTCCACGGCTCGTCACAATGCCAACATAACCCCTTCGCATATCGCTCCCGAAGCTCTTCTCTTGTTGACCTCTTTGGTGTAGGGACTTGGTCGATAGTAGGGTGTGCTGAGGGCTTCAATATTACTAGTTGAGGAGTGACCATAGTCCTCCGAGCTTCATGGTTCAATTGCTCCTCTTGATGTCATGAAAAAGAGATGGCTGCCATAAGTGTATACGGTTGTCGCGCTTTAACTTCTCCTCGGATCTCCGGCTTCAAGCCCTCAATGAAGGTCCTCGATAGCTATTTTTGAGACCAATCACGAGTTTGATTAGATAACCTTTCAAACTTGGTTTGGTACTCCTGAATGGTGGAGGTTTGTCGGATCGTTGCTAGTTGCTCGTCAATATTCTCGTAATCGGTTGGTTTGAAGCGAATCAGCAGTCCTTCTTTGAATTGTCACCATGAAAGGACTCTATAAGTATGTTCAAACCAGTCAAACCACTGTATAGCATCCCCTTCAAGATGTATAGCTGCAATTTTCACCATAGATACATCCGCGGTTTTGTGGTACCGAAAATATCGCTCCGCGCGCGAGATCCAACCAATCGGGTCTCCTTCTTCCCATCTAGGGAAGTTCACTCTCATGCATGGATAATTGGGGTTAGTCATATAGCCTCTCCTCCCTTGGAAGTCATATATTCGGGCTTGGTGTGATTGGGCAAAGCTCTCTCCTTGATTTGATTTCTTCGGGCTTAGTGGTCGGCCCAATCTGAGTTCGGTAAAGAGCATCCGAATCTTATCCTCCATTCGCACCTCCAAGGCTTCGAATTTAGCATTGATTGCCTCCTTAGATGCCATAATATATGCCCCCAAATCTCTCTTTTATTGTTGGGTTAAAGGCATGTATAGGTTGAGAGAAGTGATGGTTGAAAGGGTTGGTGGATTGGTGGATGTAGGCTGCGGTTTAGGCTTGTTTTGTGGCTGTTTTGGGTACAGTTTGAGGATGTGGTTTGGCAGAGTTTTAGGGTTCTGGATGAAAGTTTTGGATCTATGGTAGATGGTAGCAAAGGTTTCACAGAAATCCGTAGAATTTGCAGCAAGTATGTGCTGTCTTGTAAGAGTATAATTGTCGTCGAAGAAACAATGGTTTCTCGATGTAATTTCCACCAAAAACTTAAGAGAATTGAGGAGGGAATTGATAGAAAAATCACAGTTTATATGACAGCAAGGATATCTAATTTAATCAAGAAAATTTCTGCAGTATAAAAGCAAGGAAATTGGTGCATGTTGCAATTGCATAATTCTCGTCGAAAAATTTCAGTGGGTTACGACGAAAATTTGCAGCAACATAAAATCGTTTTTAGAGATGAATTTATTAATAGATCAATATTAGATGGAAGCCAGGATGATCTATGAAGTGTATAAGAAATTTCATTCAATAAAGATTACAAATAGATGGGTTAAGGCAACAATATGCGGCTGAAATTTTCTGCAGCATAGATTTTTAAGTATAACAGATTGGACGTAAAAGATCAGTGGTTTATATTGAGAATTTTTTGATTAAACCAAAGGAAAATCCACTGTTAGGAAGTGTCAAAGCTATCATAAAAATTTCGTAGAGATTTGGATAGAAACAATGTAGTATCAAGATCAAAAAATCAGTGCTATGCGGCTGAAATTTTATAGTGCAGATTTTCTAGTATAGCAGATTTGACGTAAAAGATCAATGATTTATATTGAGAATTTTTTGAAAAAACCAAAGGTAAATCTGCTGTTAGGAAGTGTCAAAGATGTCATAAAAATTTCATAGAAATTTGGATAGAAAAAGCATAGTAGCAAGATCAAACAGATGGTACTATGCGGTTGGAATTCTGCAATGTGTCTTTCGTCGTAGAGATGATAACTTTGTGACGAAAGGTTTATGCAGCAATATAGGAACAGTTTTGTTTTTTTGGATTTTCGAATAAGGATAACTAAATTGCCGCAGCAGTAAGGTAGGAAACCAGAACCTATTGCAATTCACGGGAGATCAAAGGATGATCCGTGGTGGTGGAGATGACGGCAGAATTTGGCGACGATCTTTTAAGCAATTATGGGAATTGCTTTAGGCGGTTGTGGAGGCTTGATGGATGGCTATGGAAGGGAAGCAAGATGCCAAGAACGCTGCTCTGATACCAGGTGATAGAACCCTTGCAGATTCTAAACTTGGGGTTGATCTCTTTAGGGGATCGGCCTCCTTGGAACTCTATAGGGGTTCCTCCCTCCAAGTTGCTGCTCAAAGGCTGCAGAAAAGATTCATCTTTTGCTTATGAAAAGAGGAGAAATACATGACTATTTATAGGGCTTCTAAACCCTAACTCCTAATAGGACTCCTACTGAAGACTCCTACTTCTAACCAACTCCTAATAGGACTCCTACTTAAGACTCATATTCCTTTACAACTCCTAATCCTTAAGACTCCTATTCCTTTACAACTCCTAATTCTTCTTTAAGAAACAACCTTCTAACCCTAGCCGACCTCTTTACCTCTTTAATAGGGGTCGGCTTAGGTAGGTTTTACATGAATGTCCCTCTCAATTACGACTCTCCTAGCTAGAGTCCTAACATCAACCAGATCTACCTTGGCCGAGCCAAGTACATACTTTGGAATCACAGGGACTGGTCGACCATACAATTCTTCATAAGGGGCACATTTTGTAGATGAATGATATGTAGTATTATATCACCATTCGGCCCAGGGAAGCCATTTCGCCCACTCTTTTGGTTGGTCGCTAGCGAAACACCGGAGGTATGACTCTAAGCACCTATTTACCACATCTATTTGGCCGTCAATTTGTGGATGATACGCTGTGCTCATCTTGAGTTTGGTGCCTTGTAACTGAAATAACTCGGTCCAAAATTTACTAGTGAAGATCCTGTCACGATCACTTACGATGGACCTTGGCATCCCATATAGTTTAACAATATTTTCTATGAAAATCTGGGCAATGCTAGCAGCAGTGTAGGGATTTCTCACAACACAAAAATGAGCATATTTCGTAAGTCGATTAACCACCACGAGAATCGTGCTTTTGCCTTTGGAAGATGGCAGCCCTTTAATGAAGTCCATGGAGATGTCAGTCCACACTGAGTGTGGTATGGGTAGTGGTTGTAGCTTCCCTGGATTTGCCACAGTTTCACCCTTGTGCTGTTGACATACATCACATTATGCCACATATTCAGCAATAATTTTTTTCATCCCTCTCCAATAAAAATTTTGCTTCACTCTTTTGTAGGTTCTTAGGAATCCAGAGTGCCCTGTTGAAGGTATGGAGTGCATTTCATGCAAGATGATTGTGATGCAAGGGGAGCCAGGTATAAGCACAATGCGACCTTTGTAGCGTAGATCCCTCGAATCCCAAGTGTAGTGGGCTATTGCACTTGGATCCTTCTCCAATTTTTTTATAATGTTGCTGATCTCTGGATCCTTCTTCCATTCTTCCCTAATGTCCTCGAGGAGACCGGTGGTAGGAAGGGAGATGGCTGAAACCTTAGCTTGTTCAGGTAGCCATGAGAGTGCATCTGCAACAACATTTTCTTTCCCCTTTTTGTAAATAATTTCATAATCAAATCCAAGAAGTTTGGTTACCCATTTTTGTTGCTCAGGGGATGATATCTTTTGCTCCAAAAAGTACTTGAGGCTTTTATGATTAGTTTTAATTTGAAATCGTCGGCCGATCAGGTAGGGACTCCACCTCGTTACTGCATGTACAATGGCAAGCATCTCCTTATCATATATTGACATATTTTGATGGGAGGGAGATAATGCCTTGCTAGTGTATGCTAGTGGTCGACCATTTTGCATGAGAACAGCTCCAATTCCGACTCCAGATGCGTCGGCCTTAATGATGAAGGGTCTATTGAAATCTGGTAGCGTATGCACCTGCATCGTTGTCATGGCTGCTTTAAGTTTGTCGAAGGCAGCAGAGGCTTTGTCCGACCATTGGAAATCATCTTTTTTTAGTAAAGAAGTGAGTGGTGCATTGATCTTCCCATAGTCCTTAACAAATTTTCGGTAGTAGCCCGTTGGTCTAAGGAACCCCCGTAGTAATTTCACGTTTGTAGGGTTTGGCCAGCCTTGCATTGCCTCAATTTTTGTTGGGTCTACCGCCACTCCTTCTTCTGATATTATATGCCCAAGGTACTCTACTTTTTGCTGAAGAAAGCTGCACTTTGGTTGCTTAACAAAAAGAGTATTCTCCCGAAGGATCGTCCAAACAATCCGTAAATGCTGAAAGTGAGTCTCAAGAGAAGGGCTGTAAACGAGAATATCAACGAAAAATACCAGCACAAATTTACGAAGAAAGCTCTAAAAAATATCTTTAATGAGACTTTGAAAGGTTGAAGGAGCATTAGTGAGTCTAAAAGGCATTACCAAGAATTCATAACGGCCATCATGTGTGCGAAATGCAGTTTTTAGAATTTCATCGTCACATACTCGAATTTGGTGGTAATCGGATCGGAGGTCCAACTTCGTGAAGACTTGAGCTCCGTTCAATTCATCAAGAAGTTTATCCACCACTGGTATTGGGTACTTGTCCTTGATGGTGATGCCATTTAAAGCTCGGTAGTCGATGCACATCCGCCAAGTTCCGTCCTTCTTGCGTACAAGTAGCACCGGTGAGGAATAGGGGCTGCAACTTGGCCGAATCACCCATGTTTCAAGCATCTCCTTTACGATCTTTTCAATTTCATCTTTCTAGAGGTGAGGATATCGGTATAGTCAAGTGTTCACTTGTGGCTTGCCTGGAAGGATTAGAATTCGATGGTTATGTTGCCGAGAAGGAGGAAGACTACGCGGTTTAGCAAATATGTCGGCAAATTCAGTAAGCAATTGGGCAAGATTTTGATCTTCAATTTTTATTTTCTTCTCTTTTGGTTGTGGCTGGAGATGCATCAAAAAGCCACCATTTACCTTGTGCAAAACTTTCTCCATTCGTTGGGTCGAAACAGTGGTAACATTGCTTCCGCGCTTCCCGCGTAGGATGATATGTTTGCCCTTACAAAAGAATTTCATAATTAATTTAGAAAAGTTCCAAGAGACATCACCTAGTGTAGTCAGCCATTCTATACCAAGCATTGCCTCATAGTCATCGATTGGTAGGAGGAAGAATTCGGTGATAATTTCTTGGTCTTGTAGTAATAGTTTCACTTGCGGGCATCTTTGGTCGCACTTTAGGATTCTGCCGTCGGCAACCTTTACAACAAACTTGCTGCAACCTTCAATATACAGTGTCATCCGATTAGCAACCTTACTATTCAGTAAGTTATTAGTGCTACCCGTGTCGATGAGAACAGAGATCGGCTGTTGTTTGTAAAGGCCTCCAACTTTCATCGTTTGCGGGTTTGAGTAGCCGACTAGTGCGTGTACCATAATGTCAGTCGGCTGTGGCTATTCTTCCATATCTTCTTCTTCATGTTCAAGGCTCTCTTCTAGATGTTCAATGACCTCTTCTTCTACTGGTTCAATCATAAGAAGTCTACCTTTTTTACAGCGATCCTCGTGGCTCCACGGCTCATCGCAATGCCAACATAACCCCTTCGCAGATCGCTCCCGAGGTTCTTCTCTTATTAACCTTTTCGGTGTAGGGACTTGGTTGATAGTAGGGGGGGCTGAGGGCTTTAGTATTGTAGGTCGTGGAGTGATCCTAGTCCTCCGGGCTTCATGGTTCAATCGCTCCTCTTGAAGTCGTGCGAAAGAGATGGCTGCCATAAGCATGTATGGTTGTCGTGCCTTCACTTCTCCCCGGATCTCCGGCTTTAAGCCCTCAATAAAGGTCCTCAATAACTATTTTTCAGACCAATCATTAGTTTGATTAGATAACCTTTCAAACTTGGTTTGGTACTCATGAATGGTGGAGGTTTGTCGGATCTTTGCTAGTTGTCCGTCAATGTTCTCGTTATAAGTTGGTTCGAAGCGGATCGGTAGTCCTTCTTTAAATTGTCGCCATGAAAGGACTCCATAAGTGTGTTCAAACCAGTCAAACCATTGTATGGCATCCCCTTCAAGATGTATAGCTGTAATTTTTACCATGGATGCATCCCGCAGTTTTATGGTACCGAAAATATCGCTCCGCGCGCGAGATCCAGCCAATTGGGTCTCCTTCTTCCCATCTAGGGAAGTCCACTCTCATGCGCGAATAGTTGGGGTCGGTCATAGAGCATTCTCTCTCTTGGAAGTCATCTCTTTGGGCATGATGTGATTGGTTAGAGCTCTCTCCTTGATATGAATTCTTCGGGCTTGGTGGCTGGCCCAAACTGAATTCGGTAAAGAGAGTCTGAATCTTATCCTCCATTCGTGCCTCAAAGGCTTCAAATTTAGCATTGATTGCCTCCTCATATGCCATAGTATATGACTCCAAATCTGTGATGTTAAGATCTTTCTTTTGTTGATGGGTTAACGGCATGTATAGGTTTGACATAAATCAGTGACAGTTTGCTGCAGAATTGTATTGTCTTGTAAGAGCAGAATTATCGTTGAAGAAATAGTGGTTTCTTGACGAAATCTCCACAAAAAAATTGAGAGATTTGAGGAGGGAATTGACAGCAATATCTCAGTTTATATGACAGAAAGGATGTCCAATTTAATCAAGAAAATTTCGACAGTAACAGCAAGAAAATTGGGGTAAGTTGCGATAACAGAATTCTCGTCGAAAAAATTCAGCAACTTATGATGAAAATTTGCAGCAATATAGGAATGATTTTTTTTTTTTTTGGATTTTTGAATAGGGATAACTAAATTGCAGCAGCAGTAAGGGAGGAGACCAGAACCTATTGCAATTTACGGGGAGATCAAAGGATGATCTGCGGTGGTGGAGATGATGGTGGAATTTGGTGATGATCTTTTAAGCAATTGTGGGAATTGCTTTGGGCGGTTGTGAAGGGTTGATGGATGGCAGTGGAAGGGAAGCGAGATGCCAAGAACGCTGCTTTGATACCAAGTGTTATGTTAGGACTCTAGTTAGGAGAGTCCTAATTGAGAGGGACATTCATGTAAAACTTACCTAAGCCGACCCCTATTAAAGAGGTGAAGTGGCCGGCTAGGGTTAGGAGGTTATTTCTTAGAGAAGAATAAGGAGTTGTAAAGGAATAGGAGTCTTGAGTAGGAGCTATTAGGAGTTGGTTAGAAGTAGGAGTCTTGAGTAGGAGTCCTATTAGGAGTTGGTTAGAAGTAGGTGTCTTAAGTAAGAGTCCTATTAGGAGTTAGGGTTTAGAAGCCCTATAAATAGTCATATATTCCACCTCTTTTCATAAGCAATAGATTAATCTTTTTTCAGCCTTTGAGCAGCAACTTGGAAGGAGGAACCCCTATAGAGTTCCAAGGAGGCCGATCCCCTAAAGAGATCAACCCCAAGTTTAGAATCTGCAAGGATTCTAACACCTGGTATCAAAGCAGCATTCTTGGCATCTCGCTGCCCTTCCACAGCCATCCATCAACTCTCCACAACCGCCCAAAGCAATTCCCACAATTGCTTAAGAGATCGTTGCCAAATTCCACCATCATCTCGACCACCACGGATCATCTTTTGATCTTCTCGTGAATTGCAACAGGTTTTGGTTTTCTACCTTACTGCTGCTGCAAATTAGTTATCCTTATTTGAAAATCCCAAAAAAATTATTCTTATATTGCTGCATAAACTTTTCGTCATAAAGTTTTCATCTCTACAACGAAAGATACATTGCAGAATTCCAACCGTATAGCACCGTCTGTTTGATCTTTACACTATGTTTTTTCTATCCAAATCTTTACAAAATTTTCATGACATCTTTGACATTTCCTAACAGCAGATTTCCTTTGGTTTTGTCAAAAAATTCTCAATATAAACCATTGATATTTTACGTCTACTCTGCTATACTTGAAAATTTGCACTGTAAAATTTCAGCCGCATAGCACTGTTTGTTTGATCTTGATACTACATTGTTTCTATCCAAATCTCTATGAAATTTTTATGATAGCTTTGACACTTCCTAACAGTGGAATTCCCTTTGGTTTCATCAAAATATTCTCAATATAAACCACTGATCCTTTACGTCCAATGTGTTATACTTAAAAATCTGTGCTGCAGAAAATTTCAGTAGCATATTATTACCTTAACCCATCTATTTGCAATATTTTTTTAATGAAATTTCTTATACACTTCATAGATCATATTGTCTTCCATCTAAGATTGATCTATTAAAAAATTCATCTCTAAAAATGATTTTGTGTTGCTGCAAATTTTCGTCGTAACTCGCTGAAATTTCTCGACGAGAATTCTGCAATCACAAATTGTACGAATTTTCTTGTTGTTATACTGCCGAAATTTTCTTGATTATATTAGATATCCTTGCTGTCATATAAACTGTGATTTTGCTATCAATTCCCTCCATAATTTTCTTAAGTTTTTGGTGGAAATTATGTCGAGAAACCGTTGTTTCTTCGACGATAATTCTACTCTTAAAAGACAGCACATACTTGCTGCAACTTCCACTGATTTCTATCAAACCATTGCTACCATCTACCATAGATCCAAAACTTTCATCTATAGTCCTAAAACTCCACTAAACCACACCCTCAACCTGCACCCAAAATAGCCGCCTAAACCGTAGCCTACATCCACCGATCTACCAACCCTTTCGACCATCACCTCTCTCAACCAATACATGCCTTTAACCCGACAACAAAAGAGAGATCTTAACATCATTGATTTGGCGGCATATACTATGGCATCTGAGGAGGTAATCAATGCCAAATTCAAAGACTTCGAGGCGCGAATGGAGGATAAGATTCGAACGCTCTTTACCGGACTCAGATTGGGCTAACCACTAAGCCCGAAGAAATCACATCAAGGAGAGAGCTTTTGTAACACCCCTCATTTCCGAATTTTCGTATAAATTTCTGGTGTTAATGTAAGCATTTATTTTAAATTGACAAAAGAAATAGAGTATGAATCAGAGGTAACTTATTTGTAAGATTTGACAAAAGAATGAATCTGAGGACCTATATATAAACCCTAAGGACCTAATCGTGAATATGATAAAAACAAGGACTAAACTGCAAAACGCACAAAATGACAAATTCCACCGTTTAAGCCTCTCTGCCTTCGTTCTTAAGGAAGCAGAGAAGGCAGCTCGTGGGTGATCAAAGAAAGAAATAAAGAAAGAAGAAGAAGAAGAAGAAACAAAAATTGGGGTTTCTAGGGTTCTTGCTTTAATCTTTTCACTTCGGGTCAAAATTCTCAAAGGCAAGTGTTCTAACCCCATCCTACAGAATTTTTAGTCTCTGTTTTTATGTTGATTCAAAATAAATTGAAGGATTTCTATTTAGAAACTGATATGTCTCTCTTTGGACATAGAACCATGGATTCTGAAGTTTTTTCGGTAAACTGACCCCTATACACTGTTTCAGCTATAAGTTTTAGTACAAAATGTGAATTCGGGAAGGAACTATTTTGTTTGAAATTAGACTCGTATATCTTCCTTTTAACACTGATTTTGTAGATTTTGGACACCGAATACTTACCCAAACATCTGTTTCAAATGAGCCTATAGACGCTTTAAAACAGGGTTCAAGATTTCTGACCTATCGATATTAAAATGCCTATAAATCTCTGTTAAAAATTCTTATTTGTACCAAACTGATTTTATTTGAAACTAGACTTGAAATCTTTCTTTTGACATATAGTTTGAAAATTTTGGAATTCAATGGCATACCCTATTATCTGTTGAATCCGACCCTATAAATTCTCCAAAACAATGATTGTGTTTTTGACCTTGTGTTACCAAATTAAAGGTAACTCCGTGTTGGGAACCCTATTTCATATGAAATTTGTTCCATCAGAATATAGATTGATATATGGTTCGACCATAGCTTTCTTATGGGTATTGGAGCATAATTGATATTCTGAAGTATTTGTTTGATGTGCCATTGGAATTCTGTCTGAAATCGAGCTTTGGTCGATTTCGCGTATTCTGTTCCGTTCCTTTGGATATTTGAATTCGTCTAACCTTCTTATTGGAATTAAGCTAAATATGATTGCTTGGAATCCCTGTACACTCTTGTTTTCATTTCATTCCAAATCTGAATACATTTGTGAGAGATTTGTTCTTTGTTTCGTATTGTCTCGAAAAGGCACATGCACGTTTTGTTGTTCCGCGTGTGCTTCCGATATATGCTACTTATTGTTAAAACTGCCCTCTTGTACTCTGGTTTGTGGGATTGTCTGGACCTTTGCCAGAAATGGTAAAGGGTATGCGCTTATTGCCCGCTTTGTGGGGTCCCACTCTGTGGGATATTCTGGACCTTTGCCAGAAATGGTAAAGGGTATGTGCTTAGAGCCTGCGATGCTCTGCCGGCCCCCTCTAACTTCACCTAGACGTGGGTGGATGGAGCTCCCAGACGTGGGAGACTTTTGTCAGGTGGTCATTCAGAAATGGATGAATCACATTCTGACTGAGATCCCACTACACCTTCTATATGTTTGATATGACATTCAGTGTTTTGGTGAGTTGTTTCTGTTCATGCTCTGGATAAGAATGATATGATTGCGATGTCAAGGACGACGTTTGAGGTTCTGTACGATATTTGGTTTTGATATGCTCTGTAATGCTTCATTCACTGATGATTTTGCTTCAAAATGTTCCATATGCTGTTGATATGCTTCGGAACATTTTATATGCCATTAATAAGCTCTGATATGTTTCCTTTGTTACTGATATGCTCCAATTACTCTATGCCCCATCTGTCAGGAACCAAATATGTAAGATTGAAAGGATAATTGTGTTTCTGCTCCTAATGATATTATGTCTACGAAATCGTATATTCTGCCCTGTATTTTGAAACTGTATCTCTTTGGAAATTGTACTATTTTGATATGGATATGTTAGTCACTTGCTGAGCTCTTTATGCTCACCCCGTTTGTTGATAAATTTTTCAGGATAGCGTATTGCTGCTTAAATGTTAAGATTGGGCTGAGGCGGTGGAAAGTTTAGAAGATTTTGGGCAGCTCTTTGTTAGCATATGTGTATTTGTTGTATAAGATACTCTGCATCTTATGAAATGTGACGATGAATCTAAACTTGTGGATTTTATGTAAGTTAAAGAATCCCTCATGTATAGGATTTTAGAAAGTTAAGTTAAATTCATTGAATGATATGAATTTATGGTAATCGTTGATATGGTGACTGCATAGACTTCCCCACTTATGAATTTATGTGTGGTTATTATTTTGATGAGTTGAGTTCAGATTATATGAATTATCGAGTGATGTGTGGTATGTTTATGAACTGCACAGGGTGATGAATTTGTAGACTATAGAGGTGAAATTTTGATCTGAATGTTTTCTTAGTGACCTCAAATGTGTGTTTGGATCCTGGGTTGTTTGTGATGAAAATTTTAAATATTGTCGATATTTTGGAGGGGCGTGATAAAGGACTGATACGATTAGTCCCACATCGGAAGTGGGGAATGTGTTTGATTAGCTTATAAGGGCCTGATGAGTATACTACGTTACCTCCCGCTTAAGCATTTTGGTCCGCCGTTGAGGACCAAAATGGAGTTATTGGCTAGTTAGCTCATCAGACCCGGGTCGTGACATTTGGTATCAAAGCCGACCTAACATTAGGGCAGGGTGAGAGGGCTCGAGTAGGAAAGGGCTACCCGTGGATGGAGTCAGAGAACTCATCACGGCGTGGAGCCACCACTGAGTTAAACCTCACATGCACTATGCTAGGGTTCGATCTGGGATATGTTGTGTAACATCCCCCATTTTTAAAAATTTAGTAAAAGGTTTGTTTGTAAAAATAAGGATTATTTAATGGTTATTTTATATTAAATGATATTATATTAAAAGTTTATGGCTAGGGACCTAAGAGTAAATATTAGAAGTTTGATATAATTTATGAAAGATTCAGATTTAAGTTAAAAAAAAAAAAAAAATATTGGACAAGTGTCACTAGCTATCCTAAGGGTGCCACTTATCTTTGCTCTAAAGATGACACCTAGCCCCTTTCATGCATGCATGACACCTTGTAACTCTTGCATTAGCCAAAACTCAAATAAGTAGATGAAAGGTTAAAGAAAACAAACCTGAAGAGTTGCAGCCAACGTGAGTTTGAGAAAAGAAGAAGAAGAAGAAAAAGAAGGAGAAGAAGAAGAAGAGCTTGAGGTTTTTCATCAATTTTTCCATATTTGGGATTCAAATAATTTTAAGGCAAGTGTTCTAACCTCTTACTACAGAATTCCTAATCATTGTTTTCCTTTTAATTCTTCATAATGCAAAAGATTTCAGCTTAGTACCAAACCGTTCTTTCCTTTTGATACAAATCCATGAATCTGAAATTTTTCGGTAATCTGACCTCTATTCAATGTTTCGGTCATAACATTTTGTAATAAACTCTGATTTAGACAAAACCTATTACATTTGAAAGTAGACTCAAATATCTTTATTTTGACACTAAGATTGAATGATTCGGAGTTTAAATGCCTACTAAGACTTCTGTTTCAATTAACCCTACAGATTCTACAAAATAGAGACTGAAATTTCTGACCTCTTGTTGCTTAACTACTTATAACTTTCTGCTGTGAACTCAGATTCATACAAAGTATGATTTATTCGAAGCTAGACTCAAAATGCTTTCTTTATATACCTGAATTGAAATTTTCGGAGTATAATTGCTAACTAAAACATCTGCTTTCATCGACCCAATGGATTCAGTAAAACAGAGCAAATATTTTCAGACCTTTGGCTATGAAATTATCTGTAACTCCCTGTTGTAAATTCCAATTCTTGTCAAACTTAATTTTCCTAAAATTAGATTGATAAATATTTCTAATGACACATATTTTGCATAAATTGGAGCATAATTGGTTATCTAAATAGTTCATACAATGTCCCTATCAAATTCTGCCAGAATCGAGCTTTGGTCGATTTCGGCTCTTCTTGTTTCTTCTCTTTGGAAATCGATTTCGGCAAACACTCTTCAGTTAAGCTTTACATTATTACCTTAAATTCCTGTATACTTTTGTCCTTTATTTATTCGTCTGCAGCTATCATCTAAAGTTCATGTTTTCAGCGCATGCATCCCATTGTTCCGCATTTGCTTTCGATATGTGCCTCTTCCAGATTCATTTCTTTGGATATTGAATTCATCTAACTTTCTTATTTCAATTGAGCCATATGTGATTTCTTGAAATCCTTGTATACTCCTGCTTTTGTTTCCTTTTAAATTTGAATACATTTGTGAAAGATTCTGTTTGTATCGTATTGACTCGAAAGGCTTATGTACATTTCGTTGTTCCGCATGTGCTTCTGATATGTGTCAATGTTATTGTTCATACTACATTTTTGTATTCTGGTGTCTTGTGGGATATTGTGAACCTTTGCCAGAAATGGTAAAGGGAGTTATGCTTAGAGCCCGCGATTGCTCTGCCGGCCCCATTGACTTCACTCAGACGTGGGTGGATGGAGCGCCCAGACGTGGGAGACTTATGCTTGGTGGTCATCCAGAAATGGATGGACCATATTATGTTATGATCCCACTTCAACTTCTATATGTTTGATATAAAATTCAGAGCCGACCTAGCACTTGGGCAGGGTGAGAGGGCTCGAGTAGGAAAGGGCTACCCGTGGATGGAGTCGAGAACTCATCACGGTGGGGAGCCACCACTGAGTTAATCCTCACATGCACTATGCTAGAGTACGACGTTTGAGCTTCTATTTCATATTTGTTCTTTGATATGTTCTGAAATGCTTCTTATGCTTCCGAAATATTTCC
Organism: Musa acuminata AAA Group; assembly: GCF_036884655.1. NCBI lineage: Eukaryota > Viridiplantae > Streptophyta > Magnoliopsida > Zingiberales > Musaceae > Musa > Musa acuminata. Next base: position 23,455,926 of record NC_088333.1, on the reverse strand, counting down.
ATATGCCATTGATACGTTCTGAAGCATTTCATTCACCATTGATATGTTCCGAACTGTTTCGTATGCCATAGATATCCAAAATGCTCCTTACGTCTTTGTTATGCCTTGAAATTATCATATGTCATCGATATGCTCCTTATGCCAATGATATGCTCCAATTTCCTTTCTCCTATTGTTATGTCTAATGCCTGTTTTTGAATGAGGTAAACCTTTGTGATTTTATATCAAATGAGATGACTTCAAATGAACACTTGTATTTCTGCTTTTGTTATCTTGATACTAAGCCTGCTTGAACTTCTCCTATCGCCATGGATATGTTAGTCGCTTGCTGAGCTCTTTATGCTCACCCCGTTGCTATATAAATTTTTCAGGGTAGCTTGTTATGCACTGAAAATCTAGAATTGGGTTGAGGCAGTGGAAAGCTAGAAGGTTTTGGGGCAAATCTTTCATAATTAATAAGTTGATATTGTATAAGTTCTTTTGTGTGTATCAACGATAATTCTATATTGATGTATCTTGTAAATATTTGGAAAGTACCTCTTGCTTTGGGATTTTGGGAATGTTAAAGTTTAATCTGTGTAATGATATAAACATGTAATACATGTTGGTTTTGTGATTGTATAGATTGCTACGCTTATGGATTTATGATGTGGTTATGGTTTAGTTGAGTTGGCTTTGGATTTTGTGAATCATTAAGTGATATTATAGTATGATTATAAACTGCACAGGTTTTATGAATTGGAAAATTATAGATATGAATGACCTGAATGTTTTCTCAGTATCCTCAAATGTGTGAACGGATCCTGGAATGAATTGTTGTTGAATTATAATACAAAAAAAAAAAAAAAAAAAAAAATTTCAGCGGGGCGTGACATATATGGTATCAGAGCATGGTTTGAGGATCAATGAAATATTTGATATGTTGACATACAAAATATATTGAGGTCTAGTGAACTATAGTGATTGGTGAAAATTTTCTTTGATGCATTTTAGGAATCTAGGATGACGAGGACATTTAATCCTCCTACTTCATCTGCTTTTGATTAATTAAGTACGATAAAAAGGGTTGATCGGGGATATTAAATCAGAGTGGCGCAGTAGAAGCGTGATGAACCTAATACAATGGTAGCACAAAAAAAAAAAGAAGATGCGGTTGGAGAAGATATTTGATGTACGAAATTGTTTTGATGATCAAAAGAATTTCTAGAAATCAAGGACAAGAATAGCAAGGACAAGTTTACAAAAAAAAAAAAAAAAGGATTAGAAATGAATCAGAATGTGATAACAAGAGGGTCAAGACATCATCGATTTAAAAAGAGAAGTCACCATAAAAGATTCAATCCTGTGTACGATGCGAGTTAAATTATGAAATAAGTTTGTATTCGTAAGTGACTGGAGCCTATTTTGCTTGTGGAAATTTAGATCATAAAAGAAAAGACTGCCCTTTGGACAAGAAGAAAGAATCACTGCCTCATAAATCATCAGCCCAGGTTAGAGTGTATGTTATCACGAAATATGATTCTAAAGCTTTTGAATTAGTGGTCGAAGGTACTATTCATGTTTCTGAAAGATTGCAAATATTTGTTTGACCATATGTCGCATCAATGATTTGATTCATAATATTTTGTTTATCACATGAGCATTCAACCTGAACCACTAGATTATATGCTATATGTAAATACAGCTATTGGGGATTGTTTGATAACAAACTCGATCTGGTCATCTTATTTGATTTCTATTGGAGAACACGACCTTCTTGCTGATTTGGTTCTCCTAGATATTTGGAGTTTTGATATTATACTAAGTATGGATTAACTATCTTCCAATCATACTAGTATAGATTGTTATACAAAATGATCACTTTTTGCATACTAGATCATCCCATCTTTTATTTCGAGAGTATTGGGCATGATTTACCTCCTTGCCTGATGTATTTCTAAATGACTTGCCTGATTTACCTCCAGATAGAGAGGGTGAATTTACTATTGATTTGGTCCTCGGGACAACCCCAATATCTAAGCCTCCTTACGGAATGACACCATTTGAGCTAGAGGAATTGAATAAAGCAACTACAAGAACTATTAGATAAGGGTTTTATTTGACTTAGTGTTTCACCATGGGGTGCTCCGATGCTATTAGTTAAGAAGAAGGATGGAAAATTGAGGTTTTGTATTGATTATAGACAATTGAATCAGGTGACTATAAAAAACAAGTATCCCCTACCTAGAATTGATGATTTGTTTGATCAATTGCAAGGTGCACAAGTATTCTCCAAGATTGATTTAAGGTCAGGTTACTATCAATTGAAGATTATGAAGGAGGATATTCCAAAAATAGCTTTTAGAACTCGATATGGTCACTATGAATTCTTAGTGATGCCTTTTGGTTTAACTAATGCCCCTGCAACTTTTATGGAACGGATGAAAAGGATATTTCAAATATTCTTGGACAATTGTATGATTATATTCATTAATGACATATTAGTATATTCGAGGAGTAATCAGGAGCATGAGGAACACTTGAGAAATATATTGTCCATACTAAGAGAAAAGAAGTTGTATGCAAAGTTCAGCAAATGTGAATTTTGGTTGAATGAAATTGCTTTCTTAGGCCATGTGATTTCAGGGAAGGGTATATCTGTTGATCCAAAGAAAGTGGAAGCTGTGGTTAAGTGGGAAGGCATGAAGAAGGAGATTGCAATATATGTTTTAAAGTGTTTGACTTGTCAGCAAATCAAAGCAGAACACCAAAGACCCGGAGGTCTGTTGCAACCTTTAGATATTCCTGAATGGAAATGGGAATGTATTACTATGGACTTTATTTCAGGACTACCCCGAACTTCTAGAAAGCATGATGCTATTTGGGTTATCATTGATAGGTTAACGAAATCTGCACATTTCCTATCGATCAATATGACTTATTCTCTTGATAGGCTTGCAGATTTATATATCAATGAAATAGTAAGACTTCATGGTGTTCCAAAGGAGATAATCTCTAACAGAGACTTTAGATTTCTATCTAGATTTTGGAGAAGGCTACAGGAATCTATCTATTGGCACTAAAGTCAAGTTAAACTTAGGAAGAAATGATGAAAGCTTATCCTTATCTTTTCATCAAATGAGTTATGATAAATTTAGAGGACTAAATTTTTCTTTAAGGAGGGGAGAGTGTAACATCCCCCATTTTTGAAAATTTAGTAAAAGGTTTGTTTGTAAAAATAAGGATTATTTAATGGTTATTTTATATTAAATGATATTATATTAAAAGTTTATGGCTAGGGACCTAAGAGTAAATATTAGAAGTTTGATATAATTTATGAAAGATTCAGATTTAAGTTAAAAAAAAAAAATATTGGACAAGTGTCACTAGCTATCCTAAGGGTGCCACTTATCTTTGCTCTAAAGATGACACCTAGCCCCTTTCATGCATGCATGACACCTTGTAACTCTTGCATTAGCCAAAACTCAAATAAGTAGATGAAAGGTTAAAGAAAACAAACCTGAAGAGTTGCAGCCAACGTGAGTTTGAGAAAAGAAGAAGAAGAAGAAAAAGAAGGAGAAGAAGAAGAAGAGCTTGAGGTTTTTCATCAATTTTTCCATATTTGGGATTCAAATAATTTTAAGGCAAGTGTTCTAACCTCTTCCTACAGAATTCCTAATCATTGTTTTCCTTTTAATTCTTCATAATGCAAAAGATTTCAGCTTAGTACCAAACCGTTCTTTCCTTTTGATACAAATCCATGAATCTGAAATTTTTCGGTAATCTGACCTCTATTCAATGTTTCGGTCATAACATTTTGTAATAAACTCTGATTTAGACAAAACCTATTCCATTTGAAAGTAGACTCAAATATATTTATTTTGACACTAAGATTGAATGATTCGGAATTTAAATGCCTACTAAGACTTCTGTTTCAATTAACCCTACAGATTCTACAAAATAGAGACTGAAATTTCTGACCTCTTGTTGCTTAACTACTTATAACTTTCTGCTGTGAACTCAGATTCATACAAAGTATGATTTATTCGAAGCTAGACTCAAAATGCTTTCTTTATATACCTGAATTGAAATTTTCGGAGTATAATTGCTAACTAAAACATCTGCTTTCATCGACCCAATGGATTCAGTAAAACAGAGCAAATATTTTCAGACCTTTGGCTATGAAATTATCTGTAACTCCCTGTTGTAAATTCCAATTCTTGTCAAACTTAATTTTCCTAAAATTAGATTGATAAATATTTCTAATGACACATATTTTGCATAAATTGGAGCATAATTGGTTATCTAAATAGTTCATACAATGTCCCTATCAAATTCTGCCAGAATCGAGCTTTGGTCGATTTCGGCTCTCCTTGTTTCTTCTCGTTGGAAATCGATTTCGGCAAACACTCTTCAGTTAAGCTTTACATTATTACCTTAAATTCCTGTATACTTTTGTCCTTTATTTATTTGTCTGCAGCTATCATCTAAAGTTCATGTTTTCAGCGCATGCATCCCATTGTTCCGCATTTGCTTTCGATATGTGCCTCTTCCAGTTTCATTTCTTTGGATATTGAATTCATCTAACTTTCTTATTTCAATTGAGCCATATGTGATTTCTTGAAATCCTTGTATACTCCTGCTTTTGTTTCCTTTTAAATCTGAATACATTTGTGAAAGATTCTGTTTGTATCGTATTGACTCGAAAGGCATATGTACATTTCGTTGTTCCGCATGTGCTTCTGATATGTGTCAATGTTATTGTTCATACTACCCTTTTGTATTCTGGTGTCTTGTGGGATATTGTGAACCTTTGCCAGAAATGGTAAAGGGAGTTATGCTTAGAGCCCGCGATTGCTCTGCCGGCCCCATTGACTTCACTTAGACGTGGGTGGATGGAGCTCCCAGACGTGGGAGACTTATGCTTGGTGGTCATCCAGAAATGGATGGACCATATTATGTTATGATCCCACTTCAACTTCTATATGTTTGATATAAAATTCAGAGCCGACCTAGCACTTGGGCAGGGTGAGAGGGCTCGAGTAGGAAAGGGCTACCCGTGGATGGAGTCGAGAACTCATCACGGTGGGGAGCCACCACTGAGTTAATCCTCACATGCACTATGCTAGAGTACGACGTTTGAGCTTCTATTTCATATTTGTTCTTTGATATGTTCTGAAATGCTTCTTATGCTTCCGAAATATTTTCATATGCCATTGATACGTTCTGAAGCATTCCATTCACCATTGATATGTTCCGAACTGTTTCGTATGCCATAGATATCCAAAATGCTCCTTACGTCTTTGTTATGCCTTGAAATTATCATATGTCATCGATATGCTCCTTATGCCAATGATATGCTCCAATTTCCTTTCTCCTATTGTTATGTCTAATGCTTGTTTTTGAATGAGGTAAACCTTTGTGATTTTATATCAAATGAGATGACTTCAAATGAACACTTGTATTTCTGCTTTTGTTATCTTGATACTAAGCCTGCTTGAACTTCTCCTATCGCCATGGATATGTTAGTCGCTTGCTGAGCTCTTTATGCTCACCCCGTTGCTATATAAATTTTTCAGGGTAGCTTGTTATGCACTGAAAAGCTAGAATTGGGTTGAGGCAGTGGAAAGCTAGAAGGTTTTGGGGCAAATCTTTCATAATTAATAAGTTGATAATGTATAAGTTCTTTTGTGTGTATCAACGATAAGTCTATATTGATGTATCTTGTAAATATTTGGAAAGTACCTCTTGCGTTGGGATTTTGGGAATGTTAAAGTTTAATCTGTGTAATGATATAAACATGTAATACATGTTGGTTTTGTGATTGTATAGATTGCTATGCTTATGGATTTATGATGTGGTTATGGTTTAGTTGAGTTGGCTTTGGATTTTGTGAATCATTAAGTGATATTATAGTATGATTATAAACTGCACAGGTTTTATGAATTGGAAAATTATAGATATGAATGACCTGAATGTTTTCTCAGTATCCTTAAATGTGTGAACGGATCCTGGAATGAATTGTTGTTGAATTATAATACAAAAAAAAAAAAAAAAAAAAATTTCAGCGGGGCGTGACATGTTGGGCCTTGACGAGGACGTCAAGCTAATTGAGTTGGGGAAAATGTAATATCCCATTAGTCCCACATCGGAAGTGGGGAATGTGTATGATTAGCTTATAAGGGCCTGATGAGTGTACTACGTTACCTCCCGCTTAAGCATTTTGGTCCGCCGTTGAGGACCAAAATGGAGTTATTGGCCAGTTAGCTCATCAGACCCAGGTCATGACTGCTTTGCCCAATCACACCAAGCCCAAAGATATGACTTCCAAGAGAGGGGAAGCTCTATGACCAACCCCAACTATCCATGCATGAGAGTGGATTTCCCTATATGGGAAGAAGGAGACAGTGGTTTGACTGGTTTGAACATACTTATGGAGTCCTTTCATGGCGACAATTCAAAGGACTGTTAATCCGCTTCAAACCAACCGTTTACGAGAATATTGACGGACAACTAGCAAAGATCCGACAAACCTCCACCATTCAGGAGTACCAAACCAGGTTTGAAAGGTTATCTAATCAAACTCATGATTGGTCTCAAAAATAGCTATTGAGGACCTTCATTGAGGGCTTAAAGCCCGAGATCCGAGGAGAAGTTAAAGCGCGACAACCATATACGCTTATGACAGCCATCTCTTTCGCACGACATCATGAGGAGCAATTGAACCATGAAGCTCGGAGGACTAGGGTCGCTCCTCAACTAGTAATATTGATGCCCTCAGCCCCCCCTACTATTGACCAAGTCCCTACACCAAAGCGGTTAACAAGAGAAGAGCTTCGGGAGCGATATGCGAAGGGGTTATGTTAGCATTACGACGAGCCATGGAGCCGTCAGAAGATGCAGAAGAAGAGCCACAACCGACCGAAGTTACGGTACATGCACTAGCCGGAAGTTACGGTACATGCACTAGCCGGTTACTCAAACCCGCAAATGATGAAAGTTGGAGGCCTTCTCAAATAACAACCGATCACTGTTCTCATCGACACGGGCAGTACTAATAACTTCTAGTCGCTCCTCAACTAGTAATATTGATGCCCTCAGCCCCCCCTACTATTGACCAAGTCCCTACACCAAAGCGGTTAACAAGAGAAGAGCTTCGGGAGCGATATGCGAAGGGGTTATGTTAGCATTACGACGAGCCATGGAGCCGTCAGAAGATGCAGAAGAAGAGCCACAACCGACCGAAGTTACGGTACATGCACTAGCCGGTTACTCAAACCCGCAAATCAAACCCGCAAATGATGAAAGTTGGAGGCCTTCTCAAATAACAACCGATCACTGTTCTCATCGACACGGGCAGTACTAATAACTTCTTAAATAATAAGGTTGCTGTCCAGATGAACTTACCTATTGAGAATTGCAGCAGGTTTGTCGTTAAGGTCGCCAACGGACGGATTTTGAAGTGTGATCGTAGGTGCCCGCAAGTGAAACTATTGCTGCAGGACCAAGAGATAATTGTAGATTTCTTCCTCCTCCCTCTTGATGATCATGAGGCCATGCACAGAATTGAATTGTTGATGACATTAGGTGATGTTTCTTGAAATTTTATGAAACTAATTATGAAATTTTATAGTAAGGGGAAATAGGTGATACTGCACAAAAAATGTGGGGGCGACGTAACAACGATTTGTACACAACAAATGGAGAAGATTTTGCATAAAGTATGCAGTGGATTTTTAGTACAACTTGAGCAGCAAACTAAGGGAGAGCCAACAGAATTGGAAGATCCAAATCTACTTCCTTTGCTTGTTGAATTTTCAGATATATTTGATGAACCGCGCAGCCTACCTCTTACTCTTCGATTTGATCATTATATAATGATTCTTCTAGGCAAATGTTCAGCAAATACTCAGCCATATCAGTATCCACATCTCCAGAAGGATGAAATAGAAAGGATTATAAAAGAGATGCTCAAAACAGGAATTATTTGGCCAAGTTGCAACCCCTACTCTTTACTAGTGCTCCTCGTATGCAAAAAGGACGGAACATGGCGATTGTGTATTGATTACCGAACTCTCAATGGCATAACCCTCAAGGACAAATACCCTATTCCAATAGTAGATGAATTGAATGATGAAAGGGAGCACAAATCTTCACAAAGCTGGACCTTTGATCCAAGTATCATCAAATACGAGTGTGCGAAGAAGACATACCGAAAACCACCTTTTGAACACACAACAACCACTACGAATTTTTGCTTTCCTCAATAGAAGGTGGAATATCTTGGGCATATCATATCAGAGCAAGGTGTAGTAGTAGACCCCTCTAAAATAGAAGCAATGCAAAACTGGCCGGCCCCGAGGAACATAAAATTGCTGTATGGATTTCTGGGTTTAACATGCTACTACCGCAAGTTCGTGAAAAACTATGGAAAGATCAGTGCACCACTTACTTCCTTATTGAAAAAAGATGTCTTCCAATTGTCGCACAGAGCCTCCGCTGCCTTCGACAAACTTAAGGCAGCCATGACAACGACGCCGGTGCTAACACTACCAGATTTCAACCGACCCTTCATTATTGAGGCCGACAGATCTGGAGTCGAAATTGGAGCCATTCTCATGCAAGATGGTCGACCACTCACATATACTAGCAAGGCATTATTTCCCTCCCATCAAAATAAGTCAACATATGATAAGGAGATGCTTGCCATTGTTCGCGCAGCAACGAGGTGGAGACCCTACTTGATTGGCCGACGATTTAAAATTAAAATCGACTATAAAAGCCTTAAGTACTTTTTGGAGCGAAAGATATCATCCCTTGAGCAGCAAAAATGGGTAACAAAACTTCTTGGATTTGATTATGAAATAACTTACAAAAAGGAGAAAGAGAATGTTCTTGTAGATGCGCCTTCGTAGCTACCCGAGCAAGTTGAAGTTTCGGCCGTTTCACTTCTGACCAGTGACTTTCTTAAGGATATTAAGATGGAATGGCAGGAAGATTCAGAGACTAGTAAGATTATAAAAAAATTGGAGGAAGCACCAAGCCCCATGGCTCATTACAATTGGAACTCAAAAGAATTACACTATAAGGGACACATTGTGCTTATGATAAATTCTACTTGTATCTTCACGAGCAGATTTTGGACAAAGTTATTCCATATGCAGGGTACTAAATTGAAAAGGAGTATGGCATATCACCCACAAACTGACGGCCAGACGAAAATTGTAAATAGGTGCTTGGAGACAGCCCAACGCCACCCACCAAATATGACTACCCAAAGAGAACTACAGATTAAGCCAAGTGCCATTATTGATCGACGGATCGTGACTCGATGACGACGATCCACTACTGAATTTCTAATACAGTGGGCAAACCTACTAACAGAAGATGCCACTTGGGAGAACTGTGATGACTTGAAGATCAAATTCCCAAAATTCATGAATCGTAAGCCTCGAGGACAAGGCTGATTTGAAGAGGGTGGGTCTGTTAAGACTCTAGCTAGGAGAGTCCTAATTGAGAGGGACATTCATGTAAAACCTACCTAAGCCGACCCCTATTAAAGAGGTGAAGTGGTCGGCTAGGGTTAGGAGGTTATTTCTTAGAGAAGAATAAGGAGTTGTAAAGGAATATGAGTCTTGAGTAGGAGCTATTATGAGTTGGTTAGAAGTAGGAGTCCTATTAGGAGTTGGTTAGAAGTTGGACTCTTAAGTAAGAGTCCTATTAGGAGTTAGGGTTTAGAAGCCCTATAATTACTCATGTATTCCACCTCTTTTCATAAGCAATAGATGAATATTTTCTACAGCCTTTGAGCAGCAACTTGGAGGGAGGAACCCCTATAGAGTTCCAAGGAGGCCGATCCCCTAAAGAGATCAACCCCAAGTTTAGAATATGCAAGGGTTCTAACATAGCCCGTTAGTCCAAGAAACCCTAGCAGTAATTTCACGTTTCTAGGTGTTCGGCCAGCCTTGCATTGCTTTTCTTCTGCCTCTTGGACTTATCCAAGATGTTGAACGACTATTAATGAACTTCTTCTGGAATGATACAAATGATAAGGCAATGCATATGGTAAATTGGGACAACATCTGTAAACCGAAAGATGAAGGGGGGCTGAACTTGAGAAATATTAGAGATTGGAATAAAGCATGTTTGGTACAACAATTGTGGGATCTTTTGCAAAATAAATGTTCCTTATGGTCACAATGGGTTTCTGCTAGGTATCTTTCAAAGGAATCAATTTAGAATTGGCTAATCAAACACATTTCTTATGCAATCTCTTCTAGAACTAGTACTAATATATGGTACGATCCTTAGATAAATGGGAAGAGTATATTTCAATTATACGGTGTTTGTACCGTAACTTCGGTCGGTTGTGGCTCTTCTTCTGCATCTTTTTCTTCATGTTCAAGGCTCTCTTCTGAATGTTCAATGACCTCTTCTTCTATCGGTTCAATCATAAGAAGTCCTCCTTTACTACAACGATGCTCACGGCTCCACGGCTTGTCACAATGCCAACATAACCCCTTCGCATATCGCTCCCGAAGCTCTTATCCTGTTAACCTCTATGGTGTAGGGACTTGGTCGACAGTAGGGGGGGCTGAGGGCTTCAATATTACTAGTTGAGGAGCGACCCTAGTCCTCCGAGCTTCATGGTTCAATTGCTCCTCTTGATGTCGTGCGAAAGAGATGGCTGCCATAAGCGTGTACGGTTGTCGCGCTTTAACTTCTCCTCGGATCTCCGGCTTCAAGCCCTCAATGAAGGTCCTCAATAGCTATTTTTAAGACCAATCATGATTTTGATTAGATAACCTTTCAAACCTGGTTTGGTACTCCTGAATGGTGGAGGTTTGTCGGATCTTTGCTAGTTGTTCGTCAATATTCTCGTAATCGGTTGGTCTGAAGCGGATCAGCAGTCCTTCTTTGAATTGTCACCATGAAAGGACTCCATAAGTATGTTCAAACTATTTAAACCATTGTATAGCATCCCCTTCAAGATGTATAGCTGCAATTTTCACCATAGATGCATCTGCGATTTTGTGGTACCGAAAATATCGCTCCGCGCGTGAGATCCAACCAATCGGGTATCCTTCTTCCCATCTAGGGAAGTCCACTCTCATGCATGGATAGTTGGGGTCGGTCATAGAGCCTCTCCTCACTTGGAAGTCATCTCTTCGGGCTTGGTGTGATTGGGCAAAGCTCTCTCCTTGATATGATTTTTTCGGGCTTAGTGGTCGGCCCAATCTGAGTTCGGTAAAGAGCGTCCGAATCTTATCCACCATTTGAGCCTCCAAGGCTTCGAATTTAGCATTGATTGCCTCCTTAGATGCCATAGTATATGGCCCCAAATCAATGATGTTAAGATCTCTCTTTTGCTGTTGGGTTAAAGGCATGTATAGGTTGAGAGAAGTGATGGTCGAAAGTGTTGGTGGATTGGTGGATGTAGGCTGCGGTTTAGGCTTATTTTGTGGCTGTTTTGGGTGCAGTTTGAGGGTGTGGGCTAGTAGAGTTTTAGGGCTGTGGATGAAAGTTTTGGATCTATGATAGATGGTAGCAAAGGTTTGACAGAAATCCGTGGAAGTTGCAGTAAGTATGTGCTATCTTGTAAGAGTAGAATTGTCGTCGAAGAAATAACGGTTTCTCGACGTAATTTCCACCAAAAACTTGGGAGAATTGAGGAGGGAATTGACAGTAAAATCACAGTTTATATGACAGCAAGGATATCTAATTTAATCGAGAAAATTTCGGCAGTATAACAGCAAGGAAATTGGTACAAGTTGCAATTGTAGAATTATCGTCGAAAAATTTCAGCGGGTTACGAAGAAAATTTGCAGCAACATAAAATCGTTTTTAGAGATGAATTTTTTTAATAGATCAATCTTAGATGGAAGGCAAGATGATCTATGAAGTGTATAAGAAATTTCATTCAAAAAGATTGCAAATAGATGGGTTAAGGCAACGATATGCAGCTGAAATTTTCTACTGCATAGATTTTCAAGTGCAGCAGATTGGACATAAAAGATCAGTAGTTTATATTGAGAATTTTTCAATGAAACCAAAGGGAAATATACTGTTAGGAAGTGTCAAAGATGTCATAAAAATTTCGTAGAAATTTGGATAGAAAAAGCACAGTAGCAAGATAAAAAAGATGGTGCTATGCGGCTTGAATTCTGCAATTCAAGTACAGCAGATTGGACATAAAAGATCAGTAGTTTATATTGAGAATTTTTTGATGAAACCAAAGGAAAATCCACTGTTAAGAAGTGTCAAAGATGTCATAAAAAATTCGTAGAAATTTGGATAGAAAAAGCACAGTAGTAAGATCAAACAGATGGTGCTATGCGGCTGGAATTCTGCAATGTATCTTACGTCGTAGAGATGAAAACTTTGTGACGAAAAGTTTATGCAGCAATATAGGAACGATTCTTTTTTTTTTTTTTGGATTTTCGAATAAGGATAACTAAATTGCAGTAGCAGTAAGGTAGGAAACCAGAACCTGTTGCAATTCACGGGGAGATCAAAGGATGATCCGTGGTGGTGGAGATGATGACGGAATTCGGTGACGATCTTTTAAGCAATTGTGGGAATTGCTTTGGATGGTTGTAGAGGGTTGATGGATGGCTGTGGAAGGGCAGCGAGACGCCAAGAATGCTGCTCTGATACCAGGTGTTAGAACCCTTGTAGATTCTAAACTTGGGGTTGATCTCTTTAGGGGATCGGCCTCCTTTGGAACTCTATAGGGGTTCCTCCCTCCAAGTTGCTGCTCAAAGGCTGCAGAAAAGATTCATCTATTCCTTGAGAAAAGAGGAGGAATACATGGCTATTTATAGGGCTTCTAAACCCTAACTCCTAATAGGACTCCAACTTAAGACTCTTACTTCTAACCAACTCCTAATATGACTCCTACTAAAGACTCCTATTCCCTTACAACTCATAATTCTTCTATAAGAAAAACCTCCTACATGAATGTCCCTCTCAATTAGGACTCTCCTAACTAGAGTCATAATAGAATGTCCCTCTCAATTAGGACTCTCCTAGCTAGAGTCCTAACAGAATGTCCCTCTCAATTAGGACTCTCCTAGCTAAAGTCCTAACAGTTTTACATGAATGTCCCTCTCAATTACGACTCTCCTAGCTAGAGTCCTAACAAAAATCTGCATTGTAAAATTTCAGCCGCATAGCACTGTTTGTTTGATCTTGATACTATGTTGTTTCTATCAAAATCTCTACGAAATTTTTATGATAGCTTTGACACTTCCTAACAGTAGATTTTCCTTTGGTTTCATCAAAAAATTCTCAATATAAACCACTGATTTTTTACATCCAATCTGCTATACTTAAAAATCTGTGCTGCGAAAAATTTTAGCCGCATATTGTTGCCTTAACCCATCTATTTGCAATATTTTTTTAATGAAATTTCTTATAACTTCATAGATCATCTTGGCTTACAACTACGATTGATCTATTAAGAAATTCATCTCTAAAAATGATTTTGTGTTGCTGCAAATTTTCGTCGTATCCCGCTGAAATTTTTCGACGAGAATTCTGCAATTGCAACTTGCACCAATTTCCTTGCTGTTATACTGCCAAAATTTTCTTGATTAAATTAGATATCCTTGCTGTCATATAAACTGTAATTTTGCTATCAATTCCCTCCTCAATTCTCTCAAGTTTTTGGTGGAAATTACATCGAGAAATCATTGTTTCTTCGACGATAATTCTACTCTTACAAGACATTACATACTTGCTGCAACTTCCACTGATTTCTATCAAACCTTTGCTACCATCTACCATAGATCCAAAACTTTCATCTATAGTCCTAAAACTCCACTAAACCACACCTGCAAACTGCACCCAAAATAGCAACATAACAAGCCTAAACCGTAGCCTACATCCATCAATCCACCAACCCTTTCGACCATCACCTCTCTCAATCAATACATGCCTTTAACCCGACAAGAAAAGAGAGATCTCAACATCACAAATTTGGCGACATATACTATGGTATCTAAGGAGGTAATCAATGCTAAATTCGAAGCCTTCAAGGCACGAATGGAGGATAAGATTCAGACGCTCTTTACCGAACTCAGATTGGGCCGACCACTAAACCCGAAGAAATCATATCAAGGAGAGAGCTTTGCCCAATCGCACCAAGCCCGAAGATATGACTTCCAAGAGTGGGGAAGCTCTATGACCAACCCCAACTATCCATGCATGAGAGTGGACTTCCCTAGATGGGAAGAAGGAGACCCGATTGGTTGGATCTCGTGCGCGGAGCGATATTTTCGGTACCATAAACCGCGGATGCATCTATGGTGAAAATTGCAGCTATACATCTTGAAGGGGATGCTATACAGTGGTTTGACTAGTTTGAACATACTTATGGAGTCCTTTCATGGTGACAATTCAAAGGACTGCTGATCCGCTTCAGACCAACCGATTACGAGAATATTGACAGACAACTAGCAAAGATCTGACAACCTCTACCATTCAGGAGTATCAAACTAGGTTTGAAAGGTTATCTAATCAAACTCATGATTGGTCTAAAAAATAGCTATTGAGGACCTTCATTGAGGGCTTGAAGCCGGAGATCCGAGGAGAAGTTAAAGTGCGACAACCATATACGCTTATGGCAGCCATCTCTTTCGCACGACATCAAGAGGAGCAATTGAACCATGAAGCTCAGAGGACTAGGGTCGCTCCTCGAATAGCAATATTGAAGCCCTCAGCCCCCCCTACTATCAACCGAGTCCCTACACCAAAAAGGTTAACAAGAGAAGAGCTTCGGGAGCGATATACGAAGGGGTTATGTTGGCATTGTGACGAGCCGTGGAGCCATGATGATCGCTGTAGTAAAGGGGGGCTTCTTATGATTGAACCGATAAAAGAAGAGGTCATTGAACATCCAGAAGAGAGCCTTGAATATGAAGAAGAAGATGCAGAAGAAGAGCAACAACCGACCGAATTTACGGCACATATACTAGCTGGCTACTCAAACCCGCAAATGATGAAAGTTGAAGGCCTTCTCAAACAACAACCGATCACTGTTCTCATCGACACGGGCAGCACTAATAACTTCCTAAACAGTAAGGTTGCTATTCATATGAACTTACCTATTGAGAATTATAGCAGGTTTGTCGTTAAGGTCACCATCGGACGGATTTTGAAGTGTGATCATAGGTGCCCGCAGGTGAAACTATTGCTGCAGGACCAAGAGATAATTGTAGATTTCTTCCTCCTCTCTCTTGATGATCATGAGGTCATACTCAGAATTAAATGGTTGATGACATTAGGTGATATTACTTGGAATTTTATGCAACTAATTATAAAATTTTTCAGTAAGGAGAAACAGGTGATACTGCATGGGAAACGTGAGGGCGACGTATCTTTCAAAAGAATTGATTTAGGAAATTCCAACAAGAACATACCACTTTGCAACTTGGAAAGGAATTTTAAAGGCAAGGAATTGGCTAATCAAACACATTTCTTATGTAATCTCTACTGGAACTAATACTAATATGTGGTACGATCCTTGGGTGAATGGGAAAAGTATATTTTAATTATATGGTGACAGAATACGAAAAGACCTTGGGGCTCCCAAAGATTGGAAGGTTTCCGAGTTCATTGCTAATGGTACATGGTGTCTCCCTACTCCTATTTCTCCTAAAATGTTATTACTTTGGCCGACTATTACAGCTATTCCAATCAGGAACAACCCTTCAGATGTACTTATTTGGCTTCATGACAATGGTAAATTTAGTGCCACATCCGCATGGAATCAAATTAGGCAAAGAAATAATAAGTGGCTCCCAAGCAGTTGGACATGGGATCGACCGGGATCATAGAGACATTCCTTATGTACATGGCAGGCCATTCTGAATAAACTACCTATAATAGACAATATGAAAAGAAGACGTATCCATTATGTTAACCGATGCTCCCTTTGCATGCAACAAGAAGAAACTGTTGACCATCTCTATTTTTCTTGTGACTATACTAAATGGATATGGAAGGAGATTCTCCAGCGATTCAAACTTAATAGAATGCCGCAACCAAACTTGCATCAAGAATTAGCTGACCTCATGCAATGTTTTTTAAGAAAAGGGCCTCTTACACAATTGACAAAGGTTATATTCAGATGCGCTATTTGGTGGATGTGGAAGGAAAGATGTAGCAGAATCTTTGAGTGTTAACACACAAACAATGCTCAGCTCTTGACAGAGATTATTAGAAACTCAAGATCATGTATGGAGAACGATCTCAAAATGGAGCACCTTACACAGAGAGAAAAAGATATTTTTATCAAATTCAATTTTGCTATTAGCTAATGATCTTGGGCATGATGTCAAAAGCTATTCCCATAGAAAATCTTGGCATATCTGGACTTTAAATTTTATTTGTTGGCCATAGTTAAGAGTTATAGTCTACAACATTTGTAGTCATAACTACCACATGAGTACTCTATGAGTTACCAAGCTTCATCTATAACTTGTATAGACAAAGCTATTTGTAGAAACTTTACACAAAATTAATTTACTTTCACTTATAAAAAAAAAAAAACATGAGGGCGACGTAACGATGATTTGTACACATCAAATGGAGAAGGTTTTGCATAAAGCTTGCAGGGGCTTTTTGGTACAACTTGAGCAGCATATTAAATGAGAGCCAATAGAATTTGAGGATCCAAACCTATTTCCTTTGCTTGCTGAATTTTCAGATATATTTGACGAGCCGCACAACCTACCTCTTACTCGTCGGCATGATCATTGTATAATGATTTTTTCAGTCAAATCTCCAACAAATACTCAGCCATATCGGTATCCACATCTCCAGAAGGATGAAATAGAAAGGATTGTAAAAGAGATGCTTGAAACAGGAGTTATTCGGCCAAGTTGCAACCTCTACTCTTTACCGGTGCTACTGGTACGCAAGAAGGACGGAATATGGCGAATATGCGTTGATTACCAAGCTCTCAATGGCATAACCATCAAGGATAAATACCCTATTCTAGTAGTAGATGAGTTGCTAGATGAAAAGGAGCACAAATCTTCACAAAGCTGGACCTTCGATCTGGGTATTATCAAATACGAGTGTATGAAGAAGTCACACCGAAAACCACCTTTCGAACACACAACGGCCACTACGAATTTTTATTTTCTTCAACAAAAGGTGAAATATCTTGGGCATATCATATTAGAGGATGATGTGATGGTGGACCCCTTCAAAATTGAAGCATTGTAAAACTGGCCTACCCCGAGGAACATAAAATTGCTACATGACTTTCTGGGTTTAATAGGCTACTACCGTAAGTTCGTGAAAAACTATGGAAAGATCAATGCACCACTTACTTTCTTAGTGGAAAAAGATGTCTTCCAATGGTTGGACAAAGCCTCCGTTGCCTTCGACAAACTTAAGGTAGCCATGACGACGACGCCGGTGCTAACACTATTGAATCTCGGATTTTGATGATGAAACTAATTGATTGTGTTTAGATGTTTAACTACATTTTGAGTGATGCAGGTCTACTCGATCAGGATTAGATAGTTATCGCAGGAGGAATTGATGCTGCGTCGGAGGAGATCACGTTAGGATATTGGATGGCAGAAGGCTTCGGACGTCGGGTATCGGGCCAAGAGTGAAATTGCGCCAAGGATATCGGGGTTGCGGAGGTCAATCGCCAATTGGGCAACAAGCCGCAAGAGATGACGATGTGTTGAAGAATCGAACGAAGCGCCAACCAATGACGTGCCGGGCAACAGAATGTCAATTCGCGTTGTAATAATTGTCTAGATCGGAGTAGAGTTTTGGCTTGTGTGTGCAGGATTAACTACGATAATGATGAAGACATAAAGCGAAACAAAGTGTCAGAGTCAAGCGCGAAGGATTTGTTGCGAGTTCCAGAGTTCGATGGAAGTTCGAAGGTTCATCCGGATTGCTGCCGGAACTAGCCGAGAATGAGTAGGGAGCTTGCCGATGGGTTATTCGGAAGCTCGCCGGAAGGTTCGTTGGAAGTTCGCACAGCTCGCCGAGAAAGATCGAAGCTTGTCGAAGAAGCTCGTTGGTACTCGCCAAGATCAAATTGTGAAGTCTAGGAGCTTGCCGAGAGTCCATAGAATGGTTTCTCAGAGTACGTCGGAAGACCGTTGGAAGTTCGCCGGAAGCTCACCGGAAAAAGTCTTGACTTACGGAATTTTTAATAGCTTTGGAAATGTCTTTAAATTTGTAGTTAGCAGTGAGCCCGAATTTGTAATAGCTTAACCCAAGTAGGGGTCAATTGGGCCCAAATTCGGATTTTTTGGGCCAAGTTTGAAGCCTAACTAGTGAGCTGAAATAGTGTAGGCGGTGGCACCACCAGATTAGGTGGTAGTGTAACATCCCCCATTTAAAAAAATAAAAAATTAGTAAATGCTTGTTTGTAAATATGAGGATTATTTAATAATTTTTTTTATTAGATAATATTATATTAAAGTTTATGGCTAAGGACCTAAGAGTAAATATTAAAATTTTGATATGATTTATAGAATATTCAGAATTGAGTAAATAAAAATAAAATAAAATAAAATGGAGGACATGTGTCATTAACAAGGATGAGCCACTTGTATTTATTTTAAAGATTGAAACCTAAACTTGCTTGCCACCTCACTATTTTAGCATGAGCCAAAACATAAGTAATTTAAGGCACCATTAAAAAGAAACTTTACGGCCAACGTTAGTTTGGGGAGAAGAAGAAGAAGAGAAGAAGAAGAAGAAGAAGAGACGAAGAAGAAGAGGAAACTTTGTTTGAGGTTTTGCATCAACTCCCTATATTTGAGAATCAAACTCATCTAAGGCAAGTGATCTAACCTCTTCCTACAAAATTCCTAATCTCTGTTTTCCTTTCAATTCTTCATAATTCAAAAGATTTCAGCTTAGTACCAAACCTTTCTTTCTTTTTGATACAAAGTCATGAATATGATATTTTTCGGTAATCTAACTTCTATACATTGTTTTGGATCTAACTTTTAGCACTAAACTCTGATTTAGGCAAAACTTAATCCATTTGAAACTAGACTCAAATATCTTTATTTTGACACTGAGATTGAATGATTTGGAGTTTAAATGCCTACTATGACTTCTATTTCAATTAACCCTATAGATTCTGTAAAATAGGGACTGCAATTTCTAACCCTCTGTTACTAAATTGCTCATAACTCTCTAGAGAAAATTCTGAATTATAAAAGCTTAGTTCTTTGGAAACTAGATTCGCATATCTTTCATTTGACACGTAGTTGGAAATTTTGAAGTATGTTTGCCTTCTGAAACAACTATTTAAATTGACTCTATCAAGTCTGCAAAACAGGGATGATCAATTCTATCCTTCCTTTACTTTATTTGTTGTAACTTCCTGTTAGGAACTCAAAAAATTATAAATCTGAGTTCATCTGAAACTAGATTGATACAGATTTCCAATTAAACCTATTTTTAGTGATTTGGAGCATGTTTGGTCACTCAAACAATTCAGGAAATATACCATTCAAATTGTCATAATTGAACATTTTGTTAAGTTTTACCTAATCAATTTTCATCTTATTGGAAATATGATTTCTGCTAAATTCTTCTTAAATTAAGCTTTATATTAGTCCTTTGAAGTTCTTGTATTGTTCATCCTGAAATTATTGTATAACTGAAATTTATTATGTGATGCTTTATTTGCATTTCCTTGTTTGATAAAGGCACATGCATATCTTCGTTGTTCCGCATGTGCTTCTGATATGTGTCAATGTTATTGTTCATACTATCCTTTTATACTCTGGTGTGTTGTGGGATATTGTGAACCTTTGCCAGAAATGGTAAAGGGAGTTATGCTTAGAGTCCGCGATTGCTCTGCCGGCCCCATTGACTTCACTCAGACGTGGGTGGATGGAGCTCCCAGACGTGGGAGACTTATGCTTGGTGGTCATCCGGAAATGGATGAATCACATTATATATGTGGTCCCACATCGCCCTCTATGTTTATTGATATTATATCCAAAGCTTTGTTTATGAGTTCATACTATGCTTTGGATAAAAATGGAATGCATGCTACATAAAAAATGACATACAGCTTGTGTTTATTATTCGGTTCACTTGTTATACTTTGAAGTGTTTCGTTTGTCATTATTATGCCCCCAAACACTCTTATGCCTTTGATATGTGCCTAAATGCTTCATGTGCCATTTGATACATGCCTAAATGCTTCTTTTGCCAATGAAATGCTCCAATTTCCTTTCTCCTTTTGTTATGTCTAATGCCTGTTTTTGAATGAGGTAAACCTTTGTGATTTTATATCAAATGAGATGACTTCAAATGAACACTTATATTTCTACCTTTGTATCTTGATACTAAGCCTGCTTGAACTTCTCCTATCGCCATGGATATGTTAGACGCTTGCTGAGTTCTTTATGCTCACCCCGTTGCTATATAAATTTTTCAGCGTAGCTTGTCACGCACTGAAAAGCTAGATTGGGTTAAAGCAGTGAAAAGCTAGAAGATTTTTGAGCTAATCTTTGTTGGATGATAGGTTTTTGTTGTATAGTATACTTTACTTCTGATGTAATGTTAAGGATCTGTTGATACTTATGTGTCGTAAAATTTTAAAGGACCGCTCATGTGTATGGAATGATAAGTTTAAGTGGTATAAGGATAAGAACTCATGGTAAATAATTATCTTTTTGTGATTGTATATACTTCTATGATTATGGATTTGTGTTGTGGATGATGTTTAGTTGAGTTGCCTTTGGATTTTGTGAATCTCTGAGTGAAGTGGATTATGATTTATGTAATGTACTTGTTTGTGAATTGTGAATATTGATTTTTAAATGATTCTTAGTATCCTCAAATTGTTAGATTGGATCCTGGATTGAATTGATGATGAATTATAATATTATTGATTTTAGATAGGGTCACACTTCCCGAATGTGATAATTCGGGGGGCGTGACAGAGTTGGTATCAGAGCATGGTTTGAGGATCACTGAAATATTTGATATGTTGACATGCAAAATATATTGAGGTCTAGTGAAATATAGTGATTGGTAGAAATTTTCTTTGATGTCTAATAGGAATCTAGGAGGACGAGGAGGTTTGGTTCTCCTACTTCATCTGGTTTTGATTAATTAAGTGAGATGAAAGGGATGATCGGGGATATTGAATCAGAGTGGCGCAGCAGAAGCATTGTCCACCTAATCCATTGGTAGTAGAAAAATGGAAAATATATTTGATGTACAAAATTATTCTGATGATCAAAAGATTTCTTTTGCCACCTTATATTGGAAGTAGAGGCTGATTATTAATGGTAACAATGAAAAGAATTTTTGGAGATCAGTAGCAAGAATGATAAGGACAAGTTTACCAATAAAAATATAATTGGAAATGAATCAGAATGTGATAACAAGAGGGTCAAGACATTTGGATTTGAAAATGAAAGTCACCATAAAAGACGCAATAATGTTGATGGCCTCTATCCAGGTGCAAACTGATCTCATTCAACAAATTAAAGAAGGACAACTACGAGATCCACATTTAATATACTTGAGGAATGAAGTTCAAAAGGGATTGAAGTTGAATTTTCAAATTTCAGATGATGGCCTATTGAGATTTGGGGATAGAATATGTGTTCCAAATGACTTAGATATCAAGAACCAAATCTTGACCGAAGGTCACAATTCAAAGTATACTATGCATCCTAGTAGCACAAAGATGTACAGAGATCTCCAAAGTCATTATTGTTGGAAAGGCATGAAGAAGGAGATTGCAATATATGTTTCAAGGTGTTTGACTTGTTAGCAAATCAAAGCAGAACACCAAAGACATGGAGGTTTGTTACAACCCTTAGATATTCCTGAATGGAAATGGGAATGCATTACTATGGACTTTGTTTCAGGACTACCCAGAACCTCTAGAAAGCACGATGCTATTTGGGTCATTATTGATAGGTTAACCAAATCTGCACATTTCTTACCAATCAATATGACTTATTCTCTTGATAAGCTTGCAGATTTGTATGTTAATGAAATAGTAAGACTTCTTGATGTCCCGAAGGAGATTATCTCGGATAGAGACTCTAGATTTCTTTCTAGATTGTGGAGGAGATTACAAGATTCTATGAGCACCAAAGTAAAGTTTAGCACTACCTATCACCCTCAGACTGTCACGCCCCCCGAATTTAATTCTCAGTTAGGAGGTGAGAACCTAATACAAGATTGATAATATTATGATTCAACAAACAATCCAGGATCCAATCACATATTTGATATCACTAAGAAAAATATTCAAGTCATTCATCTCTACACTCCACAATTCACATAACCTGTGCAGTTTATAATCATACATCATGTCACTAGAAGATTCTTAAAATCCAAAAGCAACTTAACTAAATCATAACTATATCATAAATCCATAAGCGTGGCAATTAATGCAATCGCAAAACCAACATGTACTATATGTTTATATCAGTACACAGTTTAGACCTAACATTTCAAAAATCCTGACATAAGAGGTACTTCTCAAATATTTACAAGATATATCAATCTAGATTTGTCATTGATATTTCATTACACCCAAAAAGAACTTATACAACATCAACCTATCAAGTACAAAATATTTGCCCCAAAATCTTCTAGTCTTCCACTGCCTCAACCCAATTTACACATTTTAGTGAGCGATAAGCTATCCTGAAAAATTTATATAGCAACGGGGTGAGCATATAAAGCTCAGCAAATGACTAACATATCCATAGCAAAGATGACAGTTTTCAAACAAATGAGGTATCAAAATACAAATCAGAGATATAAGATGAAACAGTAGCATGTTTTGTTTGAATGCAGAATTACAATATCATATCGTTCGAAGCACGTTTTATTCATACAATCGAGGAAAGGTAATTGGAGCATATCATTGGCATCAGGAGCATATCGATGACATATGGTAATTTCAAGGCATAACAAAGACGTAAGGAGCAATTTGGATATCATGAATGCAGAATTACGATGTCATTTCGTTTGAATCACGTTTTGTTCATACAATCGAGGAAAGATAATTGGAGCATATCATTGACATAAAGAGCATACCGATGACATATGGTAATTTCAAGGCATAACAAAGACGTAATGAGCATTTTGGATATCAATGACATATGAAATAGTTCGGAACATATCAATGGTGAATGAAATGCTTCAGAACATATCAATGGCGTATGGAGATATTTTGAGAGCATAAGAAGTATTTCAGAACATATCAAAGAACAAATATGAAATAGAATCTCAGACATCGTACTCTAGCATAGTGCATGTGAGGTTTAACTCAGTGGTGGCTCCACGCCGTGATGAGTTCTCGACTCCATCCACGGGTAGCCCTTTCCTACTCGAGCCCTCTCACCCTACCCAAGTGCTAGGTTGGCTCTGAATTTCATATCAAACAGATAGAAGGTGAAGTGGGATTCCAAACATAATATGGTCCATCCATTTCTGAATGACCACCAAACATAATCTAGAGCATCGCAGGCTCTAAGCACATACCCTTTACCATTTCTAGCAAAGGTCCAAATAATCCCACAAACACCAGAGTACAAAAGGGTATTGTGAATAATGATTTGGGACATATCGGAAGCACATGTGGAACAACGAAATGTACATATGCCTTTCGAGTCAATACGATACAAACATAATATTTCACAATGTATTCAGATTTGAAAGGAAACAAAAGCAAGAGCATACAAGGATTCCAAGAAACCATATATAGCTCAATTGAAATAAGAAAGTTAGATAAGTTCAATATCCAAAGAAATGAAACTGGAAGAGGCACATATCGAAAGCAAATGCAGAACAATGGGATGCATGTGCCGAATCATTACGATGCAAACATGATCTTTAGATGATAGTTGCAGATATACAAATAAATAAAGGACAAAAGTATATAGGAATTTAAGGTAATAATGTAAAGCTTAAATGAAGTAAGAGTTTTTTTTTCCAAAATCGATTTCCAAAGAGAAGAAACAAGGAAAGCCGAAATCGACCAAAGCTCGATTTTGGCAGAATTTGATAGGAACATTGTATGAACTATTTGGATAACCAATTATACTCCAATTTATACAAAACAGCTGTCATTAGAAAGCTTTATCAATCTAGTTTTAGGAAAATCAAGTTTAACATGAATTGGAATTTACGATAGGGAGTCACAGACAATTTTGTAGCATAAGGTCTGAAAATATTAGCTCTGTTTTACTGAATCCATAGGGTCGATGAAAGCAGATGTTTCAGTTAGAAATTGTACTCCAAAAATTTCAAATCAGGTATATACAGAAAGTATTTTGAGTATAGCTTCGAATAAATCATACTTTGTATGAATCTGAGTTCACAGCAGAAATTATATGTAGTTAAGCAACAAGAGGTCAGAAATTTCAGTCCCTATTTTGCAGAATCTGTAGGGTTAATTTAAACATAAGTCTTAGTAGGCATTTAAACTCCAACTCATTCGACCTTTATATCAAAATAAATATTTTCTTGTCTACTTTCAAATGGAATAGGTTTTGTCTAAATCAGAGTTTATTAAAAAATGTTATGATCAAAACATTGCATAAAGGTCAGATTACCGAAAAATTACAGATTCATAGCTTTATATCAAAACGAAAGAAGGTCTGGTTCTCAGTTGAAATCTTTTAAATTTTGCAGAATAAAAATGGAAACAGAGATTAAGGTTACTGTGGGATTGGGTTAGAACACTTGCCTTAAAATTATTTGAATCCCAAAGGTGAGAAAATTGGTGAAAAACCTCAAGCTCTTCTTCTTCTTCTTCTTCTTCTTCTTCCCTTCTCTTCTCAAACTCACGTTGGCTACAACTCTTCAGGTTTGTTTTCTTTAACCCTTCATCTAATTATTTGGGTTTTGGCTAATGCAAAAGTTGCAAGGTGTCATGCATGCATGAAAGGGGCTAAGTGTCATCTTTATAGCAAAGATAAGTGGCACTCTTAAGTTAGCTAGTGACACATGTCCACTATTTATATATATATATATATATATATATATATATATATATATATTTTAACTTAAATCTGAATCTTTCATAAATTATATCAAACTTCTAATATTTACTCTTAGGTCCCTAGTCATAAACTTTTAATATAATATCATTTAATATAAAATAATTATTAAGCAATCCTTATTTTTACAAACAAACTTTTTACTAAATTTTCAAAAATGGGGGATGTTACACTCTCCCCTCCTTAAAGAAAAATTTAGTCCTCTAAATTTATCATACCTCATTCAACGAAAAGATGAGGATAAGCTTTCATCATTTCTTCCTAAGCTCCCAAGTTGTTTCCTCTTCAGAATGATATTTCCAGATCACTTTAACTAGAGGGATGACCCGATTCCTCAAGATCTTTTTTTTTTTTTATCAATAATCTGAGTGGTCTCTTCCACATAAGACAAGTCTTTATCAATCACCATCGGCGCATACTTAATGATATGAGAGGGATCAGGTATATACTTTCTGATCATTGAAACATAAAATATATCATGGATATGGCATAATGATGGTGGCAAGGCAATCCTGTAAGCGGCAGAACCAACCATCTCAAGAATCTCAAAAGGTCCAATAAATCTTGGGCTTAACTTTCCTTTCTTCCCAAATCTTACAATGCCTTTAGAAGGGGAGACCTTTAGTAATACAAAATCCCCGATTTGAAACTCAAAATTTCATCTTCTGTTATCAGCATAACTCCTTTGACGACTCTGAGCAGTTTTTAACATTTTTCTTATAAGTTGAATTTTCTCAGTAGTCTCTTGTACTTTTTCTGGTGCTAATAACTTTCTATCATCAATTTCTTCCCAACATATAGGTGTCCTGCACTTTCGCCCATATATAGCTTCATAAGGAGCCATCTGAATACTTGAATGATAACTATTATTGTAAGTGAACTCAATAAGAGAAATATCTTTATCCCATTTACCTTTCCAATCCATAACATAGGCTTGAAGCAAATCCTCAAGTGTTTGAATGGTTCTTTCTGATTGACCATTAGTTTGAGAGTGATAAGCAGTGCTAAACTTGACTTTAGCGCCCATAGATTCCTATAACCTTCTCCAAAAATCTAAATAGAAATATGGAGTCTCTATCAAAGATGATCTCCTTTGGAACACCATGATGTCTTACTATTTTATTGATATATAAATCTGCAAGCCTATCAAGAGAATAAGTCATATTGATCGGTAGAAAATGTGCAGATTTCGTTAACCTATCAATGATAACCCAAATAGCATCATGCTTTCTAGAAGTTTGGGGTAGTCCTGAAATAAAGTCCATGGTAATACATTCTCATTTCCATTCAGGAATATCTAAAGGTTGCAACAAACCTCCAAGTCTTTGGTGTTCTGCTTTGATTTGCTGACAAGTCAAACACTTTGAAACATATATTGCAATCTCCTTCTTCATGCCTTCCCACCAATAATGACTTTGGAGATCTCTATACATCTTAGTGCTACCAGGATGCATGGTGTACTTTGAATTATGACCATCCCTCAGGATTTGATCTTTGTTATCTGAGTCATTTGGAACACATATTCTATTTTTAAATCTCAATAGGCCATCCTCTGAAACTCGAAAATTCACTTTCAATCCCTTTTCTACTTCATTCCTTAAGCAGATCAAGCATCGATCTTGTAGTTGTCCTCCTTTAATTTGTTGAATGAGATCAGATTGCACTTGGATGGAGGCCATTAATATCATTGAGTCTTGCCCTTTTCTCATAACATTCGAATCATAATTCTCTTCTAATAACTTCCATTGCTTCACAACCAAAGTCGCCATAAAACTTGTAGATTTTCTACAAAGGGCATCTACTACAACATTAGCTTTACTCGGGTGATAACGAATGGTACAATCATAATCCTTTCGAAGTTCTATCCATCTCCGCTACCTTATGTTTAACTCTTTTTTTTTTTTTTAGTAAAAATATACTTTAAACTCTTGTGATCAGTAAAGATTTTAAATGTTTGCCCATACAAGTAATGCCTCCAAATCTTAAAAAAAAAAAATAATTGCTGCCAATTCTGAATCATGAGTTGGATAATTCAGTTCATAACTCTTTAGTTGTCTAGAAGCATAAGCAATCACTTTCCCTTCTTGCATCAAAACATATCCAAGGCCCTTTCTTGAAGCATCAGTATAAACCATAAATCTCTCATCACCACTTAGAATAGTGAGAATAGAGGCACTAGTCAATCTCCTTTTTAACTCTTGAAAACTTTGCTCACAATCATCACCCCATGGTGAAGCACTGGGTCGAATGAAACCCTTATCTAATAGTTCTTGTAGTTGCTTTTTCAATTCCTCTAGCTCAAGTGGTGCCATTCCGTAAGGAGGCTTAGATATTTAGGTCGTCCCGGGGACCAAATCAATAGTAAATTCACCCTCTCTATCTGGAGATAAACCAGGCAAGTCATTTGTAAATACATCAGGCAAGGAGGTGAATCATGTCCAATACTCTCAAAATAAAATATGGGATGATCTAGTATACAAAAAGTGATCATTTTGTATAACAATCTATACTGGTATGATTGGAAGATAGTCAATCCATACTTAATATAATATCAAAACTCCAAATATCTAGGAGAACTAAATCAATAAGAAGTTCGTGTTCTCCAATAGAAATCAAACAAGATGACCAGATCGAGTTTGTTATCAAACAATCACTAATAGTCGTATTTACATATAGCATATAATCCAGTGGTTTAGGTTGAATGCCCATGTGATGAGCAAAATATTACGAATCAAATCATAAATGAGACACATGGTCAAACAAATATTTGCATTCGTTTAGAAACATGAATTGTACCTTCAATCACTAATTCAAAAGCTTTAGAATCATATTCCGTGATAACATACACTCTGACATGGGCTGATGATTTATGCGGCAGCGATTTTTTCTTCTTGTCCAAAGGGCAGTCTTTCATTTTATGATCCAAATTTTCATAAGTAAAATAGGATCCAGTCACCTACAAATATAAACTTATTTCATAATTTAACTTGCATCATACACAGGATTGAATCTTTTGTTGTAACTTCCCTTTTCAAATCGATGATGTCTTGACCCTCTTATTATCACATTAAGATTCATTTCTAATCTTTTTTTTTTGGGTAAACTTGTCCTTTTTATTGCTGTTCTTGATCTCTAGAAATTCTTTTGATCATTAGAATAATTTCGTGCATCAAATATCTTCTCCAATCACATCATCTATTTTTCTGTTACTAATGTATTAGGTTCACCACGCTTCTACTGCGCTACTCTAATTTAATATCCTCGATCAACCCTTTTATCGTACTTCATTAATCAAAAGCAGATGACGTAGGAGGACTAAACGTCCTCGTCATCCTAGATTCAAAAAATGCATCAAAGAAAATTTTCACCAATCACTATAGTTCACTAGATCTCAATATATTTTGCACGTCAATATATCAAAGATTTTAGTGATCCTCAAACCATTTTCTGATACCACTCTGTCACGCCCCCCCCCCCCCCCCGAATTTAATTTTCATTCAGGAGGTGAGAACCTAATTCAAGATTGATAATATTATGATTCAACAAACAATCCAGGATTCAATCACACATTTGAGGTCACTAAGAAAAATATTCACGTCATTCATCTCTACAATCCACAATTCACATAACCTATGCAGTTTATAATCATACATTATGTCACTAGAAGATTCTTAAAATCCAAAAGCTAATGCAAAAGTTGCAAGGTGTCATGCATGCATGAAAGGGGCTAGGTGTCATTTTTAGAGCAAAGATAAGTGGCACTCTTAAGTTAGCTAGTGACACATGTCCACTATATATATATATATATATATATATATATATATATATATATATATATATATATATATATATATATATATATATATATATATATATATATATATATATAAACTTAAATCTGAATCTTTCATAAATTATATCAAACTTCTAATATTTACTCTTAGGTCCCTAGTCATAAACTTTTAATATACTATCATTTAATATAAAATAATTATTGAACAATCTTTATTTTTACAAACAAACTTTTTACTAAATTTTCAAAAATAGGGGATGTTACACAGACCGATGGTCAATCTGAAAGAACAATTCAAGTACTTGAGGATTTGCTTAGAGCCTATGTTATGGATTGGAGAGGTGAATGAGATAAAAGATATTTCTCTTATTGAGTTCACTTACAATAATAGTTACCATTCGAGAATTCAGATGGCTCCTTATGAAGCATTGTATGGGCGAAAATGCAGAACGCCTATATGTTGGGAGGAAGTTGGTGATAGAAAGTTGTTAGCACCAGATAAAGAATAAGAGACTATTGAAAAGATTCAGGTTATCATAAAAAGGCTAAAGGCTACTCAGAGTCGGCAAAAGAGCTATGCTGACAATAGAAGACAAGATATCAAGTTCCAAGTAGGGGATTTTGTATTCCTAAATGTCCCCCCTTCGAAAGGCGTTGCAAGTTTTGGAAAGAAAGGAAAGTTAAACCCAAGGTTCGTTGGACCTTTTAAGATCCTTGAAAGAATTGGCTCTGTCGCTTACAAGATTGCCTTACCACTATCGATGTGTCATATTCATGATATATTTTATGTGTCAATGCTTAGAAAGTATATACTTGATCTCTCTCATATCATTGAGTATGAGCCGATTGTGATTGAGAAAGACTTATTTTACAAGGAAGAGCCCATTCGGATTATTGATAAAAAACAAAAGATCTTAAGAAATAGAATTATTACTCTAGTTAAAGTAATTTGGAAGCATCATTCTACAAATGAAACGACTAGGGAGCTAGAGGAAGAAATGAAGAAAGCTTATCCACATCTTTTCGCCGAAAGAGGTATGACAAATTTAGAGGACTAAATTTTCTTTGAAGGAGGGGAGAGTGTAACAACCCCCATTTACAAAAAAAAAAAAAAATTAGTAAATGCTTGTTGGTAAATATGAGGATTATTTAATAATTTTTTTATTAAATAATATTATATTAAAGTTTATGGCTAAGGACCTAAGAGTAAATATTAAAATTTTGATATGATTTATAGAATATTCAGAATTGAGTAAATAAAAATAAAATAAAATAAAATGGAGGATATGTGTCATTAACAAGGATGAGCCACTTGCATTTATTTTAAAGATTGACACCTAAACCCTCATGCATGCTTGCCACCTCAATATTTTAGCATGAGCCAAAACCTAAGTAATTTAAGGCACCATTAAAAAGAAACTTTGCAGCCAACATTAGTTTGAGGAGAAGAAGAAGAAGAGAAGAAGAAGAAGAAGAAGGAGAAGAAGAAGAAGAGGAAACTTTGTTTGAGTTTTGGCATCAACTCCCTATATTTGGGAATCAAACTCATCTAAGGCAAGTGTTCTAACATCTTCCTACAGAATTCCTAATCTCGGTTTTCCTTTCAATTCTTCATAATTCAAAAGATTTCAGATTAGTACCAAACCTTTCTTTCTTTTTGATACAAAGTCATGAATCTGAAATTTTTTGGTAATCTGACTTCTATACATTGTTTTGGATCTAACTTTTAACACTAAACTCTGATTTAGGCAAAACTTAATCCATTTGAAAGTAGACTCAAATATCTTTATTTTGACACTGAGATTGAATGATTTAGAGTTTAAATGCCTACTAAGACTTCTGTTTCAATTAACCCTACAGATTCTGCGAAATAGGGACTAAAATTTCTGACCTTCTGTTACTAAATTGCTCATAACACTCTACAAAAAATTCTGAATTATACAAAGCTTAGTTCTTTGGAAACTAGATTCGCATATCTTTCTTTTGACACATAGTTGGAAATTTTGAAGTATGTTTGCCTTCTGAAACATCTGTTTAAATTGACTCTATCAAGTCTGCAAAACAGGGATGATCAATTATGACCTTCCTTTACTCTATTTGTTGTAACTTCCTGTTAAGAACTCAAAAAATTATAAATCTGAGTTCATCTGAAACTAGATTGATACAGCTTTCCAATGATACCTATTTTTAGTGATTTGGAGCATGTTTGGTCACTCAAACAATTCAGGAAATGTACCATTCAAATTCTGTCATAATTGAAAACTTTGTTGGGTTTTGCCTATTCAATTTTCATTCTATTGGAAATATGATTTCTGCTAAATTCTTCTTAAATTGAGCTTTCTATTAGTCCTTTGAAGTTCTTGTATTGTTCATCCTGAAATTATTGTATAACTGAAATTTATTATGTAATGCTTTGTTTGCATTTCCTTGTTTGATAAAGGCGCATGCATATCTTCGTTGTTTCGCATGTGTTTCTGATATGTGTCAATGTTATTGTTCATACTTATAACATTCATCGTTATCGAAATTTTCATGTAAGTTTCTAGTTATAATGTAAGTATCTATTTTAAATTTGATAAAAGAGCCAAAGTATGAATCTGAGAACTTATTCATAAGATTTGGGAGATTTGTTTAAAAAAAAAAAAAGTTTTGAGGTCCTATATGTAAATCCTAAGGACCTAATCGTAAATATAACAATATAAGGGCTAAACTGTAAAATGTATAAAATTACAAATCCCACCGTTTAAGCCTCTCTACCTTCATTGACATATAGATTGAAAATTTTGGAATTCAAATGCCTACCCTATTATCTGTTGAATCTGACCCTATGAATTTTGCAAAACAGTGAATTTGTTTTTGACCTTGTGTTACCAAATCAAAGGTAACTCCTTGTTGGAAATCATGATTCGTATGAAACTTGTTTCAACAGAAAATAGATTGATATATCTTTCGACAATAGCCTTCTTGAGGGTATTGGAGCATAATTGTAATCTGAAGTATTTATCTAATGAGCCTCTCGAATTCTGTCAGAAATCGAGCTTTGATCGATTTCGTATCTTTTGTTTTCGTTCGTTTGGAAATAGATTTTGTTCAATTCCCTTCACTTAATTGTGGCTTATATTAATATTTGAATTCTCGTTTGCTCTTGTCTATAAATTATTACCATTCCTAAACATATTGTGTAACGTTTATGCTATATCACATTGACTTATATAGGCACATGTATAACCCATTGTTCTGCATTCGCTTTCGATGTGTGCCTATTCTAGTTTCATTCCTTTGGATATCGAATTTATCTAACCTTCTTATTTGAATTGAGTTGTATGTGATTGCTTGGATTCCTTATGTGCCCTTGCTTTCAATTCCTTTCAAATCTGAATATAATTGTGAAAGATTATTGCTTACTTCGGATTGACTGGTAAAGGCACATGTACGTTTTGTACTCTGGTGTTTGTGGGATATTGTGAACCTTCGCCAGAAATGGTGAAGGGAGTTATGCATAGAGCTTGAGATGCTCTGCCAGCCCCTATGACTTCACTCAGACGTAGGTGGATGGAGCTCCCAAACGTGGGAGACTTATGTTTGGTGGTCATTCAGAAATGGATGTACCATATTATGTTATGGTCCCACTTCACCTTCTGTATGTTAGATATGATATCTAGAGCTTTGGTTATGTGTTTCTGTACATGCTTTGGATAAGAATGATATGAATGCAACATCAAAGACGACGTTTGAGCTTCTGTTAGGTATTTGTTATTGATATGCTCCGAAATGTTCCATACGCCGTTGATATGCTACGGAACATTTCATACGCCACTGATAAGCTCCGAAACACTTCATTTGTTATTTATATGCTCCGAAATGTTTCATTCATCGTTGATATGCTTCGAAATGTTCCATATGCCGTTGATATGCTCCGAAACATTTCATACGCCATTGATAAGCTCTGAAATGTTTCATTTATTGTTGATATGCTTCGAAATGTTCCATACGCCGTTGTTATGCACCGGAACATTTCATACGTCATTTATAAGCTCCGAAATGTTTCATTTGTTATTGATATGCTCCGAAACGTTTCATTCGTGGTTGATATGCTCCAATTACTCTATGCCCCATCTGTTATGAACCAAATATGTAAGATTGAAATGACAATTGTGATTCTGCACCTAATGATATTATGTTTATGAATTCTTATATTCTGCCTTGCATTTTGAAACTTTATCTCTTTGAAAATTGTCCTCTTTTGACATGGATATGTTAGTCACTTGCTGAGCTTTATATTCTCACCCCGTTGTTGTATAAATTTTTCAGGATAGCTTGTCGCTTGCTTAAATGTTAAGATTGGGCTGAGGTAGTGGAAAGCTAAAAGATTTTGGGCAGATCTTTACTAGTATATATGTTTTTGTTGTATAAGCACACTCTGTTGGGAAATCGTGGGGGGGCGACATCATATGCGCAGCGAAAGAACAAGAAAACAAAATCCCCGATTCCCAAAGAGATGTTCGTCGTCGTGCAAAGATTGGTACGAAAAAATCCGCGAAACAAGAAACTGCGTATAGAGATTGTGTTACCTAGGGAGATCGTATATCCCTGTTTCCTTATAGATCCTTAGGAGAGGATGAAGGAGGTCAAGCGTCCTCCTCTCTAGCAGTGATCCACACAGTAGGGTTGCGACGACGCTCCTCAAAACTCCAGGCCTACTCTAAGGTGGAGAGGGAGAGAAGAATAGGAAAGGCAAGCAAAGACTCTAGCCTATGAGGCTGTGAATCCCTCCTATTTATAGAGATCCCGTGTCAAACCCTAATGGGTCCTTCCCAAGTGGGTATTGGATCTGCATCCAATAAGACAAGGGCTCCGTCGGATATCTCATATCCGAACCTCTACTCATCGCAATGCCTACCATATGTGTGTGACCCTCTAGGCCTAATATCGAGTTGGCCGTGAGTCATACTTGTCAGAACTCCTTCTAACTCAGTGAATTCTTATCTCTGTAACAATTCACTCGACTCATCGACTACGGACGTACTAGGCCACTACGCCGTAGTCCCCAGACGATACAGGGGAATCCAATCCATTGGACCTGTTTGTCCTCAGTTACCATGTACCTATAGTCCCTCATCCATCTAATATCCCAGAGACCGTATATCGAGCATGGTGTTGTCAGACCCATACGGTTTCTACTCGAGTCTCGCTCTAATCGGATTCTCCCGGAGAACTCTTTCTCTCTCAACCCGAATGACCCTGGCCAGGGATTTGTCTGAGCAAAAACACATGGGATATTCCTCTCATGACGCCGAGAGTGGATGATCCTCTATCGACACTCAATAGCCCTCGTAAGGTCAACTACCACTCCCAATGACCAGCTATACTAGATCTGGGACAGCCAAACCTATAAGTCTGGTATCAAAGAGTGGAGCACTCATACAGGACATCCTTAGTGTCTCAAGTCTAAGGACCAGATACACCACTAGGACTACGGAATTACTGTCTGACAATAAGGCATCATCAACCATCCAGCATTCCGTAAGCGGATCAATCAGTGAACTCATTCTCCAACGAGCACTTGTACTGTATCCCTAGTGTCCCTACATGAGCAGCTATGAGACCAGCTGCATACATCATATGGACGGGTATACAACACACTAGTCTATCCGGTTATCACGATGTCCCTCTCGAGTAACCTATGATCGGGATTATTTAGGATATGTATTTAAAGGTGAATCGATCTCATTATCGTAATCTCATCACGATCCGATTCCCATTGCACAAATCCAAGGACATCACAATATATATATGCACATATGCAATAGTTATAAAGTGATATATGCCAAAATATAATAAGTAAAAAGATTATGTATCAAGTCACACGTGCCATCACTCACGTGATTGGCTTGCTGGGCACCTATGACTAGCAATCTCCCACTTGACCTAAAGGCAATCACCTATGTGTCTGATCCCCATCAGACTCTTGTGACGCTCAAAGACAATCTGAGACAACAACTTTGTCAGTGGATCTACAATGTTATCTTCGGATGGAACTCTTTCCACTACTACATCTCCTCGGGTTACGATCTCTCTTATAAGCTGGAACCTCCTCAGAACACTTCTGATGAGACCCGGGTTCTCTTATTTGAGTAATCGCCCTATAGTTGTCGCAATATAAGGAAGTCAACTTCTCGCTATTCGGAACGACTCCCAAATCTGTGATGTGTTGAATCTCGTATTTTGATGATGAAACTACTTGATATATGTTTATGATTTAATCTGCGTTTTGAGTGACGCAGGATGCTTCGATCAGGATGAGACAATTAAAGCAGGAACATCATGTTGTGCCGGAGGAACATGTCAGAAGATTGGACGTCGGGCCGGTGGATCGGTCGACGTATCGACAGAAGGCTTCGGGCCGTGAACTCGGGCATCGGGCCAAGAAGAGCGGGTATTGTGCCAAGGATATCGGAGTTGCGGAGTCAACTGGCCGATTGGGCAATAGGCTGCAGGAGAGGACGATGCGCCGAAGAATCGGACGAAGCGTCGAGGGACCAATGACATGTCGGACAACTTGGTTAATTGCTTAGAACTAATTGTCTCGATCGAAGTTTTTGTTTTGTTGTGCAGGATTAACTACGATGAAAGTTAGACAAGCAGCAGGTGTTGCGCCGGAGTCAAGATCATGATCACGTTGGGAGTTCTAGAGTTCGACGGAAGTTCGGACGGTCGTCGGAGGTTCAGCGAGAACAGATCTGAGAAGTCCAGAAGCTTGCGAAGCGAAGCTCGTCGGAACTCGCCAAGTGGATCGTCGCAAAGTCCAAGAGTTTGCCGGAAGTCCGCAGAAGCATCACCGAGGGTTCATCGGATGATCGACGGAAGTTCGCCGGAAACTCGCCGGAAGAAGCGATTGACGTACCGAAGCAGAGCTGCAGAATTTGTCTTAGATTTAATCGTAGTTAGCACGGTGATTAAGTTAGAAATGGGAGGTGATCCCATTAGCTTAATCCTGGGGCAATTGGGCCCTTGAAGAACTCAAGTTGGGTCGAATGGTTCAACCCATTCGAACCCAAGTAGCTGTGGGAGGTGCAACCGCCCAGGCAGGGAGGTGCAACCGCCCAGGCTAAGTCTCCCAGCGAGACTGGGCGGTGCAACCGCTCTAGCCAGGAGGTGCAACCGCCCACGGCTCAGTCTCCAAGCGAGACTGGGCGGTGCAACCTCCTCTGTCAAGAGGTAGCACCGCCAGAGCTCAAGTTCCGAGCTCTGCCGAGAGGTGCAACCACCGAGCTCGGTCTTCGAGCTCTGGCAGAGTGATGCAACCTCCTTGGACAGGTGATGCATCGCCTGAGCTCGGTCTTCGAGCTCTGGCAGGAAGGTGCAACCACCCCTGACAGAGAGGTGCATCCGCCTGAGCTCAGTCTTCGAGCTCTGCCAGGCGGTGCAACCTCTCCAGTCAAGAGGTGCAACCGCCTGATCCCGGAATTCCGGGATTTGACGGTTTTGAGCTCGAATTTTGAATTGGGTTGGGGCCTATAAATACCCCACCCATTCAGCACTGAAAAGAAAAAGAACTTACCCGAAATCTTGATCTTTTCAGTGGTTCTTAGAGCTCAAAACTGCTAGTTTTTCTCCTCCTTCTGTTCTTCAAGTTTGAGTTGTAAAGAGAGGAGAGAAAACATCTGAAAGGGTTGTCTCCTAAGCCCGTCAAAAGGAGTGAATCTGTAAGAGGGTAGTTGGCCTTCGCCTATTGAAGGAAGGCCCCTAGTTGACGTCGGCAACCTCGTCGGTGGAGGAAGCCAAAAGTGGAGTAGGTCAAGGCTGACCGAACCACTCTAAATCTCTGGTTTGCGTTTATTTTCGAGCACTTTATCATTACTGCAAACCTCCTTCATCATTACTGCTCTCTGCGCTTTCACGAACAAGTTCTAAGTGCTGTTCTTCCGAATCTGCATTCAGACGTAAATTCGTATTTTCATACATTACAGTTTACGTTTACGTTTGATTCTGCAGAACTGTTTTCCGTGCTTTTACGAACGAGCTTCTTTGCAGTTTACACTTACATTTTGATCCTATTGATAACTGCAAACTGTCCTCTACAATTTTACGAACGAGTTTTAACATTCAGACGTAAATCGGCTTTCCTCGCTCAATCATCAGTTCTCAGTTCACGTTTACGTCTTGATTTCAACTGCATACTGCCTTCTGCGAGTATACAAACGAGTTTCAAAGTTTAGACGTAAATCTGCGTCTAGACGTAAAACTGCGTTTAGACGTAAATCTGCGTTTAGACGTAAATCTGAGTTTAAGACGTAAATCTGAGTTTAGACGTAAATCTGTGTTTAGACGTAAAACTGCCTTTAGACGTAAATCTGCGTTTAGACGTAAATCTGCGTTTAGACGTAAAACTGCGTTTAGACTTAAATATGAGTTTAGACGTAAACTGCGCTTAGACGCAAAACTGCGCTTAGACGCAATCTGCGCTTAGACGCAAACTGCACTTAGATACAAACTGAGAATTTGCTTTTGCATCGTAATAGTTTTTAACGAACGCAGCTTTTGGTTTTTAATCGCTGTAAGATTTCCGCTGCACTAATACACCCCCCCCCCCTCTTAGTGCTCTCGATCCTAACAATTGGTATCAGAGCCGGGTATTTCTCATTTCGGATTTACACCTGAGAGAAATGGCTCTTCAAGAGGGCTTTTCGGTCTTTCGTCCATCGTTGTTTAACGGATTAGACTACACTTATTGGAAAACTCGAATGAGAGTTTTCTTGATTTCTACGAATTTAGACTTATGGAGTATCATTGAAAACGGTTTTCAACTTCCCTCCAAACCGATGAACGAATGGTCGGATTTGGAAAAGAAGTATTTTTCTTTAAACGCGAAGGCTATGAATGCCTTATTTTGCGCATTAGACAAAAATGAGTTCAATCGGATTTCTACGTGTGAAACGGCTTTTGACATTTGGCGAATTCTTGAAATCACGCACGAGGGAACTAGTAGAGTCAAAAACTCGAAAGTTAACTTTTTACTGCGTGATTTTGAGTTTTTTCAAATGCAACCAAGCGAGACTATAGGCGATATGTACACCCGTTTCACGGATGTCGTCAATAGTTTAATAGCTCTTGGAAAATGTTTTTCGGACTTTGAACTCGTAAACAAGATTTTGCGTTCTCTTTCTAAGAAGTGGGATTCAAAAGTAACTGCAATACAAGAAGCTAAAAACCTAAACAACTTACCTCTTGAAGAACTAATTGGTTCATTGATGACATATGAAATGGTGTACAATGCACATGATGAACATGTTGAACTCTGGACAAATGAATGCCACTTGAGCGATGACTCAAGTGATGAGGACAATGATGAACAAAACAACCTTCCAAAGAACAGGAAGGATTTGGGACATAGAACATTTGAAGACCACTCGAGCATAAGCTCAAGTGATGGTGAACTTAAACTACAAATGAAACGAAAATTAAAAAGCAAAAAGAATCAAACTACTTGCTTTAAACGCAAGAAGAAGAACAAAAATTGGGATGAATCGAGCTCCTCCGAAGAAGAGAAAGTCAACAAAAGCAAGGCGGCAAACTACGCCTTAATAGCCTACAATGATGAGGTAATCGAAATCCCCCTAATTTACTTCGAAATTACATGATGCTTTTCATGATGCATTTTTCTTTTTCTTTAAATTTTCTTGAAAATTATATTTTTAATAATTTAATAATGAAAATGCAAAAATATGATCATGCTTGTAATCTTGAAAATGATAATGAAAATTGCATGTCTTATGTTAATGCAAGATAGAAATCTAATGATTTTACACCTAGTGAGATTAATCTTATTTATGTGCTTGAGAAGCAAGAATGTATATTTTGATGATTTTCATATTGCTTTTCAATGACGATACATGGCTTTTGTCTGGAAGGCTTGATATTTTTCATTGTCTTTGTTTATTAAAGATAATGTATGATTTTGACATAAAAATAAAGATTTGAGCATGCTATTATAAAGTCAATCATAAATTAAAACTAAAGAAGTTTTAGGCATTTATAAGAATCATTCAAAATTATGTTCAATGAAACATTGCTTAATGTTGCAATGAAAATATTAAAGTTATACTTGATGATTTCAGATTTGACAAATGCTACACTTTAAATATGAATCATTCTTCAATCAGATTAAATGCTTCAATCATTTTCTATCTCTAAGAGTTCTCGATTTTGGTGAAATACAAGTGATAAATTCATTTATGATATCTTGTAAATCACTTGAATTATGAATGAGTTTTTCTTTTTTATGATGTGTTAAAAGAATCACTTAAAAAGAAAATGTTTTTCCCATTTTATCGAGATTAATGATTTCATGATATTATGTGAATCTCGAAACTGATTTTGATGAAATAGTAATAACGTTATTCATGTTATGAATCTTAAAAATGATAATATGCTTCATGTGATAATATGGATACATGAAACACTTATGATATTCTGTGTATTCATAAAATATTTATCTCATCATCCAATAACTCTTCTTGATATTCCTTATGAGATGAAATGAAATAATGCATGAAATACAAATGAGGAGTTAATGATCATGCATAATAGGATGTAATGAATTCTAGATACCATCGTTTGAATATCTATGATCATGCTGCCAAAATGATATATCATGGATGCTTGAATATCATGTTTGATATGCTCATGATGATGATTGATTTTTCGGTATCATGCATAAATTTTTTGAAATGTAATGTTAATGAATTTGTGCATTGAAACTATAATGATGCACAAATAAGAATGATTACTTACCTTTGTCATGATTTAGAAATTGATGTAAAGGGTTTTTCCCTTGTTGACAATGACAAAGGGGGAGATAGCTAGCTTGTATAAGTCAAGAAGATGAAAAAACTTGATTGCTAGCTTGCCCATTTTAAGAAGCAAAGATTGCTAACTTGCTTATTTCAAGAAGAAAAATTGTCTTCTTGAACATCACTATCTTGAATATCTCAAGAAGCAAAACTTGCAATTTGCACATTGCAATAGGAAGCAAGAATCATGAGCTTACACAAGAAAGCTATCTTGCATTTGCTTTCAAAATTTTTGCTAGCTTATATATTGTGAAACTTGTATATCGTAAAAATTGCTAGCTTGTTGGTCTAAAGAGAAGCAAAAAGTTGCTATCTCAAAAGAAGCAAATGTGCTATCTTGCCTATCTCAAGAGGCAAAAATGCTAACTTGCACATCTAGCAAAACTTGACAAATTTGCATATATCAAGAAGCAAGAGTTGCTTTCTTGAACATCTCAAAATTGCTAGCTTGCGGGCCTTAAAAAGTACAAATTTTTTTTGCTAGCTTGTATATGGTAAACCTGCTATCATACTATCATGATGATGAGTATGTCTTATCTTTATGATTGTATTTGAAAAACAATGGCAAAAATACGTCTTAATGATTGAACGTGTTAAAATTATTTTTCGAACCTTCTTGATTGAATGATCGAATCACTTGATTGGCATAATGATTTTACACAATTACATGTTGAATACAAAACTTCCATGATAACAAGCATGCTTTACCTTCATGATTCTAATTGAATATCTATAGCAAAACCTTGTTCGAATGGAAGAAAGACTCAAATCTCATTTTCGGATTCTCTTGAGTCTAACATATCAAGTTCACTCTCTTCCAAACTTAACAAGCATATGCCATATCAAGTTTAGTTCATATCATTGATTTTTGACATATGTAATTGACTAGCAAATACATCTCTCATACACACATCATGTGAAAAATATTTTTTGAGAAATGGATTTGATGAATATGGATGAAAGTGTTTTTACTTGCAAGGATTTATTTCACATACATAACAACAAGCACTTATGCTTAAAATTTGCTTATATCGTTCTCCGTTTTGTTGATGACAAAGGGGGAGAAATATATGAATTGATGCTATGAACACTGATGCTAGGCTTGCATCATCAAGAGATATATGAATTGATATGATTGCCATATTTGCAATGCTTGCATCATTAAGAGATATATGAATTGATGCTATGATTGCCAAACTTGTATTATGCCATGTTTTCATCATGCGTTAAGATATCAAAAACTTGTATCATAATTTTACGCGTTGATATCTTACCATGTGATTAAATGCTACAATTGATAAACACTTGAAATGTTTGCGTTATGATATCAAAAGCTTACATCGTAATTTTTCATGTTGGTATTTGATATTAGCAAACTTGCATGATGATAAAACTTGACATTATGATTTTCATGCAATGAGTTGAACCAATATCACACACACTTGATTGTAGTACTTCTCCTTTTTGTTGATGACAAAGGGGGAGAAGTATGTTGATGACATGACATGTGATGCATAAGTTTATGCATATGTTCATGTTGACGTATTGCAAGTATTCATGATGAATATTGCAATGACTTGAATTCAGTTTGAATTCAAGGTTTAAAGTATGTTGATGACATGACATGTGATGCATAAGTTTATGCATATGTTCATGTTGACGTATTGCAAGTATTCATGATGAATATTGCAATGACTTGAATTCAGTTTGAATTCAAGGTTCTATCAATATGGCATATTGATAGGGGGAGTTTGTTTAAACTCCGGGAGTTAAGTTTAACTCCGTCATCAAGTGGTTGTCATCATCAAAAAGGGGGAGATTGTTGAATCTCGTATTTTGATGATGAAACTACTTGATATATGTTTATGATTTAATCTGCGTTTTGAGTGACGCAGGATGCTTCGATCAGGATGAGACAATTAAAGCAGGAACATCATGTTGTGCCGGAGGAACATGTCAGAAGATTGGACGTCGGGCCGGTGGATCGGTCGACGTATCGACAGAAGGCTTCGGGCCGTGAACTCGGGCATCGGGCCAAGAAGAGCGGGTATTGTGCCAAGGATATCGGAGTTGCGGAGTCAACTGGCCGATTGGGCAATAGGCTGCAGGAGAGGACGATGCGCCGAAGAATCGGACGAAGCGTCGAGAGACCAATGACATGTCGGACAACTTGGTTAATTGCTTAGAACTAATTGTCTCGATCGAAGTTTTTGTTTTGTTGTGCAGGATTAACTACGATGAAAGTTAGACAAGCAGCAGGTGTTGCGCCGGAGTCAAGATCATGATCACGTTGGGAGTTCTAGAGTTCGACGGAAGTTCGGACGGTCGTCGGAGGTTCAGCGAGAACAGATCCGAGAAGTCCAGAAGCTTGCCAAGCGAAGCTCGTCGGAACTCGCCAAGTGGATCGTCGCAAAGTCCAGGAGTTTGCCGGAAGTCCGCAGAAGCATCACCGAGGGTTCATCGGATGATCGACGGAAGTTCGCCGGAAACTCGCCGGAAGAAGCGATTGACGTACCGAAGCAGAGTTGCAGAATTTGTCTTAGATTTAATCATAGTTAGCACGGTGATTAAGTTAGAAATGGGAGGTGATCCCATTAGCTTAATCCTGGGGCAATTGGGCCCCTGAAGAACTCAAGTTGGGTCGAATGGTTCAACCCATTCGAACCCAAGTAGCTGTGGGAGGTGCAACCGCCCAGGCAGGGAGGTGCAACCGCCCAGGCTAAGTCTCCCAGCGAGACTGGGCGGTGCAACCGCTCCAGCCAGGAGGTGCAACCGCCCACGGCTCAGTCTCCAAGCGAGACTGGGCGGTGCAACTTCCTCTGTCAAGAGGTAGCACCGCCAGAGCTCAAGTTCCGAGCTCTGCCGAGAGGTGCAACCACCGAGCTCGGTCTTCGAGCTCTGGCAGAGTGATGCAACCTCCTTGGACAGGTGATGCATCGCCTGAGCTCGGTCTTCGAGCTCTGGCAGGAAGGTGCAACCACCCCTGACAGAGAGGTGCATCCGCCTGAGCTCAGTCTTCGAGCTCTGCCAGGCGGTGCAACCTCTCCAGTCAAGAGGTGCAACCGCCTGATCCCGGAATTCCGGGATTTGACGGTTTTGAGCTCGAATTTTGAATTGGGTTGGGGCCTATAAATACCCCACCCATTCAGCACTGAAAAGAAAAAGAACTTACCCGAAATCTTGATCTTTTCAGTGGTTCTTAGAGCTCAAAACTGCTAGTTTTTCTCCTCCTTCTGTTCTTCAAGTTTGAGTTGTAAAGAGAGGAGAGAAAACATCTGAAAGGGTTGTCTCCTAAGCCCGTCAAAAGGAGTGAATCTATAAGAGGGTAGTTGGCCTTCGCCTATTGAAGGAAGGCCCCTAGTTGACGTCGGCAACCTCGTCGGTGGAGGAAGCCAAAAGTGGAGTAGGTCAAGGCTGACCGAACCACTCTAAATCTCTGGTTTGCGTTTATTTTCGAGCACTTTATCATTACTGCAAACCTCCTTCATCATTACTGCTCTCTGCGCTTTCACGAACAAGTTCTAAGTGCTGTTCTTCCGAATCTGCATTCAGACGTAAATTCGTATTTTCATACATTACAGTTTACGTTTACGTTTGATTCTGCAGAACTGTTTTCCGTGCTTTTACGAACGAGCTTCTTTGCAGTTTACACTTACATTTTGATCCTATTGATAACTGCAAACTGTCCTCTACAATTTTACGAACGAGTTTTAACATTCAGACGTAAATCGGCTTTCCTCGCTCAATCATCAGTTCTCAGTTCACGTTTACGTCTTGATTTCAACTGCATACTGCCTTCTGCGAGTATACAAACGAGTTTCAAAGTTTAGACGTAAATCTGCGTCTAGACGTAAAACTGCGTTTAGACGTAAATCTGCGTTTAGACGTAAATCTGAGTTTAAGACGTAAATCTGAGTTTAGACGTAAATCTGTGTTTAGACGTAAAACTGCGTTTAGACGTAAATCTGCGTTTAGACATAAATCTGCGTTTAGACGTAAATCTGCGTTTAGACGTAAAACTGCGTTTAGACGTAAATCTGA
The DNA here is from genome assembly GCF_036884655.1 of Musa acuminata AAA Group. Taxonomy (NCBI): domain Eukaryota; kingdom Viridiplantae; phylum Streptophyta; class Magnoliopsida; order Zingiberales; family Musaceae; genus Musa; species Musa acuminata. The sequence goes on along the minus strand of NC_088333.1, from coordinate 23,412,214 downwards.
GTTTAGACGTAAACTGCGCTTAGACGCAAAACTGCGCTTAGACGCAATCTGCGCTTAGACGCAAACTGCACTTAGATACAAACTGAGAATTTGCTTTTGCATCGTAATAGTTTTTGAACGAACGCAGCTTTTGGTTTTTAATCGCTGTAAGATTTCCGCTGCACTAATTCACCCCCCCCCTCTTAGTGCTCTCGATCCTAACATGATGAACATCTTCACCCAGACTCCCTCATTTGCTGCATCTGATGCAGCAATGTACTCCGCCTCTATAGTCGAGTCAGCAGTGGTATCTTGCTTGGAACTCTTCCAGCACACTGCTCCTCCATTCAAGGTGTACACATACCCTGAATTCGACTTGCTATCATCGACATCAAACTGAAAACTTGAGTCAGTGAAGCCTTCAACCTTAAGGCTATTACCTCCATATACTAGTAAAAGATCCTTAGTCCTTCTCAAGTACTTAAGGATACACTTTACTGCTTTCTAGTGCTCCAAGCCTGGATCCGCTTGATACCTGCTCGTGACACTCAGAGCATGCGCTATATCAGGCCTAGTACATAGCATGGCATACATGATATACAATATTGCTGAGGCATAAGGTATCATATCCATGTTCGCCCTTTCTTAGAATTTTCAATGCCAAACCTTTTGATAGTGGTTTCTATGTTTCTGGACTAGGACAAGCCAAGCATCCTCTTGGATCTATCTCTATAGATTCTAATCCCCAAGATATAGGATGCTTCCCCTAAGTCCTTTATGGAAAAGTGTCTAGATAACCATGTCTTTACTGTGGATAACATTCCTACGTCGTTCCCAATGATGAAGATGTCATCAACATATAACACCAAAAAGGTGATAGCGCTCCCACTTACCTTCCTGTATATAGAAGGCTCATCTTCGTTCTTAACGAAGTCATAATATCTGATTGACTCATCAAATCTTATGTTCCAACTTCGGGAAGCTTGCTTTAGTCCATAAATGGATTTAAGCAACCTACACACTTTATCTGGGCAGTTCTTGGACACGAATCCCTCAGGTTGCATCATATACACCTCCTCCTTGAGGTTCCCATTGAGGAATGCAGCTTTCACATCCATCTGCTAGATCTCATAATCATAGTGTGCTACAATAGCCAATAGAATTCTGATGGATTTTAGCATTGCTACGGGTGAGAAGGTTTCGTCGTAGTCAACACCTTGCCTTTGACGATACCCTTTAGCCACTAACCTTGCTTTATAGGTCTCTACCTTTCCATCTACTCCGATTTTTTTTCTTAAAGATCCATTTGCAACCGATGGGTACAATACCTTCGGGCGCATCAACTAGGTTCCAAACCTTATTGGAGTACATATAATCCATCTCAGAATTCATGGCTTCTTGCCACTTCTCGGAGTCTATACTCATAATAGCCTCCTCGTAGGTCTGAGGATCAATATCCTCTACATCCTCTCCTCTAATATGTCCCACATATCTCTCAGGAGGATGAGATACTCTATCAGACCTGCATAAAGTTGAAACTTGTGTATTAGGTACCTGAACAGACTCGGGCTGTAGAGTGGTGCTTGAGCTTGGTTCTCTAACTTCGCTCAACTCTATCATTCTCCCACTGTCTCCGCCAAGAATGTGTTCCTTCTCAAGGAACACTGCTCTCTTAGCTACAAAGACCTTTTTGTCCTCGGGATGATAGAAGTAATACCCAAAAGTTTCCTTGGGGTACCCCACAAATATGCATCGCTTTGTCCTTGATTCTAACTTATCGGGGTTGTGTCTTTTAACGTGGGCTGGGCAACCCCAAATCTTAACAACCTTAAGATCATGCTTCTTCCCTTTCCATATCACATATGGTGTAGACACTACCGACTTAGTTGGGACTCTGTTCAGAAGGTAAGCTGCGGTTTCTATGGCATATCCCCAGAATGAGATGGGTAGGTTAGCGAAACTCATCATAGACCGTACCATATCTAATAATGTACGATTTCTCCTTTCAAAGACACCATTGAGCGGAGGTGTATAAGGAGGTGTCCACTGGGATAATATCCCATGGTCCTTGAGGAATTGAGTAAACTCTGTACTTGAGTATTCACCTCCTCGATCTGATCGAAGAGTTTTGATACTCTTTCCAGTCCGGTTCTCCACCTCATTCTTATACTCTCTGAATTTCTCAAAGGCCTCGGACTTGTACTTCATTAAGTACACATATCCATACCTTGAGAAATCATCAGTAAATGTAATGAAGTAGGAGTAACCTCCAATGGCATGAGTTGACATGGGTCCACATACATCACTATGTATGAGTTCCAACAACTCAGTGGCTCTCTCTCTAGTTCCACTAAATGGAGAGTTGGTCAATTTTTCACGAATGCAAGGTTCACAAGTTGTATATGACACGTAAACGAATGGATCTAGATATCCATCATTTAGCAACTTTTGAATTCTTCTTTCATGGATGTGACCTAGCCTACAATGCCATAGGTATGCACTATTCACCTCCCCTTAGCTTTGCTAGAATTTATAATAAATTGTAGATTTGATAAGCAATATTGGTATCCAATACCAATGCACTATCACAAAAATCTAACAATTGGAAATTGATCATGAATGTACTTGAAGCTTCACCAAGCTTCTTGTTTCGCCCTTTCTGCAAGGTACTCTTTGTAGTTTCTCTTCCAATGCCCATCTTTACCACAATGGAAGCACTGGCCTTTGTCCTTTGCTGGGTCTTTCTTAGCAACCTTTGCTTTACCTTGTTTGCCCTAGCCCTTTCCTTTCTTAAGGGACCTTTCTGTTTTCCTTTTCTTTCTGGTCTCACCAGTATAGAGAACTGGCTTCTCTTTCTTAATAGTACTCTCTGCCTCCCTCAACATATTGAGGAGCTATAGGAGAGTCACCTCAAGCTTGTTCATATTAAAATCCATTATGAACTATGAAAAGAAATATGATAGAGACTGAAGTACAATGTCAACACACAAGTTATCCTCTAGGACCATTCCTAGACCTGTGAGTTTCTCTATCCACTCAACCATCTTTAGGACATGGTTCTAAACCGTTGTCCCCTCAGTCATCCTAACGCGGAAGAGGCTCTTGGATATCTCATATCGCTGAGTCCTTTCCTATTCCTAAAACAATTTGCGGACATGTAGGAGAATGGATCTGGCATCCATCTTTTCATGTTGTCTCTGTAACTCAGGAGTCATAGAGCCCAACATATGAGCAAGAGTCATTAATGTACTTCACGTAGCGAGTGATCTCATCCTCGCTTGCCCCTTCTTCGGGCGTAGGCATTGTATCAAGGACATACACGATTTTCTCCACTGTGAGAACAATTCTCAAGTTATGGAGCCAATCCGTATAATTTGGACCAGTGAGGCGGTTGACATCAAGTATGCCAACTAAGGGATTTAAAAGCGACATTTTCTGAAAATAAAGATGCAGCAGAAATGAATAACATGCAGATTTTGCAAGAAATAAACTATCAAGATATGGACTTCTATCTTAATATGCTCCCACTATTTTACTAACGAGTCACGCGACACCCTCAACACGTGAAACGGAAGTCTCCGGCAGACTTCTAGTGGGGATCAGGATCCAATCAGCGTCTTAGTGTAACCTCGAGGGACTCGACCAATCACACTAAGTCTAAAAGGTAGGCAACTCTTGCCGATCACAACTCCTTGTGATTCCCGTCCTGTTCGGCCTCCGTATCACCATGGCCTCTAGGGACTCGACCAACCATGATGCTCGGTTAAGTCAACACCTTCGTTACAAGATGAGTCTGATTTGATGATATACCCTCGAGGGACTCGACCAAGTATACCATGTTAGGATCGAGAGCACTAAGAGGGGGGGGGGGGGGGGGGGGTGAATTAGTGCAGCGGAAATCTTACAGCAATTTAAAAACGAAAGCTGCGTTCATCCGATAAAAAACGATTTTCATATAAAAGCAGAATCACAGTGCAATTTGCGTCTAAGCGCAGTTTGCGTCTAAGCGCAGTTTGCGTCTAAACACAGTTTGCGTCTAAGCGCAGTTTGCGTCTAAGCGCAGTTTACGTCTAAACGTAGTTTTACGTCTAAATGCAGTTTTGCGTCTAAACGCAGTTTTACGTCTAAACGCAGTTTTGCGTCTAAACGCAGTTTTACTTCTAAACGCAGTTTTACGTCTAAACGTAGTTTTACGTCTAAACGCAGTTTTGCGTCTAAACGTAGTTTTACGTCTAAACGTAATTTTACGTCTAAATGTAGTTTTGCGTCTAAAAGCAGTTTTGAACCTTGAAAAGCGTTTTTCGTAGAAGGCAATTTGCAGTTATAAATGGAATCCGAATGTAAGCGTAAACTGCAGTGTGAAGATCGTACGAAAACACGATTTACGTTTGAATGCAGATTCTGAAAGATCATAGCTTAGAAACTTGTTCGTAAAAGTGCAGAGGGCAGTAGCAATGTAGGAGGTTTGCAGTAATGATAAAGTGCTCAAAGTAAAAGCAAACCAGTGATTTAGAGTGGTTCGGTCAGTCTTGACCTACTCCACTTTTGGCTTCCTCCTCCGACGAGGTCACCAACGTCAACTAGCTGCCTTCCTTTAATGGGCGAAGGCTAACTGCCCTTTTACAGTTTCTCTCCTTTTGACAGGCTCAGGAGACAACCTTTACAGATCCTTTCTCTCCTCTCTTTACAACTCAAGACTTGAAGAACAGAAGGAGGAGAACTTTAGGACTTTACACAAATTTGAGCTCTTAGAATCACTGAAAAGATCAAGAATTCGGTGTGGATCTGTTATCCTTTCAGTGCTGAATGGGTGGGGTATTTATAGGCCCCAACCCAGTTCAAATTTGGATCTCAAAACGATCAAATCGATCAAATCCCAGAATTTTGGGATCAGGCGGTTGCACCTCTTGACTGGAGAGGTGGCACCGCCTGGCAGAGCTCGACGACTGAGCTCAGGCGAATGCACCTCTCTGCCAGAGCTCGAAGACTGAGCTCGACGGTTGCACCGCTTGGCAGAGCTCGAAGACTGAGCTCAGTGGTTGCACCGCCTGGCAGAGCTCGAAGTCCGAGCTCGGTGGTTGCATCACCTGGCATAGCTCGAAACTGAGCTCAGGCTGATGCACCTCTCTGCCGGAGCTTGAAGACTGAGCTCGGTGGTTGCATCACCTAGCAGAGCTCGAAACTGAGCTCAGGCTGATGCACCTCTCTGCCAGAGCTCGAAGACTGAGCTCGGTGGTTGCACCGCCTGGCAGAGCTCGAAACTTGAGCTCTGGTGGTGCTACCTCTTGACAGAGGTGGTTGCACCGCCCTGTCTAGCTCGAAGACGGAGCTCTGGGCGGTTGCACCGCCTGGCTGGGGCGGTTGCACCGCCTAGTCTAGTTGGGAGACGCAGCCCTGGCGGTTGCACCTCTTGGCCTAGGCGGTTGCACCGCTTGGTGCAATCAGGGTCCGAATGGTTCGCTCCATTCGGCCCAATTTGAATCTTTTCAGGGGCCCAATTGTCCCAAGATTAAGCTAATGGGATCACCTCCCATTTTCAAGCTTAATGATCGTGCTAACTACGATTAACTCTAAGACAACTTCTGCAGCTTTGCTCCGATGCGTCAATCGCTTCTTCCGGCGAGTTTCCGGCGAACTTCCGTCGATCATCCGATAAACCCTCGGTGATCCTTCTACGGACATCCGGCATACTCTTGGACTTTGCGACGATCCACTTGGCGAGTTCCGACGAGCTTCGCTTGGCAAGCTTCTGGACTTCTCGGATCTGTTCTCGCTGAACCTCCGACGACCGTCCGAACTTCCGTCGAACTCTCGAACTCCCAACGTGATCATGATCTTGACTCTGGCGCAACACCTGCTGCTTGTCTTACTCTCATCGTAGTTAATCCTGCACACTTATCTCAACACATAGATTAGATAACAAATGACAATTGACTTCATCATCAAAATCCGAGATTCAACAATCTCCCCCTTTTTGATGATGACAATCAATTGATAATGGAGTTATCCTTAACTCCCCCTATCTATATGCCATAGTTGAGATAAGTCAACCTTGAATTCAAGACCTAAGAATTCAAGTGTTGTATTGATAAGTTAGATCAGTTAAACTTATCAATGCTCCCATCATGATACCCATCATGATGTATCTCTTCAAGAATGATGTCAAGGCATGACATACATCATCAAATTTGTATGATAGTGTTTGTAACTATTCATCATGTAATCATATAACGCTGCGAAGGATTATTACATGATGCACACATTTGCAAGTTTGCATTTACTTCACAAGATAGAATATCAAATCAAGACATGATGCAAACTATAGCACATGTTCACATATCTCTTGGTGATGCAAGGATGGCATAACTATGACATTGTTTATAGCATCACTCAAGTATTTGCAACTATGACATAGACATGATTATGGCAGTTCAGCTATGACATAGTGTTTATCAATTCATATGTTTCTCCCCCTTTGTCATCAACAAAAAGCATGATAGCATTATCAAGCACATAAAGGAAGTCATATAATACTTTGAATATCTTTTTATTGTTTGTTGCTTGAAGGAGGAAAGTCATTTTTCAAAAAGTTTTCATAAGAGTGTACAGGAAAATCCCATTTTTAGCATTCAAACCGAAAAATGAACCTTTTACATGCATTTGGCTAAAAATATTTGTCACATAATTTGCTTCATATTTGATCAAGCGATATCAAGGCATGTAATAACATCCGAAAAATAGTTTTAACTAGTTTAAGTATTCGGACACATCAACATTCCTAATTCTCTTCTTATGTAATCAAATTGTTCTTCACATAGGGGTTTTGTAAAGATATCAGCTAGTTGATGTTTGGTATCAATAAACTCTTTGGTTACATCATGATTAGTGACATGATCTCGTATAAAGTGATGTCTAATATCAATGTGTTTTGTTCTTGAGTGTTGTATAGGATTTTTAGTTAAGCATATTGCACTCGTGTTATCACATTTAATGGGAATATCTTTAAGATTCACTTTGTAATCTTCTAAAGTGTTTTTCATCCATACAACTTGTGCACAGCATGCACTTGCTGCAATGTATTCAGCTTCGGTTGTTGATAGAGCAACCGAGTTTTGTTTCTTAGATGACCAGGATACAAGGGCATGTCCTAAAAATTGACATGATCCTAATGTGCTTTTTCTGTCTAGTCTACAGCCAGCGAAGTCCGCATCAGCATAAGCTGTTAATTCAAAATTTTTTGATTTTGGGTACCATAATCCTAGATTGGTAGTTCCATTAAGATATCTGAGTATTCTTTTGACTGCTTTGAGATGAGATATCTTAGGGTCTGATTGAAATCTAGCACAAAGTCCTACACTGAACATGATGTCTGGTCTGGTGGCAGTGAGGTAAAGTAAACTTCCTATCATACCCCTATAGGATTTTTGATCGAAGCTTTCTCCATTCTCATCAATTTCTAACTTAGTGGAGGTGCTCATAGGAGTGTCAATGGCTTTTGAATTATTCATTTTGAACTTCTTTAGCAAATTCACAGCATATTTGGTTTGACTAATAAAGATGCCATTGCTTAGTTGTTTGATTTGTAGGCCTAAGAAGAATGTTAACTCTCCCATTAGACTCATTTCGAATTCACGACTCATAGTTTTCGCAATGGATTCACAAAGAGATTCATTTGTAGAACCAAAGATAATATCATCAACATAAATTTGAACAATGAGAAAATTGTTTTCAAGGTTCTTGATGAATAATGTAGTATCAATCTTGCCTTTTATGAAATTATTTTCAATAAGAAAAGAACTAAGTCTCTCATACCAAGCCCTAGGAGCTTGTTTTAAACCATAGAGAGCTTTAGTTAATCTAAACACATGATTAGGGAGACTATTATTTTCAAATCCAGGAGGTTGTTCAACATAAACTTCTTTGGAAATAAAGCCATTAAGAAAGGCGCTTTTAACATCCATTTGAAACAACTTAAAATTTTTACTGCTAGCGTAGGCAAGGAGCATCCTTATGGCTTCCAATCGTGCCACAGGAGCGAAGGTTTCTTCGTAATCGATAACTTCTTCTTGGTTGAAACCTTTTGCCACTAATCTAGCCTTGTTTCTAACCACGATACCATTTTCATTTTGCTTGTTTCTGAAGACCCATTTAGTACCAATAACCAGATGATCATTTGGCCTAGGAACAAGCTATTTCTCTCAAATTGATTTAATTCATCTTGCATTGCGATAATCCATGAATCATCTTTCATGGCTTCATCAACGCATTTGGGTTCAATTTGGGAGAGAAAGGCGGCATTTGCACAAAAGGTTTTAAGAGAAGATCGTGTTTGAACTCCCTTTGATGTGTCTCCTAAGATTAACTCCTTAGGATGAGCATCTACATACTTCCAATCCTTGGGTAAGGAAATATGAGAAGTGGATGCATCCAAGTTGCTAGTTGGAGACGGGGTCTCGTTTAAATTTAAAGAATCAAAATTAACATCATCGTCAAGATCATTTTTCGTGATTTCAGAAGTCTCATTGAAAACAACATGAATGGATTCTTCAATAATTAGAGTTCTTTTATTAAAGATACGAAAGGCTTTAGAAACTGTAGAATAACCAAGAAAGATTCCTTCATCGGATTTAGCATCAAATTTTCCTAAGTTGTCTTTTTCATTCAAGATAAAACATTTACACCCAAAGACTTTGAAATATGAAACGTTGGGTTTTTTGTTATTCCATAACTCATAGGGAGTTTTGGTTAGTAGATGTCTCACTAGAACTCTATTTAAGATATAGCATGCAGTATTTACGGCTTCGGCCCAAAAATATTTGGGTAGGTTATGTTCATTCAACATGGTTCTTGCCATTTCTTGTAAATTTCGATTTTTTCTTTCTACAACTCCATTTTGTTGAGGGTTTCTAGGAGTAGAGAAATTATGGTTGTATCCATTGAGTTCACAAAATTCTTGGAAATCATGGTTTTGAAATTCACCACCATGATCACTCCTAATTGACGAAATCATAGAACCTTTCTCATTCTAAACGAGTTTGCAAAACTTGGTAAAAGATCTAAGGCATTCACTTTTCTGTTTTAAAAAGTAAGTCCATGTGTATCTGCTATAGTCATATATGATGACGAAAGCGTATTTGCTACCTCCTAGGCTTGATGTGGAGATGGGTCCGAACAAGTCCATATGGATCAATTGTAAGGGCCTAGAGGTGCTTACTTGATTTTTAGATTTGAAGCTACTCTTAATTTGTTTACCTAATTGGCAGGCATCACATACATTATCTTTGATGAACTTGACATGAGGAATTCCTCTTACAAGTTCTTTGGATGATATTTGAGTGATTAGCTTCATGCTAGCATGACCTAATCTTCTATGCCATATCCAAGCATTCTCATTTAAAGCAGAAAAACATATTTCATTACATAAATCATTGATGTCAATAGTGTATATGTTATTTTGTTTTAATGCAATCATAGATATGTTTTTGTGAGGTTTTTCAATGACGCAAGCATTAGATTCAAATCTGATAATATATCGTTTATCACACAATTGACTAATGCTCAGGAGGTTATGTTTTAGACCATCAACTAGCAAAACATCTTCAATAGAAAAGTTGGATTTGTTACCTATGGTTCCTTTGCCAATGATTTTACCCTTGTTGTTGTCTCCGAAGGTGACATATCCTTCGTTTATGCTAGAGAGCTTAGAGAATTGGGATGAATCTCCGGTCATATGCCTTGAGCATCCACTATCAAGGTACCATCTCTTGCTCCTAGCTTGCGATGGTTTAGTTTTCTACAAGAAAGGATGATGTTTAGGTACCCATTTGCTTTTGGGTTCCTCACAAATAGATCTACATTTTTTATCATGTTGCATAGAATTTGTCATGGTTCCTTTAGGAACCCAAATCAATTTGTTTGGACTCAATTTCCTGAATGGACAATAATGTGTCCTGTGTCCAAACTTGCAACAAAAGTTGCATTTGCTTCTAACATGTAAGATGGGGCCTTTTACAAAGGTAGTTGGATTTTGGTGAGGACTCCTCACAAATCCAATCTCACTTCTTTTGGGAGCATGACCCTTGTTTGTAAGGATCATGTTTAATGACTTGCTACCAACCTCGAATTTCTTCAAGGTGTCCTTAAGTAGCAAGTTTTCTTTTTGACAGGTTTCTAGATCATGACATTTTATACATGAATTTAAACTATCATGATATTCGATTTTTAACTTATTGAAATCACAAGTAAGACTATCATGTACTTTTTTTAGCAATTTATATTTTCTATTTATAACTTTGCATTCATCAAATAAATCATGGAAGGCATTTAATAATTCATCGAAAGATAAATCAGTATCTAATAAATCTGTTACCTCCTCTCCAATGGCCATTAAGGCGTAAAGAGCAACTTGCTCGGTGTTGGACTCCTCTTCTTCAGATGCGCTCGAGTCATCCCATGTTGCTTGAAGAGGCTTCTTCTTTGAAGTTCTTCTTTTGACTTGGGGACAATCATTCTTGTAGTGTCCTGGCTTTTTACATTCGTAGCAGATCACTTGGTCCTTCTTGGGTTCAAGTTTATTTTTCACATCGTTTTTAAACTTGTTTCTTTTGAAGAATTTCTTAAACTTTTTTGTCAAAAGTGCTAAATCATCATCACAGTCCTCATCACTTGAGTTTTCTCTCAAGTGGCATTCAGAAGTTTTAAGTGCCATATCCTTCCTGTTCTTTGGAAGGATGTCTTCTTGCTCTTCATGAGCTTTGCAAGTCATTTCGTAGGTCATTAATGACCCGATTAGTTCTTCAAGAGGGAAGTTGCGCAGATCTTTTGCCTCTTGAATAGCAGTGACTTTAGGATCCCAACTTTTAGGAAGGGATCTTAGTATTTTATTTACAAGTTCAAAAGCCGTAAAACTTTTTTCGAGTCCTTTTAGACCGTTGACGACATCCGTGAAACGGGTAAACATGTCGCCAATGGTTTCACTCGGTTTCATTCGGAAAAGTTCAAAAGAATGCAGCAACAGATAGATTTTTGACTCTTTCACTCTACTTGTGCCCTCGTGGGTCACTTCAAGTGTGTGCCAAATATCAAATACAGTTTCGCAAGTTGAAACACGATTAAACTCGTTTTTATCAAGTGCGCAAAATAAGGCATTCATAGCCTTTGCATTAAGAGCGAAAGCCTTCTTTTCCAACTCATTCCAATCGATCATTGGAAGAGAAGACTTTGAAAATCCGTTTTCAACAAGGTTCCACAGTTCAAAATCCATAGAAATAAGAAAGATCCTCATTCGGGTCTTCCAGTAGGTGTAGTCCGTTCCACTGAACATGGGTGGACGTGTAATAGAATGCCCCTCTTGGTTTCCGGCGTATGCCATCTCTCTTGGGTTTTAATCCTTTAGAGAGTTAACCTAGCTCTGATACCAATTGTTAGGATCGAGAGCACTAAGAGGGGGGGGGGGGGGGGTGAATTAGTGCAGCGGAAATCTTACAGCAATTTAAAAACGAAAGCTGCGTTCATCCGATAAAAAACGATTTTGATATAAAAGCAGAATCATAGTGCAGTTTGCGTATAAGCGTAGTTTGCGTCTAAGCGCAGTTTGCGTCTAAACGCAGTTTTACGTCTAAACGCAGTTTTACGTCTAACCGCAGTTTTGCGTCTAAACGCAGTTTTACGTCTAAACGCAGTTTTACGTCTAAACGCAGTTTTGCGTCTAAACGCAGTTTTACGTATAAACGTAATTTTACGTCTAAATGTAGTTTTGCGTCTAAAAGCAGTTTTGAACCTTGAAAAGCGTTTTTCGTAGAAGGCAATTTGTAGTTATAAATGGAATCCGAATGTAAGCGTAAACTACAGTGTGAAGATCGTACGAAAACACGATTTACGTTTGAATGGAGTTTCTGAAAGATCAGAGGTTAGAAACATGTTCGTAAAAGCGCAGAGGGCAGTAGCAATGTAGGAGGTTTTCAGTAATGATAAAGTGCTCAAAGTAAAAGCAAACCAGAGATTTAGAGTGGTTCGGTCAGTCTTGACCTACTCCACTTTTGGCTTCCTCCTCCGACGAGGTCACCGACGTCAACTAGCTGCCTTCCTTCAATGGGCAAAGGATAACTGCCCTTTTACAGTTTCTCTCCTTTTGATAGGCTCAGGAGACAACCTTTACATATCCTTTCTCTCCTCTCTTTACAACTCAAGACTTGAAGAACAGAAGGAGGAGAACTTTAGGACTTTACACAAATTTGAGCTCTTAGAATCACTGAAAAGATCAAGAATTCGGTGTGGATCTGTTATCCTTTCAGTGCTGAATGGGTGGGGTATTTATAGGCCCCAACCCAGTTCAAATTTGGAGCTCAAAACGATCAAATCGATCAAATCCCAGAATTCTGGGATCAGGCGGTTGCACCTCTTGACTGGAGAGGTGGCACCGCCTAGCAGAGCTCGACGACTGAGCTCAGGCGAATGCACCTCTCTGCCAGAGCTCGAAGACTGAGCTCGACAGTTGTACCGCCTGGCAGAGCTCGAAGACTGAGCTCAGTGGTTGCACCGCCTGGCAGAGCTCGAAGTATGAGCTCGGTGGTTGCATCACCTGGCAGAGCTCGAAACTGAGCTCAGGCTGATGCACCTCTCTGCCAGAGCTCGAAGACTGAGCTCGGTGGTTGCATCACCTGGCAGAGCTCGAAACTGAGCTCAGGCTGATGCACCTCTCTGCCAGAGCTCGAAGACTGAGCCTCGGTGGTTGCACCGCCTGGCAGAGCTCGAAACTTGAGCTCTAGCGGTGCTACCTCTTGACAGAGGAGGTTGCACCGCCCAGTCTAGCTCGAAGACTGAGCTCTGGGCGGTTGCACCGCCTGGCTGGGGCGGTTGCACCGCCCAGTCTAGCTGGGAGACGCAGCCCTGGCGGTTGCACCTCCTGGCCTGGGCGGTTGCACCGCCTGGTGCAATCAGGGTCCGAATGGTTCGCTCCATTCGGCCCAATTTGAATCTTTTCAGGGGCCCAATTGCCCCAAGATTAAGCTAATGGGATCACCTCCCATTTTCAAGCTTAATGATCGTGCTAACTACGATTAACTCTAAGACAACTTCTGCAGCTTTGCTCCGATGCGTCAATCGCTTCTTCCGGCGAGTTTCCGGCGAACTTCCGTCGATCATCCGATAAACCCTCGGTGATCCTTCTACGGACATCCGGCATACTCCTGGACTTTGCGACGATCCACTTGGTGAGTTCCGACGAGCTTCGCTTGGCAAGCTTCTGGACTTCTCAGATATGTTCTCGCTGAACCTCCGACGACCGTCCGAACTTCCATCGAACTCTCGAACTCCCAACGTGATCATGATATTGACTCCGGCGCAACACCTGCTGCTTGTCTTACTCTCATCGTAGTTAATCCTGCACACTTATCTCAACACATAGATTATATAACAAATGACAATTGACTTCATCATCAAAATCCGAGATTCAACATACCATGCCCTCAGGTCACCGGTGACATCTCTATGTCGTAAGCAAGATAGCGAATCGCGATATAGGTGAGTCTCGAGGGACTCGACCAACTCAACCTACACCGGGAATCGGTTCCTACTCATAACGATGGAAGGCCACGTGGGTCAATCTAATTGCCTCACGTTTACCAACTTAATATTATCGAGAGATGTTTCTATAATTTGGTCTCTTAATATGACATGTCACACATATACATATTTAATATATATCTACATCGCATGCAAATATATATACATATCTAGTATGTGTATAAGCAATCACATCAAATGATCATGGACCACAACCTAATATGATTAGGCCCGAGCCTATAGGCCTAATCACTCACATCAAGATCTATGTGTGCAACGGTGCATCTCCATGCCCTGTGATTGTCCATCTCGTCCTTGTCGGTTCCGTCGACATCTTGATGCATCTCCATGCATCACGATCGTCCGTCTCGTGGGTCCCGCTATTGCATCCACGCTCCCGCTGTGCCTCCTCATGTGATTACAACTTAATCATAGGCACGCAGGCCCGACAATAAACGAGAAATATAATAGAGGTTCGCATACCTCAATAATAATAATCACAAGTACACACATCACACGGTCCATGATCATCCGTCCACACATCATACATCACATGTATAAATAATCATCATCATGTAGGACTACTAGATAATAATAAAAAATAATAATCAACTAAACCTTTTAATTAATTAATATTTTTTTGAAATCAGGAACATGTAGGATATTTCTGAATTTATAGGGGTATTTTCATAATTTGGACATAAGACAGAAACTAGAATTTCTTAAATTCTGAGGGGTAAAACTATCTTTTTCCCAGAAAACCCTAATGCCCTACTATCCTTTGCTGTTGCTGCCACCACCGCCACCCTGCAGGCGGCGGCCTGTGCGGCCGGGCGAGGGCACTGCCCTCGCCTGCAGGCGGCACGCCCGCTGGCGGCGCTGCCGCTGCAGGTGGGCTCCCCCGTGGGCGCCACTGCCTCCGCAGGCGGTGCTGTCCCGCCGGGCGGCCGCCTCTGTGAGGGGGAGGTTTCGCCCGCGGGAGTAGCAGCGGCAGGCGTCGCTGCCCTACGGTGGCAGACGCCGCTGCCTTGCGGCGGCAGGCATCGCTCCCTTGCGACGGTAGACGCCGCTGCCCTGCGGCGGTGGGCGTCGCTTCCTTGCGGCGGCAGGCGCCGCTGCTCTGCGGCGCCTCTACCCGTGGGCTGCCAGCCTCGCCGGCAGCAAGGCTGCTGCAAGCAGGCCGCCGGCCGGCTACTGCAGACGCAGCCCTTGTGCTGCTCGCCTTCGGCTACGCTTCACGCACGCAAATCAAGGGCAACAACTATTACAGCTCTTTCTCGCTTTTGCGTCAACGATTTTGACGTCAAAATTCTTGCTAAACACAAGACACGCAGTTCAAAACCAATCATTTGCACGAACAACCTGGCTCTGATACCACTGTTGGGAAATCATAGGGGGGCGACATCATATGCGCAGCGGAAGAACAAGAAAACAAAATCCGCGATTCCCAAAGAGATGTTCGTCGTCGTGCAAAGATTGATATGAAAAAATTCACGAAACATGAAACTACGTATAGAGATTGTGTTACCTAGGGAGATCGTATATCCTTGTTTCCTTGTAGATCCTTAGGAGAGGGTGAAGGAGGTCAAGCGTCCTCCTCTCTCGCGGTGATCCACACAGCAGGGTTGCGACGACGCTCCTCAAAACTCCAGGCCTACTCTGAGGTGGAGAGGGAGAGGAGAATAGGAAGGGCAAGCAAAGACTCTAGCCTATGAGGCTGTGAATCCCTCCTATTTATAGAGATCCCGTGTCAAACCCTAATGGGTCCTTCCCTAGTGGGTATTGGATCTGCGTCCAATAAGACAAGGGCTCCGTCGGATATCTCATATCCGAACCTTATCTCATATCCGAACCTCTACTCATCGCAATGCCTACCATATGTGTGTGACCCTCTAGGCCCAATATCGAGCTGGCTGTGAATCATACCTGTCAGAACTCCTTCTAACTCAGGGAATTATTATCTTTGTAATAATTCACTCGACTCATCGACTAAGAACGTACTAGGCCACTACGCCGTAGTCCCTAGACGATACAGGGGAATCCAATCCATTGGACCTGTCTATCCTTAGTTACCATGTACCTATAGTCCCTCATCCATCTAATATCCCAGAGACCGTATATCGAGCATGGTGTTGTCAGACCCATACGGTTTCTACTCGAGTCTCGCTCTAATCGGATTCTCCCGGAGAACTCTTTCTCTCTCAACCCGAATGACCCTGGCCTGGGATTTGTTTGAGCAAGAACACATGGGGTATTCTTCTCATGATGCCGAGAGTGGATGATCCTCTATCGACACTCGATAGCCCTCGTAAGGTCGACTACCACTCATAGTGACCAGCTGTACTAGATCTGGGATAGCCAAACCTATAAGTCTGGTATCAAAGAGTGAAGCACTCATACAGGACATCCTTGGTGTCTCAAGTCTAAGGACTAGATACACCACTAGGACTACGGAATCGCTGTCTAACAATAAGGCATCATCAACCATCCAGCATTCCGTAAGCGGATCAATCAGTGAACTCATTCTCCAATGAGCACCTGTACTGTATCCCTAGTGTCCCTACACGAGCAGCTATGAGACCAGCTGCATCTATCATATGGACGGGTATACAGCACACTAGTCTATCCGGTTATCACGATGTCCCTCTCGAGTAACCTATGACCAGGATTATTTAGGATATGTGTTTAAAGGTGAATCGATCTCATTATCGTGATCTCATCACGATTCGATTCCCATTGCACAAATCCAAGGACATCACAATATATATATGCACATATGCAATAGTTATAAAGTGATATACGCCAAAATATAATAAGTAACAAGATTCTGTATCAAGTCAAACGTGCCATCACTCATGTGATTTGCTTGCTGGGCACCTATGACTAGCACACTCTGCATCTAATGAAATGTTGACGATGAATCTAAACTTGTGGATTTTGTATAAGATTAAAGGACCTCTCATGTCTACTATTCTGGAATGTTAAGTTTCATTCGTGTAATGATATGAACTTATGGTAAACATTGGTTTTGTGATTGTATAGACTTGCATACTTGTGAATTTATGTTGTGGTTATTATTTTGGTGAGTTGGGTTCAGAATTTATGAATCATCGAATGATGTGTTGTATATTTATGAACTGCACAGGGTTTATAAATTTGTAGATTATAGAGGTGAAATTTTTATCAGAATATTTTCTTAGTGACCTCAAATGTATGATTGGATCCTGGATAGATTTGTGTTGATAGATTTTAATATTATCGATATTTTTGAGGGGCTTGACAGAGGTGGTATCAGAGCATGGTTTGAGGATCACTGAAATATTTGATATGTTGACGTGCAAAATATATTGAGGTCTAGTGAACTATAATGATCGGTGGAAATTTTCTTTGACGCATTTTAGGAATCAAAGATGATGAGGCAATTTGGTCCTCCTATTTCAATTGTTTCTGATTAATTAAATGGGATGAAAGTGTTGATCGGGGATATCAAATCAAAGTAGCGCAAAGAAAGCTTGGTGAACCTAATTTCATTGGTGGTACCCTTCGAGTAGCAATTGAAGCATAGAAAAATTTAGTATTGGAATCCCCTAGTGTAAGCCAATGCTGTCGAGACTTCTGCTTTGCAAAACTTTCCTCCTATTTTAAGGCTTGCATGAAGTTATTTCTGGCTTCTGTCTCTTTGTAGATAATATTCTCATCATTTGGCTGAAGTTGCAGCTCATGTTGCAATGACATTAGTTCCTTTCTGCAAAATTGAACTCTGGTGGTAATATTGCCAAAGGTATTTGTATTCCACTCCTTTAGTGCTACTTTACAGGCTTTGAGCTTTTGACATAAGATGTAAGGGGGGGATCCATGCACATTAACATTCCAAGCAGATCTGATAACATCAAGAAATTGAGGATGAGTACTCCACATGTTAAAGAATCTAAACGGTTTATTGCCTCTTGGTGTCGCTTTGTCGGCGTGTATATACATTAAAGAATGGTCAGAAAACAAAGGAGCACCATACTCAAGAAGTGAATCTGGGTAAACTGTTAACCATTCATGATTAATCAAACACCTATCAAGTTGAGCCATTATTTTTCTGTTAGCAGCACCTTTATTACTCCAGGAGAGCCAATTACCCACAGATTTCATATCAAACAATGCTGTAGTGTCAATGTAATCATTAAAACTTTGAAGCTGGCTTTCTGAAAGTTGTCTACCCCCCTCTTTTTCATTTGTGTACCGAACAGTATTAAAGTCTCCAAGAACAATCCAAGGCACATTAAGACAGCAATTTACAATATAAGTCAGGTCAGACCAAAAAGTATTTCTTTCTTGCATACCTTTTGAGACATATATACCAGTGAAATTGAATTGACAGCCATTCTTTTTGTCCTCTACCTTAAGATGAATGAATTGATCAGTAGCAGAAATAAACCAAGCATTAATAGAGTTAGGATGCCATAGGACCCATATTCTACATAAAGTTTCATTTGAGTCATTGGTAAACAGTTATGCGTTCGACCATATTAAATTCTTTTGAGCTTGAACTCGCGATTGTTTAATTTTCGTTTCCATTAGAATAACAATATCACATGCATTAGACTTGATTATTCTATTGAGCTCCCGACATTTCTCCGGCTTATTAAGTCCGCGAACATTCCAGCATGTTATCTTCATTAGTAATAAACAAATGAAAAGGTAGTAAGGTATTCATCCTACGATGGACTTTACCATCCTTTTTCTTATCCTTCGGTTTTGTATTTTCCTCCCGCACAATATCCTTTCTTATCCTTCGGTTTTGTATTTTCCTCCCGCACAATATCCTTACCTTTTATGGCTTTATTTCTATATTTATCCACTTCATCTACAGCTTGCAGATTTTTAAACTTTAAAGTACCTTGAATCATGTGGTCTTGATTGGCAGGGTTTGTTGAAGCATGATAAGATTGTTGCAACACAATATCGTGGATAGTACTTGTTGGAGCAGCCTGGCTAGAGAGGTTTGTTGGGGCATGAGTTTGTTAAGATAGAATATCCTTTTTGGTGATGTTTGTTGTGGACTCTAAAGAAGATTTGCAACGAATCCTCGAAGGATTCTGGACTATCCACGGTCATCCAATGATTCTACGACGTTGGTCTCCTGATGTCTCTTTGGAGTTAGATAGCCTACAATCTATTCCATTATAGGTATTCTTTCAAGGACTGCCTCTACATCTTTGGAGTCGGCGTTTTATTGCAAAGTTATGTAGCACTCTGGGACAGCCACTCTACATCGACAAAGCAACAGCACCCCAGACGAGATTAGCTTTACACGATCATGTGTGCTGGTTTCTTCCGACGAAGATCTTCCTAATGGAGTACTCATCCTCAGTTCCTTGATGTTATCAGATCAGCTTGGAATATTAATGTGCATGGATCCCCCCCTTACATCTTATGTCAAAAACTCAAAGCCTACAAAGCAGCACTTAAGGAGTGGAATACAAATCCCTTTGACAATATTACCACCCGAGTTCAATTTTGCAGAAAGGAACTAATAGCAATGCAACATGAACTGCAACTTTAGCCCCATGATGAGAATCTTATCGAAAAAGAGACAGAAGCAAGAAATAACTTCATGTAAGCCTTAAAGCAGGAGGAAAGTTTTGCAAAACAGAAGTCTCGACAGCATTGGCTTACTTTAGGGGATTCCAATACTAAGTTTTTTTATGCTTCCATTACTACTCGAAGAGCTGTTAACCGCATCAGGAAATGCAGAGACAAAGATAACAATCTTATTGAGAATTTAGATGAGATTAAAGCATACACTGAGCAATTTTTTTATTCCTTACTCAACTAAGTGGGGCAACCTAATAATATTCAGGTGGAGCCAACTAGAAAGCTTGATTCTAGTGCCATTTATATCCTGAATGCCCTAATTACAGATGACGAAATAGAAAGAGTTATCTTTAAGTCACCAAAGCACAAAAGCCCTGGTCCAGATGGATTTCCTGCTGAATTTTACCAAATTACATGGTCTATTATTGGTAATGATGTGATTAAAGCTTGCCAACATTTTTTCTCTTCAGGTCATTTTCTTAGAGAGATGAATTGCACTTTTATTTCTTTAATTCCCAAGAATGCAAGGGCTGATTCACTAGAGAACTATCGGCCCATATCTTTATGCAAATTTATTTACAAGATGATCTCCAAACTGTTAGCAGATAGATTGCAAAAGGTAATACACAAGATAATTAGTCCAAATCAGGCTGCTTTCATCAAAGGGAGAAGTATACATCATAATATTCTGCTTGCTAATGACTTGGTCAAGGATCTGCACTCAAAAGCAAAAGGGACAAAAATATGTTTTAAAGTTGATCTACGAAAAGCCTTTGACTCAGTTAATAGGAACTTTATCTATAAGATGCTCCACGGTATGAAATTCCCTCAACAATGGGTTAATTGGATTCAATGTTGCTTAGAAACTCTAAAGTTTTCAATACTCTTCAACGGCTCTCCTATTGGTTTTTTTGGGAGCAAGAATGGCATTTGACAAGGCGATCCACTCTCTCCATATCTCTTTATAATTGCAATGGAAGGACTTAGTTATATGTTGGAATATGTGGTCTCTGATGGCAGTATTAAGGTACCCCATGCTGGCCCTATTCATATATCACATATAATCTTTACAGATGATCTTCTTATCTTTTTTAAGAATGATTTAACTTCAGTAAGAAACCTGGCTACTATTATGAAAAGAAGAGGTATCTATCGTGTTAACCAATGCTCCCTTTGCATGCAACAAGAAGAAACTTTTGACCATCTCTTTTTTTCTTGAGACTATACTAATGGATATGGAAGGAGATTCTCTAGCGATTTGAACTCAATAGACTACCGCAACCAAACTTGCACCAAGAACTAGGCGACCTCATGCAATGTTTATCAAGAAAAGGACCTCTCACATAATTGGTAAAGGTTACTTTCAGATGCGCTATTTAGTGGATGTGGAAGGAGAGATGTAACCGAATCTTTGAATGTCAACACACAAATAATGCTCAGCTCTTGAAAGAGATTACTAGAGACTCAAGATCCTGTATGGAGCAAGATCTCAAAACAGAGCACTTTACCCGAAGAGAAAAAGATATTTTTATCATATTTAATTTTGCTATTAGCTAAAGATCTTGGGAATGATGCCAAATTATGTACCCACAGGTAGTTTTGATATATCTGGATAAACATTTTCTATGTTGACTATAATTATGAGTTATAGTCTACGACATGTGTAGTCATAACTATCGCATTCGCACTTTATGAGTTATTTGGCTTTGTCTATGACTTGTATAGATAAAGCTATTTGTAGAAACTTTTACACATAATCAATTTACTTTTACGTACAAAAAAAAAGGGCCTCTTACACAATTGACAAAAGTTATATTCAGATGCGCTATTTGGTGGATGTGGAAGGAAAGATGTAGTAGAATTTTTGAGTGCAACACAAACAATACTCAGCTCTTGATAGATATTATTAGAGACTCAAGATCATGTATGGAAAATGATCTCAAAATGGAGCACCTTACACAGAGAGAAAAAGATATTTTTATCAAATTCAATTTTACTATTAGCTAAAGATCTTGGGCATGATGTCAAAAGCTATACCCACAGGAAATCTTGGCATATTTGGACTTCAAATTTTATTAGTTGGCCACAGTTAAGAGTTATAGTCTACAGCATGTGTAGTCATAACTACCGCATGAGTACTCTATGAGTTACCTAGCTTCGTCTATAACTTGTATAGACAAAGCTATTTGCAGAAACTTTACACAAAATCAATTTACTTTTATTTATAAAAAAAAAGAGAAACCGTTCTTTCTTCGACGATAATTCTACTCTTACAAGACAGCACATACTTGCTGCAACTTTCACATATTTCTATCAAACCTTTGCTACCATCTACCACAGATCCAAAACTTTCATCTACAACCCTAAAACTCCACCAAACCACACCCTCAAACTACACCCAAAATAGCCACAAAACAAGTCTAAACCATAGCCTACATCCACCAATCCACCAGCCCTTTCGACCATCACCTCTCTCAACCAATACATGCCCTTAACCCGACAACAAAAGAGAGATCTTAAAATGACAAATTTGGCGGCTTATACTATGGCATCTGAGGAGGTAATCAATGCTAAATTCGAATCCTTCGAGGCGCGAATCGAGGATAAGATTCGGACGCTCTTTATCGAACTCAGATTGGGCAGACCACTAATCCCGAAGAAATCACATCAAGGAGAGAGCTTTGCCCAATCGTACCAAGCCCGAAGATATGACTTCCAAGAGAGGGGAAGCTCTATGACCAATGCCAACTATCCTTGCATGAGAGTGGACTTCCCTAGATGGGAAGAAGGAGACCCGATTGGTTGGATCTCGTGCGCGGAGCGATATTTTTGGTACCACAAAACCGCGGATGCATCTATGGTGAAAATTGCAGCTATACATCTTGAAGATGATGCTAAACAGTGGTTTGACTAGTTTGAACATACTTATGGAGTCCTTTCATGGCAACAATTCAAAGAAGGACTGTTGATCCGCTTCAGACCAATTGATTACGAGAATATTGACGGACAACTAGCAAAGATCCGACAAACCTCCACCATTCAGGATTACCAAACCAGGTTTGAAAGGTTATCTAATCAAACTCATGATTGGTATCAAAAATAGCTATTGAGGACCTTCATTGAGGGCTTGAAGCCGAAGATCCGAGGAGAAGTTAAAGCACGACAACCGTACACGCTTATGGCAGCCATCTCTTTCGCATGACATCAGGAGGAGCAATTGAACCATGAAGCTCGGAGGACTTGGGTCACTCCTCAACCAGCAATATTAAAGCCCTCAGCCCCCCCTACTATCGACCAATTCCCTACACCAAAGAAGTTAATAAGAGAAGAGCTTCAGGAGCGATATGCGAAGGGGTTATGTTGGCATTGTGACGAGCCGTGGAGCCGTGAGCATCACTGTAGGAACGGGAGACTTCTTATGATTGAACCAATAGAAGAAGAGGTCATTGAACATCCAGAAGAGAGCCTTGAATATGAAGAAGAAAATGCAGAAGAAGAGACACAACCGACCGATGTTACGGTACATACAATAGCCGGCTACTCAAACCCGCAAACGATGAAAGTTGGAGGCCTTCTCAAACAACAACCGATCACTGTTCTCATCGACACGTGCAGTACTAATAACTTTGTAAACAGTAAGGTTACTATCCAGATGGCCTTACTTATCAAGAATTATAGCAGGTTTCACGTTAAGGTCGCCGATGGATGGATTTTGAAGTATGATCGTAGGCGCCCGCAAGTGAAACTATTGCTGATCATGAGGCCTTAACAAGAGATAATTGTAATTTTCTTCCTTCTCCCTCTTGATGATCATGAGGCCATGCTCATAATTAATTGGTGGACGACATTAGGTGATATTTCTTGAAATTTTAAGCAACTAATTATGAAATTTTACAGTAAGGAGAAATAGGTGATATTGAACGGGAAACGTGGGGGCGACATAACGATGATTTGCACATAAAAAATGGAGAAGGTTTTGCATAAAGCAAGAAACATATTTTTGGTACATCTTGAGCAGTAAACTAAGGGAGAGCTAATAGAATTTAAAGATCCAAACCTACTTCCTTTGTGTTAGAACCCTTACAGATTCTAAACTTGGGGTTGATCTCTTTAGGGGATCGGCCTCCTTGGAACTCTATAGGGGTTCCTTCCTCCAAGTTGCCGCTCAAAGGCTGCAGAAAAGATTCATCTATTGCTTGTGAAAAGAGGTGGAATACATGACTATTTATAGGGCTTCTAAACCCTAACTCTTAATTCGACTCTTACTTAAGACTCCTACTTATAACCAACTCCTAATAGGACTCCTATTCGAGACTCCTACTTCTAACCAACTCCTAATAGGACTCCTACTCAAGACTCATATTCTTTTACAACTCCTTATTCTTCTCTAAGAAATAACCTCCTAACTCTAGCCGGCCACTTCACCTCTTTAATAGGGGTCAGCTTAGGTTGGTTTTATATGAATGTCCCTCTCAATTAGGACTCTCCTAGCTAGAGTCCTAACAAACCAGCCCTCTTCAAATCAGCCTTGTCCTCGAGGCTGGCGATTCATGAATTTTGAGAATTTGATCTTCAAGTCATCATAGTTCTCCCAAGTGGCATCTTCTGTTAGTAGGTTTGCCCACTGTATTAGCAATTCAATAGTGGATCGTTGTCGTCGAGTCATGATCCATCGATCAATATTGGCACTTGGATGAGTTAGAAGTTCTCCTTGGGTAGTCATATTTGGTGGGTGGCTTTGGGCTGTCTCCAAGCACCTATTTATAACTTTCGCCTGGCCGTCGGTTTGTGGATGATATACCATACTCCTTTTCAATTTAGTACCCTGCATATGGAATAACTTTGTCCAAAATCTGCTTGTTAAGATGCACGTAGAATTTATCATAAGCACAATGCGTCCCTTATAGTGTAATTCTTTTGAGTCCCAATTGTAATGAGCCATGGGGCTTGGTGCTTCCTCCAATTTTTTTATAATCTTACTAGTCTCTGAATCTTCCTGCCATTCCATCTTAATATCCTTATGAAAGTCGTTGGTCGGAAGTGAAACGACCAAAACTTCAACTTGCTTGGGTAGTTGCGAAAGCGCATCTGCAAAAACATTCTCTTTCCCCTTTTTGTAAGTTATTTCATAATCAAATTAAAGAAGTTTTGTTACCCATTTTTTCTGTTCAGGGGATGATATTTTTTGCTCCAAAAAGTACTTGAGGCTCTTATGGTCGGTTTTAATTTGAAATCGTCGGCCAATCAAGTAAGGTCTCCACCTCGTTGCTGCGCACACAATGACGAGCATCTCCTTATCATATGTTGACTTATTTTGATGGGAGGGAGATAATGCCTTGCTAGTGTATGTGAGTGGTCGACCATCTTGCATGAGAATGGCTCCAATTCCGACTCCAAATGCGTCGGCCTCAATAATGAAGGGTCGATTGAAATCTGGTAGTGTTAGCACTGGCGTCGTCGTCATGGCTGCCTTAAGTTTGTCAAAGGCAGCGGAGGCTCTGTCCGACCATTGGAAGACATCTTTTTTCAGTAAGGAAGTAAGTGGTGCACTGATCTCTCTATAGATTTTCACGAACTTGCAGTAGTAGCCTGATAAGCCTAGAAAGCCATGTAGTAATTTTATGTTCCTTGGGGTCAGCCAATTTTGCATTACTCCAATTTTGAAGGGGTCTTCTGCCACACCTTCCTCTGATATGATATGCCCAAGATATTCCACATTCTTTTGTAGAAAGCAAAAATTCATAGTGGTTGTTGTGTGCTCAAAAGGTGGTTTTTGGTATGTCTTCTTCACATACTCATATTTGATGATACCCGGATCGAAGGTCCTGCTTTGTGAAGATATGTGCTCCCTTAGTAACTCATCTACTACTAGAATAGGGTATTTATCCTTGATGGTTATGCCATTGAGAGCTCGGTAATCAACACATAATCGCCTTGTTCCGTCCTTCTTGCGTACAAGTAGCACTGGTGAAGAGTAGAGGTTGCAACTTGTCTGAGTAACTCCTGTTTTGAGCATCTCTTTTATAATCCTTTCTATTTCATCCTTCTGGAGATGTGGATATTGATATGGCTGAGCATTTGCTAAAGATTTGCTTGGAAGAATCGTTATACAATGATCATGCTGACGGGTAAGAGGTAGGTTGCGCGGTTCATCAAATATATTTGAAAATTCAGCAAGCAAAGGAAGTAGATTTAGATCTTCAAATTCTGTTGGCTCTCCCTTAGTTTGCTGCTCAAGTTGTACCAAAAAGCCGCTGCATGCTTTATGCAAAATCTTCTCCATTTGTTGTGTGCAAATCGTTGTTATGTTGCCCCTACGTTTCCCATGCAATGTCACCTGTTTCTCCTTATTGTAAAATTTCATAATTAGTTTCATAAAATTCTAGGAAATATCACCTAATGTCGTCAACCATTTCATTCTGAGCATGGCCTCATGATTGTTAAGAGGGAGAAGGAAGATATATGCAATTATCTCTTGGTAAGGCCTCATGATCTGCAATAGTTTCACTAGCGGGCGCCTACGGTCATACTTCAAAATTCATCTGTCGGTGACCTTAACATCAAACCTGCAGTGATTCTCGATAGGTAGTGCTATCCGAACATAAAGCTTACTATTTAGGAAGTTAGTAGTACTACCCGTTTCGATGAGAACAGTGATCGGTTGTTGTTTGAGAAGGCCTCCAACTTTCATCGTTTGTGGGTTTGAGTAGCCGGCTAGTGCATATACCGTAACTTTGGTCGGTTGTGTCTCCTTTTCTGCATCTTCTTCTTCATGTTCAAGGCTCTATTCTGGATATTTAATGATCTCTTCTTCTATTGATTCAATCATAAGAAGTCCCCCATTACTACAGCGATGCTCACGGCTCCACGACTCGTCGCAATGCCAACATAACCCCTTTGTATATCGCTCCCAAAGCTCTTCTCTTGTTAACCTCTTTGGTGTGGGGACTCTATCGATAGTAGGGAGGGCTGAGGGCTTCAATAATGATAGTTGAGGAGTGACCCTAGTCCTTCGAGCTTCATTGTTCAATTGCTCCTCTTGATGTCATGCGAAAGAGATGGCTGCCATAAGCGTGTACGGTTGTCGTGCTTTAACTTCTCCTCGGATCTCCGGCTTCAAGCCCTCAATAAAGGTCCTCAATAGCTATTTTTGAGACTAATAATGAGTTTGATTAGATAACCTTTCAAACCTGTTTGGTACTCCTGAATGGTGGAGGTTTGTCGGATCTTTGCTAGTTGTTCGTCAATATTCTCGTAATCCGTTGGTTTGAAACGGATCAACAGTCCTTCTTTGAATTATCACCATGAAAGGACTCTATATGTGTGTTCAAACCAGTCAAACCACTGTATGGCATCCCCTTCAAGATGTATAGTTGCAATTTTCACCATAGATGCGTCTGCGGTTTTGTGGTACCGAAAATATCGCTCCGCGTGCGAGATCCAACCAATCGGGTCTCCTTCTTCCCATCAATGAAAATTTATCCTTATGCATGGATAGTTGGGGTCAGTTATAGAACTTCCCCTCTCTTGGTAGTCATATCTTTGGGCTTGGTGCGATTGGGCAAAGCTGTCTCCTTGATGTGATTTCTTCAGGCTTAGTGGTTGGCCCAATCTGAGTTCGGTAAAGAGCATCCGAATCTTATCCTCCATTCGCGCCTGAAAGGCTTCGAATTTAGCATTGATTACCTCCTCAGATGCCATAGTATATACCACCAAATCTTTGATGTTATGATCTCTTTTGTTGTTGGGTTAAAGGCATGTATTGGTTGAGAGAGGTGATGGTCGAAAGGGTTGGTAGATCGGTGGATGTAGGCTACGGTTTAGGCTTATTTTGTTGCTATTTTGGGTGCAGTTTGAGGGTATGGTTTGGTGGAATTTTAGGGCTGTAGATGAAAGTTTTGGATCTGTGGTAGATGGTAGCAAAGGTTTGATAGAAATAAGTGGAAGTTGCAGCATGTATGTGCTGTCTTATAAGAGTAGAATTATCGTCGAAGAAACAACGGTTTCTCGACATAATTTCCACCAAAAACAAGAGAGAATTGAGGAGGGAATTGATAGCAAAATCACAGTTTATATGACAGCAAGG
Organism: Musa acuminata AAA Group; assembly: GCF_036884655.1. Lineage (NCBI taxonomy): Eukaryota > Viridiplantae > Streptophyta > Magnoliopsida > Zingiberales > Musaceae > Musa > Musa acuminata. The sequence continues at coordinate 23,385,000 of NC_088333.1, read as the reverse complement.
ATATCTAATTTAATCAAGAAAATTTCAGCAGAATAACAGCAAGGAAATTGGTGCAAGTTGTGATTGCAGAATTATTGTCGAGAAATTTCAGCGGTTTACGACGAAAATTTACAGCAACACAAAATTATTTTTAGAGATGAATTTCTTAGTATATCAATCTTAGATGGAAGCCAAGATGATCTATGAAGTGTATAAGAAATTTTATTCAAAAAAGATTGCAAATAGATGGGTTAAGGCAACAATATGCGGCTGAAATTTTCTACAACACAAATTTTTAAGTATAGCAGATTGAACGTAAAATATTAATGGTTTATATTGAGAATTTTTTGACAAAACCAAAGGAAATCTGCTGTTAGGAAATGTCAAAGATGTCCTAAAAATTTTGTAGATTTTTGGATAGAAAAAACACAGTAGCAAGTTCAAACAGACGGTACTATATGGTTGGAATTCTACAATGTATCTTTCGTCGTAGAGATGAAAACTTTGTGACGAAAAATTTATGCAGCAATATAAGAAATTTTTTTTTGGGATTTTTTAATAAGGGTAACTAAATTGCAGTAGTAGTAAGGTCGGAAACCAGAATCTGTTGCAATTTACGGGGAGATCAAAGGATGATCCGTGGTGGTGGAGATGACGGCGGAATTTGGCGACGACCTTTTAAGCAATTGTGGGAATTGCTTTGGGCGATGGTGGAGGGTTGATGGATGGCTGTGGAAGGGCAGCGAGATGCCAAGAACGCTGCTCTAATACAAGGTGTTAGAACCCTTGCATATTCCAAACTTGGGGTTGATCTCTTTAGGGCATCGGCTTCCTTGGAACTCTATAGGGGTTCCTCCCTCTAAGTTGCTGCTCAAAGGCTGCAGAAAAGATTCATCTATTGCTTATAAAAAGTGGAGGAATACATGGTTATTTATAGGGCTTCTAAACCCTAACTCCTAATAGGACTCCTACTCAAGACTCATACTTCTAAGCAACTCCTAATAGGACTCCTACTCAAGACTCCTATTCCTTTACAACTCCTTATTCTTCTATAAGAAATAACCTCCTAACCCTAGCTGGCCACTTCACCTCTTTAGTAGTGGGTCATCATCGTCGTCGTCACGATCCGTCGATCAATAATGGCACTTGGCTAGGTTTGGAGTTCTCCTTGGATAGTCATATTTGGTGGGTGGCTTTGGGCTATCTCCAAGCACCTATTTACCACTTTTATTTGGCCGTTGATTTGTAGGTGATATGTCGTACTCCTTTTCAATTTAGTACCCTTATAGTGTAATTCTTTTGAGTCCCAATTGTAATGAGCCACGAAGCTTGGTACTTGTAACATCCCTCATTTCTGAATTTTCGTATAAATTTCTGGTGATAATGTAAGCATTTATTTTAAATTGACAAAATAAATAGAGTATGAATCAAAGGTAACCCATTTGTAAGATTTGGGAGATCTGTTCAAAAAAAAAAAAAAGAAAGAATCTGAGGACCAATATGTAAACCATAAGGACCTAATCGTGAATATGATAAAAACAAGGACTAAACTGCAAAACGCACAAAATGACAAATTCCACCGTTTAAGCCTCTCTGCCTTCATTATTAAGGAAGCAGAGAAGGCAGCTCGTGGGTGATCAAAGAAAGAAAGAAAGAAAGAAGAAGAAGAAGAAGAAGAGGAGAAAAAAATTGGGGTTTTTAGGGTTCTTGCTTTAATCTTTTCACATCGGGTCAAAATTCTCAAAGACAAGTGTTCTAACCCCATCCTACAGAATTTTTAGTCTCTGTTTTTATGCTGATTCAAAATAAATTGAAGGATTTCTATTTAGAAACTGATATGACTCCCTTTGGACATAGAACCATGGATTCTGAAGTTTTTTCGGTAAACTGACCCCTATACACTGTTTCAGCTATAAGTTTTAGCACGAAATGTGAATTCGGGCAAGAACTATTTTGTTTGAAATTAGACTCGTATATCTTCCTTTTGATACTTATTGTGTAGATTTTGGACACCAAATACTTACCCAAACATCTGTTTCAAATGAGCCTATAGACGCTGTAAAACAGGGTTCAAGATTTCTGACCTGTCGATACTAAAATGCCTATAACTCCCTGTTGAAAATTCTGATTTGTACCAAACTAATTTTTTTGAAACTATATTTGAAAATCTTTCTTTTGAAATATAGTTTGGAAATTTTGGAATTCAATTGCCTACCCTATTATCTGTTGAATCCGACCCTATAAATTCTGCAAAACAGTGATTGTGTTTTTGACCTTGTGTTACCAAATTAAAGGTAACTCCGTGTTGGGAGCCCTGTTTGATATGAAATTTGTTCCATCATAATATAGATTGATATATGGTTCGACCATAGCTTTCTTATGGGTATTGGAGCACAATTGATATTCTGAAATATTTGTTTGATGTGCCACTGGAATTCTGTCCGAAATCGAGCTTTGGTCGATTTCGCGTATTTTGTTCCATTCCTTTGGATATTTCAATTCGTATAACCTTCTTATTGGAATTGAGCTAAATATGATTGCTTGGAATCTCTGTACACTCTTGTTTTCATTTCATTCCAAATCTGAATACATTTGTGAGAGATTTGTTCTTTGTTTCGTATTGTCTCGAAAAGGCACATGCACGTTTCATTGTTCCGCGTGTGCTTCCGATATATGCTACTTATTGTTAAAACTGCCCTCTTGTACTCTGGTGTGTGGGATTGTCTGGACCTTTGCCAGAAATGGTAAAGGGTATACGCTTATTGCCCGCTATGTGGGATATTCTGGACCTTTGCCAGAAATGGTAAATGGTATGAGCTTATTGCCCGCTATGTGGGATATTCTGGACCTTTGCCAGAAATGATAAAGGGTATGTGCTTAGAGCCTGCGATGCTCTGCCGGCCCCCTCTGACTTCACCTAGACGTGGGTGGATGGAGCTCCCAAACGTGGGAGACTTTTGTCAGGTGGTCATTCAGAAATGGATGAATCACATTCTGACTGAGATCCCACTACACCTTCTATATGTTCGATATGACATCCAGAGTTTTGGTGAGTGGTTTCTATTCATGCTCTGGATCAGAATGATATGATTGCAACGTCAAGGATGACGTTTGAGCTTCTGTACGATATTTGTTTTTGATATGCTCTGAAATGCTTCATTTACTGATGATTTTGCTTCGAAATGTTCCATATGCCGTTGAGATGCTTCGGAACATTTTATATGCCATTGATAAGCTCCGATATGTTTCCTTTGTTACTGATATGCTCCAATTACTTTATGCCCCATCTGTCAGGAACCAAATATGTAAGATTGAAAGGACAATTGTGTTTATGCTCCTAATGATATTATGTCTACGAAATCGTATATTCTGCCTTGTATTTTGAAATTGTATCTCTTTGGAAATTATACTATTTTGATATGGATATGTTAGTCACTTGCTGAGCTCTTTATGCTCACCCCTTTTGTTGATAAAATTTTCAGGATAGCGTATCGCTTGCTTCAATGTTAAGATTGGGCTGAGGCGGTGGAAAGTTTAGAAGATTTTGGGCAGATCTTTGTTAGCATATGTGTATATATTTTATAAGATACTTTGCATCTTATGAAATGTGACGATAAATCTAAACGTGTGGATTTTGTGTAAGATAAAAGATCCCTCATGTATAGGATTTTGGAATGTTAAGTTAAATTTATGTAATGATATGATCTTATGGTAATCGTCGGTTTGGTGACTGTATAGACTTCCCCACTTGTGAATTTTATGTTGTGGTTATTATTTTGATGAGTTAAGTTCCGTTTCTTTGAATTATCGAGTGATGTGTGGGATGTTTATGAACTGCATAGGGTTATGAATTTGTAGACTATAGAGGTGAAATTTTTTATCTGAATGTTTTCTTAGTGACCTCAAATGTATGTTTGGATCCTGGGTTAGTTATGATGAAAATTTTAAATATTGTCGATATTTTATGGGGCGTGACAGAGGTGGTATCAGAGCATGATTTGAGAATCACTAAGAATATTATCTTTTTGAGGTTTATTGACTATCATTTAGAGATTGATCAAAGAAAATGCTCTTTTCATGTTTTAGGAAGCGAGGATGACGAGATCATCTGGTTCTCCTGTTGCATCTACTGCTGATCAATTGAGTGGTATCATGCGGACGTTGGAGACTATGGCACAAGTGATGCAACAACAACAACAACCTGTCCAACAAGGAAGTAATGATGGAACAGAGACATCAAACCAGATGGGGTTGGGAATTGGACAGTTTAAGAAGCTTAGTCCTCCCAGTTTTAGTGGTGAGTCTGATCCAATGGTGGCAGAACGATGGATGATGTAGATAGAGAAAATATTTGATGCTTTAAATTACCCTAATGATCGAAAGGTTTTTCTTGCCACCTTTATGCTGGAAGGAGAAGCTGAACACTGGTGGAGAATGATTAAGAGAATGTCTGAAATCAAACATGAGCCAATGACATGGAAGTTATTCCAAGAAAAGTTTAACGATAAATATTTTCCAAATTGTATGAGAGAACAAAAAGAGTTGGAGTTCTTGAATCTTATCCAGGGAAGTATGACGGTTACAAAGTATGAATCTAAATTCACTGAGCTCTCCAGGTTTTCCACACATATGACTGATGATGAATCTAGAAAAGCAAGAAGGTTTGAAAGGGGATTACGGCCAGCAAGAAGAAGCCGAATGTCAGCTTTAAAACTACAAACATATGCTGATACGGTAGAAAGAGCTTTGAAAATTGAAAGAGACATGGAGGAAATTCAAGAAATCATTGGCAAGGACAAAAGGGACAAATTTACTGGCAAAAACAGGAGAGAAAATGAATATGAAGCTAGTAACAAGAGGTTTAAGACATCTGGATTGGAGAAAAGGAAACCATTGTGGAGGACTCAGTCATGTGCAAAATGTGGATTAAATCATGAAACAAGTCAGTGTTTTCGGGTGACTGGAGCATGTTTTGGTTGTGGAAAGCTAGATCATCAATTAAGAGATTGCCCACTGAATCGGAAGAAAGAGCCACTGTCTCCTAGATCCTCAGCCCATGCTAGAGTGTACGATATCACTGAACAAGATTCTAAAGCTTCTAAATCAGTGGTGGAAGGTATTCTTCATGTTTCTAAAAGAAATGCAAAAGTTTTGTTTGATCCCGGCTCCAACTTATCGTTTGTTTCGCAATACTTTGCTTGTCACTTGGATATTCTACCTAAACCCCTGGATTATATGTTATATGTAACAACTGCTGTTGGAGATTCATTGACAACGAACTTGGTCTACCCATCTTGTTTGATCTCTATTGGAGACCACGAACTCCTTGCTGATTTGATTCTCCTAGAGATCCAGGGCTTTGATATTATACTTGGCATGGATTGGTTATCACCTCATCACGCTAGTATTGATTATTACAAAAAAATAATTACTTTATGCATACTAGATCATCCTATATTTTTCTTTGAGGGCATTAGGCATGATTTGCCTCCTTGCTTGATATAAGCACTTCAAGTTTATCGTCTTATGCAGAAAGGTTAATTTTGTTATATGGTGTGTGTAAAGGAGCATTCAAATCATGAAACCCACCTAGATGAAATTGTAGTGGTCAAAGAATTCCCTGATGTATTCCCAGATGACTTGCCTGGTTTACCTCTAGATGGAGAGGGTGAATTTGCTATAGATCTGGTCCCTAGTACAACCCCAATATCTAAGCCTCCCTACAGGATGGCACCACTCGAGCTAGAGGAATTAAATAAGAAAATACAAGAATTATTAGATAAGGGTTTCATACGACCCAGTGTATCCCCATGGGGTGCTCCGGTACTATAAGTGAAGAAGAAGGATGGAACATTGAGGCTTTGTATTGATTATAGACAGTTGAATCAAGTGACCATCAAAAACAAGTATCCCATACCTAGAATTGATGATTTGTTTGATCAGCTGTAGGGTGCACAAGTATTCTCTAAGATTGACCTGAGGTCAGGTTACTACCAGTTGAAGATCAAGGAGGGGGATATTTCAAAAACAGCATTCAGAACTCGATATGGTCATTATGAATTCTTGGTGATGCCTTTTGGTTTGACAAATGCCCCTACAGCTTTTATGGAACTAATGAATATGATATTTCAACCGCTCTTGGATATCTGTGTAATTATATTTATTGATGACATATTGGTGTATTCAAAGAGTCATCAGGAGCATGAGGAACACTTGAGAGATGTGTTGTCTATACTAAGAGAAAAGAAGTTGTATGCGAAGTTCAGCAAATGTGAATTTTGGTTGAATGAAGTTGCTTTCTTAGGCCATGTGATTTCAGGGAAGGGTATATATGTTGATCCAAGGAAAATAGAAGCTGTAGTTGAATGGGAAGTACCAACAAATGTAACAGAAGTTCGAAGCTTTTTGGGTATGGCAGGTTATTACAGGAGATTTGTGGAGGGATTTTCTCGAATCGCTCAACCTCTCACCAAACTCACTAAGAATATGAAATTTGTATGGGGCGATGATTGTGAGCAAAGTTTTCAAGAGTTAAAAAGAAGATTGACTAGTGCCCCTATTCTCACTATTCCAAGTGGTAGTGAGGGATTTGTAGTTTATACTGATGCTTCAAGAAAAGGCCTAGGATGTGTTTTGATGCAGGAAGGGAGAGTAATTGCTTATGCTTCTAGGCAACTTAAAGGTTATGAATTGAAGAATTATCCAACTCATGATTTGGAATTAGCAGCAATTATTTTTGCTCTAAAGATTTTGAGACAATATTTGTATGGTCGACAGTTTGAAATCTTCACTGATCACAAGAGTTTAAAATATATTTTCACTCAGAAAGAGTTAAACATGAGGCAGCGAAGATGGATAGAACTTTTGAAGGATTACGATTGTGCCATTCGTTATCACCCGGGCAAAGCCAATGTTGTAGCTGATGCACTTAGTAGGAAATCTACAAGTTTTATGGCTAGTCTGGTTGTAAAGCAATGGAAGTTATTAGAAAAAAATTTTGATTTGAAAGCTTTGAGGAAAGAGCAAGATTCGATGATATTGATGGCCTCCATTCAAGTGCAATCTGATCTTATTCAACAAATTAAGGAAGGACAATTACGAGATCCACATTTAATCTACTTGAGGAAGGAAGTAGAAAAGGAATTTAAGCCACAATTTCAAGTTTCAAAGGATGGTCTATTGAGATTTGGGGAGAGGGTATGTGTACCAAATGAACCAGATATCAAGAATCAAATCCTAAAGGAAAGTCATACTTCAAAGTACACCATACATACTGGGAGCACTAAGATGTATAGAGATCTTCAAAGTCATTATTGGTGGGAAGGCATGAAGAAGGAAATTGCAATGTATATTTCAAAATGTTTGACTTGTCAGCAAATCAAAGTAGAACACCAAAGACCTTGAGGGTTGTTGCAACCTTTAGTTATTCCTGAATGGAAATGTGAATGTATTACTATGGATTTTGTTTCAGGGCTACCCAGAACCTCGAGGAAGCATGATGCTATTTGGGTTATCATTGATAGGTTAACAAAATCTGCACACTTCCTACCAATTAATATGACTTATTTGCTTGATAGACTTGCAGATTTATATGTCAGTGAAATAGTAACACTTCATGGTATTCCAAAGGAGATCATCTCTGATACAGACTCCAGATTTCTCTCTAGATTCTGGAGAAGATTGCAGGAGTCGATGGGCACAAAAGTTAAGTTTAGTACTGCATATCATCCTCAGACTGATGGTCAGTCAGAAAGAATAATTCAAACACTTGAGGATTTGCTTAGAGCCTATGGATTGGAAAGGTGAATAGGATAAGGATATTTCACTTGTTGAGTTCACGTATAATAATAGTTATCATTCAAGTATTCAGATGGCTCCTTATGAAGCTTTATATGGGCGAAGGTGCATAACACCTATATGTTGGGAGGAAGTTGGTGACGGAAAGCTGTTAGCACCGGACAAGGTACAAGAAACTTCCGAGAAAATTCAAGTTATAAGGTAAAGGTTAAAAACTGATCAGAGTCGTTAAAAGAGTTATGCCGACAATAGAAGACGAGATATTGAGTTTGAAATCTGAGATTTTGTATTCTTGAAAGTCTCCCATTCCAAAGGCATTATAAGGTTTGGGAAGAAAGGAAAGTTAAGCCCCAGATTTATTGGACCTTTTGAGGTTCTTGAGAGGGTTGGTTCTGTCGCTTACAGGATTGCCTTGCCACCAGCATTGAGTCATGTCCATGATATATTTCATGTCTCGATGATTAGGAAGAATATATATGACCCTTCTCACATCATTAAGTATGAGCTGATGGAGATTGATAAAGATTTATCTTATGTGGAAGAGCCTATTCAGATTGTTGGTAAGAAAGAAAAAGTCCTAAGGAATCGGGTCATCCCATTGGTTCAAGTAATTTGGAGACATCATTATGGAGAGGAGACAACTTGGGGGCTAGAGGAGGAAATGAAAAAGGTGTATCCCAGACTTTTCATCGATAGAGGTACGATAAATTTAGAGGACTAAATTTTTCTTTTAAGGGGGGGGAGAGTGTAACATCCCTCATTTTCGAATTTTCGTATAAATTTCTAGTGATAATGTAAGCATTTATTTTAAATTGACAAAAGAAAAAGAGTATGAATCAAAGGTAACTCATTTGTAAGATTTGGGAGATCTGTTCAAAAAAAAAAAGAAAAAAAAAGAAAGAATCTGAGGACCTATATGTAAACCCTAAGGACCTAATCGTGAATATGATAAAAACAAGGACTAAACTGCAAAACGCACAAAATGACAAATTCCACCATTTAAGCCTCTCTGCCTACATTCATAAGGAAGTAGAGAAGGCAGCTCTTGGGTGATCAAAGAAAGAAAGAAAGAAAGAAGAAGAAGAAGAAGAAGAAGAGGAGAAAAAAATTGGGGTTTTTAGGGTTCTTGCTTTAATCTTTTCACATCGGGTCAAAATTCTCAAAGACAAGTGTTCTAACCCCATCCTACAGAATTTTTAGTCTCTGTTTTTATGTTGATTCAAAATAAATTGAAGGATTTCTATTTAGAAACTGATATGTCTCCCTTTGGACATAGAACCATGGATTCTGAAGTTTTTTCGGTAAACTGACCCCTATACACTGTTTCAGCTATAAGTTTTAGCACAAAACGTGAATTCAGGCAAGAACTATTTTGCTTGAAATTAGACTCGTATATCTTCCTTTTGATACTTATTGTGTAGATTTTGGACACCGAATACTTACCCAAACATCTGTTTCAAATGAGCCTATAGACGCTGTAAAACGGGGTTCAAGATTTCTGACCTGTCGATACTAAAATGCCTATAACTCCCTGTTGAAAATTCTGTTTGTACCAAACTAATTTTTTTGAAACTATATTTGAAAATATTTCTTTTGACATATAGTTTGGAAATTTTTGAATTCAATTGCCTACCCTATTATCTGTTGAATCCGACCCTATAAATTCTGCAAAACAGTGATTGTGTTTTTGACCTTGTGTTACCAAATTAAAGGTAACTCCGTGTTGGGAGCCCTGTTTCATATGAAATTTGTTCCATCATAATATAGATTGATATATGGTTCGACCATAGCTTTTTTATGGGTATTAGAGCATAATTGATATTCTGAAATATTTGTTTGATGTGCCACTGGAATTCTGTCCGAAATCGAGCTTTGGTCGATTTCGCGTATTTTGTTTCATTCCTTTGGATATTTGAATTTGTATAACTTTCTTATTAGAATTGAGCTAAATATGATTGCTTGGAATCGCTGTACACTCTTGTTTTCATTTCATTCCAAATCTAAATACATTTGTGAGAGATTTGTTCTTTGTTTCGTGTTGTCTCGAAAAGGCACATGCACGTTTCATTGTTCCGCGTGTGCTTCCGATATATGCTACTTATTGTTAAAACGGCCCTCTTGTACTCTAGTGTGTGGGATTGTCTGGACCTATGCCAGAAATGGTAAAGGGTATACGCTTATTGCCCGCTATGTGTGTCATGTCCCCACAAAATATATCGATAATATTTAAAATCTTCATCACAACTAACCCAGGATCCAAACACACATTTGAGGTCACTAAGAAAACATTCAGATCAAAATTTTCACTTCTATAATCTACCAATTCATAACCCTGTGCAATTCATATACATAGCACACATCACTCGATAATTCATACAATCTGAACTCAACTCATCAAAATAAAAACCACAGTGTAAATCCACAAGTGGGGAATTCTATGCAGTCACCATAATCATCGATTTACCATAAGTTCATATCATTACACGAATTTAATTTAACATTCCAAAACCCTATACATGAGGGATCCATTAACATACACAAAATCCACAGGTTTAGATTCATAGTCACATTTCATTAGATGCAAGGTAGCTCATACACAACTACATATATGCTAACAAAAGTTCTGCCCAACGTCTTCTAAACTTTCCACTGCCTCAGCCCATTCTTAACATTTAAGCAAGCGATACGTTATCCTGAAAAATTTATCAACAAACGGGGTGAGCATAAAGAGCTCAGCAAGTGACTAACATATCCATATCAAAAGGGTACAATTTTCAAAGAGATACAGTTTCAAAACACAAAGCAGAATATACGATTTCGTAGACATAATATCATTAGGAGCAGAATCACAGTTTGTCCTTTCAATTATGCATATTTGGTTCCTAACAGATGGGGCATAGAGTAATTGGAGCATATCAGAAACAAAGGAAACATATTAGAGCTTATCAATGGCATATAAAATGTCTCGAAGCATATCAACAGCATATGGAACATTTCGAAGCAAAATCATCAGTGAATGAAGCCTTTCAGAGCATATAGGTACACATATCGTACAAGGGCTCAAACGTCGTCCTTGACGTTGCAATCATATCAATCTTATCCAGAGTATGAACAGAAATAACTCACCAAAACTCTGGATGTCATATCAAACATATAGAGGGTGTAGTGGGATCTCAGTCAGAATGTGATTCATGCATTTCTGAATGACCACCTGACAAAAGTCTCCCACGTCTGGGAGTTCCATCCACCCACGTCTAGGTGAAGTCAAAGGGGGCCGGCAGAGCATCGCAGGCTCTAATCACATACCCACAAAGCGGGCAACAAGCGTATACCCTTTACCATTTCTGGCAAAGGTCCAGAATATCCCACATAACGGGACACCACAAAGCGGGAAAATAGCGCATACCCTTTACCATTTCTGGCAAAGGTCCAGACAATCCCACACACCAGAGTACAAAAGGGCAGTTTCAACAATAAGTAGCATATATCGGAAGCACACGCGGAACAACGAAGCTTACATGTGCCTTTTTAAAAACAAATGACGCAAGGATACAAATCTCTCACAAATGTATTCATTTTAGAAAGGAAAATGGAAGCAAGAGTGTACAGGGAATCCAATTATAATTAGCTCCATTCAAATAAGAAGTTTAGACGAATTCAAGTATCCAAAGGAATGGAACAGAATACGCGAAATCGACCAAAGCTCGATTTCGGACAGAATTCCAGTGGCACATCAAACAAATATTTCAGAATAACAATTATGCTCCAATACTCATAAGAAGACTATGGTCGAACCATATATCAATCTATATTCGGATGGAACAGATTTCATATGAAACAGGGCTCCCAACACAGAGTTACCTCAGATTTGGTAACACAAGGTCAAAATCACAATCACTGTTTTGCAGAATTTATAGGGTCGGACTCAACAGATAATAGGGTAGGAAATTGAATTCCAAAATTACCAAACTGTATGTCAAAAGAAAGATTTTCAAATCTAGTTTCCAATAAAATCAGTTTGGTACAAATCAGAATTTTCAACAGGGAGTTATAGGTATTTTAGTATCGATAGGTCAAAAATCTTGAACTCTGTTTTACAGCGTCTATAGTCTCATTTGAGAAAAATGTTTGGGTAAGTATTCGGTGTCCAAATTCTACAAAATCGGTGTCAAAAGAAAGACATAAAAGTCTAATTACAAACAAAATAGTTCCTGCCTGAATTCACATTTTGTGCTAAAACTTATAGCCGAAACAGTGTATAGGGGTCAGTATACCGAAAATATTTCAGAATCCAAGGTTTTAAGTCCAAAGAGAGACATATCAGTTTCTAAAAAGAAATCTTCCAATTTATTTTGAATCAACATAGAAACAGAGTCTAATACTTCTGTAGGATGGGGTTAGAACACTTGCCTTTGAGAATTTTGACCCCCAATGAAAAGATTAAAGCAAGAACCCCAAAAGCCCCAATTTTTGTTTCTCTTCTTCTTCTTCTTTCTTTCTTTCTTTCCCTGATCACCCACGAGGTGCCTTCTCTGCTTCCTTAAGAACGAAGGCAGAGAAGCTTAAGCGGTGGGATTTGTCATTTGGTGCATTTTGCAGATTAGTCCTTGTTTTTATCATATTCACGATTAGGTCCTTAGGGTTTACATATAGGTCCTCAGATTCTTTTTTTTTTTTTTTTAACAGATCTCCGAAATCTTAAAAATAAGTTACCTCTAATCCATACTCTATCTCTTTTGTCAATTAAAATAGATGCTTACATTATCACCAAAATTATACGAACATTCGGAAATGAGGGGTGTTACACTCTCCCCCCCTTAAAAGAAAAATTTAGTCCTCTAAATTTATCGACCTCTATTCGATGAAAAGATGAGGATACACCTTTTTCATTTCCTGTTCTAGCTCCCAAGTTGTCTCCGCTCCAGAATGATGTCTCCAAATTACTTGAACCAGTAGAATGACCCGATTCCTTAGGACTTTTTCTTTCTTATCAATAATCTGAGTAGGCTCTTCTACATAGGATAAATCTTTATCGATCTCCACCAGCTCATACTTAATGATGTGAGAAGGGTCATACATATACTTTCTAAGCATCGAGACATGAAATATATCATGGACATGACTCAATGCTGGTGGCAAGGCAATCCTGTAAGCGACAGAACCAACCCCTCAAGAACCTCAAAAGGTCCAATAAATCTGGGGCTTAACTTTCCTTTCTTCCCAAACCTTATAATGCCTTTGGAAGGAGAGACTTTTAAGAATACAAATTCTCCGACTTCAAACTCAATATCTCTCCTTCTATTGTCGGCATAACTCTTTTGACGACTCTGAGCAGTTTTTAGCCATTTTCTTATAACTTGAATTTTCTCGGTAGTTTCTTGTACCTTGTCCGGTGCTAACAGCTTTCTGTCACCAACTTCCTCCCAACATATAGGTGTTATGCACTTTCGCCCATATAAAGCTTCATAAGGAGCCATCTGAATACTTGAATGATAACTATTATTATACGTGAACTCAACAAGTGAAATATCCTTATCCCATTCACCTTTCCAATCCATAACATAGGCTCTAAGCAAATCCTCAAGTGTTTGAATTGTTCTTTCTGACTGACCATCAGTCTGAGGATGATATGCAGTACTAAACTTAACTTTAGTGCCCATCGACTCCTGCAATCTTCTCCAGAATCTAGAGTGAAATCTGGAGTCTCTATCAGAGATAATCTCCTTTGGAATACCATGAAGTCTTACTATTTCATTAACATATAAATTTGCAAGTCTATCAAGCGAATAAGTCATATTAATCGGTAGGAAATGTGCAGATTTTGTTAACCTATCAATGATAACCCAAATAGCATCATTCTTTTTAGAGGTTCTGGGTAGTCCTGAAACAAAATCCATAGTAATGCATTCTCATTTCCATTTAGGAATATCTAAAGGTTGTAACAACCCTCCAGGTCTTTGGTGTTCTACTTTGATTTGCTGACAAGTCAAACATTTTGAAACATACATTGCAATTTCCTTCTTCATTCCTTCCCACCAATAATGACTTTGAAGATCTCTATACATCTTAGTGCTCCCAGGATGTATGGTGTACTTTGAAGTATGACTTTCCTTTAGGATTTGATTCTTGATATCTGGTTCATTTGGTACACATACCCTCTCCCCAAATCTCAATAGACCATCCTTTGAAACTTGAAATTGTGGCTTCAATTCCTTTTCTACTTCATTCCTCAAGTAGATTAAATGTGGATCTCGTAATTGTCCTTCCTTAATTTGTTGAATAAGATCAGATTGCATTTGAATGGAGGCCATCAATATCATCGAGTCTTGCTCCTTCCTCAAAGCTTTCAAATCAAAATTTTCTTCTAATAACTTCCATTGCTTCACAACCAGACTAGCCATAAAACTTGTAGATTTCCTACTAAGTGCATCAGCTACAACATTGGCTTTGCCCGGGTGATAACGGATGGCACAATCATAATCCTTTAGAAGTTCTATCCATCTTCGCTGCCTCATGTTTAACTCTTTCTGAGTGAAAATATATTTTAAACTCTTATGATCAGTAAAGATTTCAAACTGTCGACCATACAAATAATATCTCCAAATCTTTAGAGCAAAAATAATTGCTGCCAATTCCAAATCATGAGTTGGATAATTCAATTCATAACCTTTAAGTTGCCTAGAAGCATAAGCAGAAGCATAAGCATAAGCAATTACTCTTGCATCAATACACATCCTAAGCCTTTTCTTGAAGCATCAGTATAAACTACAAATCCCTCACTACCTCTTGGAATAGTGAGAATAGGGGCACTAGTCAATCTTCTTTTTAACTCTTGAAAACTTTGCTCACAATCATCACCCCATACAAATTTCATATTTTTCTTAGTGAGTTTGGTGAGAGGTTGAGCGATTCGAGAAAATCCCTCCACAAATCTCCTGTAATAACCTGCCATGCCCAAAAAGCTTCTATTTTCCTTGGATAAACAGATATACCCTTCCCTGAAATCACATGGCCTAAGAAAGCAACTTTATTCAACCAAAATTCACATTTGCTAAACTTCGCATACAACTTCTTTTCTCTTAGTATGGACAACACATCTCTCAAGTGTTCCTCATGCTCCTGATTACTCTTTGAATACACCAATATGTTATCAATAAATACAATTACATAGATATCCAAGAGCGGTTGAAATATCATATTCATTAGTTCCATAAAAGCTGCAGGGGCATTTGTCAGACCAAAAGGCATCACTAAGAATTCATAATGACCATATCGAGTTCTGAAAGCTGTTTTTGAAATATCCTCCTCCTTGATCTTCAACTGATAGTAACCTGACCTCAGGTCAATCTTAGAGAATACTTGTGCACCCTGCAGTTGATCAAACAAATCATCAATTCTAGGTATGGGATATTTGTTTTTGATGGTCACCTGATTCAACTGTCTATAATCAATACAAAGCCTCAATGTTCCATCCTTCTTCTTCACTAATAGTACCGGAGCACCTCAATTTTCCTGTCATTCCATCTCAATATCTTCAAGGAAGTCGCTGGTAGGAAGTGAAATGGCCAAAACTTTAGCTTGCTCGGGTAGCTGCGAAAGCGCATCTGCAAGAACATTCTTTTTCCCCTTTTTGTAAGTTATTTCATAATCAAATCCAAGAAGTTTTGTTACCCATTTTTGCTACTCAAGGGATGATATCTTTCGCTCTAAAAAGTACTTGTGGCTTTTATGGTCAATTTTAATTTGAAATCATCGACCAATCAAGTAGGGTCTCCACCTCGTTGCTGCGCGCACAATGGCGTGCATCTTCTTATCATATGTTGACTTATTTTGATGGGAGGGAGATAATGCCTTGCTAGTGTATGCGAGTGGTTGACCATCTTGCATGAGAATGACTCAAATTCTAACTCCAAAAGCGTCGACCTCAATAATGAAGGGTCGGCTAAAATCTAGTAATGCTAGCCCCAACGTCGTCGTCATGGCTACCTTAAGTTTGTTGAAGGCAGCGGAGGCTCTGTCCGACCATTGAAAGACATCTTTTTTCAGTAAGGAAGTAAGTGGTGCAATGATCTTTCCATAGTTTTTCACGAACTTACGGTAGTAGCTTGTTAATCCCAGAAATCCATGCAGCAATTTTATGTTCCTCGGGGTCGGCTAGTTCTGCATTGCTTCTCTTTTGGAGGGGTCCACTACTACACCTTCCTCTGATATGATATGCCCAAGATATTCCACCTTTTGTTGAAGAAATCAAAAATTCGTAGTGGTTGTTGTGTGTTCAAAAGGTGGTTTTCGGTATGTCTTCTTCGCACACTCGTATTTGATGATACCCGGATCAAAGGTCCAACTTTGTGAAGATTTGTGCTCCCTTTCATCTAGCAATTCATCTACTATTGGAATAGGGTATTTGTCCTTGACGGTTATGCCATTGAGAGCTCGGTAATCAATAAACAATCGCCATGTTCCGTCCTTCTTTCGTACGAGGAGCACTAGTGAAGAGTAGGGGTTGCAACTTGGCTAAATAACTCCTGTTTTGAGCATCTCTTTTATAATCCTTTCTATTACATCCTTCTGGAGATGTGGATACTGATATGGCTGAGTATTTGCTGGACATTTTCCTGGAAGAATAATTATATAATGATCAAACCGAAAAGTAAGAGGTAGGCTACGCGGTTCATCAAATATATCTGAAAATTCAGCAAGCAAAGGAAGTAGATTTGGATCTTCAAATTCTGTTGTCTCTCTCTTAGTTTCCTGCTCATGTTGTACCAAAAAGCCGCTGCATACTTTATGCAAAATCTTCTCCATTTGTTGTGTGGAAATCGTTGTTATGTCGCCCCCACATTTCCTATGCAGTATCACCTGTTTCCCCTTACTATAAAATTTCATAATTAGTTTCATAAAATTCCAGAAAACATCACCTAATATCATCAATAATTCAATTCTATGCATGGCCTCATGATCATCAAGAGGGAGGAGGATGAAATCTGCAATTATCTCTTGGTCCTGCAGCAACAGTTTCACCTGCGGGCACCTACGATCACACTTAAAAATCCGTCCGTTGGCGACCTTAACGACAAACCTACTGCAATTCTCAATAGGTAAGTTCATCTGGACAGCAACCTTACTGTTTAAGAAGTTATTAGTACTGCCCGTGTCGATGAGAATAGTGATCGGTTGTTGTTTGAGAAGGCCTCCAACTTTCATCGTTTGCGGGTTTAAGTAACCGGCTAGTGCATCTACCGTAACTTCGGTCGGTTGTGGCTCTTCTTCTGCATCTTCTTCTTTATGTTCAAGGCTCTCTTCTGGATGTTCACTGACCTCTTTTTTTACTAGTTCAATCATAAGAAGTCTCCCTTTACTACAGCGATGCTCACGGCTCCATGGCTCGTCGCAATGCCGATATAACCCCTTCGCATATCGCTCCCAAAGCTCTTCTCTTGTTAACCTCTTTGGTGTAGGGACTTGGTTGACAGTAGGGGGGGCTGAGGGCTTTAACATTACTGGTTGAGGAGCGACCCTAGTCCTCCGAGCTTCATGGTTCAATTGCTCCTCTTGATGTCATGCGAATGAGATGGCTGCCATAAGCGGATACGGTTGTCGCACTTTAACTTCTCGTCGGATCTTCGGCTTCAAGCCCTCAATGAAGGTCCATAATAGCTGTTTTTGAGACCAATCATGAGTTTGATTAGATAACTTTTCAAACCTGGTTTGGTACTCCTGAATGGTGGAGGTTTGTCGGATCTTTGCTAGTTGTCCGTCAATATTCTCGTAATCGGTTGGTCTGAAGCGGATCAGCAGTTCTTTTTTGAATTTTTGCCATGAAAGGACTCTATAAGTGTGTTCAAACCAGTCAAACCACTATATAGCATCCCCTTTAAGATGTATAGCTATAATTTTCACCATAGATGCATCTGCGGTTTTGTGGTACTGAAAATATCGCTCTGCGCGAGAGATCCAACCAATTGGGTCTCCTTCTTCCCATATAGGGAAGTCCACCCTCATGCGTGGATAGTTGGGATCGATAATAGAGCCTCCCCTCCCTTGGAAGTCATCTCTTCGGGCTTGGTGCGATTGGGCAAAGCTCTCTCCTTACTGTGATTTCTTTGGGCTTAGTGGTCGGCCCAATCTGAGTTCGGCAAAGAGTGTCCGAATCTTATCCTCCATTCGTGCCTCCAAGGCTTAGAATTTAGCATTGATTGCCTCCTTAGATACCATAGTATATGTCTTCAAATCTGTGATGTTAAGATCCCTCTTTTGTTGTTGGGTTAAAAGCATGTATTGGTTGAGAGAGGTGATGGACGAAAGGGTTAGTGGATTTGTGGATGTAGGCTACGGTTTAGGCTTATTTTGTTGTTATTTTGGGTGCAGTTTGAGGGTGTGGTTTGGTAGGGTTTAAGGGCTGTGGATGAAAGTTTTGGATCTATGGTAGATGGCAGCAAAGGTTTGATAGAAATCAGTGGAAGTTGCAGCAAGTATGTGCTGTCTTGTAAGAGTAGAATTGTCGTCGAAGAAACAATGGTTTCTCGATGTAATTTCTACCAAAAACTTGAGAGAATTGAGGAGGGAATTGATAGTAAAATCACAGTTTATATGACAGCAAAGATGTCTAATTTAATCAAGAGAATTTTGGCAGTATAACAGTAAGAAAATTGGTGCAAGCTGCGATAGCAGAATTCTTGTCGAAAAATTTCAGCAGTTTACGATGAAAATTTGCAGCAACACAAAATCATTTTTAGGGATGAATTCCTTAATAGATCAATCTTAGATGGAAGCCAAGATGATCTATGAAGTGTATAAGAAATTTCATTCAAAAAATATTGTAAATAGATGGGTTAAGGCAACAATATACGGCTGAAATTTTCTGTAGCACAGATTTTTAAGTATAGCAGATTGGACATAAAAGATTAGTAGTTTATATTGAGAATTTTTTGACAAAACCAAAGGGAAATCCAATGTTAGGAAGTGTCAAAGCTATCATAAAAAATTTGTAGTGATTTGGATAGAAACAACATAGTATCAAGATCAAACAAACAGGTCTATGTGGTTGAAATTTTAGTGCAAATTTTCAAATATAGCAGATTAGATGTAAAATATCAATGGTTTATATTGATAATTTTTTGACAAAATCAAAGGAAAATCTGCAATTAGGAAGTGTCAAAGATGTCACAAAAAATTCATAGAGATTTGGATAGAGAAAAATATAGTAGCAAGATAAAACAGACGTTACTATGCGGTTGGAATTCTGCAATGTATCTTTCGTCGTAGAGATGAAAACTTTGTGACGAAAAGTTTATGCAGCAATATAAGAAAATTTTTTTTTGAGATTTTTTAATAAGGGTAACTAAATTGCAGTAGCAGTAAGGTAGGAAACTAGAATCTGTTGCAATTTACGGGGAGATCAAAGGATGATCCGTGGTGGTGGAGATGACGGCGGAATTTGGCAATGACCTTTTAAGCAATTGTGGGAATTGCTTTGGGCAGTTGTGGAGGGTTGATGGATGGCTGTGGAAGGGCAACGAGATGCCAAGAACGCTGCTCTAATACCAGGTGTTAGAACCCTTGCAGATTCTAAACTTGGGGTTGACCTCTGTAGGGGATCGGCCTCCTTGGAAATCTATAGGAGTTCCTCCCTCCAAGTCGCTGCTCAAAGGCTGCAGAAAAGATTCATCTATTGCTTATGAAAAGAGAAGGAATACATGGTTATTTATAGGGCTTCTAAACCCTAACTCCTAATAGGACTCCTACTCAAGACTCCTATTGTTGCGAAATCATGGGGGCGATATCACATGCGCAGCGGAAGAAAAAGAAAACAAAATCCCCGATTCCCAAAGAGATGTTCATCGTCGTGCAAAGATTGGTACGCAAAAATCCGCGATACATGAAACTGCATATAGATTGTGTTACCTAGGGAGATCGTATATCCCTGTTTCCTTGCAAATCCTTAGGAGAGGGTGAAGGAGGTCAAGCGTCCTCCTCTCTAGCAGTGATCCACACAGCAGGGTTGCGACGACGCTCCTCAAAACTCCAGGCCTACTCTGAGGTGGAGAGGAAGAGGAGAATAGGAAAGGCAAGCAAAGACTCTAGCCTATGAGGCTGTGAATCCCTCCTATTTATAGAGATCCCGTGTCAAACCCTAATGGGTCCTTCCCTAGTGGGTATTGGATCTGTATCCAATAAGACAAGGGCTCCGTCGGATATCTCATATCCGAACCTCTACTCATCACAATGCCTGCCATATGTGTGTGACCCTCTAGGCCCAATATCGAGAAGGCCGTGAGTCATACCTGTTAGAACTCCTTCTAACTCAGTGAATTATTATCTCTGTAATAATTCACTCGACTCATCGACTACGGATGTACTAGGCCACTACGCCGTAGTCCCCATATGATACAAGGGAATCCAATCCATTGGACCTGTCTGTCCTTAATTACCATGTACCTATAGCCCCTCATCCATCTAATATCCCAAAGACCGTATATCGAGTATGGTGCTATCAGACCCATACGGTTTCTACTCAAGTCTCGCTCTAATCGGATTCTCCGGGAGAACTCTTTCTCTCTCAACCCGAATGACCCTGGCCAGGGATTTGTCTGAGCAAGAAAACATGGGATATTCCTCTCATGACGCCGAGAGTGGATGATCCTCTATCGACACTCAATAGCCCTCGTAAGGTCGACTACCACTCCCAATGACCAGCTGTACTAGATCTGGGGACAACCAAACCTATAAGTCTGGTATCAAAGAGTGGAGCACTCATACAGGACATCCTTGGTGTCTCAAGTCTAAGGACCAAATACACCACTAGGACTACGAAATCGCTATCTGACAATAAGGCATCATCAACCATCCAGCATTCCGTAAGCGGATCAATTAGTGAACTCATTCTCCAATGAGCACCTGTACTGTATCCCTAGTGTCCCTACACGAGCAGCTATGAGACCAGTTGCATCCATCATATGGACGGGTATACAGCACACTAGTCTATCCAATTATCACGATGTCCCTCTCGAGTAACCTATGACCGGGATTATTTAGGATATGTGTTTAAAGGTGAATCGATCTCATTATCGTGAGCTCATCACGATCCGATTCCCATTGCACAAATCCAAGGACATCACAATATATATATGCATTTATGCAATAGTTATAAAGTGATATACGCCAAAATATAATAAGCAAAAAGATTATGTATCAAGTCACACATGTCATCACTCACGTGATTGGCTTGCTGGGCACATATGACTAGCCTATTCCTTTACAACTCCTTATTCTTCTCTAAGAAATAACCTTCTAACCCTAGTCGGCTTAGGAAGGTTTTACATGAATGTCCCTCTCAATTAGGACTCTCCTAGCTAGAGTCATAACACTCTAATACCAAGTGTTAGAACCCTTGCAGATTCTAAACTTGGGGTTGATCTCTTTAGGGGATCGGCCTCCTTGGAACTCTATAGGGGTTCCTCCCTCCAAGTTGCTGCTCATAGGCTGCAGAAAAGATTCATCTATTGCTTATGAAAAGAGGTGGAATACATGACTATTTATAGGGCTTCTAAACCCTAACTCCTAATAGGACTCTTACTTAAGACTCCTACTTCTAACCAACTCCTAATAGGACTTCTATTCAAGACTTCTACTTCTAACCAACTCATAATAGGACTCCTACTCAAGACTCTTATTCATTTACAACTCCTTATTCCTCTCTAAGAAATAACCTCCTAACCCTAGCCGGCCACTTCACCTCTTTAATAGGGGTCGACTTATGTAGGTTTTATATGAATGTCCCTCTCAATTAGGACTCTCCTAGCTAGAGTCCTAACACTTTGCTTGCTGAATTTTCAGATATATTTGATGAACCGCACAACCTACCTCTTACCCGTCGGCATGATAATTATATAATGATTCTTTCAAGCAAACCTCTAGCAAATACTCTGCCATATCAATATCTACATCTCCAAAAGAATGAAATAGAAAGGATTGTAAAAGAGATAGTCGAAACAGTAGTTATTCGGCCAAGTTGCAACCTCTACTCTTCACCGGTGCTACTTGTACGCAAGAAGGATAGAATATTTTTTTTTTGGTAAGTAAAAGTAAATTGATTATGTGTAAAGTTTCTACAAATAGCTTTATCTATATAAGTCATAGACAAAGCCAAGTAACTCATAGAGTGCGAATGCGATAGTTATGACTACACATGCTGTAGACTATAACTCATAATTATAGTCAACATAGAAAATGTTTATCTAGATATATCAAAACTACTTATGGGTACATAATTTGACATCATTCCCAAGATCTTTAGCTAATAGCAAAATTAAATTTGATAAAAATATCTTTTTCTCTTCGGGTAAAGTGCTCCGTTTTGAGATCTTGCTCCATACAAGATCTTGAGTCTGTAATAATCTCTTTCAAGAGCTGAGCATTGTTTGTGTGTTGACATTCAAATATTTTGTTACATCTCTCCTTCCACATCCACCAAATAGCGCATCTAAAAGTAACCTTTGCCAGTTGTGTGAGAGGCCCTTTTCTTGAGAAACATTGCATGAGGTCGCCTAATTCTTGGTGCAAGTTTGGTTGCGTCAATCTATTGAGTTCAAATCGCTGGAGAATCTCCTTCCATATCCATTTTGTATAATCACAAGCAAAATAGAGGTGGTCAACAGTTTCTTCAAATGCGATAGTTATAACTACACATGCTGTGGTCAACTTTGCATGAGCTTTTGAATAATGTTTATTGAGTCTGTTTAGTCTAGTTGTTTATTGGGTTGGTTTGGTTTAGTTAGAGTCATGTAGAGGTTTATTTAATATTTATTTATTATTAGAGTTCATGTCCTGATGGACTCTAGGTGGAACTCTATAAATAGGGATGTAATTGCTTCTTTTCAATTATCTATGGAAAATACTATTCTATCTTTTGACAAACCCTAGGAGGCCAATCCCCTCGAAGCGATCAATGAGGGCCGATCCCCTCGAAGCGATCAAGGAGGCCGATCCCCTCGAAGTGATCAACCCCTTTCTCTTCTTCTTTTTATGATAAGACTTTAGGGTCTTATCAGTTGTACTAGAGGAAAACATGTTAGAAGATTGGACGTCGGGCTGGAGGATCGATCGATGTATCGACAGAAGGCTTCGGGCCTTGTATTCGGGCATCGGGCCAAAAAGAGTGGATATTACGCTAAGGATATCAGAGTTATGGAGTCAACTGCCCGATTGGGTAATAGGCCGTAAAAGAGGACGATGAGTTGAAGAATCGGACAAAACATCGAGGGACCGATGACATGTCGGACAATTGATTAATGCTTAGTATTAATTGTCTAGATCGAAGTGTGTTTTACATGTGCAGGATTAACTATGATAGCAAGACATGTAGCAAAATGAAGTCCCGGAGTTAAGGATGCGATTTTATTGAGAGTTCGAGAGTTCATCGGAAGTCCAAACGTTTATCGGAAGTTCTGTTGGAACCAGCTGAGAAATCTCGGAGCTTGCTAGAGAAGCTTGTCGGAACTCACCATAAACAATCGTCATGAAGTCCAGGAGCTTGCCAGGAATCTACCGGAACATTGTCGAGAGATCGTCGGAAGTTTGCAGGAGATCACCGGAAGAATAGACTTGCGAACTTGTTTAGCTTAGATTATGTCTTAGATTTCATAGTTATCACATAATTGGGTTTAGGTTTCGGCGAACATAATTAGGGGCCTGCTAGGCCCATGTAAGGACTATGTTGGGCCCAATAAGAGGCTCAAACAGTCCCCCAAGAAGTCTCACCGTCATGGCTCAATCTTTGAGATTTTGTCAACCGATGGTACCGCTAGTCTGGGTGGATATACAGCCCCTAGCAGGGTGGCAAGAGGTGGTACCACCAGTCTGGGTGGTGGTACCGCCCAACATTGCCACCTAGGTAGTGGTACCACCAGACCTGGGCGGTGGTACCGCCCAGGGCAGTGTCAGTGTTAGACTGACACTAGGTGGTGGTACCGCCCAACGTAGACGGTGGTACCGCTAGTGCCCGGGGAACCCGAGATGGTAAAGTTTTAGGCTCCAAGTTTGAATCAACTTGAAGCCTATAAATACCCCTCACATCCCTGGTTAAAACACACAAGCACAGAGTATTCAAAAGTGAAAAAACGCTATTGCAATCTCTTTAGAAATTCCCTCCTCCACTCTAAGTTTAGAATTCTGTAAAAGGAGTATGAGTGCTTGTAAGGGTTGTCTCCTAAACCCATGAAAAGGAGAAGAGGGGTGTAAAAGGTGATTGACCTTCGCCTATTGAAGGAAGGCCTCTAGTGGACGTCGATGACCTCGTCGGAGGAGGAAGCCGAAAGTGGATGTAGGTCACATTGACCGAATCACTCTAAAACTCGGTTTGCATTTACTTTAAGCAACTTTCTTTTATAGCAAACTACCTCTCCTCCTTACTATACTTTAACTATGTCTACATATGCTTTCAAAGTTATTATCTTTATGAAATGACTTTTTGTCGTAAACGGTTTTTATCGTATGAAAGTTTTAAACCGACGTTATTTTACCGCTGCACTAATTCACCCCCCTCTTATTGCCGACTCCTGATCCTAACAATAATTGGAGTTGAGATTGGGAGGTAATCCCATCAACTCTATTAGGGGCCAACTGGGCCCGAAGTTGG
Source organism: Musa acuminata AAA Group (assembly GCF_036884655.1). Lineage (NCBI taxonomy): Eukaryota > Viridiplantae > Streptophyta > Magnoliopsida > Zingiberales > Musaceae > Musa > Musa acuminata. The sequence goes on along the minus strand of NC_088333.1, from coordinate 23,360,588 downwards.
GCTGGTTTGGACCATATTCAAGGCCCAACCAGGATACTGAAAGCCTAGCCAACGGTGGCATCGCTTGGGAGATTCAGTGTCATAGGTGGTCTGGGTAGTGATACCGCCCAGATTGGGTGGTGGTACCGCCGATAGTAAATGTTGTCAACGGTGATATCACCCTTGTCAAGCGGTGGTACCGCCAGAACTATCACGCCCCTCAAAATATCGATGATTTTAAAATTCAAGAAAACAAATCCATCCAGGATCCAATCACACATTTGAGGTCACTAAGAAAACATTCAGATCAAAATTTCACCTCTATAATCTATAAATTTATAAACCCTGTGCAGTTCATAAATATAAACACATCGCTCGATGATTCATAAAATCTAAACCCAACTCACCAAAATAATAACCACAACATAAATTCACAAGTGTGGGAGTTTGTACAATCATAAAACCAACATTTACCATAAGATCATATCGTTACACGAATTAAACTTAACATTCCAGAATCTTAAACATGAGAGGTCCGTTAAACTTTTACAAAATCCACAAGTTTAGATTCATCGTCAACATTTCATTAGATACAGCGTGTGCTTATACAACAAAAACATATATACTAATAAAGATCTGCCCAAAATCTTTTAGCTTTCCATTACCTCAGCCCAATCTTAACATTTAAGCAAGCGACAAGCTATCCTGAAAAATTTATACAATAACGAGGTGAGCATATAAAGCTCAGCAAGTGACTAACATATCCATGTCAAAAGAGGACAATTTCTACAGAGATAAAGTTTCAAAATGCAAGGCAGAATATAAGAATTCATAAACATAATATCATTAGGTGCAGAATCACAATTGTCATTTCAATCATACATATTTGGTTCATAACAGATGGGGCATAGAGTAATTGGAGCATATGAACCATGAATGAAACGTTTCGGAGCATATCAATAACAAATGAAATATTTCAGATCTTATCAATAACGTATGAAATGTTCCGGATCATATCAACGGCGTATGGAACATTTTGAAGCATATCAACAATAAATGAAACATTTCGGAGCTTATCAATGGTGTATGAAATGTTCCGGAGCATATCAACGGTATATGGAACATTTCGAAGCATATCAACAATGAATGAAACATTTCAGAGCTTATCAACGACGTATGAAATGTTCCGGAGCATATGAACGGCGTATGGAACATTTCGATGCATATCAACGATGAATGAAACATTTCAGAGCATATAAATAACAAATGAAATGTTTCGGAGCTTATCAGTGGTGTATGAAATGTTCCGGAGCATATCAACGGCGTATTGAACATTTCGGAGCATATCAATAACAAATACCAAACATAAGTTCAAACGTCGTCTTTGACGTTGCATTCATATCATTCTTATCGAAAGCATGTACGGAAACACATAACCAATGCTCTGGATATCATATCAAACATACAGAAGGTGAAGTGGGACCATAACATAATATGGGACATCCATTTGTGAATGACCACCGAACATAGGTCTCCCACGTCTGGGAGCTCCATCCACCCACGTTTGAGTGCAGTCATAGGGGCCGGCAGAGCATCTCAGGCTCTATGCATAACTCCCTTCACCATTTATGGCAAAGGTTTATAATATCTGTCACGCCCCCACAAAATATATCGATAATATTTAAAATCTTCATCACAACTAACCCAGGATCCAAACACACATTTGAGGTCACTAAGAAAACATTCATATCAAAATTTTCACTTCTATAATCTACCAATTCATAACCCTGTGCAATTCATATACATAGCACACATCACTCGATAATTCATACAATCTGAACTCAACTCATCAAAATAAAAACCACAGTGTAAATCCACAAGTGGGGAATTCTATGCAGTCACCATAATCATCGATTTAACATAAGTTCATATCATTACACGAATTTAATTTAACATTCCAAAACCCTATACATGAGGGATCCATTAACATACACAAAATCCACAAGTTTAGATTCATAGTCACATTTCATTAGATGCAAGGTAGCTCATACACAACTACATATATGCTAACAAAAGTTCTGCCCAACGTCTTCTAAACTTTCCACTGCCTCAGCCCATTCTTAACATTTAAGCAAGCGATAGGCTATCCTGAAAAATTTATCAACAAACGGGGTGAGCATAAAGAGCTCAGCAAGTGACTAACATATCCATATCAAAAGGGTACAATTTCCAAAGAGATGCAGTTTCAAAACACAAAGCAGAATATACGATTTCGTAGACATAATATCATTAGGAGCAGAATCACAGTTTGTCCTTTCAATCATGCATATTTGGTTCCTGACAGATGGGGCATAGAGTAATTGGAGCATATCAGAAACAAAGAAAACATATCAGGGCTTATCAATGGCATATAAAATGTCTCGAAGCATATCAACAGCATATGGAACATTTCGAAGCAAAATCATCAATGAATGAAGCCTTTCAGAGCATATAGGTACACATATCGTACAAGAGCTCAAACGTCGTCCTTGACGTTGCAATCATATCAATCTTGGCTAGAGTACGAACAGAAATAACTCACCAAAACTCTGGATGTCATATCAAACATATAGAGGGTGTAGTGGGATCTCAGTCAGAATGTGATTCATCCATTTCTTAATGACCACCTGACAAAAGTCTCCCACGTCTGGGAGCTCCATCCACCCACGTCTAGGTGAAGTCAAAGGGGGCCGGCAGAGCATCGCAGGCTCTAATCACATACCCACAAAGCGGGCAACAAGCGCATACCCTTTACCATTTCTGGCAAAGGTCCAGAATATACCACATAACGGGACCCCACAAAGCGGGCAAATAGCGCATACCCTTTACCATTTCTGGCAAAGGTGCTAGTCATAGGTGCCCAGCAAGCCAATCACGTGAGTGATGGCACGTATGACTTGATACAGAATCTTTTTGCTTATTATATTTTGGCGTATATCACTTTATAACTATTGCATAAATGCATATATATTGTGATGTCCTTGGATTTGTGCAATGGGAATCGGATCGTGATGAGATCACGATAATGAGACCGATTCACCTTTAAACACATATCCTAAATAATCCCGGTCATAGGTTACTCGAGAGGGACATCGTGATAACCGGATAGACTGGTGTGTTGTATACCCGTCCATATGATGGATGCAGCTGGTCTCATAGCTGCTCGTGTAGGGACACTAGGGATACAGTACAGGTGCTCATTGGAGAATGAGTTCACTGATTGATCCGCTTACGGAATGCTGGATGGTTGATGATGCCTTATTGTCAGACAACGATTCCGTAGTCCTAGTGGTGTATTTGGTTCTTAGACTTGAGACACCAAGGATGTCCTGTATGAGTGCTCCACTCTTTGATACCAGACTTATAGGTTTGGCTGTTCCCAGATCTAGTACAGCTGGTCATTGGGAGTGGTAGTCGACCTTACGAGGGCTATTGAGTGTCGATAGAGGATCATCCACTCTCGGTATCATAAGAGGAATATCCCATGTGTTCTTGCTCAGACAAATCCCTGGCTAGGGTCATTCGGGTTGAGAGAGAAAGAGTTCTCCGGGAGAATCCGATTAGAGCGAGACTCGAGTAGAAACCGTATGGGTCTGACAGCACCATGCTCGATATACGGTCTCTGGGATATTAGATGGATGAGGGACTATAGGTACATGGTAACTGAGGACAGACAGGTCCAATGGATTGGATTCCCCTGTATCGTCTGGGGACTACGGCGTAGTGGCCTAGTACTTCCGTAGTCGATGAGTCGAGTGAATTATTACAGAGATAATAATTCACTGAGTTAGAAGGAGTTCTGACAGGTATGACTCACGGCCAGCTCGATATTGGGCCTAGAGGGTCACACACATATGGTAGGCATTGCGATGAGTAGAGGTTCGGATATGAGATATCCGACGGAGCCCTTGTCTTATTGGATGCAGATCCAATACCCACTAGGGAAAGGACCCATTAGGGTTTTGACACGGGATCTCTATAAATAGGAGGGATTCACAGCCTCATAGGCTAGAGTCTTTGCTTGCCCTTCCTATTCTCCTCTCCCTCTCCACCTCAGAGTAGGCCTGGAGTTTTGAGGAGCGTCGTCGCAACCCTGCTGTGTGGATCACCGCTAGAGAGGAGGACGCTTGAACTCCTTCACCCTCTCCTAAGGATCTGCAAGGAAACAGGGATATACGATCTCCCTAGGTAACACAATCAATATACGCAGTTTTGTGTTTTTGCGGATTTTGCGCACCAATCTTCGCACGACGATGAACATCTTTTTGGGAATCGGGGATTTTTGTTTTCTTGTTCTTCCGCTGCGCATATGATGTCGCCCCCTATGATTTCCCAACAGTGGTATCAGAGCCAGGTTGTTCGTGCGAATGATTGGTTTTGAACTGCGTGTATTGTGTTTAGGAAGAATTTTGACGTCAAAATCGTTGACGCAAAAGCGAGGAAGGGCAGCAACAGTTGCTGCCCTCGATCTGCATGCCTGCAGCCACCTGCAGCGGCAGCCGCAGTCGCAGCCAGGCAGCACAGCGCCAGCGCATGCGCAAGCGCTGTGTCTGCAGCAGCCGGCCGGCGGCCTGCTTGCAGCAGGCTTGCTGCCGGCGGGGCTGGCAGCCCGCGGGTAGATGCACCTGCGGCCGCTGAGCCCGCGGGTAGAGGCGCCGCGGGGCAGCAGCGCGGGCTGAGGCACCGCAGGGCAGCGGCGCCTGTGGCCGCTGCTCCCACGGGCAAAAACCCCGCAGGGGCGGCCGCCAGCGAGGCAGCACCGCCTGCGGGCGCTGCCTCGTGGGCAGAACCGCCCGCGGGGGCGCCCACCTGCAGCGGCAGCGCCCCCGGGAGGCGGCGGCGGCAGCAGCGAAAAGGGGATAGGAAATTAGGGTTTTTTGGGAAAAAGACAGTTTTGCCCCTCGGAATTTGAGAAATTCCAGTTTCTGTCTTTTGTCCAAATTACGAAAATACCCTTAGGTATTGAGAAATTCCCTATATATCCCTGATTTCAGAAAATTTTAATTAATTAAAAGGTTTAGTTGATTATTATTTTTATTATTATCTAGTAGTCCTACATGATGATGATTATTTATACATGTGATGTATGATGAGTGGACGGATGATCATGGACCGTGTGATGTGTGTACTTGTGATTATTATTATTGAGGTCTGCGAACCTCCATTATATTTCTCGTTTATTGTCGGGCCTGCGTGCCTATGATTAAGTTGTAATCACATGAGGAGGCACAGCGGGAGCGTGGATGCCATAGCGGGACCCACGAGACGGACGATCGTGATGCATGGAGATGCATCAAGATGTCGACGGAACCGACGAGGACGAGATGGACGATCACAAGGCATGGAGATGCACCGTTGCACACATAGATCTTGATGTGAGTGATTAGGCCTACTGGCTCGGGCCTAATCATATTAGGTTGTGGTCCATGATCATCTGGTGTGATTGCTTATACACATACTAGATATGTATATATATTTGCATGCGATGTAGATATATATTAAATATGCATATGTGTGACATGTCATATTAGGAGACCAAATCATAGAAACATCTCTCGATAATATTAAGTCGGTAAACGTGAGGCAATTAGATTGACCCACGTGGCCTTCCATCGTTATGAGTAGGAACCGAATCCCGGTGTAGGTTGAGTTGGTCGAGTCCCTCGAGACTCACCTATATCGCGATTCGCTATCTTGCTTACGACATAGAGATGTCACCGGTGACCTGAGGGCATGATATGCTTGGTCGAGTCCCTCGAGGGTATATCATCAAATCAGACTCATATTGTAACGAAGGTGTTGACTTAACCGAGCATCATGGTTGGTCGAGTCCCTCGAGGCCATGGTGATTCGGAGGCCGAACAGGACGGGAATCACAAGGAGTTGTGATCGGCAAGAGTTGTCTACCTTTTAGGCTTAGTGTGATTGGTCGAGTCCCTCGAGGTTACACTAAGACGCTGATTAGATCCTGATCCCCACTAGAAGTCTGCCGGAGACTTCCGTTTCACGTGCTGAGGGTGTCGCGTGACTCGTTAGTAAAATAGTGGGAGCATATTAAGATAGAAGTCCATATCTTGATAGTTTATTTCTTGCAAAATCTGCATGTTATTCATTTATGCTACATCTTTATTTTCAGAAAATGTCGCTTTCAAATCCCTTACGTGGCATACTTGATGTCAACCGCCTCACTGGTCCAAATTATACGGATTGGCTCCGTAACTTGAGAATTGTTCTCACAGCGGAGAAAATCGTGTACGTCCTTGATACAGTGATGCCTACGCCCGAAGAAGGGGCAAGCGAGGATGAGATCGCTCGCTACGTGAAGTACATTGATGACTCCACTCTTGCTCAGTGCTATATGTTGGGCTCTATGACTCCAGAGTTACAGAGACAACATGAAAAGATGGATGCCAGATCCATTCTCCTACATGTCCGTAAATTGTTTGAGGAACAGGGAAGGACTCAACGATATGAGATATCCAAGAGCCTTTTCGCGCTAGGATGACTGAGGGGACACCGGTTCAGAACCATGTCCTAAAGATGATTGAGTGGATAGAGAAACTCACAGGTCTAGGAATGGTCCTAGAGGATAACTTATATGTGGACATTGTGCTTCAGTCCCTACCAGATTCCTTTTCACAGTTCATAATGAATTTTAATATGAACAAGCTTGAGGTGACTCTCTCAGAGCTCCTCAATATGTTGAGGGAGGCAGAGAGTACTATTAAGAAAGAGAAGCCAGTTCTCTACACTGGTGAGACCAGAAGGAAAAGGAAAGCAGAAAGGTCCCTTAAGAAGGGAAAGGGCAAGGGCAAACAAGGTAAAGCAAAGGTTGCTAAGAAAGACCCAACAAAGGACAAAGGTCAGTGCTTCCACTGTGGTAAAGATGGGCACTGGAAGAGAAACTGCAAAGAGTACCTTGCAGAAAGGGCGAAACAAAAGCTTGATGAAGCTTCAGGTACATTCATGATCAGTCTCCATTTGTCAGACTCTTATGATAACACATGGGTATTAGATACCGGTAGTGCTTATCATATATGCAATTCGTTGCAGGTTCTAGCAAGGCCTAGGAGACTAGAGAGAGGCGAGATGGACCTCAAGATGGGTAATGGAGCAAAAGTTGCTGTATTAGCTGTTGGCGAGGTCGCCCTACATCTGCCTAGTGGAGCTTTTATTGCATTAGATGCATGTTATTTTGTTCCTTCTATTATCAAAAACATTATCTCCATTTCATGTTTAACAGTTAGTGGATATAAATTTGTTTTTGAGAACAATGGTTGTTCGATATTATTAGATGATAAGATCATCACGAAAGGAACATTGCATAATGGTTTATTTATGTTAGACACCACTCCACATATCATGAATATAAATGTGTCCAAAAGGAAACGAGATGAGTTGAACAGTGCATACCTGTGGCATTGTAGGCTAGGTCACATCCATGAAAGAAGGATTCAAAAGTTGCTAAATGATGGATATCTAGATCCATTCGACTATGTGTCATATGCAACTTGTGAGCCTTGCATTCGTGGAAAACTAACCAACTCTCCATTTAGTGGAACTGGAGAGAGAGCCACTGAGTTATTGGAACTCATACATAGTGATGTATGTGGACCCATGTCAACTCATGCCATTGGAGGTTACTCCTACTTCATTACATTTACTGATGATTTCTCAAGGTATGGATATGTGTACTTAATGAAGTACAAGTCCGAGGCCTTTGAGAAATTCAGAGAGTATAAGAATGAGGTGGAGAACCAGACTGGAAAGAGTATCAAAACTCTTCGATCAGATCGAGGAGGTGAGTACTTAAGTACAGAGTTTACTCACTTCCTCAAGGACCATGGGATATTATCCAAATGGACACCTCCTTATACACCTCACCTCAATGGTGTCTCTGAAAGGAGAAATCGTACATTATTAGATATGGTACGGTCCATGATGAGTTTCGCTGACCTACCCATCTCATTCTGGGGATATGCCCTAGAAACCGCAGCTTACCTTCTGAACAGAGTTCCAACTAAGTCGGTAGTGTCTTCACCATATGAGATATGGAAAGGGAAGAAGCCTGATCTTAAGGTTGTTAAGATTTGGGGCTGCTCTGCCCATGTTAAAAGACACAACCCCGATAAGTTAGAATCAAGGACAGGGCGATGTAAATTTGTGGGATACCCCAAGGAAACTTGTGGGTATTACTTCTATCATCTCGAGGACCAAAAGGTCTTTGTAGCTAAGAGAGCAGTGTTCCTTGAGAAGGAACACATTCTTGACGGAGACAGTGGGAGAATGATAGAATTGAGCGAGGTTGGAGAACCAAGCTCAAGCACCACTCTACAGCCCGAGTCTGTTCAGGTATCTAATACACAAGTTTCAACTTTACACAGGTCTGATAGAGTATCCCATCCTCCTGAGAGATATGTGGGACATATTAGAGCAGAGGATGTAGAGGATATTGATCCTCAGACCTACGAGGAGGCTATTATGAGTATAGACTCCGGGAAGTGGAAAGAAGCCATGAATTCTGAGATGGATTCTATGTACTCCAATAAGGTTTGGAACCTAGTTGATGCACCCGAAGGTATTGTACCCATCGGTTGCAAGTGGATCTTTAAGAAAAAGATCGGAGTAGATGGAAAGGTAGAGACCTATAAAGCAAGGCTAGTGGCTAAGGGGTATCGTCAAAGGCAAGGTGTTGACTACGACGAAACTTTCTCACCCGTAGCAATGCTAAAATCCATCAGAATTCTATTGGCTATTGCAGCACACTATGATTATGAGATCTGGCAGATGGATGTGAAAACCGCATTCCTCAACGGGAACCTAGAGGAGGAGGTGTATATGATGCAACCTGAGGGATTCGTGTCCAAGAACTGCCCAGATAAGGTGTGTAGGTTGCTTAGATCCATTTATGGACTAAAGCAAGCTTCCCGAAGTTGGAACATAAGATTTGATGAGGCAATCAGATCTTATGACTTCGTTAAGAACGAAGATGAGCCTTGTGTATACAGAAAGGTAAGTGGGAGCGCTATTAGCTTTTTGGTGTTATATGTGGATGACATCCTCATCATTGGGAATGACATAGGAATGCTATCCACAATAAAGGCTTGGTTATCTAGACACTTCTCCATGAAGGACTTAGGAGAAGCATCTTATATCTTGGGGATTAGAATCTATAGAGATAGATCCAAAAGGATGCTTGGCTTGTCCCAGTCCAGGTACATAGAAACTATTGTCAAAAGGTTTGGCATGGAAAATTCCAAAGGGCAAACATGAATATGATACCTTATGCCTCAGCAATAGGGTCTATCATGTATGCCATGCTATGTACTAGGCCTGATATAGCGCATGCTCTGAGTGTCACGAGCAGGTATCAGGCGGATCCAGGCTTGGAGCACTGGAAAGCAGTAAAGTGTATCCTTAAGTACTTGAGAAGGACTAAGGATCTTTTACTAGTATATGGAGGTAATAGCCTTAAGGTTGAAGGCTACACTGACTCCAGTTTTCAGTCTGATGTCGATGATAGCAAGTCGAATTCAGGGTATGTGTACACCTTGAATGGAGGAGCAGTGTGCTGGAAGAGTTCCAAGCAAGATACCACTGCTGACTCGACCACAGAGGCGGAGTACATTGCCGCATTAGATGCAGCAAAGGAGGGAGTCTGGGTGAAGAAGTTCATCACAGATTTGGGAGTCGATACAGATAGCGACAAGTCGACTTCCTTATATTGCGACAACTATGGGGTGATTACTCAAATAAGGGAACCCGGGTCTCATCAGAAGTGTTCTGAGGAGGTTCCAGCTTATAAGAGAGATTGTAACCCGAGGAGATGTAGTAGTGGAAAGAGTTCCATCCGAAGATAACATTGCAGATCCACTGACAAAGCCGTTGTCTCATTTTGTCTTTGAGCGTCACAGGGGTCTGATGGGGATCAGACACATAGGTGATTGGCTTTAGGTCAAGTGGGAGATTGCTAGTCATAGGTGCCCAGCAAGCCAATCACGTGAGTGATGGCACGTATGACTTGATACAGAATCTTTTTGCTTATTATATTTTGGCGTATATCACTTTATAACTATTGCATAAATGCATATATATTGTGATGTCCTTGGATTTGTGCAATGGGAATCGGATCGTGATGAGATCACGATAATGAGACCGATTCACCTTTAAACACATATCCTAAATAATCCCGGTCATAGGTTACTCGAGAGGGACATCGTGATAACCGGATAGACTGGTGTGCTGTATACCCGTCCATATGATGGATGCAGCTGGTCTCATAGCTGCTCGTGTAGGGACACTAGGGATACAGTACAAGTGCTCATTGGAGAATGAGTTCACTGATTGATCCGCTTACGGAATGCTGGATGGTTGATGATGCCTTATTGTTAGACAACGATTCCGTAGTCCTAGTGGTGTATCTGGTTCTTAGACTTGAGACACCAAGGATGTCCTGTATAAGTGCTCCACTCTTTGATACCAGACTTATAGGTTTGGCTGTTCCCAGATCTAGTACAGCTGGTCATTGGGAGTGGTAGTCGACCTTACGAGGGCTATTGAGTGTCGATAGAGGATCATCCACTCTCGGTATCATAAGAGGAATATCCCATGTGTTCTTGCTCAGACAAATCCCTGGCCAGGGTCATTCGGGTTGAGAGAGAAAGAGTTCTCCGGGAGAATCCGATTAGAGCGAGACTCGAGTAGAAACCGTATGGGTCTGACAGCACCATGCTCGATATACGGTCTCTGGGATATTAGATGGATGAGGGACTATAGGTACATGGTAACTGAGGACAGACAGGTCTAATGGATTGGATTCCCCTGTATCGTCTGGGGACTACGGCGTAGTGGCCTAGTACTTCCGTAGTCGATGAGTCGAGTGAATTATTACAGAGATAATAATTCACTGAGTTAGAAGGAGTTCTGACAGGTATGACTCACGGCCAGCTCGATATTGGGCCTAGAGGGTCACACACATATGGTAGGCATTGCGATGAGTAGAGGTTCGGATATGAGATATCCGACGGAGCCCTTGTCTTATTGGATGCAGATCCAATACCCACTAGGGAAAGGACCCATTAGGGTTTTGACACGGGATCTCTATAAATAGGAGGGATTCACAGCCTCATAGGCTAGAGTCTTTGCTTGCCCTTCCTATTCTCCTCTCCCTCTCCACCTCAGAGTAGGCCTGGAGTTTTGAGGAGCGTCGTCGCAACCCTACTGTGTGGATCACCGCTAGAGAGGAGGACGCATGAACTCCTTCACCCTCTCCTAAGGATCTGCAAGGAAACAGGGATATACGATCTCCCTAGGTAACACAATCAATATACGCAGTTTTGTGTTTTTGCGGATTTTGCGCACCAATCTTCGCACGACGATGAACATCTTTTTGGGAATCGGGGATTTTTGTTTTCTTGTTCTTCCGCTGCGCATATGATGTCGCCCCGTATGATTTCCCAACAAAAGGTCCAGACAATCCCACACACCAGAGTACAAAAGGGCAGTTTCAACAATAAGTAGCATATATCGGAAGCACACGCGGAACAACGAAGCTTACATGTGCCTTTTTAAAAACAAATGACGCAAGGATACAAATCTCTCACAAATGTAATCATTTTAGAAAGGAAAATGGAAGAAAGAGTGTATAGGGAATCCAATTATAGTTAGCTCAATTCAAATAAGAAGGTTAGACGAATTCAAGTATCCAAAGGAATGGAACAGAATAAGCGAAATCGACCAAAGCTCGATTTCGGACCGAATTCCAGTGGCACATCAAACAAATATTTCAGAATAACAATTATGCTCTAATACTCATAAGAAAACTATGGTCGAACCATGTATCAATCTATATTCGGATGGAACAGATTTCATATGAAACAGGGCTCCCAACACAGAGTTACCTCAGATTTGGTAACACAAGGTCAAAATCACAATCACTGTTTTGCAGAATTTATAGGGTCGGACTCAACATATAATAGGGTAGGAAATTGAATTCCAAAATTACCAAACTGTATGTCAAAAGAAAGATTTTCAAATCTAGCTTCAAATAAAGTCAGTTTGGTACAAATCAGAATTTTCCACAGGGAGTTATAGGTATTTTAGTATCGATAGGTCAAAAATCTTGAACTCTGTTTTACAGCGTCTATAGTCTCATTTGAGAAAAATTTTTGGGTAAGTATTCGGTGTCCAAATTCTACAAAATCGGTGTCAAAAGAAAGACATAAAAGTCTAATTACAAACAAAATAGTTCCTACCTGAATTCACATTTTGTGCTAAAACTTATAGCCGAAACAGTGTATAGGGGTCAGTATACCGAAAATATTTTAGAATCCATGGTTTTAAGTCCAAAGAGAGACATATCAGTTTCTAAATAGAAATCTTCCAATTTATTTTGAATCAACATAAAAACAGAGTCTAATACTTCTGTAGGATGGGGTTAGAACACTTGCCTTTGAGAATTTTGACCCCCAATGAAAAGATTAAAGCAAGAACCCCGAAAGCCCCAATTTTTGTTTCTCTTCTTCTTCTTCTTTCTTTCTTTCTTTCCCTGATCACCCATGAGCTGCCTTCTCTGCTTCCTTAAGAACGAAGGCAGAGAAGCTTAAGCGGTGGGATTTGTCATTTGGTGCATTTTGCAGATTAGTCCTTGTTTTTGTCATATTCACGATTAGGTCCTTAGGGTTTACATATAGGTCCTCAGATTTTTTTTTTTTTTTAACAGATCTCCCAAATCTTAAAAATAAGTTACCTCTAATCCATACTCTATCTCTTTTGTCAATTAAAATAGATGCTTACATTATCACCAAAATTATACGAACATTCTGAAATGAGGGGTGTTACACTCTCCCCCCCTTAAAAGAAAAATTTAGTCCTCTAAATTTATCGACCTCTATTCGATGAAAAGACGAGGATACACCTTTTTCATTTCCTCTTCTAGCTCCCAAGTTGTCTCCGCTCCAGAATGATGTCTCCAAATTACTTGAACCAGTAGAATGACCCGATTCCTTAGGACTTTTTCTTTCTTATCAATAATCTGAGTAGGCTCTTCCACATTGGATAAATCTTTATCGATCTCCACCAGCTCATACTTAATGATGTGAGAAGGGTCATACATATACTTTCTAATCATCGAGACATGAAATATATCATGGACATGACTCAATGCTGGTGGCAAGGCAATCCTGTAAGCGACAGAACCAACCCTCTCAAGAACCTCAAAAGGTCCAATAAATCTGGGGCTTAACTTTCCTTTCTTCCCAAACCTTATAATGCCTTTGGAAGGAGAGACTTTCAAGAATAAAAAATCTCCGATTTCAAACTCAATATCTCGTCTTCTATTGTCGGCATAACTCTTTTGACGACTCTGGGCAGTTTTTAACCTTTTCCTTATAACTTGAATTTTCTCGGAAGTTTCTTGTACCTTGTCCGGTGCTAACAGCTTTCTGTCACCAACTTCCTCCCAACATATAGGTGTTATGCACCTTCGCCCATATAAAGCTTCATAAGGAGCCATCTGAATACTTGAATGATAACTATTATTATACGTGAACTCAACAAGTGAAATATCCTTATCCCATTCACCTTTCCAATCCATAACATAGGCTCTAAGCAAATCCTCAAGTGTTTGAATTGTTCTTTCTGACTGACCATCAGTCTGAGGATGATATGCAGTACTAAACTTAACTTTAGTGCCCATCGACTCCTGCAATCTTCTCCAGAATCTAGAGAGAAATCTAGAGTCTCTATCATAGATGATCTCCTTTGGAATACCATGAAGTCTTACTATTTCACTGACATATAAATCTGCAAGTCTATCAAGCGAATAAGTCATATTAATCGGTAGGAAATGTGCAGATTTTGTTAACCTATCAATGATAACCCAAATAGCATCATGCTTCCTCGAGGTTCTAGGTAGCCCTGAAACAAAATCCATAGTAATACATTCCCATTTCCATTCAGGAATAACTAAGGGTTGCAACAAGCCTCTAGGTCTTTGGTGTTCTACTTTGATTTGCTGACAAGTCAAACATTTTGAAACATACATTGCAATTTCCTTCTTCATGCCTTCCCACCAATAATGACTTTGAAGATCTTTATACATCTTAGTGCTCCCAGGATGTATGGTGTACTTTGAAGTATGACTTTCCTTTAGGATTTGATTCTTGATATCTGGTTCATTTGGTACACATACCCTCTCCCCAAATCTCAATAGACCATCCTTTGAAACTTGAAATTGTGGCTTCAATTCCTTTTCTACTTCATTTCTCAAGTAGATTAAATGTGGATCTCGTAATTGTCCTTCCTTAATTTGTTGAATAAGATCGGATTGCATTTGAATGGAGGCCATCAATATCATCGAGTCTTGCTCTTTCCTCAAAGCTTTCAAATCAAAATTTTCTTCTAATAACTTCCATTGCTTCACAACCAGACAAGCCATAAAACTTGTAGATTTCCTACTAAGTGCATCAGCTACAACATTGGCTTTGCCCGGGTGATAACGGATGGCACAATCATAATCCTTCAGAAGTTCTATCCATCTTCGCTGCCTCATGGTTAACTCTTTCTGAGTGAAAATATATTTTAAACTCTTGTGATCAGTAAAGATTTCAAACTGTCGACCATACAAATAATGTCTCCAAATCTTTAGAGCAAAAATAATTGCTGCCAATTCCAAATCATGAGTTGGATAATTCAATTCATAACCTTTAAGTTGCCTAGAAGCATAAGCAATTACTCTCCCTTCCTGCATCAAAACACATCCTAGGCCCTTTCTTGAAGCATCAGTATAAACTACAAATCCCTCACTACCACTTGGAATAGTGAGAATAGGGGCACTAGTCAATCTTTTTTTTAACTCCTGAAAGCTTTGCTCACAGTCATCACCCCATACAAATTTCATATTCTTCTTAATGAGTTTGGTGAGAGGTTGAGCAATTCGAGAAAATCCCTCCACAAATCTCCTGTAATAACCTGCCATGCCCAAGAAACTTCTAACCTCTGTTACATTTGTTGGTACTTCCCATTCAACTACAGCTTCTATTTTCCTTGGATCAACAGATATACCCTTCCCTGAAATCACATGGCTTAAGAAAGCAACTTCATTCAACCAAAATTCACATTTGCTAAACTTCGCATACAACTTCTTTTCTCTTAGTATGGACAACACATCTCTCAAGTGTTCCTCATGCTCCTGAGTACTCATTGAATACACCAATATGTCATCAATAAATACAATTACACAGATATCCAAGAGCGGTTGAAATATCCTATTCATTAGTTCCATAAAAGCTGCAGGGGCATTTGTCAGACCAAAAGGCATCACTAAGAATTCATAATGACCATATCGAGTTCTGAAAGCTGTTTTTGAAATATCCTCCTCCTTGATCTACATCTGATAGTAACCTGACCTCAGGTCAATCTTAGAGAATACTTGTGCACCCTGCAGTTGATCAAACAAATCATCAATTCTAGGTATGGGATATTTGTTTTTGATGGTCACCTGATTCAACTGTCTATAATCAATACAAAGCCTCAATGTTCCATCCTTCTTCTTCACTAAAAGTACCGGAGCACCCCATGGAGATACACTGGGTCGTATGAAACCCTTATCTAATAATTCTTGTATTTGCTTCTTTAACTCTTCTAGCTCGAGTGGTGCCATTCTGTAGGGAGGCTTAGATATTGGGGTTGTACTGGGAACTAGATCAATAGCAAATTCACCCTCTCTATCTAGAGGTAAACCAGGCAAGTCATCTGGAAATACCTCAGGGAATTCGTTGACCACTGAAATTTCATCTAGGTGGGTTTCCTGATTTGAATGCTCCTTTACACACACCATATAACAAAAACAACCTTTCTGCATAAGACAATAAACTTGAAGTGCAGATATCAAGCAAGGAGGCAAATCATGCTTAATGCCCTCAAAGAAAAATATAGGCTGATCTGGTATGCAGAAAGTAATTATTTTTTTGTAACAATCAATACTAGCATGATGAGAAGATAACCAATCCATGCCAAGTATAATATCAAAACCCTGGATCTCTAGGAGAATCAAATCAGCAAGGAGTTCGTGGTCTCCAATAGAGATCAAACAAGATGGGTAGACCAAGTTTGTTGCCAATGAATCTCCAACAGCAGTTGTTACATATAATATATAGTCCAGGGGTTTAGGTAGAATTTCCAAGTGACAAGCAAAGTATTGTGAAACAAAAGATAAGTTGGAGCCGGGATCAAACAAAACTTTTGCATTTCTTTTAGAAACATGAAGAATACCTTCCACCACTGACTTAGAAGCTTTAGAATCTTGTTCAGTGATAGCGCACACTCTAGCATGGACTGAGGGTCTAGGAGGCAGTGGCTCTTTCTTCTTGTTCAGTGGGCAATCTCTTATTTGATGACCTAGCTTCCCACAACCAAAACATGCTCCAGTCACCCGAAAACACCGACTTGTTTCATGATTTAATCCGCATTTTGCACATAACTGAGTCCTCCCCAATGGTTTCCTTTTCTCAAATCCAGATGTCTTAAACCTCTTGTTACTATCTTCATATTCATTTTCTCTCCTGCTTTGGCTAGTAAATTTGCCCCTTTTGTTCTTGCCAATGATTTCTTGAATTTCCTCCATGTCTCTTTCAATTTTCAAGGCTCTTTCTACCGTATCAGCATATGTTTGTAATTTTAAAGCTGACATTCGGCTTCTTATTGCCGGCCGCAATCCCCTTTCAAACCTTCTTGCATTTCTAGATTCATCATCAGTCATATGTGTGGCAAACCTGGAGAGCTTAGTGAATTATGATTCATACTTCGTAACCGTCATACTTCCCTGGATAAGATTCAAGAACTCCAGTTCTTTTTACTCTCTCATGCAATCTGAAAAATATTTGTCGTTAAACTTTTCTTGGAATAACTTCCAAGTCATTGGCTCATGTTTGATTTCAGACATCGTCTTAATCATTCTCCACCAGTGTTCAGCTTCTCCTTCCAGCATAAAGGTGGCAAGAAAAACCTTTCGTTCATCAGAGTAACTTAAGGCATCAAATATTTTCTCTATCTGCATCATCCATCGTTCCGCCACCATTGGATCAGACTCACCACTGAAACTTGGAGGACTAAGCTTCTTAAACTATCCAATTCCCAACCCCGTCTGGTTTGATGTCTCTGTCCCATCAATATTTCCTTGTTGGACAGGTTGTTGTTGTTGTTGCATCACTTGTGCCATAGTCTCCAAATTCCGCAGAATACCACTCAATTGATCAGCAGTAGATGCAACAGGAGAACCAGATGATCTCGTCATCCTCGCTTCCTAAAACATCAAAAGAACATTTTCTTTGATCAATCTCTAATGACAGTCAATAAACCTCAAATAAAAATAATATTCTTAGTGATTCTCAAATCATGCTCTGATACCACCTTTGTCACGCCCCCACAAAATATATCGATAATATTAAAAATCTTCATCACAACTAACCCAGGATCCAAACACACATTTGAGGTCACTAAGAAAACATTCAGATCAAAATTTTCACTTCTATAAACTACCAATTCATAACCCTGTTTAATTCATATACATAGCACACATCACTCGATAATTCATACAATCTGAACTCAACTCATCAAAATAAAAACCACAGTGTAAATCCACAAGTGGGGAATTCTATGCAGTCACCATAATCGTCGATTTACCATAAGTTCATATCATTACACGAATTTAATTTAACATTCCAAAACCCTATACATGAGGGATCCATTAACATACACAAAATCTACAGGTTTAGATTCATAGTCACATTTCATTAGATGCAAGGTAGCTCATACACAACTACATATATGCTAACAAAAGTTCTGCCCAACGTCTTCTAAACTTTCCACTGCCTCAGCCCATTCTTAACATTTAAGCAAGCGATACGCTATCCTGAAAAATTTATCAACAAACGGGGTGAGCATAAAGAGCTCAGCAAGTGACTAACATATCCATATCAAAAGGGTACAATTTCCAAAGAGATGCAGTTTCAAAACACAAAGCAGAATATACGATTTCGTAGACATAATATCATTAGGAGCAGAATAACAGTTTTTCCTTTCAATCATGCATATTTGGTTCCTGACAGATGGGGCATAGAGTAATTGGAGCATATCAGAAACAAAGGAAACATATCAGAGCTTATCAATGGCATATAAAATGTCTCGAAGCATATCAACAGCATATGGAACATTTCGAAGCAAAATCATCAGTGAATGAAGCCTTTCAGAGCATATAGGTACACATATCGTACAAGAGCTCAAACGTCATCCTTGACGTTGCAATCATATCAATCTTATCCAGAGTACGAACAGAAATAACTCACCAAAACTCTGGATGTCATATCAAACATATAGAGGGTGTAGTGGGATCTCAGTCAGAATGTGATTCATCCATTTCTGAATGACCACCTGACAAAAGTCTCCCACGTCTGGGAGCTCCATCCACCCACGTCTACGTGAACTCAAAGGGGGCCGGCAGAGTATCGCAGGCTCTAATCACATACCCACAAAGCGGGCAACAAGCGCATACCCTTTACCATTTCTGGCAAAGGTCCAGAATATCCCACATAACGGGACCCCACAAAGCGGGCAAATAGCGCATACCCTTTACCATTTCTGGCAAAGGTCCAGACAATCCCACACACCAGAGTACATAAGGGCAGTTTCAACAATAAGTAGCATATATCGGAAGCACACGCGGAACAACGAAGCTTACATGTGCCTTTTTAAAAACAAATGACGCAAGGATACAAATCTCTCACAAATGTAATCATTTTAGAAAGGAAAATGGAAGAAAGAGTGTACAGGGAATCCAATTATAGTTAGCTCAATTCAAATAAGAAGGTTAGACGAATTCAAGTATCCAAAGGAATGGAACAGAATAAGCGAAATCGACCAAAGCTCGATTTCGGACAGAATTCCAGTGGCACATCAAACAAATATTTCAGAATAAAAATTATTCTCCAATACTCATAAGAAGACTATGGTCGAACCATATATCAATCTATATTCGGATGGAACAGATTTCATATGAAACAGGGCTCCCAACACAGAGTTACCTCAGATTTGGTAACACAAGGTCAAAATCACACTCACTGTTTTGCAGAATTTATAGGGTCGGACTCAACAGATAATAGGGTAGGCAATTGAATTCCAAAATTTCCAAACTGTATGTAAAAATAAAGATTTCCAAATCTAGTTTCAAATAAAATCAGTTTGGTACAAATCAGAATTTTCAACAGGGAGTTATAGGTATTTTAGTATCGATAGGTCAAAAATCTTGAACTCTGTTTTACAGCATCTATAGTCTCATTTGAGAAAAATGTTTGGGTAAGTATTCGGTGTCCAAATTCTACAAAATCGGTGTCAAAAGAAAGACATAAAAGTCTAATTACAAACAAAATAGTTCCTGCCTAAATTCACATTTTGTGCTAAAACCTATATCCGAAACAGTGTATAGGGGTCAGTATACCGAAAATATTTCAGAATCCATGGTTTTAAGTCCAAAGAGAGACATATCAGTTTCTAAATTGAAATCTTCTAATTTATTTTGAATCAACATAAAAACAGAGTCTAATACTTCTGTAGGATGGGGTTAGAACACTTGACTTTGAGAATTTTGACCCCCAATGAAAAGATTAAAGCAAGAACCCCAAAAGCCCCAATTTTTGTTTCTCTTCTTCTTCTTCTTTCTTTCTTTCTTTCCCTGATCACCCAAAAGCTGCCTTCTCTGCTTCCTTAAGAACGAAGGCAGAGAAGCTTAAGCGGTGGGATTTGTCATTTGGTGCATTTTGCAGATTAGTCCTTGTTTTTATCATATTCACGATTAGGTCCTTAGGGTTTACATATAGGTCCTCAGATTTTTTTTTTTTTTTTTTAACAGATCTCCCAAATCTTAAAAATAAGTTACCTCTAATCCATACTATATTTCTTTTATCAATTAAAATAGATGCTTACATTATCCCCAAAAATTTATACGAACATTCGGAAATGAGGGGTGTTACACTCTCCCCCCCTTAAAAGAAAAATATAGTCCTCTAAATTTATCGTACCTCTATTTGATGAAAAGACGAGGATACACCTTTTTCATTTCCTCTTCTAGCTCCCAAGTTGTCTCCGCTCCAGAATGATGTCTCCAAATTACTTGAACCAGTGGAATGACCCGATTCCTTAGGACTTTTTCTTTCTTATCAATAATCTGAATAGGCTCTTCCACATAGGATAAATCTTTATCGATCTCCACCAGCTCATACTTAATGATGTGAGAAGGGTCATACATATACTTTCTAATCATCGAGACATGAAATATATCATGGACATGGCTCAATGCTGGTGGTAAGGCAATCCTGTAAGCGATAGAACCAACCCTCTCAAGAACCTCAAAAGGTCAAATAAATCTGTGGCTTAACTTTCCTTTCTTCCCAAACCTTATAATGCCTTTGGAAGGAGAGACTTTCAAGAAAACAAAATCTCCGATTTCAAACTCAATATCTCGTCTTCTATTGTCGGCATAACTCTTTTGACGACTCTGAGCAGTTTTTAACCTTTTCCTTATAACTTGAATTTTCTCAGAAGTTTCTTGTACCTTGTCCGGTGCTAACAGCTTTCTGTCACCAACTTCCTCCCAACATATAGGTGTTATGCACCTTCGCCCATATAAAGCTTCATAAGGAGCCATCTGAATACTTGAATGATAACTATTATTATACGTGAACTCAACAAGTGAAATATCCTTATCCCATTCACCTTTCCAATCCATAACATAGGCTCTAAGCAAATCCTCAAGTGTTTGAATTGTTCTTTCTGACTGACCATCAGTCTGAGGATGATATGCAGTACTAAACTTAACTTTAGTGCCCATCGACTCCTGCAATCTTCTCCAGAATCTAGAGAGAAATCTAGAGTCTCTATCAGAGATGATCTCCTTTGGAATACCATGAAGTCTTACTATTTCACTGACATATAAATCTGCAAGTCTATCAAGCGAATAAGTCATATTAAACGGTAGGAAATACGCAGATTTTGTTAACCTATCAATGATAACCCAAATAGCATCATGCTTCCTCGAGGTTCTGGGTAGTCCCGAAACAAAATCCATAGTAATACATTCCCATTTCCATTCAGGAATAACTAAAGGTTGCAACAACCCTCTAGGTCTTTGGTGTTCTACTTTGATTTGCTGACAAGTCAAACATTTTGAAACATACATTGTAATTTCCTTCTTCATGCCTTCCCACCAATAATGACTTCGAATATCTCTATACATCTTAGTGCTTCTAGGGTGTAGGGTATACTTTGAAGTATGACTTTCATTTAGGATTTGATTCTTGATATCTGGCTCATTTGGTACACATACCCTCTCCCCAAATCTCAATAGACCATCCTTTGAAACTTGAAATTGTGGCTTCAATTCCTTTTCTACTTCATTCCTCAAGTAGATTAAATGTGGATCTCGTAATTGTCCTTCCTTAATTTGTTGAATAAGATCAGATTGCACTTGAATTGAGGTCATCAATATCATCGAGTCTTGCTCCTTGCTCAAAGCTTTCAAATCAAAATTTTCTTTTCATGACTTCCATTGCTTCACGACCAAACTAGCCATAAAACTTGTAGATTTCCTACTAAGTGCATCAGCTACAACATTGGCTTTGCCCGGGTGATAACGGATGGCACAATCATAATCCTTCAGAAGTTCTATCCATCTTCGCTGCCTCATGTTTAACTCTTTCTGAGTGAAAATATATTTTAAACTCTTGTGATCAGTAAAGATTTCAAACTGTCGACCATACAAATAAGGTCTCCAAATCTTTAGAGCAAAAATAATTGCTGCCAATTCCAAATCATGAGTTGGATAATTCAATTCATAACCTTTAAGTTGCCTCGAAGCATAAGCAATTACTCTCCCTTCCTGCATCAAAACACATCGTAGGCCGTTTCTTGAAGAATCAGTATAAACTACAAATCCCTCACTACCACTTGGAATAGTGAGAATAAGGGCACTAGTCAATCTTCTTTTTAACTCTTGAAAACTTTGCTCACAATCATCACCCCATACAAATTTCATATTCTTCTTAGTGAGTTTGGTGAGAGGTTGAGCAATTCGAGAAAATCCCTCCACAAATCTCCTGTAATAACCTGCCATGCCCAAGAAACTTCTAACCTCTGTTACATTTGTTGGTACTTCCCATTCATCTACAGCTTCTATTTTCTTTGGATCAACAGATATACCCTTCCCTGAAATCACATGGCCTAAGAAAGCAACTTCATTCAACCAAAATTCACATTTGCTGAACTTCGCATGCAACTTCTTTTCTCTTAGTATGGACAACACATCTCTCAAGTGTTCCTCATGCTCCTGATTACTCTTTGAATACACCAATATGTCATCAATAAATACAATTACACAGATATCCAAGAGCGGTTGAATTATCCTATTCATTAGTTCCATAAAAGCTGCAGGGGCATTTGTAAGACCAAAAGGCATCACTAAGAATTCATAATGACCATATCGAGTTCTGAAAGCTGTTTTTGAAATATCCTCCTCCTTGATCTTCAACTAATAGTAACCTGACCTCAGGTCAATCTTAGAGAATACTTGTGCACCCTGCAATTGATCAAACAAATCATCAATTCTAGGTATGGGATATTTGTTTTTAATGGTCACCTGATTCAACTGTCTATAATCAATACAAAGCCTCAATGTTCCATCCTTCTTCTTCACTAATAGTACCGGAGCTCCCCATGGAGATACACTTGGTCGTATGAAACCCTTATCTAATAATTCTTGTATTTGCTTCTTTAACTCTTCTAGCTCGAGTGGTGCCATTCTGTAGGGAGGCTTAGATATTGGGGTTGTACTGGGAACTAGATCAATAGCAAATTCACACTCCCTATCTAGAGGTAAACCAGGCAAGTCATCTGGAAATACATCAGGGAATTCTTTGACCGCTGAAATTTCATCTAGGTGGGTTTCCAGATTTGAATGCTCCTTTACACACACCATATAACAAAAACAACCTTTCTGCATAAGACGATAAACTTGAAGTGCTGATATCAAGCAAGGAGGCAAATCATGCTTAATGCCCTCAAAGAAAAATATAGGCTGATCTGGTATGCAGAAAGTAATTATTTTTTTGTAACAATCAATACTAGCGTGATGAGAAGATAACCAATCCATGCCAAGTATAATATCAAAACCCTGGATCTCTAGGAGAATCAAATCAGCAAGGAGTTCGTGGTCTCCAATAGAGATCAAACAAGATGGGTAGACCAAGTTTGTTGCCAATGAATCACCAACAGCAGTTGTTACATATAACATATAATCCAGGGGTTTCGGTAGAATATCCAAGTGACAAGCAAAGTATTGTGAAACAAAAGATAAGTTGGAGCCGGGATCAAACAAAACTTTTGCATTTCTTTTAGAAACATGAAGAATACCTTCCACTACTGATTTAGAAGCTTTAGAATCTTGTTCAGTGATAGTGTACACTCTAGCATGGACTGAGGGTCTAGGAGACAGTGGCTCTTTCTTCCTGTTCAGTGGGCAATCTCTTATTTGATGACCTAGCTTTCCACAACCAAAACATGCTCCAGTCACCCGAAAACACCGACTTGTTTCATGATTTAATTCGCATTTTGCACATAACTGAGTCCTCCCCAATGGTTTCCTTTTCTCAAATCCAAATGTCTTAAACCTCTTGTTACTATCTTCATATTCATTTTCTCTCCTGCTTTTGCTAGTAAATTTGCCCCTTTTGTCCTTGCCAATGATTTCTTGAATTTCCTCTATGTCTCTTTCAATTTTCAAGGCTCTTTCTACCGTATCAGCATATGTTTGTAATTTTAAAGCTGACATTCGGCTTCTTATTGCCGGCCGCAATCCCCTTTCAAACCTTCTTGCCTTTCTAGATTCATCATCAGTCATATGTGTGGCAAACCTGGAGAGCTTAGTGAATTAAGATTCATACTTCGTAACCGTCATACTTCCCTGGATAAGATTCAAGAACTCCAGTTCTTATTGCTCTCTCATGCAATCTGAAAAATATTTGTCGTTAAACTATTCTTGGAATAACTTCCAAGTCATTGGCTCATGTTTGATTTCAGACATCCTCTTAATCATTCTCCACCAGTGTTCAGCTTCTCCTTCCAGCATAAAGGTGGCAAGAAAAACCTTTCGTTCATCAGAGTAACTTAAGGCATCAAATATTTTCTCTATCTGCATCATCCATCGTTCCGCCACCATTGGATCAGACTCACCACTGAAACTGGGAGGACTAAGCTTCTTAAACTGTCTAATTCCCAACCCCGTCTGGTTTGATGTCTCTGTCCCATCATTATTTCTTTGTTGGACAGGTTGTTGCTGTTGTTGCATCACTTGTGCCATAGTCTCCAAAGTCCGCATAATACCACTCAATTGATCAGCAGTAGATGCAACAGGAGACCCAGATGATCTCGTCATCCTCGCTTCCTAAAACATCAAAAGAACATTTTCTTTGATCAATCTCTAATGACAGTCAATAAACCTCAAATAAAGATAATATTCTTAGGGATTCTCAAATCATGCTCTGATACCACCTCTGTCACGCCCCCTCAAAATATTTCGATAATATTTAAAATCTTCATCACAACTAACCCAGGATCCAAACACACATTTGAGGTCACTAAGAAAACATTCAGATCAAAATTTTCACTTCTATAATCTACCAATTCATAACCCTGTGCAATTCATATACATAGCACACATCACTCGATAATTCATACAATCTAAACTCAACTCATCAAAATTAAAACCACAGTGTAAATCCACAAGTGGGGAATTCTATGCAGTCACCATAATCATCGATTTAACATAAGTTCATATCATTACACGAATTTAATATAACATTCCAAAACCCTATACATGAGGGATCCATTAACATATACAAAATCCACAAGTTTAGATTCATAGTCACATTTCATTAGATGCAAGGTAGCTCATACACAACTACATATATGCTAACAAAAGTTCTGCCCAACGTCTTCTAAACTTTCCACTGCCTCAGCCCATTCTTAACATTTAAGCAAGCGATAGGCTATCCTGAAAAATTTATCAACAAACGGGGTGAGCATAAAGAGCTCAGCAAGTGACTAACATATCCATATCAAAAGGGTACAATTTCCAAAGAGATGCAGTTTCAAAACACAAAGCAGAATATACGATTTTGTAGACATAATATCATTAGGAGCAGAATCACAGTTTGTCCTTTCAATCATGCATATTTGGTTCCTGACAGATGGGGCATAGAGTAATTGGAGCATATCAGAAACAAAGGAAACATATCAGGGCTTATCAATGGCATATAAAATGTCTCGAAGCATATCAACAGCATATGGAACATTTCGAAGCAAAATCATCAGTGAATGAAGCCTTTCAGAGCATATAGGTACACATATCGTACAAGAGCTTAAACGTCGTCCTTGACGTTGCAATCATATCAATCTTTGCTAGAGTACGAACAGAAATAACTCACCAAAACTCTGGATGTCATATCAAACATATAGAGGGTGTAGTGGGATCTCAGTCAGAATGTGATTCATCCATTTCTGAATGACCACCTGACAAAAGTCTCCCACGTCTGGGAGCTCCATCCACCCACGTCTAGGTGAAGTTAAAGGGGGCCGGCAGAGCATCGCAGGCTCTAATCACATACCCACAAAGCGGGCAACAAGCGCATACCCTTTACCATTTCTGGCAAAGGTCCAGAATATCCCACATAACGGGACCCCACAAAGCGGGCAAATAGCGCATACCCTTTACCATTTCTGGCAAAGGTCCAGACAATCCCACACACCAGAGTACAAAAGGGCAGTTTCAACAATAAGTAGCATATATCGGAAGCACACGCGGAACAACGAAGCTTACATGTGCCTTTTTAAAAACAAATGACGCAAGGATACAAATCTCTCACAAATGTAATCATTTTAGAAAGGAAAATGGAAGAAAGAGTGTATAGGGAATCCAATTATAGTTAGCTCAATTCAAATAAGAAGGTTAGACGAATTCAAGTATCCAAAGGAATGGAACAGAATAAGCGAAATCGACCAAAGCTCGATTTCGGACCGAATTCCAGTGGCACATCAAACAAATATTTCAGAATAACAATTATGCTCTAATACTCATAAGAAAACTATGGTCGAACCATGTATCAATCTATATTCGGATGGAACAGATTTCATATGAAACAGGGCTCCCAACACAGAGTTACCTCAGATTTGGTAACACAAGGTCAAAATCACAATCACTGTTTTGCATAATTTATAGGGTCGGACTCAACATATAATAGGGTAGGAAATTGAATTCCAAAATTACCAAACTGTATGTCAAAAGAAAGATTTTCAAATCTAGCTTCAAATAAAGTCAGTTTGGTACAAATCAGAATTTTCAATAGGGAGTTATAGGTATTTTAGTATCGATAGGTCAAAAATCTTGAACTCTGTTTTACAGCGTCTATAGTCTCATTTGAGAAAAATTTTTGGGTAAGTATTCGGTGTCCAAATTCTACAAAATCGGTGTCAAAAGAAAGACATAAAAGTCTAATTACAAACAAAATAGTTCCTGCCTGAATTCACATTTTGTGCTAAAACTTATAGCTGAAAGAGTGTATAGGGGTCAGTATACCGAAAATATTTCAGAATCCATGGTTTTAAGTCCAAAGAGAGACATATCAGTTTCTAAATAGAAATCTTCCAATTTATTTTGAATCAACATAAAAACAGAGTCTAATACTTCTGTAGGATGGGGTTAGAACACTTGCCTTTGAGAATTTTGACCCCCAATGAAAAGATTAAAGCAAGAACCCCAAAAGCCCCAATTTTTGTTTCTCTTCTTCTTCTTCTTTCTTTCTTTCTTTCCCTGATCACCCACGAGCTGCCTTCTCTGCTTCCTTAAGAACGAAGGCAGAGAAGCTTAAGTGGTGGGATTTGTCATTTGGTGCATTTTGCAGATTAGTCCTTGTTTTTGTCATATTCACGA
Source organism: Musa acuminata AAA Group (assembly GCF_036884655.1). Lineage (NCBI taxonomy): Eukaryota > Viridiplantae > Streptophyta > Magnoliopsida > Zingiberales > Musaceae > Musa > Musa acuminata. Next base: position 23,333,539 of record NC_088333.1, on the reverse strand, counting down.
TTAGGTCCTTAGGGTTTACATATAGGTCCTCAGATTTTTTTTTTTTTTTTTAACAGATCTCCCAAATCTTAAAAATAAGTTACCTCTAATCCATACTCTATCTCTTTTGTCAATTAAAATAGATGCTTACATTATCACCAAAATTATACGAACATTCTGAAACGAGGGGTGTTACACTCTCCCCCCCTTAAAAGAAAAATTTAGTCCTCTAAATTTATCGACCTCTATTCGATGAAAAGACGAGGATACACCTTTTTCATTTCCTCTTCTAGCTCCCAAGTTGTCTCCGCTCCAGAATGATGTCTCCAAATTACTTGAACCAGTAGAATGACCTGATTCCTTAGGACTTTTTCTTTCTTATCAATAATCTGAGTAGGCTCTTCCACATAGGATAAATCTTTATCGATCTCCACCAGCTCATACTTAATGATGTGAGAAGGGTCATACATATACTTTCTAATCATCGAGACATGAAATATATCATGGACATGACTCAATGCTGGTGGCAAGGCAATCCTGTAAGCGACAGAACCAACCCTCTCAAGAACCTCAAAAGGTCCAATAAATCTGGGGCTTAACTTTCCTTTCTTCCCAAACCTTATAATGCCTTTGGAAGGAGAGACTTTCAAGAATAAAAAATCTCCGATTTCAAACTCAATATCTCGTCTTCTATTGTCGGCATAACTCTTTTGACGACTCTGGGTAGTTTTTAACCTTTTCCTTATAACTTGAATTTTCTCGGAAGTTTCTTGTACCTTGTCCGGTGCTAACAGCTTTCTGTCACCAACTTCCTCCCAACATATAGGTGTTATGCACCTTCGCCCATATAAAGCTTCATAAGGAGCCATCTGAATACTTGAATGATAACTATTATTATACGTGAACTCAACAAGTGAAATATCCTTATCCCATTCACCTTTCCAATCCATAACATAGGCTCTAAGCAAATCCTCAAGTGTTTGAATTGTTCTTTCTAACTGACCATCAGTCTGAGGATGATATGCAGTACTAAACTTAACTTTAGTGCCCATCGACTCCTGCAATCTTCTCTAGAATCTAGAGAGAAATCTAGAGTCTCTATCATAGATGATCTCCTTTGGAATACCATGAAGTCTTACTATTTCACTGACATATAAATCTGCAAGTCTATCAAGCGAATAAGTCATAATAATCGGTAGGAAATGTGCAGATTTTGTTAACCTATCAATGATAACCCAAATAGCATCATGCTTCCTCGAGGTTCTGGGTAGCCCTGAAACAAAATCCATAGTAATACATTCCCATTTCCATTCAGGAATAACTAAGGGTTGCAACAAGCCTCTAGGTCTTTGATGTTCTACTTTGATTTGCTGACAAGTCAAACATTTTGAAACATACATTGCAATTTCCTTCTTCATGCCTTCCCACCAATAATGACTTTGAAGATCTTTATACATCTTAGTGCTCCCAGGATGTATGGTGTACTTTGAAGTATGACTTTCCTTTAGGATTTGATTCTTGATATCTGGTTCATTTGGTACACATACCCTCTCCCCAAATCTCAATAGACCATCCTTTGAAACTTGAAATTGTGGCTTCAATTCCTTTTCTACTTCATTCCTCAAGTAGATTAAATGTGGATCTCGTAATTGTCCTTCCTTAATTTGTTGAATAAGATCGGATTGCATTTGAATGGAGGCCATCAATATCATCGAGTCTTGCTCTTTCCTCAAAGCTTTCAAATCAAAATTTTCTTCTAATAACTTCCATTGCTTCACAACCAGACAAGCCATAAAACTTGTAGATTTCCTACTAAGTGCATCAGCTACAACATTGGCTTTGCCCGTGTGATAACGGATGGCACAATCATAATCCTTCAGAAGTTCTATCCATCTTCGCTGCCTCATGTTTAACTCTTTCTGAGTGAAAATATATTTTAAACTCTTGTGATCAGTAAAGATTTCAAACTGTCGACCATACAAATAATGTCTCCAAATCTTTAGAGCAAAAATAATTGCTGCCAATTCCAAATCATGAGTTGGATAATTCAATTCATAACCTTTAAGTTGCCTAGAAGCATAAGCAATTACTCTCCCTTCCTACATCAAAACACATCCTAGGCCCTTTCTTGAAGCATCAGTATAAACTACAAATCCCTCACTACCACTTGGAATAGTGAGAATAGGGGCACTAGTCAATCTTTTTTTTAACTCTTGAAAGCTTTGCTCACAGTCATCACCCCATACAAATTTCATATTCTTCTTAATGAGTTTGGTGAGAGGTTGAGCAATTCGAGAAAATCCCTCCACAAATCTCCTGTAATAACCTGCCATGCCCAAGAAACTTCTAACCTCTGTTACATTTGTTGGTACTTCCCATTCAACTACAGCTTCTATTTTCCTTGGATCAACAGATATACCCTTCCCTGAAATCACATGGCTTAAGAAAGCAACTTCATTCAACCAAAATTCACATTTGCTAAACTTCGCATACAACTTCTTTTCTCTTAGTATGGACAACACATCTCTCAAGTGTTCCTCATGCTCCTGAGTACTCATTGAATACACCAATATGTCATCAATAAATACAATTACACAGATATCCAAGAGCGGTTGAAATATCCTATTCATTAGTTCCATAAAAGCTGCAGGGGCATTTGTCAGACCAAAAGGCATCACTAAGAATTCATAATGACCATATCGAGTTCTGAAAGCTGTTTTTGAAATATCCTCCTCCTTGATCTACATCTGATAGTAACCTGACCTCAGGTCAATCTTAGAGAATACTTGTGCACCCTGCAGTTGATCAAACAAATCATCAATTCTAGGTATGAGATATTTGTTTTTGATGGTCACCTGATTCAACTGTCTATAATCAATACAAAGCCTCAATGTTCCATCCTTCTTCTTCACTAATAGTACCGGAGCACCCCATGGAGATACACTGGGTCGTATGAAACCCTTATCTAATAATTCTTGTATTTGCTTCTTTAACTCTTCTAGCTCGAGTGGTGCCATTCTGTAGGGAGGCTTAGATATTGGGGTTGTACTGGGAACTAGATCAATAGCAAATTCACCCTCTCTATCTAGAGGTAAACCAGGCAAGTCATCTGGAAATACCTCAGGGAATTCTTTGACCACTGAAATTTCATCTAGGTGGGTTTCCTGATTTGAATGCTCCTTTACACACACCATATAACAAAAACAACCTTTCTGCATAAGACAATAAACTTGAAGTGCAGATATCAAGCAAGGAGGCAAATCATGCTTAATGCCCTCAAAGAAAAATATAGGCTGATCTGGTATGCAGAAAGTAATTATTTTTTTGTAACAATCAATACTAGCATGATGAGAAGATAACCAATCCATGCCAAGTATAATATCAAAACCCTGGATCTCTAGGAGAATCAAATCAGCAAGGAGTTCGTGGTCTCCAATAGAGATCAAACAAGATGGGTAGACCAAGTTTGTTGCCAATGAATCTCCAACAGCAGTTGTTACATATAATATATAGTCCAGGGGTTTAGGTAGAATTTCCAAGTGACAAGCAAAGTATTGTGAAACAAAAGATAAATTGGAGCCGGGATCAAACAAAACTTTTGCATTTCTTTTAGAAACATGAAGAATACCTTCCACCACTGACTTAGAAGCTTTAGAATCTTGTTCAGTGATAGCGCACACTCTAGCATGGACTGAGGGTCTAGGAGGCAGTGGCTCTTTCTTCTTGTTCAGTGGGCAATCTCTTATTTGATGACCTAGCTTCCCACAACCAAAACATGCTCCAGTCACCCGAAAACACCGACTTGTTTCATGATTTAATCCGCATTTTGCACATAACTGAGTCCTCCCCAATGGTTTCCTTTTCTCAAATCCAGATGTCTTAAACCTCTTGTTGCTATCTTCATATTCATTTTCTCTCCTGCTTTGGCTAGTAAATTTGCCCCTTTTGTTCTTGCCAATGATTTCTTGAATTTCCTCCATGTCTCTTTCAATTTTCAAGGCTATTTCTACCGTATCAGCATATGTTTGTAATTTTAAAGCTGACATTCGGCTTCTTATTGCCGGCCGCAATCCCCTTTCAAACCTTCTTGCATTTCTAGATTCATCATCAGTCATATGTGTGGCAAACCTGGAGAGCTTAGTGAATTATGATTCATACTTCGTAACCGTCATACTTCCCTGGATAAGATTCAAGAACTCCAGTTCTTTTTACTCTCTCATGCAATCTGAAAAATATTTGTCGTTAAACTTTTCTTGGAATAACTTCCAAGTCATTGGCTCATGTTTGATTTCAGACATCCTCTTAATCATTCTCCACCAGTGTTCAGCTTCTCCTTCCAGCATAAAGGTGGCAAGAAAAACCTTTCGTTCATCAGAGTAACTTAAGGCATCAAATATTTTCTCTATCTGCATCATCCATCGTTCCGCCACCATTGGATCAGACTCACCACTGAAACTTGGAGGACTAAGCTTCTTAAACTGTCCAATTCCCAACCCCGTCTGGTTTGATGTCTCTATCCCATCAATATTTCCTTGTTGGACAGGTTGTTGTTGTTGTTGCATCACTTGTGCCATAGTCTCCAAATTCCGCAGAATACCACTCAATTGATCAGCAGTAGATGCAACAGGAGAACCAGATGATCTCGTCATCCTCGCTTCCTAAAACATCAAAAGAACATTTTCTTTGATCAATCTCTAATGACAGTCAATAAACCTCAAATAAAGATAATATTCTTAGTGATTCTCAAATCATGCTCTGATACCACCTTTGTCACGCCCCCACAAAATATATCGATAATATTTAAAATCTTCATCACAACTAACCCAGGATCCAAACACACATTTGAGGTCACTAAGAAAACATTCAGATCAAAATTTTCACTTCTATAATCTACCAATTCATAACCCTGTTTAATTCATATACATAGCACACATCACTCGATAATACATACAATCTGAACTCAACTCATCAAAATAAAAACCACAGTGTAAATCCACAAGTGGGGAATTCTATGCAGTCACCATAATCATCGATTTACCATAAGTTCATATCATTACACGAATTTAATTTAACATTCCAAAACCCTATACATGAGGGATCCATTAACATACACAAAATCCACAGGTTTAGATTCATAGTCACATTTCATTAGATGCAAGGTAGCTCATACACAACTACATATATGCTAACAAAAGTTCTGCCCAACGTCTTCTAAACTTTCCACTGCCTCAGCCCATTCTTAACATTTAAGCAAGCGATACGCTATCCTGAAAAATTTATCAATAAACGGGGTGAACATAAAGAGCTCAGCAAGTGACTAACATATCCATATCAAAAGGGTACAATTTCCAAAGAGATGCAGTTTCAAAACACAAAGCAGAATATACGATTTCGTAGACATAATATCATTAGGAGCAGAATCACAGTTTTTCCTTTCAATCATGCATATTTGGTTCCTGACAGATGGGGCATAGAGTAATTGGAGAATATCAGAAACAAAGGAAACATATCAGAGCTTATCAATGGCATATAAAATGTCTCGAAGCATATCAACAGCATATGGAACATTTCGAAGCAAAATCATCAGTGAATGAAGCCTTTCAGAGCATATAGGTACACATATCGTACAAGAGCTCAAACGTCGTCCTTGATGTTGTAATCATATCAATCTTATCCAGAGTACGAACAGAAATAACTCACCGAAACTCTGGATGTCATATCAAACATATAGAGGGTGTAGTGGGATCTCAGTCAGAATGTGATTCATCCATTTCTGAATGACCACCTGACAAAAGTCTCCCACGTCTGGGAGCTCCATCCACCCACGTCTACGTGAACTCAAAGGGGGCTGGCAGAGCATCGCAGGCTCTAATCACATACCCACAAAGCGGGCAACAAGCGCATACCCTTTACCATTTCTGGCAAAGGTCCAGAATATCCCACATAACGGGACCCCACAAAGCGGGCAAATAGCGCATACCCTTTACCATTTCTGGCAAAGGTCCAGACAATCCCACACACCAGAGTACATAAGGGCAGTTTCAACAATAAGTAGCATATATCGGAAGCACACGCGGAACAACGAAGCTTACATGTGCCTTTTTAAAAACAAATGACGCAAGGATACAAATCTCTCACAAATGTAATCATTTTAGAAAGGAAAATGGAAGAAAGAGTGTACAGGGAATCCAACTATAGTTAGCTCAATTCAAATAAGAAGTTTAGACGAATTCAAGTATCCAAAGGAATGGAACAGAATAAGCGAAATCGACCAAAGCTCGATTTCGGACAGAATTCCAGTGGCACATCAAACAAATATTTCAGAATAACAATTATTCTCCAATACTCATAAGAAGACTATGGTCGAACCATATATCAATCTATATTCGGATGGAATAGATTTCATATGAAACAGGGCTCCCAACACAGAGTTACCTCAGATTTGGTAACACAAGGTCAAAATCACACTCACTGTTTTGCAGAATTTATAGGGTCGGACTCAACAGATAATAGGGTAGGCAATTGAATTCCAAAATTTCCAAACTTTATGTAAAAATAAAGATTTCCAAATCTAGTTTCAAATAAAATCAGTTTGGTACAAATCAGAATTTTCAACAGGGAGTTATAGGTATTTTAGTATCGATAGGTCAAAAATCTTGAACTCTGTTTTACAGCGTCTATAGTCTCATTTGAGAAAAATGTTTGGGTAAGTATTCGGTGTCCAAATTCTACAAAATCGGTGTCAAAAGAAAGACATAAAAGTCTAATTACAAAAAAAATAGATCCTGCCTAAATTCACATTTTGTGCTAAAACCTATATCCGAAAGAGTGTATAGGGGTCAGTATACCGAAAATATTTTAGAATCCATGGTTTTAAGTCCAAAGAGAGACATATCAGTTTCTAAATTGAAATCTTCTAATTTATTTTGAATCAAGATAAAAACAGAGTCTAATACTTCTGTAGGATGGGGTTAGAACACTTGCCTTTGAGAATTTTGACCCCCAATGAAAAGATTAAAGCAAGAACCCCAAAAGCCCCAATTTTTGTTTCTCTTCTTCTTCTTCTTTCTTTCTTTCTTTCCCTGATCACCCACAAGCTGCCTTCTCTACTTCCTTAAGAACGAAGACATAGAAGCTTAAGTGGTGGGATTTGTCATTTGGTGCATTTTGCAGATTAGTCCTTGTTTTTATCATATTCACGATTAGGTCCTTAGGGTTTACATATAGGTCCTCAGATTTTTTTTTTTTTTTTTTTAACAGATCTCCCAAATCTTAAAAATAAGTTACCTCTAATCCATACTCTATTTCTTTTATCAATTAAAATAAATGCTTACATTATCCCCAAAAATTTATACGAACATTCGGAAATGAGGGGTGTTACACTCTCCCCCCCTTAAAAGAAAAATATAGTCCTCTAAATTTATCGTACCTCTATTCGATGAAAAGACGAGGATACACCTTTTTCATTTCCTCTTCTAGCTCCCAAGTTGTCTCCGCTCCAGAATGATGTCTCCAAATTACTTGAACCAGTGGAATGACCCGATTCCTTAGGACTTTTTCTTTCTTATCAATAATCTGAATAGGCTCTTCCACATAGGATAAATCTTTATCGATCTCCACCAGCTCATACTTAATGATGTGAGAAGGGTCATACATATACATTCTAATCATCGAGACATGAAATATATCATGGACATGGCTCAATGCTGGTGGTAAGGCAATCCTGTAAGCGATAGAACCAACCCTCTCAAGAACCGCAAAAGGTCCAATAAATCTGTGGCTTAACTTTCCTTTCTTCCCAAACCTTATAATGCCTTTGGAAGGAGAGACTTTCAAGAAAACAAAATCTCCGATTTCAAACTCAATATCTCGTCTTCTATTGTCGGCATAACTCTTTTGACGACTCTGAGCAGTTTTTAACCTTTTCCTTATAACTTGAATTTTCTCAGAAGTTTCTTGTACCTTGTCCGGTGCTAACAGCTTTCTGTCACCAACTTCCTCCCAACATATAGGTGTTATGCACCTTCGCCCATATAAAGCTTCATTAGGAGCCATCTGAATACTTGAATGATAACTATTATTATACGTGAACTCAACAAGTGAAATATCCTTATCCCATTCACCTTTCCAATCCATAACATAGGCTCTAAGCAAATCCTCAAGTGTTTGAATTGTTCTTTCTAACTGACCATCAGTCTGAGGATGATATGCAGTACTAAACTTAACTTTAGTGCCCATCGACTCCTGCAATCTTCTCCAGAATCTAGAGAGAAATCTAGAGTCTCTATCAGAGATGATCTCCTTTGGAATACCATGAAGTCTTACTATTTCACTGACATATAAATCTGCAAGTTTATCAAGCGAATAAGTCATATTAATCGGTAGGAAATACGCAGATTTTGTTAACCTATCAATGATAACCCAAATAGCATCATGCTTCCTCGAGGTTCTGGGTAGTCCCGAAACAAAATCCATAGTAATATATTCCCATTTCCATTCAGGAATAACTAAAGGTTGCAACAACCCTCTAGGTCTTTGGTGTTCTACTTTGATTTGCTAACAAGTCAAACATTTTGAAACATACATTGTAATTTCCTTCTTCATGCCTTCCCACCAATAATGACTTCGAATATCTCTATACATCTTAGTGCTTCTAGGGTGTAGGGTATACTTTGAAGTATGACTTTCATTTAGGATTTGATTCTTGATATCTGGCTCATTTGGTACACATACCCTCTCCCCAAATCTCAATAGACCATCCTTTGAAACTTGAAATTGTGGCTTCAATTCCTTTTCTACTTCATTCCTCAAGTAGATTAAATGTGGATCTCGTAATTGTCCTTCCTTAATTTGTTGAATAAGATCAGATTGCACTTGAATTGAGGTCATCAATATCATCGAGTCTTGCTCTTTGCTCAAAGCTTTCAAATCAAAATTTTCTTTTAATGACTTCCATTGCTTCACGACCAAACTAGCCATAAAACTTGTAGATTTCCTACTAAGTGCATCAGCTACAACATTGGCTTTGCCCGGGTGATAACGGATGGCACAATCATAATCCTTCAGAAGTTCTATCCATCTTCGCTGCCTCATGTTTAACTCTTTCTGAGTGAAAATATATTTTAAACTCTTGTGATCAGTAAAGATTTCAAACTGTCGACCATACAAATAATGTCTCCAAATCTTTAGAGCAAAAATAATTGCTGCCAATTCCAAATCATGAGTTGGATAATTCAATTCATAACCTTTAAGTTGCCTAGAAGCATAAGCAATTACTCTCCCTTCCTGCATCAAAACACATCGTAGGTCGTTTCTTGAAGAATCAGTATAAACTACAAATCCCTCACTACCACTTGGAATAGTGAGAATAAGGGCACTAGTCAATCTTCTTTTTAACTCTTGAAAACTTTGCTCACAATCATCACCCCATACAAATTTCATATTCTCCTTAGTGAGTTTGGTGAGAGGTTGAGCAATTCGAGAAAATCCCTCCACAAATCTCCTGTAATAACCTGCCATGCCCAAGAAACTTCTAACCTCAGTTACATTTGTTGGTACTTCCCATTCATCTACAGCTTCTATTTTATTTAGATCAACAGATATACCCTTCCCTGAAATCACATGGCCTAAGAAAGCAACTTCATTCAACCAAAATTCACATTTGCTGAACTTCGCATGCAACTTCTTTTCTCTTAGTATAGACAACACATCTCTCAAGTGTTCCTCATGCTCCTGATTACTCTTTGAATACACCAATATGTCATCAATAAATACAATTACACAGATATCCAAGAGCGGTTGAAATATCCTATTCATTAGTTCCATAAAAGCTGCAGGGGCATTTGTAAGACCAAAAGGCATCACTAAGAATTCATAATGACCATATCGAGTTCTGAAAGCTGTTTTTGAAATATCCTCCTCCTTGATCAATCTTAGAGAATACTTGTGCACCCTGCAATTGATCAAACAAATCATCAATTCTAGGTATGGGATATTTGTTTTTAATGGTCACCTGATTCAACTGTCTATAATCAATACAAAGCCTCAATGTTCCATCCTTCTTCTTCACTAATAGTACCGGAGCTCCCCATGGAGATACACTTGGTCGTATGAAACCCTTATCTAATAATTCTTGTATTTGCTTCTTTAACTCTTCTAGCTCGAGTGGTGCCATTCTGTAGGGAGGCTTAGATATTGGGGTTGTACTGGGAACTAGATGCAAAAGTTTTGTTTGATCCCGGCTCCAACTTATCTTTTGTTTCACAATACTTTGCTTGTCACTTGGATATTCTACCGAAACCCCTGGATTATATGTTATATGTAACAACTGCTGTTGGTGATTCATTGGCAAAAAACTTGGTCTACCCATCTTGTTTGATCTCTATTGGAGACCACGAACTCCTTGCTGATTTGATTCTCCTAGAGATCCAGGGTTTTGATATTATACTTGGCATGGATTGGTTATCTTCTCATCACGCTAGTATTGATTGTTACAAAAAAGTAATTACTTTCTGCATACCAGATCAACCTATATTTTTCTTTGAGGGCATTAAGCATGATTTGCCTCCTTGCTTGATATCAGCACTTTAAGTTTATTGTCTTATGCAGAAAGGTTGTTTTTGTTATATGGTGTGTGTAAAGGAGCATTCAAATCAGGAAACCCACCTAGATGAAATTTCAGTGGTCAAAGAATTCCCTGATGTATTTCCAGATGACTTGCCTGGTTTACCTCTAGATAGGGAGTGTGAATTTGCTATTGATCTAGTTCCCAGTACAACCCCAATATCTAAGCCTCCCTACAGAATGGCACCACTCGAGCTAGAAGAGTTAAAGAAGCAAATACAAGAATTATTAGATAAGGGTTTCATACGACCCAGTGTATCTCCATGGGGAGCTCCAGTACTATTAGTGAAGAAGAAGGATGGAACTTTGAGGCTTTGTATTGATTATAGACAGTTGAATCAGGTGACCATTAAAAACAAATATCCCATACCTAGAATTGATGATTTGTTTGATCAATTGCAGGGTGCACAAGTATTCTCTAAGATTGACCTGAGGTCTGGTTACTATCAGTTGAAGATCAAGGAGGCGGATATTTCAAAAACAGCTTTCAGAACTCGATATGGTCATTATGAATTCTTAGTGATGCCTTTTGGTCTTACAAATGCCCCTGCAACTTTTATGGAACTAATGAATAGGATATTTTAACCGCTCTTGGATATCTGTGTAATTGTATTTATTGATGACATATTGGTGTATTCAAAGAGTAATCAGGAGCATGAGGAACATTTGAGAGATGTGTTGTCCATATTAAGAGAAAAGAAGTTGCATGCGAAGTTCAGCAAATGTGAATTTTGGTTGAATGAAGTTGCTTTCTTAGGCCATGTGATTTCAGGGGAGGGTATATCTGTTGATCCAAAGAAAATAGAAGCTATAGATGAATGGGAAGTACCAACAAATGTAACAGAGGTTAGAAGTTTCTTGGGTATGGCAGGTTATTACAGGAGATTTGTGGAGGGATTTTCTCGAATTGCTCAACCTCTCACCAAACTCACTAAGAAGAATATGAAATTTGTATGGGGTGATGATTGTGAGCAAAGTTTTCAAGAGTTAAAAAGAAGATTGACTAGTGCCCTTATTCTCACTATTCCAAGTGGTAGTGAGGGATTTGTAGTTTATACTGATTCTTCAAGAAACGGCCAACGATGTGTTTTGATGCAGGAAGGGAGAGTAATTGCTTATGCTTCTAGGCAACTTAAAGGTTATGAATTGAATTATCCAACTCATGATTTGGAATTGGCAGCAATTATTTTTGCTCTAAAGATTTGGAGACATTATTTGTATGGTCGACAGTTTGAAATCTTTACTGATCACAAGAGTTTAAAATATATTTTCACTCAGAAAGAGTTAAACATGAGGCAGCGAAGATGGATAGAACTTCTGAAGGATTATGATTGTGCCATCCGTTATCACCCGGGCAAAGCCAATGTTGTAGCTGATGCACTTAGTAGGAAATCTACAAGTTTTATGGCTAGTTTGGTCGTGAAGCAATGGAAGTCATTAAAAGAAAATTTTGATTTGAAAGCTTTGAGCAAAGAGCAAGACTCGATGATATTGATGACCTCAATTCAAGTGCAATCTGATCTTATTCAACAAATTAAGGAAGGACAATTACCAGATCCACATTTAATCTACTTGAGGAATGAAGTAGAAAAGGAATTGAAGCCACAATTTCAAGTTTCAAAGGATGGTCTATTGAGATTTGGGGAGAGGGTATGTGTACCAAATGAGCCAGATATCAAGAATCAAATCCTAAATGAAAGTCATACTTCAAAGTATACCCTACACCCTAGAAGCACTAAGATGTATAGAGATATTCGAAGTCATTATTGGTGGGAAGGCATGAAGAAGGAAATTACAATGTATGTTTCAAAATGTTTGACTTGTCAGCAAATCAAAGTAGAACACCAAAGACCTAGAGGGTTGTTGCAACCTTTAGTTATTCCTGAATGGAAATGGGAATGTATTACTATGGATTTTGTTTCGGGACTACCCAGAACCTCGAGGAAGCATGATGCTATTTGGGTTATCATTGATAGGTTAACAAAATCTGCGTATTTCCTACCGATTAATATGACTTATTCGCTTGATAGACTTGCAGATTTATATGTCAGTGAAATAGTAAGACTTCATGGTATTCCAAAGGAGATCATCTCTGATAGAGACTCTAGATTTCTCTCTAGATTCTGGAGAAGATTGCAGGAGTCGATGGGCACTAAAGTTAAGTTTAGTACTGCATATCATCCTCAGACTGATGGTCAGTCAGAAAGAACAATTCAAACACTTGAGGATTTGCTTAGAGCCTATGTTATGGATTGGAAAGGTGAATGGGATAAGGATATTTCACTTGTTGAGTTCACGTATAATAATAGTTATCATTCAAGTATTCAGATGGCTCCTTATGAAGCTTTATATGGGCGAAGGTGCATAACACCTATATGTTGGGAGGAAGTTGGTGACAGAAAGCTGTTAGCACCGGACAAGGTACAAGAAACTTCTGAGAAAATTCAAGTTATAAGGAAAAGGTTAAAAACTGCTCAGAGTTGTCAAAAGAGTTATGCCGACAATAGAAGACGAGATATTGAGTTTGAAATCGGAGATTTTGTTTTCTTGAAAGTCTCTCCTTCCAAAGGCATTATAAGGTTTGGGAAGAAAGGAAAGTTAAGCAACAGATTTATTGGACCTTTTGAGGTTCTTGAGAGGGTTGGTTCTATCGCTTACAAGATTGCCTTACCACCGGCATTGAGCCATGTCCATGATATATTTCATGTCTCGATGATTAGAAAGTATATGTATGACCCTTCTCACATCATTAAGTATGAGCTTGTGGAGATCGATAAAGATTTATCCTATGTGGAAGAGCCTATTCAGATTATTGATAAGAAAGAAAAGTCCTAAGGAATCGGGTCATTCCACTGGTTCAAGTAATTTGGAGACATCATTCTGGAGAGGAGACAACTTGGGAGCTAGAAGAGGAAATGAAAAAGGTGTATCCTCGTCTTTTCATCAAATAGAGGTACGATAAATTTAGAGGACTATATTTTTCTTTTAAGGGGGGGAGAGTGTAACACCCCTCATTTCCGAATGTTCGTATAAATTTTTGGGGATAATGTAAGCATCTATTTTAATTGATAAAAGAAATAGAGTATGGATTAGAGGTAACTTATTTTTAAGATTTGGGAGATCTGTTAAAAAAAAAAAAAAAAATCTGAGGACCTATATGTAAACCCTAAGGACCTAATCGTGAATATGATAAAAACAAGGACTAATCTGCAAAATGCACCAAATGACAAATCCCACCGCTTAAGCTTCTCTGCCTTCGTTCTTAAGGAAGCAGAGAAGGCAGCTCGTGGGTGATCAGGGAAAGAAAGAAAGAAAGAAGAAGAAGAAGAGAAACAAAAATTGGGGCTTTTGGGGTTCTTGCTTTAATCTTTTCATTGGGGGTCAAAATTCTCAAAGGCAAGTGTTCTAACCCCATCCTACAGAAGTATTAGACACTGTTTTTATGTTGATTCAAAATAAATTAGAAGATTTCAATTTAGAAACTGATATGTCTCTCTTTGGACTTAAAACCATGGATTCTGAAATATTTTCGGTATACTGACTCCTATACACTGTTTCGGCTATAGGTTTTAGCACAAAATGTGAATTTAGGCAGGAACTATTTTTTTTGTAATTATACTTTTATGTCTTTCTTTTGACACCGATTTTGTAGAATTTGGACACCGAATACTTACCCAAACATTTTTCTCAAATGAGACTATAGACGCTGTAAAACAGAGTTCAAGATTTTTGACCTATCGATACTAAAATACCTATAACTCCCTGTTGAAAATTCTGATTTGTACCAAACTGATTTTATTTGAAACTAGATTTGGAAATCTTTCTTTTTACATACAGTTTGGAAATTTTGGAATTCAATTGCCTACCCTATTATCTGTTGAGTCCGACCCTATAAATTCTGCAAAACAGTGATTGTGATTTTGACCTTGTGTTACCAAATCTGAGGTAACTCTGTGTTGGGAGCCCTGTTTCATATGAAATCTGTTCCATCCGAATATAGATTGATATATGGTTCGACCATAGTCTTCTTATGGGTATTGGAGCATAATTGTTATTCTGAAATATTTGTTTGATGTGCCACTGGAATTCTGTCCGAAATCGAGCTTTGGTCGATTTCGCTTATTCTATTCCATTCCTTTGGATACTTGAATTCGTCCAACCTTCTTATTTGAATTGAGCTAACTATAATTGGATTCCCTGTACACTCTTTCTTCCATTTTCCTTTCTAAAATGATTACATTTGTGAGAGATTTGTATCCTTGCGTCATTTGTTTTTAAAAAGGCACATGTAAGCTTCGTTGTTCCGCGTGTGCTTCCGATATATGCTACTTATTGTTGAAACTGCCCTTTTGTACTCTGGTGTGTGGGATTGTCTGGACCTTTGCCAGAAATGATAAATGGTATGCGTTATTTGCCCGCTTTGTGGGGTCCCGTTATGTGGGATATTCTGGACCTTTGCCAGAAATGGTAAAGGGTATGCGCTTGTTGCCCGCTTTGTGGGTATGTGATTAGAGCCTGCGATGCTCTGCCGGCCCCCTTTGACTTCACCTAGACGTGGGTGGATGGAGCTCCCAGACGTGGGAGACTTTTGTCAGGTGGTCATTCAGAAATGGATGAATCATATTCTGACTGAGATCCCACTACACCCTCTATATGTTTGATATGACATCCAGAGTTTTGGTGAGTTATTTTTGTTCGTACTCTGGATAAGATTGATATGATTGCAACGTCAAGGACGACGTTTGAGCTCTTGTACGATATGTGTACCTATATGCTCTAAAAGGCTTCATTCACTGATGATTTTGCTTCGAAATGTTCCATATGCTGTTGATATGCTTCGAGACATTTTATATGCCATTGATAAGCTCTGATATGTTTCCTTTGTTTCTGATATGCTCAAATTACTCTATGCCCCATCTGTCAGGAACCAAATATGCATAATTGAAAGGACAAACTGTGATTATGCTCCTAATGATATTATGTCTACGAAATCGTATATTCTGCTTTGTGTTTTGAAACTGCATCTCTTTGGAAATTGTACCCTTTTGATTTGGATATGTTAGTCACTTGCTGAGCTCTTTATGCTCACCCCGTTTGTTGATAAATTTTTCAGGATAGCGTATCGCTTGCTTAAATGTTAAGAATGGGCTGAGGCAGTGGAAAGTTTAGAAGACGTTGGGCAGAACTTTTGTTAGCATATATGTCGTTGTGTATGAGCTACCTTGCATCTAATGAAATGTGACTATGAATCTAAACCTGTGGATTTTGTGTATGTTAATGGATCCCTCATGTATAGGGTTTTGGAATGTTAAATTAAATTCGTGTAATGATATGAACTTATGGTAAATCGATGATTATGGTGACTGCATAGAATTCCCCACTTGTGGATTTACACTGTGGTTTTTATTTTGATGAGTTGAGTTCAGATTGTATGAATTATCGAGTGATGTGTGCAATGTATATGAATTGCACAGGGTTATGAATTGGTAGATTATAGAAGTGAAAATTTTGATCTGAATGTTTTCTTAGTGACCTCAAATGTGTGTTTGGATCCTGGGTTAGTTGTGATGAAGATTTTAAATATTATCGATATATTTTGTGGGGGCGTGACACTCTATGGTTTAAAACAAGCTCCAAGGGCTTGGTATGAGAGACTTAGTTCTTTTCTTATAGAAAATAATTTCATAAAAGGCAAGGTTGATACTACATTATTCATCAAGAACTTTGAAAATAATTTTCTCATTGTTCAAATTTATGTTGATGATGTTATCTTTGGTTCTACGAATGAATCTCTTTGTGAATCCTTTGCTAAAACTATGAGTCTTGAATTCGAAATGAGTCTAATGGGAGAGTTAACATTCTTCTTAGGTCTACAAATCAAACAACTAAGCAATGACATCTTTATTAGTCAAACTAAATATGCTATGAGTTTACTAAAGAAGTTTAATATGAATAACTCAAAAGCTATTAACACTCCTATAAGCACCTCCACTAAGTTAGAAATTGATGAAAGTGGAGAAAGCTTCGATCAAAAAACCTATAGGGGTATGATAGGAAGTTTACTTTACCTCACTGCAACTAGACCAGACATAATGTTTAGTGTAGGACTTTGTGCTAGATTTCAATCAAACCCTAAGATATCTCATCTCAAAGCAGTTAAAAGAATACTCATATATCTTAATGGTACCACAAATCTAGGATTATGGTACCCAAAATCAGAGAAGCTTGAGTTAATTGCTTATGCTGATGCGGACTTCGCTGGCTGTAGATTAGATAGAAAAAGCACATTAGGAACATGTCAATTCATAGGACATGCCCTTGTTTCCTGGTCATATAAGAAACAAAACTCGGTTGCACTATCAACAACCGAAGCTGAATATATTGCAGCAAGTGCATGCTGTGCACAAGTTGTTTGGATGAAAAATACCTTAGAAGATTATAAAGTTTATCTTAAAAATATTCCCATTAAATGTGATGACACAAGTGCAATATGCCTAACAAAAAACCCTATACAACACTCAAGAACAAAACATATTGACATCAGACATCACTTTATACGAGATCATGTTACGAATCATGATGTAATCATAGAATTCATTGATACGAAACATCAACTAGCTGATATCTTTACAAAACCTCTAAGTGAAGAACAATTTGATTTCATAAGAAGAGAATTAGGAATGTTGATGTGTCCGAATACTTAAACTAGTTAAAATTATTTTTCGGACGTTATTGATTACTATTACATGCCTTGATATCACTTGATCAAATAACATGTTGAAAATTATGTGACAAATGTTTTTCAAAATCAGTAGCTTACTTATATCCGAATGCATGTAAGAAGTTCATCTTATTTTCGGTTTGAATGCTAAAAATAAGATTTTCCTATACACTCTTATGAAAACTTTTTGAAAAATGAGTTTCCTCCTTCAAGCAACGAACTATAACATAACAAGGAGAAGAGATATTCAAAGTATTATATGTGTCATGCCTTCCTTTATGTGCTTGATAACATGCTGGAATCACATCTACCATGCTTTTTGATAATGCTACCATGCTTTTTGTTGATGACAAAGGGGGAGAAAAATATGAATTGATATGGTTGTTATTACTAATGTTATGATTAGGCCATACCTGCTATCACTGATAATGATATGGTTGCTATTACTGATGTTGATATGGTTGCTATCACTGATACTATGATTAGGCCATACTTGCATCACCAAGAAATATATGATTGCCATATGCCCTGTATCAAGATATCAAACAAAAATTTGCATCGTACGAACTGATATCTTACCATGTGATGCAATGCTACACTTGCTAAAATATTCGAAATGTGTACATCATATGATATCAAAATCTTGCTTCACAGCTTTACATGTCGATATCTTACAATATGATGAATTGCTACAATAACCATCATTCAAATTTGTTAAATTTGAAAATATATGTCAGGCCTTGACATCATCTTCAAAGAGATACATTATGATAGGAATCATAATGGGAATATGTCTCTTGAATTTATAAAGGTTTTAAATTCGAGAAGTATTGCATATAGACAGGGGGAGTTAAGGTTAACTCCATTATCAATTGATTGTCATCATAAAAAAGGGGGAGATTGTTGAATCTCAGATTTTGATGATGAAGTCATTTATCATTTGTTGTCTAATGTATGTGTTGAGATAAGTGTGCAGGATTAACTACGATGAAAGTAGGACATGTAGCAGGAGTTGCGTCGGAGTCATGACAATGATCACGTTGGGAGTTCGAGAGCTCGACGGAAGTTCGGATAGTCGTCGGAGGTTCTGCGGGAACAAATCCGAGAAGTCCAGAAGCTTGCCAAAGGAGCTCGTCGGAACTTGCCAAGTGGATCGTCGCAGTCCAGGAGTTTGCCGGAAGTCCGCAGGAGCATCACCGAGGGTTCATCGGATGATCGACGGAAGTTCGCCAGAAACTCGCCGGAAGAAGCGAGTGACGCACCAAAGCAAGCTGCAGAATATGTCTTAGGAAATAATTGTAGTTAGCACTTTGATTAAGTTAGAAATGGGAGGTGATCCCGTTAGCTTAATCCTGGGGCAATTGGGCCCCTGAAGAACTCAAATTTGGTCGAATGGTTCAGCCCATTCGGACCCAAGTTGCTGTGGGAGGTGCAACCGCCCAGGCAGGGAGGTAGCACCGCCCAAGCTATGTCTCCCAGCGAGACTGGGCGGTGCAACCGCCCTAGCCAAGATGTGCAACCGCCCAGGGCTCAGTCTCCCAGCGAGACTGGGCAGTGCAACCTCTTCTGTCAAGAGGTAGCACCGCTAGAGCTCAAGTTTCGAGCTCTGCTAGGCGGTGCAACCTCTCCAGTCAGGCGGTGCAACTGCCTGAGCTCGGTCTTCGAGCTCTGGCAAAGAGGTGCAATCGCCCCTGATAGAGGTGGCACCGCCCAAAGGCTCAGTCTTCGAGCTCTGCCAGGCGGTGCAACCGCCCTAGTCAGGAGGTGCAACCGCCTGATCCCGAAATTCCGGGATTTGATCATTTTGAGCTCCAAATTTGAATTGGGTAGGGGCCTATAAATACCCCACCCATTCAGCACTGAAGAGACACAGACCTACACTGAATTCTGGATCTTTTCTGTGATTCTAAGAGCTTAAATTTGTGTAAAAGTCCAAAAGTTCTCCTCTTTCTGTTCTTCAAGTCTTGAGTTGTAAAGAGAGGAGAAAAAGGTTCTGTAAGGGTTGTTTCCTGAGCCTATTAAAAGGAGTGAAACTGTAAAAGGGCAGTTGGCCTTTGCCTATTGAAGGAAGGCCTCCAGTTGACGTCGGTGACATCGTCGGTGGAGGAAGCCAAAAGTGGAGTAGGTCAAGACTGACCGAACCACTCTAAATCTCTGGTTTGCTTTTACTTTGAGCACTTTATCATTACAGCAAACCTCCTACATAGATACTATCCTCTGCACTTTTACGAATGAGTCTCTAAGTTCTGTTCTTTCCGAATCTGAATTCAGACGTAAATCGATGTTTTCGTACGATCTCTACATTGCAGTTTACGTTTACGTCTTGATTCTGTTTATAACTGCAAACTAATTTCTGCGCTTTTACGAACGAGTTTCTCTGTAGTTTACGTTTACGTCTTGATTCTGTTTATAACTGCAAACTGATTTCTGCGCTTTTACAAACGAGTTTCTCTGTAGTTTACGTTTACATTCCATTTATAACTACAAACTGACTTCTGCGCTTTTACGAATGAGTGTCTAAGTTCAAATCTTTCCGAATCTACGTTTTGACGTAAAACTGTGTTATGATGCAAACTGCGCTTAGACGCAATCTGCGCTTAAGACACAAACTGCGCTTAAACGCAAACTGCGCTTAGACGCAATATGAGCTTCGACGCAATCTGCGCTTAGACGCAAACTGCGCTTAGACGCAATATGAGCCTAAGACACAAACTGCACTTAGATGCAAACTGTGCTTAGTCGCAATCTACATTTAGACACAAACTGCATTAAGACACAAACTGCATTTAGACACAAACTGCGTAAACTAAGCTTAGACGCAAACTGTGTTTAGACGTAAACTGTACTTAATCATAAGTAATCTTAGAATCGGCTTTTGCTTCAAAATAGTTTTTATTGAACGAACGCAGCTTTCGTTTTTAATCGCTGAAAGATTTCCGCTGCACTAATTCACCCCCCCCTCTTAGTGCTCTCGATCCTAACACGGTGCCACCGCCTGACAGGGGCGGTTGCACCGCTTGGTAGAGCTCGGAGACTAAGCCTCTGGGTGGTGCCACCTCTTGTCAAGGGCGGTTGCACCACTCGACAGAGCTCGGAGACCGAGCTCAAGCGGTTCCACCGTTTGTCAAGGGTGATTGCATCGCCTAGTCTCGCTCGGAGACTAAGCCCAAGCGGTGCCACCGCCTGACTGGGGTAGTTGCACCGCCCAGCTTTCTTGGGAGACCATCTCTCGGGCGGTGCCATCGTCGACCCTAGCGGTGCCACCGCTTGGCAGAAATTTTAGTCTGAATGGGTTGATCCATTCGGCCCAATTTGGGTCTATCAAGGGCCCAATTGCCCCCATATTAAGTTAATGGGATCACTCCCATTCCTAACTTAATCTACATGCTAACTACAATATTTCTTAAGACATTTACTGCAACTTGCTCCGGTGCGTCAGTCGCTTCTTCCGACGAGCTTCCGACGAACTTCTGGCGAACATCCGATGAACCTTCGGCGATGCTCCGGCGGACTTCCAACAAACTCCTGGACTTGAGAAGATCCACTTGGCGAGTTCCGATGAGCTTCTTTGCCAAGCTCCTGGACTTCTCGGATTTGTTCCCGTAAAACCTCCGACGACCGTTCGGACTTCCGTTGAACTCTCGAACCCCCAATGTGATCATGGTCTTGACTCCGGTGCAACTCCTACTGCATGTCTAACTTCCATTGTAGTTAATCCTACACATGTAGAATAAAACTTTGATCGAGACAATTAATCCTAAGTAATTAACCAAGTTGTCCGGCATGTCATTGTCCCTCGACGCTTCGTCCGATTATTCGGTGCATTGTCCTCTCCTATGGCTTATTGCCCAATTGGGTAGTTGACTCCGCAACACCGATATCCTTGGCAGAATACCCATTCTTCTTGGCCTAATACCCGAGTCCACGGCCGGAAGCCTTCTATCGATACGTCGACCGATCCACCGGCCCAACGTCCAATCTTCTGACATATTCCTCCGGTACAACATGATTTTTCCTATTTTAATTGTCTCATCCTGATCGAAGCATCTTGTGTCACTCAAAAGGCAAATTAAATCATAAACATATATCAAGTGGTTTCATCATCAAAATATAAGATTCAACACCTTTGTCATAATTTAGAAATTAACGTAAAGGGTCTTTGTTAGAACCCTTGCAGATTCTAAACTTGGGGTTGATCTCTTTAGGGGATCGGCTTCCTTGGAACTCTATAGGGGTTCGTCCCTCCAAGTTGTTGCTCAAAGGCTACAGAAAAGATTAATCTATTGCTTAAGAAAAGAGAAGGAATACATGGCTATTTATAGGGCTTCTAAACCCTAACTCCTAATAGGACTCCTACTTAAGACTCTTACTTCTAACCAACTCCTAATAGGACTCCTACTCAAGACTCCTATTCCCATACAACTCATAATTCTTCTCTAAGAAAAAATATCCTACATGAATGTCCCTCTCAATTAGGACTCTCCTAGCTAGAGTTCTAACAGAATGTCCTTTTCAATTGGGACTCTCCTAGCTAGAGTCCTAACAGACCCGCCCTCTTCAAATCAGCCTTGTCCTCAAGGCTGAGATTCCATGAACTCAGGGAATCGGGTCTTCAGCTCCTCATATGGTTCCCATGTGGCGTCTTCAAATGGTAGATTATTCCAATGCACTAGTACTTCAGTAGAGGGATGTCGGCGACGCATCACGATCCTGCGATCGAGGATAGCTTGTGGTTGGGCTTGAATAACTCCATCCTCAGTTGTGTTAGGCAGTTGGATCTGGAGTGACTCGTGTTCTCCCAACTTGGGCTTTAGGTATGATACGTGGAAGACAGGGTGAATTTTGGCATCCTTAGGTAATTTAAGTCTGTACGCCACGGCTCCAATATGCTCTGTGATCTGATAGGGCCCATAAAAACGTGGGGAAAGCTTCATGGAGGCTCGAGTGTTGATAGAGAGTTGCTTGTATGGTTGTAGGCGAAGATAAACCCAATCTCCCACTGAAAATTCTCTTTCTCTTCGGCGTGTGTCGGCTTGCTGCTTCATTCTGGCTTGAGCGGTAGAGAGATTATCTTTTAACAGTTGTAAGAGTTTGTCCCTATCAATCAATTCTTGGTCAACCTGATCTACCTTGGCCGAGCCAATTACATACTTTGGAATCACAAGGGCTGGTCGACCATACAATGCTTCATAAGGGGCACATTTTGTAGATGAATGATATGTAGTATCATACCACCATTCGGCCCAGGGAAGCCATTTCGCCCACTCTTTTGGTCGGTCGCTAGCGAAACACCGGAGGTACGTCTCTAAGCACCTATTTACCACCTCTGTTTGGCCGTCAGTTTGTGGATGATACGCTGTGCTCATCTTGAGTTTTGGTGCCTTGTAACTGAAATAACTCAGTCCAAAATTTACTAGTGAAGATCCTGTTATGATCACTTACGATGGACCTTGGCATCCCATGCAGTTTAACAATATTTTCTATGAAAATCTGGGCAATACTAGCAGTAGTGTAGGGATTTCTCACAGCAAAAAAATGAGCATATTTCGTAAGTCGATCAACCACCATGAGAATCGTGCTTTTACCTTTGGAAGATAGCAGCCCTTCAATGATGTCCATGGAGATGTCAGTCCACACTGAGTCTGGTATGGGTAGTGGTTGTAGCTTCCCTGGATTTGCCACAGTTTCACCCTTGTGCTGTTGACATACATCACATTGTGCCACGTATTTAGCAATAATTTTTTTCATCCCTCTCCAATAAAAATTTTGCTTCACTATTTTGTAGGTTCTTAGGAATCCAGAGTGCCCTGCTGAAGGTATGGAGTGCATTTCATGCAAAAAGATTACGATGCAAGGGGAGTCAGGTATAAGCACAATGCGACCTTCGTAGCGTAGATCCCTTAAATCCCAGGTGTAGTGGGCTATTGTACTTTGATCCTCCTCCAATTTTTTTATGATGTTGCTGATCACTAGATCCTTCTTCCATTCTTCCCTAATGTCCTCAAGGAGACCGGTGGTAGGAAGGGAGATGGCTGAAGCCTTAGCTTGTTCAGGTAGCCATGAGAGTGCATATGCAACAACGTTTTCTTTCCCCTTTTTGTAAATAATTTCATAATCAAATCCAAGAAGTTTGTTTACCCATTTTTGCTGATCAGGGGAAGATATCTTTTGCTCCAAAAAATACTTGAGGCTTTTATGGCCAGTTTAAATTTGAAATCACCGGTCGATCAGGTAGGGTCTCCACCTCGTTACTGCGTGTACAATGGCAAGCATCTCCTTATCATATACTGACATATTTTGATGGGAGGGAGATAATGCCTTGCTAGTGTATGCGAGTGGTTGACCATTTTGCTTGAGAACAACTCCAATTTCGATTCCAGATGCGTCGGCCTCAATCATGAAGGGTCTATTGAAATCTTGTAGCATAAGCACCAGCGTCGTTGTCATGGCTGCTTTAAGTTTGTCGAAGGTGTTAAATCTCGGATTTTGATGATGAAGTCAATTGTCATTTGTTATCTAATCTATATGTT
This sequence comes from Musa acuminata AAA Group, assembly GCF_036884655.1. Classification (NCBI taxonomy): domain Eukaryota; kingdom Viridiplantae; phylum Streptophyta; class Magnoliopsida; order Zingiberales; family Musaceae; genus Musa; species Musa acuminata. The sequence continues at coordinate 23,309,686 of NC_088333.1, read as the reverse complement.
GAGATAAGTGTTCATGATTAACTACGATGAATGCAAGACATTCAGTAGGAGTTACGCCGGAGTCAAGACAATGATCACGTTGGGAGTTCGAGAGTTCGACGGAAGTTCGGACAGTCATCGGAGGTTCTAGGGGAACAAATCCGAGAAGTCCATAAGCTTGCCAAAGAAGCTCGTCGGAACTCGCTAAATGGATTGTTGCAAGTCCAAGAGTTTGCCGGAAGTCCGTAGGAGCATCACCGAGGGTTCATCGGATGATCGACGGAAGTTCAACGGAAGCTCGCCGGAAAAAGCGATTGACGCACCGGAGCAAGTTGCAGTAAATGTCTTAGGAATTATCGTAGGTAGCACAATGATTAAGTTTGAAATGGGAGGTGATCCCATTAACTTAATCTTTGGGTAATTGGGCCCTTGAAAAACTCAATTTGGGCCGAATGGATCAACCCATTCGGACCCTAATATTTGCCAGGCGGTTGAACTGCCCAAGGCAGGAGATTGCACCGCTTGGGCTTAGTCTCCGAGTGAGACTGGGAGGTGCAACCGCCCCAGCCAGGCGGTGGCACCGCCTGGGCTCAGTCTCCGAGCGAGATTGGGCGGTGCAACCTCCCCTTATAGGAGGTGGCACCACCGAAGCTTGGTCTTCGAGCTCTGGCAGGACGTGCAACCGCCTCAGTCAGGCGGTGGCACTGCCTGAGCTCGGTCTTCGAGCTCTGGCAGGAGGTGCAACCGCCCCTGACATAGGTGGCACTACCTAGAGGCTCAATCTTCGAGCTTTGCTAGGAGGTGCAACCGCCTCAGTCAGGATGTGCAACCGCCCGATCCCGGAATTCCAGGAATTGATAGTTTTGAGCTCCAATTTCAAACTAAAAGGGCACTCAACTTACACTGAAATCCTGATCTTTTTCTGTGATTTTTAGAGCTCAAAATTGTTGTAAAGGCCAAAAGTTCTTCTTCCTCTTTTCTTCCAAGTTCTAAGCTGTAAATAGAGGAGAGAAAATTATGTAAGGGTTGTCTCCTAAGCCCGTCAAAAGGAGTGAAACTGTAACAGGGTGGTTGGCCTTCACTTATTGAAGGAAGGCCTCTAGTTGACATCGATGAACTCGTCGGTGGAGGAAGCCAAAAGTGGAGTAGGTCAAGATTGACCGAACCACTCTAAATCTCGGTTTGCATTTACTTTGAGCATATTATCTTTACTGCAAACCTCCTCAAAAGCTTACTGCTTTCTGTGCATATACGATCGGGTTTCAAGCTTTGCACTTTCCGAATCAACGTTTAGACGTAAATCTATTTTATCGTACAATCATCATATTTCAGTTTGCGTTTACGTTTTGATTTCTATCATAACTACAAACTACCTTTATATCCTTGCTTAAACTGCATCTCACCTAATCAAGTGATTTACGAATCAACATTTAGACGTAAATCAGTTTCTTCGTATGAATATCATATTTTAGTTTGCGCCTACTATCGGATTTTAATCATAATTGCAAACTGCATTTATATCTTTGCTGCATCTCTCTTAAACAAAAGTTAAAGTGATTGAGGAATCGGCTTTCTTACCGAAATCACTTTTAATGAACGAACGCAGTTTTTATCATAGAAGGTTTTTCGCTGCACTAATACACCCCCCCCCCCTCTTAGTGCTCTTGATCCTAACAGAAGGTAGGAGAGGCTTTGTCCGACCATTGGAAAGCATCTTTTTTTAGTAAAGAAGTGAGTGGTGCACTGATCTTCCCATAGTCCTTAACAAATATTCGGTAGTAGCCCGTTAGTCCAAGGAACCCTTACAGTAATTTCACGTTTGTAGGTTTCGGCCAGCCTTGCATTGCCTCAATTGTTGTTGGGTCTACCGCCACTCCTTCTTCTGATATTATATGCCCAAGGTACTCTACTTTTTGCTAGAGAAAGCTGCACTTTGGTTGCTTAACAAAAAGAGTATTCTCTCGAAGGATCATTAAAACAATCCGTAAATGCTGAAAGTGAGTCTCAAGAGAAGGGCTGTAAACGAGAATATCATCAAAAAACACCAGCACAAATTTATGAAGAAAGCTCTAAAAAACATCGTTCATGAGACTTTGAAAGGCTGAAGGAGCATTAGTGAGTCCAAAAGGCATTACTAAGAATTAATAATGGCCATCATGTGTGCGAAATGTAGTTTTTGGAATGTCATCGTCACATACTCGAATTTGGTGGTAACTGGATCAGAGGTCCAACTTCGTGAAGAGTCAAGCTCCTTTCAATTCATTAAGAAGTTCATCCACCACTAGTATTGTGTACTTGTCCTTGACGGTGATGCCATTTAAAGCTCGGTAGTCGATGCACATCCGCCACGTTTCGTCCTTCTTGCGTACAAGTAGCACCAGTGAGGAATAGGGGTTGCAACTTGGCCGAATCACCCCTGTTTCAAGCATCTCCTTTACGATATTTTCAATTTCATCTTTCTGGAGGTGAGGATATCGGTACAGTCGAGTGTTCGCTGGTGGCTTGCCCGGAAGGATTGGAATTCGATGGTCATGTTGCCGAGAAGGAGGAAGACCGCGCGGTTCAGCAAATATGTCGGTAAATTCAGTAAGCAATTGGGCAAGATTTTGATCTTCAATTTCTATTTTCTTCTCTTTTGGTTATGGCTGGAGATGCATCAAAAAGCCATCATTTACCTTATGCAAAACTTTCTCCATTCGTTGGGTCGAAATAGTGGTAACGTTGCTTCCGTGCTTCCCGCATAGGATGATCTGTTTACCCTTATAGTAGAATTTCATAATTAATTTAGAAAAGTTCCAAGAGACATCACCTAGTGTAGTCAGCCATTCTATACCAAGCACTACCTCATAGTCATCGATTGGTAGGAGGAAGAAATCGGTGATAATTTCTTGGTCTTGTAGTAATAGTTTCACCTGTAGGCATCTGTGGTCGGGCATCTTTGGTCGCACTTTAGGATTCTGTCGTCGGCAACATTTACATCGAACTTGCTACAACCTTCAATATGCAGTGTCATCCGAGCAGCAACCTTACTATTCAGGAAGTTATTAGTGCTACCCGTGTCGATGAGAACAGTGATCGGCTGTTGTTTGAGAAGGCCTCCAACTTTCATCGTTTGCGGGTTTGAGTAGCCGGCTAGTGCGTGTACCGTAATGTCAGTCGGCTGTGGCTCTTCTTCCATATCTTCTTCTTCGTGTTCAAGGCTCTCTTCTAGATTTTCAATGACCTTTTCTTCTACTGGTTCAATCATAAGAAGTCTACCTTTTTTACAGCGATGCTCGCAGCTCCATGGCTCGTTGCAATGCCAACATAACCCCTTCGCAGATCGCTCCCGAAGTTCTTCTCTTGTTAACCTATTCAGTGTAGGGACTCGGTTGATAGTAGGGGGGGCTGAGGGCTTTAGTATTGTAGGTCGTGAATGATCCTAGTCCTCCGGGTTTCATGGTTCAAATGCTCCTCTTGAAGTCGTGCGAAAGAGATGGCTGCCATAAGCGTGTATGGTTGTCGCGCCTTAACTTCTCCCCGGATCTCCGGCTTTAAGCCCTCAATAAAGGTCCCCAATAGCTATTTTTCAGACCAATCACTAGTTTGATTAGATAGCCTTTCAAACCTAGTTCGGTACTCCTGAATGGTGGAGGTTTGTCGGATCTTTGCTAGTTGTCCGTCAATGTTCTCGTAATAAGTTGGTCCAAAGCGGATTAGTAGTCCTTCTTTGAATTGTCGCCATGAAAGGGCTCCATAAGTTTGTTCAAACCAGTCAAACCATTGTATGGCATCCCCTTCAAGATGTATAGCTACAATTTCCACCATGGATACATTCGCAGTTTTATGGTACCGAAAATATCGCTCTGCGCGCGAGATCCAACCAATTGGGCCTCCTTCTTCCCATCTAGGGAAGTCCACTCTCATGCGTGAATAGTTGTGGTCAGTCATAGAGCCTCTCCTCTCTTGAAAGTCATCTCTTTGGGCATGATGTGATTGATTAGAGCTCTCTCCTTGATGTGATTTCTTTGGGCCTGGTGGTCGGCCCAAACTGAATTCGTTAAGGAGAGTCCGAATCTTATCCTCCATTCGTGCCTCAAAGGCTTCAAATTTAGCATTGATTGCCTCCTCAGATACCATAATATATGACTCCAAATCTGTGATGTTAAGATCTCTCTTTTGTTGATGGGTTAAAGGCATGTATAGGTTTGATAGAAATCAGTGAAAGTTTGCTGCAGAATTGTGTTGTCTTGTAAGAGCAGAATTATCGTCGAAGAAATAGTGGTTTCTCGATGAAATCTCCATAAAAAATTTGAGAGATATGAGGAGGGAATTAACAAAAATATCTCAGTTTATATGACAGCAAGGATGTCTAATTTAATCAAGAAAATTTCGACAGTAACAACAAGAAAATTGGAGCAAGTTGCGATAACAAAATTCTCGTCGAAAAAATTCAGCAACATACGATGAAAATTTGCAGCAATATAGGAACAATTTTTTTTTTTTTTGGATTTTTGAATAGGGATAACTAAATTGCAGTAGTAGTAAGTAGGAAACCAGAACCTATTGCAATTCATGGGGAGATCAAAGGATGATCTGCGGTGGTGGAGATGATGGTGGAATTTGGTGATGATCTTTTAAGCAATTGTGGGAATTGCTTTGGGCGGTTTTGGAGGGTTGATTGATGGCAGTGGAAGGGCAGCGAGATGCCAAGAACGCTGCTCTGATACCAGGTGTTAGAACCCTTGCAGATTCTAAACTTGGGGTTGATCTCTTTAGGGGATCGACTTCCTTGGAACTCTATAGGGGTTCCTCCCTCCAACTTGCTGCTCGAAGGCTGCAGAAAAGATTCATCTATTGCTTAAGAAAAGAGAAGGAATACATGGTTATTTATAGGGCTTCTAAACCCTAACTCCTAATAGGACTCCTACTTAAGACTCTTACTTCTAACAAACTCCTAATAGGACTCCTACTCAAGACTCCTATTCCCATACAACTCCTAATTCTTCTCTAAGAAAAAACCTCCTACATGAATGTCCCTCTCAATTAGGACTCTCTTAGCTAGAGTCCTAACAGTCTTCCCATCTTTTTGACAATGATAAAGGGAGAGCAAAATATGCTAGAAAGCTAATTTGCTAGCTCACAGAATTCATGAAAAAAAGCAAAAATTGCACTTCTCAAAAGAGAAGAAATTGCTATCTTGAACATCACCAAGGATTGCTATCTTGCCTATCTCAAGAAGCAAAAAGTTAACATGCACATCTAGCAAGACTTATATTTCAAGAAGCAAGAGTTGCTTTCTTGAACATCTCTATATTTTTGCTAGCTTGCATGAAGTAGCATTTGCTAAATTTTCAAGCTTACAAATTGCATGATGATAAGTTGAATTCTAATGTGATAAAATTAAAAAACTTGATATTATATTTTTCATGCAATAAGTTGAATTCATATCTCTCAAACACATAGAAAGTGACACTTCTCCTTTTTGTTGATGACAAAGGGGGAGAAGTATGATCATGTTATGCATGATGATGTATTGCAAATATTCATGATGAATATTTGCAATGACTTGAATTCAGCTTGAATTCAAGGTTCTATCAATATGGTATATTGATAGGGAGAGTTTGTTTAAACTCCGGGAGTTAAGGTTAACTTCGTCATCAAGTGGTTGTCATCATAAAAAAGGGGGAGATTGTTAAATCTCGTATTTTGATGATGAAACCACTTGATATGTGATTATGATTTAATTTGTGTTTTGAGTGATGCAAGATACTTCGATCATGATGAGACAATTAAACCAAAAAAATCATGTTGCGTTGGAGGAACATGTTAGAAGATTGGACGTCGGGCCGGTTGATCGGTCGACGTATCGACAGAAGGCTTCGGCCCGTGGATTTGGGCATTAGGCCAAGAAGACCTGGTATTGCGCTAAGGATATCGAAGTTGTAGAGTCAATTGGTTGATTGGACAGTAGGCCGCAAGAGAGGACGATGCACCAAAGAATCATACAAAGTGTCGAGGGACCAATGACATGCTAGACAACTTGATTAATTGCTTAGGATTAATTATCTCGATCGAAGTTGTATTTTACATGTGCAGGATTAGCTACGATAGCTTGAAGACATAAAGCAAGTCTATTGGAGTCAAGTTCGATGGGTGTTCGAGAGTCCACAGATTCGTCGGAGATGCTGCCGGAACCAACCAAGAGGAAATCGGGGACTTATCAGAGTTTTCCGAAGTCCGCCGAAGAGATCGTCGGAGATTCGTGGAGATCATCGAGAAGGCTCGGCTACTCACTGAACTCACCACTAGACCGAGAGCTTGTTGGGAGTCCACCAAAAGAAATCCGAGGGTGTATCGGAAGTCCGCTAGAGGATCGCCGGAAGGAAACTCGACGTTGCTAGTTATAAAGATCTACTTAGGACTATGTCTTAACTTCGTAGTTTGCATGTAATTAGGGTTAGGATTAAGAAATAATCCTATATCCTGGTTAGGGGTCAAATGGGCCCGAATATGACTTGGTTTGGGCCTGATCTGAAGCCCAACAAGTGACCCAATAAGTTTAGGGGCCAAATGGGCCCGAATAAGGTCGGGCAGTGGCACCGCCCAAAACTCGAAGGATCGGGCAATTGTATCGCCGGATTGGGTGGTGGCACCGCCCAGCACCCTAGAGGTCCGACGGTGGCATTGTCGGACTGGGCGGTGGCACCGCTAGTACACTGTTAGTGTTAGACACTGACAGGTAGTGACACCACCACTAACAAGCGGTGGCACCGCCATCATCGGGAAGACCTCAATATCTTTTACACATCAAACATATCAAATATCTCAGTGATCCTCAAACCATGCTCTGATACCATATCTGTGACACCTCGCCCCAAATTTATTATAGATGAACAACAATTCATTCGAGGATCCAATAACAGGTCTTATGGATTATGGAATATATGGAAATTGTAAGGATCGAGAGCACTAAGAGGGGGGGGGGGGGGGGGGGGGGGGGTGAATTAGTGCAGCGGTAATCTTACAGCGATTTTAAAAACGAAAGCTGCGTTCGTCCGATAAAAAATGATTTCGATATAAAAGCAGAATCACAGTGCAGTTTGCGTCTAAGCGCAGTTTGCGTCTAAACACAGTTTGCGTCTAAGCGCAGTTTGCGTCTAAACTCAGTTTTACGTCCAAACGCAGTTTTACGTCTAAACACAGTTTTACGTCTAAACGTAGTTTTACGTCTAAACGCAGTTTTGCGTCTAAACGCTGTTTTACGTCTAAACGCAGTTTTACGCCTAAACGCAGTTTTGCGTCTAAACGCAGTTTTACGTCTAAACATAATTTTACGTCTAAATGTAGTTTTGCGTCTAAAAGCAGTTTTGAACCTTGAAAAGCGTTTTACGTAGAAAGCAATATGCAGTTATAAATGGAATCCGAATGTAAGCGTAAACTGCAGTGTGAAGATCGTACGAAAACACGATTTACGTTTGAATGCAGATTCTGAAAGATCAGAGCTTAGAAACTCATTCGTAAACGCGCAGAGGGCAGTAGCAATGTAGGAGGTTTGCAGTAATGATAAAGTGCTCAAGGTAAAAGCAAACCAGAGATTTAGAGTGGTTCGGTCAGTCTTGACCTACTCCACTTTTGGCTTCCTCCTCCGACGAGGTCACCGACGTCAACTAGCTGCCTTCCTTTAATGGGCGAAGGCTAACTGCCCTTTTACAGTTTCTCTCCTTTTGACAGGCTCAGGAGACAACCCTTACAGATCCTTTCTCTCCTCTCTTTACAACTCAAGACTTGAAGAACAGAAGGAGGAGAACTTTAGGACTTTACACAAATTTGAGCTCTTAGAATCACTAAAAAGATCAAGAATTCGGTGTGGATCTGTATCTTTTCAGTGCTGAATGGGTGGGGTATTTATAGGCCCCATCCCAGTTCAAATTTGGAGCTCAAAACGATCAAATCGATCAAATCCCAGAATTCCTGGATCAAGCGGTTGCACCTCTTGACTGGAGAGGTTGCACCGCCTGGCCGAGCTCGGAGACTGAGCCCAGGCGGTTGCACCTCTCTGTCAGAGGCGGTTGCACCGCCTGAGTCTGGCTCGAAGACAGAGCCCCCGGCGGTGCCACCTCTTGACTGAGGCGGTTGCACCGCTCTGCTAGAGCTCGAAGACCGAGCTCAGGCGGTGCTACCTCTCTGTCAGGGCGGTTCCACCGCCCAGTCTAGCTCGAAGACTGAGCTCTGGGCGGTTGCACCGCCCAGTCTCGCAGCCCTGGCGGTTGCACCTCCTGGCCTAGGCGGTTGCACCGCCTGGTGCAATCGGGGTCCGAATGGTTCGCTCCATTCGGCCCAATTTGAATATTTTCAGGGGCCCATTTGCCCCAAGATTAAGCTAATGGGATCACCTCCCATTTTCAAGCTTAATCATCGTGCTAACTACGATTAACTCTAAGACAACTTCTGCAGCTATGCTCCGATGCGTCAATCGCTTCTTCCGGCGACTTTCCGGCGAACTTCCGTCGATCATCCGATAAACCCTCGGTGATCCTTCTGCGGACATCCGGCATACTCCTGGACTTTGCGACGATCCACTTGGCGAGTTCCGATGAGCTTCGCTTGGCAAGCTTCTGGACTTCTCGGATCTGTTCTTGCTGAACCTCCGACGACCGTCCGAACTTCCGTCGAACTCTCGAACTCCCAACGTGATCATGATCTTGACTCTGGCGCAACACCTGCTGCTTGTCTTACTCTCATCGTAGTTAATCCTGCACACTTATCTCAACACATAGATTAGATAACAAATGACAATTGACTTCATCATCAAAATCCGAGATTCAACAATCTCCCCCTTTTTTATGATGACAATCAATTGATAAAGGAGTTGTCCTTAACTCCCCCTATCTATATGCCATAGTTGAGATAAGTCAACCTTGAATTCAAGACCTAAGAATTCAAGTGACGTATTGATAAGTTAGATCAGTTAAACTTATCAATGATCCCATCATGATGCCCATCATGATGTATCTCTTCAAGAATGATGTCAAGGCATGACATACAACATCAAGTTTGTATGATAGTGTTTGTAACTATTCATCATGTAATCATATAAAGCTACGAAGGACTTTTACATGATGCACACATTTGAGATTTTCTAGCAAGTTTGCATTTACTTCACAAGATAGAATATCAAGACATGATGCAAACTATAGCACATGTTCACATATCTCTTGGTGATGCAAGGATGGCATAACTATAACATTGTTTATAGCATCACTCAAGTATTTGCAACTATGACATAGACATGATTATGGCAGACATAGCGTTTATCAATTCATACGTTTCTCCCCCTTTGTCATCAACAAAAAGCATGATAGCATTATCAAGCACATAAAGGAAGTCATATAATACTTTGAATATCTCTTTATTGTTTGTTGCTTGAAGGAGGAAAGTCATTTTTCAAAAAGTTTTCATAAGAGTGTTTAGGAACATCCCATTTTTAGCATACAAACCGAAAAATGAACTTTTTACATGCATTTGGCTAAAAATATTTGTCACATAATTTGCTACATATTTGATCAAGCGATATCAAGGCATGTAATAACATTCGAAAAATAGTTTTAACTAGTTTAAGTATTCGGACACATCAACATTCCTAATTCTCTTCTTATGTAATCAAATTGTTCTTCACATAGGGGTTTTGTAAAGATATCAGCTAGTTGATGTTTGGTATCAATAAACTCTATGGTTACATCATGATTAGTGACATGATCTCGTATAAAGTGATGTCTAATATCAATGTGTTTTGTTCTTGAGTGTTGTATAGGATTTTTAGTTAAGCATATTGCACTCGTGTTATCACATTTAATGGGAATATCTTTAAGATTCACTTTGTAATCTTCTAAAGTGTTTTTCATCCATACAACTTGTGCACAGCATGCACTTGCTGCAATGTATTCAGATTCGGTTGTTGATAGAGCAACCGAGTTTTGTTTCTTAGATGACCAGGATACAAGGGCATGTCCTAAAAATTGACATGATCCTGATGTGCTTTTTCTGTCTAGTCTACAGCCAGCGAAGTCCGCCTCAGCATAAGCTGTTAATTCAAAATTTTCTGATTTTGGGTACCATAATCATAGATTGGTAGTTCCATTAAGATATCTGAGTATTCTTTTGACTGTTTTGAGATGAGATATCTTAGGGTCTGATTGAAATCTAGCACAAAGTCCTACACTGAACATGATGTCTGGTCTGGTGGCCGTGAGGTAAAGTAAACTTCCTATCATACCCCTATAGGTTTTTTGATCGAAGCTTTCTCCATTCTCATCAATTTCTAACTTAGTGGAGGTGCTCATAGGAGTGTCAATGGCTTTTGAATTATTCATTTTGAACTTCTTTAGCAAACTCACAGCATATTTGGTTTGACTAAGAAAGATGTCATTGCTTAGTTGTTTGATTTGTAGGCCTAAGAAGAATGTTAACTCTCCCATTAGACTCATTTCGAATTCACGACTCATAGTTTTCGCAAAGGATTCACAAAGAGATTCATTTGTAGAACCAAAGATAATATCATCAACATAAATTTGAACAATGAGAAAATTGTTTTCAAAGTTCTTGATGAATAATGTAGTATCAACCTTGCCTTTTATGAAATTATTTTCAATAAGAAAAGAACTAAGTCTCTCATACCAAGCCCTAGGAGCTTGTTTTAAACCATAGAGAGCTTTAGTTAATCTAAACACATGATTAGGGAGACTATTATTTTCAAATCCAGGAGGTTGTTCAACATAGACTTCTTCGGAAATAAAGCCATTAAGAAAGGCGCTTTTAACATCCATTTGAAACAACTTAAAATTATTACTGCTAGCGTAGGCAAGGAGCATCCTTATGGCTTCCAATCGTGCCATAGGAGCGAAGGTTTCTTCGTAATCGATACCTTCTTCTTGGTTGAAACCTTTGGCCACTAATCTAGCCTTGTTTCTAACCACGATACCATTTTCATTTTGCTTGTTTCTGAAGACCCATTTAGTACCAATAACTAGATGATCATTTGGCCTAGGAACAAGCTTCCACACTTCATTTCTCTCAAATTGATATAATTCATCTTGCATTGCGATAATCCATGAATCATCTTTCATGGCTTCATCAACGCATTTGGGTTCAATTTGGGAGAGAAAGGCGGCATTTGCACAAAAGGTTTTAAGAGAAGATCGTGTTTGAACTCCCTTTGATGTGTCTCCTAAGATTAGCTCCTTAGGATGAGCATCTACATACTTCCAATCCTTGGGTAAGGAAATCTGAGAAGTGGATGCATCCAAGTTGCTAGTTTGAGACGGGGTCTCGTTTAAATTTAAAGAATCAAAATTAACATCATCGTCAATATCATTTTTCGTGATTTCAGAAGTCTCATTGAAAACAACATGAATGGATTCTTCAATATTTAGAGTTCTTTTATTAAAGATACGAAAGGCTTTAGAAACTGTAGAATAACCAAGAAAGATTCCTTCATCGGATTTAGCATCAAATTTTCCTAAGTTGTCTTTTTCATTCAAGATAAAACACTTACACCCAAAGACTTTGAAATATGAAACGTTGGGTTTTTTATTGTTCCATAACTCATAGGGAGTTTTGGTTAGTAGAGGTCTCACTATAACTCTATTTAAGATATAGCATGCAGTATTTACGGCTTCGGCCCAAAAATATTTGGGTAGGTTATGTTCATTCAACATGGTTCTTGCCATTTCTTGTAAATTTCGATTTTTTCTTTCTACAACTCCATTTTGTTGAGGGTTTCTAGGAGTAGAGAAATTATGGTTGTATCCATTGAGTTCACAAAATTCTTGGAAATCATGGTTTTGAAATTCACCACCATGATCACTTCTAATTGACGAAATCATAGAACCTTTCTCATTCTGAACGAGTTTGCAAAACTTGTTAAAGATCCAAGGCATTCACTTTTCTGTTTTAAAAAGTAAGTCCATGTGTATCTGCTATAGTCATCTATGATGACGAAAGCGTATTTGCTACCTCCTAGGCTTGATGTGGAGATGGGTCCGAACAAGTCCATATGGATCAATTGTAAGGGCCTAGAGGTGCTTACTTGATTTTTAGATTTGAAGCTACTCTTAATTTGTTTACCTAATTGGCAGGCATCACATACATTATCTTTGATGAACTTGATGTGAGGAATTCCTCTTACAAGTTCTTTGGATGATATTTGAGTGATTAGCTTCATGCTAGCATGACCTAATCTTCTGTGCCATATCCAAGCATTCTCATTTAAAGCAGAAAAACATGTTTCATTACATAAATCATTGATGTCAATAGTGTATACATTATTTTGTTTTAATGCAATCATAGATATGTTTTTGTGAGGTTTTTGAATGACGCAAGCATTAGATTCAAATCTGATAATATATCCTTTATCACACAATTGACTAATGCTCAGGAGGTTATGTTTTAGACCATCAACTAGCAAAACATCTTCAATAGAAAAGTTGGATTTGTTACCTATGGTTCCTTTGCCAATGATTTTACCCTTGTTGTTATCTCCGAAGGTGACATATCCTTCGTTTATGCTAGTGAGCTTAGAGAATTGGGATGAATCTCCGGTCATATGCCTGGAGCATCCACTGTCAAGGTACCATCTCTTGCTCCTAGCTTGCGATGGTTTAGTTTTCTACAAGAAAGGATGATGTTTAGGTACCCATTTGCTTTTGGGTTCCTCACAAATAGATCTACATTTTTTATCATGTTGCATAGAATTTGTCATGGTTCCTTTAGGAACCCATATCAATTTGTTTGGACTCAATTTCCTGAATGGACAATAATGTGTCCTGTGTCCAAACTTGCAACAAAAGTTGCATTTGCTTCTAACATGTAAGATGAGGCCGTTTACAAAGGTAGTTGGATTTTGGTGAGGACTCCTCACAAATCCAATCCCACTTCTTTTGGGAGCATGACCCTTGTTTGTAAGGATCATGTTTAATGACTTGCTACCAACCTCGAATTTCTTCAAGGTGTCCTTAAGTAGCAAGTTTTCTTTTTGACAGATTTCTAGATCATGACATTTTATACATGAATTTAAACTATCATGATATTCGATTTTTAACTTATTAAAATTATAAATAAGACTATCATGTACCTTTTTTAGCAATTTGTATTTTCTATTTATAACTTTGCATTCATCAAATAAATCATGGAAGGCATTTAATAATTCATCGAAAGATAAATCAGCATCTAATAAATCCGTTATCTCCTCTCCGATGGCCATTAAGGCGTAATGAGCAACTTGCTCGGTGTTGGACTCCTCTTCTTCAGATGCGCTCGAGTCATCCCATGTTGTTTGAAGAGCCTTCTTCTTTGATGATCTTCTTTTGACTTGGGGACAATCATTCTTGTAGTGTCCCGGCTTTTTACATTCGTAGCAGATCACTTGGTCCTTCTTGGGTTCAAGTTTATTTTTCACATCGTTTTTAAACTTGTTTCTTTTGAAGAATTTCTTAAACTTTATTGTCAAAAGTGCCAAGTCATCATCACAGTCCTCATCACTTGAGTTTTTTCTCAAGTGGCATTCAGAAGTTTTAAGTGCCATATCATTCCTGTTCTTTGGAAGGATGTCTTCTTGCTCTTCATGAGCTTTGCAAGTCATTTCGTAGGTCATTAATGACCCGATTAGTTCTTCAAGAGGGAAGTTGCGCAGATCTTTTGCCTCTTGAATAGCAGTGACTTTAGGATCCCAACTTTTAAGAAGGGATCTTAGTATTTTATTTACGAGTTCAAAATCCGAAAAACTTTTTCCGAGTCCTTTTAGACCGTTGACGACATCCGTGAAACGGGTAAACATGTCGCCAATGGTTTCACTCGGTTTCATTAGGAAAAGTTCAAAAGAATGCAGCAACAGATTGATTTTTGACTCTTTCACTCTACTTGTGCCCTCGTGGGTCACTTCAAGTGTGTGCCAAATATCAAATGCAGTTTCGCAAGTTGAAACACGATTAAACTCGTTTTTATCAAGTGCGCAAAATAAGGCATTCATAGCCTTTGCATTAAGAGCGAAAGCATTCTTTTCCAATTCATTCCAATCGATCATTGGAAGAGAAGACTTTGAAAATCCGTTTTCAACAAGGTTCCACAGTTCAAAATCCATAGAAATAAGAAAGATCCTCATTCGGGTCTTCCAGTAGGTGTAGTCTGTTCCACTGAACATGGGTGGACGTGTAATAGAATGCCCCTCTTGGTTTCCGACGTATGCCATCTCTCTTGGGTTTTAATCCTTTAGAGAGTTAACCTTGCTCTGATACCAATTGTTAGGATCGAGAGCACTAAGAGGGGGGGGGGTGAATTAGTGCAGCGGTAATCTTACAGCGATTTTAAAAACGAAAGATGCGTTCGTCCGATAAAAAACGATTTCGATATAAAAGCATAATCACAGTGCAGTTTGCGTCTAAGCGCAGTTTGCGTCTAAGCGCAGTTTGCGTCTAAACACAGTTTGCGTCTAAGCGCAGTTTGCGTCTAAGCGCAGTTTGCGTCTAAACTCAGTTTTACGTCCAAACGTAGTTTTACGTCTAAACGCAGTTTTGCGTCTAAACGCAGTTTTGCGTCTAAACGCAGTTTTGCGTCTAAACGCAGTTTTACGTCTAAACGCAGTTTTGCGTCTAAACGCAATTTTACGTCTAAACGTAATTTTACGTCTAATTGTAGTTTTGCGTCTAAAAGCAGTTTTGAACCTTGAAAAGCGTTTTACGTAGAAAGCAATATGCAGTTATACATGGAATCCGAATGTAAGCGTAAACTGCAGTGTGAAGATCGTACGAAAACACGATTTATGTTTGAATGCAGATTCTGAAAGATCAGAGCATAGAAACTTGTTCGTAAAGGCGCCGAGGGCATTAGCAATGTAGGAGGTTTGCAGTAATGATAAAGTGCTCAAGGTAAAAGCAAACCAGAGATTTAGAGTGGTTCGGTCAGTCTGGACCTACTCCACTTTTGGCTTCCTCCTCCGACGAGGTCACCGACGTCAACTAGCTGCCTTCCTTCAATGGGCGAAGGCTAACTGCCCTTTTACAGTTTCTCTCCTTTTGACAGGCTCAGGAGACAACCCTTACAGATCCTTTCTCTCCTCTCTTTACAACTCAAGACTTGAAGAACAGAAGGAGGAGAACTTTAGGACTCTACACAAATTTGAGCTCTTAGAATCACTGAAAAGATCAAGAATTCGGTGTGGATCTGTATCTTTTCAGTGCTGAATGGGTGGGGTATTTATAGGCCCCGTCCCAGTTCAAATTTGGAGCTCAAAACGATCAAATCGATCAAATCCCAGAATTCCTGGATCAGGCGGTTGCACCTCTTGACTGGAGAGGTTGCACCGCCTGGCAGAGCTCGGAGACTGAGCCCAGGCGGTTGCACCTCTCTATCAGAGGCGGTTGCACCGCCTGAGTCTGGCTCGAAGACAGAGCCCCCGGCGGTGCCACCTCTTGACTGAGGCGGTTGCACCGCGCTTGTTAGGATCGAGAGCACTAAGAGGGGGGGGTGAATTAATGCAGCGGAAATCTTTCAGCGATTTTAAAAATGAAAGCTGCGTTCGTCCGAGAAAAAATGATTTCGATATAAAAGCAGAATCACAGTGCAGTTTGCGTCTAAGCGCAGTTTGCGTCTAAGCGCAGTTTGCGTCTAAACTCAGTTTTACGTCCAAACGCAGTTTTACGTCCAAACGTAGTTTTACGTCCAAACGCAGTTTTACGTCTAAACGCAGTTTTGCGTCCAAACGCAGTTTTACGTCTAAACGCAGTTTTGCGTCTAAACGTAGTTTTACGTCTAAACGCAGTTTTACGTCTAAACGCAGTTTTGCGTCTAAACGCAGTTTTACGTCTAAACGTAATTTTACGTCTAAATGTAGTTTTACGTCTAAAAGCAGTTTTGAACCTTGAAAAGCGTTTTACGTAGAAAGCAATTTGCAGTTATAAATGGAATCCGAATGTAAGCGTAAACCGCAGTGTGAAGATCGTACGAAAACACGATTTACGATTGAATGCAGATTCTGAAAGATCAGAGCTCAGAAATTCGTTCGTAAAGGCGCAGAGGGCAGTAGCAATGTAAGAGGTTTGCAGTAATGATAAAGTGCTCAAGGTAAAAGCAAACCTGAGATTTAGAGTGGTTCGGTCAGTCTTGACCTACTCCACTTTTGGCTTCCTCCTCCGACGAGGTCACCGACGTCAACTAGCTGCCTTCCTTCAATGGGCGAAGGCTAACTGCCCTTTTACAGTTTCTCTCCTTTTGACAGGCTCAGGAGACAACCTTTACAGATCCTTTCTCTCCTCTCTTTACAACTCAAAACTTGAAGAACAGAAGGAGGAGAACTTTAGGACTTTACACAAATTTGAGCTCTTAGAATCACTGAAAAGATCAAGAATTCGATGTGGATCTGTATCTTTTCAGTGCTGAATGGGTGGGGTATTTATATGCCCCAACCCAGTTCAAATTTGGAGCTCAAAACGATCAAATCGATCAAATCCCAGAATTCTGGGATCAGGCGGTTGCACCTCTTGACTGGAGAGGTGGCACCGCCTGGCAGAGCTCGAAGACTGAGCTCAGGCGATTGCTCCTCTCTGCCATAGCTCGAAGACTGAGCTCGATGGTTGCATCACCTGGCAGAGCTCGAAGACTGAGCTCGGTGGTTGCACCGCCTGGCAGAGCTCGAAGTCTGAGCTCGGTGGTTGCATCACCTGGCAGAGCTCGAAACTGAGCTCAGGCTGATGCACCTCTCTGCCAGAGCTCGAAGACTGAGCTCGGTGGTTGCATCACCTGGCAGAGCTCGAGACTGAGCTCAGGCTGATGCACCTCTCTGCCAGAGCTCGAAGACTGAGCTCGGTGGTTGCATCGCCTGGCAGAGCTCGAAACTTGAGCTCTGGCGGTGCTACCTCTTGACAGAGGAGGTTGCACCGCCCAGTCTAGCTCGAAGACTGAGCTCTGGGCGGTTGCACCTCTTGGCTGGGGCGGTTGCACCTCCCAGCCTCGCAGCCCTGGCGGTTGCACCTCCCAACCCCACAGCCCTGGCGGTTGCACCTCCTGGCTGGGGCGGTTGCACCTCCCAACCCCACAGCCCTGGCGGTTGCACCTCCTAGCTGGGGCGGTTGCACCTCCTGGTGCAATCAGGGTCCGAATGGTTCGCACCATTCGGCCCAATTTGAATCTTTTCAGGGGCCCAATTGCCCCAAGATTAAGCTAATGGGATCACCTCCCATTTTCAAGCTTAATCATCATGCTAACTATGATTAACTCTAAGACAACTTCTGCAGCTTTGCTCCGATGCGTAAATCGCTTCTTCCGGCGAGTTTCCGGCCAACTTCCATCGATCATCCGATAAACCCTCGGTGATCCTTCTGCGGACATCCGGCATACTCTTGGACTTTGCGACGATCCACTTGGCGAGTTCCGACGAGCTTCGCTTGGCAAGCTTCTGGACTTCTCGGATCTGTTCTCGCTGAACCTCCGACGACCGTCCGAACTTCCGTCGAACTCTCGAACTCCCAACGTGATCATGATCTTGACTCCGGCGCAACACCTGCTGCTTGTCTTACTCTCATCGTAGTTAATCCTGCACACTTATCTCAACACATAGATTAGATAACAAATGACAATTGACGTCATCATCAAAATCCGAGATTCAACAATCTCCCCCTTTTTGATGATGACAATCAATTGATAAAGGAGTTGTCCTTAACTCCCCCTATCTATATGCCATAGTTGAGATAAGTCAACCTTGAATTCAAGACCAAAGAATTCAAGTGACGTATTGATAAGTTAGATCAGTTAAACTTATCAATGCTCTCATCATGATGCCCATCATGATGTATCTCTTCAAGAATGATGTCAAGGCATGACATACATCATCAAGTTTGTATGATAGTGTTTGTAACTGTTCATCATGTAATCATATAAAGCTACGAAGGACTTTTTACATGATGCACACATTTGAGATTTTCTAGCAAGTTTGCATTTTCTTCACAATATAGAATATCAAATCAAGATATGATGCAAACTATAGCACATGTTCACATATCTCTTGGTGATGCAAGGATGGCATAACATTGTTTATAGCATCACTCAAGTATTTGCAACTATGACATTGACATGATTATAGCAGTTCAGCTATGATATAGTGTTTATCAATTCATATATTTCTCCCCCTTTGTCATCAACAAAAAGCATGATAGCATTATCAAGCACATAAAGGAAGTCATGACACATATATCTCTTTATTGTTTGTTGCTTGACGGAGGAAAGTCATTTTTCAAAGAGTTTTCATAAGAGTGTACAGGAACATCCCATTTTAAGCATACAAACCGAAAAATGAACTTCTTACATGCATTTGGTTAAAAATATTTGTCACATAATTTGCAACAAGTTATTTGATCAAGCGTTGTCAAGGCATGTAATAGTAATAACATCCGAAAAATAATTTTAACTAGTTTAAGTATTCGGACACATCAACATTCCTAATTCTCTTCTTATGTAATCAAATTGTTCTTCACATAGGGGTTTTGTGAAGATATCAGCTAGTTGATGTTTGGTATCAATATACTCTATGGTTACATCATGATTAGAGACATGATCTCGTATAAAGTGATGTCTAATATCAATGTGTTTGATTCTTGAGTGTTAAGCTTTTGATGTAGTAACACAATTATTTCAAGTGCAGCATTCTATCATATTGCATAGCAAGATTTTTATTTTAGCAAGTGTAGCATTGCATCACATGGTAAGATATCAGCTCGTACGATGCAAATTTTTGTTTGATATCTTGATACATGGCATGATAGCAATCATATTAGTAATAGCAACCATATCAATGTCATACTGCTGACTTATGAACTACATTGGTATGTTGCTTCATATTTTTCAAGGCATAGGTTTTTAAACCTTTTTAGTTTCAGTGCAAAAACCGAGATAAACAACAAGAGATGTTTGCAAATATGCTTACACAAACAAAGATAACCATATCAGGGTAACATATGTACAGCATATCAGGTAACCATAAAGACAAAGTCCTTTATGAATAACATAAGGAGTTTACAACATGTCATATCAAAAACAGCAGATGTTCATACAAGCTTATTCATGAGGTGGAAGATTAAAGTGCCTAAGTAAAGAGTCAAATTGTCGATGGATTTGCTGCAGCTCGGTTAGGATTTGATCTTGTCGAAGTTCAAGCCGTTCTTGTCTTTGTTCAAATCGGTCCATCCGAATCCCGATATCTTCGATGGATGATGTATGAGTTTGCTCAACCGGATGTGTTTCCTCAAAGGGACAGATCGGAGGAGATTGGGTACTCCTAAAGACTGGGGTTTCCGGCTCTGGTTCAGGTTCAGGTTCAGGCTGAGGGGGATCAGTTCTTCTAGGCATTCTAACCCAGTTACCGTTTCTATAGTGACATCTTAGTCGGTGAAGTAGATTTTTGTTTATTATGCTGAATCTATCTGCTTTCATTACTTCTTCTTCTAGTGGTATTTGAATGTCGTAAGCTTTCATTATTCTAGTAATTATTCCACCATATGGGAGCATCATATCTTTCGTAGATAATTCTAACATGTTTTGTTGGATCAGATAGCCAAGACAAATGTCACGTCCTTTCATGATTAGGTACATAATTCCTAATTCCAATTGACTCACTTCATCATGATGGTATTGTTTAGGAAGAATTATACTAGTCATGATATGATGAAGTATCTTAGTGTTAAAGGGCAATAGATGTTCACAACTTTTAGGAACAGATTCTATGTTAGGATTGGCAAGGATTGTTCCTAAGGCTTCAACGTAGGATGTTTCAATGGTTTTTTCATCCCATGATCCTTTAAAGTAAAGTCCTATGCTTTTCATGGGAATACCTATCATATCACAAATGAATCTATCAGTGATTGAGATGTGTTGTCCTAAGAGATAGGTTGACATCCTTTATTCATCATCTATTTGCATGTTGTTGTAAAACAATCTAACTAGTCTAGGATAAGTGGGTTCGTTGATCTGCAAAATTGGAAGTAGATTTAGGTTTGCAAACCATTGGATAGTCTCTATATCTCTTAGTTCATTCAGATCTACATATTTTCCCTTATTGATGCTTCTTAGTTCGAAGGAGAGAAATTTTTCAGCATGGTTTTTGGAATAAAAAAGAGTGAGATCAAACTCTTCTACTACTCTCCTCTTTCCCTTGTCCCTTGAGGATCTTCTAGATCCCATAACTATTGCTGTTTAGAGGGATGATGATGAGCTAAAGTAAATGAAGAACAAAACAGAATTTAAGAGCTTCTTAGAGAGTACCTTTGTGAAATCTTCAAGAGAAGGAAGGATTCTTGATGTTTTGCTCCGAAATGGGAGGTATTTGGAAGGCTTAGAGGAGTGAAATGGGAATTGAGGAGACTTGGAAGAGTAGAGGAGGAAATGGGGGTGAGTTGGGGTCGGTTCCATAGCCGGCCCTAGTGTGGGTTTAAAGGGCAGAGCTGCTGGCGGTTGCACCTCTGGCTGGAGCGGTGCAACCTCTGGCAACCCGTGATAGCTGGAGGTGCCACCGCCAGCTGGAGAGGTGCCACCGCCTGCAGCCAGTGAGCACCTAAGATGATTTGATTAGGGAGCCTTTGCCTTGAGGAGAGTTTCAGAGCAATTAATGTTTGTTACATGATTTCGTATGAGTTTTTATTTAAGGAAGAAGCTCTTTGTACGATCAAGATAGATCTTTTAACGTGCATACGTATGTTTGTTTGGTATCCCTTTTAAGATCATGACATATTTAGTTTCTACAATAATTAATTCGTAGATGAACGGGTTTTGAAGATCAGGGGGGTATGTGAATTTGGATATCATATGTTTCTAATAAGGTTGTATCGTATTTGTGATTTCACAACTTCCACTTGTTACTTAAGCGTTGCGAGTTCCTTTTTGATTCTTGGTTTATGACCATTGAGAGTCAAGGAGCAGAATATTATTTCTTGCTCCGGCCTAGACTTTTAATGTTTTTATAGGAAGGGATGATCTTTAGGAACCCATTTGCTTTTGGGTGCCTCATAAATAGATCTACATTTTCTATCATGTTGCATAGAGTTTATCATGGTTCCTTTAGGAACCCAAATTAATTTGTTTGGACTTATTTTCTTGAAAGGACAACAATGCGTCTTGTGTCCAAACTTGCAACAAAAGTTGCACTTGGTTTGGTGTTGAACATGTAAGATGGAGCCTTTTATGAAGGTAGTTGGATTTTGGTGAGGACTCCTCATAAATCCAATCCCACTTCTTTTGGGAGCATGACCCTTGTTTGTAAGGATCATGTTTAATGACTTGCTACCAACCTCGAATTCTTTCAAGGTGTCCTTAAGTAGCAAGTTTTCTTTTTGTATAGTTTCTAAATCATGACATTTGATACATGAATTTAAATTATCATGATGTTCGACTTTTAACTTATCAAACTCACAAGTAAGATTATCATGTACCTTTTTTAGCAACTTGTATTTTCTATTTATAACTTTGCATTCATCAAATAAATCATGGAAGATATTTAATAATTCATCGAAAGATAAATCAGCATCTAATAAATCTGTTACCTCCTCTTCGATGGCCATAAAGGCGTAATGAGCAACTTGCTCGGTGTTGGACTCTTCTTCTTCAGATGCGCTTGCGTCATCCCATGTTGCTTGAAGAGCCTTCTTCTTTGATGTTCTTCTTTTGACTTGGGAACAATCATTCTTGTAGTGTCCCGGCTTTTTACATTCGTAGCAGATCACTTGGTCCTTCTTGGGTTCAAGTTTATCGTTTTTAAACTTGTTTCTTTTGAAGAATTTCTTAAACTTTCTTGTCAAAAGTGCCAAGTCATCATCACAGTCCTCATCACTTGAGTTTTCTCTCAAGTGGCATTCAGAAGTTTTAAGTGTCATATCCTTCCTGTTCTTTGGAAGGATGTCTTCTTGCTCTTCATGAGCTTTGCAAGTCATTTCGTAGGTCATTAATGACCCGATTAGTTCTTCAAGAGGGAAGTTGCGCAGATCCTTTGCCTCTTGAATGGCAGTGACTTTAGGATCCCAACATTTAGGAAGGGATCTTAGTATTTTATTTACGAGTTCAAAATCTGAAAAACTTTTTCCGAGTCCTTTTAGACCGTTGACGACATCCGTGAAACGGGTAAACATGTCGCCAATGGTTTCACTCGGTTTCATTCGGAAAAGTTCAAAAGAATGCAGCAACAGATTGATTTTTGACTCTTTTACTCTACTTGTGCCCTCGTGGGTCACTTCAAGTGTGTGCCAAATATCAAAAGCAGTTTCGCAAGTTGAAACACGATTAAACTCGTTTTTATCAAGTGCGCAAAATAAGGCATTCATAGCCTTTGCATCAAGAGCGAAAGCCTTCTTTTCCAACTCATTCCAATCGATCATTGGAAGAGAAGACTTTGAAAATCCGTTTTCAACAAGATTCCACAGTTCAAAATCCATAGAAATAAGAAAGATCCTCATTCGGGTCTTCCAGTAAGTGTAGTCCGTTCCACTGAACATGGGTGGACGTGTAATCGAATGCCCCTCTTGGTTTCCGGCGTATGCCATCTCTCTTGGGTTTTAATCCTTTAGAGAGTTAACCTTGCTCTGATACCAATTGTTAGGATCGAGAGCACTAAGAGGGGGGGGGGTGAATTAGTGCAGCGGAAATCTTTCAGCGATTTTAAAAACGAAAGCTACGTTCGTCCGATAAAAAACGATTTCGATATAAAAGCAGAATCATAGTGCAGTTTGCGTCTAAGCGCAGTTTGCGTCTAAGCACAGTTTGCGTCTAAGCGCAGTTTGCGTCTAAGCGCAGTTTGCGTCTAAACTCAGTTTTACGTCCAAACGCAGTTTTACGTCCAAACGCAGTTTTACGTCCAAACGTAGTTTTACGTCCAAACGCAGTTTTACGTCTAAACGCAGTTTTGCGTCCAAACGTAGTTTTACGTCTAAACGCAGTTTTGCGTCTAAACGTAGTTTTACGTCTAAACGCAGTTTTACGTCTAAACGCAGTTTTGCGTCTAAACGCAGTTTTACGTCTAAACGTAATTTTACGTCTAAATGTAGTTTTGCGTCTAAAAGCAGTTTTGAACCTTGAAAAGCGTTTTACGTAGAAAGCAATTTGCAGTTATAAATGGAATCCGAATGTAAGCGTAAACCGCAGTGTGAAGATCGTACGAAAACACGATTTACGATTGAATGCAGATTCTGAAAGATCAGAGCTTAGAAATTCGTTCGTAAAGGCGCAGAGGGCAGTAGCAATGTAAGAGGTTTGCAGTAATGATAAAGTGCTCAAGGTAAAAGCAAACCTGAGATTTAGAGTGGTTCGGTCAGTCTTGACCTACTCCACTTTTGGCTTCCTCCTCCGACGAGGTCACCGACGTCAACTAGCTGCCTTCCTTCAATGGGCGAAGGCTAACTGCCCTTTTACAGTTTCTCTCCTTTTGACAGGCTCAGGAGACAACCTTTACAGATCCTTTCTCTCCTCTCTTTACAACTCAAAACTTGAAGAACAGAAGGAGGAGAACTTTAGGACTTTACACAAATTTGAGCTCTTAGAATCACTGAAAAGATCAAGAATTCGATGTGGATTTGTATCTTTTCAGTGCTGAATGGGTGGGGTATTTATAGGCCCCAAACCAGTTCAAATTTGGAGCTCAAAACGATCAAATCGATCAAATCCCAGAATTCTGGGATCAGGCGGTTGCACCTCTTGACTGGAGAGGTGGCACCGCCTGGCAGAGCTCGAAGACTGAGCTCAAGCGATTGCTCCTCTCTGCCAGAGCTCGAAGACTGAGCTCGATGGTTGCATCACTTGGCAGAGCTCGAAGACTGAGCTCGGTGGTTGCACCGCCTGGCAGAGCTCGAAGTCTGAGCTCGGTGGTTGCATCACCTGGCAGAGCTCGAAACTGAGCTCAGGCTGATGCACCTCTCTGCCAGAGCTCGAAGACTAAGCTCGGTGGTTGCATCACCTGGCAGAGCTCGAGACTGAGCTCAGGCTGATGCACCTCTCTGCCAGAGCTCGAAGACTGAGCTCGGTGGTTGCATCGCCTAGCAGAGCTCGAAACTTGAGCTCTGGCGGTGCTACCTCTTGACAGAGGAGGTTGCACCGCCCAGTCTAGCTCGAAGACTGAGCTCTGGGCGGTTGCACCTCTTGGCTGGGGCGGTTGCACCTCCCAGCCTCGCAGCCCTGGCGGTTGCACCTCCTGGCTGGGGCGGTTGCACCTCCCAACCCCACAGCCCTGGCGGTTGCACCTCCTGGCTGGGGCGGTTGCACCTCCTGGTGCAATCAGGGTCCGAATGGTTCGCACCATTCGGCCCAATTTGAATCTTTTCAGGGGCCCAATTGCCCCAAGATTAAGCTAATGGGATCACCTCCCATTTTCAAGCTTAATCATCATGCTAACTACGATTAACTCTAAGACAACTTATGCAGCTTTGCTCCGATGCGTCAATCGCTTCTTCCAGCGAGTTTCCGGCCAACTTCCGTCGATCATCCGATAAACCCTCGGTGATCCTTCTGCGGACATCCAGCATACTCCTGGACTTTGCGACGATCCACTTGGCGAGTTCCGACGAGCTTCGCTTGGCAAGCTTCTGGACTTCTCGGATCTGTTCTCGCTGAACCTCCGACGACCGTCCGAACTTCCGTCGAACTCTCGAACTCCCAACGTGATCATGATCTTGACTCCGGCGCAACACCTGCTGATTGTCTTACTCTCATCGTAGTTAATCCTGCACACTTATCTCAACACAGAGATTAGATAACAAATGACAATTGACTTCATCATCAAAATCCGAGATTCAACAGCGCTGCCAGAGCTCGAAGACCGAGCTCAAGCGGTGCTACCTCTCTGTCAGGGCAGTTCCACCGCCCAGTCTAGCTCGAAGACTGAGCTCTGGGCGGTTGCACCGCCCAGTCTCGCAGCCCTAGAGGTTGCACCTCCTGGCCTAGGCGGTTGCACCGCCTGGTGCAATCAGGGTCCGAATGGTTCGCTCCATTCGGCCCAATTTGAATCTTTTCACGGGCCCAATTGCCCCAAGATTAAGCTAATGGGATCACCTCCCATTTTCAAGCTTAATCATCGTGCTAACTATGATTACCTCTAAGACAACTTCTGCATCTATGCTCCGATGCGTCAATCGCTTCTTCCGGCGAGTTTCCGGCGAACTTCCGTCGATCATCCGATAAACCCTCGGTGATCCTTCTGCAGACATCCGGCATACTCCTGGACTTTGCGACGATCCACTTGGCGAGTTCCGACGAGCTTCGCTTGGCAAGCTTCTGGACATCTCGGATCTGTTCTTGCTGAACCTCCGACGACCGTCCGAACTTCCGTCGAACTCTCGAACTCCCAACGTGATCATGATCTTGACTCCGTCGCAACACCTGCTGCTTGTCTTACTCTCATCGTAGTTAATCCTGCACACTTATCTCAACACATAGATTAGATAACAAATGACAATTGACTTCATCATCAAAATCCGAGATTCAACAGAAATGACTTAAAAGCTTTTTCAGTATCCTCAAACGTGTGATTGGATACTGGAATGTATTGTTGTTGATCTATAATAAATTTGGGGCGGGGCATGATAATGTACACCCATTTTACAGATATCGTCAATGGTTTAAAAGCACTTGGTAAAAGTTTTTCGAATTTTGAACTCGTTAACAAGATCATAAAATCACATTCTAAAACATGGGAATCGAAAGTAATGGCAATACAAGAAACAAAAGATTGAAATTTTTTTTCCACTTGAAGAACTTATCAATTCATTGATGACATATGAAATGGTGCATAATGCATATGATGAACATGATGAACAAAACCACCTTCCAAAGAATAAGAAGAATTTGATACTTAAAACAATTGAAGACCACTCGAGTATAAGCTCGTGATGGTGAACTTGAACTCACTAAGAAATTTAAAAAGTGAATGAAACAAAAATTAAAGAACAAGAAGTATCAGTGATGTTTAAGATATCAATTTCTTGCAAGTGTTAACCGATGTTAACCGATGCTCCCTTTGTATGCAACAAGAAGAAACTGTTGACCACCTCTATTTTGCATGTGATTATACAAAATGGATATGGAAGGAGATTCTCTAGCGATTTGAACTCAATAGACTGCCGCAACCAAACTTGCACCAAGAACTAGGCGATCTCATGCAATGTTTTTCAAGAAAAGGGCCTCTTACACAACTGGCAAAGGTTACTTTCAGATGCGCTATTTGGTGGATGTGGAAGGAGAGATGTAATAGAATCTTTGAATGTCAACACACAAACAATGCTCTGCTCTTGAAATAGATTATTAGAGACTCAAGATTCTGTATGGAGTAAGATCTCAAAACGGAGCACTTTACCCGAAGAAAAAAAGATATTTTTATCAAATTAGATTTTGCTATTAGCTAAAGATTTTAAGCATGATGTCAAAAGCTATACCCACAGGAAATCTTGGCATATATGGACTTTAAATTTTATTTGTTGGCCACAATTAAGAGTTATAGTCTACAGCATGTGTAGTCATAACTACCGCATGAGTACTATACGAGTTACCTAGCTTCGTTTATAACTTGTATAGAAAAGCTATTTGTAGAAACTTTACACAAAATCAATTTACTTTTACTTATCAAAAAAAAAATCACCTATTACACCCCTCTTCTCCTTTTCACAAGTTTAGGAGACAACCCTTACAAGCACTCACACTCCTCTTATAGAATTTTAAACTTAGAGTGGAAGAGGGAATTTCTAAAGAGATTATAGCAGTGTTTTCTCACTTTTGAATACTCTGTACTTGTGTGTTTTAACTAAGGATGATAGGGGTATTTATAGGCTTCAAGTTGATTTAAACTTAGAGCCTAAAACTTTTCCATCCTAGGTTTCCCGAGCACGGGCGATACCACCGCCCAGTGTCAGTCTGACATTGACATTGCCCTGGACGGTAACACCACCTAGCACCCTACCAGGGGTGGTACAATTGCCCAGACTAGTGATACCACCACCTAACAAAGTCTCGAAGACTGTGCCATGACGATGAGAATTCTTGGTGCACTGTTAGGGCCTCTTATTGGGCCAACACAGTCCTTATATGCGCCTAGCTAGCCCCTAATTGGGTTGGCATATATCCAAACCCAATTTCTCTATAGGTATAGCTTTTGACATCATGCCCAAGATCATTAGCTAATAGCAAAATTTAATTTGATAAAAATATCTTTTTCTCTCTATGTAAGGTGCTCCATTTTAAGATCGTTCTCCATACATGATCTTGAGTCTCTAATAATCTCTGTCAAGAGTTGAGCATTGTTTGTGTGTCGACACTCAAAGATTCTGCTACATCTTTCCTTCCACATCCACCAAATAGCGCATCTGAATATGACCTTTGTCAATTGTGTAAGAGGCCATTTTCTTGAAAAACATTACATGAGGTCAGCTAATTCTTGATGCAAGTTTAGTTACAGCATTCTATTGAGTTTGAATCCCTAGAGAATCTCCTTCCATATCCATTTAGTATAGTCATAAGCAAAATAGAGATGGTCAATAGTTTCTACTTGTTGCATGCAAAGGGAGCATCGGTAAATATGATGGATATCTCTTCTTTTCATATTGTCTATTTTAGGTAGTTAATTCAGAAGAGCCTGCCATGTACATAAGGAATGTCTCTGTGATCCCGGTCGATCCCATGTCCAACTGCTTGGGAGCCACTTGTTATTTCTTTACCTAATTTGATTTCAAGCAGATGTGGCACTAAATTTACCATTGTCATGAAGCCAAATATGTACATCTGAAGGGTTGTTCCTGATTGGAATAGCTGTGATAGTCGGCCAAAGTGATAACATTTCAGGAGAAATAGGAGTAGGGAGACACCAGGTACCATTAGCAATGAACTCGGAAACCTTCCAATCTTTGGGAGCCCCAAGGTCTTTTCGTATTCTGTCACTATATAATTGAAATATACTTTTCCCATTTGCCCAAGGATCGTACCACATATTAGTATTAGTTCCAATAGAGATTTCATAAGAAATGTGTTTGATTAGCCAATTCCTTGCCTTTAAAATTCCTTTCCAAGTTGTAGAGTGGTATGTTCTTATTGAAATTTCCTAAATCGTTTCCTTTGAAAGATACCTAGCAGAAACCCATTGTGATCATAAGGAACATTTGTTTTGCAAAATGTCCCACAATTGCTTTACCAAACATGCTTTATTCCAATCTTTAGTATTTCTTAGGTTCAACCCCCCTTCATCTTTCGGTTTGCAGATGCTGTCCTAATTTACCATATGTATTGTCTTATCATTTGTGCCATTCCAGAAGAAGTTTATTAATAACCGTTCAATATCTTGGCGAAGTCCAATAGACAAAAGAAATGCATTAGACCAATATATAGAGCAAGAGTACAACACCGAACGGATGAGTTCAAGTCGTCCTACTTTTGAAAGAAGCCTATTATTTCAGGAGGAAATTCTATTCTTTATTTTTTGCAGGATAGGCTGACAGTGGGTTTTGTGAATGCAAGTGGATATGATTGGGAAACCAAGATATGTAACTGGCAGATTTCCCTCACTAACCCCTAGGGTATGTGCAATAACATTTTTGTCCTCAATGCAAGGGCTCATGTAGACTTTACTTTTCGCATGATTTAACTAAAGGCCAAAAACTATACCAAAATCATTCAGAATAGTAGCTAGGTTTCTTACTGAAGTTAAATCATTATGAAGAAAGATAAGAAGATCATTTGCAAAGATTATATGTGATATATGAATAGGGCTAGCATGGGGTACAGAAGATCATTCTGTAGCGGCGACCAAATCTTGGGCGACGGTACTGTAGCGACGACGACACTATAGCGGCGACCAGATCTCCGTAGGGCGATGGTACTGTAGCGATGATCCGATTTCCTACATCCAAGGGCAATGGTACTGTAGCGGTGATCAGATCTCCCTAGGGCGATCTGACTCCTGCAACGTTGGCTCTCTCCCACGGGCGACAGTACTGTGGCAGCGACCTGATCTCCTGCAGCGTCTGCTTCTCCCCAAGGGCGACAATACTGTAGTAGTGACCAGATCTCCTTAGGGCGACGGTATTGTAGTGGCGATCTAATATACTGCGGCGGTGTCTTTTCCTATTGGCGTCATTTATGTAGCGGCGACCAGAAGAGGGATCAAACATGGTAGCGACGGCCCCTAGGGCTAGCGATGGTGGCGGGAGGGTTTAAACGATGGCAAGGCTCCCTACCGTTACCCCTCAAGTTTCTCCTCCACCATATCCTTTCCAGAGAGAAACTCCTTCGACGAAGCAGCATCGAAGCAGGTCACGCTCTAGATCGCGGTAGCCTGCTCTCATTTCCAGTGATCCTTGGCCTTAGATTAGCCTCTTCAAGGCTCCGGTTGGAAGTCCGGATATAAGCTTGGAATTCTTTACTCCAAAAGTTTAGGCTGATAGGAAGATTGTTGTATACGAGACTGCTGATTCAGCAGAGCTTATTGAGACATGGTCTATGGCGATTGTTGGCTATGTGGTAGGTCTCAAAACATCTTATTTCCCACTATCCTCATTTATCAAAACTCGATGGGGAATATCGTCATTTGATCTTCATATGCTGGAAACCAGATTCTTTTTTGTAAGCTATACTCTGAAGAAGATTTGCAACGGATCCTCGAAGGATTATGGACTATTCGCGGTCATCCAATGATTCTACGACGTTGGTCTCCTGATGTCCATTTAGAGTTAGATAGCCTATAGTTTATTCCATTATGGGTATCCTTTCAAGGGCTACCTCTACATCTTTGGAGTCGAAATTTTATTACAAAGTTATGCAGCACTCTAGGACAGCCACTCTACATCGACAAAGCAAAAGCAGCTCAGACGAGATTAACATTTGTACAAGCATGTGTTCTGGTTTCTTCCGATGAAGATCTTCCTAATGAGGTTTTCTATCGTGATCTTGATGGAAACACTCGGAAGGTACATGTCTCATTTCCCGGAAGCCACAACGATGTCAGTGTTGCTTATCTTTTGGTCATGCAAATGGAGCTTGTCAACAAACCCCAAAACCAACCACAAAGGTCTATCGACCACGTCAAGCGCCACAGCAACAAAGTGATTCTTCTCTAATGGCAATAGCACCGATGGTGGCGAAAACTATTGTGCATTCCGACTCGCAAGAAAAGCACCGTGGATAGAAGGACAAATCCAAAACTTTATCTCTTCCTATAATGTCGGAGCCTTCCACAACAGAGGTTTGCCATGGTACTAGTGGACAAGAGAAACATAAGTCAGAAACTTCATCTCTTCCAATATCATCGGATCCGTCCACAATAGATCAACGAACTCAGGCCCAAACAAATCTCGCCAGCAAGGATATTCTTCCTCAACAAACTTAGGCCACAACAAACATCGCCAACAAGGATATTCTGTCTCAACAAACTCATGCCCCAACAAACCTCTCTAGCCAGGTTGCTCCAACAAGTACTATCCAGGATATTGTGCAGCAACAATCTTATCGTGCTTCAACAAACCCTGCCAATCAAGACCACATGATTCAAGGTATTTTAAAGTTTAAAAATCTGCAAGCTGTAGATGAAGTGGATAAATATAGGAACAAAGCCATAAAAGGTTAGGATATCGTGCGGGAGGAAAATACAAAATCGAAGGATAAGAAAAAGGATGGTACAGTCCATCCAAAGTCGTAGGATGAATACCTTACCACCTTTTCATTTGTTTATTACCGATGAAGATAACATGCTGGAATGTTCGTGGACTTAATAAGCCAGAGAAATGTTGGGAGCTCAATAGAATAATCAAGTCTGTCGCATGTGATATTGTTATTCTAGTGGAAACAAAAATTAAACAATCGTGCGTTCAAGCTCAAAAGAATTTAATATGACCGAACGCAGAATTGTTTACCATTGACACAAATGAAACTTTTGGTAGAATATGGGTCTTATTGCATCCTAACTCTATTAATGCTTGGTTTATTTCTGCTACTGATCAATTCATTCATCTTAAGGTAGAGGACAAAAAGATCGGCTGTCAATTCAATTTCACTGGTATATATACTTCAAACAGTATGCAAGAAAGAAATACTCTTTAGTTTGACCTGACTAATATTGTAAATGGATGTTTCAATGTACTTTGGATTGTTCTTGGAGACTTTAATACTGTTCGGTACACAAATGAAAAAGAGGGGGGTAGACAACTTTCAGAAAGCCAGCTTCAAAGTTTTAATGATTACATTGATACTGCAGCATTGTTTGATATGAAATCTGTGGGTAATTAGCTCTCCTGGAGTAATCAAGGTGCTGCTAACAGAAAAATAATGGCTCGACTTGATAGGTGTTTTATTAATCAAGAATGGTTAACAGTTTACCCAGATTCACTTCTTGAGTATGGTGCTCCTTTGTTTTCTGACCATTCTTTAATGTATATACACGCAGACAAAGCGACACCAAGAGGCAAGAAACCGTTTAGATTCTTTAACATGTGGAGTACTCATCCTCACTTTCTTGATATTATCAGATCTGTTTGGAATATTAATGTGCATGGATCCCCCCCTTATATCTTATGTCAAAAGCTCAAAGCCTGTAAAGCAGCACTAAAGGAGTGGAATACAAATACCTTTGGTAATATTACCACCAGAGTTCAATTTTGCAGAAAGGATCTAATGTCATTGCTACATGAGCTGCAACTTCAGCCAAATGATGAGAATATTATCTACAAAGAGACAGAAGCCATAAATAACTTCATGCAAGACTTAAAACAGGAGGAAAGTTTTGCAAAGCAGAAGTCTCGACAGCATTGGCTTACACTAGGGGATTCCAATACTAAATTTTTCTATGCTTCAATTGCTACTCGAAGGGCTGTTAACCATATCAGCAAATGCAGAGACAAAGATGATAATCTTATTGAGAATTTAGATGAGGTTAAATCACATACAGAGCAATTTTTTTATTCCTTACTCAATCAAACTGGGAAACCTAATAACATTCATGTGGGGCCGACTAGAAATCATGATTCGGAAGCTATTTCAATCCTCAATGCCCCAATTACAGATGACGAAATTGTATGTGTTGTCTTTAAGTCACCAAAGCACAAAAGCCCTGGTCCAGATGGATTTCCAACTGAATTTTACTAAACTGCTTGGTCTATTATTGGAAATGATGTGATCAAGGCTTGCCAACATTTTTTCTCTTCAGGTCATATTCTTAGAGAGATGAATTGCACTTTATCTATAAGATGCTCCTCGATATGAACTTCCCACAGCAATGGGTTAATTGGATTCAATCTTGCTTGGAAAATCTAAAGTTTTCGATACTCTTTAATGGCTCACCTATTGATTTTTTTAGGAGCACAAATGGCATCCAACAAGGTGATCCACTCTCTCCATATCTTTTTACTATTATGATGGAAGGACTTAGCTGTATGTTGGAACACGCAGTCTTAAATGGCAGCATTAAGGTACCCATTGCTGGTTCTATTCAAATATCACATATAACATTTGCAGATGATTTACTTATCTTTCTCCAAAATGATCCAACTTCAGTAAAGAACCTGGCTACTATTATGAATGACTTTGGTATGGTTTTTGGACTTCAGTTAAATAATGCGAAAAGTAAAGTATATATGAGCCCTTACATTGAAGATAAGGTCTTTATTGCACAAACTTTGGGGGTTAGTGAGGGAAGCCTGCCAGTTCCTTATTTGGGTCTCCCGCTCATATCCATAGGCATTCACAAAATCCTCTGTCAACCTATCCTACAAAAAATAAAGAATAGAATTTCTTCTTGGAAAAATAGGTTTCTATCAAAAGTAGGACAACTCGAACTCATTCGTTTGGTATTGCACTCCTACTATATATATTGGTGTAATGCATTTCTTCTGCCTACTGGACTTCTCCAAGATATTGAACGGTTATTAATGAACTTCTTCTGGAATGACACAAATGATAAGGTAATGCATATGGTAAATCGAGATAGCATTTACAAACCGAAAGATGAAGGGGGCTAAACTTGAGAAATACTAGAGATTGGAATCAAGCATGTCTGGTACAGCAATTGTGAGATTTTTTGCAAAACAAATGTTTCTTTTGGTTACATTGGGTTTCTCCTAGGTATCTTTCAAAGGAATCAATATGGGAAATTGCAACAAGAACATACCACTTTGTAACTTGGAAAGGAATTTTAAAGGCGAGGAATTGGCGAATCAAATACATTTCTTATGCAATCTCTTTTGGAACTAATACTAATATGTGGTATGATCCTTGGGTGAATGGGAAGAGTATATTTCAATTATATGGCGAATACGAAAAGATCTTGGGGCTCCCAAAGATTGGAAGGTTTCCGAGTTCATTGCTAACGGTACCTGGTGTCTCCCTAATCATATTTCTCCCGAAATGTTATCACTTTGGCCGACCGACTATTATAGCTATTCCAATCAGAAACAACTCTTCATATATACTTGTTTGGCCTCATGACAATGGCAAATTTAGTGTCACATCCGTATGGAATCAAATTAGGCAAAGAAATAACAAGTGGGTCCCAAGTAGTTGGACATGGGATCGACCGGGATCACAATGACATTCCTTATGTACATGGCAGGCCCTTCTCAATAAACTACCTACAATAGACAATATGAAAAGAAGAGGTATCTATCATGTTAACCGATGCTCCCTTTGTATGTGACAAGAAGAAACTGTTGACTAACTCTATTTTACTTATGATTATACAAAATGGATATGGAAGGAAATTCTCCAGCGATTTGAACTCAATAGACTGCCGCAACCAAATTTGCACCAAGAACTAGTCGACCTCATGCAATGTTTCTCAAGAAAAGGGTCTCTCACACAACTAGCAAAGGTTACTTTCAGACACGCTATTTGGTGGATGTGGAAGGAAAGATATAACATAATCTTTGAATGTCAACACACAAACAATGCACAGCTCTTGAAAGAGATTATTAGAGACTCAAGATCTTGTATGGAGCAAGATCTCAAAACGGAGCACTTTACCCGAAGCGAAAAAGATATTTTTATCAAATTTAATTTTGCTATTAGCTAAAGATCTTGGGAATGATGCCAAATTTTGTACCCATAGATAGTTTTGATATATCTGGATAAACATTTTCTATGTTGACTATAATTAGGAGTTATAGTCTACAGCATGTGTAGTCATAACTATTGCATTTGCACTCTATGAGTTACTTGGCTTTGTCTATGACTTCTATAGATAAAGCTATTTGTAGAAACTTTTACACATAATCAATTTACTTTTACTTATAAAAAAAAAAAGCTAGCATGGGTACCTTAATACTGCCATCAGAGACCACCTATTCCAACATATAGCTAAGTCCTTCCATTGTAATAGTAAAGAGATATGGAGAGAGTGGATCGCCTTGTCGGATGCCATTCTTGCTCCAAAAAAAACCAATAGGTGAGCCGTTGAAGAGTATTGAAAACTTTGGAATTTCTAAGCAACATTGAATCCAATTAACCCATTGCTGAGGGAAGTTCATACCGTGGAGCATCTTATAGATAAAGTTCCTATTAACTAAGTCAAAGGCTTTTCGTAGATCAGCTTTAAAATAGATTTTTGTCCCTTTTGCTTTTGAGTGCAGATCCTTGACCAAGTCATTAGTACACAGAATATTATGATGTATACTTCTTCCTTTGATTAAAGCAGCCTGATTTGGACTAATTATCTTGTGTATTACCTTTTGCAATCTATCTGCTAACCGTTTGGAGATGACCTTGTAAATAAAGTTCCATAAAGATATGGGTCGATAGTTCTCTATTGAATCAGCCCCTGCATTCTTGGGAATTAAAGAAATAAAAGTGCAATTCATCTCTCTAAAAATATGACCTGAAGAGAAAAAATGTTGGCAAGCTTTAGTCACATCATTACCAATAATAGACCATGTAATTTGGTAAAATTCAGTAGGAAATCCGTCTGGACCAGGGCTTTTGTGCTTTGGTGACTTTAAGACAACTCTTACTATTTTGTTATCTATAATTGGGGCATTGAGGATAGAAATGACACTCGAATCAAGCTTTTAGTTGGCTCCACATGAATATTATTCGGTTGCCCCGTTTGGTTGAGTAAGAAATAAAAAAATTACTCAGTGTATGCTTTAAACTCATCTAAATTCTCAATAAGATTGTTATCTTTGTCTCTGCATTTCCTGATGCGGTTAATGGCTCTTTGAGTAGCAATGGAAGCATAAAAAAACTGAGTATTGGAATCCCCTGAGACTTCTGTTTTATAAAATTTTCCTCCTGCTTTAGGGCTTGCATGAAGTTATTTCTAGCTTCTATCTCTTTTTCAATAAGATTCTCATCATGGGGCTGAAGTTGTAGCTCATGTTGCATTGCTATTAGTTCCTTTTTGCAAAATTGAACTCGGGTGGTAATATTGCCAAAGGTATTTGTATTCCACTCCTTAAGTGCTGCTTTGCAGGCTTTGAGTTTTTGACATAAGATGTAAGGGGGGGATCCATGCACATTAACATTCCAAGCTGATCTGATAACATCAAGGAACTGAGGATGAGTACTCCACATGTTGAAGAATCTAAACGGTTTCTTACCTTTAGGTGTTGCTTTATCTGCATGTATGTACATTAAAGAATGATTAGAAAACAATGGAGCATCATACTCAATAAGTGAATCAAGATAAACTATTAACCATTCTTAATTAATCAGACATCTATCGAGTCGAGCCATTATTTTTCTGTTAGCAGCACCTTGATTACTTCCGGAGAGCCAATTACCCACAGATTTAATATCAGTCAATGCAACAGTATCTATGTAATCATTAAAACTCTGAAGTTGACTTTCTGAAAGCTATCTACCCCCCACTTTTTCATTTGTGTACCGAACAGTATTAAAGTCACCAAGAACAATCCAATGTACATTAAGACAGCCATCTGCAATGTTAGATCGGACCATAGTGTATTTCTTTCTTGCAAACTGTATGAAGCATATATACCAGTGAAATTGAATTGATAGCCATTCTTTTTCTCCTCTACCTTAAGATGGATGAATTGATCAGTAACAGAAATAAACCAAGCATTAATAGTGTTAGGATGTCATAAGACCCATATTCTACCAAAAGTTTCATTTGAGTCATTGGTAAACAGTTCTGCGTCCGGCCATATTAAATTCTTTTGAGGTTGAACGCACGATTGTTTAATTTTCGTTTCCACTAGAATAACAATATCACATGTGGCATACTTGATTATTCAATTGAGCTCTCGATATTTCTCAGTCTTATTAAGTCCACGAACATTCCAGCATGTTATCTTCAAATGAAAAAGGTGGTAAGGTATTCATCCTACGACTTCAGATGGACTGTACCATCCTTTTTCTTATCCGTTGGTTTTGTATTTTCCTCCCGCACAATATCCTTACTTTTTATGGCTTTATTCCTATATTTATCCACTTCATCTATAGCTTGCAGATGTTTAAACTTTAAAATACCTTGAATCATGTGGTCTTGATTGGTAGGGTTTGTTGAAGCATGATAAGATTGTTACGGCACAATATCATGGTTAGTACTTGTTGGAGCAGCTTGGCTAGAGAGGTTTGTGTTGAATCTCAGATTTTGATGATGAAGTCAATTGTCATTTGTTATCTAATCTATATGTTGAGATAAGTGTGCAGGATTAACTACGATGAATGTAAGACATGCAGCAGGAGTTGCGGCGGAGTCAAGACAATGATCACGTTGGGAGTTCGAGAGTTCGACGGAAGTTCGGACAGTTGTCTGAGATTCTGGGGGAACAAATCCGAGAAGTCCATAAGCTTGCCAAAGAAGCTCGTCGGAACTTGCCAAGTGGATCGTCGCAAGTCCAGGAGTTTGCCGGAAGTCCGTAGGAGCATCACCGAGGGTTCATCGGATTATCAACGGATGTTCGCCGGAAGCTCGCCGGAAGAAGCGATTGACGCACCGGAGCAAGTTACATTAAATGTGTTAGGAAATATCGTAGTTAGCACAATGATTAAGTTGGAAATGGGAGGTGATCCCATTAACTTAATATTGGGGCAATTGGGCCCCTAAAAAACCAAATTTGGGCCGAATGGATCAACCCATTCAGACCTTGATTTCTGCCAGGCGGTTGAACCGCCCAAGGCAGGAGGTTGCACCGCCTGGGCTTAGTCTCCGAGCAAGACTGGGAGGTGCAACCGCCCCAGCCAAGCTTGGCACCGCTTGGGCTCAGTCTCCGAGCGAGACTGGGCGATGCAACCTCCCCTGACAGGAGGTGGCACCGCTTGAGCTCGGTCTTCGAGCTCTGGCAGGAGGTGCAACTGCCTCAGTCAAGCGGTGGCACTGCCTGAGTTCGGTCTTTGAGCTCTGGCAGGAGGTGCAACCACCCCTGACAGAGGTAGCACCGCCCAGAGGCTCAGTCTTCGAGCTCTGCTAGGCGGTGCAACCGCCTCAGTTAGGAGGTGCAACCGCCTGATCCCGGAATTCCGGGAATTGACAGTTTTGAGCTCCAATTTCAAACTGAGTTGGGGCCTATAAATACCCCACCATTTTAGCACTAAAAGAGCACTCAATTTACACCGAAATCCTGATCTTGTTCTGTGATTTTTATAGCTCAAAATTATTGTAAAGGCCAAAAGTTCTTCCTCCTCTTTTCTTCCAAGTTCTGAGTTATAAAGAGAGGAGAGAAAATTCTGTAAGGATTGTCTCCTAGGCACGTCAAAAGGAGTGAAACTGTAAAAGGGTGGTTGGCCTTCGTCTATTGAAAGAAGGCCTCTAGTTAACGTCAATGACCTCGTCGGAGTAGGTCAAGATTGACCGAACCACTCTAATTCTCGGTTTGCAGTTACTTTGAGCATATTATCGTTACTGCAAACCTCCTTAAAAGCTTACTGCTTTCTGCGCATATACGATCGTGTTTCAAGCTTTGCACTTTCCGAATCAACGTTTAGACGTAAATCTATTTTTTTCGTACGATCATCATATTTCAGTTTGCGTTTACGTTTTAATTTCTATCATAACCGCAAACTGCATTTATATCCTTGCTTAAACTGCATCTCACCTAATCAAGTGATTTACGAATCAGCATTTAGACGTGAATAAGTTTCTTCGTACGAATATCATATTTCAGTTTGCGCCTACTATCGAATTTGAATCATAACTGCAAACTGCATTTATATCTTTGCTGCATCTCGCTTAAATAAAAGTTATAGTGATTTACGAATCGGCTTTCTTACCAAAATCACTTTTAACGAACGAACACAGTTTTTATCGTAGAAGGTTTTCCACTGCACTAATTCACCCCCCCCTCTTAGTGCTCTTGATACTAACAATCGGTATTAGAGTGTGGTTAAATCTCAAACGGATTAAAACCCAAGAGAGATGGCATACGTCGAAAACCAAGAGGGCCATTCTATTACACGTCCACCCATGTTCATTGGGACGGACTACACCTATTGGAAGACTCGAATGAGAATCTTTCTTATTTCTATGGATTTTGAATATTTGGAATCTTGTCGAAAATAGATTTTTGAAGTCTTCTCTTCCAATGATTGATTGGAATGATTTGGAGAAGAAGGCTTTCGCTCTTAATGCAAAGGCTATGAATGCCTTATTTTGTGCACTTGATAAAAACGAGTTCAACCGTGTTTCGATTTGTGAAACCGCATTTGATATTTGGCACACACTCGAAGTGACTCACGAAGGCACAAGTAGAGTGAAAAAGTCAAAAATCAATCTTTTGTTACACTCTTTCGAACTTTTCCGGATGAAACCGAGTGAGACTATTGGCGACATGTTTACCCGTTTCACGGATGTCGTCAACGGTCTAAAAGGACTCGGAAAAAGTTTTTCGGATTTTGATCTCATAAATAAGATTCTAAGATCCCTTCCGAAGAGTAGGGATCCTAAAGTCATTGCTATTCAAGAGGCGAAAGATCTAAACAACTTCCCTATTGAAGAACAAATCGGGTCATTTTAAAGGCAAGGAATTGGCTAATCAAACACATTTCTTATGCAATCTCTTCTGGAACTAGTACTAATATGTGGTACGATCCTTGGGTGAATGTGAAGAGTATATTTCAATTATATGGCGATAGAATATGAAAAGATCTTGGGGCTCCCAAAGATTGGAAGGTTTCCGAGTTCATTGCTAACGGTACCTGGTGTCTCTCTAATCCTATTTCTCCCGAAATGTTATCACTTTGGCCGACTATTATAGCTATTCCAATCAGGAACAACTCTTCATATATACTTATTTGGCCTCATGACAATGGCAAATTTAGTGCCACATCCGCAACCACATCTATTTTACTTGTGATTATACAAAATGGATAAGGAAGGAGATTCTCCAGCGATTTGAATTCAATAGACTGTCGCAACCATACTTGCACCAAGAACTAGGTAACCTCATGCAATGTTTCTCAAGAAAAGGGCCTCTCACACAACTAGCAAAGGTTACTTTCAGATGCGCTATTTGGTGGATGTGGAAGGTGAGATGTAACAGAATCTTTGAATGTCAACACACAAACAATGCTCAGCTATTAAAAGAGATTATTAGAGACTCAAGATCCTGTATGGAGCAAACTCTCAAAACGGAGCACTTTACCCGAATAGAAAAAGATATTTTTATCAAATTTAATTTTGCTATTAGCTAAAGATTTTGGGAATGATGTCAAATTATGTACCCACGGGTAGTTTTTATATATCTGGATAAATATTTTCTATGTTGACTATAATTAGGAGTTATAGTCTATAACATGTGTAGTCATAACTATCGCATTCGCACTCTATGAGTTACTTGGCTTTGTCTATGACTTGTATAGATAAAGCTATTTGTAGAAACTTTACACATAATCAATTTACTTTTACTTACAAAAAAAAAACTAATCGGGTCATCAATGACCTACGAGATGACTTGTAAAGCTTATGACGAGCAAGAAGACATCATTCCAAAAAACAGGAAGGATATGACACTTAGAACTTCAGAAGACCACTTGAGAGAAACATAAGTGATGAGGACTATGACGATGACTTGGCACTTCTAACAAGAAAATTTAAAAAATTCATTAAAAGAAACAAGTTTAAGAATGAAACAAAAAATAAATTTGAACACAAGAAGGACCAAGTCATTAGCTATGAGTGCAAAAAGCCGGGATACTACAAGTGTGATTGTCCCCAAGTCAAAAAGTGAACATCAAAGAAGAAGGCGCTCAAAGCAACATGGGATGACTAGAGCGCGTCCGAAGAAGAGGAGTCGAACACCGAGCAAGTTGCTCATTACGCCTTAATGGCCATCGGAGAGAAGGTAACGAATTTAATAGATGCAGATTTATCATTTGATGAATTATTAAATGCCTTCCATGACTTATTTGATGAATGCAAGATTATTAGTAGAAAATATAAATTACTAAAAAAGGAGTATGATAGTCATACTTTTAATTTCGATAAGTTAAAAACTGAATATCATGAAAGTTTAGGTTCATGCATAAAATGCCATGATCTAGAAACTCTCCAAAAGTAAAACTTGCTACTTAAGGACACCTTGAAGAAATTCGAGGTTGGTAGCAAGTGATTGAACATGATCCTTGTAAACAAGGGTCACGTTCCCAAAAGAAGTGGAATCGGATTTGTGAGAAGTCCTCACCAAAATCCAACCACCTTCATAAAAGGCCCCATCTTACATGTTCGACACCAAAGCAAATGCAACTTTTGTTGCAAACGTGGACACAAAACATATTATTGTCCATTCAAGAAAATTAATCCGAACAAATTAATTTAGGTTCCTAAAGGAACCATGATAAATTATATGCAACATGATAATTAATGTAGATCTATTTGTGAGGCACCCAAAAGCAAATGGGTACCTAAAAATCATCCTTTGTTGTAGAAACCTATACCATCGCAAGTTAGGAGCAAGAGATGGTGCCTTGATAGTGGATGCTCAAGGCATATGACTGG
The DNA here is from genome assembly GCF_036884655.1 of Musa acuminata AAA Group. Taxonomy (NCBI): domain Eukaryota; kingdom Viridiplantae; phylum Streptophyta; class Magnoliopsida; order Zingiberales; family Musaceae; genus Musa; species Musa acuminata. The sequence continues at coordinate 23,268,795 of NC_088333.1, read as the reverse complement.
AGATCCATCTCAATTCTCTAAGCTCACTAGCAAAGACGAAGGCTATGTCACCTTCGGAGACAACAACAAGGGTAAAATCATTGGCAAAGGAACCATAGGTAACAAATCCAACTTCTTTATTGAAGATGTTTTGTTAGTTGATGGTTTAAAACATAACCTTTTGAGCATTAGTCAATTATGTGATAAAGGATATATTGTCAGATTCGAATCCAATGCTTGCATCATTGAAAAACCACACAAAAACACGTCTATGATTGCATTAAAACAAAATAACGTATACACTATTGACATCAATGATTTGTGTAATGAAATGTGTTTTTCAATTTTGAATGAGGATGCTTGGCTATGGCATAGAAGATTAGGTAATGCTAGCATGAAACTAATCACTTAAATATCATCTAAAGAACTTGTAAGAGGAATTCCTCATATCAAGTTCATCAAAGATAATGTATGTGATGCTTGCCAATTTGGTAAACAAATTAAGGGTAGTTTCAAATATAAGAATCAAATAAGCACCTCTAGGCCCTTACAATTGATCCATATGGACTTGTTCGGACCAATCTCTATATCAAGCTTAGGAAGTAGCAAATACGCCTTCATCATTGTGGATGACTATAGCAGATACACATGGACTTACTTCTTAAAATAGAAAAATGAATGCTTTAGATATTTTACCAAGTTTTGTAAACATGTTTAAAATGAGAAGGGTTCTATGATTTCGTCAATTAGAAGTGATCACGGTGGTGAATTTTAAAACCATGATTTCCAAGAATTTTGTGAACTCAATGGATACAACCATAATTTCTCTAATCCAAGAAATCCTCAACAAAATGGAGTAGTAGAAAGAAAAAATCAAATTTTACAAGAAATGGCAAGAACCATGTTGAATGAACATAGCCTACCCAAATATTTTTGGGCCGAAGCCGTAAACACGGCATGCTATATTTTGAATAGAGTTCTAATAAGACCCTTACTCACCAAAACTCCCTATGAGTTATGGAGCAACAAAAAACCCAATGTTTCATATTTTAAAGTCTTTGGGTGTAAGTGTTTTATCTTGAATGAAAATGATAACTTAGGAAAATTTGATGCTAAATCCGATAAAGGAATCTTTCTTGGTTATTCTTCGGTTTCTAAAGCTTTTCGCATCTTCAATAAAAGAACCTTAATTATTGAAGAATCCATTCATGTTGTTTTCAATGAGATTTCCGAAATCAGGAAAAACGATTTTGATGATGATGTTAATTTTGATTCCTTGAATTTAAATGAAACCCCGTCTCAAACTAGCAACTTGGATGCATCCACTTCCGAAACATCCTTACCCAAGGATTGGAAGTATGTAGATGCTCATCCAAAGGAGCTAATATTAGGAGACACATCAAAGGTGGTTTAAACACGTTCTTCTTTGAAAAATTTTTGTGCCAACACCGTTTTTCTCTCCCAAATTGAACCCAAATGTGTTGACGAAGCCATGAAAGATGATTCATGGATTATCGCAATGCAAGATGAATTAAATCAATTTTTTTTTTGGTAAATAAAAGTAAATTGATTATGTGTAAAGTTTATACAAATAGCTTTATCTATACAAGTCATAGACAAAGCCAAGTAACTCATAGAGTGCGAATGCGATAGTTATGACTACACATGCTGTAGACTATAACTCCTAATTATAGTCAACATAGAAAATGTTTATCCAGATATACCAAAACTACTTGTGGATACATAATTTAGCATCATTCCCAAGATCTTTAGCTAATAGCAAAATTAGCTATTGATTTCTCGCAAATCAATTTGAGAGAAATGAGGTAAGGAAGCTTGTCCTCGGCCAACTGACCATTTAGTTATTGGTACTAAAGGGGTTTTTAGGAACAAGCAAGATAAATATGGTATCGTGGTTAGAAACAAGGCTAGATTAGTGGCCAAAGGTTTCAACCAAAAACAAGGTATCGATTACGAAGAAACCTTCGCTCTTGTTGCTCGATTAGAAGCCATAAGGATGCTCCTTGCCTACGCTAGTAGTAATAATGTTAAGTTGTTTCAAATGGATGTTAAATGCGCTTTTCTTAATGGCTTTATTTCTGAAGAAGTCTATGTTGAACAACCTCCTGGATTTCAAACTAATAGCCTCCCTAATCATATGTTTAAATTAACTAAAGCTCTCTATGGTTTAAAACAAGCTCCGAGGGCTTAGTATGAGAGACTTAGTTATTTTCTTATTGAAAATAATTTCACAAAAGGCAAGGTTGATACTACATTGTTCATCAAGAATTTTGAAAATAATTTTCTCATTGTTCAGATTTATGTTGATGATATTATCTTTGGTTCTACGAATGAATCTCTTTGTGAATCTTTTGCTAAAACTATGAGTCTTGAATTCGAAATGAGTTTAATGGGAGAATTAATATTCTTTTTAGGCTTACAAATCAAACCATTAAGCAATGACATCTTTATTAGTCAAACTAAATATGTTATGAATTTGCTAAAAAAGTTTAATATGAATAACTCAAAAGCTATTAACACTCCTATGAGCACCTCCACTAAGTTAGAAATTGATGAAAGTGGAGAAAGCTTCGATCAAAAAACTTATAGGGGTATGATAGGAAGTTTACTTTACCTCACTGAACTAGACCAGACATCATGTTCAGTGTAGGACTTTGTGCTAGATTTCAATCAAACCCTAAGATATCTCATCTCAAAGCAGTTAAAAGAATACTTAGATATCTTAATGGTACCACAAATCTAGGATTATGGTACCCAAAATTAGAAAATCTTGAGTTAATTGCTTATGCTGATGCAGACTTTGCTGGCTGTAGACTAGATAGAAAAAGCACATCAGGAACATGTCAATTTTTAGGACATGCCCTTGTTTCCTAGTCATCTAAGAAACAAGACTCGGTTGCACTATCAACAACCGAAGCTGAATATATTACAGCAAGTGCATGCTGTGCACAAGTTGTATGGATGAAAAACACCTTAGAAGATTATAAAGTTCATCTTAAAAATATTCCCATTAAATGAGATAACACAAGTGCAATATGCTTAACAAAGAATCCTATACAACACTCGAGAACAAAACACATTGATATTAGACATCACTTTATACGAGATCATGTTACTAATCATGATGTAATCATAGAGTTCATTGATACTAAACATCAACTAGCTGATATTTTTACAAAACCTGTAAGTGAAGAACAATTTGATTTCATAATAAGAGAATTAGGAATGTTGTTGTGTCCGAATACACAAACTAGTTAAAATTATTTTTCGGACTTTATTGAATGATCAAATCACTTGATTGCCATTACATGCCTAAATAACATGTTGGAAATTATATGTTGAATACAAAAATTTCCATAACAATAAGCATGTTTTACCTTCATGATTGTATTTGAAAATTTATAGCATAGTCTTGTCCGAATGCATTAAAGTGTTAATTTCATTTTCGGATTCGCTTGACAATTGGTATCCTAACAATCGGATTTTCTCATACATGAAATCTATTTTTCTGAAATGGATTTGATGAAATGATTCCTACTTATGAATTCCATCTTGAAATATGGATGATAATGTTTTTACTTGCAAAGATTTGCTTCACATACATATTTTGATACATGAAGCATGATTTAATCTCCCATCGGTTTTTAACTTCACTCAAAGTAAACTCACAAATAGCTGGTACCACAAATGGCCTTCCTCCTTAATGCAAAAAGATTATAACAAATAAAAAGGAAGAAGTATTCAAAGCGATCTACATATCATGCTTTCCTTTATATGCTTAGTATAATTGATTTCCTATCACTTACTGTTGGAAAATAACATGAACCGAGTAAAGGCATGAACAATTATCACACTTGTGCTCAAAATTTGCTTATATTGTCCTCCTGGTATCACAATTACCATGCTTTTTGTTGATGACAAAGGGGGAGAAATCTATGAGTATTAATGTCATGCTTGCATCACCAAGAGATATTTGAATAGATGCTATGATTTGCATTATGCCTTGTATCGTGTAAAGATATCAAACAAAAAACTTGCATCGTAATTTTACGTACTGATATCTTACCATATGCTCAAATTACTAAAACATTTGAAATGTGTGCATCATGTAATGATATCAAAATCTTACTTCGCAGTTTTAGATGTTGATATCTTGACACGATATGATGAATTGCTACTATTACCATCATTCAAACATGTAATGTAAAATTTGAAAATGAATGTCAAGCCTTGACATGATCTTCAGAGAGATACATCATGATGGCAATCATGATGGGAGTATTGATAAGTTTAAATGACTTTAACTTATCAATATGTCTCTTCAATTTAAAGGTTTTTAATTCAAGAATGACTTATCTTAAGAATGGCATATAGACAGGGGGAGTTAAGGTTAACTCCATTGTCAATTGATTGTCATCATCAAAAAGGGGGAGATTGTTGAATCTCAGATTTTGATGATGAAGTCAATTGTCATTTGTTATCTAATCTATATGTTGAGATAAGTGTGCAGGATTAACTACGATGAATGTAAGACATGCAGCAGGAGTTGCGCTGGAGTCAAAACAATGATCACGTTGGGAGTTCGAGAGTTCGACGGAAGTTCGTACAGTCGTCGGAGGTTCTAGGGGAACAAATCCGAGAAGTCCATAAGTTTGCCACAGAATCTCGTCGGAACTCACCAAGTGGATCGTCACAAGTCCAGGAGTTTGACGGAAGTCCGTAGGAGCATCACTGAGGGTTCATCGGATGATCGACGGAAGTTCGACGGAAGTTCGCCGGAAGCTCGCTAGAAGAAGTGATTGACGCACCGGAGCAAGTTGCAGTATTTGTCTTAGGAAATATTGTAGTTAGCATAATGATTAAGTTGGAAATGGGAGGTGATACCATTAACTTAATCTTGGGGCAATTGGGCCCCTGAAAAATCCAATTTGGGCCGAATGGATCAACCCATTTGGACCCTGATTTCTGCTAGGCGGTTGAACCGCCCAAGGCAGGAGGTTGCACCGCCTGGGCTCAATCTCCGATCGAGACTGGGAGGTGCATCCGCCCCAACCAGCGATGGCACCGCTTGGGCTCAGTCTCCGAGCGAGACTGGGCGGTGCAACCTCCCCTGACAGGAGGTGGCACCGCTTGAGCTCGGTCTTCGAGCTCTGGCAGGAGGTGCAACCGCCTCATTTAGGCGGTGGCACCGCCTGAGCTCGATCTTCGAGCTCTGGCAGGAGGTGCAACCACCCCTAACAGAGGTGGCACCGCCCAGAGGCTTAGTCTTCGAGTTCTGCCAGGCGGTGCAACCGCCTTAGTCAGGAGGTGCAACTGCCTGATCCCAGAATTTTGGGAATTGACAGTTTTGAGCTCCAATTTCAAATTGAGTTGGAGCCTATAAATACCCCACCCTTTCAGCACTAAAATAGCACTCAACTTACACCGAAATCATGATCTTATTCTGTGATTTTTAGAGCTCAAAATTGTTGTAAAGGCCAAAAGTTCTTCTTCCTCTTTTCTTCCAAGTTCTGAGCTGTAAAGTGAGGAGAGAAAATTCTATAAGGGTTGTCTCCTAAGCCCGTCAAAAGGAGTGAAACTATAAAAGGGTGGTTGGCCTTCGCCTATTGAAGGAAGGCCTCTAGTTGACGTCGGTGACCTTGTCAATGGAGGAAGCCAAAAGTGGAGTAGGTCAAGATTGACCGAACCACTCTAAATCTCGGTTTGCATTTACTTTGAGCATATTATCTTTACTGCAAACCTCCTCAAAAGCTTACTGCTTTCTGCACATATAAGATCGGGTTTCAAGCTTTGCACTTTCCGAATCAATGTTTAGACGTAAATATGTTTTTTCGTACGATCATCATATTTCAGTTTGCGTTTACGTTTTGATTTCTATCATAACTGCAAACTGCCTTTATATCCTTGCTTAAACTGCATCTCACCTAATCAAGTGATTTACGAATCAGCATTTAGACGTAAATCAGTTTCTTCGTACGAATATCATATTTCAGTTTGCGCCTACTATCGAATTTGAATCATAACTGCAAACTGCATTTATATCTTTGCTGCATCTTGCTTAAACAAAAGTTAAAGTGATTTACGAATCGGCTTTCTTACCGAAATCACTTTTAACGAACGAACGTAGTTTTTATTGTAGAAGGTTTTCCACTGCACTAATTCACACCCCCCCCCCCCCCTCTTAGTGCTCTTGATCCTAGTAGTTTGTTGGGGCATGAATTTGTTGAGATAGAATATCCTTATTGGCAATGTTTATTGCGGCCTGAATTTGTTGAGGAACAATATCCTTGTTGTTGAATCTCGGATTTTGATGATGAAACTAATTGATTGTGTTTAGATGTTTAACTGCATTTTGAGTGATGCAGGTCTACTCGATCAGGATTAGACAGTTAACGCAGGAGGAATTGACGTTGCGCCGGAGGAGATCACGCTAGGATATTGGATGACAGAAGGCTTCGGACGTCGGACATCGGGCCAAGAGCGGAATTGCGCCAAGAATATCGGGGTTGCGGAGGTCAACCACCGATTGGGCAACAAGCCGCAAGAGAGGACGATGCACCGAGGAATCAGACGAAGCGCCAACCAATGATGTGCTGGGCAACAGAATGTCAATTCCCGTTGTAACAATTGTCTAGATCGGAGTAGAGTTTTGAATTGTGTGTGCAGGATTAACTACGATAACGATGAAGACATAAATCGAAACAAAGTGCTAGAGTCAAGAACGAAGGATTCGTTGGGAGTTCGAGAGTTCGAGAAGTCCGAAGGTTCGTCGGGAATGCTGCCGGAACTAGCCGAGAATGAGTAGGGAGCTTTCCGAAGGGTTTTTCGGAAGCTCGCCGGAAGGTTCGTTGGAAGTTCGCGGAGCTCACCGAGAAAGATCGGAGCTTCCCAAAGAAGCTCATTGGAACTCGCCAAGATCAAATCGTGAAGTCTAGGAGCTCGCCGGGAGTCCGCAGAATGGTTTCCGAGAGTTTATCGGAAGACCGTCGGAAGTTCGCCGGAAGCTCGCCGGAAGAAGTCTTGACTTACGGACTTTGTAATAGCTTAGAAAATATCTTTAAATTCGTAGTTAGCATGTTAATTAGGGTTAGGATTAGGTGTTAATCCTATAACCCAAGTAGGGGCCAATAGGGCCCAAGTTCGGACTAGTTTGGGGCAAGATTGAAGCCCAACTAGTGGGCTGAAAACACTATAGTTGGGCTGAAAACACTGTAGGCGGTAGCACCGCCCAGTGACCGAGAGCTGGGCGGTAGCACCGCTTGGGCTGGGCGGTGGCACCGCCCAGCACTGTCAACGTCTGACAGTAGCAGGCGGTGGCACCGCCACTGACAGGCGGTGGCACCGCCAGCATCGGGAACATAAGAGAATTCAAATTTTTTGAGCCCAAATTTGAATCCTCTTGAGGCCTATAAATACCCCTCAAGTCTCAGCTGAGAACACAACTTTTTGAGCAGCAAGTGTTTGAGAGAAAGGCCCTAGAAAAGTCTTAGATAGTCTTGTTTTCAATTTGCTAGTGTTCACCTCCTTCTTTCTTGCTAAAAATTTGTAAGAGAGTGAACCGCTTGTAAAGAGTTGTAAGAGGGGTATTTACCCTTCCATTTCAAGAGACTTGCTAGTGGAAGGTGGGAGCCTCATCGAAGAGGGGCCTCACAAGTGGAGTAGGTCATTTGACCGAACCACTCTAAAATCGGCGTGATCCTTGGTTTGCATTTCATTATTGTTATTTACATTATTGCAAACCTTCTTATATGCTTTAGTTCCTTATTACTTTTGCTGCGCATATTTAAGAATACGCTTTCAAGATTAAGCTTTTCAAGTTCCGTTCTTATCGTACGAAATATTTTCTAAAACCGAAGTTTTAATCCGCTGCACTAATTCACCCCCCCCCTCTTAGTGCTGCTCCGATCCTAACAATTGGTATCAGAGCCACGGTTTTCTACTTTGGTTTAACACCCAAATAGAAATGGCTCTTTATGGCTTTCAAGAGGGCTTATCAGTTGTTCGTCCATCGTTGTTTAACGGATCGGACTACACTTGTTGGAAAACTTGAATGAGAGTTTTCTAACTTTCTTTGGATTTGAATTTATGGCACATAGTCCAAAATGGATATGAAATGTCTTCTCTCCCAATGAACCATTGGAATGATTTGGAGAAGAAGATGTTTTCTTTAAATGCAAAGGTTATGAATGCCTTATTTTGCGCTTTAGACAAAAATGAGTTCAATCGGATTTTTACGTGCGAAACGGCTTTTGATATTTGGCGAACACTTGAAATCACACATGAGGGAACAAGTAGAGTCAAAGACTCGAAAGTTAACATTTTAATGCATGATTTCGAGCTTTTTCAAATGAAGCCGAGCGAAACCATTGTTGACATGTACACCCGTTTTACGGATGTCGTCAATGGTTTACAAACTCTTGGCAAATGTTTCTCGAATTTTGAACTTGTTAGTAAGGTTTTACGATCACTTTCTAAAGCTTGGGAATCAAAAGTAATGGTAATACAAGAAACAAAAGATTTAAATATTTTTCCACTTGAAGAACTTATCGGCTCATTGATGACATATGAAATGGTGCGCAATGCACACGATGAACATGATGAACAAAATCACCTTCCAAAGAACATGAAGGATTTGGAACTTCGGACAAATGAATACCACTTGAGCGATGACTCAAGTGATGAGGACAATAATGAACTTGAACTTCGAACACTAAATCTTAATAAGTTTATGAAACAAAAATCTAAAATAAACAATGAACTTGAATGGAGGAAGAAGCCAAAGAAAATGAAGGCACCCGAGGAGAAAATCAAGAAAAGCAAGGTGGCAAACTATGCCTCAACTACTCTCAACAACGAGGTAATCGAAATCCCCCTAATTTATTTTGAAATTACATAATACTTTCATGAGTTATTTTTAATTTAGTTTAGGATTAATTTTCTTAAAAATTACATGAAAATAAAAAATTAGAAATCATGTTTGATTTGAAGTAATGCTTAATGATGATGCTTAATGATGTATTTTTTGATTTGACATAAATGAAATAGGCATGCTTATAGGAAATAGTAAAGTATGCTTGACAATTGTATACTTAACGATGCATAAAGTTGTAATGAAAATATTAATATACTATGATTTGATGATTTTATGCATGACATTGTAAAGTTATATATAATGATGCATAATGATGAAATTGTGTAATAAAAATATTAAACATTTTGAAGCCATGTTTTAGTGTCATGTATATTGATCATGCTTAATAAATTTTGAAATTATGCATGATGAATCTTACGATTTATGGATTATCGATGAAAGTACCTTATTGATCTTTGTTGTAATAAATCTTACTCTTTTGGTTTTAAACATGATACATGTTTTTATTAGGCATAAATGAAACAAAATCATATGTTTTGAAACAATCGAAAAGAGGAAAACATTCTTGAAAATTATTTTGCTATATCTTATTGATTTTGATGAATCTATTTGTATCATCTTTGTGAATCTCTTGGATTTTGTTAATGATTTTGATGATTTAAATTTGAATAAATTTTTATCGAAATCACGATCTTAATCTCATGAAAATAAACATGATGAATATTTTAAAAATAAATGAGTGTATCATGATTTCTCTTTAACATATTTTTTTTTGAAATCATACTTGATGATGAATATCAAGATATTAAAAGGATGTTATCATGGTATCATACTTGATAATTATTATACATGATGATTTATTGGTCTTGAAGTTATTCAATTTTGATTAAATGAAATCATGTTTAACTTGAAGTAATGAGTTGAAATCAATAATTTTTTTGGAATTATGTGTTGAATATTTTTTTTATCTTGATGATTTTTGATTTTTTTGTTTTAAAACGATGATGCATGGATTTGAAAGAAAAGGACATGGATGCATGGAATCAATCAATAAGTTGGAACAAAAGGAGGAAAGATTTTTTATTGAAAATTTTATTTTTCTCTATCTTATTGATTTATACCTAAGAGACCAATAAAATTATTTATGCCATTTTGAATCTCCGGAAAGAAATGTTGAGATTTTGATGATTTAGATGATCTGAATTTAATGAGTTTTATTGAAATCAAGATCTTGATTTCTCGTAATTTTCTATTGAATGAATCAAGATTGTTTTCTATTTAAAAAGAGATTTGTCAAAATATTTCATGGTCTTTTAGTATTGATGATATTGATAATTATATTTTGAAACTTTTTGTAAATCAAGATTCTTCATCATGATTCTCTCGTTTTATAAAAGATGAGATGTTCGATGTGAATCATAAGATTTTATATGCATGAATTAAGATTTTGTTCTCCTACAATTCTTTTTGCTATTAACTAGCAAGAGACTTATTTTTTTGTAAACCATGATATGCCACATGACATCTTGATAATTTATAACATGAGTTTTCTTTGTTAATTAAGATTGTTTCCTATCATGCTTTCTATCTACAAAAGAAGAAATTTGTCAAAAAAGATATATGTCTTTTGACATTCATTTTTCATCCTTATTATTTATCCTTATCATGATTTGAAGATTATAGTAAAGAGAAATGAATTACATGATTGTATTGTTATTCCCTTCTATTTGACAATAAAAAAGGGGGAGCAAAATTTGCTAGATAGTAAATTTGCTAGCTTGCACAATTCGAAAAGAGGCAAACTTGCTAGCTTGCTAATCTAAAAAAGGAAGCGAGAAGTCCTATCTTGCAAATCTCAAGAGAAGCAATGGTTGCCAAGTTACACATTTCAAAAAGAGGCAAAATAGTCCATCTTGCACATCTAAAAAAATGTAAAATTTTGCTAACTTTTTATGTGCAAAAGTTGAAAGCTTGTATACTATAAATTTGCATACCAAAAATGCAATCTTATCTATCTCAAGATGCAAAACATGCTAACTTGCACTTTGCAATGGAAGCAAAATTGCTAGCTCAAACATTGCAAAGGAAGCAAAAATTTGCTTGCTTGAAACTTGCAATATAATTGCTCTTGCTATGCTTTGTATCAAAAATAGGTTGATATCCTTAAAAGCATCGCATTAAAGTTTTTTAGTATTGCAATGTATCACATGTATCGCAAATTGAAAATTTTGACACTATTATCATATCATGTTGATGTCTTTCATAACATGAATTCTTTGCATTTTTGTCTTGTATGTATCATGTGATGATTGAAATATTGATTGATGTAAATTCATAATTTATGCAAAAGTCTAAATCATTGGTTCCTCTCCTTCTTTTCGGCAATGACATAGGGGGAGAAAGATTGCTAGCTCAAGGCAAATGTTGGCTAGCTTGTACTCTTCCCTTCATTTCGACAAAAATAAAGGGGAGAAAGCTTTGCTAGTTAGAACATGTAAAGAAAAGCAAAGTGCAATCTTGCACAAGAAGCAAGTGTTGAATTATCATAATTAAACTTAAGAATCTTGTTATGCTTTTGTGCTTATATGTTGTGATGAAAATCTAGCTTCATGTTACAAAAACTTGCATATGTTTTAAAATAGCTAGAGCAACTTCTCCTTTTTGTTGATGACATAGGGGAAGAAGTATATTGATGACTTCATGCATTGAATTGAATATTTTATATATTTGCATGATGGTTTAAATATTTTTTCATAACATGTGATGAATGTTACTTGGATTTGGGATATTCCAAGTGCTCCATCAATGGCATATTGATAGGAGGAGTTTGGTTAAACTCCGGGGAGTTTAGGTTAACTCTATTAGTCATCAATTAGTTGTCATCATCAAAAAGGGGGAGATTGTTGAATCTCAGATTTTGATGATGAAACTAATTGATTGTGTTTAGATGTTTAACTGCATTTTGAGTGATGCAGGTCTACTCGATCAGGATTAGACAGTTAACGCAGGAGGAATTGACGTTGCGCCGGAGGAGATCACGTTAGGATATTGGATGACAGAAGGCTTCGGACGTCGGACATCGGGCCAAGAGCGGAATTGCGCCAAGGATATCGGGGTTGCGGAGGTCAACCACCGATTGGGCAACAAGCCGCAAGAGAGGACAATGCACCGAAGAATCAGACGAAGCGCCAACCAATGATGTGCCGGGCAACAGAATGTCAATTCCCGTTGTAACAATTGTCTAGATCGGAGTAGAGTTTTGAATTGTGTGTGCAGGATTAACTACGATAACGATGAAGACATAAAGCAAAACAAAGTGCTGGAGTCAAGCACGAAGGATTCGTTGGGAGTTTGAGAGTTCGAGAAGTCCAAAGGTTCGTCGGGAATGCTGCCAGAACTAGCCGAGAATGAGTAGGGAGCATTCCGAAGGGTTTTTCGGAAGCTCGCCGGAAGGTTCGTTGGAAGTTCGCGGAGCTCACCGAGAAAGATCGGAGCTTCCCAAAGATGCTCGTTGGAACTCGCCAAGATCAAATCGTGAAGTCTAGGAGCTTGCCAGGAGTCCGCAGAATGGTTTCCGAGAGTTTATCGGAAGACCGTCGGAAGTTCACCGGAAGAAGTCGACTTACGGACTTTGTAATAGCTTAGAAAATGTCTTTAAATTCATAGTTAGCATGTTAATTAGGGTTAGGATTAGGTGTTAATCGTATAACCCAAGTAGGGGCCAATTGGGCCCAAGTTCGGACTAGTTTGGGGCAAGATTGAAGCCCAACTAGTGGGCTGAAAACACTATAATTGGGCTGAAAACACTATAGGCGGTAGCACCGCCTGAGCTGGGCGGTGGCACCGCCCAGTGCCCGAGAGCTGGGCGGTAGCACCGCTTAGGCTGGGCGGTGGCACTGCCCAGCACTGTCAACGTCTGACAGTAGCAGGCGGTGGCACCGCCACTGACAGGCGGTGGCATCGCCAACATCGGGAACATAAGAGAATTCAAATTTTTGGAGCCCAAATTTGAATCCTCTTGAGGCCTATAAATATCCCTCAAGTCTCAGCTGAGAACACAACTTTTTGAGCAGTAAGTGTTTGAGAGAAAGGCCCTAGAAAAGTCTTAGATAGTCTTGTTTTCAATTTGCTAGTGTTCACCTCCTTCTTTCTTGCTAAAAATTTGTAAGAGAGTGAACCGCTTGTAAAGAGTTGTAAGAGGGGTATTTACCCTTCCATTTCAATAGACTTGCTAGTGGAAGGTGGGAGCCTCATCGAAGAGGGGCCTCGCAAGTGGAGTTGGTCATTTGACCGAACCACTCTAAAATCGGCGTGATCCTTAGTTTGCATTTCATTATTGCTATTTACATTATTGCAAACCTTCTTATATGCTTTAGTTCCTTATTACTTTTGCTGCGCATATTTAAGAATACGCTTTCAAGATTAAGCTTTTCAAGTTCCGTTCTTATCGTACGAAAGATTTTCTAAAACCGAAGTTTTAATCCGCTGCACTAATTCACCCCCCCCCCCCCCCCCCTCTTAGTGCTGCTCCGATCCTAACACTTGTTGGCTAGATTTGTTTGGGCTTGAGTTTGTTGAGCTATTGTGGATGGATCCGAAGATATTAGAAGAGAAGAAGTTCTTGACTTATGCTTCTCTTGTCCACTAGTACCATGGAAAACTTCTGTTGTGGAAGGTTCAGATATTTCGCCACCATCGGTGCTACTACCATTAGAGAAGACTCGCTTTGTTGCTGAGGTGCTTGATTTGGACGATAGACCTTTGTGATCGGTTTTGGAGTTTGCTAACAAGCTCCATTTGTATGACCAAAAGATAAGCAATGCTGACATCGTTGTGACTTCCAGGAATATGAGACATGTACCTTTCGAGTGTTCCCATCAAGATCACAATAGAAAACCTCATTAGTTAGATCTTCGTCGAAACAAACCAGTACACATGCTCGTGCAAATGCTAATCTCATCTGAGCTGCTATTGCTTTGTCGATGTAGAGTGGTTGTCCCAGAGTGCTGCATAACTTTGTAATAAAACGTCGACTCCAAAGATGTAGAGGAAGACCTTGAAAGGATATCCATAATGGAATAGACTATAGGCTATCTAACTCCAAACGGACATCAGGAGTCCAGCCTCGTAGATTCATTGGAGGGCCGCGAATGGTCCAGAATCCTTCGAGGACCCATTGCAAATCTTCTTCAGAGTATAGCTTGCAAACAAAGAATCCATTCTCCAGCATATGAAGATCAAATGACGATATTCCACATCGAGTTTTGATAAATGACGATAGTGGGAAATAAGATGTTTTGAGACCTACCACATAGCAAATAATCGCCATAGACCATGTCTCAATAAGCTCTACTGAATCAACAGTCTCGTATACAACAATATTCTTATCAGCCTAAACTTCTGGAGTAAAGAATTCCAAACTTAGATCTGGACTTCAAACTGGAGCCTTGAAGAGGCTAGTCCAAGGCCGAGGTTCACTGGAAATGAGAGCAGGCTACCGCGATCTAGAGCGCGACCTACTTCGATGTTGCTTCGTCGAAGGAGTTTCTCTCTGGAGAGGATATGGTGGAGGAGAAAATTAAGGGGTTATGGTAGGGAGTCTTGCCATCGTATCAACCCTCCCGCCACCGTCGCCAGCCCTAGGGGCCGTCGTTGCCATGTTTGATCCCTCTTCTAGTCGTCGCTACAGAATCGTCGCCATAGGGAAAAGCCACTGCCGCAGTATATCAGATCGCCGCTATAGTACCGTCGCCCTAGGGAGATATGGTCACCGCTACAGTATCATCGCCCTTGGGGAGAAGCCGACGCTGCAGGAGATCCGATCACCACTACAGTAAGGGAGATCAGATTGCTACTACAGTACCGTCGCCCATGGGAGAAAGTGTTAGAACCCTTGTAGATTCTAAACTTGGGGTTGATCTCTTTAGGGGATCGACCTCCTTGGAACTCTATAGGGGTTCCTTCCTCCAAGTTGCTGCTCAAAGGCTGCAGAAAAGATTCATCTATTGCTTATCAAAAGAGAAGGAATACAAGGCTATTTATAGGGTTTCTAAACCTTAACTCCTAATAGGACTCCTACTCAAGACTCCTACTTCTAACCAACTCCTAATAGTTCTTCTACTCAAGACTCCTATTCCTTTACAACTCCTAATTCTTCTCTAAAAAACAACCTCCTAACCCTAGCCGGCCTCTTAACCTCTTTAATAGGGGTCGGCTTAGGTACGTTTTTGTTAGAACCCTTGCATATTCTAAACTTGGGGTTGATCTCTTTAGGGGATCGGCCTCCTTGGATCTCTATAGGGGTTCCTTCCTCCAAGTTGCTGCTCAATGGTTACAGAAAAGATTCATCTATTGCTTATGAAAAGAGGTAGAATACATGAGTATTTATAGGGCTTCTAAACCCTAACTCCTAATAGGACTCTTACTTAAGACTCCTACTTCTAACCAACTCCTAATAAGACTCATACTCAAGACTCCTACTTATAATCAACTCCTAATAGGACTCCTACTCAAGACTCCTATTCCTTTACAACTCGTTATTCTTCTCTAAGAAATAACCTCCTAACCCTAGCCTACCACTTCATATCTTTAATAGGGGTCGGCTTAGGTAGGTTTTACATGAATGCCCCTCTTAATTAGGACTCTCCTAGCTAGAGTCCTAACAAACCCGCCCTCTTCAAATCAGCCTTGTCCTCGAGGCTGACGATTTATGAATTTTGGGAATTTGATCTTCAAGTCATCATAGTTCTCCCAAGTGGCATCTTCTGTTAGTAGGTTTGCTCACTGTATTAGCAATTCAGTAGTGGATCATCGTCGTTGAGTCACGATCCGTCGATCAATAATGACACTTGGCTGAGTCTGAAGTTCTCCTAGGGTAGTCATATTTGGTGGGTGTCCTTGGGCTTTCTCCAAGCACCTATCCACAACTTCCGTCTAGCCGTTAGTTTGTGGGTGATATGTCATACTCCTTTTCAATTTAGTACCCTACATATGGAATAACTTTGTCCAAAATCTGCTCGTGAAGATGCAAGTAGAATTTATCATAAGCACAATGCGTCCCTTGTAGTGTAATTCTTTTGAGTACCAATTGTAATGGGCTATGGAGCTTGGTGCTTCTTCCAATTTTTTTATAATCTTACTAGTCTCTGAATCTTCCTTCCATTCCATCTTAATATCCTCAAGGAAGTCGCTGGTCGGAAGTGAAATGGCCAAAACTTCAGCTTGCTCGGGTAGTTGCGAAAGCGCATCTGCAAGAACATTCTCTTTCCCCTTTTTGTAACTTATTTCATAATCAAATCCAAGAAGTTTTGTTACCCAGTTTTGCTACTCAAGGGATGATATCTTTTGCTCCAAAAAGTACTTGAGGCTTTTATGGTCGGTTTTCATTTGAAATCGTCGTCCAATCAAGTAGGGTCTCCACCTCGTTGCTGCGCGCACAATGGCGAGCATCTCCTTATCATATGTTGACTTATTTTGATGGGAGGGAGATAATGCCTTGCTATTGTATGCAAGTGGTCGACCATCTTGCATGAGAATTGCTCCAATTCCGACTCCAGATGCGTCAGCCTCAATAATGAAGGGTCGGTTGAAGTCCGTAGTGTTAGCACTGACGTCGTCGTCATGGCTGCCTTAAGTTTGTGGAAGGCAGCGGAGGTTCTGTCCGACCATTGGAAGACATCTTTTTTCAGAAAGGAAGTAAGTGGTGCACTGATCTCTCCATAGTTTTTCACGAACTTACAGTAGTAGCCTATTAAACATAGAAAGCCATGTAGCAATTTTATGTTCCTCGGGGTCAGCCAGTTTTGTATTGCTCCAATTTTGAAGGGGTCTACTGCCACACCTTCCTCTGATATGATATGCCCAACATATTCCACCTTCTTTTGAAGAAAGCAAAAATTCATAGTGGTTATTGTGTGTTCGAAAGGTGGTTTTCGATATGTCTTCTTCACATACTCGTATTTGATGATACCCGGATCAAAGGTCCAGCTTTGTGACGATTTGTGCTCCCTTAGCAACTCATCTACAACTGGAATAGGGTATTTATCCTTGATGGTTATGCCATTGAGAGCTCAGTAATCAACACATAATCGTCATATTTCATCCTTCTTTCGTATGAGGAGCACCGGTGAAGAGTAGGGGCTGCAACATGGTCGAATAACTTCTGTTTTGTGCATCTCTTTTACAATCCTTTCTATTTCATCCTTTTGGAGATGTGGATACTGATATGGTTGAGCATTTGCTGGAGATTTGCTTGGAAGAATCGTTATACAATGATCATGTCGACGGGTAAGAGGTAGGTTGTGCGGTTCATCAAATATATCTGAAAATTCAGCAAGCAAAGGAAGTAGATTTGGATCTTCAAATTTTGTTGGCTCTCCCTTAGTTTGCTGCTCAAGTTGTACTAAAAAGTCACTATATGCTTTATGCAAAACCTTCTTCATTTGTTGTGTGCAAATCATCGTTACGTCGCCCCCACGTTTCCCGTGCAATATCACCTGTTTCTCCTTACTGTAAAATTTCATAATTAGTTTCATAAAATTTTAAGAAAAATCATCTAATGTTGTCAACCATTTAATTCTAAGCATGGCCTTATGATCATCAAGAGGGAGAAGGAAGAAATCTGCAATTATCTCTTGGTCCTGCAACAATAGTTTCTCCGGAGGGCGCCTACGATCATACTTCAAAATCCGTCTGTCGGTGACCTTAACATCAAACCTCAAGCGATTCTCAATAGGTAATGCCATTCGGATAGCAACCTTATTGTTTAGGATATTATTAGTGCTACCTGTGTCGATGAAAACAATGATCGGTTGTTGCTTGAGAAGGCCTCCAACTTTCATCGTTTGCGGGTTTGAGTAGCCGGCTAGTGCATGTACCGTAACTTCGGTCCGTTGTGGCTCTTCTTCTGCACCTTCTTCTTTATGTTCAATGCTCTCTTCTGGATGTTCAATGACCACTTCTTCTACTGGTTTACTGATAAAATGTCTCCCTTTACTACAGCGATTCTCATGGCTCCACGGCTCGTCATAATGCCAACATAACCCCTTCACAGATCGCTCTTGAAGCTCTTCTCTTGTCAACCTTTTTGGTGCAGGGACTCAGTATTTCTACCAAAAACATGAGGGAATTGTGGAGGGAATTGATAGAAAAATCACAATTTATATGACAGCAAGGATGTCTAATTTAATAAATAGAATTTTGACAGTATAACAGCCAGAAAATTGGTGCAAGTTGCGATAGCAAAATTATCGTGGAAAAATTTCACCGGTTTATGATGAATATTTGCAGCAACACAAAATCATTTTTAGAGATGAATTTCTTAATAGATCAATCTTAGATGGAAGTCAAGATAATATATGAAGTGTATAAGAAATTTCATTCAAAAATGATTGCTAATAGATGGGTTAAGGCAACAATAAGCGGCTGAAACTTTCTGCAGCACAGATTTTTAAGTATAGCAGATTGGACGTAAAAGATCAGTAGCTTATATTGAGAATTTGTTGATGAAACCAAATGGAAATCCACTGTTAGGAAGTGTCAAAGCTATCATAAATATTTCGTAGAGATTTGGATAGAAACAACATAGTATCAAGATCAAACAATCAGTACTATGTGGCTGAAATTTTACAGTGCAGATTTTCAAGTATAGCAGATTAGACGTAAAATATCAATGGTTTATATTGAGAATATTTTGACAAAACCAAAGGAAATCTGCTATTAGGAAATGTCAAAGATGTCATAAAAATATTGTAGAGATTTGGATAGAAAAAACACAATAGCAAGATCAAACAGACGGTTCTATACGGTTGGAATTCTGCAATGTATCTTTCGTCGTAGAGATGAAATTGTTATGACGAAAAGTTTATGCTGCAATATAGGAATAATTTTTTTGGGATTTTTGAATAAGGATAACTAAATTGCAGCAGTAGTAAGTTCGGAAACCAGAACCTGTTGCAATTCACAGGGAGATCAAAGGATGATCCGTGGTGGTGGAGATGACGGCGGAATTTGGCGACGATCTATTAATCAATTGTGGGAATTGCTTTGGGCGGTTGTGGGGGGTTGATGGATGGCTGTGGAAGGGCAGCGAGATGCTAAGAACGCTGCTCTGATACCAGGTGTTCGAACCCTTGCAGATTCTAAACTTGGGGTTGATCTCTTTAGGGGATCGGCCTCCTTGGAACTCTATAGGGGTTCCTCCCTCTAAGTTGCTGCTCAAAAGGCTGCAGAAAAGTTTTATCTATTGCTTATCAAAAGAGAAGGAATACAAGACTATTTATAGGGTTTCTAAACCTTAACTCCTATTAGGACTCCTACTCAAGACTCCTACTTCTAACCAACTCCTAATAGGACTTTTACTCACAACTCCTATTCCTTTACAACTCCTAATTCTTCTCCAAGAAATAACCTCCTAACCCTAGTCGGCCTCTTAACCTCATTAATAGAAGTCGTCTTAGGTAGGTTTTACATAAATGTCCCTCTCAATTAGGACACTCGTAACTAGAGTCTTAACAGAAAGCCAACGCTGCAGGAGTTAGATCGCCCTAGGGAGATCTCGTTGTCGCTACAGTGTCGTCGCCGCTACAATACCGTCGCCCTAGATCTGGTCGCTGCTATAGTGTCATCGCCGCTGCTATAGTACCGTCGCCCTTGGGAAACAGCCGACGCTGTAGGAAATCAGATCACCGCTATAGTATCGTCGCCCTAGGGAGATCTAATCACCGCTATAGTGTCGTCGCCCGTCTCCCGTGGGAGAAAGCCGATGCTGCAAGAGTCAGATCGCCCTAGGGAGATTTGGTCGCCGCTATAGTGCCATTGCCGCTATAGTACCATCGCCCTAGATCTTGTAATAGGTGATTGGCCTTCGCCTATTGGAGGAAGGCCTCTAATGGACGCTGATGACCTCGTCGGAGGAGGAAGCCGAAAGTGGATGTAGGTCACGTTGACCGAACCCCCCTAAAACTCGGTTTGTATTTACTTTGAGCAACTTTCTATTATAGCAAACTACCTCTCCTCTTTACTGTGCTTTAACTACATCTACATACACTTTCAAAGTTATTATCTTTATGAAACGACTTTTCGTCAAAAATGGTTTTTATCGTACGAAAGTTTTAATCCTACGTTATTTTACCGCTGCACTAATTCACCCCCCCCCCCCCCCCCTCTTAGTGTCGACCCCTGATCCTAATAGGTACCACTGCCTGGGATGCTGCATTGGGCGGTACCATCACCCAGACTAGTGGTACCACTGCCTAGCACCCTGCCAAGGGTGGTACAACCACCCAGACTAGCGGTACCATCGCCTAACATAGTCTCGAAGACTATGCCATGATGGTGAGACCTCTTGGGGCACTGTTTGGGCCTTTTATTGGGCCTAACATAGTCCTTATATGGGCCTAGCTGACCCCTAGTTGGGTTGGCCCAAATCCAAATCCAATTATGTGCTAACAATAATTCCTAAGACATTTGCTAAGATAAACAAGTCCCTATGTCTTGGTTTCTTCCAGAGAGCTTCCGACGATCTTCCGACGAACTTCTAACGATCTCTCGGCAATGTTCCAACGGACTCCCGACAAGCTCCTGGACTTCACGACGATCTTCTTGGCAAGTTTCGATGAGCTTCTCTAGCAAGCACTGAGACTTCTCGATTGCTTCTGACAGAACTTTCGACGAACGTCCGGACTTCCGACGAACTCTTAAACTCCCAAAGAAATCGCGTCCTTTACTCCGGGACTTTATTTTGCTTCATGCCTTGCTATCATAGTTAATCCTGCACCTGTAAAACATACTTCAATTTAGACAATTTGTTAGGATCGGAGTAGCACTAAGAGGGGGGGGGGTGAATTAGTGCAGCGGATTAAAACTTGTAAGTTTCAAACCGAATTCATAAATGCGAGGAGATTTCAATTCGACAATAACTTGAGTAAAGTGAGAAGATGAAAACGAAAGCTTACTATAGTGTAAATAACAATTTTAGGAAGGTAAGTACTCATACATTCAAGGAACACACCAATTTAAAGTGGTTCGGTCAAATGACCTACATCCACTTGCGAAGCCTTCTTCGATTAGGCTCCCAACTTCCACTAGCAAATCACTTTGAAGGGGAAGGACAAATACCCCTCTTACAACTTTTACAAGTGGTTCACAATCTTATAAGTTTTCAATGAAAAGGAAGGAGGTGAACACTCAAGCAATTGAAAATAAGGCTTGCTAAAAACTTTACAAAGGCTTTTGTCTCAATATATTGCTTCTCAAAAAAAGTTTTATATAAGCTTTCCTTTGTACTTTTTGTGCCAAAAACATATATATATATATCATCAATCATTTAGGATCGAAAAATAAATTTCTTCATAAAAACCATCAAGATCATCATGTATAACTTTTAAAATCTCATGCATAAAATGGTATCAAAACATTTAATATTTTCATTCCATCATTTTGCATTGGTTTTATTGAACATAATTTTGAATGATTCTTATAGATAACTAAAACTTCTTTCGTTTTAATTTACATGATTGACTTTATCTTAGCATGCTCAAATTTTGTTCATATGTCAAAACCATACATCATATTTGAAAACCAAATACAAGGTTCATAAAAAAATCATCAAGCCTTCCATTCAAAAGCCATGCATCGTCATTGAAAATCAATATGGAAATCATCAAAATACACATTCTTGCTTCTTAAGCACATACATAAGAATAATCTTACTAGGTATACAAGAATTAGATTTATATCTAACATTTTATTGCATTAATATAAAACATGCAATTCTCATTGTCATGAACATATTTTTGCATTTTCATTTTTAAACATTTAATTTTCAAAAAAAAATTTATTCAAAACAAAATTATAAAAAGAAAATACATTATAAAAAGCATTATGTAATTTCGAAGTAAATTAGGGGGATTTCGATTACCTCATCATTGAAAGTGGTTAAGGCGTAGTTTGCCACCTTGCCTTTCTTGATTTTCTTCTCGTCTTCGGAGGAGCTCGATTCATCCCAATTCTTATTTCTTTTCTTGCGTTCAAAGTAAGTAGTTCTGTTCTTTTTGTTCTTAAAATTTTATTTTATTAACATTTTAAATTTATTATTGAGGAGTTCAATTTCACCATCACTTGAGCTTATATTGTTGAATCTCAGATTTTGATGATGAAATCAATTGATGGATTAATTGATCTAATCCATACTATTGAGTTAAGTGTGCAGGATTAACTACGATAGCTTGAAGACATAAGGTAAGTCTACCGAAGTCAAGTTTGATTGGTGTTCGAAAGTCTGAAGATTCATCAGAGATGCTGCCGGAACCAACTGAGAGGAAATCGGGGACTTGTCGGAGTTTTCGGAAGTCCACCAAAGAGATTGTCGGAGGTTCGTGAAGATCACCGAGAAGGCTTGGCTACTCGCTGAACTCGCCATAAGATCGAGAGCCAGTTGGGAGTCCGCTGGAAAATATGAATTGCAAAAGCTAATATGTTGTGTAATGTAAATGTCTTATATGCATCGATAGCATGACTTATAAGAATCGCAAAAGCTTGTGTAATGTAAATGTCTTATATGCATCGATAGCATGACTTATATGAATTGCAAAAGCTTGTGTAATGCAAATGTCTTATATGCATCGCAAATATGATAGCATGACTTATATGAATTGCAAAAGCTTGTGTAATGCAAATATCTTATATGCATCGTAAATGTGATAGCATGACTTATATGAATTGCACAAGCTAATATGTTGTGTAATGCAAATTTCTTATATGCATTGCAAAAATGTCTTATATGCATCGCAAAACTTTTTGAGAATATTGCAATATGAAAGTTGTTAGATTGGTTGTCGTTTCATCTCATGATCATATAAAAGCATGCCTTACATTTATATCATGAGATTTATGTTGAAAGTTCATATCTCTTGTTGAAATGATAATTGTCTTTTATCATTCGACTTAAAAATAATTTTCATAGCTTGAAATTATGAGAAAAATGAAGTTTCGTATTTGCTCATGCTTATTGAGAATAACGATAAGTTCAAATGGATAGAACTTATCAGCTTAGGCTTGAATTCAAAGAGATAAGTGTTTTTATCCTCTCATAATATGCTATATAGATAGGAGGAGTTATGTTTAACTTTGTCATCAATTGATTGTCATCATAAAAAACGGGGAGATTGTTGAATCTCATATTTTGATGATGAAATCAATCAATGGATTAATTGATCTAATCATCAATAAATATAATTACATAGCCATCCAAGAGCGGTTGAAATATCCTATTCATTAGTTCCATAAAAGCTGCAGGGGCATTAGTCAAACCAAAAGATATCACCAAGAATTCATAGTGACCATATCGAGTTTTGAAAACTGTTTTTGGAATATCCTCCTCCTTGATCTTCATCTGATAGTAACCTTACCTTAGGTCAATCTTAGAGAATACTCGTGCACCCTACAGTTGATCAAACAAATCATCAATTCTGGGTATGGGATACATTTTTTTTATGGTCACCTGATTCAATTGTCCATAATCAATACAAAGCCTCAATGTTCCCTCTATCTTTTTAACTAACACCGGAGCACCCCATGATGAAATATTAAGCCAAATAAAATCCTTATTTAATAGTCCTTGTAGTTGCTTTTCTAATTCCACTTACTCAAATGATATCATTGTGTAGAGAGGTTTAGATATTGGGATTGTCCCAATGACCAAATCAAAAGTAAAGTCACGTTTGGAGGTAATCCAAGCAAGTCATCCTGGGATACATTAGGCAAAGAGATAAATCATGTCCAATACTTTCAAAATAAAAGATCGACTGATCAAATATATAAAAAGTGATCATTTGTTATATACTAATCCATATTGGTATGATAAGAAGATAGTCAATCCATACCAAGTATAATATCAAAGTTCCAAATCTCTAGGAGAACTAAATCAGCAAAAGTTCAAGTTCTCCAATAAAAATCAGACAAGAGGACCAGATTCAAGTTCATTATCAAAGAACCTCCAATGATCATATTTTATATATATCACATAATGCAGTGGTCTAGGTTGAATGCCCAAGTGATAAGCAACATGTTACGAATCAAATCGTAGGTAGGACCCATGGTCAAACAAATATTTGCATTCTTTAATAAACATGCATAATACCTTTGACCACTAATTCAGAAGTTTTAGAATCATATTCAGTGATAGCATACACTCTGACTTGGGCTAATGATTTAAGAGGCAGTGACTCTTTCTTCTGTTCAAAGGACAGTCTTTTATTTTATGAACCAACTTTCTACAAGCAAATAGACTCCAATCACCGAAAACACAAATTTGTTTCATAATTTAACTTGCAATTCACACGTGATTGAATCTTTTGTGGTAACTTCCTTTTGAAATCCAAATATCTTGACCCTCTTGTTATCATTTTCTGATTCATTTATAATCATATTCTTATTGGTAAACTTGTAATTGTCATTTTTGCCATTGATCTACAAAAATTCTTTTCATTGTTCCCATTAATGATCAGCCTCTACTTCCAATATAAGGTGGCAAAAGAAATCTTTTAATCATTGAAATAATTTTATACATCAAATATCTTTTCCATTCGCATCATCCATTTTTCTACCACCAACGAAATTAGGTTCACCATGCTTTTGCTGTGCTACTCTGATTTGATATCCCCGATCAACCTTTTCATCCCACTTAATTAATAAAAAAAACAATTGAAATAGAAGGATCAAATTGCATCATCATCCTAGATTCCTAGAATGCATCAAAAAAAATTTTCACCAATCACTATTGTTCACTTGATCTCAATATATTTTCAACGTCAACATATCAAATATTTTAGTGATCCTCAAACCATGCTCTGATACCACCTCTGTCACGCCCCTCAAATAATATATCGATAATATTATTAAAATTTTCATCACAAACTAATCCAGGATCCAAACTAACATTTGAGGTCACTAAGAAAACATTTAGATCAAAATTTCACCTCTATAATATAAAAATTTATAAACCCTGTGCAGTTCATAAACATCCAACACATCGCTCGATGATTCATAAAATCTGAACCCAACTCACCAAACTAATAACAATAACATAAATTCACAAGTGTAGGAGTTTGTACAATCATAAAACCAACGTTTACCATAAGTTCGTATCGTTACACGAATTAAACTTAACATTCCAGAATCATAAACATGAGAGGTCCTTTAAACTTATACAAAATCCACAAGTTTAGATTCATCGTCAACATTTCATTAGATGCAGCGTGTGCTTATACAATAAAAACATATATACTAATAAAGATCTGCCCAAAATCTTTTAGCTTTTCACTGCCTTAGCCCAATCTAAACATTTAAGCAAGCGACAAGCTATCCTGAAAAATTTATACAACAACGAGGTGGGCATATAAAGCTCAGCAAGTGACTAACATATCCATGTCAAAAGAGGATAATTTACAAAGAGATAAAGTTTCAAAATGCAAGGCAGAATATAAGAATTCGTAGACGTAATATCATTAGGTGTAGAATCACAATTGTCATTTCAATCATACATATTTGGTTCATAACAAATGGGGCATAGAGTAATTGGAGCATATCAGTAACGAATGAAACGTTTTGGAGCATATCAATAACAAATGAAACATATCGGAGCTTATCAATGGCATATGAAATGTTCCGGAGCATATCAATAGCGTATGGAACATTTCGAAGCATATCAACAATGAATGAAACATTTCGGAGCATATAAATAACAAATGAAATATTTTTGAGCCTATCAGTGGCATATGAAATATTCCGGAGTATATCAAGGGTGTGTGGAACATTTCGGAGCATATCAATAACAAATGAAACATATCGGATCTTATCAATGGCATATGAAATGTTACGGAGCATATCAACGGCGTATGGAACATTTCGAAGCATATCAATAATGAATGAAACATTTCGGAGCATATAAATAACAAATGAAATGTTTCGTAGCCTATCAATGGCGTATGAAATGTTCCGGAGCATATCAACAGTGTATGGAACATTTCGGAGCATATCAATAACAAATAAAATATATCGGAGCTTATCAATGGCATATGAAATGTTCCGGAGCATATCAACGGCATATGGAACATTTCGAAGCATATCAACAATGAATGAAACATTTCGGAGCATATAAATAACAACTGAAATGTTTTGGATCTTATCAGTAGTGTATGAAATGTTCCGGAGCATATCAATGGCGTTTGGAACATTTCCGAGCTTATCAATAACAAATACCAAATAGAAGCTAAAACGTCGTCTTTGACGTTGCATTCATATCATTCTTATCCAAAGCATATACAGAAACACATAACCAAAGCTCTGGATATCATATCAAACATATAGAAGGTGTAGTTGGACCACAGACAGAATGTGATTCATCCATTTCTGAATGACTACCAGACACAAGTCTCCCATGTCTGGGAGCTCCATCCACCCATGTCTAGGTGAAGTCAAAGGGGGCCGGCAGAGCATCGCAGGCTCTATGCATAACTCCCTTTACCATTTCTAGCAAAGGTTCACATTATCCCACAACACCAGAGGACAAAAGGGCAGTATGAACAATAAATAGCATATATCGGAAGCACACGCGGAACAACAAACATACATGTGCCTTTACGAGTCAATACGATGCAAGCAATAATCTCTCACAAATGTGTTCAGATTTGGAATGAAATAAAAGCAAGAGTATACACGGATTCCAAGCAATCATATATAGCTCAATTCAAATAAGAAGGTTAGATGAATTCAATATCCAAAGGAATGAAACTAGAATAGGCACATATCGAAAGCAAACGTGGATCAATTGGATATACATGTGCCTATATGTGTCAATGCGATATAGCATAAACATTACACAAAAGGATTCAAGAATGTAAATAATTTATAGAAAAGATCAGACCAAAATTCAAGTACTAATATAAGCCTCAATTGAGCGAAAGGGGCTGAATGGAATATATTTCCAAACGAATGAAACAGAATACGCGAAATCGACCAAAGCTCGATTTCTGACAGAATTCAAGAGGCACATTGAACAAATACTTCAGATTATCAATTATGCTCCAATTCCTTTAAGAAAGCTCCTGTCGAAAGATATATCAATCTATTTTCTGATAAAATAAGTTTCATACGAATCAAGGTTTCCAACAAGGAGTTACCATTGATTTAGTGACCAAAGGTCAAAAACTAAATCACTGTTTTGCATAATCCATAGGGCGGAATCAACAGATAGCAGAATAGGCATTTGAATTCCGAATTCTTCAATCTATATACCAAAAGAAAGGTTTACAAGTCTAATTTCAAATGAAATTAGTTTGGTACAATTCAGAATTTCCAACAGGGAGTTATAGGCATTTTAGTATCAAAAGGTCAGAAATTTTGATCCATGTTCTGCAGCATCTATAGGCTCATTTGAAATAGATGTTTGGGTAAGTATTCAGTGTCCAAAATCTAAAAAATCAGTGTCAAAAGAAATATATAAGTGTCTAATTTCAAACGAACTAGGTACTGCCTAAATCCACATTTGGTGCTAAAAATTATAGCTGAAACAGTGTATAGGGGTCAGTTTACCAAAAAAATTTCAGATCCTTGGTTTTTTGTCCAAAGAGAGAAATATCAGGTTCTAAGCATAAATCTTTCAGAATCAATATACGAACATAGACTAATACTTCTGTAGGATGGGGTTAGAACACTTGCCTTTGAGAATTTTGACCCTAAATGAGAAGATTTGAGCAAGAAACCTCAAAGCCCCAATTTTTTTTTTTTCTTCTTCTTCCCCTTTTTTCTTCTCTTCTTCTTTCTTTCTTTCTCCTGTGCTTCCATGTAGCTGCCTTCTCTAGTTCCTTATGAATGAAGGCAGAGAGGCTTAAACGGTGGGATTTGTATTTTTTGTGTATTTTGCAGTTTAGTCCTTGTATTTATTATATTTACGATTAGGTCCTCAGGGTTTACATATAGGTCCTCATATTTTTTTTTATAACAAATCCTCCAACTCTTATGAATAAGTTCTTAGATTCATACTTTGACTTTTTATCAAATTTAAAATAGATACTTATATGAAAATTCAGAAATGAGGGATGTTACATCGGAGATACTATCGGAACCAACCGAGAGGAAATCGGGGACTTGTCAGAGTTTTCGAAAGTCCGTCGAAGAGATCATTAGAGGTTTGCGAAGATCATTGAGAAGGCTCGGCTACTCGCTGAACTGGCAACAAGATCGGGAGCCTGTTGGGAGTCCGCCGAAAGAAATCCGATGGTGTATCGGAAGATCGCCGGAAAGCTCGGCGGAAGGAAACTCGACATTGCCGGTTATAAGATTTGCTTAGGCCTATGTCTTAACTTCATAGTTTTCATATAATTAGGGTTAGGATTAAGAGTTAATCCTATAATATGGTTAGGGGCCAATTGGGCCCGAATTTGCACTAGTTTGGGCCAAGTTTGGAGCCCAACTAGTGAGCTGGAATAGTCTAGGCGGTGGCACCGCCAGAATGGGCGGTGGCACCACCAAGAACCCGAGGATCGGGCATTGGTATTGCTGGACTAGGTGGTAGCACCGCCCAGCACCCGAGTGGTCGAGCGGTGGCACCGCCGGGCTGGGCGGTGGCACCGCCAGTATACTATCAGTGTCAGACACTGATAGGCAGTGGCACCGCCAGCATCGAGAACCCAAGAGAATTCAAAATTTGGAGCCCAAATTTGAATCCTCTTGGTGCCTATAAATACCCCACAATTCTCAACAGAGAAAAAAACCTTTGAGAAGCAATAGATTGAGATAAAAGCCTTAGTAAAGTCTTTAGCAAATATTGTTTTCAATTACTTGAGTGTTCACCTCCTTCTTTCTCGTTGAAAATTTGCAAGGGTCTGAACCATTGTAAAAGGTTGTAAGAGGGGTATTTGTCCTTCCCCTTCAAAGTGATTTGCTAGTGGAAGTTGGGAGCCTCTTCGAAGAAGGCTTCGCAAGTGGATGTAGGTCATTTTGACCGAACCACTTTAAATTGGTGTGTTCCTTGAATGTGTGAGTTCTTACTTTCCTGAAATTGTTATTTACACTACTACTAGCTTTCGGTTTTCATCTACTCAAGTTACTATCGAAACGAAATCTCCTCGTATTTATGAATTTGTTTTTAAACTTTCAAGTTTTAATCCGCTGCACTAATTCACCCCCCCCCCCCTCTTAGTGCCACTTCGATCCTAACACAATTAATACTAAGCATTAATCATGTTGTCCGGCATGTCATTGGTCTATCGACGCTTCATCCGATTCTTCGGCGCATCGTCCTCTCTTACGGCCTATTGCCCAATCGGCCAATTGACTCCGCAACTCCGATACCCTTGGCACAATATCTGCTCTTCTTGGCCCCATGCCCGAATCCATGGCCTGAAGCGTTCTGTCGATACGTCGACCGATCCTTCGGCCCGACCTCTAATCTTTTGACATATTTTCCTATGGCCCAACATGATTTTTCCTGCTTTAATTGTCTCATCCTGATCGAAGCATCCTGCATCACTCAGAACGCATATTAAAATAAAACACTTATCAATTGGTTTCATCATCAAAATATGAGATTCAATCGAATCATACACTCTCAGTGTCATAAAAGGAATATCTCATGTGTTCTTGTTCAAACAAATCCCTGACTAGGGTCATTCGGATTGAGAGAGAGAGAGAGAGTTCTCCGAGTGAATCTGATTAGAGCGAGACTCGAGTAGAAACCATATGGGTCCGACAATACCATGCTCGGTATATGGTCTCCGGGATATTAGATAGATGAGGGACTATAGGTACGTAGTAACTGAGGACAAATACGTTTAATGGATTGGATTCCCCTGTATCATTTGGGGATTGTGGCGTAGTGGCCTGCCTAATACATCCGTAGTCGATGAGTCGAGTGAATTATTATGAAGATAATAATTCACTAAGCCAAAAGAAGTTCTTATAGGTATGACTCACGGCTCACTCGATATTAGGCCTAGAGGGTCACACACATATGATAGGCATTATGATAAGTAGAGGTTTGTGTTAGGAACAAGTCGGCACTAATAGGGGGGGTGAATTAGTGCAGCGGTAAAAACATCGGTTTAAAAATCTTGTTGCGATTAAACCTGTTTCGGAAGATATTAACTTGAAATCATACGGAAGAGTGTAGTGGATATAAAGCAAGTAAAGAAGGGCAGTTTGCAGTAAATGTAAATTGCAAGAAGCAAATGCAAATCGAGTTATAGTGGTTCGGTCATTGTGACCTAAATCCACTCCATCGATTTCTCTTCCGTCGAGGCCACCGGTATCTATTAAAGATCTTCCTTTAATAGGTGAAGATCAACCTCCTTCTTACATCTCTATTCTCCTTTTGTAAGCTAATCTAAAGAAGTGTGATTTCTTTACTACTAGTGTGGTGTTTCTAGGGTATGTTGTTTCAAAAGATGGAATCATGATGGATCAAAGTAAGGTAGAGGCTATTCTTAGTTGGCCAACACCTGCTTCATTGCATGAAGTTTCCATGGCTTAACTTCATTTTACAGAAGATTTATCAAGGGTTTCAGCTTTATTGTTGCTCCAGTCATCGAATGTCTGAAATGTGATAAATTCAAATGGACTAGTGAAGCTAATGATGCTTTTGAGCTTTTGAGCTTTTGAAAAGAAAAATGACTCAAGCTCCTATATTAGTTCTACCAAATTTTGATAATGTGTTTGAAGTTGAATGTGATGCATCTAATGTGGGAATTGGTGCTGTTTTGAGCCAAGACGGAAAGCCCATTGCATTTTTTAGTGAAAAGCTGAATGATACGAGAAAGAAATACTCTACTTATGATAAAGAGTTTTATGTAATTTATCGAGCTTTGTCTCATTGGAGTCAGTACCTTCTTGCCAAGCCATTTGTTCTATATTCTGATCATGAGGCATTAAAGTTCATTAATCACCAGCACAAGCTAAACGAGAGGCATGCAGCTTGGGTGGAGTTTTTACAATCTTACAACTTGACAATCAAGCACAAATCTGGTGTTCAAAATGTAGTTGCTGATGCATTGAGCAGAAAGCATTCTTTATTATCAACAATGGAAGTCAAAGTGGTTGGATTTGAAACATTCAAAGATCTATATGAGAATGATGTGGATTTCGGCTCGATATGGTAGAATTGTAAATTAGGTTCCTTTCAATAATTTTTTATCTTTGATGGTTTTCTTTTTCGAGCTAATGCTTTATGTGTTCCATCTTGTTCTTTGAGACAAGTAATTCTAGCTCAAGCTCATGGTGGTGTTTTGGGAGGACATTTTGGTAGGGATAAGACTCTAGCTCTTGTTCAATCAAATTTCTACTAGCCTAAAATGTTCAGAGATATGGATAGATATGTGAAGCAATGCCGATTGTGTCATTTGGCAAAAACAAGAACTCAAAATTCTGGTTTGTACACTCCATTGCTAGTTCCAAATGCTCCATGGGAGGATGAGTCTTGATTTCGTTTTGGGACAGCCAAGAACTCAAAGGAATAAGGATTCTATCATGGTTGTTGTTGATAGATTTTCAAAAATGTTATACTTTGTTCCAGGCAATAAATCAAATGATGCATCTCATATTGCTGATTTATATTTTAAGGAGATTGTTATATTGCATGATATTCCAAGAACTATGGTGTATGATAGAGATTCAAAAATTGTTAGTCATTTTTTGAGAACTCTTTGGAGAAAGCTGGGTACTTCTTTGAATTTCAGCAGCTCACATCATCCACAAACCGATGGGCAAACTGAGGTAACAAACAGAAGCTTGGGAAATTTGCTTAGAAGCTATGTTGGCAAGAATATTAAGCAGTGGGATGTCATTCTTCCACAAATTGTGTTTGCCTATAATTGTTCTATGCATCATAGTATTGATAAGAGTCCTTTTGAGGAAGTTTATGGTATTAATCCTACTGGTCCTTTGGACTTAATCCCTCATTCTACAACAAAGCAATTTAGTGGAGATTCTGATGAAAGAGCTAAGCAGATAAGGAAGCTGCATGAGGGTGTGAAAGCAACAATTGAGAAACAAAATGAGAGGTACATGAATGCTGCTAACAAACACAGAAAACATGTGGAGTTTAATGCAGGTGATTTGGTCTGGATTCATTTAAGGAAGGAGAGGTTTCCACTGGGCAAATTTGGAAAACTGAAACCAAATGCTGATGGTCCATTCAAGGTGCTTAAGAAAATTGGCAAAAATGCTTATGAGATTGAGCTACCTAAAGATTACGGAGTATCCCCAACATTTAATGTGGCTAATTTAAGTCATTTTTATAATCATAATGACGAAACAAACACGGACTTGAGGACAAGTCTTTTTCAACCAGGGGAGATTGTTAGAACCCTTGCAGATTATAAACTTGGGGTTGATCTCTTTAGGGGATCGGCCTCCTTGGAACTCTATAGGGGTTGTTTCATGCAATAGTATTTATTTTGGGGTTTAGGTTTTAGAAAGGACTTTAGAAAACTAAGGATATTGGCAAAAGCTATCTTGGAGTGCTCTTTTGAACTATGTATCTCTTGGATGTGTCCTTGAGTGGTGAGTCTTTTGCTTTCAGTTTTGTATCCTTGTTTATTGTCATTATGATGGTGATCTTTATGTATCCCTTTTGATTTTAAACTTGGTGGTGAGCTATTTTTTGTTTTACTGAAGTTTCTTTAAAAGTCTGTTCCTTGCCTTCCGTGACATTTTCTATCTGAACAACTATTCTATTAGTGTTCTTTCGAAATCCATTCTACATTTTTACCCTCCCCGGTATAAGAGGGACTCTATACTTTATAAGGGTTTTCAACTCTAGAAACATAGAGTTTTTGTTCATTTTTACTGCTTCTCCATTCAGGAATAGCTAGGGTATTTATAGACCCCAAATGGATAAAAAAATGGAGCCAAAATTTAAATCCCCTAAAATTTTAGGGTGTAGGCGGTACCACCGCCTGTAGCCTTACACTAGGCGGTACCACTACCCAATTTGGTGGTACCATCGTCTAGAAGATTATGTCTGGGCGGTACCACCTCCTAGAAGATTATGCTTGTACGGTATCATTGCCCAAACTGGCGGTACCACAGCTTGACATAATCTTAGAGACTATGTCATGACTGTTTTACTTGTTTGGTCATTGTTTAGACCTTTCTCATTACCCAATACAGTCCAAACGTGGGCCCAATTGTCCCATAATTAGATTGGCCCAATTCTAATCTCAATTATGTGCGAACTCCGAATTTTAAGATATTTACTAAGCTAAATAAGTCCGTAAGTCTATGTTTCTTTCCGGTGAGCTTCCGATGATCTTCTGGTGAACTTCCGTTGATCTCTCGGTAATATTCCAGTAGACTCCCGGCAAGCTCCTGGACTTCACGATGATCTTCTTGGTGAGTTTCGATGAGCTTCTTCGGTAAGCTCCTAGACTTCTCGGTTAATTCTAGTCGAACTTCCGACGAACGTCCGAACTTTCGATGAACTCTCGAACTCCCAATGAAATCATGTCCTTGACTCCGAAACTTCAATTTACTTTATGCCTTGCTATCATAGTTAATCTTGCACGCATAAAAATCTACTTCGATCTAGATAATTATTACAAATCTTGAATCATGTTTTTTGGCATATCATTGGTTCATCGACGCTTCGTCCGATTATTCGGTGCATAGTCCTCTCTTGTGGCCTATTACCTAATTGGCCAACTGATCTCCACAACTCTGATTTCCTTGGTACAAATTTCGATCTTCTTGGCCCGATGCCCGAACTCATGGCCCAAAGCATTCTGCTAATACGTTAACCGATCTTTCAACTCGACGTCTAATCTTTTAACATGTTTTTCTCTAGCCCAACATGATTCTTCCTGCTTTAAATGTCTCTCCCTGATCGAAGCTTCGTGCATCACTCAAAATTTAGATCAAATCATAAATACTATCAATTGGTTCCATCATCAATTGGTTTCAATAATTCGGATATGAGATATCCACCAGAGCCCCTATCTTATTAGATATACAATAAGCTCCTGAATTATTGGATCATATGGATGATATATAATAAGAGTCAATGAGAGATTATTGGATAGATATCTATTAATCTAAGAGGCTTGGTTAGTTGGATGGAGATCTAGTACTCTATAGAGATCCATTAATCTAAGAAGGCAGAATCCATTAGGGTTATGTTAGAACCCTTGCAGATTCTAAACTTGGGGTTGATCTCTTTAGGGGATCGGCCTCCTTAGAACTCTATAGGGGTTCCTCCCTCCAAGTTGCTACTCAAAGACTGCAGAAAAGATTCATCTATTGCTTATGAAAAGAGATGGAATACATGACTATTTATAGGGCTTCTAAACCTTAACTCCTAAAAGGACTCTTACTTAAGACTCCTACTTCTAACCAACTCCTACTCAAGACTCCTACTTCTAACTAACTCCTAATAGGACTCCTACTGAAGACTCCTATTCTGTTACAACTCCGTATTCTTCTCTAAGAAATAACCTCCTAACCCTAGTCGGCCACTTCACCTCTTTAACAGGGGTCGGCTTAGGTAGGTTTTATATGAATGTCCCTCTCAATTAGGACTCTCCTAGCTAGAGTCCTAACAAACCCGCCCTCTTCAAATCAGCCTTGTCCTCGAGGCTGACGATTCATGAATTTTGGGAATTTGATCTTCAAGTCTTCATAGTTCTCTCAAGTGGCATCTTCTGTTAGTAGGTTTGCACACTGTATTAGCAATTCAGTAGTGGATCGTCATCGTCGAGTCACGATCCGCCGATCAATATTGGCACTTGGCTGAGTCTGAAGTTCTCCTTTGGGCTGTCTCCAAGTACCTATTTACAACTTCCGTCTGGTCGTCAGTTTGTGGGTGATATGTCATACTCCTTTTCAATTCAGTACCCTTATAGTGTAATTCTTTTGAGTCCCAATTGTAATGAGCCATGGGGCTTGGTGCTTCCTCCAATTTTTTAATAATCTTACTAGTCTCTGAATCTTCCTGTCATTCCATCTTAATATCCTAAAGAAAGTCGCTAGTCGGAAGTGAAATGGCCGAAACTTCAACTTGCTTGGGTAGCTACGAAAACGCATCTGCAAGAACATTCTCTTTCTCCTTTTTGTAAGTTATTTCATAATCAAATCCAAGAAGTTTTGTTACCCATTTTTGCTGCTCAAGAGATGATATCTTTCGCTCCAAAAAGTACTTGAGGCTTTTATAGTCAGTTTTAATTTGAAATCGTCGGCCAATCATGTAAGGTCTCCACCTCGTTGCTGCACGCATAATGGCGAGCATCTCCTTATCATATGTTGACTTATTTTGATGGGAGGGAGATAATGCCTTGCTAGTGTATGTGAGTGGTCGACCATCTTGCATGAGAATGGCTCCAATTCCGACTCCAGATGCGTCGGCCTCAATAATGAAGGGTTAGTTGAAATCTGGTAGTGTTAGCACCGGCGTCGTCGTCATGACTGCCTTATGTTTGTCGAAGCCAGCGGAGGCTCTGTCCGGCCATTGGAAGACATCTTTTTTCAGTAAGGAAGTAAGTAGTGCACTAATCTCTCCATAGTTTTTCATGAACTTGCAATAGTAGCCTATTAAACTCAGAAAGCCATGTAGCAATTTTATATTCCTCGGGGTCAACCAGTTTTGCATTGCTCCAATTTTGAAGGGGTCTACTTGTTAGGACTCTAGCTAGGAGAGTCCTAATTGAGAGGGACATTCATGTAAAACCTACCTAAGTCGACCCCTATTAAAGAGGTGAAGTGGTCGGCTAGGGTTATGAGGTTATTTCTTAATGAAGAATAAGGATTTGTATAGGAATATGAGTCTTGAGTATGAGTCCTATTAGGAGTTGGTTAGAAGTAGGAGTCTTGAGTAGGAGAACTATTAGGAGTTGGTTATAAGTAGGAGTCTTAAGTAAGAGTCTTATTATGAGTTAGGGTTTAGAAGCCCTAT
Source organism: Musa acuminata AAA Group (assembly GCF_036884655.1). Lineage (NCBI taxonomy): Eukaryota > Viridiplantae > Streptophyta > Magnoliopsida > Zingiberales > Musaceae > Musa > Musa acuminata. Next base: position 23,232,985 of record NC_088333.1, on the reverse strand, counting down.
AAATAGTCATGTATTCCACCTCTTTTTATAAGCGATAGATGAATCTTTTCTGCAGCCTTTGAGCAGCAACTTGGAGGGAGGAACACCTATAGAGTTCCAAGGAGGCCGATCCCCTAAAGAGATCAACCCCAAGTTTAGAATCTGCAAGGGTTCTAACACCTGGTATTAGAGCAGCGTTTTGGACTCTCGCTGCCCTTCCATAGCCATCCATCATCCCTTCACAACCGCCCGAAGCAATTCCCACAATTGTTTAAGAGATCGTTGCCAAATTCCGTCGTCATCTCCACCACCATGAATCATCTTTTGATCTCCCCGTGAATTGCAACAGGTTCTGATTTTCTACCTTACTGCTACTGCAATTGAGTTATCCTTATTTGAAAATCCTAAAAAAATTATTCCTATTTTGCTGCATAAACTTTTCGTTATAAAGTTTTCATCTCTACGATGTAAGATACATTGCAGAATTCCAACCTTATAGCATCGTCTGTTTGATCTTACTACCGTGTTTTTTCTATCCAAATCTCTACAAAATTTATATGATAACTTTGATATTTCCTAACAGCAGATTTTCTTTGGTTTTGTCAAAAAATTCTCAATATAAACCATTGATATTTTATGTCTAATCTGCTATACTTGAAAATCTGCACTGTAAAATTTTAGCCGCATAGCACTGCTTGTTTGATCTTGATACTACGTTGTTTCTACCCAAATCTCTATGAAATTTTTATGAAAGCTTTGACACTTCCTAACAGTGGATTTACCTTTGGTTTTGTCAAAAAATTCTCAATATAAACTACTAATATTTTACGTCCAATTAGCTATACTTAAAAATCTGTGCTGCAGAAAATTTCAGCCACATATTGTTGCCTTAACCCATCTATTTGCAATCTTTTTTTAATGAAATTTCTTATATACTTCATAGATCATCTTGGCTTCCATCTAAGATTGATCTATTAAGGAATTCATCTCTAAAAACGATTTTGTGTTGCTACAAATTTTCATCGTAAACCGTTGAAATTTTTCGACGAGAATTCTGCTATCGCAACTTGCACCAATTTCGTTGCTATTGTACTGCCGAAATTTTCTTGATTAAATTAGTTATCCTTGCTGTCATATAAACTGTGATTTTGCTATCAATTCCCTCCTCAATTCTCTTATGTTTTTGGTGGAAATTACGTCGAGAAACCGTTGTTTCTTCGACGATAATTCTGCTCTTACAAGACAGCACATACTTGCTGCAACTTCCATTGATTTCTATCAAACCATTGCTACCATCTACCACAGATCCAAAACATTCATCCATAGCCCTAAAACTCCACCAAACCACACCCTCAAACTACACCCAAAATAGCCACAAAACAAGCCTAAACCGTAGCCTACATCCACCAATCTACCAACCCTTTCGACCATCACCTCTCTCAACCAATATATGCCCTTAACCTGACTACAAAAGAGAGATCTTAACATCACAGATTTGGTGGCATATGCTATGGCATCTAAGGAGGTAATCAATGCTAAATTCGAAATCTTGGTGGCACGAATGGAGGATAAGATTCAAACGCTCTTTACTGAACTCAGATTGGGCCGACCACTAAGCCCGAAAAAATCATATCAAGGAGAGAGCTTTGCCCAATCGCACCAGGCCCGAAGAGATGAGTTACAAGGGTGGGGAGGCTCTATGACTGACCCCAACTATCCATACATGAGGGTAAATTTTCCTAGATGGGAAGAAGGAGATCCAATTGGTTGGATCTCACGCGCGGAGTGATATTTTCGGTACCATAAAACCGCAGATGCATCTACGGAGAAAATTACAGCTATACATCTTGAAGGGGATGCTATACAGTGGTTTGACTAGTTTGAACATAGTTATAGAGTCCTTTCATGGTGACAATTCAAAAAAGGATTGCTGATTCGCTTCAAACCAACCGATTACGAGAATATTGACGGACAACTAGCAAAGATCCGAAAAGTTATCTAATCAAACTCATGATTGGTCTCAAAAACATATTTTGAGGACCTTCATTGGGGGCTTGAAGCCGGAGATCTGAGGAGAAGTTAAAGCGCGATAACCGTATACGCTTATGGCAGCCATCTCTTTCGCACGACATCAAGAGGAGCAATTGAACCATGAAGCTTGGAGGACTAGGGTCGCTCCTCAACCAGAAATATTGAAGCCCTCAGCCCCCCCTACTATCGACCAAGTCCCTACACCACAGAGGTTAACAAGAGAAGAGCTTTAGGAACGATATGCGAAGGGGTTATGTTGGCATTGCGACGAGCTATGGAGCCGTGAGCATCGGTGTAATAGAGGGAGACTTCTTATGATTGAACCAGTAGAAGAAGAGGTCATTGAACATCCAGAAGAGAGCATTGAACATAAAGAAGAAGATGCAGAATAAGAGCCACAACCGACCGAAGTTACGGTACATGCACTAGTCGGCTACTCAAACCCGCAAACGATGAAAGTTAGAGGCCTTCTCAAACAACAACCGATCACTGTTTTCATCGACACGGGCAACACTAACAATATCCTAAACAGTAAGGTTGCTATCCGAATGGCATTACCTATCGAGAATCGCTGCAGGTTTGATGTGAAGGTTACCGACAAACGGATTTTGAAGTGTGATCGTAGGTGCCCGCAGGAGAAACTATTGCTGTAGGACCAAGAGATAATTGTAGATTTCTTCCTTCTCCCTCTTGATGATCATGAGGCCATGCCCAGAATTAAATGGTTGATAACATTATGTGATATTTCTTGGAATTTTATGCAACTAATTATGCAATTTTACAGTAAGAAGAAACAGGTGATACTGAACAAGAAACGTGGGGGTGACATGACGATGATTTGCACACAACAAATGAAGAAGGTTTTGCATAAAGTATGTACCGGCTTTTTGGTACAACTTGAGCAGCAAACTAAGGGAGAGCCAACAAAATTTGAAGATCCAAATCTACTTCCTTTACTTGCTGAATTTTCAGATATATTTGACGAACCGCGCCACCTACCTCTTACCCGTCGGCATGATCATTGTATAACGATTCTTCAAGGTAAATCTCCAGCAAATGCTCAGCCATATCAGTATCCACATCTCTAGAAGGATGAAATAGAAAGGATTGTAAAAGAGATACTCAAAACATGAGTTATTCGGCTATGTTACAGCCCCTACTCTTCACCGGTGCTCCTCATACGAAAGAAGGACGGAATATGGCGATTATGTGTTGATTACCAAGCTCTCAATGGCATAACCATCAAGGATAAATACCCTATTCCAGTAGTAGATGAGTTGTTAGATGAAAGAGAGCACAAATCTTCACAAAGTTGGACCTTCGATCCGGGTATCATCAAAAACGAGTATGCGAAGAAGACATACCGAAAACCACCTTTTGAACACACAACAACCACTATGAATTTTTGCTTTCTTCAAAAGAAGGAGGAATATATTAGGCATATCATATCAGAGGAAGGTGTGGCAGTAGACCCCTTCAAAATTGGAGCAATGCAAAACTGGCTGACCTCGAGGAACATAAAATTGCTACATGGCTTTCTGGGTTTAACAGGTTACTACTGCAAGTTCGTGAAAAACTATGGAGAGATCAGTGCACCACTTTCTTCCTTTCTGAATAAAGATATCTTCCAATGCAACTTTATTTACAAGATCATCTCCAAACTATTAGCAGATAGATTGTAAAAGGTAATACACAATATATTTAGTCCAAATCTGGCTGCTTTCATCAAAGAGAGAAGTATACATCATAATATTCTACTTGCTAATGACTTGTTCAGGATTTGCACTCAAAAGTAAAAGGGACAAAAATTTGTTTTAAAGCTAATCTACGAAAAGTCTTTGATTCAGTGAATAGGAACTTTATCTATAAGATGCTCCACGGTATGAACTTCCCTTAGCAATGGGTTAATTGGATTCAATGTTGCTTAGAAACTCCAAAGTTTTCAATACTCTTCAACGGCTCACCTATTGGTTTTTTTGGGAGCAAGAATGGCATCCGACAAGGCGATCCACTCTCTCCATATCTCTTTACACTTGCAATGGAAGGACTTAGCTATATGTTGGAATATGCAGTCTCTGATGGCAGTATTAAGGTACCCCATGCTGGCCCTATTCATATATCATATATAATCTTTGCAGATGATCTTCTTATCTTTCTTCGGACTGATTTAACTTCAGTAAGAAACCTGACCACTATTCTGAATGATTTTGGTATAGTTTCTGACCTTCAATTAAATCATACGAAAAGTAAAGTCTACATTAGCCCTTGCATTGAGGACAAAAATGTTATTACACATACCTGAGGGGTTAGTGAGGGAAATCTGCCAGTTACATATCTTGGTCTTCCACTCATATCCACTGGCATTCACAAAACCCATTGTCAGCCTATCCTGCAAAAAATAAAGAATAGAATTTCCTCTTGAAAAACTAGGCTTCTTTCAAAAGCAGGACGACTTGAACTCATCCGTTCGGTGTTCTACTCTTACTCTTTATATTGGTCTAATGCATTTCTTCTGCCTATTGGACTTCTCCAAGATATTCAACGGTTATTAATAAACTTCTTCTGGATTGACACAAATGATAAGACAATGCATATGGTAAATTGGGACAGCATCTGCAAACCGAAAGATGAAGAAGGGCTAAACCTGATAAATACTAGAGATTGGAATAAAGCATGTTTAGTAAAGCAATTGTGGGACCTTTTACAAACAAATGTTCCTTATGGTCACAATGGGTTTCTGCTATGTATCTTTCAAAGGAATCGATTTGGGAAATTTCAACAAGAACATACCACTCTACAGCTTGGAAGGGAATTTTAAAGGCAAGGAATTGGCTAATCAAACACATTTCTTATGCAATCTCTACTGGAACTAATACTAATATGTGGTACGATCCTTGGGTGAATGGGAAAAGTATATTTCAATTACATGGTGACAGAATATGAAAAGGCCTTGGGGCTCCCAAAGATTGGAAGGTTTCCGAGTTCATTGCTAATGGTACTTGGTGTCTCCCGACTATTATTTCTCCTGAAATGTTATCACTTTGGCCGACTATCACAGCTATTCCAATCAGGAACAACCCTTCAGATGTACTTATTTAGCTTAATGACAATGGTAAATTTAGTGCCACATCCGCATGGAATCAAATTAGGCAAAGAAATAAAAGTGGTCCCCTAGCAGTTGGACATGGGATCGACCGGGATCACAGAGACATTCCTTTTGTACATGGCAGGCCCTTCTGAATAAACTACTTACAATAGACAATATGAAAAGAAGAGGTATCCATCATGTTAACCGATGCTCCCTTTGCATGCAATAAGAAGAAACTGTTGACCATCTCTATTTTGCTTGTGACTATACTAAATAGATATGGAAGGAGATTCTTCAGCGATTCGAACTCAATAGAATGCCGCAACCAAACTTGCATCAAGAATTAGCTAACCTCATGCAATGTTTTTCAAGAAAAGGGCCTCTTACACAATTGACAAAGGTTATATTCAGATGCGCTATTTGGTGGATGTGGAAGGAAAGATGTAGCAGAATCTTTGAGTGTCAACACACAAACAATGCTCAGCTCTTGACAGAGATTATTAGAGACTCAAGATCATGTCTGGAAAACGATCTCAAAATGGAGCACCTTACATAGAGAGAAAAAGATATTTTTATCAAATTCAATTTTGCTATTAACTAAAGATCTTGTGCATGATATCAAAAGCAATACCCATAGTAAATCTTGGCATATCTGAACTTGAAATTTTATTTTTTGGCCACAGTTAAGAGTTATAGTCTACAGCATATGTAGTCATAACTACCGCATGAGTACTCTACGAGTTACCTAGCTTCATCTATAACTTGTATAGACAAAGCTATTTGTAGTAACTTTACACAAAATCAATTTACTTTTACTTATAAAAAAAAAAACCTCCAGCAAATACTCAGCCATATCAATATCTACATCTCCAGAAGAATGAAATAGAAATGATTGTAAAAAATATTCTCGAAACAGGAGTTATTCGGCAACTTGCAACCTCTACTCTTCACCGGTGCTACTTGTATGCAAGAAGGATGGAACATGTGGAATATGCGTTGATTACCGAGCTCTCAATGGCATAACCATCAAGGACAAATATCTTATTCCAATAGTAGATGAATTGCTAGTTGAAAGGGAGCACAAATCACACAAAGCTGGACCTTTGATCCGGGTATAATCAAATATGAGTGTGCGAAGAAGACATATCGAAAACCACCTTTTGAACACACAACAACTACTACGAATTTTTGCTTTCTTCAACGGAAGGTGGAATATCTTGGGCATATCATATCAGAGGAAGGTGTGATGGTGGACCCCTTCAAAATTGAAACAATGCAAAACTAGCATACCCCGAGGAATATTAAATTGCTACATTGCTTTATGGGTTTAACAAGCTACTACCATAAGTTCGTGAAAAACTATGGAAAGATCAATGCACCACATACTTTCTTACTGGAAAAAGATGTCTTCCAATGGTTGGACAGACCCTCCGCTGCCTTCAACAAACTTAAGGCAGCCATGACGATGACGCCGGTGCTAACACTATCAGATTTCAACCGACCCTTCATTATTCAGGCCGACGCATCTGGAGTCGGAATTGGAGTCATTCTCATGCAAGATGGTCGACAACTTGCATACACTAGCTAGGCATTATCTCCCTCCCATCAAAATAAGTTAACATATGATAAGGAGATGCTCGCCATTGTGCGCGCAGCAACGAGGTGGAGACCCTACTCGATTAGTCGACGATTTCAGGTTAAAACCGACTATAAAAGCCTCAAGTACTTTTTGGAGCGAAATATATCATCCCTTGAGCAGCAAAAATGGGTAACAAAACTTCTTGGATTTGATTAAGAAATAACTTACAAAAAGAGGAAAGAGAATGTTCTTGTAGATGCACTTTCGCAACTACACGAGCAAGCTTAAGTTTTGGCCATTTCACTTCCGACCAGCAACTTCCTTGGGGATATTAAGATGGACTGGCAAGAAGATTCAGAGACTAGTAAGATTATAAAGAAATTGGAGGGAGCACCAAGCTCCGTGGCTCATTACAAATGGGACTCAAAAGAATTACACTATATGGGACGCATTTGTTAGAACCATTGTAGATTCTAAACTTAGGGTTTATCTCTTTAGGGGATCGACCTCCTTGGAACACTATAGGGGTTCCTCCCTCCAAGTTGTTGCTCAAAGGCTATAGAAAAGATTCATCTCTTGCTTATGAAAAGAGAAGGAATACATAGCTATTTATAGAGCTTCTAAACCCTAACTCATAATAGGACTACTACTTAAGACTCTTACTTCTAACCAACTCCTAATAGGACACCTACTCAAGACTCCTATTCCCTTACAACTCCTAATTCTTCTCTAAGAAAAAACCTCCTACATGAATTTCCCTCTCAATTAGGACTCTCCTAGCTAGAGTCCTAACAGGATGTCCCTCTCAATTAGGACTCTCCTAGCTAGAGTCCTAATAGAGTCCTAACAGAATGTCCCTCTCAATTAGGACTCTCTTGGCTAGAGTCCTAACAGACCTGTCCTCTTCAAATCAGCGTTGTCCTCAAGGCTGAGATTTCATGAACTCGGGGAACCGGGTCTTTAGCTCCTCATATGGTTCCCACGTGGCGTCTTCAAGTGGTAGATTATTCCAATGCACTAGTACTTCAGTAGAGGGATGTCGGCGACGCATCATGATCCTACAATCGAGGATGGCTTGTGGTTGGGCTTGAATAACTCCATCCTAAGTTGTGTTGGGCAGTTGGATCTGGGGTGACTCGTGTTCTCCCAACTTGGGCTTTAGGCATGATACGTGTAAGACAGGGTGAATTTTGGCATCTTCAGGTAATTTAAGTCTATACGCTACGGTTCCAATATGCTCTGTGATCTGATAGGGCCCAAAAAAATGTGGGGATAGCTTCATGTAGGCTCGAGTGTTGATAGAGAGTTGCTTGTATGCTTGTAGGCGAAGATAAACCCAATCTCCCACTAAAAATTCTCTTTCACTTCGTCGTGTGTCGGCTTGCTGCTTCATTCTGGCTTGAGCGGTAGAGAGATTATCTTTTAACAGTTGTAAGAGTTTGTCCCTATCAATCAATTCTTGGTCAACCTGATCTACCTTGGCCGAGCCAATTACATACTTTGGAATCACAAGGGCTGGTCGACCATACAATTATTCAAAAGGGGCACATTTTGTAGATGAATGATATGTAGTATTATACCACCAATCGGCCCAGGAAAGCCATTTCGTCCACTCTTTTAGTCGGTCACTAGTGAAACACCAGAGGTACGTCTCGAAGCACCTATTTACCACCTCTGTTTGGTCGTCAGTTTGTGGATGATACGCTATGCTCATCTTAAGTTTGGTGCCTTGTAACTGAAATAACTCGGTCCAAAATTTACTAGTGAAGATCCTATCACAATCACTTACGATGGACCTTGGCATCCCATGCAGTTTAACAATATTTTCTATGAAAATCTGGGCAATACTAGTAGCAGTGTAGGGATTTCTCGTAGCACAAAAATGAGCATATTTCGTAAGTCGATCAACCACTACGAGAATCGTGCTTTTACCTTTTGAAGATGGCAGCCCTTCAATGAAGTCCATGGAGATGTCAGTCCACACTGAGTCTGGTATGGGTAGTGGTTGTAGCTTCCCTGGATTTGCCATAGTTTCACCCTCGTGCTGTTTACATACATCCCATTGTGCCACATATTCAACAATAATTTTTTTCATCCCTCTCCAATAAAAAATTGGCTTCACTCTTTTGTAGGTTCTTATAAATCCAGAGTGCCCTGCTGAAGGCATGGAGTGCATTTCATGCAAGATGATTGCGATGCAAGGGGAGTCAAGTATAAGCACAATGCGACCTTTGTAGCGTAGATCCCTTGAATCCCAAGTGTAGTGGGCTATTGCACTTGGATCCTCCACCAATTTTTTTATGATGTTGCTGATCTCTGGATCCTACTTCCATTCTTCCCTAATGTCCTCGAGGAGACCGGTGGTAGGAAGGGAGATGGCTGAAACCTTAGCTTGATCAGGTAGCCGTGAGAGTGCATCTACAACAACGTTTTTTTCCCCTTTTTGTAAATAATTTCATAATCAAATCCAAGAAGTTTGGTTACCCATTTTTGCTGCACAGGGGATGATATCTTTCACTCCAAAAAGTACTTGAGGCTTTTATGGTCAATTTTAATTTGAAATCGCCGGCCGATCAGGTAGGGTCTCCACCTCGTTACTGCATGTACAATGGCAAGCATCTCCTTATCATATACTAACATGTTTTGATGGGAGGGAGATAATGTCTTGCTAGTATATGCGAGTGGTCGACCATTTTGCATGAGAACGACTCTAATTCCGACTCCAGATGTGTCGGCCTCAATGATGAAGGGTTTATTGAAATCTGGTAGCGCAAGCACCGGCGTCGTTGTCATGGCTGCTTTAAGTTTATCAAATGTAGCAGAGGCTTTGTCCGACCATTGGAAATCATCTTTTTTCAGTAAAGAAGTGAGTGGTGCACTGATCTTCACATAGTCCTTAATAAATTTTCGGTAGTAGCCCGTTAGTCCAAGGAACCTCCGTAGTAATTTCACGTTTGTAGGTTTCGGCCAGCCTTGCATTGCCTCAATTTTTGTTGGGTCTATTGCCACTCCTTCTTTTGATATTATATGCCCAAGGTACTCTACTTTTTGCTGGAGAAAGCTGCACTTTGGTTGCTTAACAAAAAGAGTATTCTTCCGAAGGATCGTCAAAACAATCCATAAATTCTGAAAGTGAGTCTCAAGAGAAGGGCTGTAAATGAGATTATCATCGAAAAATACCAGCATAAATTTACGAAGAAAGCTCCAAAAAATATCGTTCATGAGACTTTGAAAGGTTGAAAGAGCATTAGTGAGTCCAAAAGGTATTACCAAGAATTCATAATGGCTATCATGTGTGCGAAATGCAGTTTTTGGAATGTCATCGTTACATACCCGAATTTGGTGGTAACCGGATCGGAGATCCAACTTCGTGAAGACTAGAGCTCCTTTCAATTCATCAAGAAGTTCATCCACCACTGGTATTGGGTACTTATTCGTGACGGTGATGTCATTTAAAGCTCGGTAGTTGATGCACATCCGCCAAGTTCTATCCTTCTTGCGAACAAGTAGCACTGGTGACGAATAGGGTCTGCAACTTAGCCGAATCACCCCTATTTCATGCATCTCCTTTATGATCTTTTCAAATTCATCTTTCTAGAGGTGAGGATATCGGTATGGTCGAGTGTTCGCTGGTGGCTTGCTCGGAAGGATTGGAATTCGATGGTCATGTTGCCGAGAAGGAGGAAGACCGCGCGGTTCAGCAAATATGTCGACAAATTCAGTAAGCAATTGGGCAAGATTTTGATCTTCAATTTCTATTTTCTTCTCTTTTGGTTGTGGCTGGAGATGCATCAAAAAGCCACCATTTACCTTGTGCAAAACTTTCTCCATTCGTTGGGTCGAAACAAGGGTAACTGTAATATCCCATTAGTCCCACATCGGAAGTGGGGAATGTGTGTGATTAGCTTATAAGGGCCTGATGAGTGTACTATGTAACCTCCCGCTTAAGCATTTTGGTCCGCCGTTGAGGACCAAAATGGAGTAATTGGCTAGTTAACTCATCAGTCCCGGGTCGTGACATTTGGTATCAGAGCCGACCTAGCATTAGGGCAGGGTGAGAGGGCTGCAGTAGGAAAGGGCTACCCGTGGATGGAGTCAGAGAACTCATCACGGCGTGGAGCCACCACTGAGTTAAACCTCACATGCACTATGCTAGGGTTCGATCTGGGATATGTTGGGCCTTGACGAGGACGTCAAGCTAATTGAGTTGGGGATAGTGTAATATCCCATTAATCCCACATCGGAAGTGGGGAATGTGTATGATTAGCTTATAAGGGCCTCATGAGTCTATTACGTAACCACCCGCTTAAGCATTTTGGTCCGCCGTTGAGGACCGGAATGGAGTTATTGGCCACTTAGCTCATCAGTCCTGGGTCGTGACATTTGGTATCAGAGCCGACTGCAGTAGGAAAGGGGTACCCGTGGATGGAGTCAGAGAACTCATCACGGCGTGGAGCCGCCACCACTGAGTTAAACCTCACATGCACTATGCTAGGGTTTGATCTGGGATATGTTGGGCCTTGACGAGGACGTCAAGCTAATTGAGTTGGGGATAGTGTAATATCCCATTAGTCCCACATCGGAAGTGGGGAATGTGTATGATTAGCTTATAAGGGCCTGATGAGTCTACTACGTAACCACCCGCTTAAGCATTTTGGTCCGCCGTTGAGGACCGGAAAGGGGTACCTGTGGATGGAGTCAGAGAACTCATCACGGCGTGGAGCCACCACTGAGTTAAACCTCACATGCACTATGCTAGGGTTTGATCTGGGATGTGTTGGGCCTTGACGAGGACGTCAATCTAATTGAGTTGGGGATAGTGTAATATCCCATTAGTCCCACATCGGAAGTGGGGAATGTGTAATATCCCATTAGTCCCACCCGCTTAAGCATTTTGGTCCGCCGTTGAGGACCGGAATGGAGTTATTGGCCACTTAGCTCATCAGTCCTGGGTCGTGACATTTGGTATCAGAGCCGACCTAGCATTAGGGCAGGGTGAGAGGGCTGCAGTAGGAAAGGGGTACCCGTGCGGATAGTGTAATATCCCATTAGTCCCACATCGGAAGTGGGGAATGTGTAATATCCCATTAGTCCCACCCGCTTAAGCATTTTGGTCCGCCGTTGAGGACCGGAATGGAGTTATTGGCCACTTAGCTCATCAGTCCTGGGTCGTGACATTTGGTATCAGAGCCGACCTCACATGCACTATGCTAGGGTTTGATCTGGGATATGTTGGGCCTTGACGAGGACGTCAAGCTAATTGAGTTGGGGATAGTGTAATATCCCATTAGTCCCACATCGGAAGTGGGGAATGTGTAATATCCCATTAGTCCCACCCGCTTAAGCATTTTGGTCCGCCGTTGAGGACCGGAATGGAGTTATTGGCCACTTAGCTCATCAGTCCTGGGTCGTGACATTTGGTATCAGAGCCGACCTAGCATTAGGGCAGGGTGAGAGGGCTGCAGTAGGAAAGGGGTACCCGTGGATGGAGTCAGAGAACTCATCACGGCGTGGAGCCACCACTGTGTTAAACCTCACATGCACTATGCTAGGGTTTGATCTGGGATATGTTGGGCCTTGACGAGGACGTCAAGCTAATTGAGTTGGGGATAGTGTAATATCCCATTAGTCCCACATCGGAAGTGGGGAATGTGTATGATTAGCTTATAAGGGCCTGATGAGTCTACTACGTAACCACCCGCTTAAGCATTTTGGTCCGCCGTTGAGGACCGGAATGGAGTTATTGGCCACTTAGCTCATCAGTCCTGGGTCGTGACATTTGGTATCAGAGCCGACCTAGCATTTGGGCAGGGTGAGAGGGCTGCAGTAGGAAAGGGCTACCCGTGGATGGAGTCAGAGAACTCATCACGGCGTGGAGCCACCACTGAGTTAAACCTCACATCGGAAGTGGGGAATGTTATCAGAGCCGACCTAGCATTTGGGCAGGGTGAGAGGGCTGCAGTAGGAAAGGGCTACCCGTGGATGGAGTCAGAGAACTCATCACGGCGTGGAGCCACCACTGAGTTAAACCTCACATCGGAAGTGGGGAATGTGTATGATTAGCTTATAAAGGCCTTATGAGTCTACTACGTAACCACCCGCTTAAGCATTTTGGTCCGCCGTTGAGGACCGGAATGGAGTTAATGGCCACTTAGCTCATCAGTCCTGGGTCGTGACATTTGGTATCAGAGCCGACCTAGCATTAGGGCAGGGTGAGAGGGCTGCAGTAGGAAAGGGCTACCCGTGGATGGAGTCAGAGAACTCATCACGGCGTGGAGCCACCACTGAGTTAAACCTCACATGCACTATGCTAGGGTTCGATCTGGGATATGTTGGGCCTTGACGAGGACGTCAAGCTAATTGAGTTGGGGATAGTGTAATATCCCATGAGTCCCACATCGGAAGTCGGGAATGTGTATGATTAGCTTATAAGGACCTGATGAGTCTACTACGTAACCACCCGCTTAAGCATTTTGGTCCGCCGTTGAGGACCGGAATAGAGTTATTGGCTAGTTAACTCATTAGTCCCGAGTCTATCACGCCCCTCAAAATATCCATGATTTTTAAAATTTTCATCACAGACCAATCCAGGATCCAAACTAACTTTTGAGGATACTGAAAAACATTCAATCAAATTCACATCCATAAAACCTGTGCATTTTAAAATCATATATCACATCACTCGATAATTCACATTTATGGCAACCCAAGCCAACATGACAAACATGAACAACATTTATAAATCCATAAGCTAAATAAATTATACAATCAGAACACCAACTATTCACCACAAGTTCATTTCGTCATAAATTATACTTAACATTCCGAAATTCCAAATAAGAGAGATCTTCTAACACTTTTACATAGTATATCCGTTTCGATCATCAGAACAATTCATTACATACAAAATATGCTTATACAACAATAGCATAACAACCAACAAGACTTGCCCATAATTCTAAATAGCTATCCACTGCCTCAGCCCAAATCAAACATCTCGAAGAGTGGCACGCTCAGCAAGTGACAACGGAGTGAGCCAAAAACGGCTCAGCAAGTGACAAAACATATTCAGAATAAAAGGAACGGTTTCAAACGAGTAAGGTATCATAATGTAAGGCAGAATACAAGAATTCTCAAGGATACCATCTCATTAGATACAAAATCATATGTATCATGACATTCAAAACATATTTGATTCATAACAAATGGAGCATAGAGTAATCGGAGCATATCAATGGCAGATAGGACATTTCAGGACATATCAGTTCATAGCAAATGGAGCACAGAGTAATTGGAGCATATCAATGGCAGATAGGACATTTCAGAACATATCAGTTCATAGCAAATGGAGCATAGAGTAATTGGAGCATACCAATGGCAGATAGGACATTTCAGAACATATCAGTTCATAGCAAATGGAGCACAGAGTAATTGGAGCATATCAATGGCAGATAGGACATTTCAGAACATATCAGTTCATAGCAAATGGAGCACAGAGTAATTGGAGCATACCAATGGCATATGAAATGTTCCGGAGCATATCAACGACATATGGAACATTTCGAAACATATCAACAGTGGATGAAACATTTCAGAGCATATCAATAACAAATACCGTATAGAAGCTCAAACGTCGTCTTTGACGTTGCAAACATATCAATCTTATCCAAAGCATGTACAAAAACACATAACCAAAGCTTTGGATATCATATCAAACATACAAAAGGTGTAGTGGGATCTTAGTCAGAATGTGATTCATCCATTTCTGAATGACCACCTGACAAAAATCTCTCACGTTTGGGAGCTCCATCCACCCACGTCTAGGTGAAGTCAAAGGGGGCCGGTAGAGCATCGCAGGCTCTAATCACATACCCACATAGCGGGCAACAAGCGCATACCCTTTACCATTTCTGGCAAAGGTCCAGAATATCCCACATAACGGGACCCCACATAGCGGGCAAATAGCGCATACTCTTTACCATTTCTGGCAAAGGTCCAGACAATCCCACACACCAGAGTACAAAAGGGCAGTTTCAACAATAAGTAGCATATATCGGAAGCACACGCGGAACAACGAAACGTGCATGTGCCTTTTCGAGACAATACGAAACAAAGAACATATCTCTCACAAATATATTCAGATTTGGAATGAAAATAAAAGCAAGAGTATACACGGATTTCAAACAATCATATATAACTCAATTCAAATAAGAAGGTTAGATGAATTCGATATCCAAAGAAATGAAACTAGAATAGGCACACATCGAAAGCAAATGCAGAACAATGAGTTATACATGTGCCTATAGGAGTCAATACGATATAGCTTAAACGTTACACAATAGTTTTCAAGAATGCAAATAACTTTAAGGACAAGAGCATACAAGAATTCAGAGCAGTATTATAAAGCTCAATTGAATAAGAAAGCTAAAGGATATCAATTTCCAAAGGAATGAAACCAGAATATTAGAAATCGACCAAAGCTCGATTTCTGGCAGAATACAAGAGGCACATTGAACAAATGATTCAAACTATCAATCGTGCTCCAATTGACTCAGAAATATATCATTGGATTATACTTTCAGATAAGACAGGCTTCATATGAATTGAACTGTCCAATAGAGAGAGTTACAAATAATTTGGTAAACAAGGGTCGTAGAACAAAATCTCTGTTTGACAGAATTCATAATGTCAGATTCAACAGATAACTGGGCAGGTGTTTGGATTCCAAATCTTTCAATCCATATATCAAAAGAAAGATCTACGAGTCTAGTTTCCAATGAAATAAGCTTTGAATAAATCAACCTTTGCAACAGGGACTTATAAGCAGTTCAGTATCAAAAGGTCAGAAATTACGATCCCTGTTTCGCAAAATCAGTAAGCTCATTTGAAACAGAAGTTTGGGCAGACAAACTTACTCCAAATTCTTAAAATAAGCTATCAAAACAAAGGTTTATGAGTCAATATTCTGATCAAATAAGTTTTGTCCAAATTAGAGGTCAATACATGAAGTTATAATCATAACAAGGACGAAAGGTCAGAATCTCAGAAGTTGCACAGAATCGGATCGATATGTCTAAACAAGAGATATATCAAATGCAAGGCTAGAACAATTCAAGTTCCACATATTAAAATCAAATGTAGAGATCAAATTACAGTAAGGAAAGATCAGAATACTTGCAATAGGAAAGATTAGAACAATTACAGGAGGAACGAATCGGGAACTTGCAATAAGAAATATCAAAGCAATTATAGGAGAAATGATCAGGGAACTTGCCTTTCAAAGATTTCGATCCGAAGATCCAAAGAAGGTGCTAGCCCAAATCCTTCTACTTTTCCTCCTCGTCCTCTCTCTGTTTCGTTTTGTGCTCCCGTTTTCTTCCTTTCTTCGCAACTACACCACGTGTCGAACATCGAGGCACAATCACCTACTCTCTCTTACTCTCATTCCTTCTTTTTCTTTCCCAAACGCAGCTGCCACAACCACCGCCGTTGCCGCTGCCACAATCGCAGCCCCTTCCACCGCACTACCTTCCTTCCTCCCTTCTCTCGCAGACAATAACTGCTGCATACGCAGTCGCTGCCGCTGCGGCCGCAATCCCGTCCGCAGCCCCTTTTTCCCCCTTTTCTTTTCTTTTCTTTTCTTCTCCTCTTCCTCTCTTCTTCCCTTTTCCTTTCTCTTCTTTCCCAACTACACGGTTGGAGTCGCAGCCTCAGCCGCGGTCACAACCTCTTCTTCCTCCCCTGCTCATCTTCCTCAGCCGCGGTCACAACCTCTTCTTCCTCCCCTGCTCATCTTCCTCTCCTTCTTCTCTTCCGGTCACAACCTCTTCTTCCTCCCCTGCTCATCTTCCTCTCCTTCTTCTCTTCCAACTGCAGCTGCCATCGCAGCAGCCGCAGCCCCTTCTCTTCCCCTTCTCTTCTTCCTCCCCTTCCCTTCTTCCTTCCTCTTCCTCTTTCCCTGCCACAACTGCAGCTACTTCTTTCCCTTCTCCTCTTCCTCCTCCTTCCTTTCTTCTTCTCTTCTTCTCCTTCCTCCCCTTCTTCCTTCCTCTTCCTCTTTCCCTGCCACAACTGCAGCTACTTCTTTCCCTTCTCCTCTTCCTCCTCCTTCCTTTCTTCTTCTCTTCTTCTCCTTCCTCCCCTTCTTCCTTCCTCTTCCTCTTTCCCTGCCACAACTGCAGCAACACCTCCTTTCCTCTGTTTCCTCCCACAGGAAACAGAGGCGGCTTCTTCCTCCCCTGCTCATCTTCCTCTCCTTCTTCTCTTCCAACTGCAGCTGCCATCGCAGCAGCCACAGCCCCTTCTCTTCCCCTTCTCTTCTTCCTCCCCTTCCCTTCTTCCTTCCTCTTCCTCTTTCCCTGCCACAACTGCAGCTACTTCTTTCCCTTCTCCTCTTCCTCCTCCTTCCTCCCCTTCTTCTCCCCGACGAACAGCGCCTCTGTTTCCTCTCTGTTTCCTGTGACAGAGCTGCCATCGCAGCAGCCGCAGCCCCTTCTCTTCCCCTTCTCTTCTTCCTCCCCTTCCCTTCTTCCTTCCTCTTCCTCTTTCCCTGCCACAACTGCACTTCTCTTCCCCTTCTCTTCTTCCTCCCCTTCCCTTCTTCCTTCCTCTTCCTCTTTCCCTGCCACAACTGCAGCTACTTCTTTCCCTTCTCCTCTTCCTCCTCCTTCCTCCCCTTCTTCTCCCCGACGAACAGCACCTCCTTTCCTCTGTTTCCTCCCACAGGAAACAGAGAGGAAACAGAGGCGGCCTCACAACCTCTTCTCCTGCTTCCTCTTCCTCTTCTTCTATCCTTCTTCTTCTCCTCTGTTTCCACCTGCAGGAAACAGAGGTGCTGCAGCTATCCTCCTCTCTTCTTCTTCTTCTTCCCTTCTCCTCCCCAATGCCCCACACATCCTCTCCTTTGTTTCCACCTGTGGGAAACAGAGGCTATCCTCCTCTCTTCTTCTTCTTCTTCCCTTCTCCTCCCCAATGCCCCACACATCCTCTCCTCTGTTTCCACCTGTGGGAAACAGAGGTGCAGCAGCCCTAGCTGTTGCTGCTGCCTCTCCCTCTCCTCTCCATCTTCCCTGTCTTCTTCTTCTTCTTCTTTTCTTCCCTTCTCCCTCTACTTCTCTTCATCTTCATCTTCTCCCCACGCCCCACCGCTTCTCTCTGTTTCTCTCTTCTTCTGATGTGGGACTAATGTCACGACCCGGGACAGATGAGTTAACTAGCCAATAACTCCATTTTGGTCCTCAACGACGGACCAAAATGCTTAAGCGGGAGGTTACGTAGTACACTCATTTGGCCCTTATAAGCTAATCATACACAATCCCCACTTCCGATGTGGGACTAATGTCACGACCCGAGACTGATGAGTTAACTGGCCAATAACTCCATTTTGGTCCTCAACGACGGACCAAAATGCTTAAGCGGGAGGTTACGTAGTACACTCATCAGGTCCTTATGAGCTAATCATATACATTCTCAACTTCCGATGTGGAACTAACGGGATATTACACTATCCCCAACTCAAGATCGAACCCTAGCATAGTGCATGTGAGGTTTAACTCCGTGGTGGCTCTACGCCGTGATGAGTTCTCTGACTCCATCCACGGGTAGCCCTTTCCTACTGCAGCCCTCTCACCCTGCCCTAAAGCTAGGTCGGCTCTGATACCAAATGTCACGACCCGGGACTGATGAGTTAACTGGCCAATAACTCCATTTTGGTCCTCAACGGCGGACCAAAATGCTTAAGCGGGAGGTTTCGTAGTACACTTATCAGGCCCTTATAAGCTAATCATACACATTCTCCACTTCCGATTTGGGACTAATAGGATGTTACACTATCCCCAACTAAATTAGCTTGACGTCCTCGTCAAGGCCCGACATATCCTAGATCGAACCCTAGCAGAGTGCATGTGAGGTTTAACTCATTGGTGGCTCTACGCCGTGATGAGTTCACTGACTCCATCCACGGGTAGCCCTTTCCTACTGCAGCCCTCTCACCCTGCCCTAAAGCTAGGTCGGCTCTGATACTAAATGTCACGACCCGGGACTGATGAGTTAACTAGCCAATAACTCCATTTTGGTCCTCAACGCAGGACCAAAATGCTTAAGCGGGAGGTTTCGTAGTACACTTATCAGGCCCTTATAAGCTAATCATACACATTCTCCACTTCCGATTTGGGACTAATAGGATGTTACACTATCCCCAACTCAATTAGCTTGACGTCCTCGTCAAGGCCCGACATATCCCAGATCGAACCCTAGCATAGTGCATGTGAGGTTTAACTCAATGGTGGCTCCACGCCGTGATGAGTTCTCTTACTCCATCCACGGGTTGCCCTTTCCTACTGCAGCCCTCTCACCATGCCCTAATGTTAGGTCAGCTCTTATACCAAATGTCAGGACCCGGGAATAATGAGTTAACTGGCCAATAACTCCATTTTGGTCCTCAATGGCAGACCAAAATGCTTAAGCAGGAGGTTACGTAGTACACTCATCAGGACCTTGTAAGCTAATTATGCATATTCTCCACTTCCGATAACTCTATTTTGGTCCTCAACGGCGGACCAAAATGCTTAAGCGGGAGGTTACGTAGTACACTCATCAGGCCCTTATAAGCTAATTATACACATTCTCCACTTCCGATAACTCCATTTTGGTCCTCAACGGCGGACAAAAATGCTTAAGTGGGAGATTTCGTAGTACACTCATCAGGCCCTTATAAGCTAATCATACACATTCTCCACTTCCGATTTGGGACTAATAGGATGTTACACTATCCCCAACTCAATTAGCTTGACGTCCTCGTCAAGGCCTGACATATCCCAGATCGAACCCTAGCATAGTGCATGTGAGGTTTAACTCAGTGGTGGCTCCACGCCGTGATGAGTTCTCTTACTCCATCCACGGGTAGCCCTTTCCTACTGCAACCCTCTCACCCTACCCTAATGCTAGGTCAGCTCTTATAACAAATGTCAGGTTCCGGGACTATTGAGTTAACTGGCCAATAACTCCATTTTGGTCCTCAATGGTGGACCAAAATGCTTAAGCGGGAGGTTACGTAGTACACTCATCAGTCCCTTATAAGCTGATTATACACATTCTCCACTTCCGATAACTCTATTTTGGTCCTCAACGACGGACCAAAATGCTTAAGCGGGAGGTTACGTAGTACACTCATCAGGCCCTTATAAGCTAATTATACACATTCTCCACTTTCGATAAGTCCATTTTGGTCCTCAACGGCGGACCAAAATGTTTAAGCGGGAGGTTTTGTAGTACACTCATCAGGACCTTATAATCTAATCATACACATTCTCCACTTCCGATTTGGGACTAATAGGATGTTACACTATCCCCAACTCAATTAGCTTGACGTCCTCGTCAAGGCCCGACATATCCCAGATCGAACCGTAGCATTGTGCATGTGAGGTTTAACTCAGTGGTGGCTCCACACCGTGATGACTTCTCTTACTCCATCCATGGGTAGCCCTTTCCTACTGCAACCCTCTCACCCTACCCTAATGCTAGGTCAGCTCTTATACCAAATGTCATGACCCAGGACTAATGAGTTAACTGGCCAATAAATCCATTTTGGTCCACAATGGCGGACCAAAATGCTTAAGCGGGAGGTTACGTAGTACACTCATCAGGCCCTTATAAGCTAATTAAACACATTCTCCACATCCGATAACTCCATTTTGGTCCTCAACGGTGGACCTAAATGCTTAAGCGGGAGGTTACGTAGTACACTCATCAGGCCCTTATAAGCTAATCATACACATTCCCCACTTCCGATGTGGGACTAATGGGATATTACATTATCCCAAACCCAATTAGCTTGACGTCCTCGTCAAGGTCGAACATAACCTAGATCGAACCCTAGCATAGTGCATGTGAGGTTCAACTCAGTGGTGGCTCCACGCCGTGATGAGTTCTTTGACTCCATCCATGGGGAGCCCTTTCCTACTGCAGCCCTCACACCCTACCCTAATGCTAGGTCGGCTCTGATACCAAATGTCACGACCAGGAACTGATCAATTAACTGGCCAATAACTCCATTTTGGTCCTCAACGAGGGACCAAAATGCTTAAGCGGGAGGTTACGTAGTACACTCATCAGGCCCTACCCTAATGCTAGGTCGGCTCTGATACCAAATGTCACGACCAGGAACTGATCAGTTAACTGGCCAATAACTCCATTTTGGTCCTCAACGAGGGACCAAAATGCTTAAGCGGGAGGTTACGTAGTACACTCATCAGGCCCTTATAAGCTAATCATACACATTCCCCACTTCCGATGTGGGACTAATGGGATATTACATTATCCCGAACCCAATTAGCTTGGCGTCCTCGTCAAGGTTGAACATAACCTAGATCGAACCCTAGCATAGTGCATGTGAGGTTTAACTCAGGGGTGGCTCCATGCCGTGATGAGTTCTTTGACTCCATCCATGGGGAGCCCTTTCCTACTGCAGCCTTCTCACCCTACCCTAATGCTAGGTCGGCTCTGATATCAAATGTCACGACCATGAACTGATCAGTTAACTGGCCAATAACTCCATTTTGGTCCTCAACGAGGGACCAAAATGCTTAAGCGGGAGGAGGTTATGTAGTACACTCATCAGGCCCTCACGACCCGGGACTAAAGAGTGTACTGGCCAATAACTCCTTTTTGGTCCTCATCAGGCCCTTATAAGCTAATCATACACATTCCCCACTTCCGATGTGGGACTAATGGGATATTACATTATCCCGAACCCAATTAGCTTGACGTCCTCGTCAAGGTCGAACATAACCTAGATCGAACCCTAGCATAGTGCATGTGAGGTTTAACTCAGGGGTGGCTCCACGCCGTGATGAGTTCTTTGACTCCATCCATGGGGAGCCCTTTCCTACTGCAGCCCTCTCACCCTACCCTAATGCTAGGTCGGCTCTGATATCAAATGTCACGACCATGAACTGATCAGTTAACTGGCCAATAACTCCATTTTGGTCCTCGACGAGGGACCAAAATGCTTAAGCGGGGGGAGGTTATGTAGTACACTCATCAGGCCCTCACGACCCGGGACTAAAGAGTGTACTGGCCAATAACTCCATTTTGGTCCTCAACGGCGTACCAAAATGCTTAAGCGGGAGGTTACGTAGTACACTCATCAGGCCCTTATAAGCTAATCAGACACATTCCCCACTTCCGATGTGGGACTAATGGGATATTACATTATCCCCAACCCAATTAGCTTGTCGTCCTCGTCAAGGCCCGACATATCCCAGATCGAACCCTAGCATAGTACATGTGAGGTTTAATCCAGTGGTGGTTCCACGCCGTGATGAGTTCTCTGACTCCATCCACGGGTAGCCCTTTCCTACTGCAGCCCTCTCACACCCTGCCCTAATGCTAGGGCGGCTCTGATACCAAATGTCACCACCCGGGACTGATGAGCTAACTGGCCAATAACTCCCTTATAAGCTAAACATACACATTCCCCACTTCCGATGTGGGACTAATGGGATATTACATTATCCCCAACCCAATTAGCTTGACGTCCTCGTCAAGGCCCGACATATCCAAGATCGAACCCTAGCATAGTGCATGTGAGGTTTAACCCAATGGTACCCAATGGTGGCTCCACGCCGTGATGAGTTCTTTGACTCCATCCATAGGTAGCCCTTTCCTACTGCAGCCCTCTCACACCCTGCCCTAATGCTATGTCGGCTCTGATACCAAATGTCACGACCCGGGACTGATGAGCTAACTGGCCAATAACTCCATTCTGGTCCTCAACGGTGGACCAAAATGCTTAAGCGGGAGGTTACATAGTACACTCATCAGGCCCTTATAAGCTAATCATTTAACTCAGTTGTGGCTCCACGCTGTGATGAGTTCTCTGACTCCATCCACGGGTAGCCCTTTCCTACAAGTTACGTAGTACACTCATCCGGCCCTCACGACCCTCAACGGTGGACCAAAATGCTTAAGCGGGAGGTTACATAGTACACTCATCAGGCCCTTATAAGCTAATCATTTAACTCAATTGTGGCTCCACGCTGTGATGAGTTCTCTGACTCCATCCACGGGTAGCCCTTTCCTACAAGTTACGTAGTACACTCATCCGGCCCTCACGACCCGGGACTGATGAGTGTACTGGCCAATAACTCCATTTTGGCCCTCAACCCAGTGGTGGCTCCACGCCGTGATGAGTTATCTGACTCCATCCACGGGTAGCCCTTTCCTACTGTAGCCCTCTCACCCTGCCCTAATGCTAGTTCAGCTCTGATACCAAATGTCACGACCCGGGACTGATGAGCTAACTGGCCAATAACTCCATTCTGGTCCTCAACTCCATTCCCCACTTCCGATGTGGGACTAATGAGATATTACATTATCCCCAACCCAATTAGTTTGACGTCCTCGTCAAGGCCCGACATATCCCAGATCGAACCCTAGCATAGTGCATGTGAGGTTTAACCCAGTGGTGGCTACACGCCGTGATGAGTTCTCTGACTCCATGCCCTTTCCACGGGTAGCCCTTTCCTACTGTAGCCCTGTCACCCTGCCCTAATGCTAGTTCGGATCTGATACCAAATGTCACGACCCGGGACTGATGAGCTAACTGGCCAATAACTCCATTCTGGTCCTCAACGGCGGACCAAAATGCTTAAGCGGGAGGTTACGTAGTACACTCCTTCGGCCGTTATAAGCTAATCATACACATTCCCCACTTCCGATGTGGGACTAATGGGATATTACACTATCCCCAACTCAATTAGCTTGACATCCTCGTCAAGGCCCGACATATCCCAGATCGAACCCTAGCATAGTGCTTGTGAGGTTTAACTCAATGGTGGCTCCACGCCGTGATGAGTTCTCTGACTCAATCCACGGGTAGCCCTTTCCTATAGGTTACGTAGTACACTCATCAGGCCCGCACGACCCGATAGTGCTTGTGAGGTTTAACTCAATGGTGGCTCCACGCCGTGATGAGTTCTCTGACTCAATCCACGGGTAGCCCTTTCCTATAGGTTACGTAGTACACTCATCAGGCCCGCATGACCCGGGACTGATTAGTGTACTGGCCAATAACTCCTTTTTCGCCCTCAACCAAGTGATGGCTCCACGCCGTGATGAGTTCTCTGACTCCAGTCACGGGTAGCCCTTTCCTACTACTGCCCTCTCACCCTGCCCTAATGCTAGGTCGGCTTTGATACCAAATGTCACGACCCGGGACTGATGAGCTAACTAGCCAATAACTCCATTCTGGTCCTCAACGGCGGACCAAAATGCTTAAGCTGGAGGTTACGTAGTACACTCCTTCGGCCGTTATAAGCTAATCATACACATTCCCCACTTCCGATGTGGGACTAATGGGATATTACACTATCCCCAACTCAATTAGCTTGACGTCCTCGTCAAGGCCCGACATATCCCATATCGAACCATAGCATAGTGCATGTGAGGTTTAACTCAATGGTGGCTCCACGCCATGATGAGTTCTCTGACTCAATCCACGGGTAGCCATTTCCTACAGGTTACGTAGTACACTCATCAGGCCCTCACGACCTAGGACTGATGAGTGTACTAGGCAATAACTCTATTTTGGCCCTCAACGGCGTACCAAAATGCTTAAGCGGGAGGTTACGTAGTACACTCATCAGGCCCTTATAAGCTAATCATACACATCCCCCACTTCCGATGTGGGACTAATTGGATATTACACTATCCCCAACTCAATTAGCTTGACATCCTCGTCAATGCCTGACATATTCCAGATCGAACCCTAGCATAGTGCATGTGAGGTTTAACTCAGTGGTGGCTCCACGCCGTGATGAGTTCTCTGACTCCGTCCACGGGTAGCCCTTTCCTACTACAGCCCTCTCACCCTGCCCTAATGCTAGGTCGGTTCTGATACCAAATGTCATGACCCGGGACTGATGAGTTAATTGGCCAATAACTCCATTTTGGTCCTCAACGGCGAACCAAAATGCTTAAGCGGGAGGTTACGTAGTACACTCATCAGGCCCTTATAAGCTAATCACACACATTCCCCACTTTCGATGTGGGGATATTACACTGGACCAAAATGCAGATGAGTTAACTGCATTCCCCACTGGCCAGTTAACTCATCAGTCCCACATCGGAAAGTTTAGAAGATTTTGGGCAGATCTTTGTTAGCATATGTGTATTTGTTGTATAAGATACTTTGCATCTTATGAAATGTGACGATAAATCTAAACTTGTGGATTTTGGGTAAGATAAAGGATCCCTCATGTATAAAATTTTGGAATGTTAAGTTAAATTTATGTAATGATATAATCTTATGGTAATCGTTGGTTTGGTGACTGCATAGACTTCCCCACTTGTGAATTTTATGTTGTGGTTATTATTTTGATGAGTTAAGTTCAGTTTCTTTGAATTATCGTGTGATGTGTGGGATGTTTATGAACTGCACTGGGTTATGAATTTGTAGACTATAGAGGTGAAAATTTTGATCTGAATGTTTTCTTAGTGACCTCAAATGTGTGTTTGGATCATAGATTAGTTGTGATGAAAATTTTAAATATTGTCGATATTTTTAGGGGAGTGAAAGAGGTGGTATCAGAGCCAGTTAGCCGGGTCGTGACATATGTCAAGCTAACTGGTGAGTTAATTGGTGTGGAGCCGACCTAGCATTTGGACCCGGCTCTGATACCAAATGTCACGACCCGGGACTGATGAGTTAACTGGCGGTCCTCAACGGCGGGACTAATGGGTCCTCAACTGGCGGTCCTCAACGGTGGTCCTCAACTGCGGGACTCAATTTTGGTCCTCAACGGCGGTCCAAAATGCTTAAGCGGGAGGTTACGTAGTACACTCATCAGGCCCTTATAAGCTAATCATACACATTCCCCACTTCCGATGTGGGACTAATGGGATATTACACGTCCTTGTCAAGGCCTGACATATCCCAGATCGAACCCTAGCATAGTGCATGTGAGGTTTACCTCAATGGTGGCTCCACGCCGTGATGAGTTCTCTGACTCCATCCACAGGTAGACCTCAATGGTGGCTCCACGCCGTGATGAGTTCTCTGACTCCATCCACAGGTAGCCCTTTCCTACTGCAGCCCTCTCACCCAACCCGAATGATAGGTCGGCTCTTATACCAAATGTCATGACCCGGGACTGATGAGTTAACTGGCCAATAACTCCATTTTGGTCCTCAACGGCGGACCAAAATGCTTAAGCGGGAGGTTACGTAGTACACTCATCAGGCCCTTATAAGCTAATCATACACATTCCCCACTTCCGATGTTGGACTAATGGGATATTACACTATCCCCAACTCAATTAGCTTGACGTCCTCGTCAAGGCCTGACATATCCCAGATCGAACCCTAACATAGTGCATGTGAGGTTTAACTCAGTGGTGGCTTCAGGCCGTGATGTGTTCTCTGATTCAATCCACGGGTAGCCCTTTCCTACTGCAGCCCTCTCACCCAGCCCTAATGCTAGGTCGGCTCTGACACCAAATGTCACGACCCGGGACTGATGAGTTAACTGGCCAATAACTCCATTTTGGTCCTCAACGGCGGACCAAAATGCTTAAGCAGGAGGCCTGACATATCCCAGATCGAACCCTAACATAGTGCATGTGAGGTTTAACTCAATGGTGGCTTCAGGCCGTGATGTGTTCTCTAACTCAATCCACGGGTAGCCCTTGCCTACTGCAGCCCTCTCACCCTGCCCTAATGCTAGGTCGGCTCTGACACCAAATGTCACGACCCGGGACTGATGAATTAACTGGCCAATAACTCCATTTTGGTCCTCAACGGCGGACCAAAATGCTTAAGCGGGAGGTTACGTAGTACACTCATCAGGCCCTTATAAGCTAATCATACACATTCCCCACTTCCGATGTTGGACTAATGGGATATTACACTATCCCCAACTCAATTAGCTTGATGTCCTCGTCAAGGCCTGACATATCCCAGATCGAACCCTAACATAGTGCATGTGAGGTTTAACTCAGTGGTGGCTTCAGGCCGTGATGTGTTCTCTGACTCAATCCACGGGTAGCCCTTTCCTACTGCAGCCCTCTCACCCTGCCCTAATGCTAGGTCGGCTCTAACACCAAATGTCACGACACGGGACTGATGAGTTAACTGGCCAATAACTACATTTTGGTCCTCAACGGCGGACCAAAATGCTTAAGCGAGAGGTTACGTAGTACACTCATCAGGCCCTTATAAGCTAATCATACAAATTCCCCACTTCCGATATGCGACTAATGGGATATTACACTATCCCCAACTCAATTAGCTCTATGTCCTCGTCAAGGCCTGACATATCCCAGATCGAAACTCCATTTTGGTCCTCAACGGTGGACCAAAATGCTTAAGCGGGAGGTTTAACTCAATGGTGGCTCCACGCCGTGATGAGTTCTCTGACTCCATCCACGGGTAGCCCTTTCCTACTGCAGCCCTCTCACCCTGCCCTAATGCTAGGTCGGCTCTTATACCAAATGTCACGACCCGGGACTGATGAGTTAACTGGCCAATAACTCCATTTTGGTCCTCAAAATGCTTAAGCGGGAGGTTACGTAGTACACTCATCAGGCCCTTATAAGCTAATCATACACATTCCCCACTTCCGATGTGGGACGAATGGGATATTACACTATCCCCAACTCAATTAGCTTGACGTCCTCGTCAAGGCCTGACATATCCCAGACCGAACCCTAGCATAGTGCATGTGAGGTTTAACTTAGTGGTGGCTCCACGCCGTGATGAGTGCTCTGACTCCATCCACGGGTAGCCCTTTCCAACTGTAGCCCTCTCACCCTGCCCTAATGCTAGGTCGGCTCTGATACCAAATGTCACGACCCGGGACTGATGAGTTAACTAGCCAATAACTCCATTTTGGTCCTCAACGGCGGACCAAAATGCTTAAGCTGGAGGTTACGTAGTACACTCATCAGGCCCTTATAAGCTAATCATATACATTCCCCACTTTCGATGTGGGACTAATGGGATATTACAGTAACGTTGCTTCCGCGCTTCCCATGTATGATGATCTGTTTGCCCTTACAGTAGAATTTCATAATTAATATAGAAATGTTCCAAGAGACATCACCTAGTGTATTCAGCCATTCTATACCTAGCACTGTCTCATAGTCATCGATTGGTAGGAGGAAGAAATCGGTGATAATTTCTTGGTCCTGTAGTAAAATTTTCACCTGCGGGCATCTTTGGTCGCACTTTAGGATTCTGCCGTCGGCAACCTTTACATCGAACTTGCTGCAACCTTCAATATGCAGTGTCATCCGAGCAGCAAACTTACTATTCAGGAAGTTATTAGTGATACCCGTGTCGATGAGAACAGTGATCGGTTGTTGTTTAAGAAGGCCTCCAACTTTCATCGTTTGCGGGTTTGAGTAGTCGGCTAGTGCGTGTACCGTAATGTCGGTCGACTGTGGCTCTTCTTCCATATCTTCTTCTTCATGTTCAAGGCTCTCTTCTAGATGTTTTAGGACCTCTTATTCTACTAGTTCAATCATAATGAATCTACCTTTTTTACAACGATGTTCACGGCTCCACGGCTCGTCGCAATGCCAACATAACCTCTTCGCAGATCGCTTCCGAAGTTATTCTATTGTTAACCTTTTCGGTGCAGGGACTCGGTTGATAGTAGGGGGGCTGAGGGCTTTAGTATTGTAGGTCGTGGAGTGATCCTAGTCCTCCGGGCTTCATGGTTCAATCGCTCATCTTGAAGTCGTGCGAAAGAGATGGCTGCCATAAGCGTGTATGGTTGTCGCGCCTTACTTCTCCCCGGATCTCCGGCTTTAATCCCTCAATAAAGGTCCCCAATAGCTATTTTTTCATACCAATCATGAGTTTAATTAGATAACCTTTCAAACCTGGTTTGGTACTCCTAAATGGTGGAGGCTTGTCGGATCTTTGCTAGTTGTCCGTCAATGTTCTCGTAATAAGTTGGTCCGAAGCGGATCAGTAGTCCTTCTTTGAATTGTCGCCATGAAAGGACTCCATAAGTGTGTTCAAACTAGTCAAACTATTATATGGAATCCCCTTGGATGCATCTGTAGTTTTATGGTACCGAAAATATCGATCCGCGCGCAAGATCCAACTAATTGGGTCTCCTTCTTCCCATCTAGGGAAGCCCACTCTCACGCGTGAATAGTTGGGGTCGATCATAGAGCCTCCCCTCTCTTGGAAGTCATCTCTTTGGGCATGATGTGATTGATTTGAGCTCTCTTCTTGATGTGATTTATTTGGGCTTGGTGGTCGGCCCAAACTGAATTCGGTAAGGAGAGTCCGAATCTTGCCCTCCATTTGTGCCTCAAAGGCTTCAAATTTAGCATTGATTACCTCCTCAGATGCCATAGTATATGACTCCAAATCTGTGATGTTAAGATCTCTCTTTTGTTGACGGGTTAAAGGCATATATAGGTTTGATAGAAATCAGTGAAAGTTTGCTGCAGAATTATGTTATCTTGTAAGAGCAGAATTATCGTCAAAGAAACAGCGGTTTCTCGACGAAATCTCCATAAAAAATTTGAGAGATTTGAGGAGGGAATTGATAGCAATATCTTAGTTTATATGACATCAAGGATGTCCAATTTAATCAAAAAAATTCGATAGTAACAACAAGAAAATTGGTGTAAGTTACGATAACAGAATTCTCGTCGAAAAATTTTAGCAACTTACGATGAAAATTTACAGCAATATAGAAACAATTTATTTTTTTTTAGATTTTCAAATAGGGATAAATAAATTACAGCATCAGTAAGGTAGGAAACCAGAACCTGTTGCAATTCACGGGGAGATCAAATGATGATCTGCGGTGGTGGAGATGATGGTGGAATTTGGCGATGATCTTTTAAGCAATTATGGGAATTGCTTTGGGCAGTTATGGAGGGTTGATGGATGGCTGTGGAAGGGCAGTAAGACACCAAGAACACTGCTCTGATACCAGGTGATAGAACCCTTGTAGATTCAAAACTTGGGGTTGATCTCTTTAGGGGATCAGCCTCCTTGGAACTCTATTTAGGGGTTCCTCCCTCCAAGTTGCTGCTCAAAGGCTGCAGAAAAGATTCATCTATTGCTTATGAAATGAAAAGGAATACATGGCTATTTATAGGGCTTCTAAACCCTAACTCCTAATAGGACTCCTACTTAAGACTCTTACTTCTAACCAACTCCTAATAGGACTCCTACTAAAGACTCCTATTCCCTTACAACTCCTAATTCTTCTCTAAGAAAAAACCTCCTACCTGAATGTCCCTCTCAATTAGGACTCTCCTAGCTAGAGTCTTAACAAAATGTCCCTCTCAATTAGGACTCTCCTTGCTAGAGTCCTAATAGAGTCCTAACAGAATGTCCCTCTCAATTAGGACTCTCCTAGCTAGAGTCCTAACAGCATTGTGCTTATGATAAATTCTACTTGCATCTTCACGAGCTGATTTTGGACAAAGTTACTCCATATGCAGGGTACTAAATTGAAAAGGAGTATGGCATATCACCTACAAATTGACGGCCAGATAGAAGTTGTAAATAGGTGCTTGGAGACAGCCCAAAGCCACCCACCAAATATGATTATCCAAGGAAAACTCCAAACCTAGCCAAATGCCATTATTGATCGATGGATCATGACTCGACGACGACGACCCACTACTAAATTGCTAATATAGTGGGAGAACTATTACGACTTGAAGATCAAATTCCCAAAATTCATGAATCGTCAGCCTCGAGGACAAGGCTGATTTGAAGAGGGCGGGTCTTTTAGGACTCTAGCTAGGAGAGTCCTAATTGAGAGGGACATTCATGTAAAACCTACCTAAGCCGACCCCTATTAAAAAGGTAAAGAGGCCGGCTAGGGTTAGTAGGAGTCTTGAGTAGGTGTCCTATTAGGAGTTAGGGTTTAGAAACCCTATAAATAGCCAATTATTTCGTCCCTTTTGATAAGAAATAGATGAATCTTTTCTGCAGCCTTTGAGCAGCAACTTAGAGGGAGGAACCCCTATAGAATTAGTTCAAAGGAGGTCGATCCCCTAAAGAGATCAACCCCAAGTTTAAAATCTGCAAGGGTTCTAACAACAAAATTCTAAACTTTTGAAGAAATGGAGGGGAACTCTCAATACTTTTCAAGATTACTATAGGGAATTCTCGAGTAACATCATATGCTCAACGGAAGAACAAAAGATAAAAATCCCCACATTTTTTAATGATGTGTTGATCATCGTACGAAGATTAGTATGCAAAATCTACAAAACTAAAAATTACGTATATAAAAATAGATTATATTTTACCTAGGGAGATTATATATCCCTGAATCATTGTAGATCTGTAGGAGAGGATGAAGAAAGTCAAGCGCCCTCCTCTAATCCACACAACAAGACTGTAACATCCCTAATTTTTAAAAATTTTGTAAGGGCCTATTTATAATATAGGGTCCTAAATATAAATATTAGAAATGCAATATGATTTGTGAAAGATTTCCATTTAAAGTAAAGAAAAAAAATAGTGGACAAGTGTCATTAGCTAACCTAATAGTGCCACCTAAGTTTGCTCTAAGGATGACACCTAGCCCTTTTCATGCATGCTTGCCACCTTGCAACATTGCAACCCTTGTGTTAGCTAAAAGTAATTAAATGAGAGATTAAAGGAGAAACTAAATATAAACTTAAGATGTTGTAGCCAACGTGAGTGTAAGAAGAGAAGAGAAGAAGAAGAAGCTTTGCTTTAGGTTTTGCATCAAACCCCCCCCCCCCCACCATCCCCAGGGCGATGATACTGTAGCGGCGGCGATGACATTGTAGCAGCGACCAGATCAAGGCCGACGGTACTGTAGCGGTGACGACACTATAGCGGCGACGAGATCTCCCTAGGGTGATTTGACTCCTGCAACATTGGCTTTCTCCCACGGGCGACGGTACTGTAGTAGTGATCTGATCTCCCTTACTGTAGTGGTGATCTGATCTCCAGCAGCGTCGGCTTCTCCCCAAGGGCGACGATACTGTAGCAGCGACCAGATCTCCCTAGGGCGACAGTACTATAGCGGCGATTTGAAATACCGTGGCGGTGGCTTTTCCCTATGGCGACGATTCTGTAGCGACGACCAAAAGAGGGATCAAACATGGCTGCGACGACACCTAGGGCTAGTGACGGTGGCGGGAGGGTTGATACGATGGCAAGACTCCCTACCATTACCCCTCAATTTGCACCTCCACTATATCCTCTCTAGAGAGAAACTCCTTCGACGAAGCAGCATCGAAGTAGGTCGCGCTCTAGATAGCGGCAGCCTGCTCTCATTTCCAATGACCCTCGGCCTTGGACTAGCCTCTTCAAGGCTCTGGTTGGAAGTCCGGCTCTAAGCTTGGAATTCTTTACTCCAGAAGTCCAGGATAATAAGAAGATTGTGTTATGATCGAGAGCACTAAGAGGGGGGGGGGGTGAATTAGTGCAGCGGATATCTTTCAGCGATTAAAAACGAAAGCTGCGTTCGTTCGAGAAAAACTATTTTAATGCAAAAGCCGATTCTAAGATTACTTATGATTAAGTGCAGTTTACATTTAAACACTGTTAGCGTCTAAACGTAGTTTGCGTCTAAATGCAGATTGCGTCTAAACTCATATTGCGTCTAAGCGCAGATTGCGTCTAAGCGCAGTTTGCGTCTAAACACAGTTTGCATCTAAGCGCAGTTTAAGCAGAAGTATAAAGACAATGTGCTGCTAATGTATAGTTCAAAAAGTAATCTACAAAAAGCAGATTTATGTCTAAATGCAGATTTACGTCTAAACGTAGATTTACGTCTAAACGCAGATTTACGTCTTAGACGTAGATTTACGTCTGAACTTTGAAACTCGTTTGTATACTGGTAGAAGGCAGTATGTAGTTGAAATCAAGACGTAAACGTAAACTGAAATATGATGATTGTGCGAGGAAAGCCGATTTACGTCTAAATACAGTTTTACGTCTAAATGTTGAAACCCGTTCGTAAAATTGCAGAAGACAGTTTGCAGTTATAAATAGAATCAAAATGTAAATGTAAACTGCAAAGAAACTCATTCGTAAAAGCGCAGAAGAAAGTTTGCAGTTATAAACAGATTCAAGACGTAAATGTAAGCTGCGATGTAAAGATCGTACGAAAACACCTTTTGACGTCTGAATGCAGATTCAGAAAGATTAGAACTTAGAAACTTGTTCGTAAAAGTGCAGAGAGCAGTAGCTATGTAGGAGATTTGCAGTAATGATAAAGTGCTCAAAATAAATGCAAACCAGAGATTTAGAGTGGTTCGGTTAGTCTTGACCTACTCCACTTTTGGCTTCCTCCACCGGCGAAGTCACCGACGTCAACTAGGGGCCTTCCTTCAATAGGCAAAGGCCAACTGCCCTTTTACAGTTTCTCTCCTTTTGACGGGCTCAGGAGACAACCCTTATAGATCCTTTCTCTCCTCTCTTTAAAACTCAAGACTTGAAGAACAGAAAAGAGGAGAACTTTTGGACTTTACACATATTTGAGCTCTTAGAATCACTGAAAAGATCAAGAATTCGGTGTAGATCTGTGTCCCTTCAGTGCTGAATGGGTGGGGTATTTATAGGCCCCAACCCAATTCAAATTTGGAGCTCAAAACGATCAAATCCCGGAATTTCGGGATCAGGCGGTTGCACCTCTTGACTGGAGAGGTTGCACCACCTGGCAGAGCTTGAAGACTGAGCTCAGGCAGTGCCGCCTCTCTGTCAGGGAGGTTGCACCGCCTAGTCTTGCTCGAAGACTGAGCTCAGGCGGTGCCACCTTTCTGTCAGGGAGGTTGCACCGCCCAGTCTTGCTCGAAGACTGAGCTCAGGCGGTGCCACCTCTCTGTCAGGGAGGTTGCACCGCCCAGTCTAGCTCGAAGACTGAGCTAAGGCGGTGCCACCTCCTGGCTGGGGAGGTTGCACCGCCCAGTCTCGCTGGGAGGCTTAGCCCAGGCGGTGCCACCTCCTAGCCTAGGCGGTTGCACCTCCTAGTACAATCAGGGTCCGAATGGTTAGCTCCATTCGGCCCAATTTCAATCTTTTCAGGGGCCCAATTGCCCCAAGATTAAGATAATGGGATCACCTCCCATTTTCCAATTTAATCAACGTGCTAACTACGATTAAATCTAAGACAATTTCTATAGCTTTACTCCGATGCGTCAATCGCTTCTTCCGGCGAGTTTCCGGCGAACTTCCGTCGATCATCCGACGAACCCTCAGTGATTTTTCTGCGGACTTCCGGCAAACTCCTGGACTTTGCGACGATCCACTTGGCAAATTCCGACGAGCTTCGCTTGGCAAGCTTCTGGACTTCTCGGATCTGTTCTCGCAGAACCTCCGACGACCGTCCGAACTTCCGTCGAACTCTCGAACTCCCAACGTGATCATGAACTTGACTCCAGCGCATCTCCTGCTGCTTGTCTAACTTTCATCGTAGTTAATCCTGCACACTTATCTCAACACATAGATTAGACAACAAATGACAATTGACTTCATCATCAAAATCCGAGATTCAACAATCTCCCCCTTTTTGATGCTGATAATCATTTGATAATGGAGTTATCCTTAACTCCCCCTGTCTATATGCCATAGTTGAGATAAGTCAACCTTGAATTCAAGACCTAAGAATTCAAGTGACGTATTGATAAGTGAGATCAGTTAAACTTATCAATACTCCCATCATGATACTCATCATGATGTATCTCTTCAAAGATGATGTCAAGGCTTGACATACATCATCAAGTTTGTATGATTGTGTTTGTAACTATTCATCATATAGTTTGAACATTATCATATAAAGCTGTGAAGTGCTATTACATGATGCACATATTTGAAATATTCTAGCTAGTTTTGCATTTTCTTCATATGATAAGATATCAACTCAGGGCATAATGCAAACTTTAGCACATGTTCATATATCTCTTGGTGATGCAAGGATGGCATAATCATAGCAGTGTTTATAGCATCACTCATAGTATTTCTAATCATGGCAGTGTTTATCAATTCATATATCTCCCCCTTTGTCATCAACAAAAAACATAGTAATTATGATACCAGGAAAATAATAATAGCAAGCTTATAGAGGAATTTTACATAGATTGCTTTAATACTTCTTCCCATTTTTGTTATAAGCCATTGTCTATGTAAAGATTTAGGAGGATGGAATACATACACATGAATCACTTTATCAAATCTATTTTAGAAACTAATTTTTCATGAAAGCGTACGAGAAAATTTGTTTTATAGCATTCGAATAAATAAGATGCATTCGGACAAGATTTTGTTGCAGATTTTCACATGGCAATCAAGTGATTTGATCATTCAATATAGTCTGAAAAATAATTTTAACAAATTTATCTATTCGGACAACTCATCATTCCTAATTCTCTTCGAATGAAATCAAAGTACAAGGTTTTTTAAAACTTTTAGTTTCAAAGCACAACATTCTTAATTTGGACACATCACATACCAAACAGTAATGATACCATAAAAATCTGAGATAACTTTTACCACAAGGCGCAAGATATATGTTTACCACGATAGATGTTTACAGCCAACACATCAGAAGTAACATAAGAAGTTTACAACAACAACAGGTGTTCAACAAGTTCATTGATGAGGTGAAAAATTAAAATGCCTAAACAAGGAGTCAAATTGACTATGAATTTGCTGCAGCTCAGATAGGATTTGATCTTGTCGTTGTTCAATCCGTTCTTGTCTCTGTTCGAATCGATCCATTCGAATCCCAATTTCTTCGATGGATGTATGAGTTTGCTCAACTGGATGTGTTTCCTCAAAGGGAAGGGTCGGAGGAGATTGGGTACCCCTAAATACTGGTGTTTCCGGTTCTGGTTCGGGTTGAGGGTGATCAGTCCTTCTAGGGATTCTAACCCAGTTACCGTTTTTATAGTAACATCTTAGTCGGTGAAGTAGATTTTTGTTTATTATGCTGAATCGATCTACTTTCATTACTTCTTCTTCTGGTGGTATTAGAATGTCGTAAGCTTTCATTATTCTTGTGATTATACCACCATATGGGAGCATCATATCTTTCTTAGATAATTCTAACATGTTTTGTTGGATAAGATAACCAAGACAGATGTCATGTCCCTTCATGATTAAGTACATAGTTCCAAATTCTAATTGACTTATTTCATCATGATGGTATTGTTTAGGAAGAATTATACTAGTCATGATATGATGAAGTATCTTAGTGTTCAAAGGCAATAGATGTTCACAACTTTTAGGAACCAACGTTTTGTTAGGATTGGCAAAGATTGTTCCTAAGGCTTCAACATAGGATGTTCCAATACTTTCATCATCCCATAATCCTCTAAAGTAAAGTCCTATGCTTTTTATGGGAATGTCTATCATATCACAAATGAACCTATCAGTGATTGAGATGTGTTGTCCTAAAAGATAGGTGGACATCCTTTCTTCATCATCTATTTGTATGTTATTGTAAAATAATCTAACTAGCCTAGGATAGATGGGTTCGTTAATCTGCAAGATTGGAAGTAGATCTAGGTTTGCAAACCATTGGATAGTCTCGAAGTCTCTTAGTTCATTTAGATCTACGTATTTTCCCTTATTGATAGATATAAGTTCGAAAGAGGGAAATTTTTCAGCATGGTTTTTTGAATCGAAAAGAGTGAAATCAAACTCTTCTACTAATCTCCTCTTTCCCTTGTCCCTTGAGGATCTTCTAGATCCCATAACGACTGCTGTTTAGAGGGATGATGATGAGCAAGAGTAAATTAAGAACAAAACAGAATTTAAGGGCTTCTTAGAGAGTACCTTTGTGAACTCTTCAAGAGAAGGAAGGATTCTTGATGTTTTGCCCCGAAATGGGAGATATTTGGAAGGCATAGAGGAGTGAAATGAGAATGGAGGAGACTTGGAAGAGTAGAGGAGGAAATGGGAGTGAGTTGGGGTCGGTTCCACCGCCGGCCCTAGCGTGGGTTTAAAAAGGCAGAGTTGCGGGCGGTTGCACCTCTAGCTGGAGCGGTGCAACCTCTAGCAACCCGTGGTAGCTGGAGGTGCCACCGCCAGCTGGAGAGGTGCCACCGCCTGCAGCCATTGAGCACCTAATGTGATTTGATCAGGGAGCCTTTGCCTTGAGGAGAGTTTTTTATTTTATTTTATTTTAGAGCAATTAATGTTTATTAAGATAGATCTTTTAACGTGTATATGTCATACGTATGTTGATAGTTTGTTTGGTATCCCTTTTAAGATCATGACATATTTAGTTTCTTCATGATACAAGAATTAATTCGTAGATGATAGTGTTGACGGGTTCGAATATCAAGGGTATATGTGAATTTGGATATCACATGTTTCTAATAAGGTTGTATCCAAATCGTATTTGTGATTTCATAACTTCCACTTGTTACTTAAGCATTGCGAGTTCCTTTTTGACTCTTGGTTTATGACTATCGAGAGTCAAGGAGCAAAATATTATTTCTTGCTCCGGC
Source organism: Musa acuminata AAA Group (assembly GCF_036884655.1). Classification (NCBI taxonomy): domain Eukaryota; kingdom Viridiplantae; phylum Streptophyta; class Magnoliopsida; order Zingiberales; family Musaceae; genus Musa; species Musa acuminata. The sequence continues at coordinate 23,195,832 of NC_088333.1, read as the reverse complement.
CTAAAATTTTAATGTTTTTATAGGAAGGGATGATTTTTAGGAACCCATTTGCTTTTGGGTGCCTCACAAATAGATCTACATTTCTTATCATGTTGCATGGAGTTTATCATGGTTCCTTTAGGAACCCAAATCAATTTGTTTGTACTTATTTTCTTGAATGGACAACAATGTGTCTTGTGTCCAAATTTACAACAGAAGTTACATTTGTCTTGATGTCGAATATGTAGGATAGATCCTTTTATGAAGGTGGTTGAATTTTGGGGAGGACTTCTCACGAATCCAATTCCACTTCTTTTGGGAACGTGACTCTTGTTTGTAAGGATCATGTTCAATGACTTGCTACCAACCTCGAATTTCTTCAAGGTGTCCTTAAGTAGCAAGTTTTCTTTTTGGAGAGTTTCTATATCATGGCATTTTATGCATGGGCTTAAACTATCATGATGTTCAGCATTTAACTTATCGAAATTACAAATAAGACTATCATGCTTCCTTTTTAGCAATTTGTATTTTCTACTGATAGTCTTACACTCATCAAACAATTCATGGAAAACATTTAATAATTCATCGAATGATAAATCTGCATCTATTGAATTTGTTACCTCATCTTCGATGGCCATTAAGGCGTAATTAGCAACTTGCTCGGTGTTGGACTCCTCTTCTTCGGATGCGCTTGAGTCATCCCATGTTGCTTGAAGCGCCTTTTTCTTTGACGTTCTCCTTTTGACTTGGGGACAATCACTCTTGTAGTATCCCGGCTTTTTGCATTCATAGCATATTACTTGGTCCTTCTTGGGTTCAAGTTTATTTTTTGCATCATTCTTAAACTTGTTTCTTTTAAAGAACTTTTTAAACTTTCTTGTTATAAGTGCCAAGTCATCATCACAGTCCTCATCACTTGAGTTTTCTCTCAAGTGGCATTCAGAAGTTTTGAGTGACATATCCTTCCTATTCTTTGGAATGATGTCTTCTTGCTCTTCATGAGCTTTACAAGTCATTTCGTAAGTCATTAATGACCCGATTAGTTCTTCAAGAGGGAAATTTTGCAAATCTTTTGCCTCTTGAATAGCAGTGACTTTAGGATCCCAACTGTTAGGAAGGGATCTTAGTATCTTATTAACAAGCTCAAAATCCGAAAAGCTCTTTCTGAGTCCTTTTAGACCGTTGACGACATCCGTGAAACGGGTAAACATGTCGTCAATGGTTTCACTCAGTTTCATCCGAAAAAGTTCGAAAGAATGTAACAGCAAATTGATTTTTGACTCTTTTACTCTACTTGTGCCCTCATGGGTCACTTCGAGTGTGTGCCAAATATCAAATGCAGTTTCACAAGTTGAAACACGGTTAAACTCGTTTTTATCAAGTGCACAAAATAAGGCATTCATAGCCTTTGCATTAAGAGCGAAAGCCTTCTTCTCCAAATCATTCCAATCGATCATTGGAAGAGAAGACTTCGAAAATCCATTTTCGACAAGATTCCACAGTTCAAAATCCATAGAAATAAGAAAGATCCTCATTCGGGTCTTCCAGTAGGTGTAGTCCGTCCCATTGAACATGGGTGGACGCGTAATAGAATGCCCCTCTTGGTTTCCGGCGTATGCCATTTCTCTTTGGGTTTTAATCCGTAAGAGAGTTAACCTTGCTCTGATACCAACTGTTAGGATCGAGAGCACTAAGAGGGGGGGGGGGGGGGGTGAATTAGTGCAGCGGATATCTTTCAGCGATTAAAAACGAAAGCTGCGTTCGTTCGATAAAAACTATTTTAATGCAAAAGCCGACTCTAAGATTACTTATGATTAAGTGCAGTTTACGTTTAAACACAGTTAGCGTCTAAACGCAGTTTGCGTCTAAATGGAGATTGCGTCTAAACTCAGATTGCGTCTAAGCGCAGATTGCGTCTAAGCGCAGTTTGCGTCTAAACACAGTTTGCGTCTAAGCGCAATTTAAGCAGAAGTATCAAGACAATGTGCTGCAATTGTACAGTTCAAAAAGTAATCTGCAGAAAGCAGATTTACATCTAAACGCAGATTTACGTCAAAACGCAGATTTACATCTAAACGCAGATTTACGTCTTAGACGCAGATTTACGTCTGAACTTTGAAACTCGTTTGTATACTCGCAGAAGGCAGTATGCAGTTGAAATCAAGACGTAAACGTAAACTGAAATCTGATGATTGTGCGAGGAAAGCCGATTTACGTCTAAATACAGTTTTATGTCTAAATGTTGAAACTCGTTCATAAAATTGCAGAAGACACTTTGCAGTTATAAATAGAATCAAAATGTAAATGTAAACTGCAAAGAAACTCGTTCGTAAAAGCGCAGAAGACAGTTCGTAGTTATAAACAGATTCAAGACGTAAATGTAAGCTGCGATGTAAAGATCGTACGAAAACACCTTTTGACGTCTGAATGCAGATTCGGAAAGATTAGAACTTAGAAGCTTGTTCGTAAAAGCGCCGAGAGCAGTAGCTATGTAGGAGGTTTGCAGTAATGATAAAGTACTCAAAATAAACGCAAACCAGAGATTTAGAGTGGTTCGGTCAGTCTTGACCTACTCCATATTTGGCTTCCTCCACCGGCGAGGTCACCGACGTCAACTAGGGGCCTTCCTTCAATAGGCGAAGGTCAACTGCCCTTTAACAGTTTCTCTCCTTTTGACGGGCTCAGGAGACAACCCTTATAGATCCTTTCTCTCCTCTCTTTACAACTCAAGACTTGAAGAACATAAAAGAGGAGAACTTTTGGACTTTACACAAATTTGAGCTCTTAGAATCACTGAAAAGATCAAGAATTCGGTGTAGATCTGTGTCCCTTAAGTGCTGAATGGGTGGGGTATTTATAGGCCCCAACCCAATTCAAATTTGGAGCTCAAAACGATCAAATCCCGGAATTTCAGGATCAGGCGGTTGCACCTCTTGACTGGAGAGGTTGCACCGCCTGGCAGAGCTCGAAGACCGAGCTCAGGCGGTGCCACCTCTCTGTCAGGGAGTTTGCACCGCCCAGTCTTGCTCGAAGACTGAGCTTAGGCGGTGCCACCTCTTTGTTAGGGAGGTTGCACCGCCCAGTCTTGCTCGAAGACTGAGCTCAGGTGGTGCCACCTCTCTGTCAGGGACGTTGCACCGCCTAGTCTAGCTCGAAGACTTAGCTCAGGCGGTGCCACCTCGTGGCTGGGGAGGTTGCACCGCCCAGTCTCGCTGGGAGGCTTAGCCCAGGCGGTGCCACCTCCTGGCCTAGGCGGTTGCACCTCCTGGTGCAATCAGGGTCCGAATGGTTAGCTCAATTCGGCCCAATTTCAGTCTTTTCAGGGGCCCAATTGCCCCAAGATTAAGCTAATGGGATCACCTCCCATTTTCCAACTTAATCAATGTGCTAACTATGATTAAATCTAAGATAATTTCTGCAGCTTTGCTCCAATGTGTCAATCGCTTCTTCCGGCGAGTTTCCGGCGAACTTCCGTCGATCATCCGATGAACCCTCGGTGATTCTTCTGCGGACTTCCGGCAAACTCCTGGACTTTGCGACGATCCACTTGGCAAGTTCCGACGAGCTTCGCTTGGCAAGCTTCTGGACTTTTCTCGGATCTGTTCTCGCAGAACCTCCGACGACCGTCCGAACTTCCGTCGAACTCTCGAACTCTCGAACTCCCAACGTGATCATGAACTTTAGTCCGGCGCAACTCCTGCTGCTTGTCTAACTTTCATCATAGTTAATCCTGCACACTTATCTCAACACATAGATTAGACAACAAATGACAATTGACTTCATCATCAAAATCCGAGATTCAACAGATTGTTGTATACGAGACTGCTGATTCAGCAAAGCTTATTGAGACATGGTCTATGGCGATTGTTGGCTATGTGGTAGGTCTCAAAACATCTTATTTCCCACTATCCTCATTTATCAAAACTCGATGGGGAATATCATCATTTGATCTTCATATGCTAGAGAACATATTCTCTGTTTGCAAGATACACTCGGAAGAAGATTTGCAACGAGTCCTCGAATGATTTTGGACTATTCGCGGCCATCCAATGATTCTACGACACTAGTCTCCTGATGTCCGTTTGGAGTTAGATAGCCTTCAGTATATTCCATTATGGGTATCCTTTCAAGGTCTTCCTCTACATCTTTGGAGTTGACGTTTTATTGCAAAGTTATGCAGCACTCTGGGACAGCCACTCTCCATCGACAAAGTAACAGTAGCTCTCATGAGATTAGCCTTTGCACGAGCATGTGTACTGGTTTCTTCCGACGAAGATCTTCTTAATGAGGTTTTCTATCGTGATCTTGATGGGAACATGTTAGAACCCTTGCAGATTCTAAACATGGGGTTGATCTCTTTAGGGGATCGGCCTCCTTGGAACTCAATATGGGTTCCTCCCTCCAAGTTGCTGCTCCAAGGCTGCAGAAAAGATTCATCTATTGCTTATGAAAAGAGGTGGAATACATGACTATTTATAGGGCTTCTTAACCCTAACTCATAATAGGACTCCTAATTAAGACTCTTACTTCTAACTAACTCCTAATAGGACTCCTACTAAAGACTCCTATTCCCTTACAACTCCTAATTCTTCTTTAAGAAAAAACATCCTACATGAATGTCCCTCTTAATTATGACTCTCCTAGCTAGAGTCCTAACAGAATGTCCCTCTCAATTAGGACTCTCCTAGCTAGAGTCATAAGAGACCCACCCTCTTCAAATCAGCCTTGTCCTCAAGGCTGAGATTCCATGAACTTAGGGAACCGGGTCTTTAGCTCCTCATATGGTTCCTATGTGGCGTCTTCAAGTGGTAGATTATTCCAATGCACTAGTACTTCAATAGAGGGTTGTCGACAACGCATCACAATCCTGCGATCGAGGATGGCTTGTGGTTGGGCTTGAATAACTCCATCCTTAGTTGTGTTGGGCAGTTGGATCTGGCGTAACTCGTGTTCTCCCAACTTGGGCTTTAGGCATGATATGTGAAAGTCAGGGTGAATTTTGGCATCCTCAAGTAATTTATGTCTGTATGCACGGCTCCAATACGCTCTGTGATCTGATAGGGCCCATAAAAATGTGGGGATAGCTTCATGGAGGCTCGAGTGTTGATAGAGAGTTGCTTGTATAGTTGTAGGCGAAGATAAACCCAATCTCCCACTGAAAACTCTCTTTCACTTCATCGTGTGTCGGCTTGCTGCTTCATTCTGGCTTGAGCGATAGAGAGATTATCTTTTAACCGTTGTAAGAGTTTGTCCCTATCAATTAATTCTTTGTCAACTTGATCTACCTTGGCCGAGCCAATTACATACTTTGGAATCACAGGTGCCGGTCGACCATACAATTCTTCATAAGGGGCACATTTTATAGATGAATGATATGTAGTATTATACCACCATTCGGCCCAGGGAAGCCATTTCATCCACTCTTTTGGTCGGTCGCTAGCGAAACACCGGAGGTACGTCTCTAAGCACCTATTTACCACCTCTGTTTGGCCATCAGTTTGTGGATGATACGCTGTGCTCATCTTGAGTTTGGTGCCTTGTAACAAAAATAACTCGGTCCAAATTTACTAGTGAAGATCCTGTCACGATCACTTACGATGGACCTTGGCCTCCCATGCAGTTTAATAATATTTTCTATGAAAATCTGGGCAATACTAGCAGCAGTGTAGGGATTTCTCACAGCAAAAAAATGAGCATATTTCGTAAGTTGATTAACCACCACGAGAATCGTGCTTTTACCTTTGGAAGATGGCAGCCCTTCAATGAAATCCTTGGAGATGTCAGTCCACACTGAGTCTGGTATGGGTAGTGGTTGTAGCTTCCCTGGATTTGCCACAATTTCACCCTTGTGTTGTTGACATACATCACATTGTGCCACATATTCGATAATAATTTTTTTCTTCCCTCTCCAATAAAAATTTTGCTTCACTCTTTTGTAGGTTCTTAGGAATCCAGTGCGCCCTACTGAAGGTATAGAGTGCATTTCATGCAAGATGATTGCGATGCAAGGGGAGTCAGTTATAAGCACAATGCGACCTTTGTAGCGTAGATCCCTCGAATCCCAAGTGTAGTGGGCTATTGCACTTCGATCCTACTCCAATTTTTTTATGATGTTGCTGATCTCATGATCCTTCTTCCATTCTTCCCTAATGTCCTCGAGGAGACCGGTGGTAGGAAGGGAGATGGCTGAAACCTTAGCTTGTTCAGGTAGCCGTGAAAGTGCATCTGCAACAACGTTTTCTTTCCCCTTGTTGTAAATAATTTCATAATCAAATCCAAGAATTTTGGTTACCCATTTATGCTGCTCAGGGGATGATATCTTTTGCTCCAAAAATTACTTGAGGCTTTTATGATCATTTTTAATTTGAAATCGCCGGCCGATCAGGTAGGGTCTCCACCTCGTTACTGCGTTTACAATGGCAAGCATCTCCTTATCATATACTGACATGTTTTGATGGGAGGGAGATAATGCCTTGCTAGTGTATACGAGTGGTCGACCATTTTGCATGAGAACGGCTCCAATTCCGACTCCAGATGCGTCGGCCTCAATGATGAAGGGTCTATTGAAATCTGGTAGCGCAAGCACCGACGTCGTTGTCATGGCTGCTTTAAGTTTGTCGAAGGCAGCAGAGGCTTTGTCCGACCATTGGAAGCATCTTTTTTCAGTAAAGAAGTGACTGGTGTACTGATCTTCCCATAGTCCTTAACAATTTTTCGGTAGTAGCCCGTTTGTCCAAGGTAACCCCGCAGTAATTTCACGTTTGTAGGTTTCGGTCAGCCTTGCATTGCCTCAATTTTTGTTGGGTCTACCACCACTCCTTCTGATATTATATGCCCAAGGTACTCTACTTTTTGCTAGAGAAAGCTGCACTTTGATTGTTTAAAAAAAAGAGTATTCTCCCAAAGGATCGTCAAAACAATCTGTAAATACTGAAAGTGAGTCTCAAGAGAAGGGCTGTAAACGAGAATATCATAGAAAAATACTAGCACAAATTAACGAAGAAAGCTCCGAAATATATCATTCATGAGACTTTGAAAGGTTGAAGGAGCATTAGTGAGTCCAAAAGGCATTACCAAGAATTCATAATGGCCATCATGTGTGCGAAATGCAGTTTTTGGAATGTCATCGTCACATACCCGAATTTGGTGGTAACCGGATCGGAGGTCGAACTTCGTGAAGACTCGAGCTCCTTTGAATTCATCAAGAAGTTCATCCACCACTGGTATTGGGTATTTGTCCTTAACGGTGATGCCATTTAAAGCTCGGTAGTCGATGCACATCCGCCAAGTTCCGTCCTTCTTGCGTACAAGTAGCACCGGTGACGAATAGGGGCAGCAACTTGGCCGAATCACCCCTATTTCAAGCATCTCCTTTACGATCTTTTCAATTTCATCTTTCTGGAGGTGAGGATATCAGAACGGTCGAGTGTTCGCGGGTGGCTTGCCCTGAAGGATTGGAATTCGATGGTCATGTTGCTGAGAAAGAGGAAGACCGCGCGGTTCAGCAAATATGTCGGCAAATTCAGTAAGTAATTGGGCAAGATTTTGATCTTCAATTTCTATTTTCTTCTCTTCTGGTTGTGGCTAGAGATGCATCAAAAAGCCACCATTTACCATGTGCAAAACTTTCACCATTCATTGGATCAAAACAGTGGTAACGTTGCTTCTGCGCTTCCCGCGTAGGATGATCTGTTTGCCCTTAAAGTATAATTTCATAATTAATTTAGAAAAGTTCTAAGAGACATCACCTAGTGTAGTCAACTATAATATACCAAGAACTGCCTCATAGTCATCGATTGGTAGGAGGAAGAAATCGGTGATAATTTCTCGGTCTTGCAATAATAGTTTCACCTGCGGGCATCTTTGGTCACACTTTAGGATTCAGCCGTCGGCAACCTTTACATCGAACTTGCTGCAATCTTCAATATGCAGTGCCATCCGAGCAGCAACCTTACTATTCAGGAAGTTATTAGTGCTACCCATGTTGATGAGAACAGTGATCGACTGTTGTTTGAGAAAGCCTACAACTTTCAATGTTTGCGGATTTTAGTAGCTTGCTAGTGCGTGTACCGTAATGTCGGTCGGCTGTGGCACTTCTTACATATTTTCTTCTTCATGTTCAAGGCTCTCTTCTAGATGTTCAATGTCCTCTTCTTTTACTGGTTCAATCATAAGAAGTCTACCTTTTTAACAGCGATGCTCGTGGCTCCATGGCTCGTCATAATGCCAACATAACCCCTTCGCAGATCGCTCCCGAAGTTCTTCTCTTGTTAACCTTTTCGGTGCAAGGACTCGGTTGATAGTAGGGGGTGCTGAGGGCTTTAGTATTATAGGTCGTGGAGTGATCCTAGTCCTCCGGGCTTCATGGTTCAATTGCTCCTCTTGAAGTCGTGCGAAAGAGATGGCTGCCATAAGCGTGTAAGGTTGTCGCGCCTTAACTTCTCCCCGGATCTCCGGCCACAAAACAAGCCTAAACTGCAGCCTACATCCACCAATCCACCAACCCTTTCAACCATCACTTCTCTCAACCTATACATGCCTTTAACTCAACAACAAAACAGAGATCTTAACATCATAGATTTGGGGGCATATACTATGGCATCTAATGAGGCAATCAATGCTAAATTCGAAGCCTTGGAGGCACGAATGGAGGATAAGATTCGGATGCTCTTTACTGAACCCAGATTAGGCCGACCACTAAGCCCAAAGAAATCATATCAAGGAGAGAGCTTTGCCCAATCACACCAAGCCCAAATATATGACTTCCAAGAGAGGGGAAGCTCTATGACCAACCCCAACTATCCCTGCATGAGAGTGGATTTCCCTAGATGGGAAGAAGGAGACCCGATTGGTTGGATCTCGCGCGTGGAGCGATATTTTCGGTACCATAAAACCGCGGATGCATCTATGGTGAAAATTGTAGCTATACATCTTGAAGGGGATGCTATACAGTGGTTTGATTGGTTTGAACATACTTATGGAGTCCTTTCATGGCGACAATTCAAAGAATGACTGCTGATTCGCTTCAGACCAACCGATTACGAGAATATTAACAAACAACTAGCAAAGATCCGACAAACCTCCACCATTCAAGAGTACCAAATCAGGTTTGAAAGGTTATCTAATCAAACTCGTGATTGGTCTCAAAAACAGCTATTAAGGACCTTCATTGAGGGCTTGAAGCCGGAGATCCGAGGAGAAGTTAAAGTGCGACAACCGTATACGCTTATGGCAGCCACCTCTTTCGCACGACATCAAGAGGAGCAATTGAACCATGAAGCTCGGAGGACTAGAGTCGCTCCTCAACCAGTAATATTGAAGCCCTTAGCCCCCTCTACTGTCGACCAAGTCCCTACACCAAAGAGGTTAACAAGAGAAGAGTTTCGAGAGCGATATGCGAAAGGGTTATGTTGGCATTGTGATGAGCCGTGGAGCCGTGACCATCACTGTAGTAAAGGGGGACTTCTTATGATTGAACTGATAGAAGAAGAGGTCATTGAACATCTAGAAGAGAGCCTTGAACATGCAGAAGAAGATGCAGAAGAAGAGCCACAACCGATCGAACTTACGGTACATACACTAGCTGGCTACTCAAACCCGCAAACGATGAAATTTGGAGGCCTTCTCAAACAACAACCGATCACTGTTCTCATCGAGACGGGCAGCACTAATAACTTCCTAAATAGTAAGGTTGCTGCCCATATTAACTTACCTATTGAGAATTGCTGCAGGTTTGTCGCTAAGGTCGCCAACGGACGGATTTTGAAATGTGATTATGGGTGCCCGCAGGTGAAACTATTGCTGCAGGACCAAGAGATAATTGCAGATTTCTTCCTCCTCCCTCTTGATGATCATGAGGGCATACTCAGAATTAAACGGTTGATGACATTAGGTGATATTTCTTAGAATTTTATGCAACTAATTATAAAATTTTATAGTAAGGAGAAACAAGTGATACTACACGGGAAACATGAGGGCAACGTAACGATGAATTGCACACAACAAATGGAGAAGGTTTTGCATAAAGCATGCTGGGGCTTTTTGGTACAACTTGAGCAGCAAATTAAAGGAGAGCCAATAGAATTTGAAGATCCAAACCTATTTCCTTTGCTTGCTGAATTTTCAGATATATTTGACGAGCCGCACAATCTACCTCTTACTCGTCGGCATGATCATTGTATATTGATTTTTTTAGTCAAATCTCCAGCAAATACTTAGCCATATCGGTATCCACATCTCCAGAAGGATGAAATAGAAAGGATTGTAAAAGAGATGCTTGAAACAGGAGTTATTCGGCCAAGTTGCAACCTCTACTCTTCACCGGTGCTACTTGTATGCAAGAAGGACGGAACATGGCGAATATGCGTTGATTACCGAGCTCTTAATGGCATAACCATCAAGGATAAATACCCTATTCCAGTAGTAGATGAAAGGGAGCACAAATCTTCACAAAGCTGGACCTTTGATCCGGGTATCATCAAATACGAGTGTGCGAAGAAGACATACCGAAAACCACCTTTTGAACACATAACAACCACTACGAATTTTTGCTTTCTTCAACAGAAGGTGGAATATCTTGAGCATATCATATCCGAGGAAGGTTTTGCAGTGGACCCATTCAAAATTGAAGCAATGCAAAACTTGCCTACCCCGAGGAACGTAAAATTGCTACATGGCTTTCTGGGTTTAACAGGCTACTACTGCTAGTTCGCGAAAAACTATGGCGACATCAATGCACCACTTACTTCCTTACTGAAAAAAGATATCTTCCAATGGTCGGATAGAACCTCCATTGCCTTTGACAAACTCAAGGCAGCCATAACGACGACGTCGGTGCTAACACTACCATATTTTAACGGACCCTTCATTATTGAGGCCGACGCATCTGGAGTCAGAATTGGAGCCATTCTCATGCAAGATGGCCGACCACTCACATACACTAGCAAGGCATTATCTCCCTCCCATCAAAATAAGTCAACATATGATAAGGAGATGCTCGCCATTGTGCGTGCAGCAACGAGGTGGAGACCCTACTTGATTGGTCGACGATTTCAAAATAAAACCGACCATAAAAGCCTCAAGTACTTTTTGGAGCGAAAGATACTATCCCCTGAGCAGCAAAAATGGCTACCCGAGCAAGTTGAAGTTTCGGCCGTTTCACTTCCGACCAACGACTTCCTTGAGGATATGAAGATGGAATGGCAGGAAGATTCAGATACTAGTAAGATTATAAAAAAATTGGAGGAAGCACCAAGGCCCATGGCTCATTACAATCGGGACTCAAAAGAATTATGCTATAAGGGACGCATTGTGCTTGTGACAAATTCTACTTGCATCTTCAAGAGCAGATTTTGGACAAAGTTATTCCATATGCAGGGTACTAAATTAAAAATGAGTACGACATATCACCCATAAACCAACAGCCAAACGGAAGTTTTAAATAGGTGCTTGGAGACAGCCCAAAGCCACCCACCAAATATTACTACCCAAAGAGAACTCCAGACCCAGGCAAGTGCCATTATTGATCGACGAATCGTGACTCGACGACGACGACCCACTAATGAAGTGCTAATACAGTGGGCAAACCTACCAATAGAAGATACCACTTGGGAGAACTATGACGACTTGAAGATCAAATTCCCAGAATTCACGAAACATCAGCCTCGAGGACAAGGCTGATTTGAAGAGGGCGGGTCTGTTAGGACTCTAGCTTGGAGAGTCCTAATTGAGAGGGACATTCATGTAAAACTGTTAGGACTCTAGCTAGGAGAGTCCTAATTGAGAGGGACATTCTGTTAGGACTCTAGCTAAGGAGAGTCCTAATTGAGAGGGGCATTCATATAGGAGGTTTTTTCTTATAGAAGAATTAGGAGTTGTATGTGAATAGGAGTCTTGAGTAGGAGTCCTATTAGGAGTTGGTTAGAAGTAAGAGTCTTAAGTCAGAGTCCTATTAGGAGTTAGGGTTTAGAAGCACTATAAATAGCAATGTATTCCTTCTCTTTTTATAAGGAATAGTTGAATCTTTTCTGCAGCCTTTGAGCAGCAACTTGGAGGGAGGAACCCCTATAGAGTTCCAAGGAGGCCGATCCCCTAAAGAGATCAACTCCAAAACCGATCACAAAGGTCTATCGACCACGTCAAGCGCCTCAGCAACAAAGCGAGTCTTCTCTAATGGCAGTAGCACCGATGGTGGCGTAAACTATTGAGCTTTCCGACTCGCAAGGACAGCACCGCAGACAAAAGGACAAATCCAAAACTTTTCCTCTTCCTATAATGTATGAGCCTTCCACAACAGAAGTTTCCCAAGGTACTAGTGGATAGGAGAAGCATAAGTTAGGAACTTCATCTCTTCCAATATCATCGGATCCGTCCACAATAGCACAACGAACTCAGGCCCAAACAAATCTCGCTAGCAAGGACATTCTTCCTCAACAAACTCAGGCCGCAACAAATATCGCCAACATGGATATTTTGTCTCAACAAACTCATGCCCCAATAAACCTCTCGAGCCAGGCTGCTCTAACAAGTACTAACCAGGATATTGTGCCGCAATAATCTTATCATGCTTCAACAAACCTTGCCAATCAAGACCACATGACTCAAGGTATTTTAAAGTTTAAACATCTGCAAGCTGTAGATGAAGTGGATAAATATAGGACTAAAGCCATAAAAGGTAAGGATATGCGGGAGGAAAATACAAAACCAAAGGATAAGAAAAAGGATGGTACAATCCATCCAAAGTTGTAGGATGAATACCTTACCACCTTTTTTATTTGTTTATTATTGATGAAGATAACATGCTGGAATGTTCGTAGACTTAATAAGCCTGAGAAATGTCGGGAGCTTAATAGAATAATCAAGTCTACTGCATGTGATATTATTATTCTAGTGAAAACGAAAATTAAACAATCGCGCGTGCAAGCTCAAAAGAATTTAATATGGCCGGACACAGAACTGTTTACCAATGACTCAAATGAAACTTTTGGTAGAATATGGGTCTTACGGCATCCTAACTCTATTAATGCTTGGTTTATTTATGCTACTAATCAATTCATCCATCTTAAGGTAGTGGACAAAAAGAATGGTTGTCAATTCAATTTCACTAGTATATATGCTTCAAATAGTATGCAAGAAAGAAATATACTGCTTTAAGCCCTCAATAAAGGTCCCCAATAACTATTTTTCTGACCAATCATGAGTTTTATTAGATAACCTTTCAAACCTGGTCTGGTACTCCTGAATGGTGGAGGTTTGTCGGATCTTTGCTAGTTGTCCGTCAATGTTCTCGTAATAAGTTGGTCCGAAGCGGACCAGTAGTCCTTATTTGAATTGTCCCCATGAAAGGACTCCTTAAGTGTGTTCAAACCAGTCAAACCATTATATGGCATCCCCTTCAAGATGTATAGCTATAATTTCCACCATGGAAGCATCCACAGTTTTATGGTACCGAAAATATCTCTACAGACGCGAGATCCAACCAATTGGGTCTCCTTCTTCCCATCTAGGAAAGTCCACTCTCATGCGCGAATAGTTGGGGTCGGTCATAGAGCCTCCCCTCTCTTGGAAGTCATCTCTTTGGGCATGATGTGATTGGTTAGAGCTCTCTCCTTGATGTGACTTCTTCGGGCTGGGTGGTCGGCCCAAATTGAATTCGGTAATGAGAGTCCGAATCTTATCCTCCATTCGTGCCTCAAAGGCTTCAAATTTAGCATTGATTGGACTGTAGCGGCGACTAGATCTAGGCCGACGGACTATAGCGGCGACGACACTATAGCGGTGACCAGATCTTGGGCGATGGTACAGTAGCGGCGACGACACTGTAGCGGCGACCAGATCTAGGGCGACGACACTATAGCGGCGACCAGATCTCTCTCTATAGGTACTGTTGCGGTGATCTGATTTCCTACAACGTCGGCTGTTTCCCAAGGGCGACTGTACTATAGCTGTGATCTGACTCTTGTAGTGTTGGCTCTTTCCCACGGGCAACAGTACTATAGTAGCGATCTGATCTCCTGCAGTGTCGGCTTCTCCCCAAGGGCGACGATATTGTAGCAGCGACCAGATCTCCTTAGGGCGACGGTACTGTAGCGGCGATCTAATATACTACAGCGGTGGCTTTTCCCAATGGTGTCGTTTCTGTAGCGGCGACCAGAAGAGGGATCAAACATAGCAGCGACGGCCCCTAGGGCTGGCGATGGTGGCGGGAGGGTTGAAACGATGGCAAGGCTCCCAACTGTTACCCCCCAAGTTGCTCCTCCACCATATCCTTTCCAAAGAGAAACTCCTTCGACGAAGCAGCATCGAAGCAGGTCGCGCTGTAGATCGCGGCAGCCTGCTCTCATTTCCAATGATCCTCGGCCTTGGACTAGCCTCTTCAAGGCTTCGGTTGGAAGTCCAGATCTAAGTTTGGAATTCTTTACTCCAGAAGTTCAAGATGATAAGAAGATTGCTGTATACGAGACTATTGATTCAGCATAGCTTATTAAGACATGGTCTATGGCGATTGTTGGCTATGTGGTAGGTCTCAAAACATCTTATTTCCCACTATCCTTATTTATCAAAACTCGATGGGGAATATCGTCATTTGATCTTCATATGTTGGAGAACGGATTCTTTGTTTGCAAGCTATACTCTGAAGAAGATTTGCAACGAATCCTTGAAGGATTCTGGACTATCCGAGGTCATCCAATGATTCTACGACGTTGGTCTCCTAATGTCCGTTTGGAGTTAGATGGTGTTAGGACTCTAGTTAGGAGAGTCCTAATTGAGAGGGACATTCATGTAAAACTGTTAGGACTTTAGCTAGGAGAGTCCTAATTGAGAGGGACATTCTGTTAGGACTCTAGCTAGGAGAGTCCTAATTGAGAGGGACATTTTGTTATGACTCTAGTTAGGAGAGTCCTAATTGAGAGGGACATTCATGTAGGAGGTTTTTTCTTAGAGAAGAATTAGGAGTTGTAAGGGAATATGAGTCTTTAGTAGGAGTCATATTAGGAGTTGGTTAGAAGACAGAGTCTTAAGTAGGAGTCCTATTAGGAGTTAGGGTTTAGAAGCCCTATAAATAGCCATGTATTCCTCCTCTTTTCTCAAGCAATAGATGAATCTTTTCTGCAGCCTTTGAGCAGCAACTTGGAGGGAGGAACCCCTATAGAGTTCCATGGAGGCCGATCCCCTAAAGAGATCAACCCCAAGTTTAGAATCTGCAAGGGCTCTATCACCTGGTATCAGAGCAGCGTTCTTGGCATCTCGCTGCCCTTCCACAGCCATCCATCAACCCTCTACAACCATCCAAAGCAATTCCCACAATTGCTTAAAAGATCGTCACCGAATTCCGCCATCATCTCCACCACCACGGATCATCCTTTAATCTCCCCGTGAATTACAACAGGTTCTGGTTTCCTACCTTACTGCTATTGCAATTTAGTTATCCTTATTCGAAAATCCAAAAAAAAAAATTTGTTCCTATATTGCTGCATAAACTTTTCGTCACAATGTTTTCATCTCTACGACGAAAGATACATTGCAGAATTCCAGCCGCATAGCACCATCTATTTGATCTTGCTACTGTGCTTTTTCTATCCAAATTTTTACAAAATTTTTATGACATCTTTGACACTTCTTAACAGTGGATTTCCCTTTGGTTTCATCAAAAAATTCTCAATATGAACTACTGATCTTTTATGTCCAATCTGCTGCACTTGAATTGCATAATTCAAGCCGCATAGCACCATCTGTTTGATCTTGCTACTGTGCTTTTTCTATCCAAATTTCTACGAAATTTTTATGAAATCTTTGACACTTCCTAACAGTTGATTTCTCTTTGGTTTCATCGAAAATTCTTAATAAAAACTATTGATCTTTTATGTCCAATCTGCTGCACTTGAAAATCTATGCTGTAGAAAATTTCAGCTGCATATCGTTGCCTTAACCCATCTATTTGCAATCTTTTTGAATGAAATTTCTTATACACTTCATAGATCATCTTGGCTTCCATCTAAGATTGATCTATTAAGAAATTCATCTCTAAAAATGATTTTATGTTGCTGCAAATTTTCATCGTATCCCGCTGAAATTTTTCGACGATAATTCTGCAATTGCAACTTGCACCAATTTTCTTGCTGTTATACTGCCGAAATTTTCTTGATTAAATTAGATATCCTTGCTGTCATATAAACTGTGATTTTGCTATCAATTCCCTCCTCAATTCTCCCAAGTTTTCGGTGGAAATTACGTCGAGAAACCGTTCTTTCTTCGACGACAATTCTACTCTTACAAGACAGCACATACTTGCTGCAACTTCCACGGATTTCTGTCAAACCTTTGCTACCATCTACCACAGATCCAAAACTTTCATCCACAGCCCTAAAACTCTACTAAACTACACCCTCAAACTGCACCCAAAACAAGCCTAAACCGCAGCCTACATCCACCAATCCACCAACACTTTCGACCATCACTTCTCTCAACCTATACATGCCTTTAACCCAATAGCAAAAGAGAGATCTTAACATCATTGATTTGGGGCCATATACTATGGCATCTAAGGAGGCAATCAATGCTAAATTCGAAGCCTTGGAGGCGCGAATGGAGGATAAGATTCGGACGCTCTTTACCGAACTCAGATTGGGCCGACCACTAAGCCTGAAAAAATCATATCAAGGAGAGAGCTTTGCCCAATCACACCAAGCCCGAAGAGATGACTTCCAAGAGATGAGAGGCTCTTTGACCGACCCCAACTATCCTTGCATGAGAGTGGACTTCCCTAGATGGGAAGAAGGAGACCCGATTGGTTGGATCTCACGCGCGGAGCGATATTTTCGATACCACAAAATCGCAGATGCATCTATGGTGAAAATTGCAGCTATACATCTTGAAGGGGATGCTATACAATGGTTTAAACAGTTTAAACAAACTTATGGAGTCCTTTCATAGCAACAATTCAAAGAAGGACTGCTAATCCGCTTTAGACCAACCGATTACGAGAATATTGACGAACAACTAGCAAAGATCCGACAAACCTCCACCATTCAGGAGTACCAAACCAGGTTTGAAAGGTTATCTAATCAAAATCATGATTGGTCTCAAAAACAGCTATTGAGGACCTTCATTGAGGGCTTGAAGCCGGAGATCCGAGGAGAAGTTAAAGCGCGACAACCGTACACGCTTATGGCAGCCATCTCTTTCGCACGACATCAAGATGAGCAATTGAACCATGAAGCTCGGAGGACTAGGGTCGCTCTTCAACTAGTAATATTGAGGCTCTCAGCCCCCCCTACTATCGACCAAGTCCCTGCACCAAAGAGGTTAACAGGAGAAGAGCTTCGGGAGCGATATGCGAAGGGGTTATGTTGGCATTGTGACGAGCCGTTGAGCCGTGAGCATCGTTGTAGTAAAGGAGGACTTCTTATGATTGAACCGATAGAAGAAGATGTCATTGAACATTCAGAAGAGAGCCTTGAACATGAAGAAAAAGATGCAGAAGAAGAGCCACAACCGACCGAAGTTACGGTACAAACACTAGCTGGCTACTCAAAACCGCAAACGATGAAAGTTGGAGGCCTTCTCAAACAACAACCGATCACTGTTCTCATCAAGACGGGCAGCACTAATAACTTCCTAAACAGTAAGGCTCCTGTCCATATGAACTTACCTATCGAGAATTGCAGCAGGTTTGTCGTTACGGTCGCCAACGGACGGATTTTGAAGTGTGATCATAGGTGTCCGCAGGTGAAACTGTTGCTGCAGGACCAAGAGATAATTGCATATTTCTTCCTCCTCCCTCTTGATGATCATGAGGCCATACTCATAATTAAATGGTTGATGATATTAGGTGATATTTCTTGGAATTTTATACAACTATTTATAAAATTTTACAGTAAGGAGAAACAGGTGATATTGCATGGGAAACGTGAGGGCGACGTAACGACGATTTGCACACAACAAATGGAGAAGGTTTCGCATAAAGCATGCAGCGGCTTTTTGGTACAACTTGAGCAGCAAACTAAGGGAGAGCCAACAAAATTTGAAGATCCAAATCTACTTCCTTTGCTTGCTGAATTTTCAGATATATTTGACGAACCGTGCAACCTACCTCTTACCCGTTGGCATGATCATTGTATAACGATTCTACCAAGCAAATCTGCAGAAAATGCTCAGCCATATCAGTATCCACATCTCCAGAAGGATGAGATAGAAAGGATTATAAAAGAGATGCTCAAAACAGGAGTTATTCGGCCATGTTGCAGCCCTTACTCTTCACCGATGCTCCTCAAACAAAAGAAGGATGGAATATGGCGATTATGTGTTGATTACCGAGCTCTCAATGGCATAACCATCAAGGATAAATACCCTATTCCAGTAGTAGATGAGTTACTAAGGGAGCACAAATCTTCACAAAGCTGGACCTTCGATCCGGGTATCATCAAATACGAATATGCGAAGAAGACATACCAAAAACCACCTTTTGAACACACAACAACCACTATGAATTTTTGCTTTCTTCAAAAGAAGGTGGAATATCTTGGGCATATCATATCAGAGAAAGGTGTGGCAGTAGACCCCTTCAAAATTGGAGCAATGCAAAACTGACTGACCCCGAGGAACATAAAATTGCTACATGGCTTTCTGGGTTTAACAGGCTACTACTGCAAGTTTGTGAAAAACTATGAAGAGATTAGTACTATGATGACTTGAAGATCAAATTCCCAAAATTCATAAATCGTCAGCCTCGAGGACAAGGCTGATTTGAAGAGGGCGGGTTTGTTAGGACTCTAGTTATGAGATTCCTAATTGAGAGGGACATTTATGTAAAACTGTTAGGACTTTAGCTAGGAGAGTCCTAATTGAGAGGGACATTCTGTTAGGACTCTAGCTAGGAGAGTCCTAATTGAGAGGGACATTCTGTTATGACTCTAGTTAGGAGAGTCTTAATTGAGAGGGACATTCATGTAGGAGGTTTTTTCTTAGAGAAGAATTAGGAGTTGTAAGGGAATAGGAGTCTTTAGTAGGAGTCATATTAGGAGTTGGTTAGAAGTAAGAGTCTTAAGTAGGAGTCCTATTAGGAGTTAGGGTTTAGAAGCCCTATAAATAGCCATGTATTCCTCCTCTTTTCTCAAGCAATAGATGAATCTTTTCTGCAGCCTTTGATCAGCAACTTGGAGGGAGGAACCCCTATAGAGTTTCAAGGAGGCCGATCCCCTAAAGAGATCAACCTCAAGTTTAGAATCTGCAAGGGTTCTATCAGATGGCCTACAGTCTATTCCATTATGGGTATCCTTTCAAGGTCTGCCTCTGCATCTTTGAAGTCGACGTTTTATTGCAAAGTTATGCAGCACTCTAGGACAGCCACTCTATAAAGACAAAGCAACAGCAGCTCAGACGAGATTAGCATTTGCACGAGCATGTGTGCTGGTTTCTTTCGACGAAGATCTTCCTATTGAGGTTGTCTATCGTGATCTTGACAGGAACACTCGGAAGGTACATATCTCATATTCCTGTAAACCACAACGAAGTCAGTGTTGCTTATCTTTTGGTCATGCAAATGGAGCTTGTCAGCAAACCCCAAAACCAACCACAAAGGTCTATCGACCACGTCAATCGCCTCAACAACAAAGTGATTCTTCTCTAATGGCAGTAGCACCGATGGTGGCGAAAACTATTAAGCATTCCGACTCGTAAGAAAAGCACCGCGGAGAGAAGGACAAATCCAAAACTTTATCTCTTCCTGTAATGTTGGAGCCTTCCACAACAGAGGTTTCCCATGGTACTAGTGGATAGGAGAAACATAAGTCAGGAACTTCATCTCTTCCAATATCATCGGATCCGTCCACAATAGCTCAACGAACTCAGGCCCAAACAAATCTCGCCAGCAAGGATATTCTTCCTCAACAAACTCAGGCCACAACAAACATTGCCAACAAGGATATTCTGTCTCAACAAACTCATGCCCCAACAAACCTCTCTAGCTAGGCTGCTCCAACAAGTACTATCCAGGATATTGTGCTGCAAGAATCTTATCGTACTTCCATAAACCTTGCCAATCAGGACCACATGATTCAAGGTACTTTAAAGTTAAAAAATCTGTAAGCTGTAGATGAATTGGATATATATAGGAATAAAGCCATAAAAGGTAAGGATATTGTGCAGGAGGAAAATACAAAACCGAAGGATAAGAAAAAGGATGGTACAGTCCATCCAAAGTCGTAAGATGAATACCTTACCACCTTTTTATTTGTTTATTACTGATGAAGATAACATGATGGAATGTTCGCGGACTTATAAGCTAGAGAAATGTCGGGAGCTCAACAAAATAATCAAGTTTGCCACATGTGATATTGTTATTCTAGTGAAAACGAAAATTAAACAATCGCGCGTTCAAGCTCAAACGAATTTAATATGGCCGGATGTAGAACTGTTTACCAATGACTCAAATGAAACTTTTGGTAGAATATGGGTCTTATGGCATCCTAACTCTATTAATGCTTCGTTTATTTCTACTATTGATCAACTCATTCATCTTAAGGTAGAGGACTAAAAGAATGGCTATCAATTCAAATTCTCTAGTATATATGCTTCAAACAGTATACAAGAAAGAAATACTCTTTGGTATGACCTGACTAATATTTTAAATGGCTGTCTCAATGTACCTTTGATTGTTCTTGGAGACTTTAATATTGTTCGGTACATAAATGAAAAAGAGGGGGGTAGATAATTTTCAGAAAGCCAGCTTCAAAGTTTTAATGATTACATTGACACTGCAGCATTGTTTGATATGAAATATGTGGGTAATTGGCTCTCTTGGAGTAATCAAGGTGCTGCTAACAGAAAAATAATGGCTCGACTTGATAGGTGTTTGATTAATCATGAATGGTGAACAGTTTACCCAGATTCACTTCTTGAGTATAGTGCTCCTTTGTTTTCTGACCATTCTTTAATGTATATACACGCAGACAAAGCGACATCGAGAGGCAAGAAACCGTTTAGATTCTTGAACATGTGGAGTACTTATCCTCAATTTCTTGATGTTATCATATCTGATTGGAAAGTTAATGTGCATGGATCCCCCCCTTACATCTTATGTCAAAAGCTCAAAGCCTGTAAAGCAGCACTAAAGGAGTGGAATACAAATACCTTTGGCAATATTACCACCAGAGTTCAATTTTCAGAAAGGAACTAATGTCATTGCAACATGAGCTGCAACTTCAGCCAAATGATGAGAATATTATCTACAAAGAGATAGAAGCCAGAAATAACTTCATGCAAGCCTTAAAACAGGAGGAAAGTTTTGCAAAGCAGAAGTCTCGACAGCATTGGCTTACACTAGGGGATTCCAATACTAAATTTTTCTATGCTTTAATTGCTACTCGAAGGGCTATTAACTGTATCAGCAAATGCAGAGACAAAGATGATAATCTTATTGAGAATTTAGATGAGGTTAATGTTAGGATCGAGAGCACTAAGAGGGGGGGGGGGAGGGTGAATAAGTGCAGCGAAAAACTTTCTGTGATTAAAACCGAAAGCTGCGTTCGTTTGATAAAAATGATTTAGATGTAAAAGCTGATTCTAAGATTACTTTAACTTAAGATTAAGCGAGATGATGTTAAAGTAAATCTATGAAGGAAGTTTGCAGTTTATGATGAAAATCAGAATGCAAGCGCAAACTGAAATGCGACGATCATACGATAAAACCGGTTTACGTTTAAATGCCAATTTTGAATATACTGAACTTTGAGATATGTTTTATAAATGCGCAGAAGGCAGTTTGCAGTTATGATTCAAATCAAAACGTAAACGTAAACTGAAATGTAATGATCGTACGAAAAAGCCGATTAACATCTAAACGCAGATTCGGAAAGCTCTAAACTTAGAAACTCGTTCGTAAAAGCGCATAAGGTAGTAGCTATCTAGGAGGTTTGCAGTAAAGATAAAATGCTCAAAGTAAATGCAAACCGAGATTTAGAGTGGTTTGGTCAATCTTGACCTGCTCCACTTTTGGCTTCCTCCACTGACAAGGTCACCGATGTCAACTATCGGCCTTCCTTCAATTGGCGAAGGCCAACCACCCTTTTACAATTTCACTCCTTTTGACGGGCTTAGGAGACAACCCTTACACAAATTTTCTCTCCTCTTTTTACAACTCAAAACTTCGAAGAACAGAGGGAGGAGAACTTTTGGCCTTTACAACAATTTTGAGCTCTAAGAATCACTGAAAGAGATCAAGATTTCGAGTGTAAGTTACTTCCTTTCAGTGTTGAATGGGTGGCGTATTTATAGGCCCCAACCCAGTTCAAATTTGGAGCTCAAAACTATCAATTCCCGGAATTCCGGGATCAGGCGGTTACACCTCCTGACTGGGGCGGTTGCACCGCCTGGCAGAGCTCGAAGACTAAGCCTCTGGGCGGTGCCACCTTTGTCAGGGGCGGTTGCACCTCTCTGCCAGAGCTCAAAGACCGAGCTCAGGCGGTTGCACCTCTTGACTAGGGCGGTTGCACCGCCTGCTAGAGCTCGAACACCGAGCTCAAGCGGTGCTACCTCCTGTCAGGGGAGGTTGAACCGCCCAGTCTCGCTCGGAGACTGAGCCCAGGAGGTGCTACCTCCTGGCAGGGGCGGTTGCACCGCCTAGTCTCCATGGGAGACTTAGCCCAGGTGGTGCTACCTCCTGGCTTGGGCGGTTGCACCTCCCACAACAATCAGGGTCCGAATGGGTAGATCCATTCGGCCCAATTTGGGTTTTTCAAGGGCCCAATTGCCCCAAGATTAAGTTAATGGTATCACCTCCCATTTCCAACTTAATCATTGTGCTAACTATGATTATTCCTTAGACATTTACTACAGCTTGCTCTGGTGCGTCAATCGCTTCTTCCGGCGAACTTCCGTCGATCATCCGATGAACCCTCGGTGATGCTCCTGCGGACATCCGGCAAACTCCTGGACTTGCGACGATACACTTGGCGAGTTCCGATGAGCTTCTTTGGCAAGCTTATGGACTTCTCGGATTTGTTCCCGCAGAACCTCCGACGATTGTCCGAACTTCCGTCGAGCTCTCGAACTCCCAATGTGATCATTGTCATGACTCCGACGCAACTCCTACTGCATGTCTAACTTTCATCGTAGTTAATCCTGCACACTTATCTCAACACATAGATTAGACAACAAATGACAATTGACTTCATCATCAAAATTTGAGATTCAACAATCTCCCCCTTTTTAATGATGACAATCAATTGATAATGGAGTTAACCTTAACTCCCCCTGTCTATATGCCATACTTGAGATAGGTCATTCTTGAATTCAAAACTTTAAGAATTCAAGAGACATAAGTTAAAATCATTTGAACTTGTCAATATTCCCATCATGATTCCTATCATGATGTATCTCTCTGAAGATGATGTCAAGGCTTGACATTCATTTTCAAATTTTACAAGTTTGAATGATGGTAATAGTAACAATTCATCATATTGTAAGATATCAGCATGTAAAACTGTGAAGTATGATTTTGATATCATTACATGATGTACACATTTCAAATATTTTAGCAAGTACTGCATTTCATCAAACGGTAAGATATCAACTCGTAAAATTACGATGCAAGTTTTTGTTTGATATCTTAACACGATACAAGGCATAATGCAAATCATAGCATTTATTCATATATCTCTTGGTGATGCAAGCATGGCATAATTATAGCATCAGTGTTTATAGCATCAATTCATATATTTCTCCCCCTTTGTCATCAACAAAAAGCATGGTAGTTGTGATATCAAGAGAACAATTACAAGTAAATTTTGAGTATAAGAGTGATGATTGTTTCATGCCTTTACTTGATTCATGTTATTTCCAATAGTAAATGATAGGAAATTAAGCATATAAAGGAAAGTATGATTCGTAGATTGCATTGAATACTTCTTCCTTTATTATAATCTTTTTGCATGAAGGAGGAAAGCCATTTGTGATACCAGCGATTTGCGAGTTTACTTTGAGTCAAGATATGTGTGTGATGCAGCTTTTTGCAAGTAAAAATACTATCATCCATGGAATTCATAAGCAGGAATCATTTCATCAAATCCATTTCAGAAAAATATTTTTCATAAGAGTGTAGGAGAAAATCCGATTTTTAGCATTTCAATTGTTAAGCGAATCCGAAAATGAAATGAATTCGGACAAGATTATGCTACAGATTTTCAAATATAATCAAAACACATAATTTCCAACATGTTATTTAGGCATGTAATGGTAGTCAAGTGATTTGATTATTCAATAAAGTCCGAAAAATAATTTTAACTAGTTTATGTGTTCGGACATATCAACATTCCTAATTATCTTCTTATGAAATCAAATTGTTCTTCACTTAGAGGTTTTGTAAAAATATCGGCTAGTTGATGTTTGGTGTCAATGAACTCTATGATTACATCATGATTAGTAACAGGATCTCGTATAAAGTGATGTCTAATATCAATATGTTTTGTTCTTGAGTGTTGTATAGGATTCTTTGTTAAGCATATTGCACTTGTGTTATCACATTTAATGGGAATAATTTTAAGATGAACTTTATAATCTTCTAAAGTGTTTTTCATTCATAAAACTTGTGCACAGCATGCACTTGCTGCAATATATTCAGCTTCGGTTGTTGATAGTGCAACCGAATTTTGTTTCTTAGATGACTATGAAACAAGGGCATGTCCTAAAAATTGACATGTTCCTGATGTGGTTTTTCTATCTAGTCTACTGTAACATCCCCCATTTTTGAAAATTTAGTAAAAGGTTTGTTTGTAAAAATAAAGATTATTTAATAATTATTTTATATTAAATGATATTATATTAAAGGTTTATGGCTAGGGACCTAAGAGTAAATATTAGAAGTTTGATATAATTTATGAATGATTCAGATTTAAGTTAAAAAAAAAGAAGAAAAATATATAGTGGACATGTGTCACTAACTAACCTAAGGTTGGTGCCACTTATCTTTGCTCCAAAGTGTTAGGATCGAGAGCACTAAGAGGGGGGGGTGAATTAGTGCAGCGAAAATCTTACAGCGATTTAAAAACAAAAGCTGCGTTCGTCCGATAAAAAATGATTTCGATATAAAAGCAGAATCACAGTGCAGTTTGCGTCTAAGCGCAGTTTGAGTCTAAGCGCAGTTTGCGTCTAAACACAGTTTGCGTCTAAGCGCAGTTTGCGTCTAAACACAGTTTGCGTCTAAGCGCAGTTTGCGTCTAAACACAGTTTGCGTCTAAGCACAGTTTGCGTCTAAGCGCAGTTTGCGTCTAAACTCAGTTTTACGTCCAAATGCAGTTTTACGTTTAAACGCAGTTTTACGTCTAAACGCAGTTTTGCGTCTAAACGCAGTTTTACGTCTAAACGCAGTTTTACGTCTAAACGCAGTTTTGCGTCTAAACGCAGTTTTACGTCTAAACGTAATTTTACGTCTAAATGTAGTTTTGCGTCTAAAAGCAGTTTTGAACCTTGAAAAGCATTTTACGTAGAAAGCAATTTGCAGTTATAAATGGAATCCGAATGTAAGCGTAAGCTGCAGTGTGAAGATCGTACGAAAACACGATTTACGTTTGAATGCAGATTCTGAAAGATCAGAGCTTAGAAACTTGTTCGTAAAGGCGCAGAGGGCAGTAGCAATGTAGGAGGTTTGCAGTAATGATAAAGTGCTCAAAGAAAAAGCAAACCAGAGATTTAGAGTGGTTCGGTCAGTCTTGACCTACTCCACTTTTGGCTTCCTCCTCCGACGAGGTCACCGACGTCAACTAGCTGCCTTCCTTCAATGGGCGAAGGCTAACTGCCCTTTTACAGTTTCTCTCCTTTTGACAGGCTCAGGAGACAACCTTCACAGATCCTTTCTCTCCTCTCTTTACAACTCAAGACTTGAAGAACAGAAGGAGGAGAACTTTAGGACTTTACAAATTTGAGCTCTTAGAATCACTGAAAAGAGCAAGAATTTGGTGTGGATCTGTATCTTTTCAGTGCTGAATGGGTGGGGTATTTATAGGCCCCAACCCAGTTCAAATTTGGAGCTCAAATCGATCAAATCCCAGAATTCTGGGATCAGGCGGTTGCACCTCTTGACTGGAGAGGTGGCACCGCCTAGCAGAGCTCGACGACTGAGCTCAGGCGATTGCACCTCTCTGCCAGAGCTCGAAGACTGAGCTCGATGGTTGCACCGCCTGGCAGAGCTCGAAGACTGAGCTTAGTGGTTGCACCGCCTGGCAGAGCTCGAAGTCTGAGCTCGGTGGTTGCATCACCTGGCAGAGCTCGAAACTGAGCTCAGGCTGATGCACCTCTCTGCCAGAGCTCGAAGACTGAGCTCGGTGGTTGCATCACTTGGCAGAGCTCGAAACTAAGCTCAGGCTGATGCACCTCTCTGCCAGAGCTCGAAGACTGAGCTCGGTGGTTGCTCCGCCTGGCAGAGCTCGAAACTTGAGCTCTGGCCGTGCTACCTCTTGACAGAGGAGGTTGCACCGCCCAATCTAGCTCGAAGACTGAGCTCTGGGCGGTTGCACCTCTTGGCTAGGGCGGTTGCACCGCCCAGTCTCGCAGCCCTGGCGGTTGCACCTCCTGGCCTAGGCGGTTGCACCGCCTGGTGCAATCAGGGTCCGAATGGTTCGCTCCATTCGGCACAATTTGAATCTTTTCAGGGGCCCAATTGCCCCAAGATTAAGCTAATGGGATCACCTCCCATTTTCAAGCTTAATCATCGTGCTAACTACGATTAACTCTAAGACAACTTCTGCAGCTTTGCTCCGATGCGTCAATCGCTTCTTCCGGTGAGTTTCCGCCGAACTTCCGTCGATCATCCGATAAACCCTCGGTGATCCTTCTGCGGACATCCGGCATACTCCTGGACTTTGCGACGATCCACTTGGTGAGTTCCGACGAGCTTCGCTTGGCAAGCTTCTGGACTTCTCGGATCTGTTCTCGCTGAACCTCCGACGACCGTCCGAACTTCCGTCGAACTCTCGAACTCCCAACGTGATCATGATCTTGACTCCGGCGCAACACCTGCTGCTTGTCTTACTCTCATCGTAGTTAATCCTGCACACCACAACAAAACTTCGATCGAGACAATTAATCCTAAGCAATTAACCAAGTTGTCCGACATGTCATTGGTCCCTCGACGCTTCGTCCGATTCTTCGGCGCATCGTCCTCTTCTGCAGCCTATTGCCCAATCGGTCAGTTGACTCCGCAACTCCGATATCCTTGGCACAATACCCGCTCTTCTTGGCCCGATGCCCGAGTCCACGGCCCGATGCCTACTGTCGATACGTCGACCGATCCACCGGCCCGACGTCCAATCTTCTGACATGTTCCTTCGGCACAACATGATTTTCCTGCTTTAATTGTCTCATCCTGATCGAAGCATCCTGCGTCACTCTAAACGCAGATTAAATCATAAACATATATCAAGTGGTTTCATCATCAAAATACGAGATTCAACAATCTCCCCCTTTTTGATGATGACAACCACTTGATGACGGAGTTAAACTTAACTCCCGGAGTTTAAACAAACTCCCCCTATCAATATGCCATATTGATAGAACCTTGAATTCAAACTGAATTCAAGTCATTGCAATATTCATCGTGAATACTTGCAACACGTCAACATGAACATATGCATAAACTTATGCATCACATGTCATGTCATCAACATACTTCTCCCCCTTTGTCATCAACAAAAAGGAGAAGTATCACAATTAAGTGTGTGTGATATTGGTTCAACTCATTGCATGAAAATCATGATATCAAGTTTTATCATCATGCAATCTTGTAGCTAGAAGATTTAGCAAGTGTTACATCATGCTTAGAACATTCATGCTATCAAGTTTTAGATATGTAAGTTTTATAGCATATAAGATATCACTTTTGGTAATGTTCTGTTGAATCTCGTATTTTGATGATGAAACTACTTGATATATGTTTATGATTTAATCTGCGTTTTGAGTGACGCAGGATGCTTCGATCAGGATGAGACAATTAAAGCAGGAAAATCATGTTGTGCCGAAGGAACATGTCAGAAGATTGGACGTCGGGCCGGTGGATCGGTCGACGTATCGACATAAGGCTTCGGGCCGTGGACTCGGGCATCGGGCCAAGAAGAGCGGGTATTGTGCCAAGGATATCGGAGTTGCGGAGTCAACTGGCCGATTGGGCAATAGGCTGCAGAAGAGGACGATGCGCCGAAGAATCGGACGAAGCGTCGAGGGACCAATGACATGTCGGACAACTTGGTTAATTGCTTAGGATTAATTGTCTCGATCGAAGTTTTGATTTGTTGTGCAGGATTAACTACGATGAGAGTAAGACAAGCAGCAGGTGTTGCGCCGGAGTCAAGATCATGATCACGTTGGGAGTTCGAGAGTTCGACGGAAGTTCGGACCGTCGTCGGAGGTTCAGCGAGAACAGATCCGAGAAGTCCAGAAGCTTGCAAAGCGAAGCTCGTCGGAACTCGCCAAGTGGATCGTCGCAAAGTCCAGGAGTATGCCGGATGTCCGCAGAAGGATCACCGAGGGTTTATCGGATGATCGACGGAAGTTCGCCGGAAACTCGCCGGAAGAAGCGATTGACGCATCGGAGCAAAGCTGCAGAAGTTGTCTTAGAGTTAATCGTAGTTAGCACGATGATTAAGCTTGAAAATGGGAGGTGATCCCATTAGCTTAATCTTGGGGCAATTGGGCCCCTGAAAAGATTCAAATTGGGCCGAATGGAGCGAACCATTCGGACCCTGATTGCACCAGGAGGTGCAACCGCCAGGGCTGCGAGGCTGGGCGGTGCAACCGCCCCAGCCAGGAGGTGCAACCGCCAGCGCTGCGAGGCTGGGCGGTGCAACCGCCCCAGCCAAGAGGTGCAACCGCCCAGAGCTCAGTCTTCGAGCTAGACTGGGCGGTGCAACCTCCTCTGTCAAGAGGTAGCACCGCCAGAGCTCAAGTTTCGAGCTCTGCCAGGCGGTGCAACCACCGAGCTCAGTCTTCGAGCTCTGGCAGAGAGGTGCATCAGCCTGAGCTCAGGCTCGAGCTCTGCCAGGTGATGCAACCACCGAGCTCAGTCTTCGAGCTCTGGCAGAGAGGTGCATCAGCCTGAGCTCAGTTTCGAGCTCTGCCAGGTGATGCAACCACCGAGCTCAGACTTCGAGCTCTACCAGGCGGTGCAACCACCGAGCTCAGTCTTCGAGCTCTGCCAGGCGGTGCCACCATCGAGCTCAGTCTTCGAGCTCTGGCAGAGAGGTGCAATCGCCTGAGCTCAGTCGTCGAGCTCTGCCAGGCGGTGCCACCTCTCCAGTCAAGAGGTGCAACCGCCTGATCCCATAATTATGGGATTTGATCGATTTGATCGTTTTGAGCTCCAAATTTGAACTGGGTTGGGGCCTATAAATACCCCACCCATTCAGCACTGAAAAGACACAGATCCACACCGAATTCTTGATCTTTTCAGTGATTCTAAGAGCTCAAATTTGTGTAAAGTCCTAAAGTTCTCCTCCTTCTGTTCTTCAAGTCTTAAGTTGTAAAGAGAGGAGAGAAAGGATCTGTAAAGGGTGTCTCCTGAGCCTGTCAAAAGGAGAGAAACTGTAAAAGGGCAGTTAGCCTTCGCCCATTGAAGGAAGGCAGCTAGTTGACGTCGGTGACCTCGTCGGAGGAGGAAGCCAAAAGTGGAGTAGGTCAAGACTGACCGAACCACTCTAAATCTCTGGTTTGCTTTTACCTTAAGCACTTTATCATTACTGCAAACCTCCTACATTGCTACTGCCCTCTGCGCCTTCACGAACAAGTTTCTAAGCTCTGATCTTTCAGAATCTGCATTCAAACGTAAATCGTGTTTTCGTACGATCTTCACACTACAGTTTTCGCTTACATTCGGATTCCATTTATAACTGCAAATTGCTTTCTACGTAAAACGCTTTTCAAGGTTCAAAACTGCTTTTAGACGCAAAACTACATTTAGACGTAAAATTACGTTTAGACGTAAAACTGCGTTTAGACGCAAAACTGCGTTTAGACGTAAAACTGCGTTTAGACGTAAAACTGCGTTTAGACGTAAAATTGCGTTTAGACGCAAAACTGCGTTTAGACGTAAAACTGCGTTTGGACGTAAAACTGCGTTTAGACGTAAAACTGCGTTTGAACGTAAAACTGAGTTTAGACGCAAACTGCGCTTAGACGCAAACTGTGCTTAGACGCAAACTGCGCTTAGACGCAAAACTGCGCTTAGACGCAAACTGCACTGTGATTCTTCTTTTATATCGAAATCGATTTTTATCGGACGAACGCAGCTTTCGGTTTTTAAATCGCTGTAAGATTTCCGCTGCACTAATTCACCCCCCCCCTCTTAGTGCTCTCGATCCTAACAATTGGTATCAGAGCGGGGTATTTCTCATTTCGGATTTACACCTGAGAGAAATGGCTCTTCAAGAGGGCTTTTCGGTCTTTCGTCCACCGTTGTTTAACGGATTGGACTACACTTATTGGAAAACTCGAATGAGAGTTTTCTTGATTTCTACGAATTTAGACTTATGGAGTATCATTGAAAACGGTTTTCAACTTCCCTCCAAACCGATGAACGAATGGTCGGTTTTGGAGAAGAAGAATTTTTCTTTAAACGCAAAGGCTATGAATGCCTTATTTTGCGCATTGGACAAAAATGAGTTCAATCGGATTTCTACGTGTGAAACGGCTTTTGACATTTGGCGAATTCTTGAAATCACGCACGAGGGAACTAGTAGAGTCAAACACTCGAAAGTTAACGTTTTATTGCATGATTTTGAGTTTTTTCAAATGCAACCAAGCGAGACTATAGGCGACATGTACACCCGTTTCACGGATGTCGTCAATAGTTTAAGAGCTCTTGGAAAATGTTTTTCGGATTTTGAACTCGTAAACAAGATTTTGCGTTCTCTTTCTAAAAAGTGGGATTCAAAAGTAACTGCAATACAAGAAGCTAAAAATCTAAACAACTTACCACTTGAAGAACTAATTGGTTCATTGATGACATATGAAATGGTGCACAATGCACATGATGAACATGTTGAACACAATCACCTTCCAAAGAACAGGAAGGATTTGGAACTCTGGACAAATGAATGCCACTTGAGCGATGACTCAAGTGATGAGGACAATGATGAACAAACCAACCTTCCAAAGAACAGGAAGGATTTGAGACATAGAACATTTGAAGACCACTCGAGCGTAAGCTCAAGTGATGGTGAACTTAAACTACAAATGAAACGAAAATTAAAAAGCAAAAAGAATGGAACTACTTGCTTTAAACGCAAGAAGAAGAACAAAAATTGGGATGAATCGAGCTCATCTGAAGACGAGAAAGTCAACAAAAGCGAGGCGACAAAATACGCCTTACCAGCCTACGACGTTGAGGTAATTAAAATGCCTTTGGTTTATTTTAAAATTACTTGATGCTTTCATGATATATTTTCTTTTTTAGTTTAGAATTAATTTTCTTGAAAATTACATGTTTAAAAATAAAAATACAAAAATTGTGATCATGCTGATAATTTCGAAAATAATATTGCATATTTTATGATAAACAAACAAAATGATTTTGATCATGGTTAAGAAGTAATAATGTGTATCGTGTTTGATTAACATTGTTGAATGAAATCACGTTTGATTTAAAGTAATGCATAAAGATGTAATATGAAATGGTTATTAACAATTTTATGCATGTTATTTTAAGTTATCCATGATCATGAGCTTGTTTGATCTTCTTGACTTAATTTCAAGATCTATAGCAAAAATCATGTTTGAATATATGAAAGTGTTAATTTCATTTTCGGATTCACTTAACAATTGGTATCCTAACAATCGAATTTTCTCATACACTTATGAAAAATATTTTTCTAAAATGGATTTGATGAAATGATTCATGCTTATAAACTCTATCTTGAAATATGAATGATAGTGTTTTTGCTTGCAAAGATTTGTTTCACATTCATATCTCCTATGATTCGTGTGCAGAAAAAAAAAAAAATTTATAAATCATAACACAATGTGATTTCTTATGCAAAAATAAAGTGCTTTTGTGATTCTTTGCTAAAGAGAATAATTATTAAAATCATGATCTTGATAACATAAAGCTCTTTTTAAATCAAGATCGTTCATTATGCTCCCTACATTTATCAAAAAGGAGTTCTTCAAATGAAATGCAATTCAATGAAGTGTCATATTGATATCTTGAAACTTGGAATATTTTAAAATGTGATCTTGATAAGAATGTTTCAAGTTGCTCTTTGTACTATATCTTTTCGAATGAATCATGAGCCTTGATATCATATATTTCATAATACAAGATTTATTTGCCTTATGTCTTGAACTTTAATGCTTATCTTAATTTGGCATATAAAGACTAAGGCATGCTTAGGTAAAAAAAAAAGAATCTCTTAAAAAATGCTTTTCCCATATGATCGAGATTAATGATTTCATGATATTTTGTGAATCTCGAAATTAATTTTAATGACTTGATTATGAATTTCAAGTTAATGATTTGATTTGAATAAGTTTTATCTAAATCATAATCTTCATCTTGCAAAATTGAAGTCACAAATAATATCTTGTGGTATTCATGAATTGATACTCACAATATGAAAGCATTGATATTCATGACTTGAATTGGATTGAAACATTGTATGCTTAATTTAATCATTCTCCTATGTTTCAAAAATTCCTTAAATACCTTATGTGATGATTGAAAACTAATCTGCTTTATGATGAATTACGAATCATGACTTGATCTATGATATAAATGCCTTGAAATGATTGAAATATTTAACACTTTTATGCTCTACCCCCTACTTTCTTCTTGTTTTCAATGATAAAATGGGGAGAAGTTTTGATCATGCATGGTAGGATATAATTTGACAAAATTGATACCATCATGATATGAAACATTTATGATGTACAATTATGCATGCAATACTTGTGCTTTCTAATTATGATGTGATGTATTGCATATGATGTAAATCATGATTTAAAATGCTATGAGTGCCAAGTTACACATTTTGAGAAGAAATTGTTATATTGAAATATTAATGTAATTTTGAATGGTGATATGATATCATGCATGTAATACTTCAATTTATGATAATGATGCATGCAATGATAAAATATTCATGATGAAAAATTATCTTGACATTCATAACTTGATTATTCATCATTTGTCGTAATTTTGAAATCGTTGTAAAAGGAAAAGAGAACTACAAAACTGTATTCTCTCTTTCTTTTTTTACAATGACAAAGGGGGAGATAGCTAGCTTGTACAAGTCAAGAAGATGCAAAAACTTGATTGCTAGCTTACCTATTTTAAGAAGCAAAGATTGCTAACTTGCTTATTTCAAGAAGAAAAATTGTCTTCTTGAACATCACTATCTTGAATATCTCAAGAAGCAAAACTTGCAATTTGCACATTGCAATAGGAAGCAAGAATCATGAGCTTACACAAGAAATTTATCTTGCATTTGCTTTCGAAATTTTTGCTAGCTTATATATTGTGAAACTTATATATCATAAAAATTGCTAGCTTGTTGGTCTAAAGAGAAGCAAAAAATTGCTATCTCAAAAGAAGCAAATGTGCTATCTTGCCTATCTCAAGAGGCAAAAATGCTAACTTGCGCATCTAGCAAAGTGAGCAAAATTTTCAAGAAGCAAGAGTTGCCTTCTTGAACATCTCTAATTTGCTAGCTTGCATGATATAGAACTTGCTATCTTGAACATTACCAAAAGTGCTATCTTATATGTTATAAAACTTGAATATCTAAAACTTGATGGCATGAATGTTCTAAGCATGATATAACACTTGCTAAATCTTCTAGCTCCAAGATTGCATGATGATAAAACTTGATACTATGTTTTTCATGCAATGAGTTGAATCAATATCACAAACATTTGATTGTGATACTTCTTCTTTTTGTTGATGACAAAGGGGGAGAAGTATGTTGATGACATGACATGTGATGCATAAGTTTATGCATATGTTCATGTTGACGTGTTGCAAGTATTCATGATGAATATTGCAATAACTTGAATTCAGTTTGAATTCAAGGTTCTATCAATATGGCATATTGATAGGGGGAGTTTGTTTAAACTCCTGGAGTTAAGTTTAACTCCGTCATCAAGTGGTTGTCATCATCAAAAAGGGGGAGATTGTTGAATCTCGTATTTTGATGATGAAACTACTTGATATATGTTTATGATTTAATCTGCGTTTTGAGTGACGCAGGATGCTTCGATCAGGATGAGACAATTAAAGCAGGAAAATCATGTTGTGCCGAAGGAACATGTCAGAAGATTGGACGTCGGGCCGGTGGATCGGTCGACGTATCGACAGAAGGCTTCGGGCCGTGGACTCGGGCATCGAGCCAAGAATAGCGGGTATTGTGCCAAGGATATCGGAGTTGCGGAGTCAACTGGCCGATTGGGCAATAGGCTGCAGAAGAGGACGATGCGCCGAAGAATCGGACGAAGCGTCGAGGGACCAATGACATGTCGGACAACTTGGTTAATTGCTTAGGATTAATTGTCTCGATCGAAGTTTTGATTTGTTGTGTAGGATTAACTACGATGAGAGTAAGACAAGCAGCAGGTGTTGCGCCAGAGTCAAGATCATGATCACGTTGGGAGTTCGAGAGTTCGACGGAAGTTCGGACAGTCGTCGGAGGTTCAGCGAGAACAGATCCGAGAAGTCCAGAAGCTTGCCAAGCGAAGCTCGTCGGAACTCGCCAAGTGGATCGTCGCAAAGTCCAGGAGTATGCCGGATGTCCGCAGAAGGATCACCGAGGGTTTATCGGATGATCGACGGAAGTTCACCGGAAACACGCTGGAAGAAGCGATTGACGCATCGGAGCAAAGCTGCAGAAGTTGTCTTAGAGTTAATCGTAGTTAGCACGATGATTAAGCTTGAAAATGGGAGGTGATCCCATTAGCTTAATCTTGGGGCAATTGGGCCCCTGAAAAGATTCAAATTGGGCCGAATGGAGCGAACCATTCGGACCCTGATTGCACCAGGAGGTGCAACCGCCAGGGCTGCGAGGCTGGGCGGTGCAACCGCCCCAGCCAGGAGGTGCAACCGCCCCAGCCAAGAGGTGCAACCGCCCAGAGCTCAGTCTTCGAGCTAGACTGGGCGGTGCAACCTCCTCTGTCAAGATGTAGCACCGCCAGAGCTCAAGTTTCGAGCTCTGCCAGGCGGTGCAACCACCGAGCTCAGTCTTCGAGCTCTGGCAGAGAGGTGCATCAGCCTGAGCTCAGTCTCGAGCTCTGCCAGGTGATGCAACCACCGAGCTCAGTCTTCGAGCTCTGGCAGAGAGGTGCATCAGCCTGAGCTCAGTTTCGAGCTCTGCCAGGTGATGCAACACCGAGCTCAGACTTCGAGCTCTGCCAGGCGGTGCAACCACCGAGCTCAGTCTTCGAGCTCTGCCAGGCGGTGCAACCATCGAGCTCAGTCTTCGAGCTCTGGCAGAGAGGTGCAATCGCCTGAGCTCAGTCGTCGAGCTCTGCCAGGCGGTGCCACCTCTCCAGTCAAGAGGTGCAACCGCCTGATCCCAGAATTCTGGGATTTGATCGATTTGATCGTTTTGAGCTCCAAATTTGAACTGGGTTGGGGCCTATAAATACCCCTCCCATTCAGCACTGAAAAGATACAGATCCACACCGAATTCTTGATCTTTTCAGTGATTCTAAGAGCTCAAATTTGTGTAAAGTCCTAAAGTTCTCCTCCTTCTGTTCTTCAAGTCTTAAGTTGTAAAGAGAGGAGAGAAAGGATCTGTAAAGGTTGTCTCCTGAGCCTGTCAATAGGGGAGAAACTATAAAAGGGCAGTTAGCCTTCGCCCATTGAAGGAAGGCAGCTAGTTGACGTCGGTGACCTCGTCGGAGGAGGAAGCCAAAAGTGGAGTAGGTCAAGACTGACCGAACCACTCTAAATCTCTGGTTTGCTTTTACCTTGAGCACTTTATCATTACTGCAAACCTCCTACATTGCTACTGCCCTCTGCGCCTTCACGAGCATGTTTCTAAGCTCTGATCTTTCAGAATCTGCATTCAAACGTAAATCGTGTTTTCGTACGATCTTCACACTACAGTTTTCGCTTACATTCGGATTCCATTTATAACTGCAAATTGCTTTCTACGTAAAACGCTTTTCAAGGTTCAAAACTGCTTTTAGACGCAAAACTACATTTAGACGTAAAATTACGTTTAGACGTAAAACTGCGTTTAGACGCAAAACTGCGTTTAGACGTAAAACTGCGTTTAGACGTAAAACTGCGTTGAGACGTAAAACTGCGTTTAGACGCAAAACTGCGTTTAGACGTAAAACTGCGTTTGGACGTAAAACTGCGTTTGGACGTAAAACTGCGTTTGAACGTAAAACTGAGTTTAGACGCAAACTGCGCTTCGACGCAAACTGGGCTTAGACGCAAACTGTGTTTAGACGCAAACTGCGCTTAGACGCAAACTGCACTGTGATTCTGCTTTTATATCGAAATCGATTTTTATCGGACGAACGCAGCTTTCGGTTTTTAAATCGCTGTAAGATTTCCGCTGCACTAATTCACCCCCCCCCTCTTAGTGCTCTCGATCCTAACATGTTCAAGATAGCAAGTTCTACATCATGCAAGCTAGCAATTTAGAGATGTTTAAGAAGGCAACTCTTGCTTCTTGAAAATTTTGCTCACTTTGCTAGATGCGCAAGTTAGCATTTTTGCCTCTTGAGATAGGCAAGATAGCACATTTGCTTCTTTTGAGATAGCAACTTTTTGCTTCTCTTTATACCAACAAGCTAGCAATTTTTACGATATACAAGTTTCACAACATATAAGCTAGCAAAAATTTCGAAAGCAAATGCAAGATAGCTTTCTTGTGTAAGCTCATGATTCTTGCTTCCTATTGCAATGTGCAAATTGCAAGTTTTGCTTCTTGAGATATTCAAGATAGTGATGTTCAAGAAGACAATTTTTCTTCTTTGAAATAAGCAAGTTAGCAATCTTTGCTACTTAAAATAGGTAAGCTAGCAATCAAGTTTTTGCATCTTCTTGACTTGTACAAGCTAGCTATCTCCCCCTTTGTCATTGTAAAAAAGAAAGAGAGAATACAGTTTTGTAGTTCTCTTTTCCTTTTACAACGATTTCAAAATCATGACAAATGATGAATAATCAAGTTATGAATGTCAAGACAATTTTTCATCATGAATATTTTATCATTGCATGCATCATTATTGAAGTATTACATGCATGATATCATATCACCATTCATAATTACATTAATGTTTCAATATAACAATTTCTTCTCAAAATGTGTAACTTGGCACTCATAGCATTTTAATTCATGATTTACATTATATGCAATACATCACATCATAATTAGAAAGCACAAGTATTGCATGCATAATTGCACATCATAAATGTTTCATATCATGATGGTATCAATTTTGTCAAATTATATCCTACCATGCATGACCAA
Source organism: Musa acuminata AAA Group (assembly GCF_036884655.1). Classification (NCBI taxonomy): domain Eukaryota; kingdom Viridiplantae; phylum Streptophyta; class Magnoliopsida; order Zingiberales; family Musaceae; genus Musa; species Musa acuminata. The sequence goes on along the minus strand of NC_088333.1, from coordinate 23,158,396 downwards.
AACTTCTCCCCATTTTATCATTGAAAACAAGAAGAAAGTAGGGGGAAGAGCATAAAAGTGTTAAATATTTCAATCATTTCAAGGCATTTACATCATAGATCAAGTCATGATTCGTGATTCATCATAAAGCAAGTTAGTTTTCAATCATCACATAAGGCATTCAAAGAATTTTTGAAACATAGGAGAATGATTAATTTAAGCATACAATGTTTCAATCCAATTTAAGTCATGAATATTAATGTTTTCATATTGTGAGTATCAATTCATGACTACCACAAGATATTATTTGTGACTTCAATTTTGCAAGATCAAGATTATGATTTAGATAAAACTTATTCAAATTAAATCATTAACTTGAAGTTCATAATCAAGTCATTAAAATTAATTTCGAGATTCATAAAATATCATGAAATCATTAATCTCGATCAAATGGGAAAAGCATTTTTTAAAAGATTCTTTTTCATCTAAGCATGCCTTAGTCTTTATATGCCAAATTAAGATAAGTATAAGGCAAAGAAATCTTGTATTATGAGATATATGATATCAAGGCTCATGATTCATTTGAAAAGATATAGTACAAAGAGCAACTTGAAACATTCTTATCAAAGATCACATTTTAAAATATTCCAAGTTTCAAGATATCAATATGACACTTCATTGAATTGCATTTCATTTGAAGAAACCCTTTTTGATAAATGTCGGGAGCATAATGAATGATCTTGATTTATAAAGAGCTTCATGTTATAATTATCAAGATCATGATTATGATTATTCTCTTTAGCAAGGAATCACAAAAGCACTTTATTTTTGCATAAGAAATCTCATTGTATTATGATTTATAAATTCTTTTTCTGCACATGAATCATAGGAGATATGAATGTGAAACAAATCTTTGCAAGCAAAAACACTATCATTCATGTTTCAAGATGGAATTTATAAGCAGGAATCATTTCATCAAATCTATTTTAGAAAAATATTTTTTATAAGTGTATGAGAAAATCTGATTGTTAGGATATCAATTGTTAAGTGAATCCGAAAATGAAATTAACATTTTCATATATTCAGACATGATTTTTGCTATAGATCTTGAAATTAAATCAAGAAGATCAAACAAGCTCATGATCATGGATAACTTAAAATCTCACGCATAAAATTGTTAATAACCATTTAATATTACATCTTTATGCATTACTTTAAATCAAACGTGATTTCATTCAACAATATTAATCAAACATGATACACATTATTACTTCTTAACCATGATCAAAATCATTTTATTTGTTTATCATGCAATATTATCATTTTTTAAATTATCAGGATGATCATAATTTTTGTATTTTTATTTTTAAACATGTAATTTTCAAGAAAATTAATTCTAAACTAAAAAAGAAAATATATCATGAAAGCATCAAGTAATTTTAAAATAAACCAAAGGCATTTTAATTACCTCAATGTCGTAGGCTGGTAAGGCGTAGTTTGCCGCCTCGCTTTTGTTGACTTTCTCGTCTTCAGAGGAGCTCGATTCATCCCAATTTTTGCTCTTCTTCTTGCGTTTAAAGCAAGTATTTCCATTCTTTTTGCTTTTTAATTTTCGTTTCATTTGTATTTTAAGTTCACCATCACTTGAGCTTATGCTCGAGTGGTCTTCAAATGTTCTATGTCCCAAATCCTTCCTGTTCTTTGGAAGGTTGGTTTGTTCATCATTGTCCTCATCACTTGAGTCATCGCTCAAGTGGCATTCATTTGTCCAGAGTTCCAAATCCTTCCTGTTCTTTGGAAGGTGATTGTGTTCAATAGGTTCATCACGTGCATTGTGCACCATTTCATATGTCATAAATGAACCAATTAGTTATTCAAGTGGTAAGTTGTTTAGATTTTTAGCTTCTTGTATTGCAGTTACTTTTGAATCCCACTTTTTAGAAAGAGAACGCAAAATTTTGTTTACGAGTTCAAAATCCGAAAAACATTTTCCAAGAGCTCTTAAACTATTGACGACATCCGTGAAACGGGTGTACATGTCGCCTATAGTCTCGCTTGGTTGCATTTGAAAAAGCTCGAAATCATGCAATAAAAAGTTAACTTTCGAGTCTTTGACTCTACTAGTTCCCTCGTGCGTGGTTTCAAGTGTTCGCCAAATGTCAAAAGCCGTTTCGCACGTGGAAATCCGATTGAACTCATTTTTGTCCAAAGCGCAAAATAAGGCATTCATAGCCTTTGCATTTAAAGAAAAATAATTCTTTTCCAAAACCGACCATTCGTTCATTGGTTTAGAGGGAAGTTGAAAACCATTTTCAACGATATTCCATAAATCCAGATTTAGAGAAATTAAGAAAACTCTCATTCGAGTTTTCCAATAAGTGTAGTCCACTCCGTTAAAGAACGGTGGACGAAAGACCGAAAAGCCCTCTTGAAGAGCCATTTCTCTCGGGTGTAAATCCGAAATGAGAAATACCCCGCTCTGATACCAATTGTTAGGATCGAGAGCACTAAGAGGGGGGGGTGAATTAGTGCAGCGGAAATCTTACAGCGATTTAAAAACAAAAGCTGCGTTCGTCCGATAATAAATGATTTCGATATAAAAGCAGGATCACAGTGCAGTTTGCGTCTAAGCGCAGTTTGAGTCTAAGCGCAGTTTGCGTCTAAACACAGTTTGCGTCTAAGCGCAGTTTGCGTCTAAACACAGTTTGCGTCTAAGCGCAGTTTGCGTCTAAACACAGTTTGCGTCTAAGCACAGTTTGCGTCTAAGCGCAGTTTGCGTCTAAACTCAGTTTTACGTCCAAACGCAGTTTTACGTCTAAACGCAGTTTTACGTCTAAACGCAGTTTTGCGTCTAAACGCAGTTTTACGTCTAAACGCAGTTTTACGTCTAAACGCAGTTTTGCGTCTAAACGCAGATTTACGTCTAAACGTAATTTTACGTCTAAATGTAGTTTTGCGTCTAAAAGCAGTTTTGAACCTTGAAAAGCGTTTTACGTAGAAAGCAATTTGCAGTTATAAATGGAATCCGAATGTAAGCGTAAGCTGCAGTTTGAAGATCGTACGAAAACACGATTTACGTTTGAATGCAGATTCTGAAAGATCAGAGCTTAGAAACTTGTTCGTAAAGGCGCAGAGGGCAGTAGCAATGTAGGAGGTTTGCAGTAATGATAAAGTGCTCAAAGTAAAAGCAAACTAGAGATTTAGAGTGGTTCGGTCAGTCTTGACCTACTCCACTTTTGGCTTCCTCCTCCGACGAGGTCACCGACGTCAACTAGCTGCCTTCCTTCAATGGGCGAAGGCTAACTGCCCTTTTACAGTTTCTCTCCTTTTGACAGGCTAAGGAGACAACCTTCACAGATCCTTTCTCTCCTTTCTTTACAACTCAAGACTTGAAGAACAGAAGGAGGAGAACTTTAGGACTTTACAAATTTGAGCTCTTAGAATCACTGAAAAGATCAAGAATTCGGTGTGGATCTGTATCTTTTCAGTGCTGAATGGGTGGGGTATTTATACGCCCCAACCCAGTTCAAATTTGGAGCTCAAATCGATCAAATCCCAGAATTCTGGGATCAAGCGGTTGCACCTCTTGACTGGAGAGGTGGCACCGCCTGGCAGAGCTCGACGACTGAGCTCAGGCGATTGCACCTCTCTGCCAGAGCTCGAAGACTGAGCTCGATGGTTGCACCGCCTGGCAGAGCTCGAAGACTAAGCTTAGTGGTTGCACCGCCTGGCAGAGCTCGAAGTCTGAGCTCGGTGGTTGCATCACCTGGCAGAGCTCGAAACTGAGCTCAGGCTGATGCACCTCTCTGCCAGAGCTCGAAGACTGAGCTCGGTGGTTGCATCACCTGCTAGAGCTCGAAACTGAGCTCAGGCTGATGCACCTCTCTGCCAGAGCTCGAAGACTGAGCTCGGTGGTTTCTCCGCCTGGCAGAGCTCGAAACTTGAGCTCTGGCGGTGCTACCTCTTGACAGAGGAGGTTGCACTGCCCAATCTAGCTCGAAGACTGAGCTCTGGGCGGTTGCACCTCTTGGCTGGGGCGGTTGCACCGCCCAGTCTCGCTGGGAGACATATCCTGGGCGGTTGCACCTGTTGGCTGGGGCGGTTACACCGCCCAGTCTCGCAGCCCTGGCGGTTGCACCTCCTGGCCTGGGCGGTTGCACCGCCTGGTGCAATCAGGGTCCGAATGGTTCGCTCCATTCGGCTCAATTTGAATCTTTTCAGGGGCCCAATTGCCCCAAGATTAAGCTAATGGGATCACCTCCCATTTTCAAGCTTAATCATCGTGCTAACTACGATTAACTCTAAGACAACTTCTGCAGCTTTGCTCCGATGCGTCAATCGCTTCTTCCGGCGAGTTTCCGGCGAACTTCCGTCGATCATCCGATAAACCCTCGGTGATCCTTCTGCGGACATCCGGCATACTCCTGGACTTTGCGACGATCCACTTGGCGAGTTCCGACGAGCTTCGCTTGGCAAGCTTCTGGACTTCTCGGATCTGTTCTCGCTGAACCTCCGACGACCGTCCGAACTTCCATCGAACTCTCGAACTCCCAACGTGATCATGATCTTGACTCCGGCGCAACACCTGCTGCTTGTCTTACTCTCATCGTAGTTAATCCTGCACACCAAAACAAAACTTCGATCGAGACAATTAATCCTAAGCAATTAACCAAGTTGTCCGACATGTCATTGGTCCCTCGACGCTTCGTCCGATTCTTCGGCGCATCGTCGTCTTCTGCAGCCTATTGCCCAATCGGTCAGTTGACTCCGCAACTCCGATATCCTTGGCACAATACCCGCTCTTCTTGGCCCGATGCCCGAGTCCACGGCCCGATGCCTTCTGTCGATACGTCGACCGATCCACCGGCCCGACGTCCAATCTTCTGACATGTTCCTTCGGCACAACATGATTTTCCTGCTTTAATTGTCTCATCCTGATCGAAGCATCCTGCGTCACTCCAAACGCAGATTAAATCATAAACATATATCAAGTGGTTTCATCATCAAAATATGAGATTCAACAACTCCTTCGACGAAGCAGCATCGACGTAGGTCGCGCTCTAGATCGCGGCAGCCTTCTCTCATTTCTAGTGACCCTCGGCCTTGGACTAGCCTCTTCAAGGCTCCAGTTGGAAGACCGGATCTAAGCTTGGAATTCTTTACTCCATAAGTTCAGGCTGATAAGAAGATTGCTGTATCCGAGACTGCTGATTCACTAGAGCTTATTGAGACATGGTCTATGGCGATTGTTGGCTATGTGGTAGGTCTCAAACCATCTTATTTCCCACTATCCTCATTTATCGAAACAACGGTTTCTCGACGTAATTTCCAATAAAAACTTGAGAGAATTGAGGAGGAAATTGATAGAAAAATCACAATTTATATGACAACAAGGATATCTAATTTAATCAAGAAAATTTTGGCAGTATAACAGCAAGGAAATTGGTGCAAGTTGCGATTGCAGAATTCTCGTCGAAATATTTCAACGGGTTACGACGAAAATTTGCAGCAACACAAAATCATTTATAGAGATACATTTCTTAATAGATCAATCTTAGATGGAAGCCAAGATGATCTATGAAGTGTATAAGAAATTTCATTCAAAAAATATTGCAAATAGATGGGTTAAGGCAACAATATGCGGTTGAAATTTTTTGCAGCATATATTTTTAAGTATAGCAGATTGGACATAAAAGATCACTAGTTTATATTGAGAATTTTTTAATGAAACGAAAGGAAAATCCACTGTTAGTAAGTGTCAAAGCTATCATAAAAATTTCATAGAGATTTGGATAGAAACAACATCGTATCAAGATCAAACAAACAATGCTATGCCGCTAAAATTTTACAGTGCAGATTTTCAAGTATAGCATATTAGACGTAAAATATCAATGGTTTATATTGAGAATTTTTTGACAAAACCAAAGGAAATAAGCTGTTAGGAAATGTCAAAGATGTCATAAAAATTTCATAGAGATTTGGATAGAAAAAACACAATAGCAAGATCAAACAGCCGATGCTATACGGTTAGAATTCTGCAATGTATCTTTCGTCGTAGAGATGAAAACTTTATGATGACAAGTTTATGCAGCAACATAGGAATAATTTTTTTGGGATTTTCAAATAAGGATAGAAAACCAGAACTTGTTGCAATTCACGGGGAGATCAAAGGATGATCCGTGGTGGTGGAGATGACGGCGGAATTTGGCAACGATCTTTTAAGCAATTGTGGGAATTGCTTTGGGCAGTTGTGGAGGGTTGATGGATGGCTGTGGAAAGGCAGTAAGACGCCAAGAATGCTGCTCTGATACTAGGTGTTAGAACCCATGCAGATTCTAAACTTGGGGTTGATCTCTTTAGGGGATCGGCCTCCTTGGAACTCTATAGGGGTTCCTCCCTCCAAGTTGCTGCTCAAAGTCCGCAGAAAAGATTCATCTATTGCTTATGAAAAGAGAAGGAATACATGACTATTTATGGGGCTTCTAAACCCTAACTCCTAATAGGACTCTTACTCAAGACTCCTACTTCTAACCAACTCCTAATAGGACTCATACTCAAGACTCCTATTCATTTACAACTCCTAATTCTTCTCTAAGAAACAACCTCCTAACCCTAGCCAGCCTCTTCTCCTCTTTAATAGGGGTCGGCATAAGTAGGTTTTACATGAATGTCCCTCTCAATTAGGACTCTCCTAGCTAGAGTCCTAATAGGCTACTACCGAAAATTTGTTAAGGATTATGGGAAGATCAGTGCACCACTCACTTCTTTACTGAAAAAAGATGCTTTCCAATGGTCGGACAAAGCCTCTGCTGCCTTCGACAAACATAAAGCAGCCATGCCAACGATGCCGGTGCTTGCGCTACCAGATTTCAATAGACCCTTCATCATTGAGGTCGATGCATCTGGAGTCGGAATTGGAGTTGTTCTCATGCAAAATGGTCGACCACTCGCATACACTAGCAAGGCATTATCTCCCTCCCATCAAAACATGTCAGTATATGATAAGGAGATGCTCACCATTGTACATACAGTAACGAGGTGGAGACCCTACCTGATTGGCTGGCGATTTCAAATTAAAACTAGACATAAAAGCCTCAAGTACTTTTTGAAGCAAAAGATATCATCCCCCGAGCAACAAAAATAGGTAACCAAACTTCTTGGATTTGATTATGAAATTATTTACAAAAAGGGAAAAAAAACGTTGTTGTAGATGCACTCTCAAGACTACATGAACAAGCTAAGGTTTCAGCCATCTCCCTTCCTACCACTGGTCTCCTCGAGGACATTAGGGAAGAATGGAAGAAGGACATAGAGATTAGTAACATCATAAAAAAATTGGAGGAGGATCCAAGTGCAATAGCCCACTACACTTGGGATTTGAGAGATCTATGCTACAAATGTCGCATTGTGCTTATACCTGACTCCCCTTGCATCACAATCATCTTGTATGAAATGCACTCCATACCTTCAGTAGGGCACTCTGGATTCCTAAGAACCAACAAAAGAGTGAAGCAAAATTTTTATTGGAGAGAGATGAAAAAAATTATTTCCATATATACTTTGGCAATAATACGAAAAGATTGGAAGGTTTCCGATGTACTTATTTAGCTTCATGACAATGGTAAATTTAGTGCCACATTTGCATGGAATCAAATTAGGCAAAGAAATAACAAGTGGCTCCCAAGTAGTTGGACATGGGATCGACCGGGATCACAAAGACATTCCTTATGTATATGGTAGGCCATTCTGAGTAAACTACCTACAATAGACAATATGAAAAGAAGAGGTATCCATCATGTTAACCGATGCTCCCTGTGTATGCAACAAGAAGAAACTATTGACCATCTCTATTTTGAATCTCCAGCGATTCGAACTCAATAGAATGCCACAACCAAACTTGCATCAAGAATTAGCTGACCTCGTGCAATGTTTTTCAAGAAAAGGGCCTCTTACACAATTGACAAAGGTTATATTCAGATGCGCTATTTGGTAGATGTGGAAGGAAAAATGTAGCAGAATCTTTGAGTGTCAATACACAAACAATGCTCAGCTCTTGACAAAGATTATTAGAGACTCAAGATCATGTATGGAGAACTATCTCAAAATGAAGCACCTTACACAGAGAGAAAGATATTTTTATCAAATTCAAAATTGCTATTAGCTAAAGATTTTGGGCATGATGTCAAAAGCTATACCCACAGGAAATCTTGGCATATCGAGACTTTAAATTTTATTTGTTGGCCATAGTTAAGAGTTATAGTCTACAACATGTGTAGTCATAACTACCGCATGAGTACTCTACGAGTTACCTAGCTTCGTCTATAATTTGTATAGACAAAGCTATTTGTAAAAATATTACACAAAATTAATTTACTTTTACTTATCAAAAAATAATAATTATTGCTGAATATGTGGCACAATGTGATGTATGTCAATAGCACAATGGTGAAACTGTGGCAAATCCAGGGAAGCTACAACCACTACCCATACCAGACTCAGTGTGGACTTACATCTCCATGGACTTCATTGAAGGGCTGCCATCTTCCAAAGGTAAAAGCACGATTCTCGTGGTGGTTGATTGATAGAACCCTTATAGATTCTAAACTTGGGGTTGATCTCTTTAGGGGATCGGCCTCCTTGGAACTCTATAGGGGTTCCTCCCTCCAAGTTGCTGCTCAAAGGCTGCAAAAAAGATTCATCTATTGCTTATGAAAAGAGATGCAATACATAGCTATTTATAGGGCTTCTAAACCCTAACTCCTAATATGACTCCTACTTAAGACTCTTACTTCTAACCAACTCCTAATAGGACTCCTACTCAATACTCATATTCCCTTACAACTCCTAATTCTTCTCTAAGAAAAAACTCCTACATGAATGTGTTGAATCTCATATTTTGATGATGAAACTACTTGATATATGTTTATGATTTAATCTGCGTTTTGAGTGACGCAGGGTGCTTCGATCAGGATGAGACAATTAAAGCAGGAACATCATGTTGTGCCGGAGGAACATGTCAGAAGATTAGACGTCGGGCCGGTGGATCGGTCGACGTATCGATAGAAGGCTTCGGGCCGTGGACTCGGGCATCGGGCCAAGAAGAGCGAGTATTGTGCCAAGGATATCGGAGTTGCGAAGTCAATTGACCGATTGGGCAATAGGCTGCAGGAAAGGACGATGCACCGAAAAATCGGACGAAGCATCGAGGGACCAATGACATGCCGGACAACTTGGTTAATTACTTAGGATTAATTGTCTCGATCGAAGTTTTTGTTTTGAGTGTGCAATATTGACTATGATGAAAGTAAGACATGCAGCAGGAGTTACGGCAGAGTCATGACAATGATCACGTTGGGAGTTCGAGAGCTCGACGGAAGTTCGAACAGTCGTCGGAGGTTCTACGGGAACAAATCCGAGAAGTCCAGAAGCTTGCCAAAGGAGCTCGTCGGAACTTGCCAAGTGGATCGTCACAGTCCAGGAGTTTGCCGAAAGTCCGTAGGAGCATCACCGAGGGTTCATCGGAAGATCGACGGAAGTTCGCCGGAAACTCGCCGGAAGAAGCGAGTGACGCAACGAAGCAAGCTGCAGAATATGTCTTAGGAAATAATCGTAGTTAGCACTTTGATTAAGTAAGAAATGGGAGGTGATCCCATTAGCTAAATCCTGGGGCAATTGGGCCCCTAAAAAAACTCAAATTGGGTCGAATGGTTCAGCCCATTCGGACCCAGGTTACTATGGGAGGTGCAACCGCCCAGACAGGGAGGTAGCACCGCCCAGGCTATGTCTCCCAGCGAGACTGGGAGGTGCAACCGCTCCAGCCAAGAGGTGGCACCGACCAGGGCTCAGTCTCCGAGCGAGACTGGGCGGTGCAACCTCCTCTGTCAGGAGGTAGCACCGGTAGAGCTCAAGTTTCGAGCTCTGCCAGGCAGTGCAACCTCTCCAGTTAGGCGGTGCAACCGCCTGAGCTCGGTCTTCGAGCTCTGGCAGAGAGGTGCAACCGCCCCTGACAGAGGTGGCACCGCCCAGAGGCTCAATCTTTGAGCTCTGCCAAGCGGTGCAACCGCCCCAATCAAGAGGTGCAACCGCCTGATCCCGGAATTCCAGGATTTGATCATTTTGAGCTCCAAATTTGAACTGGGTTGGGGCCTATAAATACCCTACCCATTCATCACTGAAGAGACATAGACCTACACCGAATTCTTGATCTTTTCTGTGATTCCAAGAGCTCAAAATTGTTGTAAACATCAAAAGTTCTCCTTCCTCTGTTCTTCAAGTTTTGAGTTGTAAAGAGAGGAGAGAAAGGTTCTGTAAGGGTTGTCTCCTGAGCCCGTCAAAAGGAGTGAAATTATAAAAGGGCAGTTGGCCTTCGCCTATTGAAGGAAGGCCTCTAGTTGACGTCGGTGACCTCGTCGGTGGAGGAAGCCAAAAGTGGAGTAGGTCAAGACTGACCGAACCACTCTAAATCTCTGGTTTGCTTTTACTTTGAGCATTTTATCATTACTGCAAACCTCCTACATAGCTACTGCCCTCTGCGTTTTCACGAACGAGTTTCGAAGTTCTGATCTTTCCGAATCTGCATTTAGACGTAAATCGGTGTTTTCGTACGATCATTACATTGCAATTTATGTTTACATTTTGATTCCATTTATAACTGCAAACTGTCTTCTGCACTTTTACGAACGAGTTTCTAAGTTCAGATCTTTTCGAAACTACGTTTAGACGTAACACTGCGTTTAGACGCAATCTGCGTTTAGACGTAAAACTGCATTTAGATGTAAACTGCGTTTAGACGCAAACTGCGTTTAGACGTAAACTAGGTTTAGACGTAAAACTGCGTAAACTACGTTTAGACGTAAAACTACGTTTAGACGCAAACTGCATTTAGACGTAAAACTGCGTTTAGACGCAAACTGCATTTAGACGCAAACTGTGTTTAGACGTAAACTGTGTTTTGACGTAAACAACGCTCAATCTTAAGTAATCTTAGAATCGGCTTTTACATCAAAATCATTTTTATCGAACGAACACAGCTTTAGCTTTTAATCGTTGAAAGATTTCCGCTACACTAATTCACCCCCCCCTCTTAGTGCTCCCGATCCTAATAGAATGTCCCTCTCAATTAGGACTTTCCTAGCTAGAGTCCTAACAGAATGTCCCTCTTAATTAGGACTCTCATAGCTAGAGTCCTAACAGAATATCCCTCTAAATTAGGACTCTCTTAGATAGAGTCCTAACACTCTCCTAGCTAGAGTCCTAACTGACCCGCCCTCTTCAAATTAGCCTTGTCCTCAAGGCTGAGATTCCATGAACTCAGGGAACGGGGTCTTCAGCTCCTCATATGGTTCCCAAGTGGCGTCTTCAAGTGGTAGATTATTCCAATGCACTAGTACTTCGGTAGAGGGATGTCGGCGACGCATCATGATCCTGCGATCGAGGATGGCTTGTGGTTGGGCTTGAATAACTCCATCCTCAGTTGTGTTGGGGAGTTGGATCTTGGGTGACTCGTGTTCTCCCAACTCGGGCTTTAGGCATGATACGTGGAAGACAAGGTGTATTTGGGCATCCTCATGTAATTTAAGTATGTACGCCACGACTCTAATACGCTCTGTGATATGATAGGGCCCATAAAAACGTGGGGATAGCTTTGTGGAGGCTCGAGTGTTGATAGAGAGTTGCTTGTATGGTTGTAGGCGAAGATAAACCCAATCTCCCACTGAAAATTCTCTTTCACTTCGTCGTGTGTCGGCTTGCTACTTCATTCTGGCTTGAGCGGTAGAGAGATTCTCTTTTAACAGTTGTAAGAGTTTGTCCCTATTAATCAATTCTTGGTCAACCTGATCTACCTTGGCCGAGCCAATTACATACTTTGGAATCACAGGGGCTGGTCGACCATACAATGCTTCATAAGGGGCACATTTTGTAGATGAATGATATGTAGTATTTTACCACCATTCGGCTAAGGGAAGCCATTTCGCCTACTCTTTTGGTCGGTTGCTAGTGAAACACCGGATGTACATCTCTAAGCACCTATTTACCACCTCTGTTTGGCCATCAGTTTGTGGATGATACGCGGTGCTTATCTTGAGTTTGTTGCCTTGTAACTGAAATAACTCGGTCCAAAATTTACTAGTGAAGATCCTGTCATGATCACTTACGATGGACCTTGGCATCCCATGCAGTTTAACAATATTTTCTATAAAAATCTAGGCAATACTAGTAGTAGTGTAGGGATTTCTCACAGCACAAAAAATGAGCATATTTCGTAAGTTGATCAACTACCACGAGAATCATGCTTTTACCTTTGGAAATGGCAGTCTTTCAATGAAGTCCATGGAGATGTCAGTCCACACTGAGTCTGGTATGGGTAGTGGTTGTAGCTTCCCTGGATTTTCCACAGTTTCACCCTTGTGCTGTTGACATACATCACATTGTGCCACATATTCAGAAATAATTTTTTTCCTCCCTCTCCAATAAAAAATTTGCTTCACTCTTTAGTAAGTTCTTAGGAATCCAAAGTGCCCTGCTGAAGGTATTGAGTGTATTTCATGCAAGATGATTGCGATGCAAGGGGAGTCAGGTATAAGCACAATGCGAACTTTGTAGCGTAGATCCCTCGAATCCCAAGTGTAGTGGGCTATTGCACTTGGATCCTCCTCCAAATTTTTTATGATGTTGCCGATCTCTGGATCCTTCTTCCATTCTTCCCTAATATCCTCGAGGAGACCGGTGATAGGAAGGGAGATGGCTGAAACCTTAGCTTGTTCAGGTAGCCGTGAGAGTGCATCTATAACAACGTTTTCTTTCCCCTTTTTGTAAATCATTTCATAATCAAATCCAAGAAGTTTGGTTACCCATTTTTGCTACTCACGGGATGATATCTTTTGCTCCAAAAAGTACTTGAGGCTTTTATGGTCAGTTTTAATTTGAAATCGTCGGGCGATCTGGTAGGTTCTCCACCTCGTTGCTCCAAAAAGTACTTGAGGAAGATAATGCCTTGCTAGTGTATGCGAGTGGTCGACCATTTTGCATGAGAACGGCTCCAATTCCGACTCCAGATGCGTTGGCCTCAATGATGAGGGTCTATTGAAATCTGGTAGCGCAAGCATCTGCGTCATTGTCATGGCTGTTTTATGTTTGTCGAAGGCAGCAGAGGCTTTGTCCGACCATTGGATAGCATCTTTTTCAGTAAAGAAGTGAGTGGTGCACTGATCTTCCCATAATCCTTAACGAATTTTCGGTAGTATCCCGTTAGTCCAAGGAACCCTCGTAGTAATTTCACATTTGTAGGTTTCGGCTAGCCTTACATTGGCTAAATTTTTGTTGGAGAAAGTAGCACTTTGGTTGCTTAACAAAAAGAGCATTCTCCCGAAGGATCATCAAAACAATCCGTAAATGCTGAAAGTGAGTCTCAAGAGAAGGGCTATAAACGAGAATATCATCGAAAAATACCAGCATAAATTTACGAAGAAAGCTCCGAAATATATCATTCATGAGACTTTGAAAGGTTGAAGGAGCATTAGTGAGTCCAAAAGGCATTACCAAGAATTCATAATGGCCATCATGTGTGCGAAATGCAGTTTTTGGAATGTCATCGTCACATACCCGAATTTGGTGGTAACCGGATCGAAGGTCCAACTTCGTGAAGACTCGAGCTCCTTTCAATTCATCAAGAAGTTCATCCACCACTGGTATTGGGCATTTGTCCTTGACGGTGATACCATTTAAAGCTCGGCAGTCGATGCACATCCGTTAAGTTCCGTCCTTCTTGCGTACAAGTAGCACCGGTGAGGAATAGGGGCTGCAACTTGGCCGAATCACCCCTGTTTCAAGCATCTCCTTTACGATCTTTTCAATTTCATCTTTTTTAAGGTGAGGATATTGGTACGGTCGAGTGTTCGCTGGTGGCTTGCCCGGAAGGATTGGAATTCGATGGTCATGTTGCCGAGAAGGAGGAAGACCGCGCGGTTCAGCAAATATGTCGGCAAATTCAGTAAGTAATTGGGCAAGATTTTGATCTTCAATTTCTATTTTCTTCTCTTCTGGTTGCGGTTGGAGATGCATCAAAAAGCCACCATTTACCTTGTGCAAATCTTTCTCCATTCGTTGGGTCGAAATAGTGGTAACGTTGCTTTCGCGCTTCCCGCGTAGGATGATCTGTTTGCCCTTACAGTAGAATTTCATAATTAATTTAGAAAAGTTCCAAGAGACATCACCTAGTGTAGTCAGCCATTCTATACCAAGCACTGCCTCATAGTCATCGATTGGTAGGAGGAAGAAATCAGTGATAATTTCTTGGTCTTGCAATAATAGTTTCACCTGCGAGCATCTTTGGTCACACTTTAGGATTCAGCTGTCGGCAACCTTTACATTGAACTTGCTGCAACATTCAATATGCAGTGCCATCCGAGCAGCAACCTTACTATTCAGGAAGTTATTAGTGCTACCCGTGTCGATGAGAAAAGTGATCGGCTATTGTTTGAGAAGGCCTCCAACTTTCATCGTTTGCAGATTTGAGTAGCCGGCAAGTGCATGTTCCGTAATGTCGGTCGGCTGTGGCTCTTCTTCCATATCTTCTTCTTCATGTTCAAGGTTCTCTTCTAGATGTTCAATGACTTCTTCTTCTACTGATTCAATCATAAGAAGTCTACCTTTTTTACAGCGATGCTCGCGGCTCCACGGCTCGTCGCAATGCCAACATAACCCATTCGCAGATCGCTCCCAAAGTTCTTCTCTTGTTAACCATTTCGGTGCAGGGACTCGGTTGATAGTAGGGGGGGCTGAGGGCTTTAGTATTGTAGGTCGTGGAGTGATCCTAGTCCTCCGGGCTTCATGGTTCAATCACTCCTCTTGAAGTCGTGCGAAAGAGATTGCTACCATAAGCGTGTAAGGTTGTCGCGCCATAAGCATGTAAGGTCCCCAATAACTATTTTTCAGACCAATCACGAGTTTGATTAGATAACCTTTCAAACCTGGTCTGGTACTCCTAAATGGTGGAGGTTTGTCGGATCTTTGCTAGTTGTCCGTCAATGTTCTCATAATAAGTTGGTCCGAAGCGGATCAGTAGTCCTTCTTTGAATTGTCGCCATGAAAGGACTCCATAAGTATGTTCAAACCAGTCAAACCATTGTATGGCATCCCCTTCAAGATGTATAGCTGCAATTTCCATCATGGATGCATCCGCAGTTTTATGGTATCGAAAATATCGCTCGGCACGCGAAATCCAACCAATTGGGTCTCCATCTTCCAATCTAGGGAAGTCCACTCTCATACGCGAATAGTTGGGGTCGGTCATAGAGCCTCCCCTCTCTTGGAAGTCATCTCTTTGGGCATGATGTGATTGGTTAGAGCTCTCTCCTTGATATGATTTCTTCGGGCTTGGTGGTCGACTCAAACTGAATTCGGTAAGGAGAGTCCGAATCTTATCCTCCATTCGTGCCTCAAAGGCTTCAAATTTAGCATTGATTGCCTCCTCAGATACCATTGTATATGACTCCAAATCTGTGATGTTAAGATCTCTCTTTTGTTGACGGGTTAAAGGCATGTGTAGGTTTGATAGAAATCAGTGAAAGTTTGCTGCAGAATTGTGTTGTCTTGTAAGAGCCGAATTATCGTCGAAGAAACAGCGGCTTCTCGATGAAATCTCCACAAAAAATTTAAGAGATTTGAGGAGGGAATAGACAACAATATCTCAGTTTATATGACAGCAAGGATGTCTAATTTAATCAAGAAAATTTCGGTAGTAACAGCAAGAAAATTGGTGTAAGTTGTGATAACAGAATTCTCGTCGAAAAATTTCAGCAACTTACGATAAAAATTTACAGCAATATTGGAACGAAATTATTTTTTATTTTTTTGGATTTTCAAATAGGGATAACTAAATTGCAGCAGCAGTAAGGTAGGAAACCAGAACCTGTTGCAATTCACGGGGAGATCAAAGGATGATCTCCCGTGGTGGAGATGATGGCGGAATTCAGCGATGATCTTTTAAGCAATTGTGGGAATTGCTTTGGATGGTTGTGGAGGGTTGATGGGTGGGTGTGGAAGGGCAACGAGATGCCAAGAACGCTACTATGATACCAGGTGATAGAACCCTTGCAGATTCTAAACTTGGGGTTCATCTCTTTAGGGGATCGGCCTCCTTGGATGTCCCTCTCAATTAGGACTCTCGTAGCTAGAGTCCTAACAGAGTCCTAACAGAATGTCCCTCTCAATTAGGACTCTCCTAGCTAGAGTCCTAATACTCTCCTAGCTATAGTCCTAATATTGATCGACTTACGAAATATGCTCATTTTTATGCTGTGAGAAATTCCTACACTATTGCTAGTATTGCCCAGATTTTCATAGAAAATATTTTTAAATTAAATGGGATGCCAAGGTCCATCGTAAGTGATCGTGACAGGATTTTCACTAGTAAATTTTGGACCGAGTTATTTCAGTTACAAGGCACCAAACTCAAGATGAGCAGAACGTATCTTCCATAAACTGATTGCCAAACAGTGGTGGTAAATAGGAGCTTAGAGACGTATCTCCGGTGTTTCGCTAGCAACCGACCAAAAGAGTGGGCGAAATGGCTTCCCTAGGCCGAATGGTGGTATAATACTACATATCATTCATCTACAAAATGTGCCCCTTATGAAGCATTGTATGGTCGACCAGCCCCTGTGATTCTAAAGTATGTAATTGGCTCGGCCAAGGTAGATCACGTTGACCAAGAATTGATTGATAGGGACAAACTCTTACAACTGTTAAAAGATAATCTCTCTTACAACGTTTTTATGGGCCCTATTAGATCACAGAGCATATTGGAGCCGTGGCGTATAGACTTAAATGTTAGAACCCTTGTAGATTCTAAACTTGGGGTTGATCTCTTTAGAGGATCGGCCTCCTTGGAACTCTATAGGGGTTCCTCCCTCCAAGTTGCTGCTCAAAGGCTACAGAAAAGATTCATCTATTGCTTATGAAAAGAGATGGAATACATGAGTATTTATAGGGTTTCTAAACCCTAACTCCTAATAGGACTCTTACTTAAGACTCCTACTTCTAACGAACTCCTAATAGGACTCCTACTCAAGACTCCTACGTCTACCAATTCCTAATAGGACTCCTACTCAAAACTCCTATTCCTTTACAACTCATTATTCTTCTCTAAGAAATAACCTCTTAACCCTAGCCGGCCACTTCACCTCTTTAATAGGGATCAGCTTAGGTAGGTTTTACATGAATGCCCCTCTCAATTAGGAGTCTCCTAGATAGAGTCCTAACAGACCCGCCCTCTTCAAATCAGCCTTATCCTCAAGGCTGACGATTCATGAATTTTGGGAATTTGATCTTCAAGTCGTCATAGTTCTCCCAAGTGGCATCTTCTATTGGGAAGTTCACCCATTGTATTAGCACTTTAGTAGTGGGTTGTCGTCGTCGAGTCACGATCCATCGATCAATAATGGCACTTGGCTGGGTCTGGAGTTCTCCTTGGATAGTCATATTTGGTGGGTGGCTTTGGGTTGTCTCCAAGCACCTATTTACAACTTTTGTTTGGCCGTCGATTTGTGGGTGATATGCCGTACTCCTTTTCAATTTAGTACCCTGCTTATTGAATAACTTTATCCAAAATCTGCTCATGATGATGCAAGTAGAATTTATCATAAGCACAATGCGTCCCTTATAGTGTAATTCTTTTGAGTCCCAATTGTAATGAGCCACGAAGCTTGGTGCTTCCTCCAATTTTTTTATAATCTTACTAGTCTATGAATCTTCCTGTCATTCCATCTTAATATCCTTATGGAAGTAGCTGGTCGAAAGTGAAACGGCCGAAATTTCAGCTCGCTCGGGTAGCTACGAAAGCGCATCTACAAGAACATTCTCTTTCCCCTTTTTGTAAGTTATTTCATAATCAAATCTAAAAAGTTTTGTTACCCATTTTTGCTGCTCAGGGGATGATATCATTCGCTCCAAAAAGTACTTGAGGCTTTTATGGTCAGTTTTAATTTGAAATCATCGACCAATCATGTAGGGTCTCCACCTCGTTGTTGCGGGTATAATGGCGAGCATCTCCTTATCATATGTTGACTTATTTTGATGGGAGGGAGATAATGCCTTGCTAGTGTATGCGAGTGGTCGACCATCTTGCATGAGAATGGCTCCAATTCCGACTCCAGATGCGTCGACCTCAATAATGAAGGGTCGGTTGAAATCTGGTAGTGTTTGTTAGGTTCGGAGCGGCACTAAGAGGGGGGGGGTGAATTAGTGCAGCGGTAAATTACGATAAACATTTGACGATTTAAACACTTTTGGAAACTTCGTACGATAAAACCAACATTTCGTATGAAACCGTTTCGATTATGTTTTAACTTGAAGGGATACGTAAGAAGGAGACAAAGAAGTAGAGCATCAAAGTGAATATGGTTTGCAGTAATATAAATGACAATAAGATAAACGCAAACCAATTTATAGTGGTTCGGTCATGCGACCTACATCCAGTTGCGAAGCCTTCTTCGATGAGACTCCCAACTTCCACTAGCAAATCACATTGAAGGGGAAGGGCAAATACCCCTCTTACAACCCTTTACAAGTGGTTCACACTCTTACAAAATTTCAAAGAGAAAGAGGGAGGTGAACACTCAAGCTATTGAAAACAAAAACTTGCTAAAGGCTTTGCTAAGACTTTTATCTCAATCTCTTGCTTCTCAAAGGTTGTGTTCTCTGCTGAGAATTGAGGGGTATTTATAGGCCCCAAGAGGATTCAAATTTGGGCACCAAATTTTGCATTCTCTTAGGTTCCCGAGGCTGGCGATGCCACCGCATGTTGGTAGCGGTGCCACCGCTCGACCTCTCGGGTGCTAGGCAGTGCAACCGCTCAGTCCAATGGTGCCACCGCTCAGTTCTCAGGTTCTGGGCGGTGCTACATATGTCACGCCCCTCAAAATATCGACAATATTTAAAATTTTCATCACAACTAATCCAGGATCCAAACACACATTTGAGGTCACTAAGAAACATTCAGATCAAAATTTCACCTCTATAGTCTACAAATTCATAACCTTGTGCAGTTCATAAACATACCACACATCACTCGATAATTCAAACAATCTGAACTCAACTCATCAAAATAATAACCACCACATAATTTCACAAGTGGGGAAGTCTATGCAGTCACCAAACCAACGATTACCATAAGTTCATATCATTACATGAATTTAACTTAATATTTCAAAATCCTAAACATGAGGGATCCTTTAACTTACACAAAATCCACAGGTTTAGATTCATCGTCAACATTTCATTAGATGCAGAGTGGCTTATACAACAAATACATATATGCTAACAAAGATCTACCCAAAATCTTCTAACTTTCCACTGCCTCAGCCCAATGTTAACATTTAAGCAAGCGATACGCTATCCTAAAAAATTTATCAACAAACGGGGTGAGCATAAAGAGCTCAGCAAGTGACTAACATATCCATATCAAAGTAGGACAAATTCCAAAGAGATAAAGTTTCAGAATACGAGGCAGAATATACGAATTCGTGGACATAATATCATTAGGTGCAGAATCACAATTGTCCTTTCAATCATACATATTTGGTTCATAACATATGGGGCATAGAGTAATTGGAGCATATCAGAAACGAATGAAACGTTTTGAAGCATAACAATAACAAATGAAACATATCGGAGCTTATCAATGGCATATGAAATGTTCCGGAGCATATCAATGGCGTATGGAACATTTCGAAGCATATCAACAATGAATGAAACATTTCGGAGCTTATCAATATCACATACCAAACAAAAACTCAAACGTCGTCTTTGACGTTGCATTCATATCATTCTTATCCAAAGCATGTACAAAAACACATAACCAAAGCTCTGGATATCATATCAAACATATAGAAGGTGTAGTGGGATCTCAGTCAGAATATGATTCATCCATTTCTTAAAAACCACCTGACAAAAGTATCCCACGTTTGGGAGCTCCATCCACCCACGTCTAGGTGAAGCCAGAGGGGGCCGGTTGTAACATCCCCTATTTTTTAAAATTTAGTAAAAGGTATGTTTGTAAAAATAAGGATTATTTAACAATTATTTTATATTAAATGATATTATATTAAAGGTTTATGGCTAGGGACCTAAGAGTAAATATTAGAAGTTTGATATAATTTATGAAAGATTCAGATTTAAGTTTAAAACAAAAAACAAAAAAAAACAAAATATAGTGGACATGTGTCACTAACTAACCTAAGGTTGGTGCCACTTATCTTTGCTCTAAAGATAACACCTAGCCCCTTTCATACATGCATGACACATTGCAACTTTTGCATTAGCCAAAAGCTAAATAATTAGATGAAGGGTTAAAGAAAACAAACATGAAGAGTTGCAGCCAACGTGAGTTTGAGAGAAGAAGAAGAAGAAGAAGAAGAAGAAGAAGAGGAGCTTGAGGTTTTTCATCAATTTTCTCACATTTGGGATTCAAATAATTTGAAGACAAGTATTCTAACCCAATCCCACAGTAACCTGAATCTCTGTTTCCATTTTTATTTTGCAAAATTTGAAAGATTTCAACTGAGAACCAGACCTCCTTTCGTTTTGATATAAAGCTATGAATCTATAATTTTTCGGTAATTTGACCTCTATGCAATGTTTCGGTCATAACATTTTGAAATAAACTCTTATTTAGACAAAACCTATTCCATTTGAAAGTAGACAAAAGAACCTTTATTTTGATACTATGATTGAATGATTTGGAGTTTAAATGCCTACTAAGACTTCTATTTAAATTAACCTTACAGATTCTGTAAAACAGGGACCGAAATTTCTGACCTCTTGTTGCTTAACTACTTATAACTTTCTGCTGTGAACTCAGATTCATACAAAGTATTATTTATTCGAAGCTAGACTCAAAATTCTTTCTGTATATACATGATTTGAAATTTTTGGAGTACAATTGATAACTGAAACATCTGATTTCATCGACCCTATGGATTCAGTAAAACAGAGCTAATATTTTCAGACCTTACGCTACAAAATTATCTGCAACTCCCTGTCGTAAATTCTAATTCTTATTAAACTTCATTTCCCTAAAACTAGATTGACTAAGCTTTCTAATGACACATATTTTGTATAAATTGGAGCATAATTGGTTATCCAAATAGTTCATACAATGTTCCTATCAAATTCTGCCAAAATCGAGCTTTGGTCGATTTCGGCTTTCCTTGTTTCTTCTCTTTGGAAATCGATTTTGGAAAAAAACTCTTACTTCATTTAAGCTTTACATTATTACCTTAAATTCCTGTATACTTTTGTCCTTTATTTATTTGTACATCTGCAGATATCATCTAAAGATCATGTTTGCATCATAATGATTCGGCACATGCATCCCATTGTTCCGCATTTGCTTTCGATATGTGCCTCTTCCAGTTTCATTTCTTTGGACATTGAACTTATCTAACTTTCTTATTTCAATTGAGCTATATATGGTTTCTTGGAATCCTTGTATGCTCTTGATTTTGTTTCCTTTCAAATCTGAATACATTGTGAATGATTATGTTTGTATCGTATTGACTCGAAAGGCATATGTACATTTCATTGTTCCGCATGTGCTTCCAATATATGCTAATTTCAGTATTCATACTGTCCCTTTGTACTCCGGTGTTTATGGGATAAATGTGAACCTTTGCCATAAATGGTAAAGGGAGTTATCCTTAGAGCCCGCGATGCTCTGCCGGCCCCCTATGACTTCACTCAGACGTGGGTGGATGGAGCTCCCAAACGTTGGAGACTTATGTTTAGTGGTCATTCAGAAATGGATGGACCATATTATGTTATGATCCCACTTCACCTTCTGTGTGTTTGATATGATATCCAAAGCTTTGGCTATGTTTCTATGCATGCTTCGGATAAGATTGAAATGAATGCATCGTCATGTGACATTTGAGCTTCTATTCATGTTTTGTTCTTTGATATATTTATGAAATGTTATAAGTCTTTGTTATACCTTCAAAACTACCATATGTCATCGATATGCTCCTTATGCCAATGATATGCTCCAATTACCTTTCCTCGATTGTATGAATAAAACGTGCTTCGAACGATATTATATTGAAATTCTCCATTCAAACAAAACATGCTACTATTTCATCCTGTATCTCTGCTTTGTATTTTGATACCTCATTTGTTTGAAAACTGTCCTCTTTGCTATGGATATGTTAGTCATTTGCTGAGCTTTATATGCTCACCCCGTTGCTATATAAATTTTTTAGGATAGCTTATCACTCACTAAAATGTGTAAATTGGGTTGATGTAGTGGAAGACTAGAAGATTTTGGGGCAAATATTTTGTACTTGATAGGTTGATGTTGTATAAGTTCTTTTTGGGAGTAATGAAATAGTAATGACAAATCTAGATTGATGTATCTTGTAAATATTTGAAAAGTACCTCTTATGTCGGGATTTTGAAAATGTTAAGTCTAAACTGTGTACTGATATAAACATGTAGTACATGTTGGTTTTGCGATTACATTAATTACCGCGCTTATGGATTTATGATATAGTTATGGTTTAATTAAGTTGCTTTTGGATTTTAAGAATCTTCTAGTGACATGATGTATGATTATAAACTGCATAGGTTTTGTGAATTGTGGATTGTAGAGATGAATGACTTGAATGTTTTTCTTAGTGACCTCAAATGTGTGATTGGATCCTGGATTGTTTGTTGAATTATAATATTATCAATCTTGAGTTAGGTTCACACCTCCTAAATGATAATTAAATTTGGGGGGGCGTGACAGAGTGGTATCAGAGCATGGTTTGAGGTTCACTGGAATATTTTATATGTTGACGTGCAAAATATATTGAGGTCTAGTGAACTATAGTGATTGATGAAAATTTTCTTTGATGCATTTTTGGAATCTAGGATGACGAGGACATTTAGTCCTCCTACTTCATCTGCTTTTGATTAATGAAGTACGATAAAAGGGTTGATCGAGGATATTAAATCAGAGTAGTGCAGTAGAAGCGTGGTGAACCTAATACATTGGTAGCAGAAAAATTAGATGATGCGATTGGAGAAGATATTTGATATATGAAATTATTCTGATGATCAAAATAATTTTTGGAGATCAACGACAGGAATAGAAAAGACAAGTTTACCAAAAAAAAAAAAGAAGATTATAAATGAATCTGAATGTGATAATAAGAGGGTCAAGACATCATCGATTTGAAAAGGGAAGTCACCACAAAAGATTCAATCCTGTGTACGATGTGAGTTAGATTATGAAATAAGTTTGTATTTGTAGATGACTAGAGCCTATTTTGCTTGTGAAAATTTGGATCATAAAATAAAAGACTTTCCTTTGAATAAGAAGAAAGAATCACTGCCTCATAAATCATCAGTCCATGTTAGAGTGTATGTTATCACGGAATATGATTCTAAAGCTTCTGAATTAGTGGTCGAAGGTCCAATTCATGTTTCTGAAAGAATGCAAATATTTGTTTGACCATGTGTCTCATCTATGATTTGATTCGTAATATTTTGCTTATCACATGGGTATTCAACCTAAACCACTGGATTATATGCTATATGTAAATACGATTATTAGGGATTGTTTGATAACAAACTTGATCTGGTCATCTTGTTTGATTTCTATTAGAGAACACAAACTTCTTACTGATTTGGTTCTCCTAGATATTTAGAATTTTGATATAATACTAAGTATGGATTGACTATCTTCCAATCATACTAGTATAGATTGTTATACAAAATGATCACTTTTTGTATGCTAGATCATCCCATCTTTTATTTTGAGAGTACTAGGCATGATTTACCTCCTTGCCTGATGTATTTCCAAATGACTTGCCTGGTTTATCTCCAAATAGAGAGGGTGAATTTACTATTGATTTGGTCCCCGGGACAACCCAAATATCCAAGCCTCCTTACAGAATGGCACCACTTGAGCTAGAGGAATTGAAAAAGCAACTACAAGAACTATTAGATAAGGGTTTCATTCGACCCAGTGCTTCACCATGGGGTGATGATTGTGAGCAAAGTTTTCAAGAGTTAAAAGGAGATTGACTAGTGCCTTTATTCTCACTATTCCAAGTGGTGATGAGGGATTTATGGTTTACACTGATGCTTCAAGAAAGGGACTTGGATGTGTTTTGATGCAAGAAGGGAAAGTGATTGCTTATGCTTCTAGACAACTAAAGAGTTATGAACTGAATTATCCAACTCATGATTTAGAATTGGCAGCAATTTTTTTTTTTTCTAAAGATTTGGAGGCATTACTTGTATCGGCAAACATTTAAAATCTTTACTGATCACAAGAGTTTAAAGTATATTTTTACTAAAAAAAAAAAAAAAGAGTTAAACACGAGGTAGCGGAGATGGATAGAACTTCGAAAGGATTATGATTGTACCATTCGTTATCACCCGGGTAAAGCTAATGTTGTTGTAGATGCCCTTTGTAGAAAATCTACAAGTTTTATGGCGACTTTGGTTGTGAAGCAATGGAAGTTATTAGAAGAGAATTATGATTCGAATGTTATGAGAAAAGGGCAAGACTCAATGATATTAATGGCCTCCATCCAAGTGCAATATGATCTCATTCAACAAATTAAAGGAGGACAACTACAAGATCGACGCTTGATCTGCTTAAGGAATGAAGTAGAAAAGGGATTGAAAGTGAATTTTTGAGTTTCAGAGAATGGCCTATTGAGATTTAAAGATAGAATATGTGTTCCAAATGACTCAGATATTAAAGATCAAATCCTGAGGGATGGTCATAATTCAAAGTACACCATGCATCCTAGTAGCACTAAGATGTATAGAGATCTCCAAAGTCATTATTGGTGGGAAGGCATCAAGAAGGAGATTGCAATATATGTTTCAAAGTGTTTGACTTGTCAGCAAATCAAAGTAGAACACCAAAGACTTGGAGGTTTGTTGCATCCTTTAGATATTCCTGAATGGAAATGAGAATGTATTACCATGGACTTTATTTCAGGACTACCCCGAACTTATAGAAAGCATGATGTTATTTGGGTTATCATTGATAGGTTAACGAAATCTGCACATTTCCTACCGATCAATATTACTTATTCTCTTGATAGGCTTGCAGAATTATATATAAATGAAATAGTAAGACTTAATGATGTTCCAAAGAAGATAATATATGGCAGAGACTCCAGATTTCTATCTAGATTTTGGAGAAGGTTATAGGAATCTATTGGCACTAAAGTCAAGTTAAGCACTGCTTATCACCCTCAAACTGATGGTCAATCAGAAAGAACCATTCAAACACTTGAGGATTTGCTTCGATCTTATGTTATGGATTGGAAAGGTGAATGGGATAAAGATATCTCTCTTATTGAGTTCACTTACAATAATAGTTATCATTAAAATATTTAGATGGCTCCTTATGAAGCTTTATATGGGCGAAAGTGCAGGACGCCTATATGTTGGGAAGAAATTGGCGACAGAAAGTTATTAGCACCAGAAAAAGTACAACAGACTACTGAGAAAATTCAACTTATAAGAAAAAAGGTTAAAGACTACTCAGAGTCATCAAAAGAGTTATGTTGATAACAGAAGACGAAATATTGAGTTTCAAATCGGGGATTTTGTATTCCTGAATGTCTCCCCTTCTAAAGGCATTGTAAGATTTGGGAAGAAAGGAAAGTTAAGCCCAAGATTTATTGGACCTTTCGAGATTCTTGAGAGGGTTGGTTCTATCGCTTACAGGATTGCCTTGCCACCATCATTGTGCCATATCCATGATATATTTCATGTTTCAATGATCAGAAAGTATATACCTGATCCCTCTCATATCATTAAGTATGAGCCGATGGAGATTGATAAAGACTTATCTTATGTGGAAGAGCCCACTCAGATTGTTGATAAAAAAGGAAAGATCTTGAGAATCGGGTTATCCCTATAGTTAAAGAAATCTGGAGATATCATTCTGGAGAGGAAACAACTTGGGAGCTTGAGGAAGAAATGAAGAAAGCTTATCCTCATCTTTTCGTCGAATGAGGTATGATAAATTTAGAGGACTAATTTTTTTTTTAAGGAGGGGAGAGTGTAACATCCCCCATTTTAGAAAATTTAGTAAAATGTATGTTTATAAAAATAAGGATTATTTAATAATTATTTTATATTAAATGATATTATATTAAAGGTTTATGGCTAGGGATCTAAGAGTAAATATTAGAAGTTTGATATAATTTATGAAAGATTCAGATTTAAGTTTAAATATATATATGTATATATATATATATATGTATATATATATATATATGTATATATATATATATATATGTATATATATATATATATGTATGTATATATATATATATTGGACATGTGTCACTAACTAACATAAGGTTGGTGCCACTTATCTTTGCTCTAAAGATGACACCTAGCCCCTTTCATGCATGCATGACACCTTGCAACTTTTGCATTAGCCAAAAGCTAAATAATTAGATGAAGGGTTAAAGAAAACAAACCTGAAGAGTTGCAGCTAACGTGAGTTTGAGAGAAGAAAAAGAAGAAGAAGAGCTTAAGGTTTTTCATCAATTTTCTCATATTTGGGATTCAAAAAATTTGAAGGCAAGTGTTCTAACCCAATCCCACAGTAACCTTAATCTCTGTTTCCATTTTTATTCTGCAAAATTTGAAAAATTTCAAATGAGAACCATACCTCCTTTCGTGTTGATATAAAGCTATGAATCTGTAATTTTTCAGTACTCTGACCTCTATGCAATTTTTCGGTCATAACATTTTGTAATAAACTCTGATTTAGACAAAACCTATTCCATTTGAAAGTAGAAAAAAAAACATTTATTTTTATACTAAGATCGAATGATTTGGAGTTTAAATGCCTACTAAGACTTCTGTTTAAATTAACCCTACAAATTCTATAAAACAGGGACCGAAATTTCTGACCTCTCGTTGCTTAACTATTTATAACTTTCTGCTGTGAACTCAGATTCATACAAAGTATGATTTATTTGAAGTTAGACTCAAAATTCTTTCTGTATATACCTGATTTGAAATTTTTGGAGTACAATTGCTAACTGAAACATCTGCTTTCATCGACCCTATGGATTCAGTAAAATAGATCTAATATTTTCAGACCTTACGCTACAAAATTATCTGTAACTCCCTGTCGTAAATTCCAATTCTTGTTAAACTTCATTTTCCTATAACTAGATTGACAAAGCTTTCTAATGACACATATTTTGTATAAATTGGAGTATAATTGGTTATCCAAATAGTTCATACAATGTTCCTATCAAATTCTGCCAGAATCGAGCTTTGGCCGATTTCGGCTTTCCTTGTTTCTTCTCTTTGGAAATCGATTTTGGAAAAAAACTCTTACTTCATTTAAGCTTTACATTATTACCTTAAATTCTTGTATAATTTTTTCCTTTATTTATTTGTACATCTGCAGCTATCGTCTAAAGATCATGTTTGCATCGTAATGATTCGGAACATGCATCCCATTGTTCCGCATTTGCTTTCGATATGTGCCTCGTCCAGTTTCATTTCTTTGGACATTGAACTTATCTAACTTTCTTATTTCAATTGAGCTATATATGGTTTCTTGGAATCCTTGTATGCTCTTGCTTTTGTTTCCTTTCAAATCTGAATACATTTTAAAAGATTATGTTTGTATCGTATTGACTCGAAAGGCATATGTACATTTCATTGTTCCGCATGTGCTTCCAATATATGCTAATTTTAGTATTCATACTATCCCTTTGTACTCTGGTGTTTGTGGGATAAATGTGAACCTTTGTTAGAAATGGTAAAGGGAGTTATGCTTAGAGCCCGCGATGCTCTGCCGGCCCCCTATGACTTCACTCAAACGTGGGTGGATGAAGCTCCCAAACGTGGGAGACTTATGTTTGGTGGTCATTCAGAAATGGATGGACCATATTATGTCATGATCCCACTTCACCTTCTATGTGTTTGATATGATATCCAAAGCTTTGGCTATGTTTCTATGCATGCTTCGGATAAGAATGAAATGAATGCATCGTCATGTGACATTTGAGCTTCTATTCATGTTTTGTTCTTTGATATATTTATGAAATGTTATAAGTCTTTGTTATACCTTGAAAACTACCATATGTTATCGATATGCTCCTTATGCCAATGATATGCTCCAATTACCTTTCCTCGATTGTATGAATAAAACATGCTTCGAACGATATTATATTGAAATTATGCATTCAAACAAAACATGCTACTGTTTCATCCTGTATCTCTGCTTTGATACCTCATTTGTTTGAAATTTGTCCTCTTTTCTATGGATATGTTTGTCATTTGCTGAGCTTTATATGCTCACCCCGTTGCTATATAAAATTTTCAGGATAGCTTATCGCTCACTAAAATGTGTAAATTGGGTTGAGGCAGTGGAAGACTAGAAGATTTTGGGGCAAATATTTTGTACTTGATAGGTTGATGTTGTATAAGTTCTTTTTGGGAGTAATGAAATATTAATGACAAATCTAGATTGATGTATCTTGTAAATATTTGAAAAGTACCTCTTATGTCAGGATTTTGAAAATGTTTAGTCTAAACTGTGTACTGATATAAACATGTAGTTGTCACGCCCCTAATTATCACATTCAGGAAGTGTGACCCTGTCTAAAATCAATAATATTATAATTCATCATCAATTCAATCCAAGATCCAATCTAACAATTTGAGGATACTAAGAATCATTCAATAATCAATATTCATAACTCATAAACAAGTATGTTACATAAACCATAATCCACTTCACTCAGAGATTCACAAAATCCCATGGCAACTCAACTAAACATCATCCACAACACAAATCCATAATCGTAGAAGTATATACAATCACAAAAAGATAATTATTTATCATGAGTTCTTATCCTTATACAACTTAAACTTATCATTCCATACACATGAGCGGTCCTTTAAACTTTTACAACACATAAGTATCAACAGATCCTTAACATTACATCAGAAGTAAAGTTTACTATACAACAAAAACCATCATCCAACAAAATTAGCTCAAAAAATCTTCTAGCCTTTCCCTGCTTTAACCCAATTCTAGCTTTTCAGTGCGTAACAAGTTACCCTGAAAAATTTATATAGCAACAGGGTGAGCATAAAGAGCTCAGCAAGTGTCTAACATATCCATGGCGATAGGAGAAGTTCAAGCAGGTTTAGTATCAAGATACAAAGTAGAAATACAAATGTTCATTTGAAATCATCTCATTTGATATAAAATCACAAAGGTTGACCTCGTTCAAAAACAGGCATTAGACATAACAATAGGAGAAAGGAAATTGGAGCATTTCATTGGCAAAAGAAACATTTAGGCATGTATCAAATGGCACATGAAGCATTTAGGTACATATCAAAGGCATAAGAGTGTTTGAGAGCATAACAATGACATACGAAACACTTCAAGGTATAACAAGTGAACCGAGTAATAAACACAAGCTTGTATGTCATTTTTGATGTAGCATGCATTTCATTTTTATCCAAAGCATAATATGAACTCATAAACAAAGCTTTGGATATCATATCAATAAACATAAATGGCGCTGTGGGACCACATACATAATGTGATTCATCCATTTCTGGATGACCACCAAGCATAAGTCTCCCACGTTTGGGAGCTCCATCCACCCACGTCTGAGTGAAGTCAATGGGGCCGGTAGAGCAATCGCGGGCTCTAAGCATAACTCCCTTTACCATTTCTGGCAAAGGTTTACAATATCCCACAAGACACCAGAGCACAAAAGGGTAGTATGAACAATAACATTGACACATGTCAGAAGCACATGCGGAACAACGAAATGTACATATGCCTTTCGAGTCAATACGATACAAACATAATCTTTCACAAATGTATTCAGATTTAAAAGGAAACAAAAGCAGGAGTATACAAGGATTTCAAGAAATCACATATGGCTCAATTGAAATAAGAAAGTTAGATGAATTCAATGTCCAAAGAAATGAAACTGGAAGAGGCACATATCGAAAGCAAATGCGGAACAATGGGATGCATGTGCCGAATCATTATGCTGAAAACATGAACTTTAGATGATAGCTACAGACAAATAAATAAAGGACAAAAGTATACAGGAATTTAAGGTAATAATGTAAAGCTTAACTGAAAAGTGTTTGCCGAAATCGGTTTCCAAAGAGAAGAAACAAGGAGAGCCGAAATCGACAAAAGCTCGATTCTGGCAGAATTTGATAGGGACATATTATGAACTATTTAGATAACCAATTATGCTCCAATTTATGCAAAATATGTGTCATTAGAAAGCTTTATCAATCTAATTTTAGGCAAATTAAGTTTGACAAGAATTGGAATTTACAACAGGGAGTGACAGATAATTTCGTAGCCAAAGGTCTGAAAATATTTGCTCTGTTTTACTGAATCCATTGGGTCGATGAAAACAGATGTTTTAGTTAGCAATTATACTCCGAAAATTTCAAATCAGGTATATAAAAAAATCATTTTGAGTTTAGCTTCGAATAAATCATACTTTGTATGAATCTGAGTTCACAGCAGAAAGTTATAAGTAATTAAGCAACAAGAGGTCAGAAATTTCAGTCTCTATTTTGCAGAATCTGTAGGGTTAATTGAAACAGAAGTCTTAGTAGGAATTTAAACTCCAAATCATTCAATCTTAGTGTCAAAATAAAGATATTTGAGTCTAATTTCAAATGGAATAGGTTTTACCTAAATCGGAGTTGAGTACTAAAAGTTAGATCGAAAACAATGTACAGAAGTCAGATTACCGAAAAATTTCATATTCATGGCTTTGTATCAAAAGGAAAGAACGGTTTGGTACTAAGCTGAAATCTTTTGCATTATGAAGAATTAAAAGGAAAACAGAGATTAGGAATTCTGTAGGAAGAGATTAGAACACTTGCCTTAAGCAAATTTGATTCCCAAATGGGGGGAGTTGATGCAAAACCTCAATCAAAACTTCTTCTTCAATTCCTCTTCTTCTTCTCCTTCTTCCCTTCTCTTCTCTTCTTAACTCACGTTGGTCAAAGTATCTGAAGGTTAAATTTAGTTTCTCCTTTAATCTCTTATTTAATTACATTTTGGTTAACACAAGGGTTGCAAAGTTACAAGGTGGCAAGCATGCATGAAAAATGCTAGGTGTCATCCTTAGAGCAAACTTAGGTGGCACCATTAGGTTAGCTAGTGACACATGTCCACTATTTTTATTTTTTATTTTTATTTTTTAACTTAAATCTGAATCTTTAATAAATTATATCAAACTTCTAATATTTACTCTTAGGTCCCTAGCCATAAATATTTAATCATTTATTATTTAATAAAAAAAATTATTAAATAATCCTCATATTTACAAACAAGAATTTACAATTTTTTTTTTTAAATGGGGGATGTTACAGTAGTACATGTTGGTTTTACAATTGCATTAATTGCCGCGCTTATGGATTTATGATATAGTTATGGTTTAATTAAGTTGCTTTTGGATTTTAAGAATCTTCTAGTGACATGATGTATGATTATAAACTACACAGGTTTTGTGAATTGTGGATTGTAGAGATGAATGACTTGAATGTTTTTCTTAGTGACCTCAAATGTGTGATTGGATCCTGGATTGTTTGTTAAATTATAATATTATCAATCTTGAGTTAGGTTCACACCTCCTAAATGAGAATTAAATTCGGGGGGCGTGACACTGGCAGAGCATCGCAGGCTCTAAGCACATACCCTTTACCATTTCTGGCAAAGGTCAAGAATAACACCCTTTACCATTTTTGGCAAAGGTCCAGACAATCCCACAACACCAGAGTAGAAGAGGGCAGTTTTAACAATAAGTAGCATGTATCGGAAACACACGTGGAACAACAAGACGTACATGTGCCTTTTCGAGACAATACGATGCAAGGAAAAATCTCTCACAAATGTATTCAGATTTGAAATGAAATGAAAGCAAGAGTATACAGGTTTCCAAGAAATCATATTAAGCTCAATTCAAATAAGAAGGTTGGATGAATTCCAAATCCAAAGAAATGAAACAGAATACGCGAAATCGACCAGAGCTCGATTTCTGACAGAATTCAAGTGGCACATAGAACAAATACTTCAGATTATCAATTATGCTCCAATACCCATAAGAAAACTACTGTCGAAAGATTTATCAATCTGTTTTCTGTCGAAACAAGTTTCGTACGAATCATGGTTTCCAACAAGAAGTTACCTTTGATTTGGTAACACAAGGTCAAGGACACAATCACTGTTTTGCAGAATACATAGGGTCGGATTCAACAGATAATAGGGTAGGCATTTGAATTCCAAAATTT
Source organism: Musa acuminata AAA Group (assembly GCF_036884655.1). Taxonomy (NCBI): domain Eukaryota; kingdom Viridiplantae; phylum Streptophyta; class Magnoliopsida; order Zingiberales; family Musaceae; genus Musa; species Musa acuminata. The sequence goes on along the minus strand of NC_088333.1, from coordinate 23,126,080 downwards.
TCAAACTATATGTCAAAAGAAATTTCCGTAAGTCTAGTTTCGGACGAAGTCAGCTTGGTATAAATCAGAATTTTCAACAGAGAGTTATAGGCATTTTAGTATCGAAAGGTCAGAAATCTTGAACCCTGTTTTACAGCGTCTATAAGCTTATTTGAAACAGATGTTTGGGTAAGTATTCGGTGTCCAAAATCTACAAAATGAGTGTCAAATGAAAGATATAAGAGTCTTATTTCAAACAAAAGAGTTTCTGTGTGACTCCATATTTTTTACTAAAAATTATAGCCGAAAAAGTATATAGGGGTCAGTTTACCGAAAAATTTCAGATCCTTGGTTTTATGTCCAAAGAGAGAAATATCAGATTCTAAGCATAAATCTTTCAGAATCAATATAGGAACATAGACTAATACTTCTGTAGGATGGGGTTAGAATACTTGCCTTTGAGAATTTTGACCCTAAGTGAAAGGATTTGGGCAAGAACCCTTAAAGCCCCAATTTTTTCTTCTTCTTCTTCTTCTCCTTCTTCTTCTTCTTCTTTCTTTCTTTCCCTAATCATCCATGCAGCTGCCTTCTCTGCTTCCTTAAGAACGAAGGCAGAGAGGCTTAAACGGTGGAATTTGTCATTTTGTACATTTTGTGATTCAGTCCTTGTATTTATTATATTTTCGATTAGGTCCTCAGGATTTACATATAGGTCCTCAGATTTTTCTTTAACAAATCCTCCAACTTTGAAATTTTATCAAACTTAAAATAGATATTTACATTACAATTAGAAATTTATACTAAAATTCAGAAATGAGGGATGTTACACTCTCCCCCCCTTAAAAGAAAAATTTAGTCCTCTAAATTTATCATACCTCTGTCGATGAAAAGATGGGGATAGACCTTTTTCATTTCCTCCTGTAGCTCCCAAGTTGTTTCCTCTCCAGAATGATGTCTCCAAATTACTTTCACTAGAGTGATAACCCGATTCCTTAGGATCTTTTCCTTCTTATCAATAATTTGAGTGGACTCTTCCACATAAGATTAATCTTTATCAATCTCTATCCGCTCATACTCAATGATGTGAGAAGGGTCATATATATACTTTCTAATCATCGAAACATGGAATATATTATGGACATGGCTCAATGCTGGTGGCAAGGCAATCTTGTAAGCAACAGAACCAACCCTCTCAAGAACCTCAAAAGGTCCAATAAATCTTGAGCTTAACTTTCCTTTCTTCCCAAACCTTATAATGCCTTTGGAAGGGGAAACCTTTAAGATTACAAAATCTCCAATTTCAAACTCAATATCTCGCCTTCTATTGTCAGCATAACTCTTTTGACGACTCTGAGCAGTTTTTAACCTTTTCCTTATAACTTGAATTTTCTCGGTAGTTTCTTGTACCTTGTCTGGTGCTAATAGCTTTCTGTCACCAACTTCCTCCCAACGTATAGGTGTTATGCACTTTCGCCCATATAAAGCTTTATAAGGAGCCATCTGAATACTTGAATGATAACTATTATTATAAGTGAACTCAACAAGTGAAATATCCTTATCCCATTCACCTTTCTAATCCATAACATAGGCTCTAAGCAAATCCTCAAGTGTTTGAATTGTTCTTTCTGACTGACCATCAGTCTGAGGATGATATGCAGTACTAAACTTGACTTTAGTGCCCATAGATTCCTATAATTTTCTCTAAAATCTAGAGAGAAATCTGGAGTCTCTATCAAAGATGATCTCCCTTGGAATACCATGAAGTCTTACTATTTCATTGACATATAAATCTGCAAGTCTATCAAGCGAATAAGTCATATTAATCGGTAGGAAGTGTGCAGATTTTGTTAACCTATCAATGATAACGCAAATAGCATCATGCTTTCTAGAGGTTCTAGGTAATCTTGAAACAAAATCCATAGTAATACATTCCCATTTCCATTCTGGAATATCTAAAGGTTGTAACAACCCTCCAGGTCTTTGGTGTTCTACTTTGATTTGCTGACAAGTCAAACATTTTGAAACATAGATTGCAATTTCCTTCTTCATGCCTTCCCACCAATAATGACTTTGAAGATTGTTAGGATCCAGAGCACTAAGAGGGGGGGGGGGGGGGGGGGTGAATTAGTGCAGCGGAAATCTTACAGCGATTTAAAAACGAAAGCTGCGTTCGTCCGATAAAAAACGATTTCGATATAAAAGCATAATCACAGTGCAGTTTGCGTCTAAGCGCAGTTTACGTCTAAGCGCAGTTTGCGTCTAAACACAGTTTGCGTCTAAGCGCAGTTTGCGTCTAAACACAGTTTGCGTCTAAGCGCAGTTTGCGTCTAAGCACAGTTTGCGTCTAAGCACAGTTTGCGTCTAAGCGCAGTTTGCGTCTAAGCGCAGTTTTACGTCCAAACGCAGTTTTACGTCTAAACGCAGTTTTACGTCTAAACGCAGTTTTGCGTCTAAACGCAGTTTTACGTCTAAACGTAGTTTTACGTCTAAACGCAGTTTTGCGTCTAAACGCAGTTTTACGTCTAAACGTAATTTTACGTCTAAATGTAGTTTTGCGTCTAAAAGCAGTTTTGAACCTTGAAAAGCGTTTTACGTAGAAAGCAATTTGCATTTATAAATGGAATCCGAATGTAAGCGTAAGCTATAGTATGAAGATCGTACGAAAACACGATTTACGTTTAAATGCAGATTCTGAAATATCAAAGCTTAGAAACTTGTTCGTAAAGGCGCAGAGGGCAGTAGCAATGTAGGAGGTTTGCAGTAATGATAAAGTGCTCAAAGTAAAAGCAAACCAGAGATTTAGAGTGGTTCGGTCAGTCTTGACCTACTCCACTTTTGGCTTCCTCCTCCGACGAGGTCACCGACGTCAACTAGCTGCCTTCATTCAATGGGCGAAGGCTAACTGCCCTTTTACAGTTTCTCTCATTTTGACAGGCTCAGGAGACAACCTTTACAGATCCTTTCTCTCCTCTCTTTACAACTCAAGACTTGAAGAACAGAAGGAGGAGTGTTAGGATCGAGAGCACTAAGAGGGGGGGGGGGGTGAATTAGTGCAGCGGAAATCTTACAGCGATTAAAAACCAAAAGCTGCGTTCGTTCAAAAACTATTATGATGCAAAAGCAAATTCTCAGTTTGTATGAAAGCGCAGTTTGCGTCTAAGCGCAGATTGCATCTAAGCGCAGTTTGCGTCTAAGCACAGTTTCCGTCTAAGCGCAGTTTTGCGTCTAAGTGCAGATTTACGTCTAAACGCAGATTTACGTCTAAACTCAGATTTACGTCTAAACTCAGATTTACGTCTAAACGCAGTTTTATGTCTAAACGCAGATTTACGTCTAAACGTAGTTTTACGTCTAAACGCAGATTTACGTTTAAACGCAGATTTACGTCCAAACGCAGTTTTACGTTTAGACGTAGATTTACGTCTAAACTTTGAAACTCGTTTGTATACTCGCATAAGGCAGTATGCAGTTAAAATCAAGATGTAAACATGAACTGATATCTGATGATTGTGCGAGGAAAGCCGATTTACGTCTGAATGCAGTTTTACGTCTAAATGTTGAAACTCATTCGTAAAATTGTAGAGGACAGTTTGCAGTTATCAATAGGATCAAAATGTAAGTGTGTACTGCAAAGAAGCTCGTTCGTAAAAGCACGGAAGACAGTTCAGAGATTTAGAGTGGTTCGGTCAGCCTTGACCTACTCCACTTTTGGCTTCCTCCACCGACGAGGTTGCCGACGTCAACTAGGGGCCTTCCTTCAATAGGCGAAGGCCAACTACCCTCTTACAGATTCACTCCTTTTGACGGGCTTAGGAGACAACCCTTTCAGATGTTTTCTCTCCTCTCTTTACAACTCAAACTTGAAGAACAGAAGGAGGAGGAAAACTAGCAGTTTTGAGCTCTAAGAACCACTGAAAAGATCAAGATTTCGGGTAAGTTCTTTTTCTTTTCAGTGCTGAATGGGTGGCGTATTTATAGGCCCCAACCCAGTTCAAAATTCGAGCTCAAAACCATCAAATCCCGGAATTCCGGGATCAGGCGGTTGCACCTCTTGACTGGAGAGGTTGCACCGCCTGGCAGAGCTCGAAGACTGAGCTCAGGCGGATGCACCTCTCTGTCAGGGGTGGTTGCACCTTCCTGCCAGAGCTCGAAGACCGAGCTCAGGCGATGCATCACCTGTCCAAGGAGGTTGCATCACTCTACCAGAGCTCGAAGACCGAGCTCGGTGGTTGCACCTCTCGGCAGAGCTCGGAACTTGAGCTCTGGCGGTGCTACCTCTTGACAGAGGAGGTTGCACCGCCCAGTCTCGCTTGGAGACTGAGCCGTGGGCGGTTGCACCTCCTGGCTGGAGCGGTTGCACCGCCCAGTCTCGCTGGGAGACTTAGCCTGGGCGGTTGCACCTCCCTGCCTGGGCGGTTGCACCTCCCACAGCTACTTGGGTTCGAATGGGTTGAACCATTCGACCCAACTTGAGTTCTTCAGGGGCCCAATTGCCCCAGGATTAAGCTAATGGGATCACCTCCCATTTCTAACTTAATCACCGTGCTAACTACGATTAAATCTAAGACAAATTCTGCAGCTCTGCTTCGGTACGTCAATCGCTTATTCCGGCGAGTTTCCGGCGAACTTCCGTCGATCATCCGATGAACCCTCGGTGATGCTTCTACGGACTTCCGGCAAACTCCTGGACTTTGCGACGATCCACTTGGCGAGTTCTGACGAGCTTCGCTTGGCAAGCTTCTGGACTTCTCGGATCTGTTCTCGCTGAACCTCCGACGACCGTCCGAACTTCCGTCGAACTCTAGAACTCCCAACGTGATCATGATCTTGACTCCGGCGCAACACCTGCTGCTTGTCTAACTTTCATCGTAGTTAATCCTGCACAACAAAACAAAAACTTTGATCGAGACAATTAGTTCTAAGCAATTAACTAAGTTGTCCGGCATGTCATTGGTCTCTCGACGCTTCGTCCGATTCTTCGGCGCATCGTCCTCTTCTGCAGCCTATTCCCAATCGGCCAGTCGACTCCGCAACTCCGATATCCTTGGCACAATACCCGCTCTTCTTGGCCCGATGCCCGAGTCCACGAACTGAAGCCTTGTGTCGATACGTCGACCGATCCACCGGCCCGACGTCCAATCTTCTGACATGTTCCTCCGGCACAACATGATGTTCCTGCTTTAATTGTCTCATCCTGATCGAAGCATCCTGCGTCACTCAAAACGCAGATTAAATCATAAACATATATCAAGTAGTTTCATCATCAAAATACGAGATTCAACAATCTCCCCCTTTTTGATGATGACAACCACTTGATGACGGAGTTAAGCTTAACTCCCGGAGTTTAAACAAACTCCCCCTATCAATATGCCATATTGATAGAACCTTGAATTCAAACTGAATTCAAGTCATTGCAATATTCATCATGAATACTTGCAACACGTCAACATGAACTTATGCATAAACTTATGCATCACATGTCATGTCATCAACATACTTCTCCCCCTTTGTCATCAACAAAAAGGAGAAGTACTACAATCAAGTGTGTGTGATATTGGTTCAACTCATTGCATGAAAATCATAATGTCAAGTTTTATCATCATGCAAGTTTGCTAATATCAAATACCAACATGAAAAATTGCGATGTAAGCTTTTGATATCATAATGCAAACATTTCAAGTGTTTATCAATTATAGCATTGCATCACATGGTATAATACAAGTTTGGCAATCATAGCATCAATTCATATATTTCTCATCATGGCAGTTCAGCTATGACATAGTGTTTATCAATTCATATGTTTCTCCCCCTTTGTCAACAACAAAAAGCATGATAGCATTATCAAGTACATAAAGGAAGTCATGACACATATAATTATTTGAATACCTCTTTATTGTTTGTTGCTTGAAGGAGAAAAGTCATTTTTCAAAAAGTTTTCATAAGAGTGTACAGGAACATCCCATTTTTAGCATACAAACCGAAAAATGCATTTGGTTAAAAATATTTGTCACATGATTTGCAACATGTAATAAACTAGTTTAAGTATTCGGACACATCAACATTCCTAATTCTCTTCTTATGTAATCAAATTGTTCTTCACATAGTGGTTTTGTAAAGATATCAGCTAGTTGATGTTTGGTATCAATAAACTCTATGGTTACATCATGATTAGTGACATGATCTCGTATAAAGTGATGTCTAATATAAATGTGTTTTGTTCTTGAGTGTTGTATAGGATTTTTAGTTAAGCATATTGCACTCGTGTTATCACATTTAATGGGAATATCTTTAAGATTCACTTTGTAATCTTCTAAAGTGTTTTTCATCCATACAACTTGTGCACAGCATGCACTTGCTGCAATGTATTCAGCTTCGGTTGTTGATAGGGCAATCGAGTTTTGTTTCTTAGATGACCAGGATACAAGGGCATGTCCTAAAAATTGACATGATCCTGATGTGCTTTTTCTGTCTAGTCTACAGCCAGCGAAGTCCGCATCAGCATAAGCTGTTAATTCAAAATTTTCTATTTTTGGGTACCATAATCCTAGATTGGTAGTTCCATTAAGATATCTGAGTATTCTTTTGACTGCTTTGAGATGAGATATCTTAGGGTCTGATTGAAATCTAGCACAAAGTCCTACACTGAACATGATGTCTGGTCTGGTGGCAGTGAGGTAAAGTAAACTTCCTATCATACCCCTATAGGTTTTTTGATCGAAGCTTTCTCCATTCTCATCAATTTCTAACTTAGTGGAGGTGCTCATAGGAGTGTCAATGGCTTTTGAATTATTCATTTTGAACTTCTTTAGCAAACTCACAGCATATTTGGTTTGACTAATAAAGATGACATTGCTTAGTTGTTTGATTTGTAGGCCTAAGAAGAATGTTAACTCTCCCATTAGACTCATTTCGAATTCATGACTCATAATTTTCGCAAAGGATTCACAAAGAGATTCATTTGTAGAACCAAAGATAATATCATCAACATAAATCTGAACAATGAGAAAATTATTTTCAAAATTCTTGATAAACAATGTAGTATCAACCTTGCCTTTTATGAAATTATTTTCAATGAGAAAAGAGCTAAGTCTCTCATACCAAGCCCTTGGGGCTTGTTTTAAACCATAGAGAGCTTTAGTTAATCTAAACACATGATTAGGGTAGCCATTATTTTCAAATCTAGGAGGTTGTTCAACATAAACTTCTTCGGAAATGAAACCATTTAGAAAAGCGCTTTTAACATCCATTTGAAATAACTTAAAATTATTGCAACTAGCGTAGGCAAGGAGCATCCTTATGGCTTCCAATCGAGCCACAGGTGCGAAGGTTACTTCGTAATCGATACCTTCTTCTTGGTTGAAACCTTTGGCCACTAATCTAGCCTTGTTTCTAACCACGATACCATTTTCATCTTGCTTGTTTCTAAAGACCCATTTAGTACCAATTACTAAATGGTCATTTGGCCTAGGAACAAGCGTCCATACCTCATTTCTCTCAAATTGATTTAATTCATCTTGCATTGCGATAATCCATGAATCATCTTTCATGGCTTCATCAACACATTTGGGTTCAATTTTGGAGAGAAAAGCGGCGTTGGCACAAAAGTTTTTAAAAGAAGATCGTGTTTGAACCCCCTTTGATGTGTCTCCTAGGATTAGCTCCTTAGGATGAGCATCTATATACTTCCAATCCTTGGGTAAGGATGTTTCGGAAGTGGATGCATCCAAGTTGCTAGTTGGAGACGGGGTTTCGTTTAAATTCAAGGAATCAAAATTAACATCATCATCAAGATCATTTTTCTTAATTTCTGAAATTTCATTGAAAACAACATGGATGGATTCTTCAATAATTAAGGTTCTTTTATTGAAGATGCGAAAAGCTTTTGAAACCGAAGAATAACCAAGAAAGATTCCTTCATCAGATTTAGCATCGAATTTTCCTAAGTTATCCTTTTCATTCAAGATAAAACACTTACACCCAAAGACTTTAAAATATGAGACATTGGGTTTTTTGTTATTCCACAATTCATAAGGAGTTTTGGTGAGTAAGGGTCTTACTAGGACTCTATTTAAAATATAGCATGCAGTGTTTACAGCTTCGGCCCAAAAATATTTGGGTAGGCTATGTTCATTCAACATGGTTCTTGCCATTTCTTGTAAATTTCGATTTTTTCTTTCTACTACCCCATTTTGTTGAGGATTTCTTGGAGTAGAGAAATTATGGTTGTATCCGTTGAGTTCACAGAATTCTTGGAAGTCATGGTTTTGAAATTCTCCACCATGATCACTTCTAATTGACGAAATCATAGATTCCTTCTCATTTTGAACAAGTTTACAAAACTTGGTGAAATATCTAAAGCATTCATTTTTTTGTTTTAAGAAGTAGGTCCATGTATATCTGCTGTAGTCATCAATAATGACAAAGGCGTATTTACTACCTCCTAGACTCGATGTAGAGATTGGTCCGAACAAGTCCATATGGATCAATTGTAAGGGCCTAGAGGTGCTTATTTGATTCTTAGCTTTGAAGCTACCCCTAATTTGCTTACCTAATTGGCAAGCATCACATACACTATCTTTGATGAACTTGATATGAGGAATTCCTCTTACAAGTTTTCTAGATGATACTTGAGTGATTAGTTTCATGCTAGCATGACCTAATCTTCTATGCCATAGCCAAGCATCCTCATTCATAACGGCAAAGCACATTTCATCACATAAGTCATTGATGTCAATAGTGTATACGTTGTTTTGTTTTAATGCAATCATAGATATATTTTTGTGTGGTTTTTCAATGATGCAAGCATTAGATTCAAATCTTATAATATATCCTTTATCACATAATTGACTAATGCTCAAGAGGTTATGTTTTAAACCATCAACTAGTAAAACATCTTTAATAGAGAGGTTGGATTTGTTACCTATGGTTCCTTTGCCAATGATTTTACCCTTGTTGTTGTCTCCGAAGGTGACATATCCTTCGTCTATGCTAGTGAGCTTAGAGAATTGAGATGGATCTCCGGTCATATGCCTTGAGCATCCACTATCAAGGTACCATTTCTTGCTCCTAGCTTGCGATTGTTTAGTTCTCTACAAGAAAGGATGATGTTTAGGTACCCATTTCCTTTTGGGTGCCTCATAAATAGATCTACATTTTCTATCATGTTGCATAGAGTTTATCATGGTTCCTTTAGGAACCCAAATTAATTTGTTTGGACTTATTTTCTTGAAAGGACAACAATGTGTCTTGTGTCCAGATTTGCAACAAAAGTTGCACTTGGTTTGGTATTGAACATGTAAGATTGGGCCTTTTACAAAGGTAGTTGGATTTCGGTGAGGACTCCTCACAAATCCAATCCCACTTCTTTTGGGAGCATGACCCTTGTTTGTAAGGATCATGTTTAATGACTTGCTACCAACCTCGAATTTCTTCAAGGTGTCCTTGAGTAGCAGATTTTCTTTTTGCATAGTTTCTAAGTCATGACATTTGATACATGAATTTATACTATCATGATGTTCGACTTTTAACTTATCAAACTCACAAGTAAGATTATCATGCATCTTTTTCAGCAATTTATATTTTCTACTTATACTCTTGCATTCGTCAAATAAGTCATTGAAGGCATTTAATAATTCATCGAAAGATAAATCAGCATCTATTGAATTTGTTACCTCGTCTTCGATGGCCATTAAGGCGTAATGAGCAACTTGCTCGGTGTTGGACTCCTCTTCCTCAGATGCGCTCGAATCATCCCATGTTGCTTGGAGCGCCTTCTTCTTTGTTGTTCTTTTCTTGACTTGGGGACAATCATTCTTGTAGTGTCCCGGCTTTTTACATTCGTAGCAGATCACTTGGTCCTTCTTGGGTTCAAGTTTATTTTTCACATCGTTTTTAAACTTGTTTCTTTTGAAGAATTTCTTAAACTTTCTTGTCAAAAGTGCCAAGTCATCATCACAGTCCTCATCACTTGAGTTTTCTCTCAAGTGGCATTCAGAAGTTTTAAGTGCCATATCCTTCCTGTTCTTTGGAATGATGTCTTCTTGCTCTTCATGAGCTTTGCAAGTCATTTCGTAGGTCATTGATGACCCGATTAGTTCTTCAAGAGGGAAGTTGCGCAGATCCTTTGCCTCTTGAATGGCAGTGACTTTAGGATCCCAACTTTTAGGAAGGGATCTTAGTATTTTATTTACGAGTTCAAAATCCGAAAAACTTTTTCCGAGTCCTTTTAGACCGTTGACGACATCCGTGAAACGGGTAAACATGTCGCCAATGGTTTCACTCGGTTTCATTCGGAAAAGTTCAAAAGAATGCAGCAACAGATTGATTTTTGACTCTTTCACTCTACTTGTGCCCTCGTGGGTCACTTCAAGTGTGTGCCAAATATCAAAAGCAGTTTCGCAAGTTGAAACACGATTAAACTCGTTTTTATCAAGTGCGCAAAATAAGGCATTCATAGCCTTTGCATTAAGAGCGAAAGCCTTCTTTTCCAACTCATTCCAATCGATCATTGGAAGAGAAGACTTTGAAAATCCGTTTTCAACAAGGTTCCACAGTTCAAAATCCATAGAAATAAGAAAGATCCTCATTCGGGTCTTCCAGTAAGTGTAGTCCGTTCCACTGAACATGGGTGGACGAGTAACCGAATGCCCCTCTTGGTTTCCAGCGTATGCCATCTCTCTTGGGTTTTAATCCTTTAGAGAGTTAACCTTGCTCTGATACCAATTGTTAGGATCGAGAGCACTAAGAGGGGGGGGGGGTGAATTAGTGTAGCGGAAATCTTACAGCGATTAAAAACCAAAAGCTGCGTTCGTTCAAAAACTATTATGATGCAAAAGCAAATTCTCAGTTTGTATGAAAGCGCAGTTTGCGTCTAAGCGCAGATTGCGTCTAAGCGCAGTTTGCGTCTAAGCGCAGTTTGCGTCTAAGCGCAGTTTTGCGTCTAAGTGCAGATTTACGTCTAAACGCAGTTTTACGTCTAAACGCAGATTTACGTCTAAACTCAGATTTACGTCTAAACTCAGATTTACGTCTAAACGCAGTTTTATGTCTAAACGCAGATTTACGTCTAAACGCAGTTTTACGTCTAAACGCAGATTTACGTTTAAACGCAGATTTACGTCCAAACGTAGTTTTACGTTTAGACGCAGATTTACGTCTAAACTTTGAAACTCGTTTGTATACTCGCAGAAGGCAGTACGCAGTTGAAATCAAGATGTAAACATGAACTGAGATCTGATGATTGTGCGAGGAAAGCCGATTTACGTCTGAATGCAGTTTTACGTCTAAATGTTGAAACTCGTTCGTAAAATTGTAGAGGACAGTTTGCAGTTATCAATAGGATCAAAATGTAAGTGTGTACTGCAAAGAAGCTCGTTCGTAAAAGCACGGAAGACAGTTCAGAGATTTAGAGTGGTTCGGTCAGCCTTGACCTACTCCACTTTTGGCTTCCTCCACCGACGAGGTTGCCAACGTCAACTAGGGGCCTTCCTTCAATAGGCGAAGGCCAACTACCCTCTTACAGATTCACTCCTTTTGACGGGCTTAGGAGACAACCCTTTCAGATGTTTTCTCTCCTCTCTTTACAACTCAAACTTGAAGAACAGAAGGAGGAGGAAAACTAGCAGTTTTGAGCTCTAAGAACCACTGAAAAGATCAAGATTTCGGGTAAGTTCTTTTTCTTTTCAGTGCTGAATGGGTGGGGTATTTATAGGCCCCAACCCAGTTCAAAATTCGAGCTCAAAACCATCAAATCCCGGAATTCCGGGATCAAGCGGTTGCACCTCTTGACTGGAGAGGTTGCACCGCCTAGCAGAGCTCGAAGACTGAGCTCAAGCGGATGCACCTCTCTGTCAGGGGTGGTTGCACCTTCCTGCCAGAGCTCGAAGACCGAGCTCAGGCGATGCATCACCTGTCCAAGGAGGTTGCATCACTCTGCCAGAGCTCGAAGACCGAGCTCGGTGGTTGCACCTCTCGGCAGAGCTCGGAACTTGAGCTCTAGCGGTGCTACCTCTTGACAGAGGAGGTTGCACCGCCTAGTCTCGCTTGGAGACTGAGCCGTGGGCGGTTGCACCTCCTGGCTGGAGCGGTTGCACCGCCCAGTCTCGCTGGGAGACTTAGCTTGGGCGGTTGCACCTCCCTGCCTGGGCGGTTGCACCTCCCACAGCTACTTGGGTTCGAATGGGTTGAACCATTCGACCCAACTTGAGTTCTTCAGGGGCCCAATTGCCCCAGGATTAAGCTAATGGGATCACCTCCCATTTCTAACTTAATCACCATGCTAACTACGATTAAATCTAAGACAAATTCTGCAGCTCTGCTTCGGTACGTCAATCGCTTCTTCCGGCGAGTTTCCGACGAACTTCCGTCGATCATCCGATGAACCCTCGGTGATGCTTCTGCGGACTTCCGGCAAACTCCTGGACTTTGCGACGATCCACTTGGCGAGTTCCGATGAGCTTTGCTTGGCAAGCTTCTGGACTTCTCGGATCTGTTCTCGCTGAACCTCCGACGACCGTCCGAACTTCCGTCGAACTCTAGAACTCCCAACGTGATCATGATCTTGACTCCGGCGCAACACCTGCTGCTTGTCTAACTTTCATCGTAGTTAATCCTGCACAACAAAACAAAAACTTCGATCGAGACAATTAGTTCTAAGCAATTAACCAAGTTGTCCGGCATGTCATTGGTCTCTCGACGCTTCGTCCGATTCTTCGGCGCATCGTCCTCTTCTGCCGCCTATTGCCCAATCGGCCAGTCGACTCCGCAACTCTGATATCCTTGGCACAATACCCGCTCTTCTTGGCCCGATGCCCGAGTCCACGAACCGAAGCCTTCTGTCGATACGTCGACCGATCCACCGGCCCGACGTCCAATCTTCTGACATGTTCCTCCGGCACAACATGATGTTCCTGCTTTAATTGTCTCATCCTGATCGAAGCATCCTGCGTCACTCAAAACGCAGATTAAATCATAAACATATATCAAGTAGTTTCATCATCAAAATACGAGATTCAACAAGGAGAACTTTAGGACTTTACACAAATTTGAGCTCTTAGAATCACTGAAAAGATCAAGAATTCGGTGCAGATCTGTATCTTTTTAGTACTGAATGGGTGGGGTATTTATAGGCCACAACCCAGTTCAAATTTGGAGCTCAAAACGATCAAATCGATCAAATCCCAGAATTCTGGGATCAGGCGGTTGCACCTCTTGACTGGAGAGGTGGCACCGCCTGGCAAAGCTCGACGACTGAGCTCAGGCGATTGCACCTCTCTGCCAGAGCTCGAAGACTGAGCTCGATGGTTGCACCTCCTGGCAGAGCTCGAAGACTGAGCTCGGTGGTTGCACCGCCTGGCAGAGCTCGAAGTTTGAGCTCGGTGGTTGCATCACCTGGCAGAGCTCGAAACTGAGCTCGGGCTGATGCACCTCTCTGCCAGAGCTCGAAGACTGAGCTCGGTGGTTGCACCGCCTGGTAGAGCTCGAAGACTGAGCTCGGTGGTTGCACCGCCTGGCAGAGCTCGAAGTCTGAGCTCGGTGGTTGCTCCGCTTGGCAGAGCTCGAAACTTGAGCTCTGGCGGTGCTACCTCTTGACAGAGGAGGTTGCACCGCCCAGTCTAGCTCGAAGACTGAGCTCTGGGCGGTTGCACCGCTTGGCTGGGGCGGTTGCACCGCCCAGTCTAGCTGGGAGACGCAGCCCTGGCGGTTGCACCTCCTGGCCTGGGCGGTTGCACCGCTTGGTGCAATCAGGGTCTGAATGGTTCGCTCCATTCGGCCCAATTTGAATCTTTTCAGGGGCCCAATTGCCCCAAGATTAAGCTAATGGGATCACCTCCCATTTTCAAGCTTAATCATCGTGCTAACTACGATTAACTCTAAGACAACTTCTGCAGCTTTGCTCCGATGCGTCAATCGCTTCTTCCGGCGAGTTTCCGGCGAACTTCCGTCGATCATCCGATAAACCCTCGGTGATCCTTCTGCGGACATCCGGCATACTCCTGGACTTTGCGACATTCCACTTGGCGAGTTCCGACGAGCTTCGCTTGGCAAGCTTCTGGACTTCTCGGATCTGTTCTCGCTGAACCTCCGACGACCGTCCGAACTTTCGTCGAACTCTCGAACTCCCAACGTGATCATGATCTTGACTCCGGCGCAACACCTGCTGCTTGTCTTACTCTCATCGTAGTTAATCCTGCACACTTATCTCAACACATAGATTAGATAACAAATGACAATTGACTTCATCATCAAAATCCGAGATTCAACAATCTCCCCCTTTTTGATGATGACAATCAATTGATAATGGAGTTATCCTTAACTCCCCCTATCTATATGCCATAGTTGAGATAAGTCAACCTTGAATTCAAGACCTAAGAATTCAAGTGATGTATTGATAAGTTAGATCAGTTAAACTTATCAATGCTCCCATCATGATACCCATCATGATGTATCACTTCAAGAATGATGTCAAGGCATGACATACATCATCAAGTTTGTATGATAGTGTTTGTAACTATTCATCATGTAATCATATAACGCTGCGAAGGATTATTACATGATGCACACATTTGAGATTTTCTTGCAAGTTTGCATTTACTTCACAAGATAGAATATCAAATCAAGACATGATGCAAACTATAGCACATGTTCGCATATCTCTTGGTGATGCACGGATGGCATAACTATAACATTGTTTATAGCATCACTCAAGTATTTGCAACTATGACATAGACATGATTATGGCAGTTCAGCTATGACATAGTGTTTATCAATTCATATGTTTCTCCCCCTTTGTCATCAACAAAAAGCATGATAGCATTATCAAGCACATAAAGGAAGTCATATAATACTTTGAATATCTTTTTATTGTCTGTTGCTTGAAGGAGGAAAGTCATTTTTCAAAAAGTTTTCATAAGAGTGTTTAGGAACATCCCAGTTTTAGCATACAAACCGAAAAATGAACTTTTTACATGCATTTGGCTAAAAATATTTGTCACATAATTTGCTACATATTTGATCAAGCGATATCAAGGCATGTAATAACATCCAAAAAATAGTTTTAACTAGTTTAAGTATTCGAACACATCAACATTCCTAATTCTCTTCTTATGTAATCAAATTGTTCTTCACATAGGGGTTTTGTAAAGATATCAGCTAGTTGATGTTTGGTATCAATAAACTCTATGGTTACACCATGATTAGTGACATGATCTCGTATAAAGTGATGTCTAATATCAATGTGTTTTGTTCTTGAGTGTTGTATAGGATTTTTAGTTAAGCATATTGCACTCGTGTTATCACATTTAATGGGAATATCTTTAAGATTCACTTTGTAATCTTCTAAAGTGTTTTTCATCCATACAACTTATGCACAGCATGCACTTGCTGCAATGTATTCAGCTTTGGTTGTTGATAGAGCAACCGAGTTTTGTTTCTTAGATGACCAGGATACAAGGGCACGTCCTAAAAATTGACATGATCCTGATGTGCTTTTTCTGTCTAGTCTACAGCCAGCGAAGTCCGCATCAGCATAAGCTGTTAATTCAAAATTTTCTGATTTTGGGTACCATAATCCTAGATTGGTAGTTCCATTAAGATATCTGAGTATTCTTTTGACTGCTTTGAGATGAGATATCTTAGGGTTTGATTGAAATCTAGCACAAAGTCCTACACTGAACATGATGTCTGGTCTGGTGGCAGTGAGGTAAAGTAAACTTCCTATCATACCCCTATAGGATTTTTGATCGAAGCTTTCTCCATTCTCATCAATTTCTAACTTAGTGGAGGTGCTCATAGGAGTGTCAATGGCTTTTGAATTATTCATTTTGAACTTCTTTAGCAAACTCATAGCATATTTGGTTTGACTAATAAAGATGTCATTGCTTAGTTGTTTGATTTGTAGGCCTAAGAAGAATGTTAACTCTCCCATTAGACTCATTTCGAATTCACGACTCATAGTTTTCGCAAAGGATTCACAAAGAGATTCATTTGTAGAACCAAAGATAATATCATCAACAAAAATTTGAACAATGAGAAAATTGTTTTCAAGGTTCTTGATGAATAATGTAGTATCAACCTTGCCTTTTATGAAATTATTTTCAATAAGAAAAGAACTAAGTCTCTCATACCAAGCCCTAGGAGCTTGTTTTAAACCATAGAGAGCTTTAGTTAATCTAAACACATGATTAGGGAGACTATTATTTTCAAATCCAGGAGGTTGTTCAACATAGACTTCTTCGGAAATAAAGCCATTAAGAAAGGCGCTTTTAACATCCATTTGAAACAACTTAAAATTTTTACTGCTAGCGTAGGCAAGGAGCATCCTTATGGCTTCCAATCGTGCCACAGGAGTGAAGGTTTCTTCGTAATCGATACCTTCTTCTTGGTTGAAACCTTTGGCCACTAATCTAGCCTTGTTTCTAACCACGATACCATTTTCATTTTGCTTGTTTCTGAAGACCCATTTAGTACCAATAACTAGATGATCATTTGGCCTAGGAACAAGCTTCCACACTTCATTTCTCTCAAATTGATTTAATTCATCTTGCATTGCGATAATCCATGAATCATCTTTCATGGCTTCATCAACGCATTTGGGTTCAATTTGGGAGAGAAATGCGGCATTTGCACAAAAGGTTTTAAGAGAAGATCGTGTTTGAACTCCCTTTGATGTGTCTCCTAAGATTAGCTCCTTAGGATGAGCATCTACATACTTCCAATCCTTGGGTAAGGAAATCTGAGAAGTGGATGCATCCAAGTTGCTAGTTGGAGACGGGGTCTCGTTTAAATTTAAAGAATCAAAATTAACATCATCGTCAAGATAATTTTTCGTGATTTCAGAAGTCTCATTGAAAACAACATGAATGGATTCTTCAATAATTAGAGTTCTTTTATTAAAGATACGAAAGGCTTTAGAAACTGTAGAATAACCAAGAAAGATTCCTTCATCGGATTTAGCATCAAATTTTCCTAAATTGTCTTTTTCATTCAAGATAAAACACTTACACCCAAAGACTTTGAAATATGAAACGTTGGGTTTTTTATTATTCCATAACTCATAGGGAGTTTTGGTTAGTAGAGGTCTCACTAGAACTCTATATAAGATATAGCATGCAGTATTTACGGCTTCGGCCCAAAAATATTTGGGTAGGTTATGTTCATTCAACATGGTTCTTGCCATTTCTTGTAAATTTCGAATTTTTCTTTCTACAACTCCATTTTGTTGAGGGTTTATAGGAGTAGAGAAATTATGGTTGTATCCATTGAGTTCACAAAATTCTTGGAAATCATGGTTATGAAATTCACCACCATGATCACTTCTAATTGACGAAATCATAGAACCTTTCTCATTCTGAACGAGTTTGCAAAACTTGGTAAAAGATCTAAGGCATTCACTTTTATGTTTTAAAAAGTAAGTCCATGTGTATCTGCTATAGTCATCTATGATGACGAAAGCGTATTTGCTACCTCCTAGGCTTGATGTGGAGATGGGTCCAAACAAGTACATATGGATCAATTGTAAGGGCCTAGAGGTGCTTACTTGATTTTTAGATTTGAAGCTACTCTTAATTTGTTTACCTAATTGGCAGGCATCACATACATTATCTTTGATGAACTTGATATGAGGAATTCCTCTTACAAGTTCTTTGGATGATATTTGAGTGATTAGCTTCATGCTAGCATGACCTAATCTTCTGTGCCATATCCAAGCATTCTCATTTAAAGCAGAAAAACATGTTTCATTACATAAATCATTGATGTCAATAGTGTATACGTTATTTTGTTTTAATGCAATCATAGATATGTTTTTGTGAGGTTTTTCAATGAAGCAAGAATTAGATTCAAATCTGATAATATATCCTTTATCACACAATTGACTAATGCTCAGGAGGTTATGTTTTAGACCATCAACTAGCAAAACATCTTCAATAGAAAAGTTGGATTTGTTACCTATGGTTCCTTTGCCAATGATTTTACCCTTGTTGTTGTCTCCGAAGGTGACATATCCTTCGTTTATGCTAGTGAGCTTAGAGAATTGGGATGAATCTCCGGTCATATGCCTTGAGCATCCACTGTCAAGGTACCATCTCTTGCTCCTAGCTTGCGATGGTTTAGTTTTCTACAAGAAAGGATGATGTTTAGGTACCCATTTGCTTTTGGGTTCCTCACAAATAGATCTACATTTTTTATCATGTTGCATAGAATTTGTCATGGTTCCTTTAGGAACCCAAATCAATTTGTTTGGACTCAATTTCCTGAATGGACAATAATGTGTCCTATGTCCAAACTTGCAACAAAAGTTGCATTTGCTTCTAACATGTAAGATGGGGCCTTTTACAAAGGTAGTTGGATTTTGGTGAGGACTCCTCACAAATCCAATCCCACTTCTTTTTGGAGCATGACCCTTGTTTGTAAGGATCATGTTTAATGACTTGCTACCAACCTCGAATTTCTTCAAGGTGTCCTTAAGTAGCAAGTTTTCTTTTTGACAGGTTTCTAGATCATGACATTTTATACATGAATTTAAACTATCATGATATTCGATTTTTAACTTATTGAAATCACAAGTAAGACTATCATGTACTTTTTTTAGCAATTTGTATTTTCTATTTATAACTTTGCATTCATCAAATAAATCATGGAAGACATTTAATAATTCATCGAAAGATAAATCAGCATCTAATAAATCCGTTACCTCCTCTCCGATGGCCATTAAGGCGTAATGAGCAACTTGCTCGGTGTTGGACTCCTCTTCTTCAGATGCGCTCGAGTCATCCCATGTTGCTTGAAGAGCCTTCTTCTTTGATGTTCTTCTTTTGACTTGGGGACAATCATTCTTGTAGTGTCCCGGCTTTTTACATTCGTAGCAGATCACTTGGTCCTTCTTGGGTTCAGGTTTATTTTTCACATCGTTTTTAAACTTGTTTCTTTTGAAGACTTTCTTAAACTTTTTTGTCAAAAGTGCTAAGTCATCATCACAGTCCTCATCACTTGAGTTTTCTCTCAAGTGGCATTCAGAAGTTTTAAGTGCCATATCCTTCCTGTTCTTTGGAAGGATGTCTTCTTGCTCTTCATGAGCTTTGCAAGTCATTTCGTAGGTCATTAATGACCCGATTAGTTCTTCAAGAGGGAAGTTGCGCAGATCTTTTGCCTCTTGAATAGCAGTGACTTTAGGATCCCAATTTTTAGGAAGGGATCTTAGTATTTGATTTACGAGTTCAAAATCCGAAAATCTTTTTCCGAGTCCTTTTAGACCGTTGACGACATCCGTGAAACGGGTAAACATGTCGCCAATGGTTTCACTCGGTTTCATTCGGAAAAGTTCAAAAGAATGCAGCAGCAGATTGATTTTTGACTCTTTCACTCTACTTGTGCCCTCGTGGGTCACTTCAAGTGTGTGCCAAATATCAAATGCAGTTTCGCAAGTTGAAACACGATTAAACTCGTTTTTATCAAGTGCGCAAAATAAGGCATTCATAGCCTTTGCATTAAGAGCGAAAGCCTTCTTTTCCAACTCATTCCAATCGATCATTGGAAGAGAAGACTTTGAAAATCCGTTTTCAACAAGGTTCCACAGTTCAAAATCCATAGAAATAAGAAAGATCCTCATTCGGGTCTTCCAGTAGGTGTAGTCCGTTCCACTGAACATGGGTGGACGTGTAATAGAATGCCCCTCTTGGTTTCCGGCGTATGCCATCTCTCTTGGGTTTTAATCCTTTAGAGAGTTAACCTCGCTCTGATACCAATTGTTAGGATCGAGAGCACTAAGAGGGGGGGGGTGAATTAGTGCAGCGGAAATCTTACAGCGATTTAAAAATGAAAGCTGCATTCGTCCAATAAAAAACAATTTCGATATAAAAGCAGAATCACAGTGCAGTTTGCATCTAAGCGCCGTTTGCGTCTAAGCGCAGTTTGCGTCTAAACACAGTTTGCGTCTAAGCGTAGTTTGCGTCTAAACACAGTTTGCGTCTAAGCGCAGTTTGCGTCTAAGCACAGTTTGCGTCTAAGCACAGTTTGCGTCTAAGCGCAGTTTGCGTCTAAGCGCAGTTTTACGTAGAAAGCAATTTGCAGTTATAAATGGAATCCGAATGTAAGCGTAAGCTGTAGTGTGAAGATCGTACGAAAACACGATTTACGTTTGAATGCAGATTCTGAAATATCAGAGCTTAGAAACTTGTTCGTAAAGGCGCAGAGGGCAGTAGCAATGTAGGAGGTTTGCAGTAATGATAAAGTGCTCAAAGTAAAAGCAAACCAGAGATTTAGAGTGGTTCGGTCAGTCTTGACCTACTCCACTTTTGGCTTCCTCCTCCGACGAGGTCACCGACGTCAACTAGCTGCCTTCCTTCAATGGGCGAAGGCTAACTGCCCTTTTACAGTTTCTCTCCTTTTGACAGTCTCAGGAGACAAACTTTACAGATCCTTTCTCTCCTCTCTTTACAACTCAAGACTTGAAGAACAGAAGGAGGAGAACTTTAGGACTTTACACAAATTTGAGCACTTAGAATCACAGAAAATATCAAGAATTCGGTGTAGATCTGTATCTTTTCAGTGCTGAATGGGTGGGGTATTTATAGGCCCCAACCCAGTTCAAATTTGGAGCTCAAAACGATCAAATCGATCAAATCCCAGAATTCTGGGATCAGGCGGTTGCACCTCTTGACTGGAGAGGTGGCATCGCTTGGCAGAGCTCGACGACTGAGCTCAGGCGATTGCACCTCTCTGCCAGAGCTCGAAGACTGAGCTCGATGGTTGCACCGCCTGGCAGAGCTCGAAGACTGAGCTCGGTGGTTGCACCGCCTGGCCGAGCTCGAAGTCTGAGCTCGGTGGTTGCATCACCTGGCAGAGCTCGAAACTGAGCTCAGGCTGATGCACCTCTCTGCCAGAGCTCGAAGACTGAGCTCGGTGGTTGCACCGCCTGGCGGAGCTCGAAGACTGAGCTCGGTGGTTGCACCGCCTGGCAGAGCTCGAAGTCTGAGCTCGGTGGTTGCTCCGCCTGGCAGAGCTCGAAACTTGAGCTCTGGCGGTGCTACCTCTTGACAGAGGAGGTTGCACCGCCCAGTCTAGCTCGAAGACTGAGCTCTGGGCGGTTGCACCGCTTGGCTGGGGCGGTTGCACCGCCCATTCTAGCTGGGAGACGCAGCCCTGGCGGTTGCACCTCCTGGCCTGGGCGGTTGCACCGCTTGGTGCAATCAGGGTCTGAATGGTTCGCTCCATTCGGCCCAATTTGAATCTTTTCAGGGGCCCAATTGCCCCAAGATTAAGCTAATGGGATCACCTCCCATTTTCAAGCTTAATCATCGTGCTAACTACGATTAACTATGAGACAACTTCTGCAGCTTTGCTCCGATGCGTCAATCGCTTCTTCCGGCGAGTTTCCGGCGAACTTCCGTCGATCATCCGATAAACCCTCGGTGATCCTTCTGCGGACTTCCGGCATACTCCTGGACTTTGCGACGATCCACTTGGCGAGTGCCGACGAGCTTCGCTTGGCAAGCTTCTGGACTTCTCGGATCTGTTCTCGCTGAACCTCCGACGACCGTCCGAACTTCCGTCGAACTCTCGAACTCCCAACGTGATCATGATCTTGACTCCGGCGCAACACCTGCTGCTTGTCTTACTCTCTTCGTAGTTAATCCTGCACACTTATCTCAACACATAGATTAGATAACAAATGACAATTGACTTCATCATCAAAATCTGAGATTCAACAAAGATCCCTATACATCTTAGTGCTCCCAGGATGTATGTTGTACTTTGAAGTATGACTTTCCTTTAGGATTTGATTCTTGATATCTGGTTCATTTGATACACATACTCTCTCCCCAAATCTCAATAGGCCATCCTTTGAAACTTTAAATTGTGGCTTTAATTCCTTTTCTACTTCATTCCTCAAGTAGATTAAATGTGGATCTCGTAATTGTCCTTCCTTAATTTATTGAATAAGATCAGATTGCACTTGAATAGAGGCCATCAATATCATCGAGTCTTGCTCTTTTCTCAAAGCTTTCAAATCAAACTTTTCTTCTAATAACTTACATTGCTTCACGACTAGACTAGCCATAAAACTTGTAGATTTCCTACTAAGTGCATCAGCTACAACATTGGCTTTGCCCGGGTGATAATGGATGGCACAATCATAATCCTTCAGAAGTTCTATCCATCTTCGCTACCTCATATTTAACTCTTCCTGAGTGAAAATATATTTTAAACTCTTGTGATCAATAAAGATTTCAAACCGTCGACCATACAAATAATGTCTCCAAATCTTTAGAGCAAAAATAATTGCTGCCAATTCCAAATCATGAGTTGGATAATTCAATTCATAACCTTTAAGTTACCTAGAAGCATACGCAATTACTCTCACTTCCTGCATCAAAACACATCCTAGGCCCTTTCTTGAAGCATCAGTATAAACTACAAACTCATCACTACCACTTGGAATAGTGAGACTTGGGGCTCTAGTCAATCTTCTTTTTAACTCTTGAAAACTTTGCTCACAATCATCACCCCATACAAATTTCATATTCTTCTTAGTGAGTTTGGTGAGAGGTTGAGCAATTCGAGAAAATCCCTCCATAAATCTCCTGTAATAACCTGCCATGCCCAAGAAGCTTCTAACGTCCGTAACATTTGTTGGTACTTCCCATTCAACTACAGCTTCTATTTTTCGTGGATCAACAGATATAACGTCCGTAAATTGTTAGGATCGAGAGCACTAAGAGGGGGGGGGGGGGTGAATTAGTGCAGCGGAAATCTTTCAGCGATTAAAAAATGAAAGCTGCGTTCGTTCGATAAAAACTATTTTGATGCAAAAGCCGATTCTAAGATTACTTATGATTAAGTGCAGTTTACGTTTAAACGCAGTTTGCATCTAAATGCAGATTGCGTCTAAACACAGATTGCGTCTAAGCACAGTTTGCGTTTAAACACAGTTTGTGTCTAAGCGCAGTTTAAGCAAAAGCATAAAGACAATGTGCTGCTATTGTACAGCTCAAAAAGTAATCTGCAAAAAGCAGATTTACGTCTCAACGCAGATTTACGTCTAAACGCAGATTTACGTCTAAATGCAGATTTACGTCTTAAACATAGATTTACGTCTGAACTTTGAAACTCATTTGTATACTCGCAGAAGGCAGTATGCAGTTGAAATCAAGACGTAAACGTAAACTGAAATCTGATGATTGTGCGAGGAAAGCCGATTTACGTCTAAATGCAGATTTACGTCTAAATGTTGAAACTCATTCGTAAAATTGCAGAAGATAGTTTGCAATTATAAATAGAATCAAAATGTAAATGTAAACTGCAAGGAAACTTGTTCGTAAAAGCGCAGAAGACAGTTCGCAGTTATAAAGAGATTCAAGACGTAAATGTAAGCTGCAATGTAAAGATCATACGAAAACACCTATTGACGTCGGAATCCAGATTCAGAAAGATTAGAACTTAGAAACTTGTTCGTAAAAGCGCAGAGAGCAGTAGCTATGTAGGAGGTTTGCAGTAATGATAAAGTGCTCAAAATAAACGCAAACCAGAGATTTAGAGTGGTTCGGTCAGTCTTGACCTACTCCACTTTTGGCTTCCTCCACCGGCGAGGTCACCGACATCAACTAGGGGCCTTCCTTCAATAGGCGAAGGCCAACTGCCCTTTTACAGTTTCTCTCCTTTTGACGGGCTTAGGAGACAACCCTTACAGATCCTTTCTCTCCTCTCTTTACAACTCAAGACTTAAAGAACAGAAAAGAGGAGAACTTTTGGACTTTACACAAATTTGAGCTCTTAGAATCACTGAAAAGATCAAGAATTTGGTGTGGATCTATGTCCCTTCAGTGCTGAATGGGTGGGGTATTTATAGGCCCCAACCCAATTCAAATTTGGAGCGCAAAACGATCAAATCCCGGAATTTCGGGATCAGGGGGTTGCACCTCTTGACTGGAGAGGTTGCACCGCCTAGCAGAGCTCGAAGACTGAGCTCAGGCGGTGCCACCTCTCTGTCAGGGAGGTTCCACCGCCCAGTCTTGCTCGAAGACTGAGCTCAGGCGGTGCCACCTCTCTGTCAGGGAGGTTGCACCGCCCAGTCTTGCTCGGAGACTGAGCTCAGGCGGTGCCACCTCTTTGTCAGGGAGGTTGCACCGCCCAGTCTTGCTCGAAGATTGAGCTCAGGTGGTGCCACCTCTCTGTCAGGGAGGTTGCACCGCCCAATCTAGCTCGAAGACCGAGCTCAGGCGGTGCCACCTCCTGGCTGGGGAGGTTGCACCGCCCAGTATCGCTGTGAGGCTTAGCCCAGGCGGTGCCACCTCCTGGCCTAGGCGGTTGCACCTCCTAGTGCAATCAGGGTCCGAATGGTTAGCTCCATTCGGCCCAATTTCAATCTTTTCAGGGGCCCAATTGCCCCAAGATTAAGCTAATGGGATCACCTCCCATTTTCCAACTTAATCAATGTGCTAACTATGATTAAATCTAAGACAATTTCTGCAGCTTTGCTCCGATGCGTCGATCGCTTCTTCCGACGAATTTCCGGCGAACTTCCGTTGATCATCCGATGAACCCTCGGTGATTCTTCTGCGGACTTTTGGCAAACTCCTGGACTTTGTGACGATCCATTTGGCAAGTTCCGACGAGCTTCGCTTGGCAAGCTTCTGGACTTCTCGGATCTGTTCTCGCAGAACCTCCGACGACCGTCCGAACTTCCGTTGAACTCTCGAACTCCCAACGTGATCATAAACTTGACTCCGGCGCAACTCCTGCTGCTTTTCTAACTTTCATCGTAGTTAATCCTGCACACTTAAAACAAAACTTCGATCGAGACAATTAATCCTAAGCAATTAACCAAGTTGTCCGATATGTCATTGGTCCCTCGACGCTTCGTCCGATTCTTCGGCGCATCGTCCTCTCCTACAGCCTATTGCCCAATCGGCCAGTTGACTCTACAACTCTGATATCCTTGGCACAATACCCGCTCTTCTTGGCCCGATGCCCGATTCCACGGCCCGAAGCCTTCTGTCGATACGTTGACCGATCCACCGGCCCGACGTCCAATCTTCTGACATGTTCCTTCGGCACAACATGATTTTCCTGCTTTAATTGTCTCATCCTGATCGAAGCATCCTGCGTCACTCAAAACGCAGATTAAATCATAAACATATATCAAGTAGTTTCATCATCAAAATACTAGATTCAACAATCTCCCCCTTTCTGATGATGACAATCACTTGATGACGTAGTTAAACTTAACTCCCGGAGTTTAAACAAACTCCCCCTATCAATATGCCATATTGATAGAACCTTGAATTCAAACTGATTTCAAGTCATTGCAATATTCATCATGAATACTTGCAACACGTCAACATGAACATATGCATAAACTTATGCATCACATGTCATGTCATCAACATACTTTCATCAACATACTTCTCCCCCTTTGTCATCAACAAAAAGGAGAAGTATCACAATCAAGTTTTTGTGATATTGGTTCAACTCATTGCATGAAAAACATAATATCAAGTTTTATCATCATGCAATTTTGCTAGAAAATATAGCAAGTGTTGAATCATGCTTAGAACATTCATGCTATCATGTTTTAGATATGCAAGTTTTATAGCATATAAGATAGCACTTTTGGTAATGTTCAAGATAGCATGTTCTAGACCATGCAAGCTAGCAAATTAGAGATGTTCAAGAAGGCAACTCTTGCTTTTTGAAAATTTTGCTCACTTTGCTAGATGCGCAAGTTAGCATTTTTGCCTCTTGAGATAGGCAGGATAGCACATTAGCTTCTTTTGAGATAGCAACTTTTTGCTTCCCTTTAGACCAACAAGCTAGCAATCAAGTTTTTGCATCTTCTTGACTTGTACAAGCTAGCTATCTCCCCCTTTGTCATTGTAAAAAAGAAAGAGAGAATACAGTTTTGTAGTTCTTTTTTCCTTTTACAACGATTTCAAAATAATGACAAAGGATGCATAATCAAGTTATGAATGTCAAGACAATTTTTCATCATGAATATTTTATCATTACATGCATCGTTATCATAAGTTGAAGTATTACATGCATGATATTAAATCACCATTCATAATTACATTAATGTTTCAATATAACAATTTCTTCTCAAAATGTGTAACTTGGCACTCATAGCATTTTAAATCATGATTTACATCATATGCAATACATCACATCATAATTAGAAAGCACAAGTATTGCATGTATAATTGCACATCATAAATGTTTCATATCATGATGGTATCAATTTTGTCAAATTATTATCCTACCATGTATGATCAAAACTTCTCCCCATTTTATCATTGAAAATAAGAAGAAAGTAGGGGGAAGAGCATAAAAGTGTTAAATATTTCAATCATTTCAAGGCATTTACATCATGGATCAAGTCATGATTCGTGATTTATAATAAAGCAAGTTAGTTTTCAATCATCACATAAGGCATTTAAGGAATTTTTGAAACATCGGAGACTGATTAATTTAAGCATACAATGTTTCAATCCAATTCAAGTCATGAATATCAATGCTTTCATATTGTGAGTATCAATTCATGAATACCACAAGATATTATTTGTGACTTCAATTTTGTAAGATCAAGATTATGATTTAAATAAAACTTATTCAAATCAAATCATTAACTTGAAATTCATAATCAAGTCATTAAAATTAATTTCGAGATTCACAAAATATCATGAAATCATTAATCTCGATCAGATGGGAAAAGCATATATATATATATATTTTTTAAGAGATTCTTTTTCATCTAAGCATGCCTTAGTCTTTATATGCCAAATTAAGATAAGCATGAAAGTTCAAGACATAAGGCAAAGAAATCTTGTATTATGAAATATATGATATCAAGGCTCATGATTCATTCGAAAAGATATAGTACAAAGAGCAACTTGAAATATTCATATCAAGATCACATTTTAAAATATTCCAAGTTTCAAGATATCAATATGACACTTCATTGAATTGCATTTCATTTGAAGAACTCCTTTTTGATAAATGTAGGGAGCATAATGAACGATCTTGATTTATAAAGAGCTTCATGTTATAATTATCAAGATCACGATTATGATTATTCTCTTTAGCAAAGAATCACAAAAGCACTTTATTTTTGCATAAGAAATCTCATTGTATTATGATTTATAAATTCTTTTTCTGCACATGAATCATAGGAGATATGAATGTGAAACAAATCTTTGCAAGCAAAAACACTATCATTCATATTTCAAGATAGAATTTATAAGCAGGAATCATTTCATCACATCCATTTTAGAAAAATATTTTTCATAAGTGTATGAGAGAATCTGATTGTTAGGATACCAATTGTTAAGTGAATCCGAAAATGAAATTAACACTTTCATATATTCAGACATGATTTTTGCTATAGATCTTGAAATTAAATCGAGAAGATCAAACAAGCTCATGATCACGGATAACTTAAAATCTCATGCATAAAATTGTTAATAACCATTTAATATTACATCTTTATGCATTACTTTAAATCAAACGTGATTTTATTCAACAATGTTAATCAAACATGATACACATTATTACTTCTTAACCATGATCAAAATCATTTTATTTGTTTATCATGCAATATTATCATTTTCGAAATTATCAGCATGATCATAATTTTTTGTATTTTTATTTTTAAACATGTAATTTTCAAGAAAATTAATTCTAAACTAAAAAAGAAAATATATCATGAAAGCATCAAGTAATTTTAAAATAAACCAAAGGCATTTTAATTACCTCAATGTCGTAGGCTAGTAAGGCGTAGTTTGCAGCCTCGCTTTTGGTGACTTTCTCGTCTTCAGAGGAGCTCGATTCATCCCAATTTTTGTTATTCTTCTTGCGTTTAAAGCAAGTAGTTCCATTCTTTTTGCTTTTTAATTTTCGTTTCATTTGTAGTTTAACTTCACCATCACTTCAGCTTATGCTCGAGTGGTCTTCAAATGTTCAATGTCCCAAATCATTCATGTTCTTCGGAAGGTTGGTTTGTTCATCATTGTCCTTATCACTTGAGTCATCGCTCAAGTGGCATTCATTTGTCCAGAGTTCCAAATCCTTCCTATTCTTTGGAAGGTGATTGTGTTCAATATGTTCATCATGT
Source organism: Musa acuminata AAA Group (assembly GCF_036884655.1). Classification (NCBI taxonomy): domain Eukaryota; kingdom Viridiplantae; phylum Streptophyta; class Magnoliopsida; order Zingiberales; family Musaceae; genus Musa; species Musa acuminata. The sequence goes on along the minus strand of NC_088333.1, from coordinate 23,097,996 downwards.
GCATTGTGCACCATTTCATATGTCATCAATGAACCAATTAGTTCTTCAAGTGGTAAGTTGTTTAGGTTTTTTGATTCTTGAATAGCAGTTACTTTTGAATCCCAAGTTTTAGAAAGTGAGCGCAAAACTTTGTTAACGAGTTCAAAATCTGAAAAGCTTTTACCAAGGGATTTTAAACCATTGACGACATCCGTAAAACGGGTGTACATGTCAACAACGGTTTCGCTTGGTTTCAGATGAAAAAGCTCGAAATCATGCAGTAAAATATTAACTTTCGAGTCTTTGACTCTACTAGTTCCCTCGTGCGTGATTTCAAGAGTGCGCCAAATATCGAAAGCCGTTTCGCACAAAGAAACCCGATTGAACTCATTTTTGTCCAAAGCGCAAAATAAGGCATTCATAGCCTTTGAGTTTAAAGAAAAATACTGCTTCTCTAAATCCGACCATTCGTTTATCGGTTTAGAGGGAAGTTGAAAACCGTTTTCAACGATATTCCATCAATCCAGATTTAGAGAAATTAAGAAAACTCTCATTCGAGTTTTCCAATAAGTGTAGTCCAATCCGTTAAAGAACGGTGGACGAAAGACCGAAAAGCCTTCTTGAAGAGTCATTTCTCTCGGGTGTAAATCCGAAATGAGAAATACCCCGCTCTGATACCAATTGTTAGGATCGAGAGCACTAAGAGGGGGGGGGGGGTGAATTAGTGCAGCGGAAATCTTTCAGCGATTAAAAAACGAAAGCTGCGTTCGTTCGATAAAAACTATTTTGATGCAAAAACCGATTCTAAGATTACTTATGACTAAGTGCAGTTTACGTTTAAACGCAGTTTGCGTCTAAATGCAGATTGCGTCTAAACTCAGATTGCGTCTAAGCGCAGTTTGCGTCTAAGCGCAGATTGCGTCGAAGAGCAGTTTGCGTTTAAACATAGTTTGCGTCTAAGCGCAGTTTAAGCAGAAGTATAAAGACAATGTGCTGCTATTATACAGCTCAAAAAGTAATATGCAAAAAGCATATTTACGTCTAAACGCAGATTTACGTCTAAACGTAGATTTACGTCTAAACGCAGATTTACGTCTAAACGCAGATTTACGTCTTAAACACAGATTTACGTCTGAACTTTGAAACTCGTTTGTATACTCGCAGAAGGTAGTATGCAGTTGAAATCAAGACGTAAACGTAAACTGAAATCTGATGATTGTGCGAGGAAAGCCGATTTACGTCTAAATGCAGTTTTACGTCTAAATGTTGAAACTCGTTCGTAAAATTGCAGAAGACAGTTTGCAGTTATAAATAGAATCAAAATATAAATGTAAACTACAAGGAAACTCGTTCGTAAAAGCGCAGAAGACAGTTCGCAGTTATAAACAGATTCAAGACGTAAATGTAAGCTGCAATGTAAAGATCATACGAAAACACCTATTGATGTCGGAATCCAGATTCGGAAAGATTAGAACTTAGAAACTTGTTCGTAAAAGCGCAGAGAGCAGTAGTTATGTAGGAGGTTTGCATTAATGATAAAGTGCTCAAAATAAAAGCGAACCAGAGATTTAGAGTGGTTCGGTCATTCTTGACCTACTCCACTTTTGGCTTCCTCCACCGGCGAGGTCACCGACGTCAACTAGGGGCCTTCCTTCAATAGGCGAAGGCCAAATGCCCTTTTACAGTTTCTCTCCTTTTGACGGGCTCAGGAGACAACCCTTACAGATCCCTTTCTCTCCTCTCTTTATAACTCAAGACTTGAAGAACAGAAAAGAGGAGAACTTTTGGACTTTACACAAATTTGAGCTCTTAGAATCACTGAAAAGATCAAGAATTCGGTGTGGATCTATGTCCCTTCAGTGCTGAATGGGTGGGGTATTTATAGGCCCCAACCCAATTCAAATTTGAAGCTCAAAACGATCAAATCCCGGAATTTCGGGATCAGGCGGTTGCACCTCTTGACTGGAGAGGTTGCACCGCCTGGCAGAGCTCGAAGACCGAGCTCAGGCGGTGCCAACTCTCAGTCAGGGAGGTTCCACCGCCCAGTCTTGCTCGAAGACTGAGCTCAGGCGGTGCCACCTCTCTATCAGGGAGGTTGCACCGCCCAGTCTAGCTCGAAGACTGAGCTCAGGCGGTGCCACCTCCTGGCTGGGGAGGTTGCACCACCCAATCTCGCTGGGAGGCTTAGCCCAGGCGGTGCCACCTCCTAGCCTAGGCGGTTGCACCTCCTGGTGCAATCAGGGTCCGAATGGTTAGCTCCATTCGGCCCAATTTCAATCTTTTCAGGGGCCTAATTGCCCCAAGATTAAGCTAATTTGATCACCCCCCATTTTCCAACTTAATCAACATGCTAACTACGATTAAATCTAAGACAATTTCTGCAGCTTTGCTCCGATGCGTCAATCGCTTCTTCCGGCGAACTTCCGTCGATCATCCGATGAACCCTCGGTGATTCTTTTGCGGACTTCCGGCAAACTCCTGGACTTTGCGACGATCCACTTGGCAAGTTTCGACGAGCTTCGCTTGGCAAGCTTCTGGACTTCTCGGATCTGTTCCCGCAGAACCTCCGACGACCGTCCGAACTTCCGTCGAACTCTCGAACTCCCAACGTGATCATGAACTTGACTCTGGCGCAACTCCTGCTGCTTGTCTAACTTTCATCGTAGTTAATCCTGCACACTTAAAATAAAACTTCGATCGAGACAATTAATCCTAAGCAATTAACCAAGTTGTCCGATATGTCATTGGTCCCTCGACGCTTCGTCCGATTCTTCGGCGCATCGTCCTCTCCGGCAGTCTATTGCCCAATCGGCTAGTTGACTCTACAACTCCGATATCCTTGCCACAATACCAGCTCTTCTTGGCCCGATGCCCGATTCCACGACCCGAAGCCTTCTGTCGATACGTTGACCGATCCACCGGCCCGACGTCCAATCTTCTGACATGTTCCTTCGGCACAACATGATTTTCCTGCTTTAATTATCTCATCATGATCGAAGCATCCTGCGTCACTCAAAACGTAGATTAAATCTTAAACATATATCAAGTAGTTTCATCATCAAAATACGAGATTCAACAGAAATCACATGGCCTAAGAAAGCAACTTTGCATACAACTTCTTTTCTCTTAGTATGGACAATACATTTCTCAAGTGTTCCTCATGCTCTTGATTACTCCTTGAATACACCAATATGTCATCAATAAATATAATTACACAGATATCCAAGAGCGGTTGAAATATCCTATTCATTAGTTCCATAAAAGCTGCTGGGGTATTTGTCAAACCAAAAGGCATCACCAAGAATTCATAATGACCATATCGAGTTTTGAAAGCTGTTTTTGAAATATCCTCCTCCTTGATCTTCAACTAATAGTAACCTGACCTCAGGTCAATCTTAGAGAATACTTGTGCACCCTGTAGTTGATCAAACAAATCATCAGTTCTAGGTATGAGATACTTGTTCTTGATGGTCACCTGATTCAACTGTCTATAATCAATACAAAGCCTCAATGTTCCATTCTTCTTCTTCACTAATAGTATCGGAGCACCCCATGGGGATACACTAGGTCGTATGAAACCCTTATCTAATAATTCTTGTATTTGCTTCTTTAATTCCTCTAGCTCGAGTGGTGCCATTCTGTAGGGAGGCTTAGATATTGGGGTTGTACTGGGGACCAGATCAATAGCAAATTCACCCTCTCTATCTAGAGGTAAACTAAGCAAGTCATCTGGGAATACATCAGGGAATTATTTGACCACTAAAATTTCATTTAGGTGGGTTTCCTGATTTGAATACTCCTTTAAACACACCATATAACAAAAACAACCTTTCTGCATAAGACGATAAGCTTGAAGTGATGATATCAAGCAAGGAGGCAAATCATGCCTAATGCCCTCAAAGAAAAATATAGGCTGATCTGGTATGCAGAAAGTAATTATTTTCTTATAACAATCAACACTAGCGTGATGAGAAGATAACCAATCCATGCCAAGTATAATATCAAAACCCTGGATCTCTAGGAGAATCAAATCAGCAAAGAGTTCGTGTTCTCCAATAGAGACCAAACAAGATGGGTAAACCAAGTTTGTTGCCAATGAATCTCCAACAGAAGTTGTTACATATAACATATAATCCAGGGGTCTAGGTAATATCCAAGTGACAAGCAAAGTATTGTGAAACAAAAGATAAGTTGGAGCCGGGATCAAACAAAACTTTTGCATTTCTTTTAGAAACATGAAGAATACCTTCCACCACTGATTTAGAAGCTTTAGAATCTTGTTCAGTGATAGCGTACACATCTAGCATGGGCTGAGGGTCTAGGAGATAGTGACTCTTTCTTCTTCCTCAGAGGGCAATCTTTTATTTGATGATCCAACTTTCCACAAACAAAACATGCTCCAGTCATTCGAAAACACTGACTTGTTTCTTGATTTAATCCACATCTTGCACATGACTGAGTCCTCCGCAATGGTTTCCATTTCTCAAATCCAGATATCTTAAACCTCTTGTTACTAGCTTCATATTCATTTTCTCTCATGCTTTTGCTAGTAAATTTGTCCTTTTTGTTCTTGCCAATGATTTCTTGAATTTCCTCCATGTCTCGTTCAATTTTCAAAGCTCTTTCTACCGTATCTGCATATGTTTGTAGTTTTAAAGCTGACATTCGGCTTCTTATTACTGGCCGTAATCCCCTTTCAAACCTTATTGCTTTCCTAGATTCATCATCAGTCATATGTGTGGCAAACCTAGAGAGCTTAGTGAATTTAGATTCATACTTTGTAACCGTCATACTTCCCTGGATAAGATTCAAGAACTTCAATTCCTTTTGCTCTCTCATACAATCTGGAAAATATTTATCATTAAACTTTTCTTGGAATAACTTCAATGTCATTGGCTCATGTTTGATTTCAGACATCCTCTTAATCATTCTCCACTAGTGTTCAGCTTCTCCTTCTAGCATAAAGGTGGCAAGAAAAACCTTTCGATCGTCCGGGTAATTTAAGGCATCAAATATTTTCTCTATCTGCATCATCCATCGTTCTGCCACCATTGGATCAGACTCACCACTAAAACTGGAAGGACTAAGCTTCTTAAACTGTTCAATTCCCAACCCCGTCTGGTTTGATGTCCCTGTTCCATCATTTCTTCTTTGTAGGACAGGTTGTTGTTGTTGCATCACTTGTGCCATAGTCTCCAAAGTCCGCATGATACCACTCAATTGATCAGCAATAGATGCAATAGGAGAACCAGATGATCTCGTCATTGTTGCTTCCTAAAACATCAAAAGAACATTTTCTTTGATCAATCTCTAAATGATAGTCAATAAACCTAAAAAAAAAGAATATTCTTATTGATTCTCAAATCAGACTCTGATACCAACTCTGTCACGCCTCTCAAAATATCGACAATATTTAAAATTTTTATCACAACTAATCCAGGATCCAAACACACATTTGAGGTCAGTAAGAAACATTCAGATCAAAATTTCACCTCTATAGTCTACAAATTCATAACCCTGTGCAGTTCATAAACTTACCACACATCACTCGATAATTCAAACAATCTGAACTCAACTCATCAAAATAATAACCACCATATAATTTCACAAGTGGGGAAGTCTATGCAGTCACCAAACCAACGATTACCATAAGTTCATATCATTACATGAATTTAACTTAACATTTCAAAATCCTAAACATGAGGGATCCTTTAACTAACACAAAATCCACAGGTTTAGATTCATCGTCAACATTTCATTAGATGCAGAGTGGCTTATACAACAAATACATATATGCTAACAAAGATCTGCCCAAAATCTTCTAACTTTCCACTGCCTTAGCCCAATCTTAACATTTAAGGAAGCGATACGCTATCCTGAAAAATTTATCAACAAACGGGGTGAGCATAAAGAGCTCAGCAAGTGACTAACATATCCATATCAAAGTATGACAAATTCCAAAGAGATAAAGTTTCAGAATACGAGGCAGAATATACGAATTTGTGGACATAATATCATTAGGTGCAGAATCACAATTGTCCTTTCAATCATATATATTTGGTTCATAACATATGGGGCATAGAGTAATTGGAGCATATCAGAAACGAATGAAACGTTTTGGAGCATAACAATAACAAATGAAACATATCAGAGATTATCAATGGCATATGAAATGTTCCGGAGCATATCAATGGCGTATGGAACATTTCGAAGCATATCAATAATGAATGAAACATTTCAGAGCTTATCAATATCACATACCAAAAAGAAACTCAAACGTCGTCTTTGGCATTGCATTCATATCATTCTTACCCAAAGCATGTACAAAAACACATAACCAAAGCTCTGGATATCATATCAAACATACAGAAGGTGTAGTGGGATCTCAGTCATAATGTGATTTATCCATTTCTGAATAACTACCTGACAAAAGTCTCCCACGTCTAGGAGCTCCATCCACCCACGTCTAGGTGAAGCCAGAGGGGGCCGGCAGAGCATAGCAGGCACTAAGCACATACCCTTTACCATATATGGCAAAGGTCTAGAATAACACCCTTTACCATTTCTGGCAACGGTCTGGAATAACACCCTTTACCATTTCTAGCAAAGGTCCAGACAATCCCACAACACCAGAGTACAAGAGGGCAGTTTTAACAATAAGTAGCATGTATCGGAAGCACATGCGGAACAACAAGACGTATATGTGCCTTTTCGAGACAATACGATGCAAGGAACAAATCTCTCACAAATGTATTCAGATTTGGAATGAAATAAAAACAAGAGTGTATAGGGATTCCAAGCAATCATATTTAGCTCAATTCAAATAAGAAGGTTGGATGAATTCCATATCCAAGGAAATGAAACAAAATACGCGAAATCGACCAGAGCTCGATTTCTGACAGAATTCAAGTGTCACATAGAACAAATACTTCAGATTATCAATTATGCTCCAATACACATAAGAAAACTACTGTCAAAAGATATATTAATCTTTTTTCTGTCGAAATAAGTTTCGTACGAATCATGGTTTCCAACAAGAAGTTACATTTGATTTGGTAACACAAGGTCAAGGACACAATCACGGTTTTGCAGAATACATAGGATCAGATTCAACAGATAATAGGGTAGGCATTTGAATTCCAAAATTTTCAAACTATATATCAAAAGATCTACAAGTCTAGTTTCGGACGAAGTCAGTTTGGTATAAATCAGAATTTTCAACAGAGAGTTATAGGCATTTTAGTATTGAAAGGTCAGAAATCTTGAACCTTGTTTTATAGCGTCTATAGGCTCATTTGAAACAAATGTTTGGGTAAGTATTCGGTGTCCAAAATCTACAAAATAAGTGTCAAAAGAAATATATAAGAGTCTAATTTCAAACAGAAGGGTTTCTGCCTGAGTCCACATTTTGTACTAAAAATTATAGCCGAAATAGTGTATAGGGGTCAGTTTACCGAAAAAATTTAAGATCCTTGGTTTTATGTCCAAAGAGAGAAATATCAGATTCTAAGCATAAATCTTTCAGAATCAATATAGGAACATAGACTAATGCTTCTATAGGATGGGGTTAGAACACTTGCCTTTGAGAATTTTGACCCTAAATGAAAGGATTTGGGCAAGAACCCTCAAAGCCCCAATTTTTTTTTTTTCTTCTTCTTCTTCTTCTTCTTCTTCTTCTTCTTCTCCTTCTTCTTCTTCTTCTTTTTTTCTTTCCCTAATCATCCACGCAGCTGCCTTCTCTACTTCCTTAAGAACGAAGGCAGAGAGGCTTAAACGGTGGAATTTGTCATTTTATGCATTTTGCAATTTAGTCCTTGTATTTATTATATTTTCGATTAGGTCCTCGGGATTTACATATAGGTCCTCAGATTTTTCTTTAACAAATCCTCCAACTCTTTTGAATAAGTCCTCAGATTCATACTTTGAAATTTTATCAAACTTAAAAAATTTACTTACATTACAATTAGAAATTTATACGAAAATTCAGAAATGACGGATGTCACAACATATCACGCCCCCCGAATTATCACATTCGGGAAGTGTGACCCTGTCTAAAATCAATAATATTATAATTCATCAATAATTCAATCCAGGATCCAATCTAACAATTTGAGGATACTAAGAATCATTCAAAAATCAATATTCACAATTCATAAACAAGTACGTTACATAAACCATAATCCACTTCACTTAGAGATTCACAAAATCCAAAGGCAACTCAACTAAACATCATCCACAACACAAATCCATAATCATAGAAGTATATACAATCATAAAAAGATAATTATTTACCATGAGTTCTTATCCTTATACAACTTAAACTTATCATTCCATACACATGAGCGGTCCTTTAAAATTTTACAACACATAAGTATCAACAAATCCTTAACATTACATCAGAAGTAAAGTATACTATACAACAAAAATCTATCATCCAACAAAGATTAGCTCAAAAATCTTCTAGCTTTTCACAGCTTTAACCCAATTCTAGCTTTTCAGTGCATGACAAGCTACCCTGAAAAATTTATATAGCAACGGGGTGAGCATAAAGAGCTCAGCAAGCGTCTAACATATCCATGGCGATAGGAGAAGTTCAAGCAGGCTTAGTATCAAGATACAAAGGTAGAAATATAAGTGTTCATTTGAAGTCATCTCATTTGATATAAAATCACAAAGGTTTACCTCATTCAAAAACAGGCATTAGACATAACAATAGGAGAAAGGAAATTAGAGCATTTCATTGGCAAAAGAAGCATTTAGGCATGTATCAAATGACACATGAAGCATTTAGGCACATATCAAAGGCATAAGAGTGTTTGGGGGCATAATAATGACAAACGAAACACTTCAAAGTTTAACAAGTGAACCGAATAATAAACACAAGCTATATGTCATTTTTGATGTAGCATGCATTCCATTTTTATCCAAAGCATAAAATGAATTCATAAACAAAGCTTTGGATATCATATCAATAAACATAGAGGGTGCTGTGGGACCACATGCACAATGTGATTCATCCATTTCTGGATGTCCACCAAGTATAAGTCTCCCACGTCTGGGAGCTCCATCCACCCACGTCTGAGTGAAGTCAATGGGGCCGACAGAGCAATCGCGGGCTCTAAGCATAACTCTCTTTACCATTTTTGGTAAAGGTTCACAATATCCCATAAGACACCAGAGTACAAAAGGGTAGTATGAACAATAACATTGACACATATCAGAAGCACATGCGGAACAACGAAGATATGCATGTGCCTTTATCAAACAAGGAAATGCAAACAAACATTACATAATAAATTTCAGTTATACTATAATTTCAGGTTGAACAATACAAGAACTTTAAAGGACTAATATAAAGCTCAATTTAAGATGATTTTAGCAGAAATCATATTTCCAATAGGATGAAAATTGAATAGGCAAAACCCAACAAAGTTTTCAATTATGACAAAATTTGAATGGTATATTTCCTGAATTGTTTGAGTGACCAAACATGCTCCAAATCACTAAAAATAGGTTTCATTGGAAATCTGTATCAATCTAGTTTCAGATGAACTCAGATTTATAATTTTTTGAGTTCTTAACAGGAAGTTACAATAAATAGAGTAAAATAAGGTCAGAATTGATCATCCCTGTTTTGCAGACTTGATATAGTCAATTTAAACAGATGTTTTAGAAGGAAAACATACATCAAAATTTCCAACTACATGTCAAAAGAAAGATATGCAAATCTAGTTTCCAAAGAACTAAGCTTTGTATAATTTAGAATTTTCTCTCGAGAGTTATGAGTAATTTAGTAACAGAATGTTAGAAATTTCAGTCCCTATTTTGCAGAATCTGTAGGGTTAATTGAAACGGAAGTCTTATTAAGCATTGAAACTCCAAATCATTCAATCTCAGTGTCAAAATAAAGATATTTGAGTATACTTTCAAATGGATTAAGTTTTCACCTAAATCAGAGTGTATTGCTAAAAGTTAGATCCAAAAAATGTATAGAAGTCAGATTACCGAAAAATTTCAGATTCATGACTTTGTATCAAAAAGAAAGAAAGCTTTGGTACTAAGCTGAAATCTTTTGAATTATGATGAATTTAAAGGAAAATAGAGATTATGAATTCTGTAGGAAGAGGTTAGAACACTTGCCTTAGATGAGTTTGTTCCCAAATATAGGGAGTTGATGCAAAACCTCAAACAAAGTTTCCTCTTCTTCTTCTTCTCCTTCTTCTTCTTCTTCTTCTCTTTTTCTTCTTCTCCTCAAACTAACGTTGGCTGCAAAGTTTCTTTTTAATGGTGCCTTAAATTACTTAGGTTTTGGCTCGTGCCAAAATAGTGAGGTGGCAAGCATGCATGGGGGTTTAGGTGTCAATCTTTAAAATAAATGCAAGTGGCTCATCCTTGTTAATGACACATGTCCTCCATTTTATTTTATTTTATTTTTATTTGCTCAATTCTGAATATTCTATAAATCATATCAAAATTTTAATATTTACTCTTAGGTCCTTAGCCATAAACTATAATATAATATTATTTAATAAAAAAATTTATTAAATAATCCTCATATTTACAAACAAGCATTTACTAATTTTTTTTTTTTAAATGGGGGATGTTACACTCTCCCCTCCTTAAAAGAAAATTTAGTCCTCTAAATTTGTTATACCTCTTTCGGTGAAAAGATGAGGATAAGCTTTCTTCATTTCTTCCTCTAGCTCCCAGGTCGTTTCATTTGTAGAATGATGCTTCCAAATTACTTTAACCCGAGTAATGATTCTATTTCTTAATATCTTCTCTTTTTTATCAATAATCCGAATGGGTTCTTCCTTGTAAAATAAGTCTTTCTCAATCACAATATGCTCATACTCAATGACATGAGAGGGATCAGGTATATACTTTCTAAGCATTAACACATGAAATATATCATGAATATAACACATCGATAGTGGTAATGCAATCTTGTAAGCGACAGAGCCAATTCTTTCAAGGATCTTAAAAGGTCCAACGAACCTTGGGTTTAACTTTCCTTTCTTTCCAAATCTTGCAACGACTTTCGAAGGGGAGACCTTTAGGAATACAAAATCCCCTACTTGGAACTTGATATCTCGTCTTCTATTGTCAGCATAGCTCTTTTGCCGACTCTGAGCAGCCTTTAGCCTTTTTATGATAACCTGAATCTTTTCAATAGTCTCTTATACTTTATCTGGTGCTAACAACTTTCTCTCACCAACTTCCTCCCAACATATAGGCGTTCTGCATTTTCGCCCATACAATGCTTCATAAGGAGCCATCTGAATTCTCGAATGATAACTATTATTGTAAGTGAACTCAATAAGATAAATATCTTTATCTCATTCACCTCTCCAATCTATAACATAGGCTCTAAGCAAATCCTCAAGTACTTGAATTGTTCTTTCAGATTGACTATCGGTTTGAGGGTGATAGGTAGTGCTAAACTTTACTTTGGTGCCCATAGAATCTTGTAATCTCCTCCACAATCTAGAAAGAAATCTGGAGTCTCTAACCGAGATAATCTCCTTCGGGACACCATGAAGTCTTACTATTTCATTAACATACAAATCTGCAAGCTTATCAAGAGAATAATTCATATTGATTGGTAAGAAATGTGCAAATTTGGTTAACCTATCAATAATGACCCAAATAGCATCGTGCTTTCTAGAGGTTCTGGGTAGTCCTGAAACAAAGTCCATAGTAATGCATTCTCATTTCCATTCAGGAATATCTAAGGGTTGTAACAAACCTCCATGTCTTTGGTGTTCTGCTTTAATTTGCTGATAAGTCAAACACCTTGAAACATATATTACAATCTCCTTCTTCATGCCTTTCCAACAATAATGACTTTGGAGATCTCTGTACATTTTTGTGCTACCAGGATGCATAATGTACTTTGAATTATGACCTTCGTTCAAGATTTGGTTCTTGATATCTGAGTCATTTGGAACACATATTCTATCCACAAATCTCAATAGGCCAGCATCTGAAATTTGAAAATTCAACTTCAATCCCTTTTGAACTTCATTCCTCAAGTATATTAAATGTGGATCTCGTAGTTGTCCTTCTTTAATTTGTTGAATGAGATCAGTTTGCACCTGGATAGAGGCCATCAACATTATTGCGTCTTTTATGGTGACTTTCCTTTTCAAATCCAAATGTCTTGACCCTCTTGTTATCACATTCTAATTCATTTACAATTATATTTTTATTGGTAAACTTGTCCTTATCATTCTTGCCACTGATCTCCAAAAATTCTTTTCATTGTTCCCATTAATAATCAGCCTCTACTTCTAATATAAGGTGGCAAATGAAATCTTTTGATCATCAGAACAATTTCGTACATCAAATATATTTTCCATTTTTCTACTACCAATGGATTAGGTGGACCATGCTTCTGTTGCGCCACTCTGATTCAATATCCCCGATCATCCCTTTCATCTCACTTAATTAATCAAAACTAGATGAAGTAGGAGAACCAAACCTCCTCGTCCTCCTAGATTCCTAAAAGACATCAAAGAAAATTTCTACCAATCACTATATTTCACTATACCTCAATATATTTTGCACGTCAACATATCAAATATTTCAGCGATCCTTAAACCATGCTCTGATACCAACTCTGTCACGCCAACCGAATTATCACATTCGGGAAGTGTGACCCTGTCTAAAATCAATAATATTATAATTCATCATCAATTCAATACAGGATCCAATCTAACAATTTGAGGATACTATGAATCATTCAAAAATCAATATTCACAATTCATAAACAAGTACGTTACATAAACCATAATTCACTTCACTCAGAGATTCACAAAATCCAAAGGTAACTCAACTAAACATCATCCACAACACAAATCCATAATCATAGAAGTATATACAATCCCAAAAAGATAATTATTTACCATGAGTTCTTATCCTTATACAACTTAAACTTATTATTCCATAAACATGAGCGGTCCTTTAAAATTTTACAACACATAAGTATCAACAGATCCATAAGATTACATCAGAAGTAAAGTATACTATACAACAAAAACCTATCATCCAACAAAAACCTATCAAAAATCTTCTAGCTTTTCACTGCTTTAACCCAATTCTAGCTTTTCAGTGCGCGACAAGCTACCCTGAAAAATTTATATAGCAACGGGGTGAGCATAAAGAGCTCAGCAAGCGTCTAACATATCCATGGCGATAGGAGAAGTTCAAGCAGGCTTAGTATCAAGATACAAAGGTAGAAATACAAGTGTTCATTTGAAGTCATCTTATTTGATATTAAATCACAAAGGTTTACCTCATTCAAAAACAGGCATTAGACATAACAATAGGAGAAAGGAAATTGGAGCATTTCATTAGCAAAAGAAAGCATTTAGGCATGCATCGAATGGCACATGAAGCATTTAGGTGCATATCAAAGGCATAAGAGTGTTTGGGGGCATAATAATGACAAACGAAGCACTTCAAAGTATAACAAGTGAACCAAATAATAAACACAAGCTGTATGTCATTTTTTAAGTAGCATGCATTCCATTTTTATCCAAAGCATAATATGAACTCATAAACAAAGCTTTGGATTTCATATCAATTAACATAGAGGGCGCTGTGGGATCACATACATAATGTGATTCATGCATTTCTGGATGACCACCAAGCATAAGTCTCCCACGTCTGGGAGCTCCATCCACCCACGTCTAAGTGAAGTCAATGGGGCCGGCAGAGCAATCGCGGGCTCTAAGCATAACTCCCTTTACCATTTCTGGCAAAGGTTCATAATATCCCACAATACACCAGAGTACAAAAGGGTAGTATGAACAATAACATTGACACATATCAGAAGCACATGCGGAACAACGAAGATATGCATGTGCCTTTATCAAACAAGGAAATGCAAACAAAGCATTACATAATAAATTTCAGTTATACAATAATTTTAGGGTGAACAATACAATAAATTCAAAGGACTAATATAAAGCTCAATTTAAGATGAATTTAGCAGAAATCATATTTCCAATAGGATGAAAATTGAATAGGCAAAACTGAACAAAGTTTTCAATTATGACAGAATTTGAATGGTATATTTCCTGAATTGTTTGAGTGACCAAACATGCTCCAAATCACTAAAACTAGGTTTCATTGGAAAGCTGTATCAATCTAGTTTCAGATGAACTCAGATTTATAATTTTTTGAGTTCTTACCAGGACGTTACAACAAATAGAGTAAAGGAAGGTCAGAATTGATCATCCCTATTTTGCAGACTTGATAGATTTAATTTAAACAGATGTTTCAGAAAGCAAACTTACTTCAAAATTTCCAAATATGGGTCAAAAGAAACATATGCGAATCTAGTTTCCAAAGAACTAAGCTTTGTATAATTCAGAATTTTCTCTAGAGAGTTATGAGCAATTTAGTAACTGAAGGTCAGAAATTTCAGTCCCTATTTTGCAGAATCTGTTGGGTGAATTGAAACAGAAGTCTTCGTAGGCATTGAAACTCCAAATCATTCAATCTCAGTTTCAAAATAAAGATATTTGAGCCTACTTTCGAATGGATTAATTTTTGCTAGAATCGGAGTTTAGTGCTAAAAGTTAGATCCAAAACAATGTATAGAAGTCTGATTACCGAAAAATTTCAGATTCATGACTTTGTATCAAAAAGAAAGAAAGGTTTGATACTAAGCTGAAATCTTTTGAATTATGAAGAATTGAAAGGAAAACAGTGATTAGGAATTCTGCAGGAAGAGGTTAGAACACTTGCCTTAGATGAGTTTGATTCCCAAATATAGGGAGTTGATGCAAAACCTCAAACAAAGTTTCCTCTTCTTCTTCTTCTCCTTCTTCTTCTTCTTCTTCTTCTTCTTCTTCTTCTTCTTCTTCTTCTTCTTCTTCTTCTTCTCTTCTTATTCTTCTCCTCAAACTAACGTTGGCTGCAAAGTTTCTTTTTAATGGTGCCTTAAATTACTTAGGTTTTGGCTCTTGCTAAAATAGTGAGGTGGCTAGCAGGCATGGGTGGGGGGTTTAGGTGTCAATCTTTAAAATAAATACAAGTGGCTCATCCTTGTTAATGACACATGTCCACCATTTTATTTTATTTTATTTTTATTTACTCAATTCTGAATATTCTATAAATCATATCAAAATTTTAATATTTACTCTTAGGTCCTTAGGCATAAACTTTAATATAATATTATTGAATAAAAAAATTATTAAATAATCCTCATATTTACAAACAAGCATTTACTAATTTTTTTTTTTTTAAATGGGGGATGTTACTCTACCACTTAATCTGGTGGTGCCATCGCCTACACTATTTCAGCTCACTGGTTGGGCTCCAAACTTGGCCCAAACCAGTCCGAATTTGGGCCCAATTGGCCTTTACTTGGGTTAAGCTATTACAAATTCGGGCTCACTGCTAACTACGAGTTTAAAGACATTTCCTAAGCTATTACAATTTCCGTAAGTGAAGACTTTTTCCGACGAGCTTTCGGCGAACTTCCAACGGTCTTCCGACGAACTCTTATAAACCATTCTGCGGACTCTCGGCAAGCTCCTAGACTTCACGATTTGATCTTGGCGAGTACCAACAAGCTTCTTCGGCAAGCTCTGATCTTTCTCGGCGAGCTCCACGAACTTCCAACGAACCTTCCGGCGAGCTTCCGAAAAACCCGTCGGCAAGCTCCCTACTCATTCTCGGCTAGTTCCGGCAGCAATCCCGACGAACCTTCGGACTTCCGTCGAACTCTGGAACTCACAACAAATCCTTCGCCCTTAACTCCAACACTTTGTTTCGCTTTATGTCTTCATCATTATTGTAATTAATCCTGCACACACAAGCCAAAACTCTACTCCGATCTAGACAATTATTATAACGCGAATTGACAATCTGTTGCCCGTCATGTCGTTGGTTGGCGCTTCGTTCGATTCTTCAGCGCATCGTCCTCTCTTGCGGCTTGTTGCCCAATTGGCGATTGACCTCCGCAACCTCGATATCCTTGGTGCAATTCCGCTCTTGGCCCGATACCCGACGTTTGAAGCCTTTTGCCATCCAATATCCTAACATGATCTCCTCCGGCGCAACGTCAATTCCTCCTGCGTTAACTATCTAATCCTGATCGAGTAGACCAGCATCACTCAAAATGTAGTTAAACATTTAAACACAATCAATTAGTTTCATCATCAAAATCCGAGATTCAATAGTGTTAGCACCGGCGTCGTCGTCATGGCTACCCTAAGTTTGTCGAAGGCAACGGAAGCTCTATCCAACCATTGGAAGACATCTTTTTCTAGTAAGAAAGTAAGTGGTGTGTTGAACTTTCCATAGTTTTTCAAGAACTTACGTTAGTAGCCTATTAAACCCAAAAAGCCATGTAGCAATTTTATGTTCCTCGGGGTAGGCCAGTTTTACAATGCTTCAATTTTGAAGGGGTCCACCGTCACATCTTCCTCTGATATGATATGCCCAAGATATTTCACCTTTTGTTGAAGAACGTAAAAATTCGTAGTGGCCATTGTGTGTTCGAAAGGTGGTTTTCGGTATGACTTCTTCATATACTCGTATTTGATAATACCCGAATCGAAGGTCCAGCTTTGTGAAGATTTGTGCTCCCTTTCATCTAGCAATTCATCTACTACTAGAATAGGGTATTTATCCTTGATGGTTATGCCATTGAGAGCTCGGTAATCAACGCATATTCGTCATGTTCCGTCCTTCTTGCGTACAAGTAGCACCGGTGAAGAGTAGAGGTTGCAACTTGGCCGAATAACTCTTGTTTCAAGCATCTCTTTTACAATCCTTTCTATTTCATCCATCTAGAGATGTGGATACTGATATGGCTGAGTATTTGATAGAGATTTGACTGAAAAAATCATTATACAATGATCATGCCGACGAGTAAGAGGTAGGTTGTGCGGCTCGTTAAATATATCTGAAAATTCAGCAAGCAAAGAAAATAGGTTTGGATCTTCAAATTCTATTGGCTCTCCTTTAATTTGCTGCTCAAGTTGTACCAAAAAGCCCCTGCATGCTTTATGCAAAACCTTCTCCATTTCATGTGTGCAAATCATCGTTACGTCACCCACATGTTTTTTTTTTTTTATAAGTAAAAGTAAATTAATTTTGTATAAAGTTTCTACAAATAGCTTTGTCTATACAAGTTATAGACAAAGCTAGGTAACTCATAGAGTACTCATGCGGTAGTTATGACTACACATGATGTAGACTATAACTCTTAACTGTGGCCAACAAATAAAATTTAAAGTCTAGATATGCCAAGATTTCATGTGGGTATAGCTTTGACATCATGCCTAAGATCTTTAGCTAATAGCAAAATTGAATTTGATAAAAATAACTTTTTTCTCTCTGTATAAGGTGCTCTCCATTTTGAGATCGTTCTCCATACATGATCTTGAGTCTCTAATAATCTCGGTCAAGAGCTGAGCAATGTTTGTGTGTTGACACTCAAAGATTCTGCTACATCTTTCCTTCTACATCCACTAAATAGCGCATCTGAATATAACCTTTGTCAATTGTGTAAGAGGCCCTTCTCTTGAAAAACATTGCATGAGGTCAGCTAATTCTTGATGCAAGTTTAGTTGCAGCATTCTATTGAGTTCGAATCGCTGGAGAATCTCCTTCCATATCCATTTAGTATAGTCACAAGCAAAATAGAGATGGTCAACAGTTTCTTCTTGTTGCATGCAAAGGGAGCATCGATTAACATGATGGATACCTCTTCTTTTCATATTGTCTATTGTAGGTAGTTTATTCCGAATGGCCTGCCATGTACATAAAGAATGTCTCTGTGATCCCGGTCGATCCCATGTCCAACTGCTTGGGAGCCACTTGTTATTTCTTTGCCTAATTTGATTCCATGCGGATGTGGCACTAAATTTACCATTGTCATGAAGCTAAATAAGTACATCTGAAGGGTTGTTTCTGATTGGAACAACTGTGATAGTCATCCAAAGTGATAACATTTCAGGAGAAATAGGAGAATGGAGACACCAGGTACCATTAGCAATGAACTCGGAAACCTTCCAATCTTTGAAAGCCCCAAGGTCTTTTCGTATTCTGTTACCATATAATTGAAATATACTTTTCCCATTCACCCAAGGATCATACCACATATTAGTATTAGTTCCAGTAGAGATTGCATAAGAAATGTGTTTGATTAGCCAATTCCTTGCCTTTAGAATTCCTTTCCAAGCTGTAGAGTGGTATGTTCTTGTTTAAATTTCCTAAATCGATTCCTTTGAAAGATTCTTGTTAGCATTATTTTTCATTTATGTTATATAAAAACATGCATCAACGTTTACGATCGAAAAATGAATTTCGATCAAGAGAATCCGAAAATGAAATTTAACACTTTCATGTATTCGGATACAGTTTTGCCATATGCTTTTGAAATACACTCATGAAAATAACACATGCTTATCATCATGTATATTTTCATGAGATTCATAAGATTGTTAAAATAAATTCATTAATCTCAATAGGATAGAAAATTTATTTCCATTTCATACAATTTATTTCATGTGAGGGTATTTAAGTCTTTTGTGAACACATGTATCATCATTTAAAATCGAAACATAAGTTTCATCATGAAACCGTCAAGACCAAACACATCATGATACCACATCTATCATCGAAAGACTTTCAATAAATTCATATATAGATGTACATGCACTATGTCATCTTAATATGTCATGAGAATATCATCTTAATTCATCATAAAAATGATTAGACCAAAAACATGTTAATCTAAAATGAGAGATTCAAATGAACATTTATTTTAAAAACTCATGCATGACATAAAATCATCAAGATACACATGCATGGATTAATCCTAAGCATTATCACGTATCATATAATTATCATCCCTAATGTTGTATACATCATTCAACGTTTCAAAACATAACATGCATAAAATCTTAGCAATATACTTTTCATGATCAAATTTTTAATTTTTCAAAGATGCTAAAAAAAAACATGATATAATTTTTGAAAAATATTTTTTTATTTCCTATTCCTACTATCTAAATTAAGCACTCATGAAAAACTTCAAGTAATTTCAAAACAATTCAAGAGAGTTGAGTTACTTACCTTGTAGTCGAAGCCTATCAAAGCCCAATTCACCGTTTCACCTTGGGAAGTTCTTGATTTATCCGTGGTTGCCTTCCTCTTCTTTAGCCTCTTCTTTCGTTCAAGTTCATTGTTCATTTTAAATTTTTATTTAATAAACTTATTAAGATTTAGTATTCGAAGTTCACGTTCATCATTGTCCTCATCACTTGAGTCATCGCTCAAGTGGTATTCATTTGTCTGTAGATCCAAATCCTTCCTATTCTTTGGAAGGTGGTTCAAGTGCTCATCGGGTTCAAAGTGTTTCCAAAAGTGTCATTTCATAGGTCATTAACGACCCAATTAATTCTTCTAATGGAAAATCATTTAAATTTTTTATCTATTGTATTACGGTTATTTTAGGATCCCACCTTTTTGGAAGGGATCTTAAGATCTTGCTTACAAGATGAAAATTCGAAAAAGATTTACCAAGAACTCTTAGATTATTGACGACATCCGTGAAACGGGTGTACATGTCGCCTATAGTCTCGCTTGGTTGCATTCAAAAAAGCTCAAAATCATGCAATAAAATGTTAACTTTTGGGTCTTTGACTCTACTAGTTCCCTCGTGCGTGATTTCAAGTGTTCGCCAAATATCAAAAGTCGTTTCGCATGTAGAAATCCGATTGAACTCATTTTTGTCCAAAGCGCAAAATAAGGCATTCATAGCCTTTGCGTTTAAAGAAAAAAATACTTCTCCAAATCCGACCATTCGTTCATCGGTTTAGAGGGAAGTTAAAAATCGTTTTCAATGATATTCCATAAATCCAAATTCATAGAAATCAAGAAAACTCTCATTCGAGTTTTCCAATAAGTTTAGTCCAATCCGTTAAACAACGGTCGACGAACAACCGATAAGCCCTCTTGAAAGCCATGAAGAGCCATTTCTCTCGGGTGTAAATCTGAAATGAGAAATACCAGGCTCTGATACCAATTGTTAGGATTGGAGCGGCACTAAGAGGGGGGGGTGAATTAGTGCAGCGGTAAAGTACGATAAACTTTTGACGATTTAAACACTTTCGGAAACTTCGTACGATAAAAGCAACGTTTCGTTTTAAACCGTTTCGATTGCATTTTAACTTGAAGGGATACGTAAGAAGGAGAAAAAGAAGTAGAGCATCAAAGTAAAGATGGTTTGCAGTAATATAAATGACAATAAGATAAACGCAAACTGATTTATAGTGGTTCGGTCATGCGACCTACATCCACTTGCGAAGCCTTCTTCGATGAGGCTCCAAACTTCCACTAGCAAATCACTTTGAAAGGGAAGGACAAATACCCCTCTTACAACCTTTTACAAGTGGTTTACACTCTTACAAATTTTCAAAGAGAAAGAGGGAGGTGAACACTCAAGCTATTGAAAACAAAAACTTGCTAAAGGCTTTGCTAAGACTTTTATCTCAATCTCTTGCTTCTCAAAGGTTGTGTTCTCTACTAAGAATTGAGGGGTATTTATAGGCCCCAAGAGGATTCAAATTTGGGCTCCAAATTTTGAAATCTCTTGGGTTCCCGAGGATGGCGATGCCACTGCCTGTCGGTGGCGGTGCCACAGCCCGACCTCTCGGGTGCTGGGCGGTGCCACCGCTCAGTCCAGCAGTGTCCCCACTCAGTTCTCGGGTTCTGGGCGGTGCCACCGCCTAATCTAGCGGTGCCACCATCTACACTATTTTAGCTCACTGGTTGGGCTCCAAACTTGGCCCAAACTAGTCCGAATTCGGGCCCAATTGGCCCCTACTTGGGTTATAGATTTAACACATAATCCTAACCCTAATTAATGTGCAAACTACGTATTTAAAGACATTTCCTAAGCTATTACAAAGTTCGTAAGTCGACTTTTTCCGGCGAGCTTCCGGCGAACTTCCGACGGTCTTCCGACGAACTCTCGGAAACCATTCTGCGGACTCTCGGCAAGCTCCTAGACTTCACGATTTGATCTTGGCGAGTACCAACAAGCTTCTTCGGCAAGCTCGGATCTTTCTCGGCGAGCTCTGAACTTCCAACGAACCTTCCGGCGAGCTTCCAAAAACCCGTCGGCAAGCTCCCTACACATTCTCGACTAGTTCCGGTAGCAATCCCGACGAACCTTCGTACTTCCGTTGAACTCTGGAACTCGCAACAAATCCTTCGCGCTTAACTCCGATACTTTGTTTCGCTTTATGTCTTCATCATTATCGTAGTTAATCCTGCACACACAAGCCAAAACTCTACTCCGATCTAGACAATTATTACAACGCGAATTCACATTCTATTGCCCGGCATGTCATTAGTTGGCGCTTTGTCCGATTCTTCAGCGCATCGTCCTCTCTTGCGGCTTGTTGCCCAATTGGCGGTTGACCTCCGCAACCCCGATCGAGTAGACTTGCATCACTCAAAATGCAGTTAAACATCTAAACACAATCAATTAGTTTCATTATCAAAATCCGAGATTCAACAGTGTTAGCACCGGCGGCGTCGTCATGGCTGCCTTAAGTTTGTCGAAGGCAGCGGAGGCTCTGTCCAACCATTGGAAGACATCTTTTTCCAGTCAGAAAGTAAGTGGTGCATTGATCTTTCCATAGTTTTTCACGAACCTACGGTAGTAGCCTATTAAACCCAGAAAGCCATGTAGCAATTTTATGTTCCTCGGGGTAGGCCAGTTTTACAATGCTTCAATTTTGAAGGGGTCCACCATCACATCTTCCTCTGATATGATAGGCCCAAGATATTTCACCTTTTGTTGAAGAAAGTAAAAATTCGTAGTGGCCGTTGTGTGTTCGAAAGGCGATTTTCGGTATGACTTCTTCATACACTCGTATTTGATAATACCTGGATCGAAGGTCCAACTTTGTGAAGATTTGTGCTCCCTTTCATCTAGCAATTCATCTACTACTAGAATAGGGTATTTATCCTTGATGGTTATGCCATTGAGAGCTCGGTAATCAACGCATATTCACCATGTTCCGTCCTTCTTGCGTACAAGTAGCACCGGTGAGGAGTAGAGGTTGCAACTTGGCCGAATAACTCCTGTTTCAAGTATCTCTTTTACAATCCTTTCTATTTCATCCTTCTGGAGATGTGGATATCGATATGGCTAAGTATTTGTTGGAGATTTGACTGAAAAATCATTATACAATAATCATGCCGACGAGTAAGAGGTTGGTTGTGCGGCTCGTCAAATATATCTGAAAATTCAGCAAGCAAAGGAAATAGGTTTGGATCTTCAAATTCTATTGGCTCTCATTTAATTTGCTGCTCAAGTTGTACCAAAAAGCCCCTACATTCTTAATATAAAACCTTCTCCATTTGATGTGTGCAAATCATCGTTATGTCGCCCTCACGTTTTGTTTTTTTTTATAAGTAAAAGTAAATTAATTTTGTGTAAAGTTTCTACAAATAGCTTTGTCTATACAAGTTATAGACAAAGCTAGGTAACTCATAGAGTACTCATGTGGTAGTTATGATTACACATGTTGTAGACTATAACTCTTAATTGTGGCCAACAAATAAAATATAAAGTCTAGATATGCCAAGATTTCATGTGGGTATAGCTTTTGACATCATGCCCAAGATCTTTAGCTAATAGCAAAATTGAATTTGATAAAAATATCTTTTTCTCTCTATGTAAGGTGCTCCATTTTGAGATCGTTCTCCATACATGATCTTGAGTCTCTAATAATCTCTATCAAGAGCGGAGCATTGTTTGTGTGTTGACACTCAAAGATTCTGCTACATCTTTCCTTCCACATCCACCAAATAGCACATATGAATATAACCTTTATAAATTGTGTAAAAGGCCCTTTTTTTGAAAAACATTGCATGAGGTCAGCTAATTCTTGATGCAAGTTTGGTTGCGGCATTCTATTGAGTTCGAATCGTTGGAGAATCTTCTTCCATATCGATTTAGTATAGTAACAAGCAAAATAGAGATGGTCAACAGTTTCTTCTTGTTGAATACAAAGGGAGCATTGGTTAACATGATGGATACCTCTTCTTTTCATATTGTCTATTATAGGTAATTTATTCAGAATGGCCTGCCATGTACACAAGGAATGTCTCTATGATCCCGGTCGATCCCATGCCCAACTGCTTGGGAGCCACTAGTTATTTCTTTGCCTAATTTGATTCCATGCGGATATGGCACTAAATTTACCATTGTTATGAAGCTAAATAAGTACATCTGAAGGGTTGTTCCTGATTGAAATAGCTGTGATAGTCGGCCAAAGTAATAACATTTCAGGATAAATAGGAGTAGGGAGACACCAGATACCATTAGCAATGAACTCTGAAACCTTCTAGTCTTTGGGAGCCCTAAGGTCTTTTTGTTTTCTGTCACCAGATAATTGAAATATACTTTTCCCATTCACCCAAGGATCGTACCACATATTAGTATTAGTTCCATTAGAGATTGCATAAGAAATGTGTTTGATTAGCCAATTCCTTGCCTTTAAAATTCCTTTCCAAGCTGCATAGAGGTATGTTCTTGTTGGAATTTCCCAAATCGATTCTTTTGAAAGATACGTCGCCCTTACGTTTCCCTTGCAGTATCACCTGTTTCTCCTTACTGTAAAATTTTATAATTAATTGCATAAAATTCCAAGAAATATCACCTAATGTCATCAACCATTTTATTTTGAGTATGACCTCATGATCATCAAGAGAGAGGAGGAAGAAATCTGCAATTATCTCTTGGTCCTGCAGCAACAGTTTCACCTGCGGGCACCTATGATCACACTTCAAAATATGTCCGCTGGTGACCTTAACGACAAACCTGCTGTACTTCTCAATAGGTAAGTTCATATGAATAGCAACCTTAATGTTTATGAAGTTATTAGTGCTGCCCGTGTCGATGAGAACAGTGATCGGTTGTTGTTTGAGAAGGCCTTCAACTTTCATCGTTTGCGGGTTTGAGTAGCTAGCTAGTGTATGTATCATAACTTTGGTCGGTTGTGGCTCTTCTTCTGCATCTTCTTCTTCATATTCAAGGCTCTCTTTTGGTTGTTCAATGACCTCTTCTTTTATCGGTTCAATCATGAGAAGCCCCCCTTTACTACAGCGATCATCATGGCTCCACGGCTCGTCATAATGCCAACATAACCCCTTCGTATATCGCTCCCGAAGCTCTTCTCTTGTTAACCTTTTTGGTGTAGGGACTCAGTTGATAGTGGGGGGGCTGAGGGCTTCTATATTGCTAGTTGAGGAGTGACCCTAGTCCTCCGAGCTTCATGGTTCAATTGCTCCTCTTGATGTCGTGCGAAAGAGATGGCTGCCATAAGTGTATATGGTTGTCGCACTTTAACTTCTCCTCGGATCTCCGGCTTTAAGCCCTCAATGAACGTCCTCAATAGCTATTTTTTAGACCAATCATGAGTTTGATTAGATAACCTTTCAAACCTAGTTTGATACTCCTGAATGGTAGAGGTTTGTCGGATCTTTGCTAGTTGTCCGTCAATATTCTCATAATCGGTTGGTCTGAAGCGGATCAGCAGTCATTCGAATTGTCGCCATGAAAGGACTCCATAAGTATGTTCAATCTAGTCAAACCACTGTATAGCATCCCCTTCAAGATGTATAGCTGTAATTTTCACCATAGATGCATCCGCGGTTTATGGTACCGAAAATATCGCTCCGCGCACGAGATCCTACCAATCGGGTCTCCTTCTTCCCATCTAGGGAAGTCCACTCTCATGCATAGATAGTTGGGGTTGGTCATAGAGCTTCCCCTCTCTTGGAAGTCATATCTTTGGGCTTGGTGCGATTGGGCAAAGCTCTCTCCTTGATGTGATTTCTTCGAGTTTAGTGGCCGACCCAATCTGAGCTCGGTAAAGAGCGTCCAAATCTTATCCTTCATTCGCGCCTCGAAGGCTTCGAATTTAGCATTGATTACCTCCTTAGATGCCATAGTATATGTCGCCAAATCTGTGATGTTAAGTTCTCTCTTTTGTTGCTGGGTTAAAGGCATGTATTGATTGAGAGAGGTGATGGTCGAAAGGGTTAGTGGATTGATGGATGTAGGCTACGATTTATGCTTGTTTTGTGGCTATTTTGGGTGCAGTTTGAGGGTGTGGTTTAGTGGAGTTTTAGGACTATAGATGAAAGTTTTGGATCTGTGGTAGATGGTAGCAAAGCAACAAGTATGTGCTATCTTGTAAGAGTAGAATTGTTGTCGAAGAAACAACGATTTCTCGATGTAATTTCCACCAAAAACTTAAGAGAATTGAGGAGGGAATTGATAGCAAAATTACAGTTTATATGACAGCAAGGATATCTAATTTAATCAAGAAAATTTCGGTAGTATAACAGCAAGAAAATTGGTGTAAGTTGCGATTGCAGAATTCTCGTCAAAAAATTTCAGCGGGATACGACGAAAATTTGCAACAACACAAAATCATTTTTAGAGATGAATTTCTTAATAGATCAATCTTAGTTGGAAGCCAAGATGATCTATGAAGTTATAAGAAATTTCATTAAAAAAAGATTGCAAATAGATGGGTTAAGGAAACAATATGCGGCTAAAATTTTTCGCAGCACAGATTTTTAAGTATAGCAGACTGGACGTGAAAGATCAGTGGTTTATATTGAGAATTTTTTGATGAAACCAAAGGAAAATCTACTGTTAGGAAGTGTCAAAGCTATCATAAAAATTTTGTAGAGATTTTGATAGAAACAAAGTAGTATCAAGATCAAACAAATAGTGCTATACGGTTGAAATTTTACAATGCAGATTTTCAAGTATAGCAGATTAGACGTAAAATCTCAATGGTTTATATTGAGAATTTTTTGACAAAACCAAAGGAAATCTTCTGTTTGGAAATGTCAAAGATGTCATAAAAATTTCATAGAGATTTGGATAGAAAAAACATAGTAGTAAGATGTTAGAACCCTTGCAGATTCTAAACTTGGGGTTGATCTCTTTAAGGGATCGGCCTCCTTGGAACTCTATAGGGGTTCCTCCCTCCAAGTTGCTGCTCAAAGGCTGCAGAAAAGATTCATCTATTGCTTATGAAAAGAGAAGAAATACATGGCTATTTATAGGGCTTCTAAACCCTAACTCCTAATATGACTCATACTTAAGACTCTTACTTCTTACTAACTCCTAGTATGACTCATAGTCAAGACTCCTATTCCCTTACAACTCCTAATTCTTCTCTAAGAAAACACCTCCTACTTGAATGCCCCTCTCAATTAGGACTCTCCTAGCTAGAGTCCTAACAGAATGTCCCTCTCAATTAGGACTCTCCTAGCTAGAGTCCTAACATTTTTACATGAATGTCCCTCTTAATTAGGACTCTCCAAGCTAGAGTCCTAACATACCCGCCCTCTTCAAATCAGCCTTGTCCTCGAGGTTGATGATTCATGAATTCTAGGAATTTGATCTTCAAGTCGTCATAGTTCTCCCAAGTGGCATCTTCTATTGGTAGATTCGCCCACTGTATTAGCACTTCATTAGTGGGTCATCGTCGTCGAGTCACGATCCGTCGATCAATAATGGCACTTGGCTGGGTCTGGAGTTCTCTTTGGGTAGTCATATTTGGTGGGTGGCTTTGGGCTATCTCCAAGCACATATTTAAAACTTTTGTCTGGTTGTTGGTTTGTGGGTGATATGTCGTACTCCTTTTCAATTTAATACCCTCCATATGGAATAACTTTGTCCAAAATCTGCTCTTGAAGATGCAAGTAGAATTTGTCACAAGCACAATGCGTCTCTTATAGCATAATTCTTTTGAGTCCCGATTGTAATGAGCCACAGAGCTTGGTGCTTCCTCTAATTTTTTTTGTATCTTACTGGTCTCTGAATCTTCCTGCCATTCCATCTTAATATCCTCAAGGAAGTTGCTGGTTGGAAGTAAAATGACCAAAAATTTAGCTTGCTCAGGTGGCTGCGAAAGCGCATCTGCAACAACATTCTCTTTCCACCTTTTGTAAGTTATTTGATAATCAAATCCAAGAAGTTTGTTTACCCATTTTTGCTACTCGGTGGAAGATATCTTCTGCTCCAAGAGATATTTTAGGCTTTTATGGTCGGTCTTGATTTGAAAGTATCGCCTGATCAAGTACGATCTCCACCTCGTTGCTGCGTGCATAATGGCGAGCATCTCCTTATCATATGTGAACATGTTTTGATAGGGGGGAGACAATGTCTTGCTAATGTATCTGAGTGGTTGACCATCTTGCATGAGAACCTCTCCCATTCTGTCTCAAAATGCATCGGCCTTAATGATGAAGGGTCGGTTGAAATTTGGTAGAGCTAGTACCGGCGTCGTCGTTATGGCTGCCTTAAGTTTGTTGAAGGCAGTGGAGGCTCTGTCCGACCATTGGAAGACATCTTTTTCCAATAAGAAAGTAAGTGGTGCACTGATCTTTCCATAGTTTTTCACAAACTTACGGTAGTAGCCTGTTTAACCCAAAAAGTCACGTAGCAATTTTATGTTCCTCGGGGTAGGCCAGTTTTGCATTGCTTCAATTTTGAAGGGGTCCACCGTCACACCTTCCTCTGATATGATATGCCCAAGATATTTCACCTTTTGTTGAAGAAAGTAAAAATTTGTAGTGGCCGTTGTGTGTTCGAAAGGAGGTTTTCGGTATGACTCCTTCATACACTCGTATTTGATAATACCCGGATCGAAGGTCTAGCTTTGTGAAGATTTATGCTCCCTTTCATCTAGCAATTTATCTGCTATTGGAATAAGGTATTTGTTCTTGATGGTTATGCCATTGAGAGCTCAGTACTCAACGCATATTCGCCATGTTCCATCCTTCTTGTGTACAAGTAGCACCGGTGAAGATTAGAGGTTGCAACTTAGCCGAATAACTCCTGTTTCAAGCATCTCTTTTAAAATCCTTTCTGTTTCATCATTCTGGAGATGTGGATACTGATATGTCGGAGCATTTGCTGGAGGTTTGCCTGGAAAAATCGTTATATAATAATCATGCCGGCGGGTAAGAGGTAGGTTGCGCGGTTCGTCAAATATATCTAAAAATTCAGCAAGCAAAGGAAGTAGATTTAGATCTTCAAATTCTATTGACTCTCCCTTAGTTTGCTGTTCAAGTTGTACCAAAAAGCCACTGCATGCTTTATGCAAAACCTTCTTCATTTGTTGTGTGCAAATCATCGTTACGTTGCCCCCACGTTTCCCGTGCAATATCACCTGTTTCTCCTTACTGTAAAATTTCATAATTAGTTTCATAAAATTCCAAGAAAAATCACCTAATATTGTCAACCATTTAATTATGAGAATGGCCTCATGATCATCAAGGGGAAGAAGGAATAAATCTGCAATTATCTCTTGGTCCTGGAGCAATAGTTTCTCCTGTGGGCGCCTACGATCACACTTCAAAATCTGTCTGTCGGTGACCTTAATATCAAACCTGCAGCGATTCTCGATAGGTAATGCCATTCGGATAGCAACCTTACTGTTTAGGATATTATTAGTGCTGCCCGTGTCGATGAAAATAGTGATCGGTTGTTGTTTGAGAAGGCCTCCAACTTTCATCGTTTGCGGGTTTGAGTAGCTGGCTAGTGCATGTACCATAACTTCGGTCGGTTGTGGCTCTTCTTCTACATATTCTTCTACATCTTTATGTTCAATGCTCTCTTCTGGATATTCAATGATCTTTTCTTCTACTGATTCAATGATAAAAAATCTCCCTTTACTACAGCGATGCTCATGGCTCCACGGCTCGTCGCAATGCCAACATAACCCCTTCGCAGATCGCTCCTGAAACTCTTCTCTTGTCAACCTTTTTAGTGCAAGAACTCGGTCAACAGTAGGGGGGGCTAAGGGCTTCAATATTGCTGGTTGAGGAGTGACCCTAGTCCTTCGAGCTTCATGGTTCAAATCCTCCTATTGATGTCGTGCGAAAGAGATGGCTGCCATAAGCGTGTACGGTTGTCGCGATTTAACTTCTCCACGGATCTCCGGCTTCAAGCCCTCAATGAAGGTCCTCAATAGCTATTTTTTAGACCAATCACAAGTTTGATTAGATAACCTTTCAAACCTAGTTTGGTACTCCTGAATGGTGGAGGTTTGTCGGATCTTTGCTAGTTGTTCGTCATTATTCTCGTAAACGGTTGGTCTGAAGCGAATCAGCAGTCCTTCTTTGAATTGTCGCCATGAAAGGACTCCATAAGTATGTTCAAACCAATCAAACCACTGTATAGCATCCCCTTCCAGATGTATAGCTGCAATTTTCACCATAGATTCATCCGCGGTTTTATAGTATCGATAATATTGTTCCGCGCGCGAGATCCAACCAATCGGGTCTCCTTCTTCCCATCTAGGGAAATCCACTCTCATGCATGGATAGATGGGGTTGGTCATAGAGCTTCCCCTCTCTTGGAAGTCATATATTTGGGGTTGGTGTGATTGGGCAAAGCTATCTCCTTGATATGATTTCTTCGGGCTTAGTGGTCGGCCCAATCTGAGTTCGGTAAAGAGCGTCCGAATCTTATCCTCCATTCGGGCCTCCAAGGCTTCGAATTTAGCATTGATTGCCTCTTTAGATGGCATAGTATATGACCCCAAATCAATGATGTTAAGATCTCGCTTTTGCTGTTGGGTTAAAGGCATGTATAGGTTGAGAGAAGTGATGGTCGAAAGTGTTGGTGGATTGGTGGATGTAGGCTGCGGTTTAGGTTTGTTTTGTGGCTGTTTTGGGTGCAGTTTGAGGGTGTGGTTTAGTAGAGTTTTAGGGCTGTGGATAAAAGTTTTGGATCTGTGGTAGATGGTTGCAAAGGTTTGACAGAAATCCGTGGAAGTTGCAGCAAGTATGTGCTGTCTTGTAAGAGTAGAATTGTCGTCGAAGAAACAACGGTTTCTCGACGTAATTTCCACCAAAAACTTGAGAGAATTGAGGAGGGAATTGATAGCAAAATCATAGTTTATATGACAATAAGGATATCTAATTTAATCAAGAAAATTTCGGCAGTATAATAGCAAGGAAATTGATGCAAGTTGCAATTGCAGAATTATCGTCGAAAAATTTCAGCGAGTTACGATGAAAATTTACAGCAACATAAAATCGTTTTTAGAGATGAATTTCTTAATATATTAATCTTAGATGGAAGCCAATATGATATATGAAGTGTATAAGAAATTTCATTCAAAAAATATTGCAAATAGATGGGTTAAGGCAACGATATACAAATGAAATTTTCTGCAGCATAGATTTTCAAGTCCAGCAGATTGGACATAAAAGATTAGTAGTTTATATTGAGAATTTTTCAATAAAACCAAAGGGAAATCTACTGTTAGGAAGTGTCAAAGATGTCATAAAAATTTCGTAGAAATTTGGATAGAAAAAGCATAGTAGCAAGATCAAACAGATGGTGCTATGCGGCTTGAATTCTGCAATTCAAGTGCAGCAGATTGGACATAAAAGATCAGCAGTTTATATTGATAATTTTTTGATGAAATCAAAGGGAAATCTACTGTTAGGAAGTGTTAAAGATGTCATAAAAATTTCGTAGAAATATGGATAAAAAAAGTACAGTAGCAAGATCAAACAGATGGTGCTATGCGGTTGGAATTCTGCAATGTATCTTTCGTCGTAGAGATGAAAACTTTATGACGAAAAGTTTTTGTAGCAATATAAGAATGATTTTTTTTTTTTTCGAATAAGGATAACTAAATTGCAGCAGCAGTAAGGTAGAAAACTAGAACCTGTTGCAATTCACGGGGAGATCAAAGGATGATCTGCGGTGGTGGAGATGATGGCGGAATTCGCTGACGATCTTTTAAGCAATTGTGGGAATTGCTTTGGATGGTTGTAGAGGGTTGATGGATGGCTGTGGAAGGGCAGCGAGAGGCCAAGAACGCTGGTCTGATACCAGGTGTTAGAACCCTTGCAGATTCTAAACTTGGGGTTGATCTCTTTAGGGGATCGGCCTCCTTGGAACTCTATAGGGGTTCCTCCCTCCAAGTTGCTGCTCAAAGGCTGCAGAAAAGAATCACCTAATGCTTATGAACAGAGAAGGAATACATGGCTATTTATAGGGCTTCTAAACCCTAACTCCTAATATGACTCATACTTAAGACTCTTACTTCTAACCAAATCCTAGTATTACTCATAGTCAAGACTCCTATTCCCTTACAACTCCTAATTCTTCTCTAAGAAAACACCTCCTACTTGAATGCCCCTCTCAATTAGGACTCTCCTAGCTAGAGTCCTAACAGAATGTCCCTCTCAATTAGGACTCTCATAGCTAGAGTCCTAATAGTTTTACATGAATTTCCCTCTCAATTAGGACTCTCCAAGCTAGAGTCCTAACATAAGATCAAACAGACGGTGCTATACGGTTGGAATTCTGCAATGTATCTTTCATCATAGTGATGAAAACTTTATGACGAAAAGTTTATGCAGCAATATAGGAATAATTATTTTGGGATTTTCAAATAAGGATAACTAAATTTCAACAGCAGTAAGGTAGAAAACCAGAACCTGTTGCAATTCATGGGGAGATCAAAGGATGATCCGTGGTGGTGGAGATGACGGCGGAATTTGGCGATGATAATTTAAGCAATTGTGGGAATTGCTTTGGGTGGCTGTGGAGGGTTGATGGATGGTTGTGGAAGGGCAACGAGATGCTAAGAACGCTGCTTTGATACCAGGTGATAGAACCCTTGTAGATTCTAAACGTGGGGTTGATCTCTTTAGGGGATCGGCCTCCTTGGAACTCTATAGGGGTTCCTCCCTCCATGTTGCTGCTTAAAGGCTGCAGAAAGATTCATCTATTGCTTATGAAAAGAGGTGGAATACATGAGTATTTATAGGGCTTCTAAACTCTAACTCCTAATAGAATTCTTACTTAAGACTCCAACTTCTAACGAACTCCTAATAGGACTCTTACTCAAGACTCCTACGTCTAACCAACTCCTAATAAGACTCCTACTCAAGACTCCTATTCCTTTACAACTCTTTATTCTTCTATAAGAAATAACCTCCTAACCCTAGCCGGCCACTTCACCTCTTTAATAGGGGTCGGCTTAGGTAGGTTTTATATGAATGTCCCTCTCAATTAGTGTTAGGATCGGAGCGGCACTAAGAGGGGGGGGGTGAATTAGTGCAGCGGATTAAAACTTCGATTTTAACAAAATCTTTAATACGATAAGAACGGAACTTGAAAAGTTTAACTTGAAAGCGTATTCTTAAAGTTGCGCAGCAAGGGTAATAAGGAACTAAAGCAGTAAGAAGATTTGCAGTAATGTAAATGACAATAATAAAATACAAACCAAAGATTACGTCGATTTTTAGAGTGGTTCGGTCAAATAACCTACTCCACTTGCGATGCCCCTCTTCGATGAGGCTCCCACCTTCCACTAGCAAATCTCTTGAAATGGAAGGGTAAACACCCCTCTTACAACCTTTTACAAGCAGTTCAACCTCTTACAAATTTTCAATAAGAAAGAAGGAGGAGAACTCTCTAGCTAATTGAAAACACGACTTGCTAAGACTTTCTAAGACTTTTCTCTCAATCAAAATGCTTCTCAAAAGTTGTTACCTCAATTGAGATTTGAGGGATATTTATAGGCCTCAAGAGGATTCAAATTTTGGGCTCCAAAATTTGAATTCTCTTAGGGTTCCCGGTGCTGGAGGTGCCACCACCCAGCACTCAGGTGCTGGCCGGTGCAACCGCCCAGCCAAGGAGGTGTCACCCCCCAGCCAGGCGGTGCCACCGCCTGGCTCTCCAATTCATTTGTTTGGCTTAATTTTAGCCCAAACCAAATCTGACTTTGGGCCCAGTTGGCCCCTAACCAGGATATAGGATCATCTCTTAATCCTAATCCTAATTACAGGTGAACTACATAACACAAAAAAAACATCCTAAGCAAGTTTTTTAACCGCGAACGTCGAGTCTTGTTCCGGCGAGCTTTCCGACGAACTTCTTCCGATGAACTCCCTGCAAGCTCCCAATCTTTGTGATGACTTTAATGAGTAGCCGAGCCTTCTCGGTGATCTCCGCGAGCCTCCGACGATTTCTTCGGCGAACTTCCGACACGTTCCCGATTTCTTCTCGGTTGGTTCCGGCAGCATCTCCGATGATTCTTCGGTCTCTTAAACGTCCATCGAGCTCGACTCCGGTATCCTTGCTTTATATTTTCTGGTTATCATAGTTAATCCTACACACTTAACTCAATAATATGGATTAGATCAATTAACCCACCAATTGATTATATCATCAAAATCCGAGATTCAACAATCTCCCCCTTTTTGATGATGACAATCAATTGATGATGGAGTTAAACATAACTCTCCCTATCTATATGCCATATTATGAGAAGATAAAAACAAACACATGAATTCCATCCCATTGGATTCAAGCATAACCCGATAAGTTCTAATCGTAGAACTTATCGTTATCCTCATTAAACAATAGTAAGTACGGAACTTCGATGAAAATCATAAGTTAAATGATAAGGGACGAATTTTGCTACGACAGAAGATAAAGATTTTCAATATAAATTTCATGATATCAATCTTGTGATATTTTCAAGGATTTGCAAGTCATATAAGACATTCATATCACACAAGTTTTTGTAATTCATATTAGTCATGCTATCGTTCTGGTGTAAGTCATCACTTCTCCCCCTTTGTCATCAACAAAAAGAGACAAGCCAGCTAATTGATGATTATAGAAAAAGGTTTAGCATTTATCAAAGTTCATCATTCAAATTTGCTAGAAATAGTTTATCCAAAAGACATCATCATCTATGCAGATTAAGACAGTGGTTATCTAAAAGGAAAGATCAGTTATCGTTCAATCGATGACAAACTTGAACTTGTTGTTAAAAGCAAATAGAACAGAATAAAAAGATACATTAATTTAATCCTTAGGAGGTAATCCACAGTGCTGATACATGATATCTATTTTTTCATTCATCTGTCGTAGTGTCTTCAAAATTTCAACTTGTTGATTCTGAATTTGTTCTTGTTGTGATTTGATCTGAGATAGCTCCGCCATAATGATATCTTCAGAGGAGGAAACAGGAGCTGATGGTGCTGCGCCAAAGGGACTAGGAGGAGGAGATTCATTTCCCATAAGAATTGGTGTTTCGGGTTGTTCTATTGGTGTAGGAATTTGATCCGTCCTTCTAGGCTGCCTAACCCATATGCCATTGCTAAAAGTGCACCTAAGTCTTTTCAGTAGGTTTTTTTTTATTATGTTATATCGATCATTTCGAATAGATTCTTCATCGGGTGGAATGCAAATGTCATTGGCATGAAGAATTCTAGTGATTAACCTCTCATATGGCAATATAGTATCTTTAGTCATAATATCCTGCATGTGTTGGCGAATTAAGTACCCAAAACAATTATGCTGACCGGTCATAATCCAATACATGGTTCCTATCTCTATTTGACTTATTTCGTCAAGATGAAATTGTTTGGGGAATATGATACTTGTGATAATGTGATGAAGAATTTTAGAGTTGAAAGGCAGTAAGTGTTCACAGCTCTTGGGTAGGAAGTCAAGGTTTGGATTTGCAAAAATTGTTTTCACGGCTTCGGTATAGGTTGCTCCTAAGGTTTTGATGTCCCATTTACCTTTAAAATAGCATCCCCTATCTTTTTCAGTTATGCCAATTAGCTCACAAATGGTGCTGTCAAATATTCTAATGGGTGTTCCTAGAATGTAAGTGCTTAGGCTATCATTGTCCTCATATAGGTTGGCAAAGAGCAATCTCACTAACCGTGGATAGATTGGTTCCTCTATTTGTAGTAGAGGTAGAGCTTCTAGGTGTGCAAACCACCTAATGGGATCTAAGTCCTCTAGTTCATCCAAATCAACGTATTTTCCCTTATGGACACATCGTGTTTCAAATTTTGGAAAGCTAAAGGCTACCTCTTTTGATCTAAAAAGGTCATGGTTATATGAATCTCCTTCATTCCTTATTCCTTTTGATCTCTTAGGAGCCATTTTCTAGACAAGATGATGATGAAATTGTGAAAATTAAGCAAGAGAAAGAGAAAAGAAAAGAGGGATTTCAAGTGTTACCTTGTGGGGATTATGTTGAGAGATGGAAAGCTTGGACCACCAAGAATCCTTCTCCAATGTTTCTAAGAGTTAGAATGAGGGTTAGAGGGAATGGGAGAGGGTTTTTGAGAGGTTTTTCTTCGGGTTGGGGGTGGTGTCACCGCCGGCCCTAACCCCTCGGGTTAAAAGGGTGACTCGGTCGGTGTCACCGTCGGATCTGGCGGTGCCACCGCTGGCATCATGCGGAGGAAAGAAAAAAAAATTTCTTCCTTCCTTTTGTTTAGCTTCTTCCCTCAAGATCATAAGTTATACTTTAATGGATCATTTTGAATTGTAGAGGAAGGAAGAATTCAAATTCATAAACGAAGGGAAAAGAACGAGTCCTTTTTGTGAAGTTCATTTTAGGGACAATTTAGCATGCTTAATTCCCTTCGGATGAATTCAAATTGGTCTTCATTCAAAGCTTTTGTAAATATATCTGCTAATTGATGCTTTGTGTCAATGAATTATAGAACAACATCATTGTTAAGGACATGATCGCGTATGAAATGATGCCTAACGTCGATGTGCTTAGTTCTAGAGTGTTGAATTGGATTTTTAGTAAGGCATATGGCACTAGTATTATCGCATTTTATGGGAATATTTTCAAAGTGAATTCCAAAGTCTTCTAATGTATTTTTCATCCAAATTACTTGTGCACAACATGCACTTGCAGCAATGTATTCGGCTTCCGCCGTAGATAGTGCAACTGAATTTTGTTTCTTGGAAGTCCAAGAAACAAGTGCATGTCCTAAAAATTGACATGTTCCGGATGTACATTTTCTATCTATCCTGCATCCGCCAAAATCGGCATCTACATAAGCTATTTGATCGAATTTTTCAGATTTTGGATACCACAATCCTAAATTTGGAGTTCCTTTAAGATACCTAAATATTCTTTTAACACTCTTAAGATGAGATAATTTAGGATTAGATTGAAACCTAGCGCAAAGTCCTACACTAAACATAATATCCGGTCTAGTCGCGGTAAGGTAGAGTAGACTGTTGAATCTCGTATTTTGATGATGAAACTACTTGATATATGTTTATGATTTAATCTGCGTTTTGAGTGACGCATGATGCTTCAATCAGGATGAGACAATTAAAGCAGGAACATGATGTTGTGCCGGAGGAACATGTCAGAAGATTGGACGTCGGGCCGGTGGATCGGTCGACGTATCGACAGAAGGCTTCGGTTCGTGGACTCGGGCATCGGGCCAAGAAGAGCGGGTATTGTGCCAAGGATATCGGAGTTGCGGAGTCGACTGGCCGATTGGGCAATAGGCTACAGAAGAGGACGATGCACCGAAGAATCGGACGAAGCGTCGAGAGACCAATGACATGCCGGACAACTTGGTTAATTGCTTAGAACTAATTGTCTCGATCGAAGTTTTTGTTTTGTTGTGCAGGATTAACTACGATGAAAGTTAGACAAGCAGCAGGTGTTGCGCCGGAGTCAAGATCATGATCACGTTGGGAGTTCTAGAGTTCGACGGAAGTTCGGACGGTCGTCGGAGGTTCAGTGAGAACAGATCCGAGAAGTCCAGAAGCTTGCCAAGCGAAGCTCGTCGGAACTCGCCAAGTGGATCGTCGC
This sequence comes from Musa acuminata AAA Group, assembly GCF_036884655.1. Lineage (NCBI taxonomy): Eukaryota > Viridiplantae > Streptophyta > Magnoliopsida > Zingiberales > Musaceae > Musa > Musa acuminata. The sequence continues at coordinate 23,061,313 of NC_088333.1, read as the reverse complement.
AAAGTCCAGGAGTTTGCCGGAAGTCCGCAGAAGCATCACCGAGGGTTCATCGGATGATCGACGGAAGTTCGCCGGAAGAAGCGATTGACGTACCGAAGCAGAGCTGCAGAATTTGTCTTAGATTTAATCGTAGTTAGCACGGTGATTAAGTTAGAAATGGGAGGTGATCCCATTAGCTTAATCCTGGGGCAATTGGGCCCCTGAAGAACTCAAGTTGGGTCGAATGGTTCAACCCATTCGAACCCAAGTAGCTGTGGGAGGTGCAACCGCCCAGGCAGGGAGGTGCAACCGCCCAGGCTAAGTCTCCCAGCGAGACTGGGCGCTGCAACCGCTCCAGCCAGGAGGTGCAACCGCCCACGGCTCAGTCTCCAAGCGAGACTGGGCGGTGCAACCTCCTCTATCAAGAGGTAGCACCGCCAGAGCTCAAGTTCCGAGCTCTACCGAGAGGTGCAACCACCGAGCTCGGTCTTCGAGCTCTGGCAGAGTGATGCAACCTCCTTGGACAGGTGATGCATCGCCTGAGCTCGGTCTTCGAGCTCTGGCAGGAAGGTGCAACCACCCCTGACAGAGAGGTGCATCCGCCTGAGCTCAGTCTTCGAGCTCTGCCAGGCGGTGCAACCTCTCCAGTCAAGAGGTGCAACCGCCTGATCCCGGAATTCCGGGATTTGATGGTTTTGAGCTCGAATTTTGAACTGGGTTGGGGCCTATAAATACCCCACCCATTCAGCACTGAAAAGATACAGACCTACACCGAAATCTTGATCTTTTCTGTGATTCTAAGAGCTCAAAAGTGTTGTAAAGCCTTTAAGTCTCCTCCTTCTGTTCTTCAAGTTTTCAGTTGTAAAGTGAGGAGAGAAAGGCCTGTAAAGGTTGTCTCCTGAGCCTGTCAAAAGGAGAGAAATTGTAAAAGGACAGTTTGGCCTTCGCCTATTGAAGGAAGGCCCCTAGTTGACGTCGGCAACCTCGTCGGTGGAGGAAGCCAAAAGTGGAGTAGGTCAAGGCTGACCGAACCACTCTAAATCTCTGGTTTACGTTTATTTTCGAGCACTTTATCATTACTGCAAACCTCCTTCATTACTACTGCTCTCTGCGCTTTCACGAACAAGTTCTAAGTGCTGTTCTTCCGAATCTGCATTCAGACGTAAATTCGTATTTTCATACATTACAGTTTGCGTTTACGTTTGATTCTGCAGAACTGTTTTCCGTGCTTTTACGAACGAGCTTCTTTGCAGTTTACACTTACATTTTGATCCTATTGATAACTGCAAACTGTCCTCTACAATTTTACGAACGAGTTTTAACATTTAGATGTAAAACTGCATTCAGACGTAAATCGGTTTTCCTCGCTCAATCATCAGTTCTCAGTTCACGTTTACGTCTTGATTTCAACTGCATACTGCCTTCTGCGAGTATACAAACGAGTTTCAAAGTTTAGACGTAAAACTGCGTCTGGGCGTAAAACTGCGTTTAGACGTAAATCTGCGTTTAGACGTAAATCTGAGTTTAAGACGTAAATCTGAGTTTAGACGTAAATCTGTGTTTAGACGTAAAACTGCGTTTAGACGTAAAGCTGCGTTTAGACGTAAATCTGCGTTTAGACGTAAATCTGCGTTTAGACGTAAAACTGCGTTTAGACGTAAATCTGAGTTTAGACGTAAACTGCGCTTAGACGCAAAACTGCGCTTAGACGCAATCTGTGCTTAGACGCAAACTGCACTTAGATACAAACTGAGAATTTGCTTTTGCATCGTAATAGTTTTTGAACGAACGCAGATTTTGGTTTTTAATTGCTGTAAAATATCCGCTGCACTAATTCACCCCCCCCCTCTTAGTGCTCTCGATCCTAACATAGACTACCTATCATTCCCCTATATGTTTTTTGATCGAAACTTTCACTATTTTCATCCATATCTAACTTAGTTGCAGTACTCATAGGGGTGTTTATTGCTTTTGAATTATCCATGTTAAATCGTTTTAATAATTCTAATGTATATTTAGATTGGTTAAGAAATATACCATCACTAAGTTGTTTGATTTGTAATCCCAAAAAGAAAGTTAATTCACCCATTAAACTCATTTCAAATTCAAGACTCATACATTTGGCAAATGATTCACATAGTGATTCATCCGAAGAGCCAAAAATAATATCATCAACATAAATTTACACAATAAGAAAATTATTTTCAATATATTTAATAAATAATGTAGTATCAACCTTGCCTTTAGTAAAATTATTTAAAATAAGAAAGGAACTAAGCCTTTCGTACCAAGCTCTAGGAGCTTGTTTCAAGCCATAGAGGGCCTTGGTTAATTTGAATACATGATTAGGAAGAAGAGAATTTTCAAATCCGGGAGGTTGTTCGACAAATACTTCTTCGGAAATAAAACCATTCAAGAAAGCACTTTTAACATCCATTTGAAATAGTTTAAAATTATTACTACTAGCATAGGCAAGGAGCATCCTTATGGCTTCTAATCGAGCCACGGGAGCGAAGGTTTCTTCGTAATCGATACCTTCTTCTTGGTTGAAACCTTTGGCCACTAATCTAGCCTTGTTTCTAACCACGATACCATTTTCATCTTGCTTGTTTCTAAAGACCCACTTAGTACCTATGACTAAGTGGTCACTTGGTCTAGGAACAAGCTTTCATACCTCATTCCTCTCAAATTGGTTCAATTCTTCTTGCATTGCAATGACCCAAAAATCATCTTTTAAGGCTTCGTCAATGCATTTAGGTTCAATTTGAGAAAGGAAAGCGGCGTTAGCACAGAAATTTTTTAAAGAAGAACGAGTTTGAACCCCTTTTGATGTATCTCCTATAATTTGCTCTTTTGGATTAGCATCTATATACTTCCATTCTTTTGGTAAAGAAATTTCGGAAGAAGATGCATTCAAATGGCTATTTTGAGGAGAGGGTTCATTTAAATTCAAATTATCAAAATCAAGATCATCATCAAAATCATTTTTCTTTAAATCGGAAATTTCATTAAAAACTACATGAATAGACTCTTCTATTACTAAGGTTCTTTTATTAAAAATCCTAAAAGCCTTAGAAACGGAAGAGTAGCCAAGAAAGATGCCTTCATCGGATTTAGCATCAAATTTACCTAAGCCATCCTTTTCATTTAAAATAAAGCATTTACAACCAAAAACTTTAAAATAAGAAATATTTGGTTTTTTGTTATTCCATAATTCATAGGGAGTTTTTGATATAGATGGTCTTATTAGAACCCTATTCATGATGTAGCAAGCCGTATTTACGGCTTCGGCCCAAAAATATTTGGGTAAACTATGTTCATTTAACATAGTTCTTGCCATTTCTTGTAGGTTTCTATTTTTTCTTTCAACTACACCATTTTGTTGAGGATTTCTTGGAGTTGAGAAGTTCTGATTGTATCCATTAACTTCGCAAAAATTTTGAAAGTCATGGTTTTGAAATTCACCACCGTAATCACTCCGAATTGATGAAATCATGAAGCCTTTTTCGTTTTGAGTGAGTTTACAAAATTTAGAGAAACACTTGAAGCAATCACTTTTGTGAGCTAAGAAATAGGTCCAAGTGTATCTAGAGTAGTCAAACACAATCACAAAATCATATTTGCTTCCACCTAGACTTGTTGTATCAATTGGTCCAAATAAGTCCAAATGGATCAATTGTAATGGTCTAGTGGTGCTAATTTGATTTTTTGGTTTGAAGCTTGTTTTTATTTGTTTGCCTAGTTGACATGCATCGCATACTTTGTCCTTAATAAACTTTATATTTGGAATTCCTCGTACTAATTCTTGAGATGAGATCTTAGATATTGTTTTCATGCTTGCATGGCCTAATCTCCTATGCCAAAGCCAAGCATCATCATTTACGGCGGAGAAACACATTTCATTACTTAGTTCATCAAGATTGATGGTATAGATATTATTTTGTTTTAAAGCAATCATAGTCATGTTATGATTTGGTTTTTCAATAATGCACATATTTGATTCAAATCTAACGATGTAACCTTTATCACATAGTTGACTAATACTCAAGAGATTATGTTACAATCCATCAACTAGTAAGACATCATCAATGGAAAAATTAAATTTGTTACCAATAGTTCCCTTGCCAATGATTTTGCCCTTGTTGTTGTCTCCGAAGGTAACGTACCCTTCTTCTTTGCTAGTGAGTATAGAGAAATGAGATGGATCTCCAGTCATATGTCTTGATCATCCACTATCGAGATACTATCTCTTGCTCCTAGCTTGTGGGTTTGTCTACAAAAGAGGATGATTTTTAGGTACCCATTTGATTTTGGGTGGCTCAAAAATTGACCCACTAACTTTGTTATTTATTATTGAATTCTTTATAGTTCCTTTAGGAACCCATATTAATTTTTGTGAACTAATTTTTCTAAATGGGCATTTGTAGTCAATATGTCCGGATTTGCAACAAAAGTTGTATTTCATATAAGAGGAAACATGTAATGTAGGTCCTTTTATGAAAGTGGTAGGATTTTGATGTAATCCTTTTACAAATCCAATTCCATTTCTATTTGCGATGTGACTCTTGTGTGCAAGAATCATATCTAATCCTTTGCTACCAACCTTAATCTTGTTTAAGGTTTCCTTAAGAAGCAAATTTTTCTTTTTTAATGCTTCTAAGTGCTCACACTTAGAGCATGGAGGAGTTTGAAGACTATCAAACTTATCTTGTAGCAAAGCATGCTCTTTCTTTAAGATACTTAACTTCTTGCTAACAGTTCTACATTCATCAAATAATTCATGAAAAGCGATAGATAGTTCTTCAAACGACAAATCTTCATTAAATAAGTCACATACCTCTTCTCCTAACGCCATTAGCGCGTAATGAGCAACTTGCTCGGTGTTGGACCCCTCTTCTTCGGATGCGCTTGAATCATCCCACGTTGCCTTGAACGCCTTCTTCTTTGATGTTCTCTTTTTGGCTTGAGGACAATCGTTCTTATAGTGTCCCGGTTTTTTGCATTCATAGCAAATCACTTGGTCCTTCTTTTGTTCAAATTTATTTTTTATATTATTTTTAAATTTATTCTTTCATAAATATTTTTTAAATTTTTTAGTCAAAAGTGCAATGTCATTGTCACTATCCTCATCACTTGATGTTCCTTTCCAGTGGTCTTCTTGTGATTTGAGTGCCATATCCTTCCTGTTCTTTGGAAGGGGGTTCTCGAGCTCGTCATGAGCTTGACATGTCATTTCGTACGTCATTAGAGACCCAATGAGTTATTCAAGAGGGAATGCTTTAAGGTCTTTGGCCTCTTGAATGGCCGTAACTTTTGGATCCCAACTTTTAGGGAGAGATATTAAGATTTTAGTTACTAGTTCAAAGTTAGTAAAATCTTTACCAAGAGCTTTGAGTCCATTGATGACATCCGTAAACCGGGTGTACATGTCCCCGATGGACTCACTCGGTTTCATTCGGAAAAGTTCATAAGAGTGCACAATGATGTTGATTTTGGACTCTTTCACTCGGCTAGTGCCTTCATTAGTGACCTCAAGAGTTCTCCAAATATCAAAAGCTGAATCACACATTGAAACATGATTAAATTCGTTTTTGTCTAATGCACAAAACAAGGCATTCATAGCCTTTGCATTTAAAGCAAAAACCTTCTTCTCCGATTCATTCCATTCGCTCATCGGAAGAGAAGATTTTTGAAATCCATTCTCAATAATAGACCAAAGCTCAAAGTCCATAGAAATGAGGAAGATCCTCATGCGAGTATTTCAATATGTGTAATCCGACCCATTAAACAAAGGTGGTCGTGCAATAGAGTGGCCCTCTTGCATGCCGAAGTAAGCCATCTCTCTTGGGTGTTAAACCAAATATGAGAGATAACCTCGCTCTGATACCACTTGTTAAGATCGGAGCGGCACTAAGAGGGGGGGGGTGAATTAGTGCAGCGGATTAAAACTTCGATTTTAACAAAATCTTTCGTACGATAAGAACGGAACTTGAAAAGTTTAACTTGAAAGCGTATTCTTAAAGTTGCGCAGCAAGGGTAATAAGGAACTAAAGCAGTAAGAAGATTTGTAGTAATGTAAATGACAATAATAAAATACAAACTAGAGATTACGCCGATTTTTAGAGTGGTTCGGTCAAATGACCTACTCCACTTGCGATGCCCCTCTTCGATGAGGCTCCCACCTTCCACTAGCAAATCTCTTGAAATGGAAGGGTAAACACCCCTCTTACAACCTTTTACAAGCAGTTCAACCTCTTACAAATTTTCAATAAGAAAGAAGGAGAACTCTCTAGCAAATTGAAAACAAGACTTGCTAAGACTTTCTAAGACTTTTCTCTCAATCAAAATGCTTCTCAAAAGTTGTTACCTCAGCTGAGATTTGAGGGGTATTTATAGGCCTCAAGAGGATTCAAATTTTGGGCTCCAAAAATTGAATTCTCTTAGGGTTCCTGGTGCTGGAGGTGCCACCGCCCAGCCAGGCGGTGCCACCGCCCAACGCTCGGGTGCTGGACGGTGCAACCGCCCAGCCAAGGAGGTGTCACCGCCCAACACTCGGGTGCTGGGCGGTTTCACCGCCTAGCCAGGCGGTGCCACCGCCTAGCTCTCCAATTCATTTGTTTGGCTTAATTTTAGCCCAAACCAAATCTGACTTTGGGCCCAATTGGCCCCTAACCAGGATATAGGATTATCTCTTAATCCTAATCCTAATTACAGGTGAACTACATAACACAAAAAAAACATCCTAAGCAAGTTTTTTAACCGCGAATGTCGAGTCTTGTTCCGGCGAGCTTTCCGACGAACTTCTTCCGATGGACTCCCTGCAAGCTCCTAATCTTTGTGATGACTTTAACGAGTAGCCGAGCCTTCTCGGTGATCTCCGCGAGCCTCCGACGATTTCTTCGGCGAACTTCCGACACGTTCCCGATTTCTTCTCGGTTGGTTCTGGCAGTATCTCCAATGATTTTTCGATCTCTTAAACGTCCATCGAGCTCGACTTCGGTATCCTTGCTTTATGTTTTCTGGTTATCGTAGTTAATCCTACACACTTAACTCAATAATATGGATTAGATCAATTAACCCACCAATTGATTATATCATCAAAATCCGAGATTCAATAATTAGGACTCTCCTAGCTAGAGTCCTAACAAACCCGCCGCCCTCTTCAAATCAGCCTTGTCCTCGAGGCTGACGATTCATGAATTTTGAGAATTTGATCTTCAAGTCATCATAGTTCTCCTAAGTGGCATCTTTTGTTAGTAGGTTTGCCCACCATATTAGCAATTCAGTAGTAGATCATCGTCGTCGAGTCACGATCCGTCGATCAATAATGGCACTTGGCTGATTCTGAAGTTCTCCTTGGGTAGTCATATTTGGTGGGTGGCTTTGGGCTGTCTCCAAGCACCTAATTACAACTTCCGTCTGACCGTCGGTTTGTGGGTGATATGCCATACTCCTTTTCAATTTAGTACCCTGCATATGGAATAACTTTGTCCAAAATCTGCTCGTGAAGATGCAAGTAGAATTTATCATAAGCACAATGCGTCCCTTATAGTGTAATTCTTTTGAGTCCCAATTGTAATGAGCCATGGGGCTTGGTGCTTCCTCCAATTTTTTTATAATCTTACTAGTCTCTGAATCTTCCTGCCGTTCCATCTTAATATTCTTAAGGAAGATGCTGGTCGGAAGTGAAACGGCCGAAACTTCAGCTTGCTCGGGTAGTTGCAAAAGCGCATCTGCAAGAACATTCTCTTTCCCCTTTTTGTAAGTTATTTCATAATCAAATCAAAGAAGTTCTGTTACCCATTTTTGCTGCTCAAGGGATTCTATCTTTTGCTCCAAAAACTACTTAAGGCTTTTATGGTCGGTTTTAATATGAAATCGTCGTCCAATCGAGTAGGGTCTCCACCTCGTTGCTGCGCGCCCAATGGCGAGCATCTCCTTATCATATGTTGACTTATTTTGATGGGAGAGAGATAATGCCTTGCTAGTGTATGCGAGTGATTGACCATCTTGCATAAGAATGACTCCAATTCTGACTCCAAATGCGTCGACCTCAATAATGAAGGGTCGGCTGAAATCTGGTAGTGCTAGCCCCGGCGTCGTCGTCATGGCTACCTTAAGTTTGTCGAAGGCAGAGGAGGCTTTGTCCAACCATAGAAAGACATATTTTTTCAGTAAAGAAGTAAGTAGTGCACTGATCTTTCCATAGTTTTTCACAAACTTACGGTAGTAGCCTGTTAAATCCAGAAATCCATGCAGCAATTTTATGTTCCTTGGGGTCGGCCAATTCTGCATTGCTTCTATTTTGGAGGGGTCCACTACTACACCTTCCTCTGATATGATATGCCCAAGATTTCCACCTTCTATTGAGGAAAGCAGAAATTCGTAGTGGTTGTTGTGTGTTCAAAAGGTGGTTTTCGGTATGTCTTCTTCGCACACTCGTATTTGATGATACCCGGATCAAAGGTCCAACTTTACGAAGATTTGTGCTCCCTTTCATCTAGCAATTCATATACTATTGGAATAGGGTATTTGTCCTTGACGGTTATGCCGTTGAGAGCTCGGTAATCAATAAACAATCGCTATGTTCCATCCTTCTTTCGTACGAGGAGCACTAGTGAAGAGTAGGGGTTGCAACTTGGCTAAATAACTCCTGTTTTGAGCATCTCTTTTATAATCCTTTCTATTTCATCCTTCTGAAGATGTGGATACTGATATGGCTGAGTATTTGCTGGACATTTGCCTGGAAGAATAATTATATAATGATCAAACCGAAGAGTAAGAGGTAGGCTGCGCGGTTCATCAAAAATATCTGAAAATTCTGCAAGCAAAGGAAGTAGATTTGGACTTTCAAATTCTGTTGGCTCTCTCTTAGTTTCCTACTCATGTTGAACCAAAAAGCCGCTGCATACTTTATGCAAAATCTTCTCCATTTGTTGTGTGGAAATCGTTGTTATGTCGCCCCCACATTTCCTATGTAGTATCACCTGTTTCCCCTTACTATAAAATTTCATAATTAGTTTCATAAAATTCCAGAAAACATCACCTAATATCATCAATAATTCAATTCTATGCATGGCCTCATGATCATCAAGAGGGAGGAGGAAGAAATCTGCAATTATCTCTTGGTCCTGCAGCAACAATTTCACTTGCGGGCACCTACGATCAAACTTCAAAATCTATCCGTTGGCGACCTTAACGATAAACCTGCTGCAATTCTCAATAGGTAAGTTCATCTGGACAGCAACCTTTCTGTTTAAGAAGTTATTAGTAATGCCCGTGTCGATGAGAATAGTGATCGGTTGTTGTTTGAGAAGGCCTCCAACTTTCATCGTTTGCGGGTTTGAGTAACCGGCTAGTGCATCTATCGTAACTTCAGTCGGTTGTGGCTCTTCTTCTGCATCTTCTTCTTTATGTTCAAGGCTCTCTTCTGGATGTTCAATGACCTCTTCATCTACTGGTTCAATCATAAGAAGTCTCCCTTTATTACAGCGATGCTCACGGCTCCATGGCTCGTCGCAATGCCGATATAACCCCTTCGTATATCGCTCCCGAAGCTCTTCTCTTGTGAACCTCTTTGGTGTAGGGAGTTGGTCGATAGTAGGGGGGGCTGAGGGCTTCAACATTACTAGTTGAGGAGCGACCCTTGTCCTCCGAGCTTCATGGTTCAATTGCTCCTCTTGATGTCGTGCGAAAGAGATGGCTGCCATAAGCGTATACGGTTGTCGCGCTTTAACTTCTCGGATCTTCGGCTTCAAGCCCTCAATGAAGGTCCACAATAGCTGTTTTTTAGAGCAATCATGAGTTTGATTAGATAACTTTTCAGACCTGGTTTGGTACTCTTGAATGGTGGAGGTTTGTCGGATCTTTGCTAGTTGTCCGTAAATATTCTCGTAATCGATTGGTCTGAAGCGGATCCGTAGTCCTTCTTTGAATTGTCACCATGAAAGGACTCCATAAGAATGTTCGAACTAGTCAAACCATTGTACAGCATCCCCTTCAAGATGTATAGCTATAATTTTCACCATAGATGTATCCGCGGTTTTATGATACCGAAAATATCGCTCCGCGCGCAAGATCCAACCAATTGGGTCTCATTCTTCCCATCTAGGGAAGTCTACTCTCATGCATGGATAGTTGGGGTTGGTCATAGAGCTTCCCCTCTCTTGAAAGTCATATCTTTGGGCTTGGTGTGATTGGGCAAAGCTCTCTCCTTGATGTGATTTCTTCGGGCTTAGTGGTCGGCCCAATCTGAGTTCGGTAAAGAGCATCCGAATCTTATCCTCCATTCATACCTCGAAGGCTTCAAAATTAGTAGTGATTACCTCCTCAGATGCCATAGTATATGCTGCCAAATCCGTGATATTAAGATCTCTCTTTTATTGTTGGGTTAAAGGCATGTATTGGTTGAGAGAGGTGATGGTCGAAAGGGTTGGTAGATTGGTGGATGTAGGCTACGGTTTAGGATTGTTTTGTGGCTATTTTGGGTGCAGTTTGAGGGTGTGTTTTGGTGGAGTTTTAGGGCTGTGGATGAATGTTTTGGATCTGTGGTAGATGGTAGCAAAGGTTTGATAGAAATCAGTGGAAGTTGCAGCAAGTATGTGCTATCTTGTAAGAGTAGAATTATTGTCGAAGAAATGATAGTTTCTCAAAGTAATTTCCACCAAAAACATGAGAGAATTGAGGAGAGAATTGATAGCAGAATCATAGTTTATATGACAGCAAGGATATCTAAATTAATCAAGAAAATTTCAGCAGTATAACAGCAAGGCAATTGGTGCAAGTTGCGATTGCAGAATACTCATCGAAAAATTTTAGCGGGCTACGACGAAAATTTGTAGCAATATAAATTTATTTTTAGAGATGAATTTCTTAATAGATCAATCTTAGTTGGAAGCCAAGATGATCTATGAAGTGTATAAGAAATTTTATTAAAAAAAGAATGCAATTAGATGGGTTAAGGCAACCATATGCGGCTGAAATTTTCTGCAGCACAGATTTTTAGTTATAGCAGATTGGACGTAAGAGACCAGTGGTTTATATTGAGAATTTTTTTATGAAACCAAAGGGAAATCCACTGTTAGGAAGTGTCAAAGCTATCATAACAATTTCATAGAGATTTGGTTAAAAACAACGTAGTATCAAGATCAATAAACAGTGCTATGCGGCAGAAATTTTACAGTACAGATTTTCAAGTAGAGCAGATTAGATGTAAAATATCAATGGTTTATATTGAGAAATTTTTGTAAAAACCAAAGGAAAATCTGCTCTTAGAAAGTGTCAACGATGTCATAAAAATTTTGTAGAAATTTGGATAGAAAAAACACAGTAGCAAGATGAAACAGACGGTGCTATACGGTTGGAATTCTGCAATGTATCTTTCGTCGTAGAGATGAAAACTTTATGACGAAAAGTTTATGCAGCAATATCGGAATATTTTTTTGCGATTTTCAAATAAGGATAACTAAATTGCAGCAGTAGTAAGGTAGAAAACCAGAACCTATTGCAATTCACGGGGAGATCAAAGGATGATCCGTGGTGGTAGAGATGACGGTGGAATTTGGCAACGATCTCCTAAGCAATTGTGGGAATTGCTTTGGGTGGTTGTCAAGGGTTGATGGATGGCTGTGGAAGGGCAGCGAGACACCAAGAATGCTGCTCTGATACCAGGTGTTAGAACCCTTGTAGATTCTAAACTTGGGGTTGATCTCTTTAGGGGATCGGCCTCCTTGGAACTCTATAGGGGTTCCTTCCTCCAAGTTGCTGCTCAAAGGCTACAGAAAAGATTCATCTATTGCTTATGAAAAAAGGTGGAATATATGACTATTTATAGGGCTTCTAAACCCTAACTCCTAATAGGACTCTTACTTAAGACTCCTACTTCTAACCAACTCCTAATTGGACTCCACTCAAGACTCCTACTTATAACCAACTCCTAATAGGACTCCTACTCAAGACTCCTATTCCTTTACAACTCCTTATTCTTCTCTAAGAAATAACCTCCTAACCCTAGCCGGCCACTTCACCTCTTTAATAGGGGTCAGCTTAGGTAGGTTTTACATGAATGTCCCTCTCAATTAGGACTCTCCTAGCTAGAGTCGTAACAACGAGTCACCCCAGATCCAACTTCCCAACACAACTGAGGATGGAATTATTCAAGCCCAACCACAAGCCATCCTCGAACGCAGGATAGTGATGCATCGCCGACATCCCTCTACTGAATTACTAGTGCATTAGAATAATCTACCACTTGAAGACTCCACATTGGAACCAAACGAGGAGCTGATGACCCGGTTCCCTGAATTCATGGAATCTCAACCTTGAGGACAAGGCTAATTTGAAGAGGGCCGGTCTGTTAGGACTCTAGCTAGGAGAGTCATAATTGAGAGGGACATTCATGTAAAATTTACCTAATTCGTAGAGAAGAATTAGGAGAGTCATAATTGAGAGGGACATTCATGTAAAATTTACCTAATTCGTAGAGAAGAATTAGGAGTTGTACGGGAATAGGAGTCTTAAGTAGGAGTCATATTAGGAGTTGGTTAGAAGTAGGAGTCTTGAGTAGGAATCCTATTAGGAGTTAGGGTTTAGAAGCCCTATAAATAGCTATATATTTCTCCTCTTTTCATAAGTAATAGATGAATCTTTTCTGTAGCATTTGAGCAGCAACTTTGCGGGAGGAACACCTATAGAGTTCCAAGGAGGCCGATCTGTCACGACCCGGGTCTGATGAGCTAACTGTCCAATAACTCCATTTTGGTCCTTGCAACCGCGGACCAAAATGCTTAAGCGGGACTTGTCGTAGTACACTCATCAGGCCCTTATAAGCTAATCACACACATTCCCCACTTCCGATGTGGGACTAATGGGATATTACACTATCCCCAACTCAATTAGCTTGACGTCCTCGTCAAGGCCCGACATATCCCAGATCGAACCCTAGCATAGTGCATGCGAGGTTTAACTCAGTGGTGTTGAATCTCGGATTTTGATGATATAATCAATTGGTGGGTTAATTGATCTAATCCATATTATTGAGTTAAGTGTGCAGGATTAACTATGATAACCAGAAAACATAAAGCAAGGATACCGGAGTCGAGCTCGATGGACGTTTAAGAGACCGAAGAATCATCGGAGATGCTGCCGGAACCATCCGAGAAGAAATCGGGAACGTGTCGGAAGTTCGCCGAAGGAATCGTCGGAGGCTCGCGGAGATCACCGAGAAGGCTCGGCTACTCGTTAAAGTCATCACAAAGATTGGGAGCTTGCAGGGAGTCCGTCGGAAGAAGTTCGTTGGAAAGCTCGCCGGAACAAGACTCGACGTTCGCGGTTGAAAATTTTCTTAGGATGTGTTTTGGTTATGTAGTCCACTTGTAATTAGGATTAGGATTAAGAGATAATCCTATATCCTGGTTAGGGGCCAACTGGGCCCAAAGTCAGAGTTGGTTTAGGCTAAAAATTAAGCTAAACCAGCGAACTAGAGAGCCAAGATTGAAGCCCAACTAGTGGCTGAAAACACTGTAGTCGGGCTGAAAACACTGTAGGCGGTGGCACCGCCTAGCTGGGCGGTGGCATCGCCCAGCACCCGAGAGCTGGGCTGTGACACCTCCTTGGCTGGGCGGTTGCACCATCCAGCACCCGAGCGCTGGGCGGTGGCACCGCCTGGTTGGGCGGTGGCACCTCCAGCACCGGAAACCCTAAGAAAATTCAAATTTTGGAGCCCAAAATTTGAATCCTCTTGAGGCCTATAAATACGCCTCAAATCTCAGCTGAGGTTACAACTTTTGAGAAGCATTTTGATTGAGAGAAAAGTCTTAGAAAGTCTTAGCAAGTCTTGTTTTCAATTTGCTAGAGAGTTCTCCTCCTTCTTTCTTATTGAAAATTTGTAAGAGGTTGAGCTGCTTGTAAAAGGTTGTAAGAGGGGTGTTTACCCTTCCATTTCAAGAGACTTGCTAGTGGAAGGTGGGAGCCTCATCGAAGAGGGGGGGCCTCGCAAGTGGAGTAGGTCATTTGACCGAACCACTCTAAAAATCAGCGTAATCTCTGGTTTGCTCTTTATTATTGTCATTTACATTACTGCAAATCTTCTTACTGCTTTAGTTCCTTATTACTCTTGTTGCGCAACTTCAAGAATACGCCTTCAAGTTAAATTTCTCAAGTTTCGTTCTTAACGTACGAAAGATTTTGATTAAAATCGAAGTTTTTATCCGCTGCACTAATTCACCCCCCCCCTCTTAGTGCCGCTCCGATCCTAACAAGTGGTATCAGAGCGATGTTATCTCTCATATTTGGTTTAATACCCAAGAGAGATGGCTTATTCCGGCATGCAAGAGGGCCATTCTATTGCACGACCACCTTTGTTTAATGGGTCGGATTACACATATTGGAAGACTCGCATGAGGATCTTCCTCATTTCTATGGACTTTGAGCTTTGGTCTATTGTTGAGAATGGATTTCAAAAATCTTCTCTTCCGATGAGTGAATGGAATGAATCGGAGAAGAAGGTTTTTGCTTTAAATGCAAAGGCTATGAATGCCTTGTTTTGTGCATTAGACAAAAACGAATTTAATCGTGTTTCAATGTGTGATTCGGCTTTTGATATTTGGAGAACTCTTGAGGTCACTCATGAAGGCACTAGCCGAGTGAAAGAGTCCAAAATCAACATCCTTGTGCACTCTTACGAACTTTTCCGAATGAAACCAAGTGAGTCCATCGGAGACATGTACACCCGGTTTACGGATGTCATCAATGGACTCAAAGCTCTTGGTAAAGATTTTACTAACTTTGAACTAGTAACTAAAATCTTAAGATCCCTCCCTAAAAGTTGGGATCCAAAAGTTACGGCCATTCAAGAGGCCAAAGAACTTAAAGCATTCCCTCTTGAAGAACTCATTGGGTCTCTAATGACCTACGAAATGACATGTCAAGCTCATGACGAGCTTGAGAACCCCCTTCCAAAGAACAGGAAGGATATGGCACTCAAATCACAAGAAGACCACTTGAAAGGAACTTCAAGTGATGAGGACAGTGACAATGACATTGCACTTTTGACTCAAAAATTTAAAAAATATTTAAGAAAGAACAAACTTAAAAATAATGTAAAAAATAAATTTGAACAAAAGAAGGACCAAGTGATTTGCTATGAATGCAAAAAACCGGGACACTACAAGAACGATTGTCCTCAAGCCAAAAAGAGGACATCAAAGAAGAAAGCGCTCAAGGCAACATGGGATGATTCAAGCGCGTCCGAAGAAGAGGAGTCCAACACCGAGCAAGTTGCTCATTACGCGCTAATGGCGTTAGGAGAAGAGGTATGTGATTTATTTAATGAAGATTTATCTTTTGAAGAACTATCTATCGCTTTTCATGAATTATTTGATGAATGTAGAACTGTTAGCAAGAAGTTAAGTATCTTAAAGAAAGAGCATGCTTTGCTACAAGATAAGTTTGATAGTCTTCAAACTCCTCCATGCTCTAAGTGTGAGCACTTAGAAGCAATAAAAAATGAAAATTTGCTTCTTAAGGAAACCTTAAACAAGTTTAAGGTTGGTAGCAAAGGATTAGATATGATCCTTGCACACAAGGGTCACATCGCAAATAGAAATGGAATTGGATTTGTAAAAGGATTACATCAAAATCCTACCACTTTCATAAAAGGACCTACATTACATGTTTCCTCTTATATGAAATGCAACTTTTGTTGCAAATCCGGACATATTGCCTACAAATGCCCATTTAGGAAAATTAGTTCACAAAAATTAATATGGGTTCCTAAAGGAACTATAAAGAATTCAATCATAAATAACAAAGTTAGTGGGTCAATTTTTGAGGCACCCAAAATCAAATGGGTACCTAAAAATCATCCTCTTTTGTAGACAAACCCACAAGCTAGGAGCAAGAGATGGTATCTCGATAGTGGATGCTCAAGACATATGACTGGAGATCCATCTCATTTCTCTATGCTCACTAGCAAAGAAGAAGGGTACGTTACCTTCGGAGACAATAACAAGGGCAAAATCATTGGCAAGGGAACTATTGGTAACAAATTTAATTTTTCCATTGATGATGTCTTACTAGTTGATGGATTGAAACATAATCTCTTGAGTATTAGTCAACTATGCGATAAAGGTTACATCATTAGATTTGAATCAAATATATGCATTATTGAAAAACCAAATCATAACATGACTATGATTGCTTTAAAACAAAATAATGTCTATACCATCAATCTTGATGAACTAAGTAATGAAATGTGCTTCTCCGTCATAAATGATGATGCTTGGCTTTGGCATAGGAGATTAGGCCATGCAAGCATGAAAACAATATCTAAGATCTCATCTCAAGAATTAGTACGAGGAATTCCAAATATAAAGTTTATTAAGGACAAAGTATGCGATGTATGTCAACTAGGCAAACAAATAAAAACAAGCTTCAAACCAAAAAATCAAATTAGCACTACTAGACCATTACAATTGATCCATTTGGACCTATTTGGACCAATTGATACAACAAGTCTAGGTGGAAGCAAATATGCTTTTGTGATTGTGGATGACTACTCTAGATACACTTGGACCTATTTCTTAGCTCACAAAAGTGATTGCTTCAAGTGTTTCTCTAAATTTTGTAAACTCACTCAAAACGAAAAAGGCTTCATGATTTCATCAATTCGGAGTGATCACGGTGGTGAATTCCAAAACCGTGACTTTCAAAATTTTTGCGAAAGTAATGGGTACAATCACAACTTCTCAACTCCAAGAAATCCTCAACAAAATGGAGTAGTTGAAAGGAAAAATAGAAACCTACAAGAAATGGCAAGAACTATGTTGAATGAACATAGTTTACCTAAGTACTTTTGGGCCGAAGCCGTAAATACGGCTTGCTACATCATGAATAGAGTCCTAATAAGACCATCCTTATCCAAAACTCCTTATGAATTATGGAATAACAAAAAACCAAACATCTCCTATTTTAAAGTTTTTGGTTGTAAATGCTTTATTTTAAATGAAAGGGATGCTTTAGGAAAATTTGATGCTAAATCCGATGAAGGCATCTTTCTTGGTTACTCTTCCGTTTCTAAAGCTTTTCGGGTTTTTAATAAAAGAACTTTAGTAATTGAAGAGTCTATTCATGTAGTTTTTAATGAAATTTCCGATTTAAAGAAAAATGATTTTGATGATGATCTTGGTTTTGATAATTTGAATTTAAATGAACCCTCTCCTCAAAATAGCCATTTGAATGCATCTTCTTCCGAAATTTCTTTACCAAAAGAATGGAAGTATGTAGATGCTCATCCAAAAGAGCAAATTATAGGAGATACATCAAAAGGGGTTCAAACTCGTTCTTCTTTCAAAAATTTCTGTGCTAACGCCGCTTTCCTTTCTCAAATTGAACCTAAATGCATTGACAAAGCCTTAAAAGATGATTTTTGGATCATTGCAATGCAAGAAGAATTGAACCAATTTGAGAGGAATGAGGTATGAAAGCTTGTTCCTAGACCAAGTGACTACTTAGTCATAGGTACTAAGTGGGTCTTTAGAAACAAGCAAGACGAAAATGGTATCGTGGTTAGAAACAAGGCTAGATTAGTGGCCAAAGGTTTCAACCAAGAAGAAGGTATCGATTACGAAGAAACCTTCGCTCCCGTGGCTCGATTAGAAGCCATAAGGATGCTCCTTGCCTATGCTAGTAGTAATAATTTTAAACTATTTCAAATGGATGTTAAAAGTGCTTTCTTGAATGGTTTTATTTCCGAAGAAGTATTTGTCGAACAACCTCCCGGATTTGAAAATTCTCTTCTTCCTAATCATGTATTCAAATTGACTAAAGCTCTCTATGGCTTAAAACAAGCTCCTAGAGCTTGGTATGAAAGGCTTAGTTCCTTTCTTATTTTAAATAATTTTACCAAAGGCAAGGTTGATACTACATTGTTTATTAAACATTTTGAAAATAATTTTCTTATTGTGCAAATTTATGTTGACGATATTGTGTTTGGCTCTTCGGATGAATCCCTATGTGAATCATTTGCCAAATGTATGAGTCTTGAATTTGAAATGAGTTTAATGGGTGAATTAACTTTCTTTTTGGGATTACAAATCAAACAACTTAGTGATGGTATATTTCTTAACCAATCCAAATATACATTAGAATTGTTAAAACGATTTAACATGGATAATTCAAAAGCAATAAACACCCCTATGAGTACTACGACTAAGTTAGATATGGATGAAAATGGTGAAAGTTTCGATCAAAAAACATATAGGGGAATGATAGGTAGTCTACTCTACCTTACTGCGACTAGATCGGATATTATGTTTAGTGTAGGACTTTGCGCTAGGTTTCAATCTAATCCTAAATTATCTCATCTTAAGAGTGTTAAAAGAATATTTAGGTATCTTAAAGGAACTCCAAATTTAGGATTGTGGTATCCAAAATCTGAAAAATTTGATCTAATAGCTTATGCAGATGCCGATTTTGGCGGATGCAGGATAGATAGAAAAAGTACATCCGGAACATGCCAATTTTTAGGACATGCACTTGTTTCTTGGACTTCCAAGAAACAAAATTCAGTTGCACTATCTACGGCGGAAGCCGAATACATTGCTGCAAGTGCATGTTGTGCACAAGTAATTTGGATGAAAAATACATTAGAAGACTATAGAATTCACCTTGAAAATATTCCCATAAAATGCGATAATACTAGTGCCATATGCCTTACTAAAAATCCAATTCAGCATTATAGAACTAAGCACATCGACGTTATACATCATTTCATACGCGATCATGTCCTTAACAATAATGTTGTTCTAGAATTCATTGACACAAAGCATCAATTAGCAGATATATTCACAAAAGCCTTGAATGAAGACCAATTTGAATTCATTAGAAGGGAATTAGGTATGTTAAATTGTCCCTAAACAATAAACTTGTTTGATTGGATTTTCCGTAAAGTTTTTCATCTTCTTTCCATCTCTCATTCTCCTTCAAATTCCATATGACATGTTGTGAAATCTCGAAATCGACTTTGATGACTTGATTATGAATTTCAAGTTAGCGATTTGATTTAAATAAGTTTTATCTAAATCATAATCTTGATCTTGCAAAATTGGAATCACAAATAATATCTCTTGGCATTCATGAATTGATACTTACAAATATGAAAGTATTGGCATTCATGACTTGAATTTGATTGAAACATTGTATGCTTAAATTCATCATTCTCCTATGTTTCAAAAATTCTTTAAATGCCTTATGTGATGATTAAAAAGTAATGTTGAGATTTTCATGAATTTGACGATTTGAATGAGTTTGTATTCGAATTATGATCTTGACTTCGTGAAATTACTACTTGAATTTTTTATCCCAATCTCTCTCTTATACATCTACAATTTATATTATTCATAGAAAGAAGAGATTAGATAATATGAATGCATGCTGAATTTTCCTCTAAAATGAACTCTGCGTAAATATTTTTGCATACTTAATTTTCAATGATAAAATCGTTGTATGACAAAATATGTGCTTCAAGTCTCATTTTCCTTTTTGTTGATGACAAAGGGGGAGAAAAGTGATGACTTATATCATTCTTCATAGCATGACAAAATATGAATTGCAAAATCCTTGAGAAAAGTGAACGATCGATGATTATCTTATATGCCTTGCAAAATCCTTGAAAATATCGTAAGATTGATTGATCATATTGAATGCATGTCTAAAATGTATAATCATGCAATTCAAGTTGAAAATCTTTATCTCTTGTCATAGTAAAATTTGTCTCTTATCTTTCGACTTGAAAAAGATTTTCATCAAAGTTTCGTACTTACTATTGTTTAATGAGGATAACGATAGAGTTCTACGATTAGAACTTATCGGGTTATGCTTGAATCCAATGGGATGGAATTCAAGTGTTTTTTTATCTTCTCATAATATGGCATATAGATAGGGGGAGTTATGTTTAACTCCGTCATCAATTGATTGTCATCATCAAAAAGGGGGAGATTGTTGAATCTCGGATTTTGATGATATAATCAATTGGTGGGTTAATTGATCTAATCCATATTATTGAGTTAAGTGTGCAGGATTAACTATGATAACCATAAAACATAAAGCAAGGATACCGGAGTCGAGCTCGATGGACGTTTAAGAGACTGAAGAATCATCGGAGATGCTGCCGGAACCATCCGAGAAGAAATCGGGAACGTGTCGGAAGTTCGTCGAAGGAATCGTCGGAGGCTCGCGGAGATCACCGAGAAGGCTCGGCTACTTGTTAAAGTCATCACAAAGATTGGGAGCTTGCAGGGAGTCCGTCGGAAGAAGTTCGTCGGAAAGCTCGCCGGAACAAGACTCGACGTTCGCGGTTGAAAATTTTCTTAGGATGTGTTTTGGTTATGTAGTCCACTTGTAATTAGGATTAGGATTAAGAGATAATCCTATATCCTGGTTAGGGGCCAACTGGGCCCAAAGTCAGAGTTGGTTTAGGCTAAAAATTAAGCTAAACCAGCGAACTAGAGAGCCAAGATTGAATCCCAACTAGTGGCTGAAAACACTGTAGTCGGGCTGAAAACACTGTAGGCGGTGGCACCGCCCAGCACCCGAGAGCTGGGCGGTGACACCTCCTTGGCTGGGCGGTTGCACCGTCCAGCACCCGAGCGCTGAGCGGTGGCACCGCCTGGTTGGGCGGTGGCACCTCCAGCACCGGAAACCCTAAGAAAATTCAAATTTTGGAGCCCAAAATTTGAATCCTCTTGAGGCCTATAAATACCCCTCAAATCTCAGCTGAGGTTACAACTTTTGAGAAGCATTTTGATTGAGAGAAAAGTCTTAGAAAGTCTTAGCAAGTCTTGTTTTCAATTTGCTAGAGAGTTCTCCTCCTTCTTTCTTATTGAAAATTTGTAAGAGGTTGAGCTGCTTGTAAAAGGTTGTAAGAGGGGTGTTTACCCTTCCATTTCAAGAGACTTGCTAGTGGAAGGTGGGAGCCTCATCGAAGAGGGGCCTCGCAAGTGGAGTAGGTCATTTGACCGAACCACTCTAAAAATCGGCGTAATCTCTGGTTTGCTCTTTATTATTGTCATTTACATTACTGCAAATCTTCTAACTGCTTTAGTTCCTTATTACTCTTGTTGCGCAACTTCAAGAATACGCCTTCAAGTTAAATTTCTCAAGTTTCGTTCTTAACGTACGAAAGATTTCGATTAAAATCGAAGTTTTTATCCGCTGCACTAATTCACCCCCCCCCTCTTAGTGCCGCTCCGATCCTAACAAGTGGTGGCTCCACGCCGTTATGAGTTCTCTGACTCCATCCACGGGTAGCCCTTTCCTACTGCAGCCCTCTCACCCTGCCCTAATGCTAGGTCGGCTCTGATACTAAATGTCACGACCCGGGTCTGATGAGCTAACTATCCAATAACTCCATTTTGGTCCTTGCAACCGCGGACCAAAATGCTTAAGCGGGACTTGTCGTAGTACACTCATCAGGCCCTTATAAGCTACTCACACACATTCCCCACTTTCGATGTGGGACTAATGGGATATTACACTATCCCCAACTCAATTAGCTTGACGTCCTCGTCAAGGCCCGACATATCCCAGATCGAACCCTAGCATAGTGCATGTGAGGTTTAACTCAGTGGTGGCTCCACGCCGTGATGAGTTCTCTTACTCCATCCATGGGTAGCCCTTTCCTACTGCAGCCCTCTCACCCTGCCCTAATGCTAGGTCGGCTCTGATACCAAATGTCACGACCCGGGTCTGATGAGCTAACTGTCCAATAACTCCATTTTGGTCCTTGCAACCGCGGACCAAAATGCTTAAGCGGGACTTGTCGTAGTACACTCATCAGGCCCTTATAAGCTCCCATCCCATTAGTCCCACATCGGAAGTGGGGAATGTGTGTGATTAGCTTATAAGGGCCTGATGAGTGTACTACGACAAGTCCCGCTTAAGCATTTTGGTCCGCGGTTGCAAGGACCAAAATGGAGTTATTGGACAGTTAGCTCATCAGACCCGGGTCGTGACACGATCCCCTAAAGAAATCAACCCCAAGTTTAGAATCTGCAAGGGTTCTAACAGAAACCAAGCGAAACCATTAGAGACATGTACACCCGTTTTACGGATGTCGTCAATGGTTTAAAAGCTCTTGGTAAAACTTTTTCGAATTTTGAACTTATTAGTAAAGTTTACGCTCACTTTCTAAAACTTGGAATTCAAAAGTAATGACTTTACAAGAATTAAAAGATTTGAACCATTTCCCTCTCAAAGAACTTATCGGGTCATTGATGACCTATGAAATGATGTGCAATTATGTGAAGAACTTGAGAACTACCTTCCAAAGAACAGAAAGGATTTCAGACTAAGAACAATCGAAGACCACTCGAGCATAAGCTCAAGTGATGGTGAACTTGAACTACAAATGAAATTTAAAAAGTTCATGAAACAAAAATTAAAAAACAAAAAGAACGGAACTACTTGCTATGAACGCAAGAAGAATAACACAAATTGGGATGAATCGAGCTCCTTTGAAGACGAGGAGAAAATCAAGACAGGCGAGGTGGTAAACTACGCCTTAACGACATTCGATGATGAGGTAATCGAAACCCCCTTAATTTATTTTGAAATTACTTAATGCTGTCCATGATACATTTTCATTTTTATTTAGTTTAGAAATATTATTTTTTGAAAATTACATAATGTAATGAAAATACAAAAAATTAGGAATCATGCTTATCTTTCTAAGTAATTTTTGAAAATGATAATGAAAATTATATGAAAATACAATAAAATGTTAATCTAATGCTTGCACATCAAATATGATTAATTTTATGTATGTGCTTAAGAAGCAATAATGTATATCTTAATGATTTTCATATTGCCTTTCGATTTTAAAAATGATGCATGACTTTTGTACGGAAACTAAGCATGAAAAATTAGATTCACCTAAAAAGAAAAATGCATGACTACAATGAACTTGATTGAAAATGCTTTAAGTTTGATAAAATAATCTAATGATACATAATGATCATGCTCAGTAAATTTCGAAATTATGCATGATGATTCTTGAGATTTATAGATTATTGATTTTCACTTTTAGTTATAAGCAAGATGAATGGCTTTTATAAAGAAATTTATTTTTCGATTCTAAAAGTTGATGCATGTTTTTATTTGGCATAAATAAAAAAAAGGCATGCTTGAATGAAGTAAATCACATGAACTGAAACAACTAAAAAGAGAAAAGTATTTTTCTTGAAATTTTTTTTTCTCTATCTTATTGACTTAGATGAATCTATTTAATCATCTTTTTATGAATCTCTTGGAAATGATTTTGATTTAACAATTTAAATTTAAATGAGTTTGTATTCAAATCATGATCTTGATTTCTTGGATTTATTACTTGAGATTTTTTTTAAAGATCTCTTCTTTGTACACCTACAATTTTTACTATTTATAAAAAGCAGAGATTTGATAAAATGAATCATGTCTTTTGTAATTCAAGATGTCTCATCTTTCATGACATGATGTCGTTATATTTATGGTTTGTATGCCTTGAAATGATTGAAATATTTGACACTATTTTGTTCTTCCCTTATTCTTTCTTGTTTACAATGATAAAAGAGGGAAAAGTAATGATCATGCATGGTAGGATGCAATTTGACAAATTAATACCATCATGATTTGAAACATTTATGATTTGGAATGATGCATACAATACTTATGCTTTTTACGGTGATGATATATGTGATGCATAAGATGTGTATCATGAATGCTTTAAATGATGAATGTTTAGCATCATGATCAAAATGTTGATAAATGCTTAATATGTATGGTATGCTTATAATGATGATTGATTTATTTAGTATCATGCATGAAAAATGAAATGTAAGGTTTTTGAAAATATGCATGTTTTAATTTGAAAATATAATGATGCACAAATAAGATTGATACTTACCTTTGTCATAATTTGAAAATTAATGTAAATGGTGTTGAATCTCGGATTTTGATGATAAAGTCAATTGTCATTCGGTTATCTAATCCATATGTTGTGATAAGTGTGCATAATTAACTACAATGACAGTAAGACATGCAATAGGTGTTGAGCTGGAGTCGAGACCAAGATCACGTTGAGGGTTTGCGAGTTCGACGAAAGTCCAGACGGTTGTCGGAGATTCTACGGGAACAAATCCAAGAAGTATAGGAGCTTGCCAAAGAAGCTCATCGGAACTCGCCAAGAGGATCGTCGCAAGTCTAGGAGTTTGTTGGAAGTCCGTCGGAGCATCGCCGAGGGTTCGTCGGATGTTCGCCGGAAGCTCGTAGAAAGAAGCGATTGACGCACTAGAACATGAGTTACAGTATTAATGTCTTAAATGTCATAGTTAGCATAATTATTAAGTTAAGAATGGGAGGTGATCCTATTAACTTAATTTGGGGCCAATTGGGCCCTTGATAGACCCAAATTGGGCCGAATGGATCACCCCATTCGGACTCAGAATTCCTGGCCGACGGTTGCACCGCCAGGGCCAATGGTGGCACCACCCAGGAGACTTGGTCTCCCAGGAATTCTGGGTGATAGTACCACCCTTGTCAAGTGGTGGTACCACCGGTAGTTATTACTGCCAAGCAATGGTACCGCCCTAGTTAGGCGGTGGTACCGCCAGAGCTCGGTCTCCGAGCTCTGCCAAGCAGTGGTACCACCCAAACTGAGTGGTAGTACCATCCAGTGTCAGATGCCAGGTGGTAGTACCACCTAGTTATGGCAGTGGTAACGCCAAGATCCCGAAAATATGAGTGATGACACTTTTGAGCTCGAAATTCAAACCAGTTGGGGCCTATATAAACCCCAACTTTTTCTACATAAAAGGTAACCAAAAGCTTTATTTTATTCTTAGTATTTGAGAGCTTAAAAGTATTGTAAAAGGCTAGAAGTTCTTCTCCCTCTTTCTTTCTAAGTGTTGATCATTCAAGAGAGGAGTGAAAATCTGTAAGGATTGTCTTCTAAGTCCGTCAAAAGGAGAAAAGTTGTAAAAGGGTGGTTGGCCTTCGCCTATTGAAGGAAGGCCTCTAGTGGACGTCGGTGACCTCGTCGGAGGAGGAAGCCAAAAGTGGATGTAGGTCAAGATTGACCGAACCACTCTAAATCTCGGTTTGCATTTACATTATGCTCTTTATCTTAACTGCAAACTGCCTTCACTGCTTTACATCATCTATACTTTCGTTTACTCTCAAGTTAAAGTGCTTTCCGAAATGGTTTTCATACGAAAGTCTTTTTAACCGACGAAAGTTTTTCGCTGCACTAATTCACCCCCCCCTCTTAGTGCTCTTGATCCTAACAATTGGTATTAGAGCCAGGTTAACTCTCAATCGGATTAAAACCCAAGAGAGATGGCATACGTCAGAAACCAAGATGGCCACTCTATTACACGTCCGCCCATGTTCAATGGGACGGACTACACCTATTGGAAGACCCGAATGAGGATCTTCCTTATTTCCATGGATTTTAAACTTTTGGAATATTGTTGAAAATGGATTTTCAAAGTCTTCTCTTCTAATGATCAATTTGAATGAATTGGAGAATAAGACTTTCACTCTTAATTCAAAGCCTATGAATGCCTTATTTTGTTTACTTGATAAAAAAGGAGTTCAATCGTGTTTCGATTTATGAAACTATATTTGATATTTGGCATACACTCGAAGTGACTCACGATAGCACAAGTAGAGTGAAAGATTCAAAAAATCAATCTTTTAGTACATTCTTATGAACTTTTTTGAATGAAACCGAGCGAGACCATAGGTGACATGTGTTAGGATCAGAGCGGCACTAAGAGGGGGGGTGAATTAGTGTAACGGATTAAAACTTGTAAGTTTGAAACCGAATTTGTAAATGCGAGGAGATTTCGATTCGACAATAACTTGAGTAAAGTGAGAAGATGAAAACGAAAGCTTGCTGTAGTGTAAATAACAATTTCAGAAAGGTAAGTAATCACACATTCAAGGAACACATCAATTTAAAGTGGTTCAGTCAAATGACCTACATCCATTTGCCAAGCCTTCTTCGATGAGGCTCTCAACTTCCACTAGCAAATTACTTTGAAGGGGAAGGACAAATAGCCTACTTACAACTTTTACAAGTGGTTCACACTCTTATAAATTTTCAACGAAAAGGAAGGAGGTGAAAACTCAAGCAATTGAAAATAAGGCTTGCTAAAAGCAGATCTAGGGCGATGGTACTGCAGCAGCGACCAGATCTAGGGGCGATAGTACTGTAGCGACGACGACACTATAGCGACGACCAGATCTCCCTCGGGCAATATGACTCCTGCACCGTCGGCTTTCTCCCACGGGCGACGGGCGACGACAATGTAGCGGTGATCAGATCTCCCAAGGGCGACGGTGCTGTAGCGGCGGCGACGACACTGTAGCATCGACCAGATCTAGGGGGCGACGGTACTGTAGCAGCGACAACACTGTAGTGGCGACAAGATCTCCCTAGGGCGATCTGACTCCTCAGTGTTGCCTTTCTCCCACGGGCGACGGTTCTGTAGTAGCGATATGATCTCCCTTACTGTATTGGTGATCGGATCTCTTGCAACGTCAGCTTCTCCCCAAGGGCGACGATACTGTAGCGGTGACCAGATCTCCCTAGGGCGACGGTACTGTAGCGGAGATCTAATATACTACGACGGTGGTTTTTCCCTATGGCGAAAATTTTGTAGCGGCGACCAGAAGAGGGATCAAACATGGCAGCGACGACCTCTAGGGCTGGCGACGATGGCGGTAAGGTTGATATGATGGCAAGACTCCCTATCGTTACCCCTCAATCTGCTCCTCCACCATATCCTCACCAGAGAGAAACTCATTCGACGAAGCAGCATCGAAGTAGGTCGCGCTCTAGATCGCCACAGCTTGCTCTCATTTCTAGTGACCCTCGGCCTTAGACTAGCCTCTTCAAGGCTCCGGTTGGAAGTCCGGATCTTAGCTTGGAATTCTTTACTCCAGAAGTTCAAGCTGATAAGAAGATTACTGTATACGAGACTACTGATTCAGCAGAGCTTATTGAGACATGGTCTATGGCGATTGTTGGCTATGTGGTAGGTCTCAAAACATCTTATTTCCCACTATCCTCATTTATCAAAAATCGATGGGGAATATCGTCATTTGATCTTTATATGCTAGAGAACGGATTCTTTGTTTGCAAGCTATACTCCAAAGATGATTTCCAACGGGTCCTTAAAGGATTCTGGACTATTCGCGGCCATCCAATGATTCTACGACGCTGGTCTCCTGATGTCCGTTTGGAGTTTTTTTTTTTGGTAAGTAAAAGTAAATTGATTATGTGTAAAGTTTCTATAAATAGCTTTATCTATACAAGTCATAGACAAAGCCAAGTAACTCATAGAGTGCGAATGCGATAGTTATGACTACACATGCTGTAGACTATAACTCCTAAATATAGTCAACATAGAAACTGTTTATCCAGATTTATCAAAACTACCTGTGGGTATATAATTTGGCATCATTCCCGAGATCTTTAGCTAATAGCAAAAATAAATTTGATAAAAATATCTTTTTCTCTTCGGGTAAAGTGCTCCGTTTTGAGATCTTGCTCCATACAGGATCTAGTGTCTCTAATAATCTCTTTCAAAAGCTGAGTTTTGTTTGTGTGTTGACATTCAAAGATTATGTTACATCTCTCCTTCCACATCCACCAAATAGCGCATCTGAAAGTAACCTTTGCTAGTTGTATGAGAGGCCCTTTTCTTGAGAAACATTGCATGAGGTCGCCTAGTTCTTGGTGCAAGTTTGGTTGTGGCAGTCTATTGAGTTCAAATCGCTGGAGAATCTCCTTCCATATCCATTTTGTATAATCACAAGCAAAATAGAGGTGGTCAATAGTTTCTTCTTGTTGCATACAAAGGGAGCATCGGTTAACATGATAGATACCTCTTCTTTTCATATTGTCTATTGTAGGTAGTTTATTGAGAAGAGCCTGCCATGTATATAAGGAATGTCTTTGTGATCCCGGTCGATCCCATGTCCAACTGCTTGGGACCCACTTGTTATTTCTTTGCCTAATTTGATTCCATGCGGATGTGGCACTAAATTTGCCATTGTCATGAGGCCAAATAAATATATCCGAAGAGTTGTTCCTGATTTGAATAGCTATAATAGTCGACCAAAGTGATAACATTTCGGGAGAAATAGGATTAGGGAGACACTAGGTATCGTTAGCAATAAACTCGGAAACCTTCCAATCTTTGGGAGCCCCGAGATCTTTTCGTATTCTGTCGCTATATAATTGAAATATACTCTTCCCATTCACCCAAGGATCATACCACATATTAGTACTAGTTCCACAAGAGATTGCATAAGAAATGTGTTTGATTAGCTAATTCCTTTCCTTCAAAATTTCTTTCTAAGCTGTAGAGTAGTATGTTCTTGATAAAACTTCCTAAATTAATTCCATGGAAAGATACCTAGTAGAAACCCATTGTGACCAATATGGAATAATTGTTTTACAAAAGATCTCACAATTGCTGTACCAGACATGCATGATTCCAATCTCTAGTATTTCTCAAGTTTAGCCCCCCTTCATCTTTCGGTTTGCAAATGCTATCCCAATTTACCATATGCATTGCCTTATCATTTGTGTCATTCCAGAAGAAGTTCATTAATAACCGTTCAATATCTTGGAGAAGTCCAGCAGGCAGAAGAAATGCATTACACCAATATATAGAGTAGGAGTGCAATACCGAACGGATGAGTTCGAGTCGTCCTACTTTTGATAGAAACCTATTTTTCCAAGAAGAAATTATATTCTTTATTTTTTGTAGGATAGGCTAACTAGTATAAGAGCCAGATGTTATTACACAAACCCTAGGGGTTAGTGAGGGAAATCTGCCAGTTACATATCTTGGTCTCCCACTTATACCCACTAGCATTCACAAAACCCACTGTCAGCCTATCCTGCAAAAAATAAAGAATAGAATTTTCTCCTGAAGAAATAGGCTTCTTTCAAAAGTAGGGCGACTTGAACTCATCCGTTCGGTGTTGTACTCTTACTCTATATATTGGTCTAATGCATTTCTTCTGCCTATTGGACTTCTCCAAGATATTGAACGGTTATTAATAAACTTCTTTTGGAATGACACAAATGATAAGACAATGCATATGGTAAATTGGGACAACATCTGCAAACCGAAAGATGAAGGGGGGCTGAACTTGAGAAATACTGGAGATTGGAATAAAACTTGTTTAGTAAAGCAATTGTGGGACCTTTTGCAAAACAATTGTTCCTTATGGTCACAATGGGTTTCTGCTAGGTATCTTTCAAAGGAATCGATTTGGGAAATTTCAACAAGAACATACCACTCTACAGCTTGGAAAGGAATTTTAAAGGCAAGGAATTATCTAATCAAACATATTTCTTATACAATCTCTTTTTTTTTTATAAGTAAAAGTAAATTTATTTTGTGTAAAGTTTCTACAAATAGCTTTGTCTATACAAGTTATAGACAAAGCTAGGTAACGCGTAGAGTACTCATGCGGTAGTTATGACTACACATGCTGTAGCCTATAACTCTTAACTATGGACCAAAAAATAAAATTTAAAGTCCAAATATACCATGATTTCCTATGGGTATAGCTTTTGACATCATGCCCAATATCTTTAGCTAATAGCAAAATTGAATTTGATAAAAATATATTTTTCTCTCTGTGTAAGGTGCTCCATTTTGAGATTATTCTCCACACATGATCTTGAGTCTCTAATAATCTCTGTTAAGAGCTGAGCATTGTTTGTTTGTTGACACTCAAAGATTCTCTACATCTTTCCTTCCACATCCACCAAATTGCACATCTGAATATAACCTTTGTCAATTGTGTAAGAGGCCCTTTTCTTGAAAAACATTGCATGAGGTCAGCTAATTCTTGATGCAAGTTTGGTTGCGGCATTCTATTGAGTTCGAATCGCTGGAGAATCCCTTCCATATCCATTTAGTATAGTCACAAGCAAAATAGAGATGGTCAACAGTTTCTTCTTGTTGCATGCAAAGGGAGCATCGATTAACATGATGGATACCTCTTCTTTTCATATTGTCTATTGTAGGTAGTTTATTCAGAATGGCCTACCATATACATACGGAATGTCTCTATGATCCCGGTCGATCCCATGTCCAACTGCTTGGGAGCCACTTGTTATTTCTTTGCCTAATTTGATTCAATGCAGATGTGGCACTAAATTTACCATTGACAAGAAGCCAAATAAGTACATCTGAAGGATTGTTCCTGATTGGAATATCTATGATAGTCGGCCAAAGTGATAACATTTCAGGAGAAATTGGAGTAGGGAGACACTAGGTACCATTAGAAATGAACTCGGAACCCTTCCAATCTTTGGGAGCCCCAAGGTCTTTTCGTATTCTGTCACTATATAATTGAAATATACTTTTCCCATTCACCCAAGGATCGTACCACATATTAGTATTAGTTCCAGTAGAGATTGCATAAGAAATGTGTTTGATTCGCCAATTCCTTGCCTTTAGAATTCCTTTCCAACTACAAAGTGGTATGTTCTTGTTAAAATTTTCCAAATCGATTCCTTTGAAAGATACCTAGAAGAAACCCATTGTGACCATCAGAAACATTTGTTTTGCAAAAGGTCCCATAATTGCTTTACCAAATATGCTTTATTCCAATCTCTAGTATTTCTCACGTTCAGCCCCCCTTCATCTTTCGGTTTGCAGATGCTGTCCCAATTTACCATATGCATTGTCTTATCATTTGTGCCATTCCATAAGAAGTTTATTAATAACCATTCAATATCTTTGAGAAGTCCAATAGGCAGAAGAAATGGAGAGAGTGGATCGCATTATCGAAATGGAGAAGATCATCTGTAAAGATTATATGTGATATATGAATAGGGCCAGCATGGGGTACCTTAATACTGCCATCAGAGACCACATATTCCAACATATAACTAAGTCCTTCCATTGCAATTGTAAAGAGATATGGAGAGAGTGGATCGCCTTATCAGAAGCCATTCTTGCTCCTAAAAAAACCAATAGGTGAGCCGTTGAAGAGTATTGAAAACATTGGAGTTTCTAAGCAACATTGAATCCAATTAACCCATTGCTGAGAGAAGTTCATATCGTGAAGCATCTTATAGATAAAGTTCCTATTAACTGAGTCAAAGGCTTTTCGTAGATCAGCTTTAAAACAGATTTGTCCCTTTTTTCTTTTGAGTGTAGATCCTTGACCAAGTCATTAGCAGGCAGAATATTATGATGTATACGTCACCCTTTGATGAAAGCAGCCTGATTTGGACTAATTATCTTGTGTATTACCTTTTGCAATCTATCTACTAACAGTTTGGAGATGATTTTGTAAATAAAGTTGCATAAAGATATGGGTCGATAGTTCTCTAGT
This sequence comes from Musa acuminata AAA Group, assembly GCF_036884655.1. Taxonomy (NCBI): domain Eukaryota; kingdom Viridiplantae; phylum Streptophyta; class Magnoliopsida; order Zingiberales; family Musaceae; genus Musa; species Musa acuminata. Next base: position 23,029,924 of record NC_088333.1, on the reverse strand, counting down.
GAATCAGCCCCTGCATTATAGGGAATTAAAGAAATAAAAGAGTAATTCATCTCTCTACGAATATGACCTAAAGAGAAAAAATGTTGGCAAGCTTTAATCACATCATGACCAATAATAGACCATGTAATTTGGTAAAATTCAGTGAAAAATCCATCTGGACCAAGGCTTTTGTGTTTTGGTGACTTAAAGACAACACTTACTATTTCGTCATCTGTAATTGGGGCATTGAGGATAGAAATAGCACTCGAATCAAGCTTTCTAGTTGGCTCCACATGAATATTATTAGGTTGCCCCACTTGGTTGAGTGAGGAATAAAAAAATTGCTTAGTGTATGCTTTAACCTCATCTAAATTCTAAATAAAATTGTTATCTTTATCTCTGCATTTCCTGATGCGGTTAACGGCTCTTCGAGTAGCAATGGAAGCATAAAAATACTTGGTATTGGAATCCCCTAAAGTAAGCCAATGCTGTTGAGATTTCTATTTTGCAAAACTTTCCTCCTGCTTTAAGGCTTGCATGAAGTTATTTCTAGCTTCTGTCTCTTTTTCGGTAAGATTCTCATCATGGGGCTGAAGTTGCAGCTCATGTTGCTTTGCTATTAGTTCCTTTCTGCAAAATTGAACTCGGGTGATAATATTGCCGAAGGTATTTGTATTCCACTCCTTAAGTGCTGTTTTGCAGGCTTTGAGTTTTTGACATAAGATGTAAAGGGGGGATCCATGCACATTAACATTCCAAGCTGATCGGATAACATCAAGGAACTGAGGATGAGTACTCCTCATGTTGAAGAATCTAAACGGTTTCTTGCCTTTTGGTGTTACTTTATCTACGTGTATGTACATTAAAGAATTATCAGAAAACAATGGAGCATCATACTCAAGAAGTGAATCAGGGTAAACTATAAACCATTCTTGATTAATCAGACATCTATCGAGTCGAGCCATTATTTTTCTGTTAGCAGCACCTTGATTACTCCAGGAGAGCCAATTACCCACTGATCTCATATCAGTCAATGCAGTAGTATCTATGTAATTATTAAAACTCTAAAGCTGACTTTCTAAAAGCTGTCTACCCCCCACTTTTTCATTTGTGTACCGAATAGTATTAAAGTCGCCAAGAACAATCCAAGGTACACTAAGACAGCCATCTACAATGTTAGTTAGATCAGACCATAGTGTATTTATTTCTTTCATACTGTTTGAAGTATATATACCGATGAAATTGAATTGACAGCCATTCTTTTTGTCCTCTACCTTAAGATCCTCTACCTTAAGATGGATGAATTGATCAGTAGCAGAAATAAACCAATCATTAATAGAGTTAGGATGCCATAAGACCCATATTCTAGCAAAAGTTTCATTTGAGTCATTGGTAAACAGTTCTGCGTCCGGCCATATTAAATTCTTGTGAGCTTGAACGCGCGATTGTTTAATTTTCGTTTCAACTAGAATAACAATATCACATGCGGCAGACTTGATTATTCTATTGATCTCCCGACATTTCTCAGTCTTATTAAGTCCACGAACATTCCAGCATGTTATCTTCATCAGTAATAAACAAATGAAAAAGGTGGTAAGGTATGCATCCTACAACTTTAGATGGACTGTACCATCCTTTTTCTTATCCTTTGGTTTTGTATTTTCCTCCCGCACAATATCCTTACCTTTTATGGATTTATTCCTATATTTATCCACTTCATCTATATCTTGCAGATGTTTAAACTTTAAAATACCTTGAATCATGTGGTCTTGATTGGCAGGGTTTGTTGAAGCATGATAAGATTGTTGCGGCACAATATCCTGGTTCGTACTTGTTGGAGCAGCCTGACTAAAGAGGTTTGTTGAGACAGAATATCCTTGTTGGCGATATTTGTTGTGGCCTGAGTTTGTTGAGGAAGAATATCCTTACTGGTGAGATTCGTTTGGGCCTGAGTTCGTTGAGCTATTATGGACGGATCCGACGATAATGGAAGAGATGAAGTTCCAAACTTATGTTTCTCCTGCACACTAGTACCATAGGAAACCTCTATTGTGGAAGGCTCCGACATTATGGGAAGAGGTATAGTTTTGGATTTGTCCTTCTATCCGCGGTGCTTTCCTTTTGAGTCGGAATGCTTAATAGTTTTCGCCACCATCGGTGCTACTGCCATTAGAGAAGAATCACTTTGTTGCTGAGGCATTTGACGTGGTCGATAGACCTTTGTGGTTGGTTTTGGGGTTTGCTGACAGGCTCCATTTGCATGACCAAAAGATAAGCAACACTGACATCATTGTGGCTTCCAGGAATATGAGACATGTTCCTTCCGAGTGTTCCCGTCAAGATCACGATAGAAAACCTCATTATGAAGATCTTCGTCGGAAGAAACCAGCACACATGCTCATGCAAATGCTAATCTCGTCTGAGCTGCTGTTACTTTGTCGATGTAGAGTGGCTGTCCTAGAGTGCTGCATAACTTTGCAATAAAACGTCGACTCCAAAGATGTAGAGGTAGTCCTTGAAAGGATACCCATAATGGAATAGACTGTAAGCTATCTAACTCCAAACGGACATCAGGAGACCAACGACGTAGAATCATTGGATGACCGCAGATAGTCCAGAATCCTTTGAGGATTCGTTGTAAATCTTCTTCAGAGTATAGCTTGCAAACAAAGAATCCGTTCTCCGCCATATGTAGATCAAATTACGATATTCCCCATCGAGTTTTGATAAATGGGGATCGTGGGAAATAAGATGTTTTGAGACCTACCACATAGCCAACAATCGCCATAGACCATGTCTCAATACGCTTTGCTGAATCAGTAGTCTCATATACATCAATCTTCTTATCAGCCTGAACTTCTGGAGTAAAGAATTTCAAGCTTAGATCTGGACTTCCAACCGGAGCCTTGAAGAGGCTAGTCCAAGGCCGAGGATCGTTGGAAATGAGAGCAGGCTGCCGCGATCTAGAGCGCGACCTGCTTCGATGCTGCTTCGTCGAAGGAGTTTCTCTCTAGAAAGGATATGGTGGAGTAGCAACTTGGAGGGTAACGGTAGGGAGCCTTGCCATCGTTTCAACCCTCCCACCACCATCGCTAGCCCTAGGGGCCGTCGCTGCCATGTTTGATCTCTCTTCCGGTCGCTGTTATAGAAACGACGCCATTGGGAAAAGCCACCGCTGTAGTATATTAGATCGCCGCTACAGTAACGTCGCCCTAGGGAGATCTGGTCGCTACTATAGTATTATCGCCCTAGGGGAGAAGCCGACGCTGTAGGAGATCAGATCGCTGCTACAGTATTGTCGCCCGTGGGAGAGAGCCAACGCTGTAGGAGTCAGATCACCCTAGGGAGATCTGATCGCCGCTACAGTACAGTCGCCCTTTGGAAACAACCGACGCTGTAGGAAATCAGATCACCGCCACAGTACCTACGGAGATATGGTCGCCACTACAGTGTCGTCACCCTAGATCTGGTCGCCGCTATAGTGTCGTCGTCGCTACAGTGCGTCGCCTTAGATCTGATCGCCGCTATAGTGTCATCCCCGCTACTCTACCATCGCCCAAGATTTGGTCGCCGCTAAATAATTTTGAACATAGTGATCATATACAACATATCATATCAAAATTGCATACATTTTGCATCATAATTTCAAATCAAGGTACATCATAAAAATTTCAAATCATTATGACTTTGGGCATAACATTAAATTTTTAAATCACCATTACTTCTCCCCCTTTGTTATTAATAAAAAGGAAAAAAGTGTATCTAGCAAGTTATTTAAATATGCGAGATTAGCAAGTTTTACTTCTCTAGAGATGTGCAAGCTAACAACTTTTGCTTCTCTTAAGATATGCAAGATAGCAAGTTTTTACGATACGCAAGTTGACAATTTTGCTTCTCTTGAGATGTACAAAATGGTAATTTTTGCTTTTTAAGATGTACAAGCTAGCAATTTTTGCTTCTCTTCAGAGATGTGCAAGCTTTCAAGAAAATGTTATCCTCAAAAAGAAGAAAAGAATATTATTGATTCATGGTGCTATTATCAAGAAGAAACTTCAACATAAGAGATTAATTTGATGATCAACACAAAGGAGTCATAATGAATCTCAAGTTTAGAAAATTAATATTATAATTTACAAAAATCTCCTCTTAAAAAAAACATCATAGAGGATCAAAAAAAATTTTAAGTCAAGAATATCAATAAATCAAGAGAAGGATAATGATTTGTTTGAAAAAAAAAAATCTCCTCTTTAGTGAATAGCAAAAGGAAGAATCATAGTAAATGATCTAAGAGGAGGGGGGGGGGGGGGGGGGGGAGGGTGAATTAGTGTAGCGGTAAAATCACATCAGTTCTGAAAATGTTTCGTTTCATACGATAAAACTAATTTTGGAAATGCTTAACTTTGAAGGCAATAAGAAGAGCGTAACAAGTAATGAGAGGGCAGTTTGCAGTTTAAAGTAAATTACTCAAAGTAAAGGCAAACCCTATTTTTATAGTGGTTCAGTCGTCGTGACCTACATCCACTCCGTCGATTCCTCTTCCGTCGAGGCCACCGGCATCCACTATCGGTCTTCCTTTAATAGGCACAGACCAACAACCTTTTACAACTTGATTCTCTTTTTTTTTTATAAGTAAAAGTAAATTGATTTTGTAAAAAGTTTCTACAAATAGCTTTGTCTATATGAGTTATAAACGAAGCCAGGTAACTCGTAGAGTACTCATGCGGTAGTTACGACTACACATGTTATAGACTATAACACTTAACTGTGGCCAACAAATAAAATTTAAAGTCCAGATATGCCAAGATATCCTGTGAGTATAGCTTTTAATATCATGCCCAAGATCATTAGCTGATAGCAAAATTCAATTTGATAAAAATATCTTTTTCTCTTTGTGTAAGGTGCTCCATTTTGAGATTGTTCTCCAAACATGATCTTGAGTCTCTAATAATCTCTGTCAAGAGCTGAGCATTGTTTGTGTGTTGACACTCAAAGATTCTGCTACATCTTTCCTTCTACATCCACCAAATAGTGCATCTGAATATAACCTTTGTCAATTGTGTAAGAGGCCCTTTTCTTGAAAAACATTGCATGAGGTCACCTAATTTTTGATGCAAGTTTGGTTGCGGCATTCTATTGAGTTCGATTCGCTGGAGAATCTCTTTCTATATCCATTTAGTATAGTCACAAGCAAAATAGAGATGGTCAACAATTTCTTCTTGTTGCATGCAAAGGGAGCATCGGTTAACATGATGGATACCTCTTCTTTTCATATTGTCTATTATATGTAGTTTATTCAGAAGGGCATGCCATGTACATAAGGAATGTCTCTGTGATCCCGGTCGATCTTATGTCCAACTGCTTGGGAGCCACTTGTTATTTCTTTGCCTAATTTGATTCCAAGCGGATGTGGCACTAAATTTGCCATTGTCATGAAGCCAAATAAGTACATATGAAGGGCTGTTCCTGATTGGAATAGCTGTGATAGTCGGCCAAAGTTATAACATTTCAGGAGAAATAGGAGTAGGGAGACACCAGGTACCATTAGCAATGAACTCGGAAACCTTTTCTTGAAAAACATAGCATGAGGTCAGCTAATTCTTGATGCAAGTATGGTTGCGGCATTCTATTGAGTTCGAATCGCTGAAGAATCTACTTCCATATCCATTTAGTATAGTTATAAGCAAAATACAGATGGTCAACAGTTTCTTCTTGTTGCATGCAAAGGAAGCATCGGTTAACATGATGGATACCTCTTCTTTTCATATTGTCTATTGTAGATAGTTTATTCAGAAGGGCCTGCCATGTACATAAGGAATGTCTCTGTGATCCCGGTCGATCCCATGTCCAATTGCTTGGGAGCCATTTGTTATTTTTTTGCCAATTTTAATTCCATGCGGATGTGGCACTAAATTTACCATTGTCATGTAGCCAAATAAGTACATTTTAATTCCAGGTACCATTAGCAATAAACTCGGAAACCTTCCAATCTTTGGGAGCCCCAGGGTCTTTTCGTATTCTGTCACCATATAATTGAAATATACTTTTCCCATTCACCCAAGGATCGTACCACATATTAGTATTAGTTCCAGTAGAGATTGCACAAGACATGTGTTTGATTAGCCAATTCCTTGCCTTTGAAATTCCTTTCCAAGCTGTAGAGTGGTATGTTCTTGTTGAAATTTCCCAAATCGATTCCTTTGAAAGATACCTAGAAGAAACCTATTGTGACCATAAGGAACATTTGTTTTGCAAAAGGTCCCACAATTGCTTTACCAAACATGCTTTATTCCAATCTCTAGTATTTCTCAAGTGTAGCCCCCCTTCATCTTTCGGTTTGCAGATGCTGTCCCAATTTACCATATGCATTGTCTTATCATTTGTGTCATTCTAGAAGAAGTTTAATAATAACCGTTCAATATCTTGGAGAAGTCCAATAGGCAGATGAAATGCATTAGACCAATATATAGAGTAAGAGTACAACACCGAATGGATGAGTTCAAGTCGTCCTGCTTTTGAAAGAAGTCTATTTTTCCAGGAGGAAATAATATTCTTTATTTTTTGCAGGATAGGCTGACAGTGGGTTTTGTGAATGCCAGTGGATATGAGTGGGAGACCAAGATATGTAACTGGTAGATTTCCCTCACTAACCCCTAGGGTATGTGCAATAACATTTTTGTCCTCAATGCAAGGGCTCATGTAGACTTTACTTTTCGTATGATTTAACTGAAGGCTAGAAACTATACCAAAATCATTCAAAATAGTAGCCAGGTTTCTTACTGAAGTTAAATCATTCCGAAGAAAGGTAAGAAGATCATCTACAAAGATTATATGCGATATATGAATAGGGCCAGTATGGTGTACCTTAATACTGCCATTAGAGATCGCATATTCCAACATATAGCTAAGTCCTTCCATTGCAATAGTAAAGAGATATGGAGATAGTGGATCGCCTTGTCGGATGCCATTCTTGCTCCCAAAAAAATTAATAGGTGAGCCATTGAAGAGTATTGAAAACTTTAAAGTTTCTAAGTAACATTGAATCCAATTAACCCATTGCTAAGGGAAGTTCATACTGTGGAGCATCTTATAGATAAAGTTCCTATTAACTGAGTTAAAGGCTTTTCGTATATCAGCTTTAAAATAGATTTTTGTCCCTTTTGCTTTTGAGTGCAGATCCTTGACAAAGTCATTAGCAAGCAAAATATTATGATGTATACTTCTCCCTTTGATGAAAGTAGCCTGAGTTGGACTAATTATCTTGTGTATTACCTTTTGTAATCTATCTGCTAATAGTTTGGAGATAATCTGTTAGAACCCTTGCAGATTCTAAACTTGGGGTTGATCTCTTTAGGGGATCAGCCTCCTTGGAACTCTATAGGGGTTCCTCCCTCCAAGTTGCTGCTCAAAGGCTGCAAAAAAGATTCATCTATTGCTTAAGAAAAGAGAAGGAATACATGTCTATTTATAGGGCTTCTAAACCCTAATTCCTAATAGGACGCCTACTTAAGACTCTTACTTCTAACCAACTCCTAATAGAACTCCTACTCAAGACTCCTATTCCCTTACAACTCCTAATTATTCTCTAAGAAAAAACCTCCTACATGAATGCCCCTCACAATTAGGATTATCCTAGCTAGAGTCCTAACAGAATGTCCCTCTCAATTAGGACTCTCCTAGCTAGAGTCCTAACATTTTTAAATGAATGTCCCTCTCAATTAGGACTCTCCAAGCTAGAGTCCTAACAGACCCGCCCTCTTCAAATCAGCCTTATCCTCGAGGCTGATGATTCATGAATTCTGGGAATTTGATCTTCAAGTCGTCATAGTTCTCCCAAGTGGCATCTTCGTTTGGTAGGTTCGCCCACTGTATTAGCACTTCATTAGTGGGTCGTCGTCGTCGAGTCACGATCCATCGATCAATAATGGCACTTGGCTGGGTCTCGAGTTCTCTTTGGGTAGTCATATTTGTTGGGTGGCTTTGGGCTGTCTCCAAGCACCTGTTTAAAACATCCGGTTGGCTGTTGGTTTGTGGGTGATATGTCATACTCCTTTTCAATTTAGTACCCTGCATATAAAATAACTTTGTCCAAAATCTGCTATTGAAGATGCAAGTAGAATTTGTCACAAGCACAATGCGTCCCTTATAGTGTAATTCTTTTGAGTCCCAATTGTAATGAGCCATGCGGCTTGGTGTTTCCTCCAATTTTTTTATAATATTACTAGTATCTGAATCTTCCTGCCATTCCATCTTAATATCCTCAAGGAAGTCGTTGGTCGGAAGTGAAACGGTCGAAACTTCAACTTGCTCGGGTAGCTGCGAAAGCGCATCTGCAAGAACATTCTCTTTCCCCTTTTTGTAAGTTATTTCAAAATCAAATCCAAGAAGTTTTGTTACCCATTTTTGCTGCTCGGGGGAAGATATCTTCTGCTCCAAGAGATATTTTAGGCTTTTATGGTCGGTCTTGATTTGAAAGTATCGCTTGATCAAGTACAATCTCCACCTCGTTGCTGCGCGCACAATGGCGAGCATCTCCTTATCATATGTTGACATATTTTGATCGGTGGGAGATAATGCCTTGCTAGTGTATGTGAGTTGTCGACCATCTTGCATGAGAATGGCTCCAATTCTGACTCCAGATGTGTCGGCCTCAATAATGAAGGGTCGGTTGAAATCTGGTAGTGTTAGCACCGGCGTCGTCGTCATGGTTGCCTTAAGTTTGTCGAAGGCAGCGGAGGCTCTATCCAACCATTGGAAGACATCTTTTTCTAGTAAGGAAGTAAGTGGTGCACTGATCTTTCCATAGTTTTTTACGAACTTGTGGTAGTAGCCTGTTAAACCCAGAAAGCCATATAGCAATTTTATGTTTCTCGAGGTCGGCCAGTTTTGCATTACTCCAATTTTGAAGGGGTCTACTGCCACACCTTCCTCTGATATGATATGCCCAAGATATTCCACCTTTTGTTGAAGAAAGCAAAAATTCATGGTTGTTGTGTGTTCAAAAGGTGGTTTTCCGTATGTCTTCTTCGCATGCTCGTATTTGATGATACCCGGATCAAAGGTCCAGCTTTGTAAAGATTTGTGCTCCCTTTCATCTAGCAATTCATCTACTATTGGAATAAAGTATTTGTCCTTGATGATTATGCCATTGAGAGCTCGGTAATCAACACATATTCGCCTTGTTCCGTCTTTCTTGCGTACAAGTAGCACCGGCAAAGAGTAGAGGTTGCAACTTGGCCGAATAACTCCTATTTCGAGCATCTCTTTTATAATCCTTTCTATTTCATCCTTCTGGAGATGTGGATACTGATATGGCTGAGCATTTGCTGAAGATTTTCCTGGAAGAATCATTATACAATGATCATGCCGACAGGTAAGAGGTAGGTTGCGCGGTTCGTCAAATATATTTAAAAATTCAGTAAGCAAAGGAAGTAGATTTGGATCTTCAAATTCTATTGGCTCTCCCTTAGTTTGCTGCTGAAGTTGTACCAAAAAGCCACTGCATTCTTTATGCAAAACATTCTCCATTTGTTGTGTGCAAATCGTTGTTATGTCGCCCTCACGTTTCCCGTGCAATGTCACCTGTTTCTCCTTACTATAAAATTTCATAATTAGTTTCATAAAATTCCAAGAAATATCACCTAATATTGTCAACCATTTAATTCTGAGCATGGCCTCATGATTGTTAAGAGGGAGAAGGAAGAAATCTACAATTATCTCTTGGTCCTGCAGCAATAGTTTCTCCTGCAAGCGGCTATGATCACAATTCAAAATCCGTCCGTCGGTGACCTTAACATCAAACCTGCAGCGATTCTCGATAGGTAATGATATCCGAATAGCAAGCTTACTATTTAGGAAGTTAGTAGTACTGCCCGTGTCAATGAGAACAGTGATTGGTTGTTGTTTGAGAAGGCCTCCAATTTTCATCGTTTGCGGGTTTGAGTAGCTAGATAGTGTATGTACCGTAACTTCGGTCGGTTGTGGCTCTTCTTCTGCATCTTCTTCTTCATGTTCAAGGCTCTCTTTTGAATGTTCAATGACCTCTTCTTCTATTGGTTCAATCATAAGAAGTCCCCCTTTACTACAGCGATGCTCACGGCTCCAAGGCTCGTCACAATGCCAACATAACCCCTTCGCATATCGCTCCCGAAGCTCTTCTCTTGTTAACATCTTTAGTGTAGGGACTTGGTCGACAGTACGGGGGGCTAAGGTCTTCAATATTACTGGTTGAGGAGAGACCCTAGTCCTCCGAGCTTCATGGTTCAATTGCTCCTCTTGATGTCGTGCGAAAGAGATGGCTGTCATAAGCGTATACGGTTGTCGCGCTTTAACTTCTACTCGGATCTCTGGCTTCAAGCCCTCAATGAAGGTCCACAATAGCTGTTTTTGAGACCAATCATGAGTTTGATTAGATAACCTTTCAAACCTGGTTTGGTACTCATGAATGGTGGAGGTTTGTTGGATCTTTGCTAGTTGTTCGTCAATATTCTCGTAATCGGTTGGTCTGAAGCGAATCAGCAGTCCTTCTTTGAATTGTCGTCATTAAAGGACTCCATAAGTATGTTCAAACCAGTCAAACCACTGTATAGCATCCCCTTCAAGATGTATAGCTGCAATTTTCACCATAGATACATCCGCGGTTTTGTGGTACCATGTATAGCATCCCCTTCAAACCAGTCAAACCAGTCAAACCAGCTCCGCGCGCGAGATCCAACCAATCGGGTCTCCTTCTTCCCATCTAGGGAAGTCCAGTCTCATGCATGGATAGTTGGGGTTGGTCATAGAGCTTCCCCTCTCTTGGAAGTCATATCTTCGGGCTTGGTGTGATTGGGCAAAGCTCTCTCCTTGATGTGATTTCTTCGGGCTTAGTAGTCGGCCCAATCTGAGTTTGGTAAAGAGCGTCCGAATCTTATCCTCCATTCGCGCCTCCAAGGCTTCGAATTTAGCATCGATTGCCTCCTTAGATGCCATAGTATATGCCTCCAAATCTATGATGTTAAGATCTCTCTTTTGTTGTCAGGTTAAAGGCATGTATAGGTTGAGAGAAGTGATGGTCGAAATGGTTGGTGGATTGGTGGATGTAGGCTGCGGTTTAGGCTTGTTTTGTGGCTGTTTTGGGTGCAGTTTGAGGGTGTGGTTTAGTAGAGTTTTAGGGCTGTGGATGAAAGTTTTGGATCTATGGTAGATGCTAGCAAAGGTTTGACAGAAATCCGTGGAAGTTGCAGCAAGTATGTGTTGTCTTGTAAGAGTAGAATTGTCGTCGAAGAAACAACGGTTTCTCGACGTAATTTCCACCAAAAAACTTGATAGAATTGAGGAGGGAATTGATAGCAAAATCACAATTTATATGACAGCAAGGATATCTAATTTAATCAAGAAAATTTCGGTAGTATAACAGCAAGGAAATTGGTGCAAGTTGCAATTGCAGAATTATCGTCGAAAAATTTCAGCGGGTTACGATGAAAATTTGCAGAAACGTAAAATCATTTTTAGAGATGAATTTCTTAATAGATCATTCTTAGATGGAAGCCAAGATAATCTATGAAGTGTATAAGAAATTTCATTCAAAAAAGATTGCAAATAGATGGGTTAAGGCAACGATATGCAGCTGAAATTTTCTGCAGCATAGATTTTCAAGTGCAGCAGATTGGACATAAAAGATCAGTAGTTTATATTGAGAATTTTTCGCTGAAACCAAAGGGAAATCTACTGTTAGGAAGTGTCAAATATGTCATAAAAATTTCGTAGAAATTTGGATAGAAAAAGCATAGTAGCAAGATCAAACAGATAGTGCTATGCGGCTTGAATTCTGCAATTCAAGTGCAGCAGATTGGACATAAAAGATCAGTAGTTTATATTGAGAATTTTTTGATGAAACCAAAGGGAAATCCACTGTTAAGAAGTGTCAAAGATGTCATAAAAAATTCATAGAAATTTGGATAGAAAAAGCATATTAGCAAGATCAAAAAGATGGTGCTATGCGGTTGGAATTCTGCAATGTATCTTTCGTCGTAGAGATGAAAACTTTGTGACGAAAAGTTTATGCAGCAATATAGGAACGATTTTTTTTTTTTTTTTTCTAATAAGGATAACTAAATTGCAGAAGCAGTAAGGTAGGAAACCAGAACCTGTTGCAATTCACGGGGAGATCAAAGGATGATCCGGGGTGGTGGAGATGATGACGGAATTCGGTGACGATCTTTTAAGCAATTGTGGGAATTGCTTTGGATTATTGTAGAGGGTTGATGGATGGCTGTGGAAGGGCAGCGAGACGCCAAGAACGCTGCTCTGATACCAGGTGTTAGAACCCTTGCAGATTCTAAACTTGGGGTTGATCTCTTTAGGGGATCAGCCTCCTTAGAACTCTATAGGGGTTCCTCCCTCCAAGTTGCTGCTCAAAGGCTGCAAAAAAGTTTCATCTATTGCTTAAGAAAAGAGAAGGAATACATGTCTATTTATAGGGCTTCTAAACCCTAACTCCTAATAGGACTCCTACTTAAGACTCTTACTTCTAACCAACTCCTAATAGAACTCCTACTCAAGACTCCTATTCCCTTACAACTCCTAATTCTTCTCTAAGAAAAAACCTCCTACATGAATGCCCCTCACAATTAGGATTCTCCTAGCTAGGGTCCTAACAGAATGTCCCTCTCAATTAGGACTCTCCTAGCTAGAGTCATAACATTTTTACATGAATGTCCCTCTCAATTAGGACTCTCCAAGCTAGAGTCCTAACATAATCTCGTAAATAAAGTTGCATAAAGTTATGGGTCGATAGTTCTCTAGTGAATCAGCCCTTGCATTCTTGGGAATTAAAGAAATAAAAGTGCAATTCATCTCTCTAAGAATATGACATGAAGAGAAAAAATATTGGCAAGCTTTAATCACATCATTACCAATAATAGACCATGTAATTTGATAAAATTCAGTAGGAAATCCATCTGGACCAGGGCTTTTGTGCTTTGGTGACTTAAAGACAACTCTTACTATTTCGTCATCTGTAATTGGGGCATTGAGGATAGAAATAGCACTCGAATCAAGCTTTCTAGTTGGCTCCACATGAATATTATTAGGTTGCCCCTCTTGGTTGAGTAAGGAATAAAAAAATTGCTCAGTGTATGGTTTAACTTAGTATTGGAATCCCCTAAAGTAAGCCAATGCTGTCGAGACTTCTGTTTTGCAAAACTTTTCTCCTGCTTTAAGGCTTGCATGAAGTTATTTCTAACTTTTGTCTCTTTATCGATAAGATTCTCATCATGGGGCTGAAGTTGCAGCTCATGTTGCATTGCCAATAGTTCCTTTCTACAAAATTGAACTCGGGTGGTAATATTGTCAAAGGTATTTGTGTTCCACTCCTTAAGTGCTGCTTTGCAGGCTTTGAATTTTTGACATAAGATGTAAGAGGGGGATCCATGAACATTATCATTCCAAGTTGATCTGATAACATCAAGGAACTGAGGATGAGTACTCCACATGTTAATGAATCTAAACAGTTTCTTGCCTTTTGGTGTTGCTTTATCTGCGTGTATGTACATTAAAGAATGATCAGAAAACAATGGAGCATCATACTCAAGAAGTGAATCGGAGTAAACTATTAACCATTCTTGATTCATCTATCGAGTTGAGCCATTATTTTTCTGTTAGCAGCATCTTGATTACTTCAGGAGAGCCAATTACCCACATATTTTATATCAGTCAATGCAGCAGTAGCAGTATCTATGTAATCATTAAAACTCTGAATCTGACTTTCTGAAAGCTATCTACCCCCCACTTTTTCATTTGTGTACCGAATAGTATTAAAGTCACTAAGAACAATCCAAGGTACATTAAGACAACATCTGCAATGTTAGTTAGATCAGACCAGAGTGTATTTCTTTCTTGCATACTGTTTGAAGCATATATACCAGTGAAATTGAATTGACAGCCATTACTTTTGTCCTCTACCTTAAGATAGATGAATTGATTAGTAGTAGAAATAAACTAAGCATTAATAGAGTTAGGATGCCATAAGACCCATATTCTACCAAAAGTTTCATTTGAGTCATTGGTAAACAATTCTGCGTCCGGCCATATTAAATTCTTTTGAGCTTGAACGCGTGATTGTTTAATTTTCATTTCCACTATAATAACAATATCACATGCGGCAGACTTGATTATTCTGTTGAGCTCCTGACATTTCTCAGGCTTATTAAGTCCACGAACATTCTAGCATGTTATCTTCATCAGTAATAAATAAATAAAAAAGGTGGTAAGGTATTCATCCTACGACTTTGGATGGATTGTACCATCCTTTTTCTTATCCTTTGGTTTTGTATTTTCCTCCCGCATAATATCCTTACCTTTTATGGCTTTAGTCCTATATTTATCCACTTTATCTATAGCTTGCAGATGTTTAAACTTTAAAATACCTTGAATCATGTGGTCTCGATTGGCAAGGTCTGTTGAAGCATGATAAGATTGTTGCGACACAATATCATGGTTAGTACTTGTTGGAGCAGCCTGGCTAGAGAGGTTTGTTGGGCCATGAGTTTGTTGAGACAAAATATCCATGTTGGCGATATTTGTTGCGGCCTGAGTTTGTTGAGGAAGAATGTCCTTGCTAGCGAGATTTGTTTGAGCCTGAGTTCGTTGTGCTTTTGTGGACGGATCCGATGATATTGGAAGAGATGAAGTTCCTAACTTATGCTTCTCCTGTCCTCTAGTACCTTGGGAAACTTCTGTTGTGGAAGGCTCATACATTATAGGAAAAGGTAAAGTTTTGGAGTTGTCCTTCTGTCTGCGGTGCTGTCCTTGCGAGTCGGAATGCTCAATAGTTTTTGCCACCATCGGTGCTACTGCCATTAAAGGAGACTCGCTTTGTTGCTGAGGTGCTTGACGTGGTCGATAGACCTTTGTGATCGATTTTTGAGATTGCTGACAAGGTCCATTTGCATGACCAAAAGATAAGCAACGCTGACATTGTTGTGGCTTCCAGGAATATGAGACATGTACCTTCCGAGTGTTCCCGTCAAGATCACGATAGAAAACCTCATTAAGAAGATCTTCGTCGGAAGAAACCAGTACACATGCTCGTGCAAAAGCTAATCTCGTCTGAGCTGCTGTTGCTTTGTCGATATAGAGTGGCTGTCCCATAGTGCTGCATAACTTTGCAATAAAACGTCGACTCCAAAGATGTAGAGGAAGACCTTTAAAGGATACCCATAATGGAATAGACTGTAGGCTATCTAACTCCAAACGGACATCAGGAGACCAGCGTCGTAGAATCATTGGATGGCCGCGAATAGTCCAGAATCCTTCGATGACCCATTGCAAATTTTCTTCATAGTATAGCTTGGAAACAAAGAATCCGTTCTCCAGCATATGAAGATCAAATGACGAAATTCACCATCGAGTTTTGATAAATGAGGATAGTGGGAAATAAGATGTTTTGAGACCAACTACATAGCCAACAATCGCCATAGACCATGTCTCAATAAGCTCTGCTGAATCAACAGTCTCGTATACAATAATCTTCTTATCAGCCTGAACTTCTAGAGTAAAGAATTCCAAGCTTAGATCCGGACTTCTAACTAGAGCTTTGAAGAGGCTAGTCCAAGGTCGAGGGTCATTGGAAATGAGAGCAGGCTGCCACGATCTAGAGCGCGACCTGCTTCGATGCTGCTTCGTCGAAGGAGTTTCTCTCTAGAGAGGATATGGTGGAGGAGCAACTTGAGGGGTAACGGTAGGGAGTCTTGCCATCGTATCAACCCTCCCGCCACCATCGCCAGCCCTAGGGGCCGTCGCTGCCATGTTTGATCCCTCTTATAGTCGCCGCTACAGAATCGTCGCCATAGGGAAAAGCCACCGCTGTAGTATATCAAATCGCCGCTACAGTACCATCGCCCTATGGTGATCTGGTCGCTGCTACAGTATCATCGCCCTTGGGGAGAAGCCGACGCTGTAGGAGATCCGATCACCACCACAGTAGCATTGCCCTAGGGAGATCAGATAGTTGCTATAGGCCTATCGCCTGTGGGAGAAAGCAAACACTATAGGAGTCAGATCGCCCTAGGGATCTCCGATAGCCGCTATAGTACTATCGCCCTTGGGAAATAGCCGACGGTGCAGGAAATCAGTCCACCGCTACAGTACCGTCACCCTAGGGAGATTTGATCGTCGCTACAGTGTCGTCGCCCGTCGCCCGTGGAAGAAAGTCGACGCTGCAGTAGTCAAGTCGCCCTAGATCCGGTCGCCCCTATAGTGTCGTCGCCACTACAGTACCATTGCCTTAGATCTGGTCACTGCTACAGTGTCTTCGCCCTAGATCTGGTCGTCGCTACAGTACTGTCGCCCTAGATCTGGTCGCTGCTATAGTGTCATTGTAGAAAAGATTCATCTATTGCTTGTCGTCGTAGAAAAGTTACATATCTTGGTCACCCACTCAGATCCACTAGTATTAATAAAACCCACTGTCAGCCTATCCTGCAAAAAATAAAGAATAGAATTTCCTCCTAGAAAAATAGGCTTCTTTCAAAAGCAGGACGACTTGAACTCATCCGTTCGGTGTTGTACTCTTACTCTATATATTGGTCTAATGCATTTCTTCTGCTTATTGGACTACTCCAAGATATTGAACGGTTATTAATAAACTTCTTATAGAATGACACAAATGATAAGACAAGGCATATGGTAAATTGGGACAGCATCTGCAAACCGAAAGATGAAGGGGGGCTGAACCTGAGAAATACTAGATATTGGAATAAAGCATGTTTGGTAAATCAATTGTGGGACCATTTGCAAAACAAATGTTCCTTATGGTCAAAATGGGTTTCTGCTAGGTATCTTTCAAAGGAATCGATTTGGGTAATTTTAACAAGAACATTCCACTCTACAGCTTGGAAAGGAATTTTAAAGGCAAGGAATTGGCTAATCAAACACATTTCTTACGTAATCTCTACTGGAACTAATATTAATATGTGGTACGATCCTTGGGTGAATGGGGTTACATTCCTTACGTAATCTCTTACACAATTGACAAATGTTATATTCAGATGCGCTATTTGGTGGATGTGGAATGAAAGATTTAGCAGAATCTTTGAGTGTCAACACACAAACAATGCTCAGCTCTTGACAGAGATTATTAGAGACTCAAGATCATGTATGGAGAATGATCTAAAAATGGAGCACCTTACACAAAGAGAAAAAGATATTTTTATCAAATTCCATTTTGCTATTCGCTAAAGATCTTAGTCATGATGTCAAAAGCTATACCCATAGGAAATCTTGGCATATCTGGACTTTAAATTTGATTTATTGGCCACAGTTAAGTGTTATAGTCTACAGCATGTGTAGTCATAACTACCGCATGAGTACTCTATGAGTTACCTAGCTTCGTCTATAACTTGTATAGATAAACCTATTTGTAGAAACTTTACAAAAAACCAATTTACTTTTACTTATAAAAAAAAAGAGTTGTCTTTAAGTCACCAAAGCACAAAAGCCATGGTCCAAACGGATTTACTGCTGAATTTTACCAAATTACATGGTCTATTATTGGTAATGATGTGATTAAAGCTTGCCAACACTTTTTCTCTTCCGGTCATATTCTTAGAGAGATGAATTGCACTTTTATTTCTTTAATTCCCAAGAATGCAGGGGCTGATTCACTAGAGTCCTATCGACCCATATCTTTTTGTAACTTTATTTACAAGATCATCTCCAAACTTTTAGCAGATATATTGCAAAAGGTAATACACAAGATAATGAGTCCAAATCAGGCTGCTTTCATCAAAGGGAGAAGTATATATCATAATATTCTGCTTGCTATTGACTTGGTCAAGGATCTGCACTCAAACGCAGAAGGGACAAAAATCTATTTTAAAGCTGATCTACGAAAAGCCTTTGACTTAGTTAATAGGAACTTTATCTATAATATGCTCCACGGTATGAACTTCCCTCAACAATGGGTTAATTGGATTCAATGTTGCTTAGAAACTCCAAAGTTTTCAATACTCTTCAACGGCTCACCTATTGGTTTTTTTGGGAGCAAGAATGACATCCGACAAGGCGATCCACTCTCTCTATATCTCTTTACTATTGCAATGGAAGGACTTAGCTATATGTTGGAATATACGGTCTCTAATGGCAGTATTAAGGTACCCCATGCTGGCCCTATTCATATATCACATATAATCTTTGCATATGTTCTTTTTTATTTTTCTTCAGAATGATTTAACTTCAGTAAGAAACATGGCTACTATTCTGAATGATTTTAGTATAGTTTCTAGCCTTTAGTTAAATCATGCGAAAAGTAAAGTCTACATGAGCCCTTGCATCGAGGACAAAGATGTTATTGCACATACCCTAGGGGTTTACAACTTGATTCTCCTTTTATCGGGTTTAGAAGATACCCCTTACACCCTCACTTACTCCTCTCTCAAGCTATTCTAACACTTAGAACTTTTGAGAGGAGTTCACACAAGATTGCAACAATGTTTCTTTCTATTTTTACTCTCAAGTTTTATGTATTTTAATTAGGGATGAGTGGGGTGTTTATAGGTCTCAAGATGATTTAAACTTAGAGCCTAAAAACATCTCATCCTAGGTTTCCTAAGTACGGGCGGTACCACCACCTGTGCTGGGCGGTACCACCGCCTGGCATCCTGACACTAGGCGGTACCACTTCTTGACAGAGGTCGGAGACCGAGTTCTTGTAACATCCCTCATTATCGAAATTTTCGTATAAGTTTCTAGTTATAATGTAAGTATCTATTTTAAATTTGATAAAAGAGCCAAAGTATGAATCTGAGAACTTATTCATAAGATTTGGGGGATTTGTTCAAAAAAAAAAAAAAGTTTTGAGGACCTATATGTCAACCCTGAGGACCTAATCATAAATATAATAATACAAGGTCTAAACTGCAAAATGCACAAAAATACAAATCCCATGGTTTAAGCCTCTCTGCCTTCGTTCTTAAGGAAACAGAGAAGGCAGCTACATGGATGAATAGAGGAAGAAAGAAAGAAGAAGTGGAAGAAAAAAGGGGGAAGAAGAAGAAGAAAAAATTTGGGGCTTTAAGGTTTCTTGCTCAAATCTTCTCATTTAGGGCTATTATTCTGAAAGACAAGTGTTCTAACCCCATCCTACAGAAGTATTAGTCTATGTTCCTATATTGATTCTGAAAGATTTATGCTTAGAACCTGATATTTCTCTCTTTGGACATAAAACCAATGATCTGAAATTTTTTTGGTAAACTGACCCCTATACACTGTTTCAGCTATAATTTTTAGTACCAAATGTGGATTTAGGCAGGACCTAGCTCGTTTAAAATTAGACTCTTATATCTTTCTTTTGACACTGATTTTATAGATTTTGAATACCGAATACTTACCCAAACGTTTGTTTCAAATGAGCCTATAGATGCTGCAGAATAGGGATCAAAATTTCTGACCTTTCGATACTAAAAAACCTATAAGTCCCTGTTGGAAATTCTGATTTATACCAAACTAATTTCGTTCGAAACTAGACTTGTAGACCTTTCTTTTGACATATAGTTTAAAAAATTTAGAATTCAAATGCCTACCCTTTTATCTATTGAATCTGACCCTATGAATTCTACAAAACAGTGATTTTGTTTTTGACCTTGTGTTACCAAATCAAAGGTAACTCCTTGTTGGAAACCATTATTCGTACAAAACATGTTTCAACAGAAAATAGATCGATATATCTTTCGACAATAGCGTTATTGAGGGTATTGGAGCATAAATGACAATCTGAAGTATTTATCCAATGAGCCTCTCGAATTCTATCAGAAATCGAGCTTTGATCGATTTCGTATCTTCTGTTTTCGTTCGTTTGGAAATAGATTTTGTTCAGTTCCCTTCACTCAATTGTGGCTTATATTAATGTTTGAATTCTCATTTTCTCTTGTCTATAAATTATTACCATTCCTGAATATATTGTGTAACGTTTATGCTATCTCACATTGACTTATATAGGCCCATGTATAACCCATTGTTCCGCATTTGCTTTCGATGTGTGCCTATTCTAATTTCATTCCTTTGGATATCGAATTCATCTAACCTTCTTATTTGAATTGAGTTGTATGTGATTTCTTGGATTCCATATGTGCCCTTGCTTTCAATTCCTTTCAAATCTGAATATAATTGTGAAAGATTAGTGCTTACTTCGGATTGGCTGGTAACGGCACATGTACGTTTTGTTGTTCCGCGTGTGCTTCCGATATATGGTATTCGTTGTTCATACTATCCTTTTGTACTCTGGTGTTTGTGGGATATTGTAACACCCCTCATTTCCGAATGTTCGTATAATTTTGGTGATAATGTAAGCATCTATTTTAATTGACAAAAGAGATAGAGTATGGATTAGAGGTAACTTATTTTTAAGATTTGGGAGATCTGTTCAAAAAAAAAAAAAGAATCTGAGGACCTATATGTAAACCCTAAGGACCTAATCATGAATATGATAAAAACAAGGACTAATCTGCAAAATGCACCAAATGACAAATCCCACCGCTTAAGCTTCTCTGCCTTCGTTCTTAAGGAAGCAGAGAAGGCAGCTCGTGGGTGATCAGGGAAAGAAAGAAAGAAAGAAGAAGAATAAGAGAAACAAAAATTGGGGCTTTTGGGGTTCTTGCTTTAATCTTTTCATTGGGGGTCAAAATTCTCAAAGGCAAGTGTTCTAACCCCATCCTACAGAAGTATTAGACTCTGTTTTTATGTTGATTCAAAATAAATTAGAAGATTTCAATTTAGAAACTGATATGTCTCTCTTTGGACTTAAAACCATGGATTCTGAAATATTTTTGGTTTACTGACCCCTATATACTGTTTCGGCTATAGATTTTAGCACAAAATGTGAATTTAGGCAGGAACTATTTTGTTTGTAATTAGACTTTTATGTCTTTCTTTTGACACCAATTTTGTAGAATTTGGACACCGAATACTTACCCAAACATTTTTCTCAAATGAGACTATAGACGCTGTAAAACAGAGTTCAAGATTTTTGACCTATCGATACTAAAATACCTATAACTCCCTGTTGAAAATTCTGATTTGTACCACACTGATTTTATTTGAAACTAGATTTGAAAATCTTTCTTTTGACATACAGTTTGGAAATTTTGGAATTCAATTGCCTACCCTATTATCTGTTGAGTCCGACCCTATAAGTTTTGCAAAACAGTGATTGTGATTTTGACCTTGTGTTACCAAATCTGAGGTAACTCTGTGTTGGGAGCCCTGTTTCATATGAAATCTGTTCCATCCGAATATAGATTGATATATGGTTCGACCATAGTCTTCTTATGAGTATTGGAGCATAATTGTTATTCTGAAATATTTGTTTGATGTGCCACTGCAATTCTGTCCGAAATCGAGCTTTGGTCGATTTCGTGTATTCTGTTCCATTCCTTTGGATACTTGAATTCATCTAACCTTCTTATTTTACTTGAGCTAACTATAATAGGATTCCCTGTACACTCTTGCTTCCATTTTCCTTTCTAAAATGAATACATTTGTGAGAGATTTGTATCCTTGCGTCATTTGTTTTTAAAAAGGCACATGTAAGCTTCGTTGTTCCGCGTGTGCTTCCGATATATGCTACTTATTGTTGAAACTGCCCTTTTGTACTCTGGTGTGTGGGATTGTCTGCACCTTTGCCAGAAATGGTAAAGGGTATGCGCTATTTGCCCGCTTTGTGGGGTCCCGTTATGTGGGATATTCTGGACCTTTGCCATAAATAGTAAAGGGTATGCTCTTGTTGCCCACTTTGTGGGTATGTGATTAGAGCCTGCGATGCTCTACCGGCCCCCTTTGACTTCACCTAGACGTGGGTGGATGGAGCTCCCAGACGTGGGAGACTTTTGTCAGGTGGTCATTCAGAAATGGATGAATCACATTCTGACTGAGATCCCACTACACCCTCTATATGTTTGATATGACATCCAGAGTTTTGGTGAGTTATTTCTGTTCATACTCTGGATAAGATTGATATGATTGCAACATCAAGGACGACGTTTGAGCTCTTGTACGATATGTGTACCTATATGCTCTGAAAGGCTTCATTCACTGATGATTTTGCTTCGAAATGTTCCATTTGGTGTTGATATGCTTCGAGACATTTTATATGCCATTGATAAGCTCTGATATGGTTCCTTTGTTTCTGATATGCTCCAATTACTCTATGCCCCATCAGTCTGGAACCAAATATGCATGATTGAAAGGACAAACTGTGATTCTGCTCCTAATGATATTATGTCTACGAAATCGTATATTCTGCTTTGTGTTTTGAAACTGTATCTCTTTGGAAATTGTACTATTTTGATATGGATATGTTAGTCACTTGCTGAGCTCTTTATGCTCACCCCGTTTGTTGATAATTTTTTTCAGGATAGCGTATCGCTTGCTTAAATGTTAAGAATGGGCTGAGGCAGTGGAAAGTTTAGAAGCTTTTGGGCATATCTTTGTTAGCATATGTGTATATGTTGTATAAGATACTTTGCATCTTATGAAATGTGACGATAAATCTAAACGTATGGATTTTGTATAAGATAAAGGATCCCTCATGTATAGGGTTTTGGAATGTTAAATTAAATTCGTGTAATGATATGAACTTATGGTAAATCGATGTTTGTGATGATTGCATAAAATTACCCACTTGTGGATTTACACTGTGGTTTTTATTTTGTTGAGTTGAGTTCAGATTGTATGAATTATCGAGTGATGTGTGCTATGTTTCTGAATTGCACAAGGTTATGAATTGGTAGATTATAGAGTTGAATATTTTGATCTAAATGTTTTCTTAGTGACATCAAATGTGTGTTTGGATCCTGGGTTAGTTGTGATAAAGATTTTAAATATTATCGATACGTTTTGTGGGGTCGTGACACCCACAAAGCTGGCAAATAGCGCATACCCTTTACCATTTCTGGCAAAGGTCCAGACAATCCCACACACCAGAGTACAAAAGGGCAGTTTCAACAATAAGTAGCATATATCGGAAGCACACGCGGAACAACGAAGCTTACATGTGCCTTTGTAAAAACAAATGACGCAAGGATACAAATCTCTCACAAATGTAATCATTTTAGAAAGGAAAATGGAAGAAAGAGTGTATAGGGAATCCAATTATAGTTAGCTCAATTCAAATAAGAAGGTTAGACGAATTCAAGTATCCAAAGGAATGGAACAGAATAAGCGAAATCGACCAAAGCTCGATTTCGGACAGAATTCCAATGGCACATCAAACAAATATTTCAGAATAACAATTATGATCCAATACCCAAAATAAGACTATGGTCGAACCATATATCAATCTATATTCGGATGGAACAGATTTCATATGAAACAGGGCTCCCAACACAGAGTTACCTCAGATTTGGTAACACAAGGTCAAAATCACAATCACTGTTTTGCAGAATTTATAGGGTCGGACTCAACAGATAATAGGGTAGGAAATTGAATTCCAAAATTTCCAAACTGTATGTCCAAAGTAAGATTTTCAAATCTAGTTTCAAATAAAATCAGTTTGGTACAAATCAGAATTTTCAACAGGGAGTTATAGGTAATTTAGTATCGATAGGTAAGAAATCTTGAAGTCTGTTTTACAGCATCTATAGTCTCATTTGAAAAAAATGTTTGGGTAAGTATTCGGTGTCCAAATTCTACAAAATCGGTGTCAAAAGAAAGACATAAGAGTCTAATTACAAAAAAAATCGTTCCTGCCTAAATTCACATTTTGGGCTAAAACTTATAGCCGAAACAGTGTATAGGGGTCAGTATACCAAAAATATTTCAGAATCCATGGTTTTAAGTCCAAAGAGAGACATATCAGGTTCTAAATAGAAATCTTCCAATTTATTTTGAATCAACATAAAAACAGAGTCTAATACTTCTGTAGGATGGGGTTAGAACACTTGCCTTTGTGAATTTTGACCCCCAATGAAAAGATTAAAGCAAGAACCCCAAAAGCCTCAATTTTTGTTTCTCTTCTTCTTCTTCTTCTTCTTTCTTTCTTTCTTTCCCTGATCACCCACGAGCTGCCTTCTCTGCTTCCTTAAGAACGAAGGCAGAGAAGCTTAAGCGGTGGGATTTGTCATTTGGTACATTTTGCAGATTAGTCCTTGTTTTTATCATATTCACGATTAGGTCCTTAGGGTTTACATATAGGTCCTCAGATTTTTTTTTTTTTTTTTTTGAACAGATCTCCCAAATCTTAAAAATAAGTTACCTCTAATCCATACTCTATCTCTTTTGTCAATTAAAATAGATGCTTACATTATCACCAAAATTATACGAACATTCGGAAATGAGGGGTGTTACATAGAGAGCTTTAGTTAATCTAAACACATGATTAGGGAGACTATTATTTTCAAATCCAGGAGGTTGTTCAACATAGACTTCTTCGGAAATAAAGCCATTAAGAAAAGCGCTTTTAACGTCCATTTGAAATAATTTAAAATTAATACTGCTAGCGTAGGCAAGGAGCATTCTTATGGCTTCTAATCGAGCCACAGGAGCGAAGGTTTCTTCATAGTCGATACCTTCTTCTTGGTTGAAACCTTTGGCCACTAATCTAGGCTTGTTTCTAACCACGTTAACTAAATGGTCATTTGGCCTAGGAACAAGCGTCCACACCTCATTTCTCTCAAATTGATTCAATTCATCTTGCATTACGATAATCCCTGAATCATCTTTCATGGCTTCATCAACACATTTGGGTTCAATTTGGGAGAGAAAGGCGGTGTTGGCACACAAATTTTTAAAAGAAGATCGTGTTTGAACCCCCTTTGATGTGTCTCCTAAGATTAGCTCCTTAGGATGAGCATCTACATACTTCCAATCCTTGGGTAAGGAAATCTGAGAAGTGGATGCATCCAAGTTGCTAGTTGGAGATAGGGTTTCGTTTAAATTCAAAGAATCAAAATTAACATCATCATCAAGATCATTTTTCCTAATTTCGGAAATCTCATTGAAAACAACATGGATGGATTCTTCAATAATTAAAGTTCTTTTATTGAAAATACGAAAAGCTTTAGAAACCGAATAATAACCAAGAAAAATTCCTTCATCAGATTTAGCATCAAATTTTCCTAAGTTATCCTTTTCATTCAAGATAAAGCATTTACACCCAAAGTCTTTAAAATATGAGACATTGGGTTTTTTGTTATTCCATAACTTATAAGGAGTTTTGGTGAGTAATGGTCTTACTAGAACTCGATTCAAAATATAGCATGCAGTGTTTACGGCTTCGGCCCAAAAATATTTGGGTAGTCTATGTTCATTCAACATGGTTCTTGCCATTTCTTGTAGATTTTGATTTTTTCTTTCTACTACCCCATTTTGTTGAGGATTTCTTAGAGTAGAGAAGTTATGGTTGTATCCATAGAGTTCACCGAATTCTTGGAAGTCATGGTTTTGAAATTCTCCACCATGATCTCTTCTAATTGACGAAATCATAGAACCCTTCTGATTTTGAACAAGTTTACAAAACTTGGTAAAATATTTAAAGCATTCATTTTTTTGTTTTAAGAAGTAGGTCCATGTATATCTGCTATAGTCATCAACAATGACAAAGGCATACTTGCTACCTCCAAGACTCGATGTAGAGATTGGTCTGAATAAGTCCATATGGATCAATTGTAAGGGCCTAGAGGTGCTTATTTGATTCTTAGCTTTGAAACTACCCTTAATTTGTTTACCTAATTGGCAAGCATCACATACATTATCTTTGATGAACTTGATATGAGGAATTCCTCTTACAAGTTCTCTAGATGATATTTGAGTGATTAGTTTCATGCTAGCATGACCTAATCTTCTATGCCATAGCCAAGCATCCTCATTCATAACCGCAAAACACATTTCATCGCATAAATCATTGATGTCAATAGTGTATACGTTATTTTGTTTTAATGCAATCATAGACATGTTCTTATGTGGTTTTTCAATGATGCTTGCATTAGATTCGAATTTGACAACGTATCCTTTATCACATAATTGACTAATGCTCAAGAGGTTATGTTTTAAACCATCAACTAACAAAACATCTTCAATAAAGAAGTTAGATTTGTTACCTATGGTTCCTTTGCCAATGATTTTACTCTTGTTGTTGTCTCCGAAGGTGACATAACCTTCGTCTATGCTAGTGAGCTTAGAGAATTGAGATGGATCTCCAGTCATATGCCTTATGCATCCACTATCATGGTACCATCTCTTGCTCCTAGCTTGCGATGGTGTGGATTTCTACAAGAAAGGATGATTTTTTGGTACCCATTTGCTTTTGGGTGTCTCAAAGATAGATTTACATTGTTTATCATGTTGCATAGAGTTTATCATGGTTCCTTTAGGAACCCAAATCAATTTGTTTGGACTAATTTTCTTGAATGGACAATAATGCGTCTTGTGTCCAATTTTGCAACAAAAGTTACATTTTGCTTGGTGTTGAACATGTAAGATGGGGCCTTTTATAAAGGTGGTTGGATTTAGGTGAGGACTTCTCACAAATCCAATTCCACTTCTTTTTGGAACGTGACCCTTGTTTGCAAGGATCATGTTCAATGACTTGCTACCAACCTCGAATTTCTTCAAGGTGTCCTTAAGTAGCGAGTTTTCTTTTTGGAGAGTTTCTAGATCATGACATTTGATACATGAATTTAAACTATCATGATATTCAATTTTTAACTTATCAAAATCACAAGTAAGACTATCATGCTCCTTTTTCAACAATTTGTATTTTCTATTGATAATCTTGCATTCATCAAATAAGTCATGGAAGGCATTTAATAATTCATCGAAAGATAAATCAGCATCTAATAAATTCGTTACCTCCTCTCCGATGACCATTAAGGCGTAATGAGCAACTTGCTCGGTGTTAGACTCCTCTTCTTCAAACGCGCTCAAATTATCCCATGTTGCTTTGAGCACCTTCTTTTTTGTTGTTCTCTTTTTGGCTTGGGGACAATCACTCTTATAGTGTCCCGGCTTTTTGCACTCATAGCAAATAACTTGGTCTTTCTTGGGTTCAAGTTTACTTCTAGTGTCATTCTTAAACTTGTTTCTTTTAATGAATTTTTTAAATTTTCTTGTTAGAAGTGCCAAGTCATCATCACAGTCCTCATCAATTGAGTTTTCTTTCAAGTGATCTTCCAAAGTTCTAAGTGCCATATCCTTCCTGTTCTTTGGAAGGATGTCTTCTTGCTATTCATGAGCTTTGCAAGTCATCTCGTAGGTCATTAATGACCCAATTAGTTCTTCAAGAGGGAATTTGTTTAGATCTTTTGCCTCTTGAATAGCAGTGACTTTAGGATCCCAACTCTTAGGAAGGGATCTTAGAAACTTATTTACGAGCTCAAAATCTGAAAAACATTTTCCGAGTCCTTTTATACGGTTGACAACATCCGTGAAACGGGTAAACATGTCGCCAATAGTCTCACTCGGTTTCATCCGAAAAAGTTCGAAAGAGTGTAACAAAAGATTGATTTTTGACTCTTTCACTCTACTTGTGCCTTCATGAGTCACTTAGAGTGTGTGCCAAATATCAAATGCAGTTTCACAAATCGAAACACGATTAAACTTATTTTTATCAAGTGCGCAAAATAAGGCATTCATAGCCTTTGCATTAAGAGCGAAAGCCTTCTTCTCCGAATCGTTCCAATCGATCATAGGAAGAGAAGACTTTGAAAAACCATTCTCGACAAGATTCCAGAGTTTAACGTCCATAGAAATAAGAAAGATCCTCATTCGGGTCTTCCAATAGGTGTAGTCGGTCCCATTAAACATGGGTGGACGTGTAATGGAATGGCCCTTTTGGTTTCCGGCGTAAGCCATCTCTCTTGGGTTTTAATCCGTTTGAGAGTTAACCGGGCTCTGATACCAATTGTTAGGATCGAGAGCACTAAGAGGGGGGGGGGGGGTGAATTAGTGCAGTGGAAATCTTTCAGCGATTAAAAACGAAAGCTGCATTTGTTCGATAAAAACTATTTTGATGCAAAAGCCGATTCTAAGATTACTTATGATTAAGTACAGTTTATGTCTAAACACAGTTTGCGTCTAAGCTCAGTTTACGCAGTTTGCATCTAAATGCAGTTTGTGTCTTAATGCAGTTTGCGTCTAAATGTAGATTTCGACTAAGCACAGTTTGCATCTGAGTGCAGTTTGCGTCTAAGCGCAGATTGTGTCGAAGCTCAGATTGCGTCTAAGCGCAGTTTGCGTCTAAACATAGTTTTACGTGAAAACATAGATTCAGAAAGATTTGAACTTACACACTCGTTCGTAAAAGAGCAGAAGTTAGTTTACAGTTATAAATGGAATGTAAACGTAAACTGCAGAGAAACTCGTTTGTAAAAGCGCAGAAATAAGTTTGCAGTTATAAATAGAATCAAGACGTAAACGTAAACTGCAGAGAAACTCATTCGTAAAAGCGTAGAAATCAGTTTGCAGTTATAAACAGAATCAAGACGTAAACGTAAACTGCAATGTAGAGATTGTACGAAAACACCGATTTACGTCTGAATGCAGATTCGGAAAGAACAGAACTTAGAGACTCGTTCGTAAAAGTGCAGAGGGCAGTAGCTATGTAGGAGGTTTGCAGTAATGATAAAGTGCTCAAAGTAAAAGCAAACCAGAGATTTAGAGTGGTTCGGTCAGTCTTGACCTACTCGACTTTTGGCTTCCTCCACCGACGAGGTCACCGACGTCAACTAGAGGCCTTCCATCAATAGGCGAAGGCCAACTGCCCTTTTACAGTTTCATTCCTTTTGACGGGCTCAGGAGACAACCCTTAGAGAACCTTTCTCTCCTCTCTTTACAACTCAAGACTTGAAGAACAGAAAGAGGAGAACTTTTGGACTTTTACACAAATTTGAGCTCTTAGAATCACAGAAAAGATCAAGAATTCGGTGTAGGTTTGTGTCTCTTCAGTGCTGAATGGGTGGTTTATAGGCCCCAACCCTGTTCAAATTTGGAGCTCAAAACGATCAAATCCCGGAATTCCGGGATCAGGAGGTTGCACCTCCTAACTGGGGCGGTTGCACCGCCTGGCAGAACTCGAAGACTGAGCCTCTGGGCGGTGCCACCTCTGTCAGGGGCGGTTGCACCTCTCTGCCAGAGCTCGAAGACCGAGCTCAGGCGGTTGCACCGCTTGACTAGAGAGGTTGCACCGCTTGGCAGAGCTCGAAACTTGAGCTTTGGCGGTGCTACCTCTTGGCAGAAGAGGTTGCACCGCCCAGTCTCGCTCGGAGACTGAGCCCTGGGCGGTTGCACCTCTTGGCTGGGGCGGTTGCACCGCCCAGTCTCGCTGGGAGACATAGCCTGGGCGGTGCTACCTCCCTACCTGGGCGGTTGCACCTCCCACAGCAACCTGGGTCCGAATGGGTTAAACCATTCGACCCAATTTGAGTTCTTCTGGGGCCCAATTGCCCCAGGATTAAGCTAATGGGATCACGTCCCATTTCTAACTTAATCAAAGTGCTAACTACGATTATTTATGCTAGTCATAGGTGTGCCCAGCAAGCCAATCACGTGAGTGATGGAACGTGTGACTTGATACAGAATCTTTTTGCTTATTATAATTTGGCGTATATCACTTTATAACTATTGCATAAATGCATATATATATTGTGATGTCCTTGGATTTGTGCAATGGGAATCGGATCGTGATGAGATCACGATAATGAGATTGAGTCACCTTTAAACACATATCCTAAAAAATCTCAATCATAGGTTACTCGAGAGGGACTCGTGATAACCAGATAGATTAGTGTGCTGTATACCCGTCCATATGATGGATGCAGCTGGTCTCATAGCTACTCGTGTAGGGACACTAGGGATACAGTACAGGTGCTCATTGGAGAATGAGTTCACTGATTGATCCGCTTACGGAATGCTGGATGGTTGATGATACTTTATTGTCAGACAGCGATTCCATAGTCCTAGTGGTGTATCTGGTCCTTAGACTTGAGACACCAACGATGTCCTGTATGAGTGCTCCACTCTTTGATACCAGACTTATAGGTTTGGCTGTCCCAGATCTAGTACAACTGGTCATTGGGAGTGATAGTCGACCTTACGAGGGCTATTGAGTGTCGACAGAGGATCATCCACTCTCGGCGTCATGAGAGGAATATCCCAAGTGTTCATGCTCAGACAAATCCCTAGCCAGGGTCATTCGGGTTGAGAGAGAAAGAGTTCTCCGGGATAATCCGATTAGAGCGAGACTTGAGTAGAAACCGTATGGGTCTGACAGCACCATGCTCGATATACAGTTTCTGGGATATTAGATGAATGAGGGACTATAGGTACATGGTAACTGAGGACAGACAGGTCCAATGGATTGGATTCCCCTGTATCGTCTGGGGACTACGGCGTAGTGGCCTAGTACGTCCGTAGTCGATGAGTCGAGTAAATTATTACAGAGATAATAATTCACTGAGTTAGAAGGAGTTCTGACAGGTATGACTCACGGCCAGCTCGATATTGGGCCTAGAGGGTCACACACATATCGTAGGCATTGCGATGAGTAGAGGTTCGGATATGAGATATCCGACGGAGCCCTTGTCTTATTAGATGAAGATCCAATACCCACTAGGGAAGGACCCATTAGGGTTTGACACGGGATCTCTATAAATAGGAGGGATTCACAGCCTCATAGGCTCGAGTCTTTGCTTGCCCTTCCTATTCTCCTCTCCCTCTCCACCTCAGAGTAGGCCTCGAGTTTTGAGGAGCGTCGTCGCAACCCTACTGTGTGGATCACGTCTAGAGAGGAGGACGCTTGACCTCCTTCACCCTCTCATAAAGATCTGCAAGGAAATAGGGATATACGATCTCCCTAGGTAACACAATCTCTATACGCAGTTTTGTGTTTTGCGGATTTTTGCGCACCAATCTTCGCACGACGACGAACATCTTTTTGGGAATCGGGGATTTTTGTTTTTCTTGTTCTTCCGCTGCGCATATGATGTCACCCCCAATGATTTCCCAACAGTGGTATCAGAGCTAGGTTGTTCGTGCGAATGATTGGTTTTGAACTGCGTGTGTTGTGTTTAGGAAGAATTTTGACGTCAAAATCGTTGACGCAAAAGCGAGAAAGGGCAGCAACAGTTGCTGCCCTCGATCTGCGTGCGTGAAGCACAACCGAAGGCGGGCAGCACAGGGGCTGCGTCTGTAGTAGCCGGCCGGCGGCCTGCTTATAGCAGCCTTGCTGCCGGCGGGGCTGGCAGCCCACGGGCAGAGGCGCCGTAGGGAAGCGGCGCCTGCTGCCGCAGAGCAGCGGCGTCTGCCGTCGCAAGGAAGCAGCGCCTACCGCCGCAGGGCAGCGGCGTTTGCCGCCGCAGGGCAGCGATGCCTTCCGCCGCTTGTCCCGCGGGCGAAACCCCCCCCCCCCCTTCCCCCCCCCAATAGGGGCGGCCGCCCGGCGGGACAACACTGCCTGCAGAGGCAGCGGCGCCCGCGGGGGAGCCCACCTGCAGCGGCAGCGCCGCCAGTGGGAGTGCCGCCTGCAAGCGAGGGCAGTGCCCTCGCCCCGCCGCACAGGCCGCCGCCAGCAGGGTGGCGGCGGCGGCAACAGCAGCAAAGGATAGTAGGGCATTAGGGTTTTCTGGGAAAAAGGCAGTTTTACCCCTTGGAATTTAAGAAATTCCAGTTTTTGTCTTTTGTCCAAATTACGAAAATACCCCTATAAATTTAGAAATTCTTAATTAATTAAAAGGTTTAGTTGATTATTATTTTTTTATTATCTAGTAGTCCTACATGATGATGATTATTTATACATGTGATTTATGATGTGTGTACGGATGATCATGGACCGTGTGATGTGTGTACTTGTGATTATTATTATTGAGGTCTGCGAACCTCCATTATATTTCTCGTTTATTGTCGGGCCTACGTGCCTATGATTCAGTTGTAATCACATGAGGAGGCACAGCGGAAGCGTGGATGCGATAGCGGGACCCACGAAACGGACGATCGTGATGCATGGAGATGCATCAAGATGTCGACGGAACCGACGAGGACGAGATGGACGATCACAGGGCATGGAGATGCACCGTTGCACACATAGATCTTGATGTGAGTGATTAGGCCTACTGACTCGGGCCTAATCATATTAGGTTGTGGTCCATGATCATCTGATGTGGACTTAACCGAGCATCATAGTTGGTCGAGTCCCTCGAGGCCATGGTGATTCGGAGGCCGAACAGGACGGGAATCATAAGGAGTTATGATCGACAAGAGTTGCCTACCTTTTAGGCTTAGTGTGATTAATCGAGTCCCTCGAGGTTACACTAAGACGCTGATTGGATCCTGATCCCCCCTAGAAGTCTGCCGGAGACTTCCGTTTCACGTGCTGAGGGTGTCACGTGACTCGTTAGTAAAATAGTGGGAGCATATTAAAAGAGAAGTCCATATCTTGATAGTTTATTTCTTGCAAAATCTGCATGTTATTCATTTCTGCTACATCTTTATTTTCAGAAAATGTCGCTATCAAATCCCTTACGTGGCATACTTGATGTCAACCGCCTCACTGGTCCAAATTATACGGATTGGCTCCGTAACTTGAGAATTATTCTCACAGCGGAGAAAATCGTGTACGTCCTTTATACAGTGATGCCTACGCCCGAAGAAGGGGCAAGCGAGGATGAGATCGCTCGCTACGTGAAGTACATTGATAACTCCACTCTTGCTCAGTGCTATACGTTGGGCTCTATGACTCCAGAGTTACAGAGACAACATGAAAAGATGGATGCTAGATCCATTCTCCTACATGTCCGCAAATTGTTTGAGGAACAGGGAAGGACTCAACGATATGAGATATCCAAGAGCCTTTTCCGCGTTAGGATGACTGAGAGGACACCGGTTCAGAACCATGTCCTAAAGATGGTTGAGTGGATAGAGAAACTCACAGGTCTAGGAATGGTCCTAGAGGATAACTTGTGTGGACATTGTACTTCAATCCCTATCAGATTCATTTTCATAGTTCATAATGGATTTTAATATGAACAAGCTTGAGGTGACTCTCCCAGAGCTCCTCAATATGTTGAGGGAGGCAGAGAGTACTATTAAGAAAGAGAAGCCAATTCTCTATACTGGTGAGACTATAAAGAAAAGGAAAGCAGAAATGTCCCTTAAGAAGGGAAAGGGCAAGGACAGACTAGGTGAAGCAAATGTTGCTAAGAAAGACCCAGCAAAGGACAATGGCCAGTGCTTCCACTATGGAAAAGATGGGAACTGGAAGAGGAACTGCAAAGAGTACCTTGCAGAAAGGGCAAAACAAGAAGCTTGGTGAAGCTTCAAGTACATTCATGATCAATCTCCAATTGTTAGATTTTTGTTATAGTGCATTGGTATTGGATACCAATATTGCTTATCACATCTACAATTTATTGTAAATTCTAGCAAAGCTAAGGGGAGATTGACGAGAGGAATATTGCATAAAGGTTTGTTTATGCAAGACACTACTCCACATATCATGAATGTAAGTGTCCAAAAGGAAATGAGATGAGTTGAACAGTGCATACCTATGGCAGTGTAGGCTAGGTCACATCCATGAAAGAAGGATTCAAAAGTTGCTAAATGATGGATATCTAGATCCATTTGACTATGTGTCATATGCAACTTGTGAGCCTTGCATTCATGAAAAACTGACCAAATCTCCATTTAGTAGAACTGGAGAGAGAGCCAATGAGTTGTTGGAACTCATACATAGTGATGTATGTAGACTCATGTCAACTCATGCCATTGGAGGTTACTCCTATTTCATTACATTTACTGATGATTTCTCAAGGTATGGATATGTGTACTTAATGAAGTACAAGTCCGAGGCCTTTGAGAAATTCAGAGAGTATAAGAATGAGGTGGAGAACCAGACTGGAAAGAGTATCAAAACTCTTCGATCAGATCGAGGAGGTGAATACTTAAGTACAGAGTTTACTCAGTTCCTCAAGGACCATGGGATATTATCCCAATGGACACATCCTTATACACCTCAGCTCAATGATGTCTTTGGAAGGAGAAATTGTACGTTATTAGATATGGTACGGTCCATGATGAGTTTCGCTAACCTACCCATCTCATTATGGGGATATGCCCTAGAAACCGCAGCTTACCTTCTGAACAGAGTTCCAACTAAGTCAGTAGTGTCTACACCATATGAGATATGGAAAGGGAAGAAGCCTGATCTTAAGGTTATTAAGATTTGGGGCTGCCCGGCCCACGTTAAAAGATACAACCCCGATAAGTTAGAATCAAGGACAAAGCGATGCATATTTGTGGGGTACCCCAAGGAAACTTGTGGGTATTACTTCTATCATCCCGAGGACAAAAAGGTCTTTGTAGCTAAGAGAGTAGTGTTCCTTGAGAAGGAACACATTCTTGGCGGAGACAATGGGAGAATGATCGAGTTGAGCGAAGTTAGAAAACCAAGCTCAAGCACCACTCTACAGCCCGAGTCTATTCAGGTACCTAATACACAAGTTTCAACTTTACGCAGGTCTGATAGAGTATCTCATCCTCCTGAGAGATATGTGGGACATATTAGAGGAGAGGATGCTGAGGATATTGATCCTCAGACCTACGTGGAGGCTATTATGAGTATAGACTCCGGGAAGTGGCAAGAAGCCATGAATTTTGAGATGGATTCTATGTACTCCAATAAGGTTTGGAACCTAGTTGATGAACCCAAAGGTATTGTACCCATCGGTTGCAAATGGATCTTTAAGAAAAAGATCGGAGTAGATGGAAAGGTAGAGACATATAAAGCAAGGCTAGTGGCTAAAGGATATCGTCAAAGGCAAGGTGTTGACTACGACGAAACCTTCTCACCCGTAGCAATGCTAAAATCCATCAGAATTCTATTGGCTATTGCAGCACACTATGATTATGAGATCTGGCAGATGGATGTGAAAACTGCATTCCTCAATGGGAACCTCGAGGAGGAGGTGTATATGATGCAACCTGAGGGATTTGTGTCCAAGAACTGCCCAGATAAGGTGTGTAGGTTGCTTAGATCCATTTATGGACTTAAGCAAGCTTCCCGAAGTTGGAACATAAGATTTGATGAGGCAATCAGATCTTATGACTTCGTTAAGAACGAAGATTAGCCTTGTGTATACAGAAAGGTAAGTGGGAGCGCTATCACCTTTTTGGTGTTATATCTGGATGACATCCTCATCATTGGGAATGACATAGGAATGCTATCCATAGTACAGGCTTGGTTATCTAGACACTTCTCCATGAAGGACTTAGGGGAAGCATCCTTTATTTTGGGGATTAGAATCAATAGAGATAGATCCAAGAGGATACTTGGCTTGTCCCAGTCCAAGTACATAGAAACCATTATCAAAAGGTTTGGCATGGAAAATTCCAAGAGACGTCTCATACCGATGAGACATGGGATATCGCTTTCTACGAGTATGTCCCCAAAGACTCTGGAAGAAAGGGCGAACATGGATATGATACCTTATGCCTCAGCAATAGGGTCTATCATGTATGCCATGCTATGTACTAGGCCTGATATAGTGGATGCTCTGAGTGTCACGAGCAGGTATCAGGCGGATCCAAGCTTGGAGCACTGGAAAGCAGTAAAGTCTATCCTTAAGTACTTGAGAAGGACTAAGGATCTTTTACTAGTATATGGAGGTAATAGCCTTAAGGTTGAAGGCTACATAGACTCAAGTTTTCAGTCTGATGTGGATGATAGCAAGTCGAATTCAAGGTATGTGTACACCTTGAATGGAGGAGCAGTGTACTGGAAGAGTTCCAAGCAAGATACCACTACTGACTCGACCACAGAGGCGGAGTACATTGCTGCATCAGATGCAGCAAAGGAGGGAGTCTGGGTGAAGATGTTCATCACAGATTTGGGAGTCGTTCCGAAGAGCGAGAAGTCGACTTCCTTATATTGTGAGAACTATGGGGCGATTACTCAAATAAGGGAACCCGAGTCTCATCAAAAGTGTTATGAGGAGGTTCCAGCTTATCAGAGAGATCGTACCCCGAGGAAATGTAGCAGTGGAAAGAGTTCCATCCGAAGATAACATTGCATATCCACTGACAAAGCCGTTGTCTCAGATTGTCTTTGAGCGTCACAGGAGTCTGATGGGGATCAGACACATAGGTGATTGGCTTTAGGTCAAGTGGGAGATTGCTAGTCATAGGTGCCCAGCAAGCCAATCACGTGAGTGATGGCACGTTGGACTTGATATAGAATCTTTTTGCTTATTATATTTTGGCGTATATTACTTTATAACTATTGTATAAATGTATATATATATATTGTGATGTCCTTGGATTTGTGCAATGGGAATCGGATCGTGATGAGATCACAATAATGAGATCGATTCACCTTTAAACACATATCCTAAATAATCCCGGTCATAGGTTACTCGAGAGGGACATCGTGATAACCGGATAGACTAGTGTGCTGTATACCCGTCCATATGATGGATGCAGCTGGTCTCATAGCTGCTCGTGTAGGGACACTAGGGATACAGTACAATTGCTCATTGGAGAATGAGTTCACTGATTGATCCGCTTACGGAATGCTGGATGGTTGATGATGCCTTATTGTCAGACAGCGATTCCGTAGTCTTAGTGGTGTATCTGGTCCTTAGACTTGAGACACCAAGGATGTCCTATATGAGTGCTCCACTCTTTGATACCAGACTTATAGGTTTGGCTATCCCAGATCTAGGACAACTGGTCATTGGGAGTTGTAGTCGACCTTACGAGGGCTATTGAGTGTCGACAGAGAATCATCCACTCTCGGCGTCATGAGAGGAATATCCCATGTGTTCTTGCTCAGACAAATACCTGGCCAGGGTCATTCGGGTTGAGAGAGAAAGAGTTGTCCGGGAGAATCCGATTAGAGCGAGACTCGAGTAGAAACCGTATGGGTCTGACAACACCATGCTCGATATACGGTCTTTGGGATATTAGATGGATGAGGGACTATATGTACATGGCAATTGAGGACAGATAGGTCCAATGGATTGGATTCCCTTGTATCGTCTGGGGACTACGGCGTAGTGCCCTAGTACGTCCGTAGTCGATGAGTCGAGTGAATTATTACAGAGATAATAATTCACTGAGTTAGAAGGAGTTCTGACAGGTATGACTCACGGCCAGCTCGATATTAGGCCTAGAGGGTCACACACATATGGTAGGCATTGCGATAAGTAGAGGTTCGGATATGAGATATCTGACGGAGCCCTTGTCTTATTGGATGCAGATCCAATACTCACTAGGGAAGGACCTATTAGGGTTTGACACGGGATCTCTTAAATAGGAGGGATTCACAGCCTCATAGGCTAGAGTCTTTGCTTGCCCTTCCTATTCTCCTCTCCCTCTCCACCTCATAGTAGGCCTGGAGTTTTGAGGAGCGTCGTCGTAACCCTACTATGTGGATCACCGCTAGAGAGGAGGACGCTTGACCTCCTTCACCCTCTCCTAAGGATCTGCAAGGAAATAGGTATATACGATCTCCCTAGGTAACACAATCTCTATACGCAGTTTTATGTTTTGCGGATTTTTGCGCACCAATCTTCGCACGACGACGAACATCTTTTTGGGAATCGGGGATTTTTGTTTTTCTTGTTCTTCTGCTGCACATATGATGTTGCCCCTAATGATTTCCCAACAATTTCCTAAGACATATTCTGCAACTTGCTTCGGTGCGTCACTCGCTTCTTCCGGCGAGTTTCCGGCGAACTTCCGTCGATCGTCCGATGAACCCTCAGTGATGCTCCTGCGGACTTCCGGCAAACTCCTGGACTGCGACGATCCACTTGGCAAGTTCCGACGAGCACCTTTGGCAAGCTTCTGGACTTCTCGAATTTGTTCCCGTAGAACCTCCGACGACTGTCCGAACTTCCGTCGAGCTCTCGAACTCCCAACGTGATCATTGTCATGACTCCGGCGCAACTCCTGCTGCATGTCTTACTTTCATCGTAGTTAATCCTGCACACTTATCTCAACACATACATTAGACAACAAATGACAATTGACTTCATCATCAAAATTTGAGATTCAACACTCCGCCCAAAGGCTCAGTCTCCGAGCTCTGTCAAGCGATGCAACCGCCCCAGTGAGACGGTGCAACCGCCAGACCCCGGAATTCCAGGAGATGATAGTTTTGAGCTCGGAATTCAATTTGGTTTGGGGCCTATGAATACCCCACCCTTTCAGCAACGAAAGGGCAACCAAAATGCACCAAAAGCTTGATCTTACTCTGTGACGCTTAGAGCTCAAAAGTGTTGTAAAGACTAGAAGTTCTCCGCCCTCTTTTCTTCCAAGTTTTGATCTTTCAAGAGAGGAGAGAAATTCTGTAAGGGTTGTCTCCAAAGCCCGTCAAAAGGAGTGAAACTGTAAAAGGGTGGTCGGCCTTTGCTTATTGAAGGAAGGCCTCTAGTGGACGTCGATGCCCTCGTCGGAGGAGGAAGCCAAAAGTGGATGTAAGTCAAGATTGACTGTACTTGTTGGTTTGCATTTATTCTTGTTGCTTACCTTACTGCAAACCTCCATATGTGCTTTACTTCCTCTATACTTTTGCTACACTCCTTTACGAACTCGCTTTCAACTTAAGTTTCTAAAAACTATTTTACGTCCAAAACGATTTCATCGTATGAACACAGTTTTAAACGTCGAAAGTTTTCCGCTGAACTAATTCACGCCCTGTTGGGAAATCATGGGGGGCGACATCATATGCGCAGCGGAAGAACAAGAAAACAAAAATCCCCGATTCCCAAAAAGATGTTCATCGTCGTGCGAAGATTGGTGCGCAAAATTCCGCAAAAACACAAAAACTGTGTATAGAGATTGTGTTACCTAGGGAGATCGTATATCCTTGTTTCCTTGCAGATCCATAGGAGAGGGTGAAGGAGGTCAAGCGTCCTCTTCTCTAGCGGTGATCCACACAGCAGGGTTGCGACGATGCTCCTCAAAACTCCAGGCCTACTCTGAGGTGGAGAGGGAGAGGAGAATAGGAAGGGCAAGCAAAGACTCTAGCCTATGAGGCTGTGAATCCCTCCTATTTAAGAGATCCAGTGTCAAACCCTAATAGGTCATTCCCTAGTGGGTATTGGATCTGCATCCAATAAGACAAGGGCTCCGTCGGATATCTCATATCCGAACCTCTACTCATCGCAATGCCTACCATATGTGTGTGACCCTCTAGGCCCAATATCGAGCTGGCCGTGAGTCATACCTGTCAGAACTCCTTCTAACTCAGTGAATTATTATCTCTGTAATAATTCACTCGACTCATCGACTACGGACGTACTAGGCCACTACGCCGTAGTCCCCAGACGATACAGGGGAATCCAATCCATTGGACCTGTCCGTCCTCAGTTACCATGTACCTATAGTCCCTCATCCATCTAATATCCCAAAGACCGTATATCAAGTATGGTGTTGTCAGACCCATACGGTTTCTACTCGAGTCTCGCTCTAATCGGATTCTCCCGGAGAACACTTTCTCTCTCAACCCGAATGACCCTAGCTAGGGATTTGTTTGAGCAAGAACACATGGGATATTCCTCTCATGACGCCGAGAGTGGATGATCCTCTATCGACACTCAATAGCCCTCGTAAGGTCGACTACCACTCCCAATGACCAGCTGTACTATATCTGGGGACAGCCAAACCTATAAGTCTGGTATCAAAGAGTGGAGCACTCATACAGGACATCCTTGGTTTCTCAGGTCTAAGGACCAGATACACCACTAGGACTACGAAATCGCTGTTTGACAATAAGGCATCATCAACCATCCAACATTCCGTAAGCGGATCAATCAGTGAACTCATTCTCCAAAGAGCACCTGTACTGTATCCCTAATGTCCCTACACGAGCAGCTATGAGACCAGCTGCATCCATCATATGGATGGGTATACAGTACAACAGTATATCCGGTTATCACGATGACCCTCTCGAGTAACCTATGACCGGGATTATTTAGGATATGTGTTTAAAGGTGAATCGATCTCATTATCGTGATCTCATCACGATCCGATTCCCATTGCACAAATCCAAGGACATCATAATATATATATGCATTTATGCAATAGTTATAAAGTGATATACGCCAAATTATAATAAGCAAAAAGATTCTGTATCAAGTCACATGTGCCATCACTCACGTGATTGGCTTGCTGGGCACCTATGACTAGCAATCTCCCACTTGACCTAAAACTTGAGTCAGTGTAGCCTTCAACCTTAAGGCTATTACCTCCATATACTAGTAAAAGATCTTTCGTCCTTCTCAAGTACTTAAGGATACACTTTACTGCTTTCCAGTGCTCCAAGCCTGGATCCGCATGATACCTGCTCGTGACACTCAGAGCATGCGCTATATCAGGCCTAGTACATAGCATGGCATACATGATAGACCCTATTGCTGAGGCATAAGGTATCATATCTATGTTCGCCCTTTCTTCTAGAGTCTTTGGGGACATACTCGTAGAAAGCGATATCCCATGTCTCATCGGTATGAGACCTCTCTTGGAATTTTCCATGCCAAACCTTTTGACAATAGTTTCTATGTACCTGGACTGGGACAAGCCAAGCATCCTCTTGGATTTATCTCTATAGATTCTAATCCCCAATATATAAGATGCTTCCCCTAAGTCCTTCCTGGAGAAGTGTCTAGATAACCAAGCCTTTACTGTGGATAGCATTCTTTTGTCATTCCCAATGATGAGGATGTCATCCACATATAACACCAAAAAGGTGATAGCGCTCCCTCTTACCTTTCTGTATACACAAGGCTCATCTTCGTTCTTAACGAAGTCATAAGATCTGATTGCCTCATCAAATCTTATGTTCCAACTTCGGGAAGCTTTCTTTAGTCCATAAATGGATCTAAGCAACCTACACAACGTATCTGGGCAGTTCTTGGACACGAATCCCTCAGGTTGCATCATATACACCTCCTCCTCGAGGTTCCCATTGAGGAATGCGGTTTTCACATCCATCTGCCAGATCTCATAATCATAGTGTGCTGCAATAGCCAATCGAATTCTGATGGATTTTAGCATTGTTACGAGTGCAAAAGTTTCATCGTAGTCAACACCTTGCCTTTGACGATACCCCTTAGCCACTAGCCTTGCTTTATAGGTCTCTACCTTTCCATCTACTCCGATCTTTTTCTTAAATATCCACTTGCAATCGATGGGTACAATACCTTCGGGCGCATCAACTAGGTTCCAAACCTTATTGGAGTACATAAAACCCATCTCAGAATTCATGGCTTCTTTCCACTTCCCGGAGTCTATACTCATAATAGCCTCCTCGTAGGTCTGAGGATCAATATCCTCTACATCCTCTGCTCTAATATGTCCCACATATCTCTCAGGAGGATGGGATACTCTATCAGACCTGCGTAAAGTTGATACTTGTGTATTAGGTACCTGAACAGACTTGAGCTTGGTTCTCCAACCTCGCTCAATTCTATCATTCTCCCACTGTCTCCGTCATGAATGTGTTCCTTCTCAAGGAACACTGCTCTATTAGCTACAAAGACCTTTTGGTCCTCGAGATGATAGAAATAATACCCACAAGTTTCCTTGGGGTATCCCACAAATTTGCATCGCTCTATCCTTGATTCTAACTTATCGGGGTTGTGTCTTCTAACATGGGCAGGGCAACCCCAAATCTTAACAACCTTAAGATCAGGCTTCTTCCCTTTCCATATCTCATATGGTGTAGACACTACCGACTTAGTTGGAACTCTGTTCAGAAGGTAAGCTGCGGTTTCTAGGGCATATCCCCAGAATTAGATGGGTAGGTCAGCGAAACTCATCATGGACCGTACCATATCTAATAATGTATGATTTCTCCTTTCAGAGACACCATTGAGCTGAGGTGTATATGGATGTGTCCATTGGGATAATATCCCATGGTCCTTGAGGAACTGAGTAAACTCTGTACTTAAGTATTCACCTCCTCGATCTGATCGAAGAGTTTTGATACTCTTTCCAGTCTGGTTCTCCACCTCATTCTTATACTCTCTGAATTTCTCAAAGGCCTCGGACTTGTACTTCATTAAGTACACATATCCATACCTTGAGAAATCATCAGTAAATGTAATGAAGTAGGAGTAACCTCCAATGGCATGAGTTGACATGGGTCCACATACATCACTATGTATGAGTTCCAACAACTCATTGGCTCTCTCTCCAGTTCTACTAAATGGAGATTTGGTCAGTTTTCCACGAATGCAAGGCTCACAAGTTGCATATGACAC
This sequence comes from Musa acuminata AAA Group, assembly GCF_036884655.1. Taxonomy (NCBI): domain Eukaryota; kingdom Viridiplantae; phylum Streptophyta; class Magnoliopsida; order Zingiberales; family Musaceae; genus Musa; species Musa acuminata. The sequence goes on along the minus strand of NC_088333.1, from coordinate 22,987,718 downwards.
ATAGTCGAATGGATCTAGATATCCATCATTTAGCAACTTTTGAATCCTTCTTTCATGGATGTGACCTAGCCTACAATGCCACAGGTATGCACTGTTCAACTCATCTCGTTTCCTTTTGGACACATTTACATTCATGATATGTGGAGTGGTGTCTAACATAAATAAACCATTATGCAATGTTCCTTTCGTGATGATCTTATCATCTAATAATATCGAACAACCATTGTTCTCAAAAATAAATTTATATCCACTAACTGTTAAACATGAAATGGAGATAATGTTTTTGATAATAGAAGGAACAAAATAACATGCATCTAATGCAATAAAAGCTCCACTAGGCAGATGTAGGGCGACCTCGCCAACAGCTAATACATCAACTTTTATTCCATTACCCATCTTGAGGTCCATCTCGCCTCTCTCTAGTCTCCTAGGCCTTGCCAGAACCTGCAACGAATTGCATATATGATAAGCACTACCGGTATCCAATACCCATGTGTTATCTTAAGTGTCTGACAAATGGAGACTAATCATGAATGTACCTGAAGCTTCATCAAGCTTTTGTTTCGCCATTTTTGCAAGGTACTCTTTGCAGTTTCTTTTCTAGTGCCCATCTTTACCACAGTGGAAGCACTGGCCTTTGTCCTTTGTTGGGTCTTTCTTAGCAACCTTTGCTTTACCTGGTCTCCCCTTGCCCTTTCCCTTCTCAAGGGACCTTTCTGCTTTCCTTTTCTTTCTGGTCTCACCAGTGTAGAGAACTGGCTTCTCTTTCTTAATAGTACTCTCTGCCTCCCTCAACATATTGAGGAGCTCTGGGAGAGTCACCTCAAGCTTGTTCATATTAAAATTCTTTATGAACTGTGAAAAGGAATCTGGTAGGGACTGAAGCATAATATCCACACATAAATTATCCTCTAGGACCATTCCTAGACCTGTGAGTTTCTCTATCCACTCAATCATCTTTAGGACATGGTTCTGAACCGGTGTCCCCTCAGTCATCCTAGTGCGGAATAGGCTCTTGGATATCTCATATCGTTGAGTCCTTCCCTATTCCTCAAACAATTTGCGGACATGTAAGAGAATGGATATGGCATCCATCTTTTCATGTTGTCTCTGTAACTCTGGAGTCATAGAGCCCAACATATAGCACTGAGCAAGAGTGGAGTCATCAAAGTACTTCACGTATCGAGCGATCTCATCCTCGCTTGCCCCTTCTTCGGGCATAGGCATCACTATATCAAGGACGTACACGATTTTCTCCGCTGTGAAAACAATTCTCAAGTTACGGAGCCAATCCGTATAATTTGGACCAGTGAGGTGGTTGACATCAAGTATCCCACGTAAGAGATTTGAAAGCGACATTTTCTGAAAATAAAGATGTAGCAGAAATGAATAACATGCAGATTTTGCAAGAAATAAACTATCAAGATATGGAATTATATCTTAATATGCTCCCACTATTTTACTATCGAGTCACGCGACACCCTTAGCACGTGAAACGGAAGTCTCCGGCAGACTTCTAGTGGGGATCAGGATCCAATCAACGTCTTAGTGTAACCTCGAGGGACTTGACCAATCACACTAAGCCTAAAAGGTAGGCAACTCTTGCCGATCACAACTCCTTGTGATTCCCGTCCTGTTCGGCCTCCGAATCACCATGGACTCGAGGGACTCGACCAACCATGATGCTCGGTTAAGTCAACACCTTCGTTACAAGATGAGTCTGATTTGATGATATACTCTCGAGGGACTCGACCAAGTATACCATGCCCTCAGGTCACCGGTGACATCTCTATGTCGTAAGCAAGATAGCGAATCGCGATATAGGTGAGTCTCGAGGGACTCGACCAACTCAACCTACACCGGGAATCGGTTCCTACTCATAACGATGGAAGGCCACGTGGGTCAATCTAATTGCCTCACGTTTACCGACTTAATATTATCGAGAGATGTTTCTATGATTTGGTCTCCTAATATGACATGTCACACATATACATATTTAATATATATCTACATCGCATGCAAATATATATACATATCTAGTATGTGTATAAGCAATCACAACAGATGATCATGGACCACAACCTAATGTGATTAGGCCCGAGCCAGTAGGCCTAATCACTCACATCAAGATCTATGTGTGCAATGGTGCATCTCCATGCCCTGTGATCGTCCATCTCGTCTTCGTCGGTTCCGTCGACATCTTGATGCATCTTCATGCATCGCGATCGTCCGTCTCGTGGGTCCTGCTATCGCATCCACACTCCTGCTGCGCCTCCTCATGTGATTACAACTTAATCATAGGCACGCAGGCCCGACAATAAACAAGAAATATAATAGAGGTTCGTAGACCTCAATAATAATAATCACAAGTACACACATGACACGGTCCATGATCATCCGTCCACACATCATACATCACATGTATAAATAATCATCATCATGTAGGACTACTAGATAATAATAAAAATAATAATCAACTAAACCTTTTAATTAATTAATATTTTTCTGAAATCAGGGACATGCAGGGAATTTCTCAATTCCTAAGGGTATTTTCATAATTTGGACAAAAGACAGACACTGGAATTTCTCAAATTCACAGGGGCAAAACTGTCTTTTTGCCCAAAACCCTAATTCCCTCTTTCTGTTGCCGTTGCAGCTGCCGCCACCACCCTGCTAGCGGCGGCCTGTGCGGCGGGGCGAGGACACTGCCCTCGCCTGCAGGCGGCACGCCCGTTGGCGGCGCTGCCGCTTCAGGTGGGCGCCCCCTTCAAGCGCCGCTGCCTCCGCGGGTAGTTCTGTCGGCGAGGCAGCGCCCGCAGGCGGTGCTGCCTCGCTGGCGGTCGCCCCTACGGGGTTTTTGCCCGTGGGAGCAGCGGCCACAGGCGCCTCTGCCCTGCGGTGTCTCAGCCCGCGCTGCCGCCCCGCGGCGCTGCCCTGCGGTGCCTCAGCCCGCGCTGCCAGCCCCGCTGGCCGCAATCCTGCTGCAAGTAGACCGCCGGTCGGCTGCTGCAGGCACAGTGCTTGCTCATGCGCCGGCACTGTGCTGCCTGGCTGCGGCTGCAAGTGGCTGCAGGCATGCAGATCGAGGGCAGCAACTGTTTGCTGCCCTTTCTCGCTTTTGCGTCAACGATTTTGACGTCAAAATTCTTCCTAAACACAACACATGCAGTTCAAAACCAATCATTCGCACGAACAACCTGACTCTGATACCATTGTTGGGAAATCATGGGGGGCGACATCATATGCGCAGCGGAAGAACAAGAAAACAAAAATCCCCGATTCCCAAAAAGATGTTCGTCGTCGTGCGAAGATTGGTGCGCAAAAATCTACAAAACACAAAAACTATGTATAGAGATTGTGTTACCTAGGGAGATCGTATATCCTTGTTTCCTTACAGATCCTTAGGAGAGGGTGAAGGAGGTCAAGCGTCCTCCTCTCTAGCGGTGATCCGCACAATAGGGTTGCGACGACGCTACTCAAAACTCCAGGCCTACTCTGAGGTGGAGAGGGAGAGGAGAATAGGAAGGGCAAGTAAAGACTCTAGCCTCTGAGGTTGTGAATCCCTCCTATTTATAGAGATCCCGTGTCAAACCCTAATGGATCTGTAAGGAAACCAATAAGATAAGGGCTCCGTCAGATATCTCATATCCGAACCTCTACTTATCGCAATGCCTACCATATGTGTGTGACCCTCTAGGCCCAATATCAAGCTGGCCGTGAGTCATACCTGTCAGAACTCCTTCTAACTCAGTGAATTATTATCTCTGTAATAATTCACTCGACTCATCGACTACGGACGTACTAGGGCACTACGCCGTAGTCCCCAGACGATACAGGGGAATCCAATCCATTGGACCTATCTGTCCTCAATTACCATGTACCTATAGTCCCTCATCCATCTAATATCCCAAAGACCGTATATCGAGCATGGTGTTGTCAGACCCATACGGTTTCTACTCGAGTCTCGCTCTAATCGGATTCTCCCGGAGAACTCTTTCTCTCTAAACCCGAATGACCCGGGCCAGGGATTTGTCCGAGCAAGAACACATGGGATATTCCTCTCATGACACCGAGAGTGGATGATCCTCTATCGACACTCAATAGCCCTCGTAAGGTCAACTACCACTCCCAATGACTAGCTGTACTAGATCTAGGGACAGCCAAACCTATAAGTCTGGTATCAAAGAGTGGAGCACTCATATAGGACATCCTTGGTGTCTCAAGTCTAAGGACCAGATACACCACTAGGACTACGGAATCGCTGTTTGACAATAAGGCATCATCAACCATCCAACATTCCGTAAGCGGATCAATTAGTGAACTCATTCTCCAATGAGCACTTGTACTGTATCCCTAGTGTCCCTACACGAGCAGCTATGAGACCAGCTGCATCCATCATATGGACGGGTATACAGCACACCAGTCTATCTGGTTATCACGATGTCCCTCTCGAGTAACCTATGACCGGGATTATTTAGGATATGTGTTTAAAGGTGAATCGATCTCATTATTGTGATCTCATCACGATCCGATTCCCATTGCACAAATCCAAGGACATCACAATATATATATGCATTTATGCAATAGTTATAAAGTGATATACACCAAAATATAATAAGCAAAAAGATTCTGTATCAAGTCACACGTGCCATCACTCACGTGATTGGCTTGCTGGGCACCTATGACTAGCATGCCCCCCCCCCCTCCTCTTAGTGCTCTTGATCCTAACAATTGGTATTAGAGCCCAGTATTTCTCATTTATGATTTACACCCAAGAGAAATAGCTCTTCATGGCTTTCAAGAGGGCTAATCGGTTGTTCGTCCACCGTTGTTTAACGGATAGGACTACACTTATTGGAAAACTTGAATGAGAGTTTTCTTGATTTCTATAAATTTCGATTTATGGAACATTGTTGAAAATAGTTTTTAACTTTCCTCTAAACCGATGAACGAATGGTCGGATTTGGAGAAGTATTTTTCTTTAAATGCAAAGGCTATGAATGCCTTATTTTGCGCTTTGGACATAAATGAGTTCAATCGGATTTCTTTGTGCGAAACGGCTTTCGATATTTGGTGCACTCTTTAAATCACACACGAAGGCACAAGTAGTGTAAAAGATTCTAAAATAATTTTTTTGATGCATGATTTCAAGCTTTTTTGAATGAAGCCGAGCGAAACCATTGTTGACATGTACACCCATTTTACGGATGTCGTCAATGGTTTAAAATCTCTTGGAAAATTGTTAGGACTCTAGCTTGGAGAGTCCTAATTGAGAGGGACATTCATGTAAAACCTACCCAAGCCAACCCCTATTAAAGAGATGAAGAGGCCGGCTAGGGTTATGAGGTTGTTTCTTAGAGAAGAATTAGGAGTTGTAAAGAAATAGGAGTCTTAAGTAGGAGTCCTATTAGGAGTTGGTTAGAAGTAGGAGTCCTATTAGGAGTTGGTTAGAAGTAGGAGTCCTATTAGGAGTTAGGGTTTAGAATCCCTATAAATAGTCATGTTTTCCTCCTCTTTTGATAAGCAATAGATGAATCTTTTCTACAGCCTTTGAGCAGCAACTTTGAGGGAGGAACCCCTATAGAGTTCCAAGGAGGTCGATCCCCTAAAGAGATCAACCCCAAGTTTAGAATCTATAAGGGTTCTAACACCTGGTATCAGAGCAACGTTCTTGGCGTCTCGCTGCCCTTCCACAGCCATCCATCAACCCTCCATAACCGTCCAAAGCAATTCCCACAATTGATTAAAAGATCATCGCCGAATTTCGCCATCATCTCCACCACCGCGGATCATCCATTGATCTCCCCATGAATTGCAACAGGTTCTAGTTTCCTACCTTACTACTGCTGCAATCTAGTTATCCTTATTCAAAAATTTCAAAAAAATTGTTCCTATATTGCTGCATAAACTTTTCATCACAAAGTTTTCATTTCTACGACGAAAGATACATTACAGAATTCCAACCGTATAGTACCATCTGTTTGATCTTGCTACTATTCTTATTCTATCCAAATTTTTATGAAATTTTTATGAAATCTTTGACACTTCCTAACAGTGGATATCCCTTTAGTTTCATCACAAAATTCTCAATATAAACTTCTGATCTTTTATGTCCAATCTGCTACACTTGAAAATCTATGCTGTAGAAATTTCAGCAGCATATTGTTGCTTGAACCCATCTATTTGTAATCTATTTTTTAATGAAATTTCTTATACACTTCATAGATTATCTTGGCTTCTATCTAAGATTGATTTATTGAGAAATTCATCTCTAAAAATGATTTTGTGTTGTAGCAAATTTTCGTCGTAAACCGTTGAAATTATTCGACGACAATTCTGCAATCGCAACTTATACCAATTTTCTTGCTGTTATACTGCCGAAATTCTCTTGATTAAATTAGACATCCTTGCTGTCATATAAACTATGATTTTGCTATCAATTCCTTCCTCAATTTTCTTAAGTTTTTGATGGAAATTACGTAAAGAAACCGTTGTTTCTTCGACGATAATTCTACTCTTACAAGATAGCACATACTTGCTGCAACTTCCACTAATTTCTATCAAACCTTTGCTACCATCTACCACAGATCCAAAACTTTCATCCACAGCCCTAAAACTCCACCAAACCTATAACATCCCCCATTTAAAAAAAAAATAGTAAATGCTTGTTTATAAATATGAGGATTATTTAATAATTTTTTTTATTAAATAATATTATATTAATGTTTATGGCTAAGGACCTAAGAGTAAATATTAAAATTTTGATATGATTTATAGAATTATCTTAATAATTTTTTATTTTGATTGAAACTATGTTTGATGTCTTAATGAAAATATTACTAGATTTGATATCATGCTTAATGATGATGCATGGCTTTTGTATGGAAAACTAAGCATGAAAAGTTAGATTCACCTAAAAAGAAAAATGCATAACTACAACAAACAAAATGATCTTGATGGAAAATTGTCACGCCCCTAAAAAATATCCATGATATTAAAATTTTCAACACAAACCAATCCAGGATCCAAACACACATTTGAGGATACTGAAAAACATTCTATCAAATTTACATCTATAAAACCTATGCAATTCATAAATATACATTACATCGCTCGATGATTCATAAAATCTGAACCCAACTCACCAAAATAATAACCATAACATAAATTCACAAATTTATAAACCCTGTGCAGTTCATAAACATATAACACATCGCTCGATGATTCATAAAATCTGAACCCAACTCACCAAAATAATAACCACAACATAAATTCACAAGTATTTTCATATCGTTACATGAATTAATCTTAACATTCTAGAATCTTAAACATGAGAGGTCCTTTAAACTTATACAAAATCCACAAGTTTAGATTCATCGTCAACATTTCATTAGATGCAACGTGTGCTTATACAACAAAAAAATATATACTAATAAAGATCTACCAAAAATCTTTTAGCTTTCCACTACCTCAGCCCAATCTTAACATTTAAGCAAGCGACGAGCTATCCTGAAAAATTTATACAACAACGGGGTGAGCATATAAAGCTCAGCAAGTGACTAACATATCCATGTCAAAAGAGGACAATTTCCAAAGAGATAAAATTTTAAAATGCAAGGCAGAATATAAGAATTCATAGATGTAATATCATTAGGTGCAGAATCACAATTGACATTTCAATCAAACATATTTGGTTCATAACCAAAACTCGATTTCTAGCAGAATTCAAGAGGCACATTGAACAAATGCTTCAGATTATCAATTATGCTCCAATACCCTCAAGAAGGCTATTGTCGAAAGATATATCAATCTATTTTCTATTGAAATATGTTTCGTACGAATCATGGTTTCCAACAAGGAGTTACCTTTGATTTGGTAATACAAGGTCAAAAACACAATCACTGTTTTGCAGAATTCATAGGGTCGGATTCAACAGATAATAAGGTAGGAATTTGAATTCCAAAATTTTCAAACGATATGTCAAAAGAAATGGTTACAAGTCTAATTTTGGACGAAGTCAGTTTGGTACAAATCAGAATTTCCAACAGGGACTTATAGGTATTTTAGTATCAAAAGGTTAGAAATTTTGATCCCTGTTCTGCAGCATCTATAGGCTCATTTGAAACAGATGTTTGGGTATGTATTCAGTGTCCAAAATCTATAAAATCAGTGTCAAAAGAAAGATATGAGAGTCTAATTTCAAACGAACTAAGTCCTGCCTGAATCGACATTTGGTGCTAAAAATTATAGCTGAAAAAGTGTATAGGGGTCAGTTTACCGAAAAAATTTCAGATCCTTGGTTTTTTGTCCAAAGAGAGAAATATCAGGTTCTAAGCATAAAACTTTCAGAATCAATATAGAAACATAGACTAATACTTCTGTAGGATGGGGTTAGAATACTTGCCTTTAAGAATTTTGACTCTAAATGAGAAGATTTGAGCAAGAATCCTCAAAGCCCAAATTTTTTTTTCTTCTTCTTCTTCCTCCTTTTTTTTCTTCTCTTCTTCTTTCTTTCTTTCTCCTATGAATCCATGTAGCTGCCTTCTCTGGTTCCTTATGAATGAAAGCAAAGATGCTTAAACGATGGGATTTGTATTTTTATGCATTTTGTAGTTTAGTCCTTGTATTTATTATATTTATGATTAGGTCCTTAGGGTTTACATATAGGTCCTCAGATTTTTTTTTTTAACAAATCCTCCAATAAGTTGTAAGATTCATACTTTGACTTTTTATTAAATTTAAAATAGATACTTATATTACAATTAGAAACTTATACGAAAATTCAGAAATTAGAGATGTTACACTCTCGGCCATCCTTTGAAACTTGAAATTTGGTTTCAATTCCTTTTCTACTTCATTCCTCAAGTAGTTTAAATGTGGATCTCGTAATTATCCTTCCTTAATTTGTTGAATAAAATCAGATTGCACTTGAATGGAGGCCATCAATATCATCGAGTCTTGCACTTTCCTCAAAGCCTTCAAATCAAAATTTTCTTCTAATAACTTCCATTGCTTCACGACCAGACTAGCCATAAAACTTGTAGATTTTGTACTAAGTGCATCAGCTACAACATTGGCTTTGCCCGGGTGATAACGGATGGCACAATCATAATCCTTCAGAAGTTCTATCCATCTTCGTTGCCTCATGTTTAACTCTTTCTGAGTGAAAATATATTTTAAACTCTTGTGATCAATAAAGATTTCAAATTGTCGACCATACAAATAATGTCTCCAAATCTTTAGAGCAAAAATAATTGCTGCCAATTCTAAATGATTAGTTGGATAATTCAATTCATAACCTTTTAGTTGCCTAGAAGCATAAGCAATCACTCTCTCTTCCTGCATCAAAACACATCCAAGGCCCTTTCTTGAAGCATTAGTATAAACTACAAATCCCTCACTACCACTTGGAATAGTAAGAATAGGAGCACTGGTCAATCTTCTTTTTAACTCTTAAAAACTTTGCTCACAATTATCACCCCATACAAATTTCACATTCTTTTTAGTGAGTTTTGTGAGAGGTTGAGCGATTTAAGAAAATCCCTCCACAAATCTCCTGTAATAACCTGCCATGCCCAAGAATCTTCTAATTTCTATTACATGTATTGGTACTTCCCATTCAACTACAACTTCAATTTTCTTTGGATCAACATATATACTCTTCCCTAAAATCACATGGCCTAAGAAAGCAACTTCATTCAACCACAATTCACATTTGCTGAACTTTGCATACAACTTCTTTTCTCTTAGTACGGATAATACATTTCTCAAGTGTTCCTCAGGCTCATGATTACTCCTTGAATACACTAATATGTCATCAATAAATACAATTACATAGCCATCCAAGAGCGGTTGAAATATCCTATTCATTAGTTCCATAAAAGCTGCAGGGGCATTAGTCAAACCAAAAGACATCACCAAGAATTCATAGTGACCATATCGAGTTTTGAAAACAGTTTTTGGAATATCCTCCTCATTGATCTTCAATTGATAGTACTTTACCTCAGGTCAATCTTAGAGAATACTCGTGCACCCTGCAATTGATAAAACAAATCATCAATTCTGGGTATGGGATACTTGTTTTTGATGGTCACCTGATTAAACTGTTCATAATCAATACAAAGCCTCAATGTTCCCTCTATCTTTTTAACTAACACCGGAGCACCCCATGATTAAATATTAAGCCAAATAAAATCCTTATTTAATAGTCATTGTAGTTGCTTTTCTAATTCCACGCACTCAAATGATGTCATTGTGTAGAGAGGCTTAGATATTGGGATTGTCCCAAGGACCAAATCAAAAGCAAAGTCACGTTTGGAGGTACTCCAAGCAAGTCATTCTGGGATACATTAGGCAAAGAGATAAATCATGTCCAATACTTTCAAAATAAAAGATCGATTGATCAAATATACAAAAAGTGATCATTTGTTATATACCAATCCATAATGGTATGATAAGAAGATAGTCAATTCATACCAAGTATAATATCAAAGTTCCAAATCTCTTGGAGAACTAAATCAGCAAAAGTTCAAGTTCTCCAATAAAAATCAGACAAGATGACCAGATTCAAGTTCATTATAAAAGAACCTCCAATGATCATATTTTATATATATCACATAATGCAGTGGTCTAGGTTGAATGCCCAAGTGATAAGCAACATGTTACGAATCAAATCGTAGGTAGGACCCATGGTCAAACAAATATTTGCATTCTTTCATAAACATGCATGATACCTTTAACCACTGATTCATAAGTTTTAGAATCATATTCAGTGATAGTATACACTCTGACATGGGCTGATGATTTATGAGGCAGTGACTCTTTCTTCTTGTTCAATGGGCAGTCTTTTATTTCGTGATCCAACATTCCACAAGCAAAATAGACTCTAGTCTCCCACAAACATAAACTTGTTTCATAATTTAACTTATAATTCATACATTATTGAGTCCTTTGTGGTGACTTCATTTTCAAATCCAATTGTCTTGACCCTCTTGTTATCACTTTCTGATTCATTTTCAATTATATTTTTATTGGTAAACTTATCCTTATCATTCTTGCCACTAATCTTCAAATTTTTTTTTTTTCATTGTTGCCATTAATGATCAGCCTCTACTTCCAATATAAGGTGGCTAAAGAAATCTTTCGAACATTAGAACAATTTTATATGTCAAATATCTTCTCTGTTTACATCATCCATTTTTCTACCACCAATGAAATTAGGTCCACCATGCTTTCATTGCGCTACTCTGATTTAGTATCCTCGATCAAACCTTTCATTCTCCTAAATTAATCAGAAACAAATGAAATAGGAGTACCAAATGTCCTCATCATCCGAGATTCATAAAATGAATCAAAGAAAATTTTCACCGATCACTATAGTTCACTAGACCTCAATATATTTTGCATGTCAACATATCAAAATATTTTACTGATCCTCAAACTATGCTCTGATACCACCTCTGTCACGCCCCTCAAAAATATCCATGATATCAAAATTTTCAACACAAACCAATCCAGGATCCAAACACACATTTGATGACACTGAAAAACATTCTATCAAATTCACATCTATAAAACATGTGCAATTCATAAATATACAACACATCGCTCGATGATTCATAAAATCTGAACCCAACTCATCAAAATAATAACCACAACATAAATTCACAAATTTATAAACCCTATGCAGTTCATACACATATAACACATCGCTCGATGATTCATAAAATATGAACCCAACCCACCAAAATAATAACCACAACATAAATTCACAAGTATTTTCATATCGTTACATGAACTAATCTTAACATTCTAGAATCTTAAACATGAGAGGTCCTTTAAACTTATACAAAATCCACAAGTTTAGATTCATCGTCAACATTTCATTAGATGCAGCGTGTGCTTATACAACAAAAACATATATACTAATAAAGATCTGCCCAAAATCTTTTAGCTTTCCACTGCCTCAGCCTAATCGTAACATTTAAGCAAGCGACGAGCTATCCTGAAAAATTTATACAACAACGGGGTGAGCATATAAAGCTCAGCAAGTGACTAACATATCCATGTCAAAAGAGGACAATTTCTAAAGAGATAAAATTTCAAAATGCAAGGCAGAATATAAGAATTCATAGATGTAATATCATTAGGTGCAGAATCATAATTGTCATTTCAATCATACATATTTGGTACATAACAGATGGGGCATAGAGTAATTGGAGCATATCAACAACGAATGAAACGTTTCGGAGAATATCAATAACAAATAAAACATTTCGGAGCTTATCAATGATGTATGAAATGTTCCGGAGCATATCAATGGCGTATGGAACATTTCGAAGCATATCAACAATGAATGAAACATTTCGGAGCTTATCAATGGCGTATGATATGTTCCGGAGCATATCAATGGCATATGAAACATTTCGAAGCATATCAACAATGAATGAAACATTTCGGAGCTTATCAATAGCGTATGAAATGTTCCGGAGCGTATCAATGGCATATGGAAAATTTCGAAGCATATCAAGAATGAATGAAACATTTCGGAGCTTATCAATGGCGTATGAAATGTTCCGGAGCATATCAACAGCATATGGAACATTTCGAAGCATATCAACGATGAATGAAATATTTCGGAGCATATAAATAACAAATGAAATGTTTCGGAGCTTATCAGTGGCGTATGAAATGTTTCGGAGCATATCAATGGTGTATAGAACATTTCAGAGCATATCAATAACAAATACCAAATAGAAGCTCAAACGTCGTCTTTGACGTTGCATTCATATCATTCTTATCCAAAGCATATACATAAACACATAACCAAAGCTCTGGATATCATATCAAACATACAGAGGGTGTAGTGGGACCATAGATAGATTGTGATTCATCCATTTCTGAATGACCACCAGACAGAAGTCTCCCATGTTTGGGAGCTCCATCCACCCACGTCTAGGTGAAGTCAGAGGGTGCCGACAAAGCATCGCAGGCTCTATGCATAACTCCCTTTACCATTTCTGGCAAAGGTTCACGTTATCCCACAACACCAGAGAACAAAAGGCAGTATGAACAATACATAGCATATATCGGAAGCACATGCGGAACAACAAAATGTACATGTGCCTTTACGAGTCAATACGATGCAAGCAACAATCTCTCACAAATGTATTCAGATTTGGAATGAAATGAAAGCAAGAGTATACATGGATTCCAAGCAATCATATATAGCTCAATTCAAATAAGAAGGTTAGATGAATTTGATATCCAATGAAATAAAACTAGAATAGTCACATATCGAAAGCAAATGCGGAACAATGGGATATACATGTGCCTACACGTGTCAATGCGATATAGCTTAAACGTTAGACAAAATGTTTCAAGAATGTAAATAATTTACATACAAGAGAAAACCAGAATCCAAGCACTAACATAAGCATCAATTGAGCAAAGGGGACTGAATGGAATCTATTTCCAAACGAATAAAACAGAATACGCGAAATCGACCAAAACTCGATTTTTGGCAGAATTCAAGAGGCACATTGAACAAGTGCTTCAGATTATCAATTATGCTCCAATACCCTAAAGAAGGCTTTTGTCGAAAGATATATTAATCTATTTTCTATTGAAACAAGTTTTGTATGAATTATGGTTTCCATCAAGGAGTTACCTTTGATTTGGTAACACAAGGTCAAAAACACAATTACTGTTTTGTAGAATTCATAGGGTCGGATTCAACAGATAATAGGGTAGGCATTTGAATTCCAAAATTTTAAAATGATATGTCAAAAGAAAGTTCTACAAGTCTAATTTCGGACGAAGTCAGTTTGGTACAAATTAGAATTTCTAACAGGGACTTATAGGTATTTTAGTATCGAAAGGTCAGAAATTTTGATCCCTGTTCTGCAGCATCTATAGGCTCATTTAAAACAGATGTTTGGGTAAGTATTCGGTGTCCAAAATCTACAAAATTAGTTTCAAAGGAAAGATATAAGAGTCTAATTTCAAAAAAACTAAGTGCTGCCTGAATCCACATTTGGTACTAATAATTATAGCTGAAAAAGTGTATAGGGGTCAGTTTACCAAAAAATTTCAGATCCTTGGTTTTTTGTCCAAAGAGAGAAATATCAGGTTCTAAGCATAAATCTTTCAGAATCAATATAGGAACATACACTAATACTTCTGTAGGATGGGTTTAGAACACTTGCCTTTAAGAATTTTGACCCTAAATGAGAAGATTTGAGCAAGAAACCTCAAAGCCCCAATTTTTTTTTCTTCTTCTTCTTCCTCCTTTTTTTTCTTCTCTTCTTCTTTCTTTCTTTCTCCTGTGCTTCCACGTAGCTGCCTTCTCTGGTTCCTTATGAACGAAGGAAGAGAGGCTTAAATGGTGGGATTTGTATTTTTTGTGCATTTTGCAGTTTAGTCCTTGTATTTATTATATTTACGATTAGTTCCTCAGGGTTTACATATAGGTCCTCAGATTTTTTTTTTTAACAAATCCTCCAACTCTTATGAATAGGTTCTCATATTCATACTTTGACTTTTTATCAATTTTAAAATAGATACTTACATTATAATTAGAAACTTATACGAAAATTCAGAAATGAGGGATGTTACACTCTCCCCACCCTTAAAAGAAAATTTTAGTCCTCTAAATTTATCATACCTCTAGCTCCCTGGATGCATGGTGTACTTTGAAGTATGACTTTCTCGTTCATTTGGTACATATACTCTCTCCCCAAATCTCAATAGGCCATCCTTTGAAACTTGAAATTTTGGCTTCAATTCCTTTTCTACTTCATTCCTCAATTAGTTTAAATGTGGATCTCGTAATTATGCTTCCTTAATTTGTTGAATAAAATCAGATTGCACTTGAATGGAGGCCATTAATATCATCGAGTCTTGCTCTTTCCTCAAAGCTTTCAAATCAAAATTTTCTTCTAATAACTTCCATTGCTTCACGACTAGACTAGCCATAAAACTTGTAGATTTTCTACTAAGTGCATCAGCTACAACATTGGCTTTGCCCGGGTGATAACGGATGGCACAATCATAATCCTTCAGAAGTTTTATCCATCTTCGTTGCCTCATGTTTAACTCTTTTTGAGTGAAAATACATTTTAAACTCTTGTGATCAATAAAGATTTCAAATTGTCGACCATACAAATAATGTCTCCAAATCTTTAGAGCAAAAATAATTGCTGCCAATTCCAAATCATGAGTTGGATAATTCAATTCATAACCTTTTAGTTGCCTAGAAGCATAAGCAATCACTCTCTCTTCCTACATCAAAACACATCCAAGGCCCTTTCTTGAAGCATCAGTATAAACTACAAATCCCTCACTACCACTTGGAATAGTAAGAATAGGAGCACTAGTCAATCTTATTTTTAACTCTTGAAAACTTTGCTCACAATCATCACCCCATACAAATTTCACATTCTTTTTAGTAAGTTTGGTGAGTGGTTGAGCGATTCAAGAAAATCCCTCCACAAATCTCCTGTAATAACCTGTCATGCCCAAGAAGCTTCTAATTTCTATTACATTTATTGGTACTTCCCCTTCAACTACAACTTCTATTTTCTTTGGATCAACAGATATACCCTTCCTTGAAATCACATGGCCTAAGAAAACAACTTCATTCAACCACAATTCACATTTGCTGAACTTTGCATACAACTTCTTTTCTCTTAGTATGGACAATACATTTCTCAAGTGTTCCTCATGCTCCTGATTACTCCTTGAATACACCAATATGTCATCAATAAATACAATTACATAGCCATCCAAGAGCGGTTGAAATATCCTATTCATTAGTTCCATAAAAGCTGCAGGGGCATTAGTCAAACCAAAAGACATCACCAAGAATTCATAGTGACCATATCGAGTTTTGAAAACTGTTTTTGGAATATCCTCCTCCTTGATCTTCAACTGATAGTACCTTACATCAGGTCAATCTTAGAGAATACTCGTGCACCCTGTAGTTGATAAAACAAATCATCAATTCTATGTATGGGATACTTATTTTTTATGGTCACCTGATTCAACTATCCATAATCAAAACAAAGCCTCAATGTTCCCTCTATCTTTTTAACTAACACCGGAGCACCCCATGATTAAATATTAAGCCAAATAAAATCCATATTTAATAGTCCTTGTAGTTGCTTTTATAATTCCACATACTCAAATGATGTCATTGTGTAGAGAGGCTTAGATATTGGGATTGTCCCAAGGACCAAATCAAAAGCAAAGTCACGTTTGGATGTAATCCAAGCAAGTCATTCTGGGATATATTAGGCAAAGAGATAAATCATGTCCAATACTTTCAAAATAAAAGATCGACTGATCAAATATACAAAAAGTGATCATTTGTTATATACCAATCCATACTGGTATGATAAGAAGATAGTCAATCCATACCAAGTATAATATCAAAGTTCCAAATCTCTAGGAGAACTAAATCAGCAAAAGTTCAAGTTTTCCAATAAAAATCAGTCAAGAGGACCAGATTCAAGTTCATTATCAAAGAACCTCCAATGATCATATTTTATATATATCACATAATGTAGTGGTCTACGTTGAATGCCCAAGTGATAAGCAATATGTTATGAATCAGATCGTAGGTAGGACCCATGGTCAAACAAATATTTGCATTCTTTCATAAACATGCATAATACCTTTGACCACTGATTCATAAGTTTTAGAATCATATTCAGTGATAGCATACACTCTGAAATGGGCTGATGATTTATGAGGCAGTGACTCTTTCTTCTTGTTCAATGGGCAGTCTTTTATTTCGTGATCCAACTTTCCATAAGCAAAATAGACTCTAGTCACCCACAAACATAAACTTGTTTCATAATTTAACTTATAATTCACACATTATTGAGTCTTTTTTTGTGACTTCCTTTTCAAATCCAAATGTCTTGACCCTCTTGTTATCATTTTCTGATTCATTTTCAATAATATTTTTATTGGTAAACTTATCCTTATCATTCTTGCCACTAATCTTCAAATTTTTTTTTTTTCATTGTTGCCATTAATGATCAGCCTCTACTTCCAATATAAGGTGGCAAAAGAAATCTTTCGATCATCAGAACAATTTTATACGTCAAATATCTTCTCTGTTTACATCATCCATTTTTCTACCACCAATGAAATTAGGTCCAAGATGCTTTTATTGCGCTACTCTGATTTAGTATCCTCGATCAACCCTTTTATTCTCCTAAATTAATCAGAAACAAATGAAATAGGAGTACCAAATGTCCTCATCATTCGAGATTCATATAATGAATCAAAGAAAATTTCCACCGATCACTATAGTTCACTAGACCTCAATATATTTTGCATGTGAACATATCAAATATTTTAGTGATCCTCAAACTATGCTTAGAGGATGCCACCTCTATCACGCCCCTAAAAAATATCCATGATATTAAAATTTTCAAAACAAACCAATCTAGGATCCAAACACACATTTGATGACACCGAAAAACATTCTATCAAATTCACATCTATAAAACCTATGCAATTCATAAATATACAACACATCGCTCGATGATTCATAAAATCTGAACCCAACTCACCAAAACAATAACCACAATATAAATTCATAAATTTATAAACCCTGTGCAGTTCATAAACATATAACACATTGCTCGATGATTCATAAAATCTGAACCCAACTCACCAAAATAATAACCACAACATAAATTCACAAGTATTTTCATATCGTTACACGAATTAATCTTAACATTCTAGAATCTTAAACATGAGAGGCCCTTTAAATTTATACAAAATCCACAAGTTTAGATTCATCATCAACATTTCATTAGATGCAGCGTGTACTTATACAACAAAAACATATATACTAATAAAGATCTGCCCAAAATCTTTTAGCTTTCCACTACCTCAGCCCAATCTTAACATTTAAGCAAGCGACGAGCTATCCTGAAAAATTTATACAACAACCGGGTGAGCATATAAACCTCAGCAAGTGAATAATATATCCATGTCAAAAGAGGACAATTTCCAAAGAGATAAAATTTCAAAATGCAAGGCAGAATATAAGAATTCATAGACGTAATATCATTAGGTGCAGAATCACAATTGTCATTTCAATCATACATATTTGGTTCATAACACATGGGGCATAGAGTAATTGGAGCATATCAACAACGAATAAAACGTTTCGGAGCATATCAATAACAAATAAAATATTTCGGAGCTTATCAATGATGTATGAAATGTTCCGGAGCATATCAATGGCGTATGGAACATTTCGAAGCATATCAATAATGAATGAAACATTTCGGAGCTTATAAATGGCGTATGAAATGTTCCGAAGCATATCAACGGCATATGGAACATTTCGAAGCATAACAACAATGAATGAAACATTTCGGAGCTTATCAATGGCGTATGAAATGTTCTGGAGCATATCAACGGCATATGGAACATTTCGATGCATATCAACGATGAATGAAACATTTCGGAGCATATAAATAACAAATTAAACGATACGGAGCTTATCAGTGGCGTATGAAATGTTCTGGAGCATATCAACGGTGTATGGAACAGTTCGGAGAATATCAATAACAAATACCAAACAGAAGATCAAACGTCGTCTTTGACGTTGCATTCATATCATTCTTTTCCAAAGCATTTATAGAAACACATAACCAAAGCTCTGGATATCATATCAAACATATAGAGGGTGTAGTGGGACCATAGATAGATTGTGATTCATCCATTTCTGAATGACCACTAGCCAGAAGTCTCCCACATCTGGGAGCTCCATCCACCCACGTCTAGGTGAAGTCAGAGGGGGCCGACAGAGCATCGCAGGCTCTATACATAACTTCCTTTACCATTTCTAGCAAAGGTTCACATTATCCCACAACACCAGAGCACAAAAGGCACTATGAACAATACATTGCATATATCGGAAGCACACGCGGAACAACAAAATGTACATGTGCCTTTACGAGTCAATACGATGCTAGCAACAATCTCTCACAAATGTATTCAGATTTGGAATGAAATGAAAGTAAGAGTATACATGGATTCCAAGCAATCATATATAGCTCAATTCAAATCAGAAGATTAGATGAATTTGATATCCAAAGGAATGAAACTAGAATAGGCACATATCGAAAGCGAATGTGGAACAATGGGATATACCAATACGATATAGATTAAACGTTACACAAAATGTTTCAAGAATGTAAATAATTTACAAACAAGAGCAAACTAGAATCCAAGCACTAACATAAGCATCAATCGAGCGAAGGGGACTGAATGGAATCTATTTCCAAACGAATGAAACAGAATACGCGAAATCGACCAAAACTCGATTTCTGGCAGAATTCAAGAGGCACATTGAACAAATGCTTCAGATTATCAATTATGCTCCAATACCCTCAAGAAGGCTATTTTCGAAAGATATATCAATCTATTTTCTATTTAAACTAGTTTCGTATGAATCATGGTTTCCAACAAGGAGTTACCTTTGATTTGGTAACACAAGGTCAAAAACACAATCACTGTTTTGCATAATTCATAGGGTCAGATTCAACAAATAATAGGGTAGGCATTTGAATTCCAAAATTTTCAAACGATATGTCAAAAGAAAGGTCTACAAGTCTAATTTTGTACAAAGTTAGTTTGGTACAAATCAGAATTTCCAACAGGGACTTATAGGTATTTAAGTATCAAAATGTCAGAAATTTTGATCCCTGTTCTGCAGCATCTATAGGCTCATTTGAAATAGATGTTTGGTTAAGTATTCAGTGTCTAAAATCTACAAAATCAGTGTCAAAAGAAAGATATAAGAGTCTAATTTTAAACGGACTAAGTCCTGCCTAAATCCACAGTTGGCGCTAAAAATTATAGCTAAAAAAGTGTATAGGGGTCAGTTTATTGAAAAAATTTCAGATCCTTGGTTTTTTGTCCAAAGAGAGAAATATCAGGTTTTAAGCATAAATCTTTCAGAATCAATATAGGAACATAGACTAATACTTCTGTAGGATGGGGTTAGAACACTTACCTTTAAGAATTTTGACCCTAAATGAGAAGATTTGAGCATTTTGACCCTAAATGAGAATTTTGACCCTAAAGCCCCAATTTTTTTTCTTCTTCTTCTTCCTCCTTTTTTTTCTTCTCTTCTTCTTTCTTTCTTTCTCCTGTGCTTCCATGTAGCTGCCTTCTCTGGTTCCATATGAATGAAGGCAGAGAGGCTTAAACGGTGGGATTTGTATTTTTGTGCATTTTGTAGTTTAGTAATTGTATTTATTATATTTACGATTTGGTCCTCAGGGTTTACATATAAGTCCTCAGATTTTTTTTTTAAACAAATCCTCCAACTCTTATGAATAAGTTCTCATATTCATACTTTGACTTTTTATCAAATTTAAAATAGATACTTACATTACAATTAGAAACTTATACGAAAATTCAGAAATGAGCGATGTTACAAAAATGCCTTATGTTTAATGTGTTATACTTTTTTTTTTGGTTTTGATGGTTTTTATGATGAAATCTACTTTTCGATCTTAAACGATGACGCATTCTTTAACTTGGCATAAAAACTTGGGCATGCTTGTGTGAAATAAATCAAATAAAAAAGGGGGAAGGAAAACATATTTCTTAAAGAATTTCTCAGTCTCTACTTTATCGATCTTTAAAAAAAAAGGGATATCAATGAATATATGTTTGTTATTTTTGAATCTCTTGAAAATGATTTTGAGTTGTCGATTTGAATTTGAATGTGCTTTATCTTGATTTTTTGAGATTTATAACTTGAGATTTCTTATGCTTGAATCAAGATATTGTATTATTTAATCACTTATATTTCTTTTTTCTATTTATAAAAAGAAGAGATTTGATGAAATAAATCATGTCTTGTGGCATTCATGATTTGATATTATTATCTTTTGATGTGTAAATTCCTTTGTATTTGTGGTTGTAAACCTCATGTTATAAGTAGAGTATTGATGTAAAAATTGTATTATTCTACTCTACTTCTTCCTTGTTTATAATAACAAAGGGGAGAAAGAAAATTGCTAGCTTAAATGAGAAACTTAGACTTGTTAGATCTTTCAAATGCATAAATTCTTCTTATAAATTTTTTGGATTATGATCTTGATCTCTTGAAATGTAGACTCGATCTTTCATTTTTGATGATTGAAACATTGATGATATGAATGCATGAAATACTCATGATATTATTTTGATGCTCTAAAATGATATAAATTTGCTAGCTTATGAGTATCATGTATGATATGATGATTGATTTATTTTTAGTATCATGCATAGAGTAAGGATGATATGTAAAGTTTTAAAATTGTGCATGTTGTAAATTGAAACTATAATGATGCACAAACATATTAAAATAATGATTAAAATATTAATGTAATTATGAATGATGATTTGATATTATGCATGCAATACTTCAACTTATGATAATGATGCATGCAATGATAAAATATTCATGATGAAAAATTGTTTTGACATTCATAACTTGATTTTTCATCTTTGATTATTCATCCTTTGTCATGATTTGATAATTATTGTAAAGGAAAAAAGAGATACAAAATTGTATTCTTTCCTTCTTTTTGACATTGACAAAGGGTGAGATAGCTAGCTTGCTAGCTAGCTTACATAAGTCAAGAAGATGCAAAAACTTGCTTGCTTGCTTGCACATCTAAAGAGAAGATGCAAATGTACTTCATATAGCTTGCTTTATGTAAAATATTGTATCTTGCTAGCTTGTTATCTTGCATTATTTTTTAAAAACTTGTTAGCCATCATACTTCAAATAGAAGTAACATTTGCCAAATTGCTAGCTGGATTGTTGTAAAATTTTGCTAGCTTGCTAGCTTGCACTTTGCAAAGGAAACAAAAATGGCACTTCTCAAAAGAGAAGAAAGAGCTTGCTATCTTGAACATCACTATCTTGTCAATCTCAAGAAGTAAAACTTGCAACTTTTACATTGTAATAGGAAGCAAGAATCGCTAGCTTGCACATTTCAACAAGAAAGCTGTCTTGCATTTACTTTCGAAATTTTTGCTAGCTTGTATGGTGTAGAACATGCTATCTTACTACCTTGCATATCTAAAACTTAATAGCTTGCATGTTCTAATATGATGTAGCACTTGCTAAATTTGCTAGCTTATTTGATGATAAAACTTGAAATTATGTTACACTTCTCTTTTTTGTTGATGACAAATGAGAAGTATGATCATGTTATGTATGATGATGTATTACAAATATTCATGATATAATTTGTAATGACTTGAATTCAGCTTGAATTCAAGGTTCTATCAATATGGCATATTGATAGGGGAGAGTTAGGGTTAACCCCATCATCAATTGTTTATCATCATAAAAAAAGGGGAGATTATTGAATCTCATATTTTGATGATAAAACTAATTGATATTATTTATCATTTGATCTACGTATTAAGTGACGCAGGAAGCTTAGATTAGGATGAGACAATTAAAACAGGAATAATCGGCCACAAGAGAGGACGATTCACTGAAGAATCGGACGAAGCGTCGATGGACCAATGACATGCCGGACAACATGATTCATGCTTGGTAATAATTGCCTAGATCGAAGTGTGTTTTACATTTGCAGGATTAACTACAATAGCAAGGTATGAAGCGAAATGAAGTTCTGGATTCAAGAACGTGATTTCATTGGGAGTTCGAGAGTTCGTCGGATGTCTAGACGTTCGTCGAAAGTTCTACAGGAACCAACCGAGAAGTCTAGGAGCTTGCTAGAAGAAACTCGCCAAGAAGATCGTCGTGAAGTTCAAGAGTGTTAGGACTCTAGCTAGGAGAGTCCTAATTGAGAGGGACATGTTAGGATCAAGAGCACTAAGAGCGGGGGGGGGGGGGTGAAATAGTGCAGCGGAAATCTTACAACGATAAAACACGTTCGAACGATAAAAATGATTTCGGTGTGAAAGCCGATCCTAAGATTACTTCAACTTAAGATCAAGTGAGATGACGTTAAAATCAATCTATGAAGGCAGTTTGCAATTATGAAGAAAACCAGAATATAAGCGCAAACTGAAATACGACGTTCGTACGAAGAAGCTGATTTACGTCTAAATGCTGATTCGTAAATCACTTGATTAGGCGAGATGCAGTTTCAGCAAGGATATAAAGGCAGTTTGCAGTTATGATTGAAATCAAAATATAAACGCAAACTGAAATATGATGATCATACGAAAAACCAGATTTACATCTAAACGCTGATTCAGAAAGTGCAAAGCTTAAAACCCGATTGTATATGCGCAGAAAGCAGTAAGCTTTAGAGGAGGTTTGCAGTAAAGATAATATGCTAAAAGTAAATGCAAACCGAGATTTAGAGTGGTTCGGTCAATCTTGACCTACTCCACTTTTGGCTTCCTCCACCGACGAGGTCACCGACGTCAACTAAAGGCCTTCCTTTAATATGCGAAGGCCAACCACCCTTTTACAGTTTCACTCCTTTTGACGGGCTTAGGAGACAACCCTAACAGAATTTTCTCTCCTCTCTTTACAACTCAGAACTAGGAAGAAAAGAGGTCGAAGAACTTTTGGCCTTTACAACAATTTTGAGCTCTAGGAATCATAGAAAAATATCAAGATTTCGGTGTGTATTCTGTGCTTTCTTAGTGCTGAATGGGGGGGATATTTATAGGCCCCAACCCAGTTCAAATTTGGAGCTCAAAACTGTCAATTCTCGAAATTTCGGGATCAGGCGGTTGCACCTCCTGACTGGAGCGGTTGCACCTCCTGACGGGATTAGGCAGTGCCACCTCCTATTAGGAGAGGTTGTACTGCCCAGTCTCGCTTGGAGACTGAGCCCAGGCGGTGCCACCTCCTGGATGGGGCGGTTGCACCGCCTAGTCGCACTGGGAGACTTAGCCTAGGCGGTGCTACCTCTTTTCAGGGGCGGTTGTACCTCTGCCAGAGCTCGAAGACCGAGCTCAGGCGGTTGCACCTCCTGACTGAGGCGGTTGCACCACCTGGCATAGCTCGAAGACTGAGCTCAGGCGGTGCCACCTCCTATTAGGAGAGGTTGCACCGCCCAGTCTCGCTTGGAGACTGAGCCCAGGCGGTGCCACCTCCTGGTTGGGGCGATTGCACCGCCCAGTCGCATTGGGAGACTTAGCCTAGGCGGTGCTACCTCCTGGCTGGGGCGGTTGCACCTCCCAGCAGAAATCAGGGTCCGAATGGGTTGATCCATTCGGCCCAATTTGGGTTTTTCAAGGGCCCAATTGCCCCAAGATTAAGTTAATGGGATTACCTCCCATTTCCAACTTAATCAATGTGCTAACTACAATTTTTCCTAAGACATTTACTGCAACTTGCTCCGGTGCGTCAATCGCTTCATCCGGCGAGCTTCCAGCGAACTTTCGTCGATCATCCGATGAACCCTCGGTGATGCTCCTGCGGACTTGCGGCAAACTCCTGGACTTGCGACGATTCACTTGATGAGTTCCGATGAGCTTCTTTGGCAAGCTTATGGACTTCTCGGATTTGTTCCCGCAGAACCTCCGACAACTGTTCGAACTTCCATCGAACTCTCAAACTCCCAACGTGATCATTGTCTTGACTCCGGCGTAACTCCTACTGCATGTCTTTCTTCTATCGTAGTTAATCCTGCACACTTAAAACAAAACTTTGATCGAGACAATTAATCCTAAGCAATTAACCAAGTTGTCCGGCATGTCATTGGTCCCTCGACGCTTCGTCCGATTCTTCGGCGCATCGTTCTCTCCTACAGCCTATTGCCCAATCGGCCAATTGACTCCGCAACTCCGATATCCTTGGCACAATACCCGGTCTTCTTGGCCCGATGTCCGAGTCCATGGCTCGAGGCCTTCTGTCGATACGTCGATCGATCCACCGGCCCGACGTCCAATCTTCTGACATGTTCCTCCGACACAACATGATTTTCCTGCTTTAATTGTCTCATCCTGATCGAAGCATCCTCCGTCACTCAAAACACAGATTAAAACATATATCAAGTAGTTTCATCATCAAAATACGAGATTCAACAATCTCCCCCTTTTTAATGATGACAACCACTTGATGACGGAGTTAAACTTAACTCCCGGAGTTTAAACAAACTCCCCATATCAATATGCCATATTGATAGAACCTTGAATTCATACTAAATTCAAGTCATTGCAATATTCATCATGAATACTTACAACTCGTCATCTTAAACTTATGCATAACATCATACTTCTCCCCCTTTGTCATCAACAAAAAGGAGAAGTACCACAATCAAGCGTTTGTGATATTGGTTCAACTCATTGCATGAAAAACATAATATCAAGTTTTATCACCATGCGAGTTTGCTATTATCAAATATCAACATGTAAAATTACGATGTAAGCTTTTGATATCATAACGCAAACATTTCAAGTGTTTATCAATTGTAGCATTTCATCACATGGTAAGACATTAACGCGTAAAATTACGATACAAGTTCTTGACATCTTAACACATGATGCAAACATGGCATAATGTAAATTTGGCAATCATAGCATCAGTGTTCATAGCATCAATTCATATATTTCTCCCCCTTTAAGCAAATTTTAAATATAAGTGTGATGCCATAAGCAGGTTCATGTCATTTTTCAACAAAGAGTGATAAGATACCAAATATTCAAACATTTCAAGGAAAACATGACATGGAGATAGGTTTGAAAACTTCTTCCATTTTATTTGTTATTTTCTTTTTGCATGAAGGAGGAAAGCTATTTCTGAGCTTACTCAAATGAAGTTAAAATCGATAAGATATTAAAGCACGCTTCATTTTTACAAGTATCAAGATATGTATCAAATCCTTGTACGTAAAAATGACTTCCTTTTTCAAGAAGGAATTTATAAGCAGGAATCATTTCATCAAATCTATTTCTCATAACAAAATATTGTTCACATGATAAGTGTATGAGAGATGTATTTGCTAGTTGATTCCATATGTCAAAAATCAATGATATGAATTAAACTTGATATGACATATGCTTATTAAGTCTAGAAGAGGATAATTCGAAAATCCAATTGTTAGGATACCAATAGTTAAGAGAATCCGAAAATGAAATTAACACTTTCATGCATTCGGATAAGGCTGTGCTATTGATTTTCAAATACAATCATGAGGACAAAACATGCTTATTATCATGGAAATATTTGTATCCAGAGCAAATAATTTGCAACCTGTTATTAGGGCATGTAATTGTGTAAAATCATCATGGCAATCGAGTGATTTGATCATTCAATCAAGAAAGTCTAAAAATTAATTTTAACAAGTTCAATTATTCGGACATATTTTTGCCATAGTTTTTCAAATATAATCATGAAGATTAGACATGCTCATCATCATGATAGTACGATAGCAAGTTTACAATATACAAGCTAGCAAAAAATTTTTAGCATTTTAAGACACACAAGCTAGCAATTTTCTCTTTGAGATATGCACATTAGCAACTCTTTCTCCCCCTATGTCATTAGCAAAAACAAGGGAAGACCCTTTACATTAATTTCTAAATCATGACAAAGGTAGATTTCAATCTTATTTGTGCATCATTTTATTTTCAAATTCGAAGATGCACAATTTCAAAAACCTTATATTTCATTCATGCATGATACTGATTAAATCAATCAATATTATGAGCATATTATACACGATACTTAAATTTTTAACTATTTATCAACATTTTGATCATGATACTAAACATTCATCTTTTAGAGTATTCATGACATTAAATCAACATTTATAATACATCATTTTAGTAACAACTCATAGCATTTTAAATCATGATTTATATCATATGCAATACATCACATCATAATTAAAAAGCTCAAGTATTGCATGCATCATTGCAAATCATAAATGCTTCATATCATGATGGTATCAATTTTGTCAAATTATATCCTTCCATGCATGATCATAACTTTTCATTTGTATACATCAAAATAAATTAATGAATATTTCATGTATTCATCACATAAGGAATATCAAGAAGAATTGGTAATGAGATTTACGAATCATGTAGACAAATTATAAATATCAAGAGACATATTATGATTCTTTTTAGATAACTCAAATAGAAAAAAAGAAAGAATCATAGTAAGTTATTTTGATTTATAAAAGGAATTCTCAAAATATAATTCCAAGAAATCACGATTCATTTCAATAAATTTCAATAAGAATCACAAAGTAGGTGATCTTATTCATAAATGATTTCAAGTTATAAATCATAGGAAATTTAGATCATGATTTCGATAAAACCCATTAAGTTCAAATCATCAAAATCTCAACATTACTTTCAAGAGATTCAAAATGGCATAGATAATTTAATTAATCTCTTAGTGAAAAAGTCAATAAGGTAGAGAAAAATAATTTTTTAAGAAAAATACTTTTCTCTTTTTAGTTGTTTTAATTCATATGATTTTATTTCATCTATGCCAAACATGTAGCATGTTTTAAAATCGAAGGTGCCTGTTTTATTATGACAAAGATCAATAAGGCACTTTCGTGACCGTGAAAATTGAAAATCACAAGATTCATCATCCATAATAATAAAACCAATAAACACGATTTTTAAAATCTCATGCATAGAATAAAATCATGGTATCAAAACATCATTATATCATCCAGCATGATTTCATATTTTCAATCAAAATCATTTTGTTTGTTTATCATAAAATATGTATTTTTCATTATTATTTTCAAAACTACTAGCATGATCATAAATTTTGCATTTTCATCATTTTTTTTAAACATGTATTTTTCAAGAAAATTAATTCTATATTAAAAAAGAAAATGCATTATGAAGAGCATCATGTAATTTCGAAATAATTCAAGAGAGTTGAGTTACTTACCTTGTAGTCGAAGCCCGTTAAAGCCCAATTCGCCGTTACACCTTTAGAAGTTCTTGATTCATCCTTGGTTGCCTTCTTCTTCTTTGGCCTCTTCCTTCGTTCAAGTTCATTGTCTATTTTCGATTTTTGTTTAATAAACTTATTAAGATTTAGTGTTCGAAGTTCAAGTTCATCATTGTCCTCATCACTTGAGTCATCGCTCAAGTGGTATTTATTTGTCCGGAGTTCCAAATCCTTCATGTTCTTTGGATGGTGATTGTGTTCAACATGTTCATCATGTGCATTGTGCACCATTTCATATGTCATCAACGAACCAATTAGTTCTTCAAGTGGTAAGTTGTTTAGGTTTTTAGCTTCTCTTATTGCAGTTACTTTTGAATCCCACTTCTTAGAAATAGAACGTAAAATATTATTTACGAGTTCAAAATCCGAAAAACATTTTCCAAGAGCTCTTAAACTATTGACGACATCCGTGAAACGGGTGTACAGGTCGCCTATAGTCTCGCTTGGTTGCATTCGAAAAAGCTAAAAATCATGCAATAAAATGTTAACTTTCGAGTCTTTGACTCCACTAGTTCCCTCGTGCGTGATTTTAAGTGTTCGCCAAATGTCAAAAGTCGTTTCGCACGTAGAAATCCGATTGAACTCATTTTTGTCCAAAGCGCAAAATAAGGCATTCATAGCCTTTGCGTTTAAAGAAAAATACTTCTTCTCCAAATCCGACCATTCGTTCATCGGTTTAGAGGGAAGTTGAAAACCGTTTTGAACGATATTCCATAAATCCAAATTCATAGAAATGAAGAAAACTCTCATTCGAGTTTTCCAATAAGTGTAGTCCAATCCGTTAAACAACGGTGGACGAACAACCGATAAGCCCTCTTGAAAGCCATGAAGAGCCATTCCTCTCGGGTGTAAATCCGAAATGAGAAAAACCTTGCTCTGATAATAATTGTTAGGATCAAGAGCACTAGGAGGGGGGGGGGGGGGGGGGTGAATTAGTGCAGCGAAAATCTTACAACGATAAAACACGTTCAAACGATAAAAACGATTTCGGTGTGAAAGCCGATCCTAAGATTACTTCAACTTAAGATCAAGTGAGATGACGTTAAAATCAATCTATGAAGGCAGTTTGCAGTTATGAAGAAAACCAGAATATAAGCGCAAACTGAAATACGACGTTCGTACGAAGAAGTTGATTTACGTCTAAATGCTGATTCGTAAATCACTTGATTAGGCAAGATGCAGTTTAAGCAAGGATATAAAGCTAGTTTACAGTTATGATTGAAATCAAAACGTAAACGCAAACTGAAATATGATGATCGTACGAAAAACCAGATTTACGTTTAAACGCTGATTCAGAAAGTGCAAAGCTTAAAACCCGATTGTATATGCGCAGAAAGCAGTAAGCTAGAGAGGAGGTTTGCAGTAAAGATAATATGCACAAAGTAAATGCAAACCGAGATTTAGAGTGGTTCGGTCAATCTTGACCTACTCCACTTTTGGCTTCCTCCACCGACGAGGTCACCGACATCAACTAGAGGCCTTCCTTCAATAGGCAAAGGCCAACCACCCTTTTACAGTTTCACTCCTTTTGACGGGCTTAGGAGACAACCCTTATAGAATTTTCTATTCTCTCTTTACAACTCAAAACTTGGAAGAAAAGAGGGAGAAGAACTTTTGGCCATTACAACAATTTTGAACTCTAGGATTCACAGAAAAAGATCAGGATTTCGGTGTGTATTTTGTGCTTTATTAGTGCTGAATGGGTGGGGTATTTATAGGCCCCAACCCAGTTCAAATTTGGAGCTCAAAACTGTCAATTCCCAGAATTCCGGGATCAGGCGGTTGCACCTACTGACTGGAGCGGTTGCACCGCTTGGTAGAGCTCGAAGACTGAGCCTCTGGGTGGTGCTACCTATTGTCAAGGGTGGTTGCACCTATGCCAGAGCTCGAAGACCGAGCTCAGGTGGTTGCACCTCCTGACTGAGGTGGTTGCACCGCCTGGCAGAGCTCGAAGACTGAGCTCAGGCGGTGCCACCTCCTGTCAGGAGAGGTTGCACCGTCTAGTCTCGCTTGGAGATTGAGCCCAAGTGGTGCCATCTCCTAGCTGGGGTGGTTGCACCACCCAGTCTCGCTAGGAGACTTAGCCTAGGCGGTGCTACCTCCTGGTTGGGGCGGTTGCACCTCCCAGCAGAAATCAGGGTCCGAATGGGTTGATCCATTCGGCCCAATTTGGGTTTTTCAGGGGCCCAATTGCCCCAAGATTAAGTTAATGGGATCACCTCCCATTTCCAACTTAATCATTGTGCTAACTACAATTTTTCCTAAGACATTTACTGCAACTTGCTCCGGTGCGTCAATCACTTCTTCCGGCGAACTTTCGTCGATCATCCGATGAACCATCAGTGATGCTCTTGCGAACTTCTGGCAAACTCCTGGACTTGCGACGATTCACTTGGCGAGTTCCGACGAGCTTCTTTGGCAAGCTTATGGACTTCTCGGATTTGTTCCCGCAGAACCTCCAACGATTGTCCGAACTTCCGTCGAACTCTCAAACTCCCAACGTGGTCATTGTCTTGACTCCGGTGCAACTCCTGCTGCATGTCTTTCTTCAATCGTAGTTAATCCTGCACACTTTAAACAAAACTTCGATCAAGACAATTAATCCTAAGCAATTAACCAACTTGTCCAGCATGTCATTGGTCCCTCGACGCTTCGTCCGATTCTTCGGCGCATCGTCCTCTCCTGCAGCCTATTGCCGAATCGGCCAGTTGGCTCCGCAACTCCGATATCCTTGGCACAATACCCTCTCTTCTTCGCCCGATGTCCGAGTCCACAGCCCGAAGCCTTCTATCGATACGTCGACCGATCCACCGGCCCGACGTCCAATCTTCTGACATGTTCCTCCGGCACAACATGATTTTCCTTCTTTAATTGTCTCATCCTGATCGAAGCATCCTACGTCACTCAAAACACAGATTAAAACATATATCAAGTAGTTTCATCATCAAAATATGAGATTCGACAGGACATTCATGTAAAACCTATTAAAAAGGTGAAGAGGCCGGCTAGGGTTAGGAGGTTGTTTCTTAGAGATGAATTAGGAGTTGTAAAGGAATAGATGTCTTGAGTAGAAGTCCTATTAGGAGTTGGTTAGAAGTAGGAGTCCTATTAGAAGTTAGGGTTTAGAAACCCTATAAATAGCCATGTATTCCTCCTCTTTTGATAGGCAATAGATAAATTTTTTCTGCAGCCTTTGAGCAGCAACTTGGAGGTAGGAACCCCTATGAGTTCAATGGAGGCCGATCCCCTAAAGAGATCAACCCCAAATTTAGAATCTGCAAGGGTCCTAACACCTAGTATCAGAGCAGCATTCTTGGCATCTCGCTGCCCTTCCACAGCCATCCATCAACTCACCACAACCACCCAAAGCAATTCCTACAATTGCTTAAAAGATCGTCGCTGAATTCCGCCATCATCTCCACCACCGCGGATCATCCTTTGATCTCCCCGTGAATTGCAACAGGTTCTGGTTTCCTACCTTACTGCTGCTGCAATTTAGTTATCCTTATTCGAAAATCCAAAAAAAAAAAACTGTTCCTATATTGCTGCATAAACCTTTCGTCATAAAGTTTTCATCTCTACGACGAAAGATACATTGCAGAATTTCAACCGCATAGCATCATCTGTTTGATCTTGCTACGATGCTTTTTCTATCCAGATTTCTATGAAATTTTTATGACATCTTTGACACTTCCTAACAGCAGATTTTCCTTTAGTTTTTTCAAAAAATTCTCAATATAAACCATTGATCTTTTACGTCTATTCTGCTATACTTGAAAATCTGCACTGTAAAATTTCAGCCGCATAGCACTGTTTGTTTGATCTTGATACTATATTGTTTCTATCCAAATCTCTACAAAATTTTTATGATAGCTTTGACACTTCCTATTAGTGGATTTCCCTTTGGATTCATCAAAAATTTCTCAATATAATCCACTAATCTTTTATGTCCAATCTGCTATACTTAAAAATCTGTGCTGCAGAAAATTTCAGCACCATATTGTTGCCTTCACCCATCTATTTGCAATCTTTTTTGAATGAAATTTCTTATACACTTCATAGATCATCTTGGATTCCATCTAAGAGTGATATATTAATGAATTCATCTCTAAAAATGATTTTGTGTTGCTGCAAATTTTCATCGTAACCCGTTGAAATTTTTCGACGTCAATTATGCTATCGCAACTTGCACCAATTTTCTTACTGTTATACTACCCAAATTCTCTTGATTAAATTATACATCCTTGCTGTCATATAATCTATGATTTTGTTATCAATTCCCTCCTCAATTCTCTTATGTTTTTGGTAGAAATTACATCGAGAAACCATTGTTTCTTCGATGACAATTCTACTCTTACAAGACAGCACATACTTGCTGCAACATCCACTAATTTCTATCAAACCTTTGCTGCCATCTACCACAGATCCAAAACTTTCATCCACAGCCCTAAAACTCCACTAAACCAAACCCTCAAACTGCACCCAAAACTGCCACAAAACAAGCCTAAATCGTAGCCTACATCCACCGATCCACCAACCCTTTCGACCATCACTTCTCTCAACCTATACATGCCTTTAACCTAACAACAAAAGAGAGATCTTAACATCATAGATTTGGAGGCATATACTATGGCATCTAAGGAGGCAATCAATGATAAATTCGAAGCTTTTGAGGCGCGAATGGAGGATAATATTCGGACGCTCTTTACTAAACTCAGATTGGGCCGACCACTAAGCCCGAAAAAATCATATCAAGGAGAGAGCTTTGCCCAATCGCACCAAGCCCGAAGAGATGAGTTCCAAGGGAGGGGAGGCTCTATGACTAACCCCAACTATCCATGCATGAGGGTAAATTTTCATAGATGGGAAGAAGGAGACCCGATTGGTTGGATCTCGCGCGCGGAGCGATATTTTCGGTACCACCAAACCGCGGACGCATCTATGGTGAAAATTGCAGCTATACATCTTGAAGGGGATGCCATACAATGGTTTGACTGGTTTGAACACACTTGTGGAGTCCTTTCATGGTGACAATTCAAAGAAGGACTGTTGATCCGCTTCAGACCAACGGATTACGAGAATATTGACGAACAACTAGCATAGATCCGACAAACCTGCACCATTCAGGAGTACCAAATCAGGTTTAAAAGGTTATCTAATCAAACTCGTGATTGGTCTAAAAAATAACTATTGAGGACCTTTGTTGAGGGTTTGAAGCCGAAGATCCGAGGAGAAGTTAAAGCACGACAACCGTACACGCTTATGGCAGCCATCTCATTCGCACGACATCAAGAGGAGCAACTTAACCATGAAGCTCGGAGGACTAGGGTCGCTCCTCAACTAGCAATATTGAAGCCCTCAGCCCCCCCTACTATCAACTGAGTCCCTACGCCAAAGAGATTAACAAGAGCAGAGCTTCGGGAGCGATATACGAAGGGGTTATGTTGGCATTGCGACGAGCCGTGGAGCCGTGAGCATCACTATAGTAAAGGGAGACTTCTTATGATTGAACCAATAGAAGAAGAGATCATTGAATATCTAGAAGAGAGCCTTGAACATGAAGAAGAAGATGTAGAAAAAGAGCCACAACCGATCGAAGTTACGGTACATACACTAGCCGACTACTCAAACCCATAAACGATGAAAGTTGGAGGCCTTCTCAAACAACAACCTATCACTATTCTCATCGACATGGGCAGTATTAATTTTTTTTTGGTAAGTAAAATTAAATTGATTATGTGTAATGTTTCTACAAATAGCTTTATCTATACAAGTCATAGACAAAGCCAAGTAACTCATAGAGTGCAAATGCGATAGTTATGACTACACATGTTGTAGACTATAACTCCTAATTATAGTCAACATAGAATATGTTAATCTAGATATATCAAAACTACTTGTGGGTACATAATTTTGCATCATTCCCAAGATCTTTAGCTAATAGCAAAATTAAATTTGATAAAAATATCTTTTATCTATGGGCAGTATTAATAACTTTCTAAACAGTATGGTTGCTGTCTAGATGGCTTTATCTATCGAGAATTGCAGCAGGTTTGACGTTAAGGCCGCCGATGGTTGGATTTTGAAGTATGATCGTAGACGTCCGCAAGTGAAACTATTGTTGATCTTGAGGCCTTACCAAGAAATAATTGCATATTTCTTTCGTCTCCCTCTTGATGATCATGAGGCCATGCTCAGAATTAAATAGTTGATGACATTAGGTGATATTTCTTGAAATTTTATGCAACAAATTATGAAATTTTGTAGTAAGGAGAAACAAGTGATAATGAATGGGAAACATGGGGGCGACGTAACAAAGATTTGCACACAACAAATGGAGAAGGTTTTGCATAAAGCATGCAGCGGCTTTTTGGTACAACTTGAGCAGCAAACTAAGGGAGAGCTAACAAAATTTGAAGATCCAAATCTACTTCCTTTGTTTGCTGAATTTTCAGATATATTTGATGAACCGCGCAACCTACCTCTTACCCGTCGGCATGATCATTGTATAACGATTCTTCCAAGCAAATATCCAGCAAATGATCAGCCATATCTATAACATCCCTCATTTCTGAATTTTCGTATAAGTTTCTAGTTGTAATGTAAGTATATATTTTAAATTTGATAAAATAACAAAAATATGAATCTGAGAACTTATTCATAAGATTTGGGGGATTTGTTCAAAAAGAAAAATAAAATTTGAGGACCTATATGTAAACCTTGAGTACCTAATCGTAAATATAATAATACAAGGACTAAACTACAAAATGCATAAAAATACAAATCTCACCGTTTAAACCTCTCTGCCTTCGTTCTTAAGGAACCAGAGAAGGCAGCTATGTGGATGAACAGAGAAAGAAAGAAAAAAGAAGAGGAAAAACAAGGGGAAAGAAGAAGAAAAAAAAATTGGGGCTTTGAGGTTTCTTACTCAAATCTTCTCAATTGGGGTCATAATTCTCAAAGGCAAGTGTTCTAACCCCATCCTACAGAAGTATTAGTCTATGTTCCTATATTGATTCTGGAAGATTTATGCTTAGAACCTGATATTTCTCTCTTTGGACATAAAACCAATGATCTGAATTTTTTTCGGTAAACTGACCCCTATACACTGTTTCAACTATAATTTTTAGCACCAAATGTGGATTCAGGCAGGACCTAGCTCGTTTGAAATTAGACTCTTATATATTTCTTTTTACACTAATTTTGTAGATTGTGGACACCAAATACTTATCCAAACATCTGTATCAAATGAGCCTATAGATGATGCAGAATAACATCTATTTTCATCGACACGGGCATCACTAATAATATCATAAATAGTAAGGTTGCTATCCGAATGGCATTACCTATCGAGAATCGCTGCAGGTTTGATGTGAAGGTTACTGACAAATGGATTTTGAAGTGTGATCGTAGGCGCCCGTAGGAGAAACTATTGCTGCAAGATCAAGAGATAATTGCAGATTTCTTCCTTCTCCCTCTTGATGATCATGAGGGCATGCTCAGAATTAAATAGTTGACAATATTAGGTGATTTTTCTTAGAATTTTATGAAACTAATTATGAAATTTTATAGTAAAGAGAAACAGGTGATACTGCACGGGAAACGTGGGGGTGACGTAACGATGATTTGCACATAATAAATGAAGAAGGTTTTGCATAAAGCATGCAGTGCCTTTTTGATACAACTTGAGTAGCAAACTGAGGGAGAGCTAACAGAATTTGAAGATCCAAATCTACTTCCTTTGCTTGCTGAATTTTTAGATATAATTGACGAACCGCGCAACCTACCTCTTACCCGCCGGCATGATTATTATATAACGATTCTTCCAGGCAAACCTCCAACAAATGCTCAGCCATATCAGTATCCACATCTCCAACAGGATGAAATAGAATGGATTGTACAAGAGATGCTCGAAACAGGAGTTATTCGTCCATGTTGCAGCCCCTACTCTTCACCGGTGCTCCCCATACGAAAGAAGGAAGGAAATGGCGATTATGTATTGACTACCGAGCTCTCAATGGCATAACCATCAAGGATAAATATGCTATTCCAGTAGTAGATTAATTGCTAGATGAAAGGGAGCACAAATCTTCACAAAGCTAGACCTTTGATTCGGGTATCATCAAATACGAGTATGCGAAGAAGACATACCGAAAACCACCTTTCGAACACACAACAACCACTATGAATTTCTGCTTTCTTCAAAAGAAGGTGGAATATCTTGGGCATGTCATATCAGAGGAAGGTGTTGTTAGGATCAGAGCGGCACTAAGAGGGGGGGGTGAATTAGTGCAGCGGCTTAAAACGTTGGTTTCGACAAATCTTTCGTACGATAAAAATCGGAATCGAAAGTGCTTAACATGAAAGCGTATTCGTAAAGTTGTGCAGTAAATGTAATGAGGAAATAAAGCAAGTAAGAGGGTTTGCAGTAATGTAAATAGCAGTAATGAAATGCAAACCAAAGATTACGCCGTTTTTAAAGTGGTTTGGTCAAGTGACCTACATCCACTTGCGAGGCCCCTCTTCGATGAGGCTCCCACCTTCCACTAGCAAATCTCTTGAAAGGGAAGGGTAAATACCCCTCTTACAACTTTTACAAGCGGTTCACTCTCTTACAGATTTTTAGCAAGAAAGAAGGAGGTGAACACTAGCAAATTGAAAACAAGAAAGGCAAAGACTCTTCTAAGACTTTTCTCTCAATCACTTGCTGCTCAAAAAGTTGTGTTCTCAGCTGAAACTTGAGGGGTATTTATAGGCCTCAAGAGGATTCAAATTTGGGCTCCAAAAATTTGAATTCTCTTATGTTCCCGATGCTAGCGGTGCCACCGCCCAGCGCTCGGGTGCTGGACGGTGCAACCACCTAGCCCAGGAGGTGTCACCGCCCAACTCTCGGGTGCTGGGCGGTGCTACCGCCCAACCAAGCGGTGCCACCGCCTGGCTCTCCGGTTCACTGGTTTGGCTTAATTTTAGCCCAAACCAAATATGACTTTGGGCCTAGTTGGCCCATAACCAGGATATAGGATTATATTTTAATCCTAATCCTAGTTACAAGTGAACTACATAACAAAATACATCCTAAGCAAGTTTTCAACTTCGAACGTCGAGTCTTGTTCCGGTGAGCTTTTCGACGAACTTCTTCCGACGGACTCCCATCAAGCTCCCGAACTTGTGATGACTTTAACGAGTAGCCAAGCCTTCTCGGTGATCTCCGTGAACCTCCGACAATCTCTTCGGTGAACTTCCAAAAATTCCGACAGGTTCCCGATTTCTTCTCGGTTGGTTCCAGCAGCATCTCCGACGATTCTTCGGACTCTTAAACGTCCATCGAACTTGACTCCGGTATCCTTGCTTTATGTTTTCTAGTTATCGTAGTTAATCCTGCACACTTAACTCAATAATATGGATTAGATCAATTAACCCATCAATTGATTATATCATCAAAATCCGAGATTCAACAATCTCCCCCTTTTTTATGATGACAATCAATTGATGACGGAGTTAAATATAACTCCCCCTATCTATATGCCATATTATGAGAAGATAAAAACACTTGAATTCCATCCCATTGGATTCAAGCATAACCCGATAAGTTCTAACCGTAGAGCTTATCGTAATCCTCATGAAACAGTAGTAAGTACGAAACTTCGATGAAAATCATAAGTTAAATGAGAAGGGACGAATTTTACTACGATAGAAGATAAAGATTTTTAATATAAATTTCATGATATAGATGTAAGGCATGCTTTCAATATGATCAATTAATCTTGTGATATTTTCAAGGAGTTTGCAAGGCATATAAGACATTCATATCACACAAGTTTTTGTAATTCATATAAGTCATGCTATCGATATGGTGTAAGTCATCACTTAGTCATCACTTCTCCCCCTTTGTCATTAACAAAAAGAGATAAGCCATCTAATTGATGATCATAGAATTCGACGAAAATAATCATTGAATCATTAAAAAAGTTTAGCATTGAATAGTAAATAAAATTCATCATTCAAATTTGCTAGAAATAGTTTATCCAAAAGAAATTATCATTTATGCAGATCAGAACAGTAGTTATCTAAAAGGAAGGATCAGTTATCGTTCAAACGATGACAAACTTTGAACTTGTTGTTAAAAGTAAACAGAACAGAATAAAAAGATACATCAATTTAATCCTTAGGAGGTAATCCATAGTGCTGATACATGATATTTATTTTTTCATTTATTTGTCGTAGTGTCTTCAAAATTTCAACTTGTTGATTTTGAATTTGTTCTTGCTGTGATTTGAGTTGATCTTGTTGGAATTTGATCTGAGATAGTTCCACCATAATGAGATCTTTAGAGGAGGAAACAGGAGCTGAAGGTGCTACGCCAAAGGGACTAGGAGGAGGAGATTCATTTCCCATAAGAATTGGTGTTTCGGGGTGTTCTATTGGTGGAGGAATTGGATCAGTCCTTCTAGGCTACCTAACCCATATGCCATTGCTAAATGTGCACCTAAGTCTTTTCAATAGGTTTTTATTTATTATGTTATATCGATCATTTTGAATAGATTCTTCATCGGGTGGGATGCAAATGTCATAAGCATGAAGAATTCTAGTGATTAACCTCTCATATGGCAACATAGTATCTTTAGCCATAATATCCTGCATGTGTTGCCGAATTGAGTACCCAAAACAATTATGTTGACCGGTCATAATCCAATACATGGTACTTATCTCTATTTGACTTATTTCGTTAAGATGAAATTGTTTGGGGAATATGATGCTTGTGATAATGTGATGAAGAATTTTAGAGTTGAAAGGCAGTAAGTGTTCACAGCTCTTGGGTAGGAAGCCAAGGTTTGGATTTGCAAAAATTGTTTCTGCGGCTTCGGTATAGGTTGCTCCTATTGTGTTAACGTCCCATTTACCGTTAAAATAGCATCCCCTATCTTTTTCAGTTATGCCAATTAGCTCACAAATAGTACTGTCAAATATTCTAATGGGTGTTCCTAGAAGGTAAGTGCTTAGGCTATCATTGTCCTCATATAGGTTGGCATAGAACAATCTAACTAACAGCGGATAGATTGGTTCATCTAATTGTAGTAGAGGTAGAGCTTCTAGGTGTGCAAACCACCTAATGGGTTGTAAATCCTCTAGTTCATATAGATCAACATATTTTCCCTTATGGATATATCGTGTTTCAAATTTTGGAAAGCTAAGGGCTACCTCTTATGATCTAAAAAGATCATGGTCATATGAATCTCCTTCAATCCTTTTTCCTTTTGATCTCTTATGAGTCATTATCTAGACAATATGATGATGAAATTGTGAAAAATAAGCAAGGGAAAGTGAAAAGAAAAGAGGGATTTCAAGTGTTACCTTATGGAGATTATGTTGAGAGATGGAAAGCTTGGACCACCAAGAATCCTTCTCCAATGCTTCTAACAGTTAGAATGAGGGTTAGAGGGAATGGGAGAGGGTTTTGAGAGCTTTTTCTTCGGGTTGGGGGCGGTGTCACCGCCGGCCCTAACCCCTCGGGTTAATAAGGGTCGTCGGTCGGTGCCACCGCCTGGCGCCCAAGCGCTCAAGCGATGCTACCACCGGATCTAGCGGCGCCACCGCTGGCATCCCGTGGAGGAAAGAAAAAAAAATTTTCTTCCTCCCTTTTGTTTAGCTTCTTCCCTCAAGATAATAAGTTATACTTTAATGGATCATTTTGAATTGAAGAAGAAGGAAGAAATCAAATTCACAAAAGAAAGGAAAAGGACGAGTCATTTTTCGTGAAGCTCATTTTAGGGACAATTTAACATGCCTAATTCCCTTCTAATGAATTCAAATTGGTCTTCATTCAAAGCTTTTGTAAATATATCTGCTAATTGATGCTTTGTGTTAATGAATTCTAGAACAACATCATTTTTAAGGACATGATCGCGTATGAAATGATGCCTAACGTCAATGTGCTTAGTTCTAGAGTGCTGAATTGGATTTTTAGTAAGACATATGGCACTAGTATTATCACATTTTATGGGAATATTTTTAAAGTGAATTCCATAGTCTTCTAATATATTTTTCATCCAAATAACTTGTGCACAATATGCACTTGCAGCAATGTATTCGGCTTCCGCCCTAGATAGTGCAACTGAATTTTGTTTCTTGGAAGTCCAATAAACAAGTGCATGTCCTAAAAATTGGCATGTTCTGGATGTAATTTTTCTATCTATCCTGCATCCACCAAAATCAGCATCTGCATAAGCTATTAGATCGAATTTTTCAGATTTTGGATACCACAATCCTAAATTTGGAGTTCCTTTAAGATACCTAAATATTCTTTTAATACTCTTAAGATGAGATAATTTAGGATTACATTGAAACCTAGCGCAAAGTCCTACACTAAACATAATATCTGGTCTAGTCGCGGTGAGGTAGAGTAGACTACCTATCATTCCCCTATATGTTTTTTGATTGAAATTTTCACTATTTTCATCCATATCTAACTTAGTCGCAGTACTCATAGGGGTGTTTATTGCTTTTGAAGTATCCATATTAAATCGTTTTAACAATTCTAATGTATATTTGGATTGGTTAAGAAATATACCATCACTAAGTTGTTTGATTTGTAATCCTAAAAAGAAAGTTAATTCACCCATTAAACTCATTTCAAATTCATGACTCATACATTTGGCAAATGATTCACATAGTGATTCATCCGAAGAGCCAAAAATAATATCGTCAACATAAATTTGCACAATAAGAAAATTATTTTCAAAATGTTTAATAAACAATGAAGTATCAACCTTGCCTTTGGTAAAATTATTTAAAATAATAAAGGAACTAAGCCTTTCATACCAAGCTTTAGGGGCTTGTTTCAAGCCATAGAGAGCTTTAGTCAATTTGAATACATGATTAGGAAGAAGAGAATTTTCAAATCCGGGAGGTTGTTCGACATATACTTCTTCGGAAATAAAACCATTCAAGAAAGCACTTTTGACATCCATTTGAAATAGTTTAAAATTATTACTACTAGCATAGGCAAGGAGCATCCTTATGGCTTCTAATCGAGCCACGGGAGCGAATGTTTCTTCGTAATCGATACCTTCTTCTTGGTTAAAACCTTTGGCTACTAATCTAGCCTTGTTTCTAACCACGATACCATTTTCGTCTTGCTTGTTTTTAAAGACCCACTTAGTACCTATGACTAAGTGGTCACTTAGTCTAGGAACAAGCTTCCATACCTCATTCCTCTCAAATTGCTTCAATTCTTCTTGCATTGAAATGACCCAAAAATCATCTTTTAAGGCTTCGTAAATGCATTTAGGTTCAATTTGAGAAAGGAAAGCGGCGTTAGCACAAAAGTTCTTGAAAGAAGAACGAGTTTGATCCCCTTTTGTTGTATCTCCTATAATTAGCTCCTTTGGATGAGCATCTACATACTTTCATTCTTTGGGTAAAGAAATTTCGGAAGAAGATGCATTCAAATGGCTATTTTGAGGAGGGGGTTCATTTAAATTTAAATTATCAAAACCAAAATCATCATCAAAATCATTTTTCTTTAAATCAGAAATTTCATTAAAAACTACATGAATAGACTCTTCTATTACTAAGGACCTTTTGTTAAAGACACGAAAGGCTTTAGAAATGGAGGAGTAACTAAGAAAAATGCCTTCATCAGATTTAGCATCAAATTTACCTAGGGCATCCTTTTCATTTAAAATGAAGCATTTACAACCAAAAACTTTAAAATAAGAAATATTTGGTTTTTTGTTATTCCATAATTCATAGGGAGTTTTTGATAGAGATGGTCTTATCAGGACCCTATTCATGATGTAACAAGCCGTATTTACGGCTTCGGCCCAAAAATATTTGGGTAAACTATGTTCATTTAACATAGTTCTTGCCATTTCTTGTAGGTTTCTATTTTTCCTTTCAACTACTCCATTTTGTTGAGGATTTCTTGGAGTTGAGAAGTTGTGATTGTACCCATTAACTTCACAAAAATTTTGAAAGTCACGGTTTTGAAATTCACCACCGTGATCACTCCGAATTGATGAAATCATGAAGCCTTTTTCGTTTTAAGCGAGTTTACAAAATTTAGAGAAACACTTGAAGCAATCACTTTTGTGAGCTGAGAAATTGGTCCAAGTGTATCTAGAGTAGTCTATCACAATCACAAAAGCATATTTGCTTCCACCTAGACTTGTTGTATCAATTGGTCCAAATAAGTCCCAATGGATCAATTGTAACGGTCTAGTGGTGCTAATTTGATTTTTTGGTTTGAAGCTTGTTTTTATTTGTTTGCCTAGTTGACATGCATCGCATATCTTATCCTTAATAAACTTCATATTCGGAATCCCTCGTACTAATTCTTGAGATGAGATTTTAGATATTGTTTTCATGCTTGCATGGCCTAATCTCCTATGCCAAAGCCAAGCATCATCATTTACGGCGAAGAAACACATTTCATTACTTAGTTCATCAAGATTGATGTAATATCCCATTAGTCCCACATCGGAAGTGGGGAATGTGTATGATTAGCTTATAAGGGCCTGATGAGTGTACTACGTAACCTCCCGCTTATGCATTTTGGTCCGCCGTTGAGGACCAAAATGAAGTTATTGGCCAGTTAGCTCATCAGACCCGGGTCGTGAATTTGGTATCAAAGCCGACCTAGCATTAGGGCAGGGTGAGAGGGCTGCAGTAGAAAAGGGCTACCCGTGGATGGAGTCAGAGAACTCATCACGGCGTGGAGCCACCTCTGAGTTAAACCTCACATGCACTATGCTAGGGTTCGATCTTGGATATGTCAGGCCTTGACGAGGACGTCAAGCTAATTGGGTTGGGGATAATGTAATATCCCATTAGTCCCACATCGGAAGTGGGGAATGTGTATGATTAGCTTATAAGGGCCTGATAAGTGTACTACGTAACCTCCCGCTTAAGCATTTTGGTCTGTCGTTGAGGACCAAAATGGAGTTATTGGCCAGTTAGCTCATCAGACCCGGGTCGTGACAATTGATGGTATATACATTATTTTGTTTTAAAGCAATCATAGTCAAGTTATGATTTGGTTTTTCAATAATGCACATATTTGATTCAAATCTAACGATATAACCTTTATCGTATAATTGACTAATGCTCAACAGATTATGTTTCAATCCATCAACCAGTAACACATCATCAATAGAAAAACTTGATTTGTTACCTATGGTTCCCTTGCCAATAATTTTGCCTTTGTTGTTGTCTTCGAAGGTGACATAGCCTTCGTCCATGCTAGTGAGCTTGGAGAATTGGGATGGATCTCCGGTCATATGCCTTGAGCATCCACTATCAAGATACCTTCTCTTGCTCCTAGCATGTGATGGTGTATGTTTCTACAAGAAGGAATTATTTTTAGGTACCCATTTACTTTTGGGTGCCTCAAAAACTAATCTAACTTGTTTATC
Source organism: Musa acuminata AAA Group (assembly GCF_036884655.1). Taxonomy (NCBI): domain Eukaryota; kingdom Viridiplantae; phylum Streptophyta; class Magnoliopsida; order Zingiberales; family Musaceae; genus Musa; species Musa acuminata. Next base: position 22,944,350 of record NC_088333.1, on the reverse strand, counting down.
ATGTTGCATAGACTTGATCATGGTTCCTTTAGGAACCCAAATCAATTTGTTCGGACTAATTTTCTTGAATGGACATTGGTAAGTTATATGTCCATATTTGCAACAAAAGTTGCAATTGCTTTGGTGTTGAACATGTAAGATAGGACCTTTAATGAAGGTGGTTGGATTTTGGTGAGTACTTCTCACAAATCCGATACCACTCCTTTTAGGAACGTGACCCTTATTTGTAAGGATCATGTTTAAGGACTTGCTACCGACCTCGAATTTCTTCAAGGTGTCCTTCAGTACCAAGTTCTCATTTTGGAGAGTTTATAGATCATGGCATTTAGCACATGGAGCTAGACTATCATGATATTCAGTTTTTAATTTATTAAAATCCCAAGTAAGACTATCATGCTCCTTTTTTAGCAATTTGTATCTTCTACTAATTATCTTACATTCATCAAATAACTCATGGAAGGTATTTAATAATTCATGATAAGGTAAATCTGCATTAATTAAATATGTTACCTCTTCTTCGAAGGCCATTAGGGCGTAATGAGCAACTTGCTCGGTGTTGGACTCCTCTTCTTCGGACGTGCTTGAATCATCCCATGTTGCCTTGAGCGCCTTCTTCTTTGATGCTTTCTTTTTGGCTTGTGGACAATCGTTTTTGTAGTGTCCCGGTTTCTTGCACTCATAGCAAATTACTTGGTCCTTCTTGTGCTCGAATTTATTTTTTGTATTATTTTTAAAATTGTTCTTTCTTAAATATTTTTTAAAATTTTGAGTCAAAAGTGCAATGTCATTGTTACTGTCCTCATCACTTGATGTTCCTTTCAAGTGGTCTTCTTGTGATGTGAGTGTCATATCCTTCCTATTCTTTGGAAGGGGGTTCTCGAGCTTATCATGAGCTTCACATGTCATTTCGTAGGTCATTAAAGACCCAATGAGTTCTTCAAGAGGGAATGTTTTAAGGTCTTTGGCCTCTTGAATGGCCGTAACTTTTGGATCCCAACTTTTTGGGAGAGATCTTAAGATTTTAGTTACTAGTTCAAAGTTAGTAAAACCTTTACCAAGAGCTTTGAGTCCATTGATGACATCCGTGAATCAGGTGTACATGTCTCCGATGGACTCACTTGTTTTCATTCGAAAAAGTTCGTAAGAGTGAACAAGGATGTTGATTTTCGATTCTTTCACTCAACTAGTGCCTTCATGAGTGACGTAAAGAGTTCTCCAAATATCAAAAGCCGAATCATAAATTGAAACGCGATTAAATTCATTTTTATCTAGTCCACAAAACAAGGCATTCATAGCCTTTGCATTTAAAGTAAAAACTTTTTTTTCCGATTCATTCCATTCGCTCATCGGAAGAGAAGATTTTTGAAATCCACTCTCGACAATAGACCAAAGCTCAAAGTCCATAGAAATGAGGAAGATCCTCATGCGAGTCTTCCAATATGTGTAATCTGACCCATTAAACAAAGGTGGTCGTGCAATAGAATGACCCTCTTGCATGCCGGAGTAAGCCATCTCTCTTGGGTATTAAACCAAATATGAGAGTGAGCCTTGCTCTGATACCAATTGTTAGGATCGGAGCGGCACTAAGAGGAGGGGTGAATTAGTGCAGCGGCTTAAAACGTTGGTTTCGACAAATCTTTCGTACGATAAAAATCGGAATCGGAAGTGCTTAACTTGAAAGCGTATTCACAAAGTTATGCAGTAAATGTAATGAGGAAATAAAGCAAGTAAGAGGGTTTGCAGTAATGTAAATAGCAGTAATGAAATGCAAACCAGAGATTACGCCATTTTTAAAGTGGTTCGGTCAAGTGACCTACATCCACTTGCGAGGCCCCTCTTCGATGAGGCTCCCACCTTCCACTAGCAAATCTCTTGAAAGGGAAGGGTAAATACCCCTCTTACAACTTTTACAAGCGGTTTACTCTCTTATAGACTTTCAGCAAGAAAGAAGGAGGTGAACACTAGCAAATTAAAAACAAGAAAGGCTAAGACTCTTCGAAGACTTTTCTCTCAATCACTTGCTGCTCAAAAAGTTGTGTTCTCAACTGAGACTTGAGGGGTATTTATAGGCCTCAAGAGGATTCAAATTTGGGCTCCAAAAATTTGAATTCTCTTATGTTCCCGATGCTGGCTGTGCCACCGCCCAGCGCTCGTGTGCTGGACGGTGCAACCGCCAAGCCCAAGAGGTGTCACCGCCTAGCTCTCGGGTGATGAGCGGTGCCACCGCCTGGCTCTCCGGTTCATTGGTTTGGCTTAATTTTAGCCCAAACCAAATCTGACTTTAGGCCTAGTTGGCCCCTAACCAGGATATAGGATTATCTTTTAATCCTAATCCTAATTACAAGTGAACTACATAACAAAACACATCCTAAGCAAGTTTTCAACCACGAACGTCGAGTCTTGTTCCGGCGAGCTTTCCGACGAACTTCTTCCGACGGACTCCCATCAAGCTCCCGAACTTGTGATGACTTTAACGAGTAGCCGAGCCTTCTCGATGATCTCCATGAACCTCCGACAATCTCTTCGGCGAACTTCCAAAAATTCCGACAGGTTCCCGATTTCTTCTCGGTTGGTTCCGGCAGCATCTCCGACGATTCTTTGGACTCTTAAATGTCCATCGAACTTGACTCCGGTATCCTTGCTTTATGTTTTCTGGTTATCGTAGTTAATCCTACCCACTTAACTCAATAATATGGATTAGATCAATTAACCCACCAATTGATTATATCATCAAAATCCGAGATTCAACAGGTGTGGCAGTAGACCCCTTCAAAATTGGAGCAACGCAAAATTGGCTGACCCCGAGGAACATAAAATTGCTACATGGCTTTCTGGGTTTAACAGGCTACTACTGCAAGTTCATGAAAAACTATGAAGAGATCAGTGCACCACTTACTTCCTTACTGAAAAAATATGTCTTTCAATGGTCGGACAGAGCCTCCGCTGCCTTCGACAAACTTAAGGCAGCGATGATGACGACGCCAGTGCTAGTACTACCTGATTTCAATCGACCCTTCATTATTAAGGCTTATGCATTTGGAGTCAGAATTGGAGCTATTCTCATGCAAGATTATCGACCACTCACATACACTATCAAGGCATTGTCTCCCTCCCATCAAAATATATCAACATATGATAAGGAGATGCTCGCCCTTATGCATGCAGCAACAAGGTGGAGACCCTACTTGATTGGTCGACGATCTCAAATTAAAACCGACCAAAAAAGCCTCAAGTACTTTTCGGAGCGAAAGATAACATCTCTTGAGCAGCAAATATGGCTACCCGAGCAAGCTGAATTTTCAGTCATTTCACTTCCAACCAGCAACTTCCTTAAGGATATTAAGATAGAATGGCAGGAAGATTTGAAGACCATTAAGATCATAAAAAAATTAGAGGAAGCACCAAGCTTCGTGGCTCATTACAATTGGGACTCAAAAGAATTACGCTATAAGGGACACATTGTGCTTGTGACAAATTATACTTGCATCTTCATGAGCAGATTTTAGACAAAGTTATTCCATATCTAGGGTATTAAATTGAAAAGGAGTACGACATATCACCCACAAACCGACGGTCAGGCGAAAGTTGTAAATAAGTACTTGCAGACAGCCCAAAGCCACCCACAAAATATGACTACTCATGGAGAACTCCAGATCCAGCCAAGTGCCATTGTTGATCGACGGATCGTGACTCGACGGCGATGACCCACTACTGCAGTGCTAAAACAGAGGACGAACCTACCAATAGAAGATGCCACTTGGGAGAACTATGACGACTTGAAGATCAAATTCCCAGAATTCATGAATCGTCAGCCTCGAGGACAAGGATGATTTGAAGAGGGCGGCGGGTCTGTTCGGACTCTAGCTAGGAGAGTCCTAATTGAAAGGGACATTAATGTAAAACCTATCTAAGCCGACCCCTATTAAAGAGGTGAAGAGGCAAGCTAGGGTTAGGAGGTTCTTTCTTAGAGAAGAATTAGGAGTTGTAAAGGAATAGGAGTCTTGAGTAGGAGTCATATTAGGAGTTGCTTAGAAGTAAGAGTCTTGAGTAGGAGTCCTATTAGGAGTTAGGGTTTAGAAGCCCTATAAATAACCATGTATTCCTTCTCTTTTCATAAGCAATAGATGAATCTTTTCTGCAGCCTTCGAGCAGCAATTTGGAGGGAGGAACCCCTATAGAGTTCCAAGGAGGCTGATCCCCTAAAGAGATCAACCCCAAGTTTAGAATCTGCAATAGTTCTAACACCCTCCCATCAAAATAAGTCAACATATGATAAGGAGGTGCTTGCCATTGTGCGCGCAACAACGAGGTGGAGACCCTACTTGATCGGTCGACGATTTCAAATTAAAATCAACCATAAAAGCCTCAAGTACTTTTTGGAGCAAAAGATATCATCCCCTGAGTAGCAAAAATGGGTAACAAAACTTCTTTGATTTGATTATGAAATAACTTACAAAAAGGAAAGAGAATGTTCTTGCAGATGTGCTTTCGCAGTTACCCGAGCAAGCTGAAGTTTCGGCCATTTCACTTTCGACCAGCGACTTCCTTGAGGATATTAAGATGGAATGTCAGGATGATTCAGAAACTAGTAAGATTATAAAAAAATTAAAAGAAGCACTAAGCTCCGTAGCACAATACAATTGGGACTTAAAAGAATTACACTATAAGAGATGCATTGTGCTTTTGATAAATTCTACTTGCTTCTTCACGAGCAGATTTTGGACAAAGTTATTCCATATGTAGGATACTAAATTGAAAAGGAGTACGACATATCACCCACAAATCAACGGCCAGACAAAAGTTGTAAATAGGTGCTTGGAGACAGAGCAAAGCCACCCACCAAATATAAATATCTAAGGAGAACTCCAGACCCAGCCAAGTGCCATTATTAATCGATGGATTGTGACTCGACGATGACATCCCACTACTAAAGTGCATGGGTGAACCTACCAACAGAAGATGCCACTTGGGAGAACTATGACGACTTGAATATCAAATTCCCAAAATTCATGAATCGTCAGCCTCGAGGACATGGCTGATTTGAAGAGGGCGGGTCTGTTAGGACTCTAGCTAGGAGAGTCCTAATGGAGAGGGATATTCATATAAAACCTACCTAAGCCGACCCCTATTAAAGAGGTGAAGAGGCCGACTAGGGTTAGGAGGTTGTTTCTTAGAGATGAATTAGGAGTTGTAAAGGAATACGAGTCTTGAGTAGAAGTCCTATTAATAGTTGGTTAGAAGTAGGAGTCTTGAGTAGGAGTCCTATTAAAAGTTAGGGTTTAGAAACCCTATAATAGCCATGTATTCTTCCTCTTTTGATAAGCAATAGATGAATCTTTTCTGCAGCCTTTGAGCAGCAACTTGGAGGGAGGAACCCCTATAGAGTTCTAAGGAGGCCGATCCCCTAAAGAGATCAACCCTAAGTTTAGAATCTGCAAGGGTTCTAACAAAGAGCTTGCTATAAGTCAGTTGGAATATTGCCGAGAGATTATCGGAAGTTCGCCGGAAGATCGCCGGAAGCTCACGGAAGAAACCAAGACCTAGGGACTTGTTTAGCTTATGTATGTCTTAGATTTTGTAGTTAGTACGTAATTGGGATTGGATTTGGGCCAACCCAATTATGGGCCAGTTGGACCCATGTAAGGACCGTGTTGGGCCCAATGAAAGGCCCAAATAGTGACCCAAGAGATGGCTCTATCATGGCACAATCTTCGAGACTATGTTAGGCTATGGTACCGCTAGTCTAGGCGATGGTACCACCAAGTGGGCCAGTGTCAAGTGGTGGTACCGCTAGACTGGGTGGTGGTACTGCCCAGTGCAGTGTTAGTATCAGCTTGACACTAGTAGTAGTACCAGTTAGGATCGGAGCGGCACTAAGAGGGGGGGGTGAATTAGTGCAGCGGATTAAAACTTCGGTTTTGGAAAAATCTTTCGTACGATAAAAAACCGAACTCGGAAGTGCTTATCTTGAAAGCGTGTTTGTAAAGGTGTGCAGCAAAAGTAATGAGGAAGTAAAGCACATATGAAGGTTTGCAATAAGGTAAATAGTAATAAGTAAATGCAAACCAGAGAACACACCAATTTAAAGTGGTTCGGTCAAAATGACCTACATCCACTTGCGAAGCCTTCTTCGAAGAGGCTCCTAACTTCCACTAACAAATCACTTTGAAGGGGAAGGACAAATACCACTCTTACAACTTTTTACAAGTGGTTCACACTCTTACAAATTTTCAAAGAGAAAGAGGGAGGTGAACACTCAAGCTATTGAAAACAAAAACTTGCTAAAGGCTTTGCTAAGACTTTTATCTCAATCTCTTGCTTCTCAAAGGTTATTTTCTATACTGAGAATTGAGGGGTATTTATAGGCCCTAAAAGGATTCAAATTTGGGCTCCAAAATTTGAATTCTCTTGGGTTTCCGAGGCTGGCGGTGCCACCGCCTGACCTCTCGGGTGTTGGGCGGTGCCACCGCTCAGTTCTCGGGTTCTAGGTCGTGCCACCACATAATCTAGCGGTGCCACTGCCTACACTATTTCAGCTCACTGGTTGGGCTCCAAACTTGGCCCAAATCAGTCCGAACTCGGGCCCAATTGGCCCCTACTTGGGTTATAGGATTAACACCTAATCCTAACCTTAATTAATGTGCTAACTATGAATTTAAAGATATTTCCTAAGCTATTACATGAATCCAGACCAAATCACCTGCATTAAACTCCATAAGTTTTCTGTGTTTGTTAGCAGCTTGCATGTACCTCTCATTTTGTTTCTCATTGGTTGCTTTCACACCCTCATGCAGCTTCTTTATCTGCTTAGCTCTTTCATCAGCATCTCCACTAAATTGCTTTGTTGTAGAATGAGGGATTAAGTCCAAATGACCAGCAGGATTAGCACCATAAACTACCTCAAAATGACTCTTACCAATACTATGATGCATAGAACGATTGTAGGCAAACTCAATTTGTGGAAGAATGACATCCCATTGCTTAATATTCTTGCCAACATAGCTTCTAAGCAAATTTCCCAAGCTTCGGTTTGTTACCTCAATTTGCCCATCGGTTTGTGGATGATGCGAGCTGTTGAAATTCAAAGAAGTACCCAGCTTCCTCCAAAGAGTTCTCCAAAAATGACTAACAAATTTTGAATTTCGATCAGACACCATAGTTCTTAGAATACCATTTAATTTAACAATATCGTTAAAATATAAATCAGCAATATGAGATGCATCATTTGATTTATTGCATGGAAAAAAGTGAGACATTTTTGAAAATCAGTCAACAACAACCATGATAGAATCCTTATTCCTTTGAGTTCTTAGTAGTCCCAAAATGAAATCAAGACTCACATCCTCCCATGGAGCATTTGGCACTAGCAATGGTGTGCACAAACCATAATTTTGACTTGTTTTTTTCAAATGACACAATCGGCATTGCTTCACATGTCTATCCACATCTCTGAACATTTTAGGCCCGTAGAAATTTGATTGAACAAGAGCTAGAGTCTTGTCCCTACCGAAATGTCCTCCCAAAACACCACCATGAGCTTCAGCTATAATTACTTGTCTCAAAGAACAAGATGGAACACACAAAGTATTAGCTCGAAAAAGAAAACCATCAAAGATAAAAAATTATTGAAAGGAACCTGATTTACAATTCTACCATATCGAGCCGAAATCCACATCATTCTCATATAGATCTTTGAATGTTTCAAATCCAACCACTTTGACTTCCATTACTGATAATAAAGAATGCTTTCTGCTCAGTACGTCAGCAACTACACTTTGAACACTAGATTTGTGCTTGATTGTAAAGTTGTAAGATTGTAAAAACTCCACCCAAGCTGCATGCCTCTTGTTTAGCTTGTGCTTATGATTAATGAACTTTAAAACCTCATGATCAGAATATAGAACAAATGGCTTTCCAAGAATATATTAACTCCGATGAGACAAAGCTCGATAAATCGCATAAAACTCCTTATCATAAGTAAAGTATTTCTTTCTCGAATCATTTAGCTTTTCACTAAAAAATGCAATGGGCTTTCGGTCTTGACTCAAAACAGTACCAATTCCCACATTAGATGCATCACATTCAACTTCAAACATATTATCAAAATTTGGTAGAACTAAGATAGGAGCTTTAGTAACCTTTCTTTTCAAAAGCTGAAAAGCATCGTTTGCTTTACTAGTCCATTTGAATTTATCACATTTCAAACATTCAGTGATTGGAGCGACAATAGAGCTGAAACCCTTGATAAATCTTCTGTAAAACAAAGTTAAGCCATGGAAACTCCTCACATCATGCAACGAAGCAGGTGTTGGCCAACTGAGAATAGCCTCTACCTTACTTTGATCCATCATGATTCCATCTTTTGAAACAACATACCCTAGAAACACCACACTAGAAGTAACGAAATCACACTTCTTTAGATTAGCATAAAGCTTTTGATGCCTCAAAATAAGAAAGATCTCTTTCAGATGATTCATATGCTCCTCTTCGCTCTTGCTGTACACCAATATATCGTCAAAATAAACTACAACAAATATTCCAATGCATGGCTTAAGTATGTGATTCATAAATCTTATGAAGGTGCTAGGAGCATTAGATAACCCAAATGGCATAACCAACCATTCATATAAGCCTTCTCTAGTTTTAAATGTTGTTTTCCACTCATCTCCGGGCCTTATTCTTATTTGGTGATAGCCACTCCTCAAATAAATTTTTGAGAAAATACAAGCACCACACAATTGATCAAGTAAATCATCTAACCTTGGAATAGGAAAGCGATAGTCCACTGTGATTTTGTTGATTGTGCGACTGTCCACGCACATTCTCCTAATAAGGCTGGAGTCGCTCAAGGACTCTTGCTCTTCCGGATAACCCTTTTTTCACCAATTCATCAACTTGCCTTTGAAGTTCTTCATGCTCCTTGGGACTCATTCTATATGCTGCCTTATTAGGTAGAATAGCCCCCGGAATAAGATCAATGTGATGTTGGATATCTCTCAAGGGTGGAAGGTCATGTGGAATCTCTTCTAGTATAACATCTTCAAACTCTTCCAAGATTTGTTTCATGATTTCTGGTGTCTCCTTGTGTTGTTCATTTTCTTCTACTACTCGTAGAGCCATAACATGACCACCCTTGTCTAATTCATCTTTGCATTCACCATAGGACATAAAAGCGCTTTCTTTTTTGGTGCACTGATTTCCGATTGTTGTAATGGAGCTAAAATAATCTTCTTTTCATTCACCTTAAAAGAATAAGTATGTTTGTAGCCGTCATACAACACCCTTCTATCATAATGCCAAGGTCTTCACAACAGCAAATGACAAGCATCTATAGGAGCGACATCACACTATACTTCATCTTTATAATACTTGCCAATAGAAAATGAAACTAAACATCTTTTAGTTACATTGATGTCATTTCCTTTTTGTAGCCAACATAACTGGTATGGATGTGGATGAGGGATGGTATCCAACTTTAGCTTCTGCACCATCTCCAAAGATACCACAATCTCAAAGCTGCCGCTGTCGATGATCACCAAGCACACTTTGCCAAGAGAAGTGCATTTAGTGTGAAACACATTTTTTCTCACCCATCTTTCATCGTCGGCCACATATGACACTTGTAAACTACGTTGCAATACAATAGACAAACCATGATCAGCATAAATAATCTCTTCCTCATCATCATCGTATTTTGGTTCGTCGTCAGCTTCATCTTCTCCTCTATCACTATGATCTTCAACCAAAGTTACAATCCTCCTATTTGGACAATCTGAAGCAATATATGCCCAAAACCATGACATTTGAAGCATTTTCGGCCACTTGGGGTAGAAGAATTAGGTGTTTTTTTGCTGCCAGCAGATTCTTCACCCTTTTCTTGCACCTTCGATATCACCTTTCTTTGGACAGTAGGCTTGGAACTTCCTCCTTTTGTGTACCCTTCTTTTGAGCCATACCGAAAACTCTTTTTAAACTTCTGTTACTTTTCAACTTTTAATGCCAGCTTGCTCACATCATTTAAAGACCAATATGGCTGTAGCTGAACAACTTTAGAAATCTCATACTTTAGATCTCCTAAGTATCTTGCAATTATTTGCTCTTTCGGTTCCACAAGTTCTCCTTTTAACATTAAATTATCAAATTTCGCAGTATACTCCTCCACACTAAGATCTTTTTGCTTGAAATCATGTATTTTGAGAAAGATCTCTTGCCTATAATTATGAGGTAAATATTTTCTCTTTAGCTCCCTTTTTATTTTCTCCCATGTAACGATCTTACTCTTCCCCTCACGTTCTCTTTGTTTCTTCAGATTTTCCCACCAAAAAGATGCATTCCGCCTGAGTTTGAGTGCCACAAGTTTGACCTTCTTTTGTTCTAGTGGTTCATGAAAATCAAAAATTCTTTCTACTATATTAAGTCAATCGATAAAGTCATCAACATTTATTTTACCTTCAAATTCTGGAATATCAAATCTGGGGTTATATTTATTCTGCCACTCGTCTTGGACTTCATTTCTTCTCCGACATCTTCTCGACTCCCTTAGAAGATAAGGTGTATCATCATCAGAAGTGAACACTCGACGTCATTTTCATGCTGGTTGTGTCTACTTTGAAGTTCGTCGATTATTTCATTTTTTTCTTGTAGGCTACGCAACAATTTTCGTAGCTGCAGCCTCAACGACTCAGCGTCATCTTCATGGTCGCTACCTTCACCAACTACATCTTTTCCATTCCGCCTTGCCATGATCTCTAGCCTTTAGCTCTGATACCAAACTGATACCGGGGAGGGTAAAAATGTAGAATGGATTTCGAAATAACACTGATAGAACATTTATTCAGATAGAAAATGTCATAGAAGGCAAGGAACGAACTCTTGAAGAAACTTTGGTAAAACGAAATATAGCGCACCACCAAGTTTAAAAATCATAAGGGATACAAAAGATCACCACCCTAATGATAATAAACAAGGATACAGAACTGAAAGCAAAAGACTCACCACTTAAGGACGCATCCAAGAGATACAGAGTTTAAAAGAGCACTCCAAGAGAGCTTCTGCCAATATCCTTAGTTTTCTCTAGTCCTTTCTAAGCCCTAAACACCAAAATAAATACTAGTGCATGAAACAACCTTTCAAGCATAGGAAATTTTGAAATTAAGTGCTTTACAACTGTCAACCAACTCCATTAATGTATTCCTTAGCCATGAAGAAAAGCACCATGATACAACTTTACGTTGCCAACCAACTCCATTATTGTATTCCTTTGTGCAGGGAATATGCTGATAAGATATCTTATCTGAGTAGGCTGAGTTGAAGATTATGTAGCAATATTGTTGGCTGAAAAAATATCATATTATCAGTATGGTCCTTATGAACAGATTGTAGCAAATTAGACATTCCCGTGTCAGTTTAACCAAACTCCCCCTATCAATATGCCATTGATAGAACACTTGGATTATCTCAAATCCAAGTAACATTCATCACATGTTATGAAAAATATTTAAACCATCATGCAAATATATATAAAATATTCAATTCAATGCATGAAGTCATCAATATACTTCTCCCCCTATGTCATCGACAAAAATGAGAAGTAGCTCTAGCTATTTTAAAAGATATTCAAGTTTTTGTAACATTAAGCTAGATTTTCATCACAACATATAAGCACAAAAGCATAGCAAGATTCTTAAGTTCAATCATGGCAATTCAACACTTGAATTTTTGTGCAAGATTGCACTTTGCTTTTCTTTGCAAGTAACAATATTTATGATGTTTGATATAGCAAATTTCTTCATTACAATGATCGAGCTAGCAAATTCTTCATTCAAGTGTGCAAGCTAGCAAAAACTTTCTCCCCTTTTGTCAATGTCAAAAGGAGAGGAACCAATGATTTAGACTTTTGCATCAACTTTGCATCAATCAATATTTCAATCATTGCATGATGCATACAAGACAATAATGCAAAGAAATCATTTCATGAAGGATATCAATGTGAAAATTCACCAAGGATCACATGATACAATCGCAGATCATGATATCATTATGCGATACATCATGAGATGATAATTTATCATATCAATGAAAGATATCAATTGTTAAACATGATATGATAATAGTCTCAAAATTTTCAACATGTGATACATTACGATACACTAAAAATTTTAATGCGATGCTTTTAAGGATATCAACTTATTTTTGATACAAAGCATGGCAAGAGCAATTTTGTTGCAAGTTTTCTAAGTTTTGCACTTTTTGCTTCTTTCAATAGGCAAGATCTTTCTTCTCTTTTTGAGAAGTGCAAGCTTGCAAGTTTTACTTAGCATGCTAGGAAGTTTACTTTTATTTTCAATGCACAATCTAGCAAAACCTTCTCGCCCTTTATCAAAGTCAAAAAGAAAGGGAGGACTCAATGGCTAAAAATTTCAACCATTCAACAAGCTAAATATGCAAAGAATTCATGAAATATATCATTAAGGATCAATTCATGAATACCAAAGATATGATTCATGGTTCGTTAAAATTCTTCTTAACAAGTTCATGATCAAGATTCATATAATTCATAATAAAGCAAATTGATGTACAATCATCACATAAGACATACAAGGCAAAGAAATCTTGTTATTTCTATATTATGAAATATAAGATATGAAGGCTCATGATTCATTTGAAAAGATATAGCACAAAGAGCAACTTGAAACATTATTATCAAGATCACATTTTAAAATATTCCAAGTATCAAGTGTTTAGAGATAACAAGTTCAATACATTGTATGAAAAAAAAATATATAATATCAAGTTTTATCATCATGCAATGTAGCAATTAAAGATTTACAAGTTTAGCATTTTTGCTTTTCTTGAGATAGCAACTGTTTGCTTCTCTACAAGCTAGCAATTTTTACGATATGCAAGTTTTACTACATAGAAGCTAGCAAATTTAAAGATTTACAAGTTAGCATATTTGCTTTTCTTTGCAATGTGCATGATAGCATTTCTTTGTAATGTTCAAGATTGCAAATTGTACATTATGCTAGCTAGCAAATTAAAGATGTTCAAGAAAGCAAGCTCTTTCTTCTCTTTTGAGAAGTGTCATTTTTGCTTCCTTAGTAAAATGCCAACCTATCAAGGGACAATGTTTTACATGAGGCAAGCAAGCAATTTGGCAAGTGTTACATTTGCATCTTCTCTTTAGATGTGCAAGAAAGTAAGCAAGTTTTTGCATTTTTTTGACTTGTGCAAGCTAGCTAATTTCTTTTTGAGATGACCCTTTACATTAATTCAAGATAGCACATTAGCAACTCTTTCTCCCCCTTTGTCATTGGCAAAAGGAAAGGAAGATTCAAGTCATGAATATCAAAATAATAATTTTATCATGAATATTTCATCATTGCGTGCATCATTATCATACGTTAAAGTATTGCATACATAATACCAAATCATCATATATATTTTTAAAATATATAAACTCATCATTATATGCATGATTCCAAATCATCATTTATATTATTTCAATCATTTTTTCAATCATCGCTATAACTCATCATGCACAAAATATAAAATTATCTAACATGATAAAAACATTTATTTTCAAAATATTTATCACTATTTTCATGTATGATAATAAAGTATTCATGATACCGAACATTAAATCAACATTTTTAAGTATTTATCACTTCATGATTGTTGGTACCAAACATTTATCATTTAAAGCATTCATGATACACATCATATGCAATACATCACATACATTATCATAATAAAAAACACATGCATCATTCCAAATCATAAACATTTCAAATCATCATGGTATTTAATCTATCAAATTGCATCTTGCCATGCATGATAATAACTTGTTCCCATTTTATCATTATAAACAAGAAAGAATAAGGGAAGAGCAAAATAGTGCATAATATTTCAATTATTTCAAGGCATATAAGCCATAAATCCAATGGCATCATGTCATGAAAAATAAGACCTCTTGAATTACAAAAGACATGATTCATTTTATCAAATATCTTCTTTAAATAAAATATCAAGAAAAATCATAGGAGTACAAAGAAAAGATATTGTTTTAAAAGAAAATCAAGTAATAAATCCAAGAAATCAAGATCATAATTTGAATACAAACTCATTCAAATTCAAATTGTCAAATTCATCAAAATCTCACCATTACTTTCAAGAGATTCAAAATGGTATACATAGATTTATCATAATAAACATCATGATTAATAGGATAGAGAAAATAATTTTTTAAAGAAAAAATATTTTATTCTTTTTAGTTGTTTCAATTCATATGATTTTATTTCACTTATACCAAATAAAAACATGTATCATGTTTAAAACCGAAAGTGTAAGATTTATTACAACGAAGATTAATAAGGCACTTTCATTATGGTAAAAATCAATAATCCATAAATCACAAGATTCGTGATTCATAATTTCAAAATTTATTAAGCATGATCATTATGCATGACACTAAAACATAGTTTCAAAATGTTTAATATTTTCATTACATCATTATCTGGACTTTAAATTTTATTTGTTGGGCACAGTTAAGAGTTATAGTCTACAGCATGTGTAGTCATAACTACCGCATGAGTACTCTACGAGTTACCTAGCTTCGTCTATAACTTGTATAGACAAAGCTATTTGTAGAAACTTTACACAAAATCAATTTACTTTTGCTGATAAAAAAAAATTATGCAATGATTTCATTGAACATAATTTTGAATGATTCTTATAGATAACTAAAACTTTTTTAGTTTTAATTTATGTGATTGACTTTATTCTTATGTCAAAAACATACATCATGTTTTATTCTTTTTTAGCATGCTCAAGTTTTATTCTTATGTCAAAAACATACATCATGTTTGGAAACTAAAGACAAGATTCATAAAACAAATCATCAAGCCTTCCATAAAAAAACTATGCATTATCATTGAAAGTCAATATAGAAATCATCAAAATACACATTCTTGCTTTTCAAGCACATATATATATATATATATATATATATATATATATATATATATATATATATATATATATATATATATATATATATATATATATAAATGATCATTTAAATCTAACATTTTATTCTATTGACATAAAACATAAAATTTTCAAGAAAAATAATTATTCAAAAAAAAGAAGAAAGAAAATGCATCATGGTAAACATCAAGTAATTTCAAAATAATTCAAGAGAGTTGAGTTACTTACATTGTAGTCGAAGCCCGTCAAAGCCCAATTCACCGTTTCACCTTTGGAAGTTCTTGATTCATCCTTGGGTGCCTTCCTCTTCTTTGGCCTCGTCCTCCGTTCAGGTTCATTATTTATTTTAGATTTTTATTTAATTAACTTATTAAAATTTAGTATTTTTTTTTATAAGTAAAAGTAAATTGATTTTGTATAAAGTTTCTATAAATAGTTTTGTCTATACAAGTTATAGACGAAGCTAAGTAACTCGTAGAGTACTCATGCTGTAGTTATGACTACACATGCTGTAGACTATAACTCTTAACGTGGCCAACAAATAAAATTTAAAGTCCAGATATGCCAAGATTTACTATGGGTATAGCTTTTAACATCATGCCCAAGATCTTTAGCTAATAGCAAAATTGAATTTGATAAAAATATCGTTTTCTCTTTGTGTAAGGTGCTCCATTTTCAGATCGTTCTCTATACATGATCTTGAGTATCTAATAATCTCTGTCAAGAGCTGAGCATTGTTTGTGTGTTGACACTCAAAGATTCTGCTACATCTTTCCTTCCATATCCACCAAATAGCGCATCTGAATATAACCTTTGTCAATTGTGTAAGAGGCCCTTTTCTTGAAAAACATTGCATGAGGTCACCTAATTCTTGATGCAAGTTTGATTGTTCCATTCTATTGAGTTCGAATCGTTGGAGAATCTCCTTTTATATCCATTTAGTATAGTCACAAGCAAAATAGAGATGGTCAACAGTTTCTTCTTGTTGCATGCAAAGGGAGCATCGGTTAACATGATGGATACCTCTTCTTTTCATATTGTCTATTATAGATAATTTATTTAGAAGGGCCTGCCATGTATATAAGGAATGTCTCTGTGATCCCGGTCAATCTCATTTCCAACTACTTGGGAGCCACTTATTATTTCTTTGCCTAATTTGATTCCATGCGGATGTGGCACTAAATTTGCCATTTTCATGAAGTCAAATAAGTATATCTGAAGGGTTGTTCCTGATTGGAATAGCTGTGATAGTCGGCCAAAGTGATAACATTTCAAAAGAAATAGGAGTAGGGAGACACCAGGTACCATTAGCAATGAACTCGAAAACCTTCCAATTTTTGGGAGCCCCAAGTTCTTTTCGTATTCTGTCACCATATTATTGAAATATACTTTTCCCATTCACCCAATGATCATACCACATATTAGTATTAGTTCCAGTAGAGATTCGTAAGAAATATATTTGATTAGCCAATTCCTTTCCAAGCTGCAGAGTGGTATGTACTTGTTGAAATTTCCCAAATTGATTCCTTTGAAAGATACCTAGCAGAAGCCCATTGTGACCATAAGGAACATTTGTTTTGCAAAAGGTCCCACAATTGCTTTACCAAACATGATTTATTCCAATCTCTAGTATTTCTCAGGTTTAACCCCCCTTCATCTTTCGGTTTGTAGATGCTGTCCCAATTTACCATATGTATTGTCTTATCATTTGTGCCATTCCAGAAGAAGTTAATTAATAACCGTTCAATATCTTGGAGAAGTGCAATAGGCAGAAGAAATGCATTAGACCAATATATAGAATAAGAGTACACCACTGAACGGATGAGTTCAAGTCGTCTTGCTTTTGAAAGAAGCCTATTTTTCCAGGAGGAAATTCTATTCTTTATTTTTTGCAAGATAGGCTGACAGTGGGTTTTGTGAATGCCAATGGATATGAGTGGGAGACCAAGATAGGTAACTTGTAGATTTCCCTCACTAACCCCTAGGGTATGTGCAATAACATTTTTGTCCTCAATGCAAGGGCTCATGTAGACTTTACTTTTCGCATGATTTAACTAAAGGCCATAAACTATACCAAAATCATTCAGAATAGTAGCCAGGTTTCTTACTGAAGTTAAATCATTCTGAAGAAAGATAAGAAGATCATCTGCAAAGATTATATGTGATATATGAATAGGGCCAGCATGGGGTACATTAATATTGCCATCAGAGACCGCATATTCCAACATATAGCTAAGTCCTTCCATTGCAATTGTAAATAGATATGGAGAGAGTGGATCGCCTTGTCGGATGCCATTCTTGCTCCCAAAAAAACCAAAAGGTGAGCTATTGAAAAGTATTGAAAACTTTGGAGTTTCTTAGCAACATTGAATCCAATTAACCCATTGCTGAGGGAAGTTCATACCGTGGAGCATCTTATAGATAAAGTTCCTATTAACTGAGTCAAAGACTTTTCGTAGATCAGCTTTAAAATAGATTTTTGTCCTTTTTGCTTTTGAGTGCAGATCCTTGACCAAGTCATTAGCAAGCAGAATATTATGATGTATACTTCTCCCTTTGATGAAAGCAGCCTGATTTGGACTAATTATCTTGTGTATTACCTTTTGCAATCTATCTACTAACAATTTGGAGATAATCTTATAAATAAAGTTTCATAAAGATATGGGTCGATAGTTCTTTAGTGAATCAGCCCTTGTATTCTTAGGAATTAAGGAAATAAAAGTGCAATTCATCTCTTTAAGAATATGACCTGAAGAGAAAAAATGTTGGCAAGCTTTAATCACAACATTACCAATAATAGACCATGTAATTTGGTAAAATTCAGTAGGAAATCCGTTTGGACCAGGGCTTTTGTGCTTTGGTGACTTAAAGACAACTCTTACTATTTCGTCATCTATAATTGGGGTATTGAGGATAGAAATGGCACTCGAATCAAGCTTTCTAGTTGGCTCCACATGAATATTATTAGGTTGCCCCGCTTGGTTGAGTAAGGAATAAAAAAATTGCTTAGTGTATGCTTTAACCTCATCTAAATTCTCAAGAAGATTGTTCTCTTTGTCTATGCATTTTCTGATGTTGTTAACGGCTCTTCGAGTAGCAATGGAAGCATAAAAAAACTTAGTATTGGAATCCCTGTTAGAACACTTGCAGATTCTAAACTTGGGGTTGATCTCTCTAGGGGATCGGCCTTCTTGGAACTCTATAGGGGTTCCTCCCTCAAAGTTGCTGCTCAAAAGCTAAAGAAAAGATTTATCTATTGCTTAAGAAAAGAGAAGGAATACATAGCTATTTATAGGGCTTCTAAACCCTAACTCCTAATAGGACTCCTACTTATGACTCTTACTTCTAACCAACTCCTAATAGGACTCCTACTCAAGACTCCTATTCTCTTACAACTCCTAATTCTTCTCTAAGAAAAAACCTCCTACATGAATGTCCCTCTCAATTAGAACTCTCCTAGCTAGAGTCCTAACAGAGTCCTAACAGAATGTCTCTCTCAATTAGGACTCTCCTAGCAAGAGGCCTAAAAGACCCGCCGCCCTCTTCAAATTAGCCTTGTCCTCGAGGCTGAGATTTTATGAACTTAGGGAACCAGGTATTCAGCTCCTCATATGATTCCTATGTGGCGTCTTCAAGTGGTAGATTATTCCAATTCACTAGTACTTCAGTAGAGGGATGTCGGCGATGCATCATGATCCTGCGATCGAGGATGGCTTGTGGTTGGGCTTGAATAACTCCATCCTCAATTGTGTTGGGCAGTTCGATCTGGGGTGACTCGTGTTCTCCCAACATGGGCTTTAGGCACGATACGTGGAAGACAGGGTGAATTTTGGCATCCTCAGGTAATTTAAGTCTGTATGCCACGGCTCCAATACGTTTTGTGATCTGATAGGGCCCATAAAAACATGGGGATAGGTTCATGGAGGCTCGAGTGTTGATAGAGAGTTGCTTGTATAGTTGTAGGCGAAGATAAACCCAATCTCCCACTGAAAATTCTCGTTCACTTCGTCGTGTGTCGGCTTGCTGCTTCATTCTGGCTTGAGCGGTAGAGAGATTATAGTTTAACAGTTGTAAGAGTTTGTCCCTATCAATTAATTCTTGGTCAACCTGATCTACCTTGGCCGAGCCAATTACATACTTTGGAATCACAGGGGCTGGTCGACCATACAATGCTTCATAAGGGGCACATTTTGTAGATGAATGATATGTAGTATTATACCACCATTCGGCCCAAGGAAGCCATTTCGCCCACTCTTTTGGTCGGTCGCTAGCGAAACACCGGAGGTACGTCTCTAAGCACCTATTTACCACCTCTGTTTGGCCGTCAGTTTGTGGATGATACGCTGTTCTCTTCTTGAGTTTGGTGCCTTGTAACTGAAATAACTCGGTCCAAAATTTACTAGTGAAGATCCTGTCACAATCACTTACGATGGACCTTGGCATCTCGTGTAGTTTAACAATATTTTCTATGAAAATCTGGGCAATACTAGCAGCAGTGTAGGGTTTCTCATAGCACAAAAATGAGCATATTTCGTAAGTCGATCAACCACCACGAGAATTGTGCTTTTACCTTTGGAAGATTGTAGCCCTTCAAGGAAGTCCATGGAGATGTTAGTCCACACTGAGTCTGGTATGGGTAGTGGTTGTAGCTTCCCAGGATTTGCCACAGTTTCACCCTATTAGGACTCTAGCTAGGAGAGTCCTAATTAAGAGGGACATTCATATAAAACCTATCTAAGCCGACCCCTATTAAAGAGGTGAAGTGGTCGGCTAGGGTTAGGAGGTTATTTCTTAGAGAAGAATAAGGAGTTGTAAAGGAATATGAGTCTTGAGTAGGAGTCCTATTATGAGTTGGTTAGAAGTAGGAGTCTTGATTAGGAGTCCTATTAGGAGTTGGTTAGAAGTATGAGTCTTAAGTAAGAGTCCTATTAGGAGTTAGGGTTTAGAAGCCCTATAAATAGTCATATATTCCATCTCTTTTCATAAGCAATAGATGAATCTTTTATGCAGCCTTTGAGCAGCAACTTGAAAGGAGGAACCCCTATAGAGTTCCAAGGAGGCCGATCCCCTAAAGAGATCAACCCCATGTTTAGAATCTGCAAGGGTTCTAACACCTGGTATCATAGCAGCGTTCTTGGCATCTCGTTGCCCTTCCATAGCCATCCATCTGTTAGGATCGAGAGCACTAAGAGGGGGGGGTGAATTAGTGCAGCGGAAATCTTACAATGATTTTAAAAACGAAAGCTGCGTTCGTCCGATAAAAACGATTTCGATATAAAAGCAGAATCACAGTGCAGTTTGCGTCTAAGCGCAGTTTGCGTCTAAGCGCAGTTTGCGTCTAAGCGCAGTTTGCGTCTAAGCACAGTTTGCGTCTAAACTCAGTTTTACGTCCAAACACAGTTTTACGTCTAAACGCAGTTTTACGTCTAAACGCAGTTTTACGTCTAAATGCAATTTTACGTCTAAACACAGTTTTGCGTCTAAACGCAGTTTTACGTCTAAACGCAGTTTTACGTCTAAACGCAGTTTTACGTCTAAACGTAATTTTACGTCTAAATGTAGTTTTGCATCTAAAAGCAGTTTTGAACCTTGAAAAGCATTTTACGTAGAAAGCAATTTGCAGTTATAAATGGAATCCGAATGTAAGCGTAAACTGCAGTGTAAAGATCGTACGAAAACACGATTTACATTTGAATGCAGATTCTGAAAGATCAGAGCTTAGAAACTCGTTCGTAAAGGCGCAAAGGGCAGTAGCAATGTAGGAGGTTTGCAGTAATGATAAAGTGCTCAAGGTAAAAGCAAACCAGAGATTTAGAGTGGTTCGGTCAGTCTTGACCTACTCCACTTTTGGCTTCCTCCTCCGACGAGGTCACCGACGTCAACTAGCTGCCTTCCTTCAATGGGCGAAGGCTAACTGCCCTTTTACAGTTTCTCTCCTTTTGACAGGCTCAGGAGACAATCCTTACAGATCCTTTCTCTCCTCCCTTTACAACTCAAAACTTAAAGAACAGAAGGAGGAGAACTTTAGGACTTTACACAAATTTGAGCTCTTAGAATCACTGAAAATATCAAGAATTCGGTGTGGATCTGTTTCTCTTCAGTGCTGAATGGGTGGGGTATTTATAGGCCCCAACCCAATTCAAATTTGGAGCTCAAAACGATCAAATCCCGGAATTCCGGGATCAGGCGGTTGCACCTCTTGACTGGAGAGGTGGCACCGCCTGGCAGAGCTCGAAGACTGAGCTCAGGCGATTGCACCTCTCTACCAGAGTTCGAAGACTGAGCTCGATGGTTGCACCGCCTGGCAGAGCTCGAAGACTGAGCTCGGTGGTTGCACCGCCTGGCAGAGCTCGAAGTCTGAGCTCGGTGGTTGCATCACCTGGCAGAGCTCGAAACTGAGCTCAGGCTGATGCACCTCTCTGCCAGAGCTCGAAGACTGAGCTCAGGCGATGCATCTCCTATCCAGAGAGGTTGCACCTCTCTGCTAGAGCTCGAAGACCGAGCTCGGTGGTTGCACCTCTTGGCAGAGCTCGAAACTTGAGCTCTGGCGGTGCTACCTCTTGACATAGGAGGTTGCACCGCCCAGTCTCGCTTGGAGACTGAGCCCTGGGCGGTTGCACCGCCTGGCTGGGGCAGTTGCACCGCCCAGACTAGTTGGGAGACGCAGCCCTGGCGGTTGCACCTCCTGGCCTGGGCGGTTGCACCGCCTGGTGTAATCAGGGTCCGAATGGTTCGCTCCATTCGGCCCAATTTGAATCTTTTCAGGAGCCCAATTGCCCCAAGATTAAGCTAATGGGATCACCTCCCATTTTCAAGCTTAATCATCGTGTTAACTACGATTAACTCTAAGACAACTTCTGTAGCTTTGCTCCGATGCGTCAATCGCTTCTTCCGGCGAGTTTCCGGCGAACTTCCGTCGATCATCCGATAAACCCTCGGTGATCCTTCTGCGGACATCCGGCATACTCCTGGACTTTGCGATGATCCACTTGGCGAGTTCCGATGAGCTTCGCTTGGCAAGCTTCTGGACTTCTCGGATCTGTTCTCGCTGAACCTCTGACGACCGTCCGAACTTCCGTCGAACTCTCGAACTCCCAACGTGATCATGATCTTGACTCCGGCGCAACTCCTGCTGCTTGTCTAACTTTCATCGTAGTTAATCCTGCACACTTAAAACAAAACTTCGATCGAGACAATTAATCCTAAGCAATTAACCAAGTTATCTGACATGTCATTGGTCCCTCGACGCTTCGTCCGATTCTTCGGCGCATCGTCCTCTCCTGCAGCCTATTGCCCAATCGGCCAGTTAACTCCGCAACTCCGATATCCTTGGCACAATACCCGCTCTTCTTAGCCCGATACCCGAGTCCACGGCCCGAAGCCTTCTGTCGATACGTCGACCGATCCACCGGCCCGACGTCCAATCTTCTGACATGTTCCTTCGGCACAACATGATTTTCCTGCTTTAATTGTCTCATCCAGATCGAAGCACCCTGCGCCACTCAAAACGCAGATTAAATCATAAACATATATCAAGTAGTTTCATCATCAAAATACGAGATTCAACAATCTCCCCCTTTTCGATGATGACAACTACTTGATGACGGAGTTAAACTTAACTCCCGGAGTTTAAACAAACTCCCCCTATCAATATGCCATATTGATAGAAACTCTTAGATTCAAAAATCTAAGCAACATGTCATCATAAACGGAGTTAACCTTAACTCCCAGAGTTTAAACAAACTCCCTCTATCAATATGTCATATTGATAGAACCTTGAATTCAAACTGAATTCAAGTCATTGCAATATTCATCATGAATACTTGCAACACGTCAACATGAACATATGCATAAACTTATGCATCACATGTCATGTCATCAACATACTTCTCCCCCTTTGTCATCAACAAAAAGGAGAAGTATCAGAATTAATCGTTTGTGTGTGATATTGGTTCAACTCATTGCATGAAAATCATAATATCAAGTTTTATCATCATGCAATCTTGTAGCTAGAAGATTTAGCAAGTGTTACATCATGCTTAGAACATTCATTCTATCAAGTTTTAGATATGCAAGTTTTATAGCATATAAGATAGCACTTTTGGTAATGTTCAAGATAGCAAGTTCTACATTATGCAAGCTAGCAAATTAGAGATGTTCAAGAAGGCAACTCTTGCTTCTTGAAGATTTTGCTCACTTTGCTAGATGCGCAAGTTAGCATTTTTGCCTCTTGAGATAGGCAAGATAGCACATTTGCTTCTTTTGAGATAGCAACTTTTTGCTTCTCTTTAGACCAACAAGCTAGCAATTTTTACGATATACAAGTTTCACAATATATAAGCTAGCAAAAATTTCGAAAGCAAATGCAAGATAGCTTTCTTGTGTAAGCTCATGATTCTTGCTTCCTATTGCAATGTGCAAATTGCAGGTTTTGCTTCTTGAGATATTCAAGATAGTGATGTTCAAGAAGACAATTTTTCTTCTTGAAATAAGCAAGTTAGCAGTCTTTGCTACTTAAGATAGGTAAGCTAGCAATCAAGTTTTTGCATCTTCTTGACTTGTACAAGCTAGCTATCTCCCCCTTTGTCATTGTAAAAAAGAAAGAGAGAATACAGTTTTGTAGTTCTCTTTTCCTTTTAGAACGATTTCAAAATCATGACAAATGATGAATAATCAAGTTATGAATGTCAAGACAATTTTTCATCATGAATATTTTATCATTGCATGCATCATTATCATAAGTTGAAGTATTACATGCATGATATCATATCACCATTCATAATTACATTAATGTTTCATATCATGATGGTATCAATTTTGTCAAATTATATCCTACCATGCATGATCAAAACTTCTCCCCATTTTATCATTGAAAACAAGAAGAAAGTAGGGGGAAGAGCATAAAAGTGTTCAGTATTTCAATCATTTCAAGGCATTTACATCATAGATCAAGTCATGATTCGTGATTCATCATACAACAAGTTAGTTTTCAATCATCACATAAGGCATTCAAGGAATTTTTGAAACATAGGAGAATGATTAATTTAAGCATACAATGTTTCAATCAAATTTAAGTCATGAATATCAAAGTTTTCATATTTTGAGTATCAATTCATGACTACCACAAGATATTATTTGTGACTTCAAATTTGCAAGATCAAGATTATGATTTAGATAAAACTTATTCAAATTAAATCATTAACTTGAAGTTCATAATCAAGTCATTAAAATTAATTTCGAGATTCATAAAATATCATGAAATCATTAATCTCGATCAAATGGGAAAAGCATTTTTTTGAAGAGATTCTTTTTCATCTAAGCATGCCTTAGTCTTTATATGCCAAATTAAGATAAGCATAAGGCAAAGAAATCTTGTATTATGAGATATATGATATCAAGGCTCATGATTCATTTGAAAAGATATAGTACAAAGAGCAACTTGAAACATTCTTATCAAAGATCACATTTTAAAATATTCCAAGTTTCAAGATATCAATATGACACTTCATTGAATTGCATTTCATTTGAAGAAACCCTTTTTGATAGATGTAGGGAGCATAATGAACGATCTTGATTTATAAAGAGCTTCATGTTATAATTATCAAGATCATGATTATGATTATTCTCTTTAGCAAAGAATCACAAAAGCACTTTATTTTTGCATAAGAAATCTCATTGTATTATGATTTATAAATTCTTTTTCTGCACATGAATCATAGGAGATATGAATGTGAAACAAATCTTTGCAAGCAAAAACACTATCATTCATATTTCAAGATGGAATTTATAAGCAGGAATCATTTCATCAAATCTATTTTAGAAAAATATTTTTTATAAGTGTATGAGAAAATCTGATTGTTAGGATATCAATTGTTAAGTGAATCCGAAAATGAAATTAACATTTTCATTTATTCAGACATGATTTTTGCTATAAATCTTGAAATTAAATCAAGAAGATCAAACGAGCTTATGATCATGGATAACTTAAAATCTCATGCATAAAATTGTTAATAAACATTTAATATTACATCTTTATGCAGTACTTTAAATCAAACGTGATTTCATTCAACAGTGTTAATCAAACATGATACACATTATTACTTCTTAACCATGATCAAAATCATTTTGTTTGTTTATCATGCAATATTATCATTTTCGAAATTATCGGCATGATCATAATTTTTGTATTTTTATTTTTTAAACATGCAATTTTCAAGAAAATTAATTCTAAACTAGAAAAGAAAATATATCATGAAAGCATCAAGTAATTTTAAAATAAACCAAAGGCATTTTAATTACCTCAATGTCGTAGGCTAGTAAGGCGTAGTTTGCCGCCTCGCTTTTGTTGACTTTCTCATCTTCAGATGAGCTCGATTCATCCCAATTTTTGTTCTTCTTGCGTTTAAAGCAAGTAGTTCCATTCTTTTTGCTTTTTAATTTTTGTTTCATTTGTAGTTTAAGTTCACCATCACTTGAGCTTATGCTCGAGTGGTCTTCAAATGTTCTATGTCCCAAATCCTTCCTGTTCTTTGGAAGGTGGTTCTCAAGTTCTTCACGTGCATTGCACGTCATTTCATATGTGATCAATGAACCAATTAGTTCTTCAAGTGGAAATTGGTTCAAGTTTTTCGATTCTTGAATAGCAGTTACTTTTGAATCCCAAGTTTTAGAAAGTGAGCGCAAAACTTTGTTAACGAGTTCAAAATCCGAAAAGCTTTTACCAAGTGATTTTAAACCATTGACGACATCCGTAAAACGGGTGTACATGTCAACAACGGTTTCGCTTGGTTTCATATGAAAAAACTCGAAATCAAGCAGTAAAATATTAACTTTCGAGTCTTTGACTCGTTCCCTCGTGCGTGATTTCAAGAGTGCGCCAAATATCGAAAGCCGTTTCGCACAAAGAAACCCGATTGAACTCATTTTTGTCCAAAGCGCAAAATAAGGCATTCATAGCCTATGCGTTTAAAGAAAAATACTTTTTCTCCAAATCCGACCATTCGTTCATCGGTTTGGAGGGAAGTTGAAAACCATTTTCAATGATACTCCATAAATCCAGATTTAGAGAAATCAAGAAAACTCTCATTCGAGTTTTCCAATAAGTGTAGTCCAATCCGTTAAAGAACGGTGGACGAAAGACCGAAAAGCCCTCTTGAAGAGCCATTTCTCTCGGGTGTAAATCCGAAATGAGAAATACCCCGCTCTGATACCAATTGTTAGGATCGAGAGCACTAAGAGGGGGGGGGTGACTTAGTGCAGCGGAAATCTTACAATGATTTAAAAAACGAAAGTTTGCGTCTAAGCGTAGTTTGCGTCTAAGCGCAGTTTGCGTCTAAACTCAGTTTTACGTCTAAACGCAGTTTTACGTCTAAACGCAGTTTTGCATCTAAACGCAGTTTTACGTCTAAACGCAGTTTTACGTCTAAACGCAGTTTTGCGTCTACACGCAGTTTTACGTCTAAACGTAATTTTACGTCTAAATGTAGTTTTGCGTCTAAGAGCAGTTTTGAACCTTGAAAAGCGTTTTACGTAGAAAGCAATTTGCAGTTATAAATGGAATCCGAATGTAAGCGTAAACTGCAGTGTAAAGATCGTACGAAAACATGATTTACGTTTGAATGCAAATTCTGAAAGATCAGAGCTTAGAAACTCGTTCGTAAAGGCGCAGAGGGCAGTAGCAATGTAGGAGGTTTGCAGTAATGATAAAGTGCTCAAGGTAAAAGCAAACCAGAGATTTAGAGTGGTTCGGTCAGTCTTGACCTACTCCACTTTTGGCTTCCTCCTCCGACGAGGTCACCGACGTCAACTAGCTGCCTTCCTTCAATGGGCGAAGGCTAACTGCCCTTTTACAGTTTCTCTCCTTTTGACAGGCTCAGGAGACAACCCTTACAGATCCTTTCTCTCCTCTCTTTACAACTCAAAACTTGAAGAACAGAAGGAGGAGAACTTTAGGACTTTACACAAATTTGAGCTCTTAGAATCACTGAAAAGATCAAGAATTCGGTGTGGATCTGTTTCTCTTCAGTGCTGAATGGGTGGGGTATTTATAGGCCCCAACCCAATTCAAATTTGGAGCTCAAAACGATCAAATCCCGGAATTCCGGGATCAGGCGGTTGCACCTCTTGACTAGAGAGGTGGCACCGCCTGGCAGAGCTCGAAGACTGAGCTCAGGCGATTGCACCTCTCTGCCAGAGCTCGAAGACTGAGCTCGATGGTTGCACCGCCTGGCAGAGCTCGAAGACTGAGCTCGGTGGTTGCACCGCCTGGCAGAGCTCGAAGTCTGAGCTCGGTGGTTGCATCACCTGGTAGAGCTCGAAACTGAGCTCAGGCTGATACACCTCTCTGCCAGAGCTCGAAGACTGAGCTCAGGCGATGCATCTCCTGTCCAGAGAGGTTGCACCTCTCTGCCAGAGCTCGAAGACCGAGCTCGGTGGTTGCACCTCTTGGCAGAGCTCGAAACTTGAGCTCTGGCGGTGCTACCTCTTGACATAGGAGGTTGCACCGCCCAGTCTCGCTTGGAGACTGAGCCCTGGGCGGTTGCACCGCCTGGCTGGGGCGATTGCACCGCCCAGACTAGCTGGGAGACGCAGCCCTGGCGGTTGCACCTCCTGGCCTAGGCGGTTGCACCGCCTGGTGTAATTAGGGTCCGAATGGTTCGCTCCATTCGGCCCAATTTGAATCTTTTCAGGGGCCCAAGTGCCCCAAGATTAAGCTAATGGGATCACCTCCCATTTTCAAGCTTAATCATCGTGCTAACTACGATTAACTCTAAGACAACTTCTGTAGCTTTGCTCCGATGCGTCAATCGCTTCTTCCGGCGAGTTTCCGGCGAACTTCCGTCGATCATCCGATAAACCCTCGGTGATCCTTCTGCGGACATCCGGCATACTCCTGGACTTTGCGACGATCCACTTGGCGAGTTCCGACGAGCTTCGCTTGGCAAGCTTCTGGACTTCTCGGATCTGTTCTCGCTGAACCTCCGACGATCGTCCGAACTTCCGTCGAACTCTCGAACTCCCAACATGATCATGATCTTGACTCCGGCGCAACACCTGCTGCTTGTCTAACTTTCATCGTAGTTAATCCTGCACACTTAAAACAAAACTTCGATCGAGACAATTAATCCTAAGCAATTAACCAAGTTGTCCGACATGTCATTGGTCCCTCGACGCTTCGTCCGATTCTTCGGCGCATCGTCCTCTCCTGCAGCCTATTGCCCAATCGGCTAGTTGACTCCGCAACTCCGATATCCTTGGCACAATACCCGCTCTTCTTAGCCCGATGCCCGAGTCCACGGCCCGAAGCCTTCTGTCGATACGTCGACCGATCCACCGGCCCGACGTCCAATCTTCTGACATGTTCCTTCGACACAACATGATTTTCCTGCTTTAATTGTCTCATCCAGATCGAAGCACCCTGCGCCACTCAAAACGCAGATTAAATCATAAACATATATCTAGTAGTTTCATCATCAAAATACGAGATTCAACACCATCAACCCTCCACAACTACCCAACGCAATTCCCACAATTGCTTAAGAGATCGTCGCCAAATTCCGCCGTCATCTCCACCACCATGGATCTTCCTTGGATCTCCCCATGAATTACAACAGGTTCTGGTTTTCTACCTTATTGCTACTGCAATTTAGTTATCCTTTTTTGAAAATCATAAAAAAATTATTCCTATATTGCTGCATAAACTTTTCGTCATAAAGTTTTCATCTCTAAGATGAAAGATACATTGCAGAATTCCAACCGTATAGCACCGTCTGTTTGATCTTGCTACCATGTTTTTTCTTTCCAAATCTCTATGAAATTTTTATGACATCTTTGACATTTCCTAGCAGCTGATTTCCTTTGGTTTTGTCAAAAAATTCTCAATATAAACCATTGATATTTTATGTCTAATCTGCTATACTTGAAAATCTGCACTGTAAAATTTCAGCCACATAGCACTGTTCGTTTGATCTTGATACTATGTTGTTTCTATCCAAATCTCTACAAAATTTTTATGATAGCTTTGAAACTTCCTAGCAGTCGATTTCCCTTTGGTTTCATAAAAAAATTCTCAATATAAACTACTGATCTTTTACGTCCAATCTGCTATACTTAAAAATCTGTGCTGCAGAAAGTTTCAACCGCATATTGTTGCCATAACCCATCTATTTGCAATCTTTTTTTAATGAAATTTCTTATACACTTCATAGATCATCTTGGCTTCCATCTAAGATTGATCGATTAAGGAATTCACCTCTAAAAATAATTTTGTGTTGCTGCAAATTCTGCCGAAATTTTCTTGATTAAATTAGACATCCTTGCTATTATATAAACTGTGATTTTGCTATCAATTCCCTCCTCAATTCTCTCATGTTTTTGATGGAAATTACGTCGAGAAACCGTTGTTTCTTCGACGATAATTCTACAGTTACAAGACAGCATATACTTGCTACAACTTCCACTGATTTCTATCAAACCTTTGCTACCATCTATCACAGATCCAAAACATTCATCCATAGCCCTAAAACTCCATCAAACCACACCCTCAAACTGCACCCAAAATAGCCACAAAAGAAGCCTAAACCGTAGCCTACATCCACCAATCCACCAACCTTTCGACCATCACGTCTCTCAACCAATACATTCCTTTAACCCGACAACAAAAGAGAGATCTTAACATCACAGATTTGGTGACATATACTATGGCATCTGAGGAGGTAATCAATACTAAATTCGAAGCCTTCGAGACGTGAATGGAGGATAAGATTCGGACGCTCTTTACCGAACTTAGATTGGGCCGACCACTAAGCCCGAAGAAATCACATCAAGGAGAGAGCTTTGCCCAATCACACTAAGCCCGAAGATATGACTTCTGAGAGAAGGGAAGCTCTATGAGCAACCCCAACTATCCATGCATGAGAGTGGACTTCCCTATATGGGAAGAAGGAGACCCGATTGGTTGGATCTCACGCGTGGAGCGATATTTTCGGTACCATAAAATCGCAGATGCATCTATGGTGAAAATTGCAGCTATACATCTTGAAGGGGATGCTATATAATGGTTTGACTGGTTTGAACATACTTATGGAGTCCTTTCATGGTGACAATTCAAAGAAGGACTGCTGATCCGCTTCAGACCAACCGATTACGAGAATATTGACGAACAACTAGCAAAAATCTGACAAACCTCCACCATTCAGGAGTACCAAATCAGGTTTGAAAGGTTATCTAATAAAACTCATGATTGGTCTCAAAAACAGCTATTGAGGACCTTCGTTGAGGGCTTGAAGCCGGAGATCCGAGGAGAAGTTAAAGCACGACAACCGTACACGCTTATGGCAGCCATCTCATTCGCACGACATCAAGAGGAGCAACTAAACCATGAAGCTCGGAGGACTACTGTCACTCTTCAACTAGCAATATTGAAGCCCTCAGCCCCCCCTACTATCGACCGAGTCCCTACACCAAAACGGTTAACAAGAGAAGAACTTCGGGAGCGATATACGAAGGGGTTATGTTGGCATTGCGACAAGCCGTGGAGCCGTGAGCATCGCTGTAGTAAAGGGAGACTTCTTATGTTTGAACCAATAGAAGAAGTGATCATTGAATATCGAGAAAAGAGCCTTGAACATGGAGAAGAAGATGTAGAAAAAGAGCCACAACCGACCAAAGTTACGGTATATGCACTAGCCAGCTACTCAAACAACAATCGATCATCGTTCTCATCGACATGGGTAGTACTAATAACTTTCTAAACAGTATGGTTGCTGTCCAGATGGCTTTATCTATCGAGAATTGCAGCAGGTTTGATGTTAAGGCCGCCGATGGTTGGATTTTGAAGTATGATCGTAGGTGCCCGCAAGTGAAACTGTTGCTGATCATGAGGCCTTCCCAAGAGATAATTGCATATTTCTTCCTTCTCCCTCTTGATGATCATGAGGCCATGCTCAGAATTAAATGGTTGATGACATTAGATGATATTTCTTGGAATTTTCTGCAACTAATTATGAAAATTTACAGTAAGGAGAAAGAGGTGATACTGAACGGGAAACGTGGGGGCGGCGTAACAATGATTTGCACACAACAAATGGAGAAGATTTTACATAAAGCATGCAGCGGCTTTTTGGTACAACTTGAGTAGCAAACTAAGGGAGAGCCAACAAAATTTGAAGATTTAAATCTACTTCCTTTGGTTGCTGAATTTTCAGATATATTTGACGAACCGCGCAACTTACCTCTTACCCATCGGCATGATCATAGTATAACAATTATTCCAAGTAAATCTTCAGCAAATGCTCAGCCATATCAGTATCCACATCTCTAGAAGGATGAAATAGAAAGGATTGTAAAAGATATGCTCAAAACAGGAGTTATTCGACCATGTTGCAGCCCCTAATCTTCATCGGAGCTCCTCATACGAAAGATGGATGGAATATGGTGATTATGTGTTGATTACCGAGCTCTCAATGGCATAACCATCAAGGATAAATACCCTATTCTAGTAGTAGATGAGTTGCTAAATGAAAGGATGTATAAATCTTCACAAAGCTGGACCTTCGATCCGGGTATCATCGAATACGAGTATACGAAGAAGACATACCGAAAACCACATTTTGAAGACACAACAACCACTATGAATTTTTGCTTTTTTTCAAAAGAAGGTGGAATATCTTAGGCATATCATATCATAGGAAGGTGTGGTAGTAGACCCCTTCAAAATTGGAGTAATTCAAAACTAGCTGACCCCGAGGAACATAAAATTACTACATGGCTTTCTGGGTTTAACTGGCTACTACTACAAGTTCGTGAAAAACTATGGAGAAATCAGTGCACCACTTACTTCCTTTCTGAAAAAAGATGTCTTCCAATGGTCGGAAAGAGCCTCCGCTACCTTCGACAAACTTAAGGCAGCCATGACGACGATGCCGGTGCTAACACTACCAGATTTCAACCGACCCTTCATTATTGAGGTCGACGCATCTGGAGTCGGAATTAGAGCAATTCTCATGCAAGATGGTCGACCACTCGCATACACTAGCAAGGCATTATCTCCCTCCCATTAAAATAAGTCAACATATGATAAGGAGATGCTCGTCATTGTGCGCGCAGCAACGAGGTGGAGACCCTACTTGATTGGCCGACGATTTCAAATTAAAACCGACCATAAAAGCCTCAAGTACTTTTTGGAGCGAAAGATATCATCCCCTAAGTAGCAAAAATGGGTAACAAAACTTCTTGGATTTGATTATGAAAGAACTTACAAAAAGGAGAAAGAGAATGTTCTTGCAGATGCGCTTTCGTAGCTACCCGAGCAAGTTGAAGTTTCGGTCGTTTCACTTCTGACCTGCGACTTTCTTAAGGATATTAAGATGGAATGGCAGGAAGATTCAGAGACTAGTAAGATTATAAAAAAATTGGAGGAAGCACCAAGCCCCATGACTCATTACAATTGGGACTCAAAAGAATTACACTATAAGGGACGCATTGTGCTTATGATAAATTCTAATTGCATCTTCACGAGCAGATTTTGGACAAAGTTATTCCATATGCAGGGTACTAAATTGAAAAGGCGTATGACATATCACCCACAAACCGACGGCTAGACGAAGTTGTAAATAGGTGCTTGGAGATAGCCTGTAACACCCCTCATTTCCGAATTTTCGTATAAATTTCTGGTGATAATGTAAGCATCTATTTTAAATTAACAAAAGAAATAGAGTATGAATCAGAGGAAACTTATTTGTAAGATTTGGGAGATCTGTTCAAAAAAAAAAAAAAAAAAAGAATCTGAGGACCTATATGTAAACCCTAAGGACCTAATCGCGGATATGATAAAAACAAGGACTAAACTGCAAAACGCACAAAATGACAAATTTCACCATTTAAGCCTCTCTGCCTTCGTTCTTAAGGAAGCAGAGAAGGCAGCTCGTGGGTGATCAGGGAAAGAAAGAAAGAAAGAAGAAGAAGAAGAAGAAGAAGAAGAAGAAGAAGAAAAAAAATTGGGGTTTTTAGGGTTCTTGCTTTAATCTTTTCACTTCGGGTCAAAATTCTCAAAGGCAAGTGTTCTAACCCCCTCCTACAGAATTTTTAGTCTCTGTTTTTATGCTGATTCAAAATAAATTGAAGGATTTCTATTTAGAAACAGATATGTCTCCCTTTGGACATAGAACCATGGATTCTGAAGTTTTTTTTCGGTTAACTGACCCCTATACACTCTTTCAGCTATAAGTTTTAGCACAAAAAGTGAATTCGGGCAGGAACTATTTCGTTTGAAATTAGACTCGTATATATTTCTTTTGACACTGATTTTGTAGATTTTGGACACCGAATACTTACCCAAACATCTGATTCTGTATATTTCGTTCGAAATTAGACTCGTATATAGTTGTAGACGCTGTAAAACAGGGTTCAAGATTTCTGACCTGTCGATACAAAAATGCCTATAACTCCCTGTTGAAAATTCTGATTTGTACCAAATTAATTTTATTTGAAACTAGACTTGAAAATTTTTCTTTTGAAATACAAATTGGAAATTTTGGAATTCAATTGCCTACCCTATTATCTGTTGAATCCGACCCTATAAATTCTACAAAACAGTGATTGTGTTTTTGACCTTGTGTTACCAAATCAATGGTAACTCCGTGTTGGGAGCCCTGTTTCATATAAAATTTGTTCCATCAGAATATAGATTGATATATGGTTCGACCATAGCTTTCTTATGGGTATTGGAGTATAATTGATATTCTGAAATATTTGTTTGATGTGCCACTGGAATTCTGTCCGAAATCGAGCTTTGGTCGATTTCGCGTATTTTGTTCCATTCCTTTGGATATTTGAATTTGTCTAACCTTCTTATTGGAATTGATCTAAATATGATTGCTTGGAATCCCTGTACACTCTTGTTTTCATTTCATTCCAAATCTGAATACATTTGTGAGAGATTTGTTCTTTGTTTCGTATTGCCTCGAAAAGGCACAGGCACGTTTCGTTGTTCCGCGTGTGCTTCCGATATATGCTACTTATTGTTAAAACTGCCCTCTTGTACTCTGGTGTGTGGGATTGTCTGGACCTTTGCCAGAAATGGTAAAGGGTATGCGCTTATTGCCCGCTCTGTGGGGTCCCGCTTTGTGGGATATTCTGGACCTTTGCCATAAATGGTAAAGGGTATGCGCTTATTGCCCGGTCTATGGAGTCCCGCTCTGTGGGATATTGTAGACTTTTGTCAGGTGGTCATTCAGAAATGGATGAATCACATTCTGACTGAGATCCCACTACACCTTCTATATGTTTGATATGACATCTAGTGTTTTGGTGAGTTGTTTCTGTTCATGCTATGGATAAGAATGATATGATTGCAACGTCAATGACGACGTTTTGAGCTTTTGTACGATATTTGTTTTTGATATGCTCTGAAATGCTTCATTCACTGATGATTTTGCTTCGAAATGTTCCATATGCCGTTGATATGCTTCGGAACATTTTATATGCTATTGATAAGCTCCGATATGTTTCCTTTGTTACTGATATGCTCCTATTACTCTATGCCCCATCTGTTAGGAACCAAATATGTAAGATTGAAAGGACAATTATGTTTCTGCTCCTAATGATATTATGTCTACGAAATCGTATATTCTGCCTTGTATTTTGAAACTGTATCTCTTTGGAAATTGTACTATTTTGATATGGATATGTTAGTCACTTGTTGAGCTCTTTATGCTCACCCTGTTTGTTGATAAATTTTTCAGGATAGCGTATCGCTTGCTTAAATGTTAAGATTGGGCTGAGGCGGTGGAAAGTTTAGAAGATTTTGGGCAGATCTTTGTTAGCATATGTGTATATGTTGTATAAGATACTTTGCATCTTATGAATTGTGACGATAAATCTAAACGTGTGGATTTTGTGTAAGATAAAGGATCACTCATGTATAAGATTTTGGAATGTGAAGTTAAATTTATGTAATGATATGATCTTATGGTAATCGTTGGTTTGGTGACTGCATAGACTTCCCCACTTGTGAATTTTATGTTGTGGTTATTATTTTGATGAGTTAAGTTCAGTTTGTTTGAATTATCGAGTGATGTGTGGGATGTTTATGAACTGCACAGGGTTATGAATTTGCAGACTATAGAGATGAAATTTTTGATCTGAATGTTTTCTTAGTGACCTCAAATGTATGTTTGGATCCCGGGTTAGTTATGATGAAAATTTTAAATATTATCGATATTTTGAGGGGCGTGAAATAGCCCAAAGCCACCCACCAAATATGACTACCCAAAGAGAACTTCAGACTAAGCCAAGTGTCATTATTGATCGACGGATCGTGACTCGACGACGACAATCCACTACTGAATTGCTAATACAGTGGGCAAACCTACTAATAGAAGATGTCACTTGGGAGAATTATGATGACTTGAAGATCAAATTTCCAAAATTCATGAATCGTTAGCCTCGAGGACAAGGCTGATTTAAAGAGGGCGGGTTTGTTAGGACTCTAGCTAGGAGAGTCCTAATTGAGAGGGACATTCATGTAAAACTTACATAAGCCGACCCCTATTAAAGAGGTGAAGTGGCCGGCTAGGGTTAGGAGGTTATTTCTTAGAGAAGAATAAGGAGTTTTAAAGGAATAAGAGTCTTTAGTAGGAGTCCTATTTGGAGTTGGTTAGAAGTAGGAGTCTTGATTAGGAGTCCTATTAGGAGTTGGTTAGAAGTAGGAGTCTTAAGTAAGAGTCCTATTAGGAGTTAGGGTTTAGAAGACCTATAAATAGTCATGTATTCCATCTCTTTTCATAAGCAATAGATGAATCTTTTTTACAACCTTTGAGCAGCAACTTGGAGGGAGGAACCGCTATAGAGTTCCAAGGAGGCCGATCCCCTAAAGAGATCAACCCCAAGTTTAGAATCTGCAAGGGTTCTAACACACCCTTGTACTGTTGACATACATCACATTGTGCCACATTTTCAGCAATAATTTTTTTCATCCCTCTCCAATAAAAATTTTGCTTCACTCTTTTGTAGGTCACTCTTTTGTAGGTTCTTAGGAATCCAGAGTGCCCTACTGAAGGTATGGAGTGTATTTCATGCAAGATGAATGCGATGCAAGGGGAGTCAGGTATAAGCACAATGCGACCTTTGTAGCGTAGATCCCTCGAATCCCAAGTGTAGTGGGCTTTTGCACTTGCATCCTCCAATTTTTCTATGATGTTGCTGATCTCTGGATCCTTCTTCCATTCTTCCCTAATGTCATCGAGGATGTTGAATCTCGGATTTTGATGATAAAATCAATTGATGGGTTAATTGATCTAATCCATATTATTGAGGTAAGTGTGCAGGATTAACTACGATAAACAGAAAACACAAAGCAAGAATACCGGAGTCAAGTTCGATGAACGTTTAAGAGTCCAAAGAATCGTCGGAGATGCTGCCAGAACCAACCGAGAAGAAATCGGGAACCTGTCGGAATTTTCGAAAATTCGCCGAAGAGATCGTCGGAGGTTCATGGAGATCACTAAGAAGGCTCGGCTACTCGTTAAAGTCATCACAAGATCGGGAGCTTGCTAGGAGTCCGTCGGAAGAAGTTCGTCGGAAAGCTCGCCGGAACAAGACTCGACGTTCGCGGTTGAAAACTTGCTTAGGATATTTTTAGTTATGTAGTTCACTTGTAATTAGGATTAGGATTAAGAGATAATCCTATATCTTGGTTAGGGGCCAACTGGGCCCAAAATTAGACTTGGTTTAGGCTAAATTTAAAGCCCAACCAGTGAACCGAAGGGTTTGGCGGTGGCACCGCCAGTCCACTGTCAGTGTCAGACATCGACAGGCGGTGGCACCGCCAGCATCGAGAACCAAAGAGAATTCAAATTTTGGAGCCCAAATTTGAATCCTCTTGAGGCCTCTAAATATCCCTCAAATCTCAACTGAGATTACAACTTTTTTAGAAGCAATTGATTGAGAGAAAGGTCTTAGAAATGTCTTAGCAAGTCTTGTTTTCAATTTGCTAGTGTTCACCTCCTTCTTTCTTACTGAAAATCTGTAGGAGAGAGAATCGTTTGTAAAAAGTGTTAGGATCAAGAGCACTAAGAGGGGGGGGGTGAATTAGTGCAGCGGAAAACCTTCTACGATTAATATAAAAACTGCATTCGTTCGATAAAAGTGATTTCGGTAAGGAAGCCGATTCGTAAATCACTTTAACTTTTGATTAAGCAAGATGCAGCAAAGATATAAATGCAAATTGCAGTTATGATAGAAATCAAAATGTAAACGTAAACTGAAATATGATGATCGTACGAAAATACTGATTTACGTATAAACGCTGATTCAGAAAGTGCAAAGCATGAAACCCAAACGTATATGTGCAGAAAGCATTAAGCTTTTGAGGAGGTTTGCAGCAAAGATAATATGCTCAAAGTAAATGCAACCCGAGATTTAGAGTGGTTCGGTCAATCTTGACCTACTCCACTTTTGGCTTCCTCCACCGACGAGGTCACCGACGTCAATTAGAGGCCTTCCTTCAATAGGCGAAGGCCAACCACCCTTTTACAGTTTCACTCCTTTTGACGGGCTTAGGAGACAACCTTTACAGAATTTTCTCTCCTCTCTTTAAAGCTCAGAACTTTGAAGAAAAGAGGGAGAATAACTTTTGGCCTTTACAACAATTTTGAGCTCTAAAAATCACAGAACAAGATCAGGATTTCGGTGTATTTTGAGTGCACTTTTGGTGCTAAAAGGGTGGGGTATTTATAAGCCCCAACCCAGTTTGAATTTGGAGCTCAAAACTGTCAATTCCTAGAATTCCGGGATCTGGCGGTTGCACCTCCTGATTGAGGCGGTTACACCGTTTGATAGAGCTCGAAGACTGAGCCTCTAGGCGGTGCCACCTCTATCAGGGGCGGTTGCACCTCCTGCCAGAGCTCGAAGACCGAGCTAAGGCGGTGCCACCTCCTGTCAGGGGAGGTTGCACCACCCAATCTCGCTCAGAGACTGAGCCCAAGCAGTGCCACCTCCTAGCTGGGGCGATTGAACCGCCGAGTCTCGCTCGGAGACTTAGCCCAGGCGGTGCCACCTCCTGGCTTGGGCGGTTGAACCGCCTGGCAGAAATCAGGGTCCGAATGGGTTGATCCATTCGGCCCAATTTGGGTTTTTCAAGGGCCCAATTGTCCCAAGATTAAGTTAATGGGATCACCTCCCATTTCCAACTTAATCATTGTGCTAACTACGATATTTCCTAAGACATTTATTGCAACTTGCTCCGGTGCATCAATCACTTCTTTCGGCGAGCTTCCGGCGAACTTCCATCGATCATCCGATGAACCCTCGGTGATGCTCCTGCTGACTTCCGGCAAACTCCTGGACTTGCGACGATCCACTTGGCGAGTTCCAACGAGCTTCTTTGGTAAGCTTATGGACTTCTCGGATTTGTTCCTATAGAACCTCTAACGATTGTCCGAACTTCCGTCGATCTCTCGAACTCCCAACGCGATCATTGTCTTGACTCCGGCGCAACTCCTGCTGCATGTCTTTCTTCCATCATAGTTAATCCTGCACACTTAAAACAAAACTTCAATCGAGACAATTAATCTTAAGCAATTAACCAAGTTGTCCGGCATGTCATTGGTCCCTCGACGCTTCGTCCAATTCTTCGGCGCATCGTCCTCTCCTGCAGCCTATTGCCCAATCGGTCAGTTGACTCCGCAACTCCGATATCCTTGGCACAATACCCGCTCTTCTTGGCTCGATGCCCGAGTCCACGGCCCGAAGCCTTCTATCGATATGTCGACCGATCCACCGGCTCGACGTCCAATCTTCTAACATGTTCCTCCGGCACAACATGATTTTCCTGCTTTAATTGTCTCATCATGATCGAAGCATCCTGCGTCACTCAAAACATAGATTAAATCATAAACATATATCATGTAGTTTCATCATCAAAATACGAGATTCAACAAAAAGTTGTAAGAGGGGTATTTACCCTTCCCCTTCAAGAGATTTGCTAGTGGAAGGTGGGAGCCTC
The DNA here is from genome assembly GCF_036884655.1 of Musa acuminata AAA Group. Taxonomy (NCBI): domain Eukaryota; kingdom Viridiplantae; phylum Streptophyta; class Magnoliopsida; order Zingiberales; family Musaceae; genus Musa; species Musa acuminata. Next base: position 22,905,358 of record NC_088333.1, on the reverse strand, counting down.
ATCGAAGAGGGGTCTCACAAGTGGATGTAGGTCATTTGACCGAACCACTTTAAAATCGGCGTGATCTCTGGTTTGCATTTACTTATTATCATTTATATTACTACAAACCATTTGCACTTTAATGCTCTACTTCTTTGTCTCCTTCATACGTATCCCTTCAAGTTAAAATGCAATAGAAACTATTTCAAACGAAACGTTGCTTTTATCGTACGATGTTTCCGAAAGTGTTTAAATTGTCAAAAGTTTATCGTACTTTACTGTTGCACTAATTCACCCCCCCCCCCCCCCCTCTTAGTGCCGCTCCGATCCTAACAATTGGTATCAAAGCTAGGCTCACTCTCATATTTGGTTTGATACCCAAGAAAGATGGCTTACTCCGGCATACATGAGGGTCATTCTATCACACGTCCACCCTTGTTTAATGGGTCGGATTATACTTATTGGAAGACTCGTATGAGGATCTTCCTCATTTCCATGGATTTCGAGCTTTAGACTATTGTTGAAAACGGATTTCAAAAATCTTCTCTTCCGATGAGAGAATGGAATGAATTGGAGAAGAAGGTTTTTGCTTTAAACGCAAAGTCTATGAATGCCTTGTTTTGTGCCATAGACAAAAATGAATTTAATCATGTTTCAATTTGTGATTCAACTTTTGATATTTGGAGAACTCTTGAGGTCACTCATGAAGGCACTAGCCGAGTGAAAGAGTCCAAAATCAACATCCTTGTGCACTCTTACGAACTTTTCCGAATGAAACCAAGTGAGTCCATCGGAGACATGTACACCCGGTTCACGGATGTCATCCATGGACTCAAAGCTCTTGGTAAAGATTTTACTAACTTTGAACTAGTAACTAAAATCTTAAGATCCCTCCCTAAAAGTTGGGATCCAAAAGTTACGGCAAAATCAAGAGGCTAAAGACCTTAAAACATTCCTTCTTGAAGAACTTATTGGGTCTCTAATGACCTACGAAATGACATGTCAAGCTCATGACGAGCTCGAGAACCCCCTTCCAAAGAACAGGAAGGATATGGCACTCACATCACAAGAAGACCACTTGAAAGGAACATCAAGTAATGAGGACAGTGACAATGACATTGCACTTTTGACTCAAAAATTTAAAAAATATTTAAGAAAGAATAAATTTAAAAATAATATAAAAAATAAATTCGAACACAAGAAGGACCAAGTGATTTACTATAAGTGCAAAAAACCGGGACACTACAAGAATGATTGTCCTCAAGCCAAAAAGAGAACATCAAAGAAGAAGGCGCTCAAGGCAACGTGGGATGATTCAAGCGCATCCGAAGAAGAGGAGTCCAACACCTAGCAAGTTGCTCATTACGCCCTAATGGCCATTCAAGAAGAGGTAACGGATTTAATTGATGCATATTTACCTTATCATGAATTATTAAATGCTTTCCATAAGTTATTTGATGAATGTAAGACAATTAGTAGAAAATACAAATTGCTAAAAAAGGAGCATGATAGTCTCACTTGTGATATCGATAAATTAAAAAATGAATATCATGATAGTTTAGCTCCATGTATAAAATGCCATGATGTAGAATCTCTCCAAAAGGAGAACTTGCTACTTAAGGACACCTTGAAGAAATTCGAGGTTGGTAGCAAATCTTTGAACATGATCCTTACAAATAAGGGTCACGTTCCTAAAAGAAGTGGTATCGGATTTGTGAGAAGTCCTCACCAAAATCCAACCACCGTCTTACATATTCGGCACCAAAGCAATTGTAACTTTTGTTGTAAATATGGACATAAAACTTATAAATGTCCATTCAAGAAAATTAGTCCGAACAAGCTAATATGGGTTCCTAAAGGAACCATGATCAATTCTATGCAATATGATGAACAAGTTAAATCAGTTTTTAAGGCACCCAAAAGAAAATGGTACCTAAAAATAATCCCTTCTTGTACAAACATACACCATCACAAGTTAGGAGCAAGAGATGGTATCTAGATAGTGGATGCTCAAGACATATGACTAGAGATCCATCTCATTTCTCTATGCTCACTAGCAAAGAAGAAGGGTACGTCACATTCGGAGACAATAACCAAGGCAAAATCATTGGCAAAGGAACCATAGGTAACAAATTAAAAATTTCTATTGATGATGTCTTACTAGTTGATGGATTGAAACATCATCTCTTGAGTATTAGTCAATTATGCGATAAAGGTTATATCGTTAGATTTGAATCAAATGTGTGTATTATTGAAAAACCAAACCATAAAATAATATATTTTTTTTTTTTGTAAGTAAAAGTAAATTGATTATGTGTAAAGTTTCTACAAATAACTTTATCTATACAAGTCATAGACAAAGCCAAGTAACTCATAGAGAGTGAATGCGATAGTTATAACTACACATGCTGTAGACTATAACTCCTAATTATAGTCAACATAGAAAATATTTATCCAGATATATCAAAACTACCTGTGGGTACATAATTTGACATCTTTCCCAAGATCTTTGGCTAATAGCAAAATTAAATTTGATAAAAATATCTTTTTCTCTTCGGGTAAAGTGCTCCGTTTTGATATTTTGCTCCATATAGGATTTTGAGTCTCTAATAATATCTTTCAAGAGCTGAGCATTATTTGTGTGTTAACATTCAAAGATTCTGTTGCATCACTCCTTCCAAATCCACCAAATAGCGCATTTGAAAGTAACCTTTGCTAGTTGTGTGAGAGGCCATTTTCTTGAGAAACATTGCATGAGGTCGCCTAGTTCTTAGTCCAAGTTAGGTTGCGGTAGTCTATTGAGTTCAAATCGCTGGAGAATTTCCTTCCATATCCATTTTGTATAATCACAAGCAAAATAGAGGTGGTCAACAGTTTCTTCTTGTTGCATACAAAGGGAGCATCGGTTAACATGATAGATATCTCTTCTTTTCATATTGTCTATTGTAGGTAGTTTACTGAGAAGGGCCTACCATGTACATAACGAATGTCTTTGTGATCCCGGTCGATTCCATGTCCAACTGCTTGGGACCCACTTGTTATTTCTTTACCTAATTTGATTCCATACGGATGTGGCACTAAATTTGCCATTGTCATGAGGCCAAATAAGTATATCTGAAGAGTTGTTCCTGATTAGAATAACTATAATAGTCGGCCAAAGTGATAACATTTCAGGAGAAATAGGATTAGGGAGACATCAGGTATCGTTAGCAATGAACTCCGAAACCTTCCAATCTTTGGGAGCCCCAAGATCTTTTCGTATTCTGTCACCATATAATTGAAATATACTCTTCCCATTCACCCAATGATCGTACCACATATTAGTACTAGTTCTAAAAGAGATTGCATAAGAAATGTGTTTGATTAGCCAACTCTTTGCCTTTAAAATTCCTTTCTAAGCTGCAGAGTGGTATGTTCTTGTTGAAATTTCCCAGATTGATTCCTTTGAAAGATACCTAGCAGAAACCTAATGTGACCATAAGGAACATTTGTTTTGCAAAATATCCCACGATTGTTGTACCATACATGCTTGATTCCAATCTCTAGTATTTCTCTAGTTTAGCCCCCCTTCATCTTTCGGTTTGCAAATGTTATCCCAATTTACCATATGCATTGCCTTATCATTTGTGTCATTCCAAAAGAAGTTCATTAATAACCATTCAATATCTTGGAGAAGTCCAGTAGGCAGAAGAAATGCATTACACCAATATATAGAGTAGGAGTGCAATACCGAACGGATGAGTTCGAGTCGTCCTACTTTTGATAGAAACCTATTTTTCCAAGAAGAAATTTTATTCTTTATTTTTTGCAGGATAGGCTGATAGTGGGTTTTGTGAATGCCTGTGGATATGAGCGGAAGACCCAAATAAGGAACTAGCAGGCTTCCCTCACTAACCCCCAAAGTTTGTGTAATAAAGACCTTATCCTCAACGTAAGGGCTCATATATACTTTACTTTTCGCATGATTTAACTAAAGTCCAGAAACCATACCAAAGTAATTCATAATAGTAGTCAGGTTCTTTACTGAAGTTGGATCATTTTGGAGAAAGATAAGTAAATCATCTGCAAATGTTATATGTGATATATGAATAGAACCAGGAATGGGTACCTTAATGCTGCCATTTAAGACTACGTGTTCCAACATACAACTAAGTCCTTCCATCGTAATAGTAAAGAGATACGGAGAGAGTGGATCACCTTGTCGGATGCCATTCATGCTCCAAAAAAACCAATAGGTGAGCCATTAAAGAGTATCGAAAACTTTGGAGTTTCCAGGCAAGATTGAATCCAATTAACCCATTGCCGTGGGAAGTTCATATCGAGGAGCATCTTATAGATAAATTTCCTATTAATTGAATCAAAGGCTTTCCGTAAATCAGCTTTAAAACAGATTTTTGTTCATCTTGCTTTTGAATGTAAATCTTTGACCAAGTCATTAGCAAGCAAAATGTTATGATGTATACTTCTCCCTTTGATGAAAGCAGCTTGATTTGGGCTAATGATCTTGTGTAGTACCTTTTGCATTCTATTTGTCAATACTTTGGAGATGATCTTATAAATAAAGTTGCATAATGATATGGGTCGATAGTTCTCTAGTAAATCAGCCCTTGCATTCTTTGGAATTAAAGAAATAAAAGTGCAATTCATCTCACTAAGAATATGACCTGAAGAGAAAAAATGTTGGCAAGCCTTGATCACATCATTTCTAATAATAGACTAAGCAGTTTGGTAAAATTCAGCTGGAAATCCATCTGGATCTGGGCTTTTGTGCTTTGGTGACTTAAAGACAACACATACAATTTCGTCATCTGTAATTGGGGCATTGAGGATTGAAATAGCTTCCGAATCAAGTTTTCTAATCGGCTCCACATGAATGTTATTAGGTTTCCCAGCTTGATTGAGTAAGGTATAAAAAAATTACTCTATGTGTGCTTTAACCTCATCTAAATTCTCAATAAGATTATCATCTTTGTCTCTGCATTTGCTTTAACCCTTCGAGTAGCAATTGAAGCATAGAAAAATTTAGTATTGGAATCCCCTAGTGTAAGCCGATGCTGTCGAGACTTCTGCTTTGCAAAACTTTCCTCCTGTTTTAAGGCTTGCATGAAGTTATTTCTGGCTTTTGTCTCTTTATAGATAATATTCTCATCATTTGGCTGAAGTTGCAGCTCATGTTGCAATGACATTAGTTCCTTTCTACAAAATTGAACTCTGGTGGTGATATTGCCAAAGGTATTTGTATTCCACTCCTTTAGTGCTACTTTACAGGCTTTGAGCTTTTGACATAACATGAAAGGGGGAGATCCATGCACATTAACATTCCAAGCAGATTTGATAACCTCAAGAAATTGAGGATGAGTACTCCACATGTTAAAGAATCTAAACGATTTCTTGCCTCTTGGTGTCGCTTTGTCTGCGTGTATATATATTAAAGAATGGTCAGAAAACAAAGGAGCACCATACTCAAGAAGTGAATCTACGTAAACTGTTAACCATTCATGATTAATCAAACACCTATCAAGTCGAGCCATTATTTTTCTATTAGCAGCACCTTGATTACTCCAGGAGAGCCAATTTGTCAATGTAATCATTAAAACTTTGAAGCTGGCTTTCTGAAAGTTGTCTACCCCCCTCTTTTTCATTTGTGTACCGAACAGTATTAAAGTCTCCAAGAACAATCCAAGGTACATTGAGACAGCCATTTACAATATTAGTTAGGTCAGACCAAAGAGTATTTCTTTCTTGCATACTATTTGAAGCATATATACAAGTGAAATTGAATTGACAGTCATTCTTTTTGTCCTCTACCTTAATATGAATGAATTGATCAGTAGCAGAAATAAACCAAGCATTAATAGAGTTAGGATGCCATAAAACCCATATTCTACCAAAAGTTTCATTTGAGTCATTGGTAAACAGTTCTGCATCCGGCCATATTAAATTCTTTTGAGCTTGAACGCGCGATTGTTTAATTTTTGTTTCCACAAGAATAACAATATCACATGCGGCAGACTTGATTATTCTATTAAGCTCCCGATATTTCTTCGGCTTATTAAGTCCGTGAACATTCCAGCATGTTATCTTCATCAGTAATAAACAAATGAAAATGTGGTAAGGTATTTATCCTATGACTTTGGATGGACTGTACCATCCTTTTTCTTATCCTTCGGTTTTGTATTTTCCTCCCGCACAATATCCTTACCTTTTATGGCTTTATTTCTATATTTATCCACTTCATCTATAGCTTGCAGATTTTTAAACTTTAAAGAACCTTGGATCATGTGGTCTTGATTGGCAGGGTTTGTTGAAGCACGATAAGATTGTTGCAGCACAATATCCTGGATAGTACTTGTTGGAGCAGCCTGGCTAGAGAGGTTTGTTGGGGCATGAGTTTGTTGAGACAGAATATCCTTGTTAGCGATGTTTGTTGTGGCCTGAGTTTGTTGAGGAAGAATATCCCTACTGGCGAGATTTGTTTGGGCCTGAGTTCATTGAGCTATTGTGGACGGATCCAATGATATTAGAAGAGATGAAGTTCCTAACTTATGTTTCTCCAGTCCACAAGTACCATGGGAAACCTCTATTGTGGAAGGCTCTGACATTATAGGAAGAGATAAAGTTTTGGATTTGTCCTTCTGTCCGCGGTGCTTTCCTTGCGAGTCGGAATGCTCAATAGTTTTCGCCACCATTGGTGCTACTGCCATTAGAGAAGAATCATTTTGTTGCTGAGGCACTTGACGTGGTCAATAGACCTTTGTGGTTGGTTTTGGGGTTTGCTGACAAGCTCCATTTGCATGACCAAAAGATAAGCAACATTGATATCGTTGTGGCTTCCAGGAATATGAGAAATGTACCTTCCGAGTGTTCCCGTCAAGATCACGATAGAAAACCTCATTAGGAAGATCTTCGTCGGAAGAAACCAGCACACATGCTCGTGCAAATGCTAATCTCGTCTGAGCTGCTATTGCTTTGTTGATGTAGAGTGGCTGTCCTAGAGTGCTACATAACTTTGCAATAAAACGTCGACTCGAAAGATGTAGAGGCAGTCCTTGAAAGGATACCCATAATGGAATAGACTGTAGGCTATCTAACTCCAAACGGACATCAGGAGACCAACGTCGTAGAATCATTGGATGACCGCGGATAGTCCAAAATCTTTCGAGGATTCGTTGCAAATCTTCTTCAGAGTATAGCTTGCAAACAAAGAATCCGTTCTCCAACATATGAAGATCAAATGACGATATTCCCCATCGAGTTTTGATAAATGAGGATAGTGGGAATTAAGATGTTTTGAGACCTACCACATAGCCAACAATCGCCATAGACCATGTCTCAATAAGCTCTGCTGAATCAGCAGTCTCGTATACAGCAATCTTCTTATCAGCCTGAACTTCTGGAGTAAAGAATTCCAAGCTTAGATCAGGACTTCCAACCGGAGCCTTGAAGAGGCTAGTCCAAGGCCGAGGATCGCTGGAAATGAGAGCAGGCTGCCGTGATCTATAGCGCGACCTGCTTCGATGCTGCTTCATCGAAGGAGTTTCTCTCTGGAAAGGATATGGTGGAGGAGCAACTTAGGGGGTAACGGTAGGGAGCCTTGCCATTGTTTCAACCCTCCCGCCACCATCGCCAGCCTTAGGGGTCGTCGCTGCTATGTTTGATCCCTCTTTTGGTCGCCGCTACAGAAACAACGCCATTGGGAAAAGCTATCGCTGCAGTATATTAGATCGCCCCTACAGTACCGTAGCCCTAGGGAGATCAGGTCGCTGCTACAATATCGTCGCCCTTGGGGAGAAGCCAACGCTGCAAGAGATCAGATCGCTGCTACAGTATCGTCGCTCGTGGGAGAGAGCCAACGCTGCAGGAGTCAGATCGCCCTAGGGAGACCTGATCACCGCTACAGTGCAATCGCCCTTGGGAAACAACCGACGCTGTAGGAAATCATATCACCACTACAGTACCTACGGAGATCTGGTCACCGCTATAGTGTCGTCGCCCTAGATCTGGTCGCCGCTACAGTGTCATCGCCGCTACAGTCGTCGCCCTAGATCTGATCGCCGCTACTGTACCATCGCCCAAGATCTGGTCGCCACTACAGTATTGTCACCGCTACAGTCATCGCCTTAGATCTGGTCGCCACTATAGTGCTAGTCATAGGTGCCCAGCAAGCCAATCACGTGAGTGATGGCACGTGTGACTTGATACATAATCTTTTTGCTTATTATATTTTGGCGTATATCACTTTATAACTATTGCATAAATGCATATATATATTGTGATGTCCTTGGATTTGTGCAATGGGAATCGGATCGTGATGAGATCACGATAATGAGATCGATTCACCTTTAAACACATATCCTAAATAATCCCGGTCATAGGTTACTCGAGAGGGATATCGTGATAACCAGATAGACTGGTGTGCTGTATACCCGTCCATATGATGGATGCAGCTGGTCTCATAGCTGCTCGTGTAGGGACACTAGGGATACAGTACAGGTGCTAATTGGAGAATGAGTTCATAGATTGATCCGCTTACGGAATGCTAGATGGTTGATGATGCCTTACTGTCAGACAGCGATTCCGTAGTCCTAGTGGTGTATCTGGTCCTTAGACTTGAGACACCAAGGATGTCCTGTATGAGTGCTCCACTCTTTGATACCAGACTTATAGGTTTGGCTGTCACAGATCTAGTACAGCTGGTCATTGGGAGTGGTAATCGACCTTACGAGGGCTATTGAGTGTCGACAGAGGATCATCCACTCTCGGTGTCATGAGAGGAATATCCCATGTGTTCTTGCTCAAACAAATCCTTGGCCAGGGTCATTCGGGTCGAGAGAGAAAGAGTTCTCCGGGAGAATCCGATTAGAGCGAGACTTGAGTAGAAACCGTATGGGTCTCACAGCACCATGCTCGATATACGATCTCTAGGATATTAGATGGATGAGAGACTATAGGTACATGCTAACTGAGGACAGATAGGTCCAATGGCTTGGATTCCCTTGTATCGTCTGGGGACGACGACGTAGTGGCCTAGTACGTCCGTAGTCGATGAGTCGAGTGAAGTATTACGGAGATAATAATTCACTGAGTTAGAAGGAGTTCTGACAGGTATGACTCACGACCAGCTCGATATTGGGCCTAGAGGGTCACACACATATGGTAGGCATTGCGATGAGTAGAGGTTCGGATATGAGATATCCGACAGAGCCCTTGTCTTATTGGATGCAGATCCAATACCCACTAGGGAAGGACCCATTAGGGTTTGACACGGGATCTCTATAAATAGGAGGGATTCACAGCCTCATAGGCTAGAGTCTTTGCTTGCCTTTCCTATTCTCCTCTCCCTCTCCACCTCAGAGTAGTCCTGGAGTTTTAAGGAGCGTCGTCGCAACCCTGCTGTGTGGATCACCGCTAGAGAGGAGGACGTTTAACCTCCTTCACTCTCTCCTAAGGATCTGCGAGGAAACAGGGATATACGATCTCCCTAGGTAACACAATCTCTATACGCAGTTTTGTGTTTTGCGGATTTTTGCGCACCAATCTTCGCACGATGACGAACATCTTTTTGGGAATCGGGGATTTTTGTTTTCTTGTTCTTCGGCTGCGCATATGATGTCGCCCCCAATGATTTCCCAAATGTGGTATCAGAGCCAGGTTGTTCGTGCAAATGATTGGTTTTGAACTGCGTGTGTTGTGTTTATGAAGAATATTGACGTCAAAATCGTTGATGCAAAAGCGAGAAAGCGCAGCAATAGTTGCTGCCCTCGATCTGCGTGCGTGAAGCGCAGCCGAAGGCGGGCAGCACAGGGGCTGCATCTGCAATAGTCGGCCGGCGGCCTGCTTGCAGTAGCCTTGCTGCCGGCGGGGCTGGCAGCCCACGGGTAGAGGCGCCGCAAGGAAGCGACGCCTGCCGCCGTAGGGCAGCGACGTCTGCCGCCGCAAGGAAGCGGCGCCTGCCGTTGCAGGGCAGCGGCGTCTATCGGCCCAAGGAAGCGGCGCTTGCCGCCGTAGGGCAGCGACGCTTGCCGCCGCTGCTCCCGCGGGAGAAACCCCCCCCACAGGGGCCGCCGCCCGGCGGGACAGCCCTGCTTGAGGAGGCAGCGACGCCCGCGGGGGAGCCCACCTGCAGCGGCGGCGCCGCCAGCGGGCGTGCCGCTTGCAGGCGAGGGCATTACCCTCACCCCGTCGTACAAGCCACCGCTAGTAGGGTGGCGGCGGCGATGGCAGCAGCAAAGGATAGTAGGGCATTAGGGTTTTCTGGGAAAAAGATAGTTTTACCCCTCGGAATTTAAGAAATTCCAGTTTTTGTCTTTTATCCAAATTACAAAAATACCCTTAGGAATTGTGAAATTCCCTACATGTCCCTAATTTCAGAAAATATTAATTAATTAAATGGTTTAGTTGATTATTATTTTTATTATTATCTAGTAGCCCTACATGATGATGATTATTTGTACATGTGATGTATGATGTGTGGACGGATGATCATGGACCGTGTGATGTGTGTACTTGTGATTATTATTATTGAGGTCTGCGAACCTCCATTATATTTCTCGTTTATTGTCGGGCCTGCGTGCCTATGATTAAGTTGTAATCACATAAGGAGGCGCAGGGGGAGCGTGGATGCGATAGCGGGACCCACGAGACGGACGATCGTGATGCATGGAGATGCATCAAGATATCGACGAAACCGACGAGGATGAGATGGACGATCACAGGGCATGGAGATGCACCATTGCATACATAGATCTTGATGTGAGTGATTAGGCCTACTGGCTCGGGCCTAATCATATTAGGTTGTGGTCTATGATCATCTGGTGTGATTGCTTATACACATACTAGATATGTATATATATTTGCATGCGATGTAGATATATATTAAATATGTATATGTGTGACATGTCATATTAGGAGACCAAATCATAGAAACATCTCTCGATAATATTAAGTCGGTAAACGTGAGGCAATTAGATTGACCCACGTGGCCTTCCATCGTTATAAGTAGGAACTGATTTCCGGTGTAGGTTGAGTTGGTCGAGTCCCTCGAGACTCACCTATATCGTGATTCGCTATCTTGCTTACGACATAGAGATGTCACCGGTGACCTGAGGGCATGGTATACTTGGTCGAGTCCCTCGAGGGTATATCATCAAATCAGACTCATCTTGTAACGAAGGTATTGACTTAACCGAGCATCATGGTTGGTCGAGTCCCTCGAGGCCATGGTGATTCGGAGGCCGAACAGGACGAGAATCACAAGGAGTTGTGATCGGCAAGAGTTGCCTACCTTTTAGGCTTAGTGTGATTGGTCGAGTCCCTCGAGGTTACACTAAAACGCTGATTGGATCTTGATCCCCACTAGAAGTCTGCCGGAGACTTTCGTTTCACGTGCTGAGGGTGTCGCATGACTCATTAGTAAAATAGTGGGAGCATATTAAGATAGAAGTCCATATCTTGATAGTTTATTTCTTGCAAAATCTGCATGTTATTCATTTCTGCTACATCTTTATTTTCAGAAAATGTCGCTTTCAAATCCCTTACGTGGCATACTTGATGTCAACCGCCTCACTAGTCCAAATTATACGGATTGGCTCCGTAACTTGAGAATTGTTCTCACAGCGGAGAAAATCATGTACGTCTTTGATATAGTGATGCCTACGCCCGAAGAAGGGGCAAGCGAGGATGAGATCGCTCGCTACGTGAAGTACATTGATGACTCCACTCTTGCTCAGTGCTATATGTTGGGCTCTATGACTCCAGAGTTACAGAGACAACATGAAAAGATGGATGCCAGTCATCCTAGCGCGGAAAAGGCTCTTGGATATCTCATATCGTTGAGTCCTTCCCTGTTCCTCAAACAATTTGCGGACATGTAGGAGAATGGATCTTTGGTCTAGGAATGGTCCTAGAGGATAACTTGTGTGTGGACATTGTGCTTCAATCCCTACCAGATTCCTTTTCATAGTTCATAATGAATTTTAATATGAACAAGTTTGTAGTGACTCTCCCAAAGCTCCTCAATATGTTGAGGGAGGCAGAGAGTACTATTAAGAAAGAGAAGCCAGTTCTCTACACTAGTGAGACCAGAAAGAAAAGGAAAGCAGAAAGGTACCTTAAGAAGGGAAAGGGCAAGGGCAAACAAGGTAAAGCAAAGGTTGCTAAGAAAGACCCAGCAAAGGACAAAGGCCAGTGCTTCCATTGTGGTAAAAATGGGCATTGGAAGAGAAACTGCAAAGAGTACATTGTAGAAAGGGCGAAACAAAAGCTTGATGAAGCTTCAGGTACATTCATGATCAGTCTCCATTTGTCATACTCTTATGATAACACATGGGCATTGGATACCGGTAGTGCTTATCATATATGCAATTCTTTGCAGGTTCTGGCAAGGCGTAGGAGACTAGAGAGAGGCGAGATGGACCTCAAGATGGGTAATGGAGCAAAAGTTGCTGTATTAGCTGTTGGCGAGGTCGCCCTACATTTGCCTAGTGGAGCTTTTATTGCATTAGATGTATGTTATTTTGTTCCTTCTATTATCAAAAATATTATCTCCATTTCATGTTTAACAGTTAGTGGATATAAATTTGTTTTTGAGAACAATGGTTGTTCGATATTATTAGATGATAAGATCATCACGAAATGAACATTGCATAATGGTTTGTTTATGCAAGACACTACTCCACATATCATGAATGTAAGGGTCTAAGAGGAAACGAGATGAGGTGAATAGTGCATACCTATGGCATTGTAGGCTAGGTCACATCCATGAAAGAAGGATTCAAAAGTTGCTAAATGATGGATATCTAGATCCATTCGACTACGTGTCATATGCAACTTGTGAACCTTGCATTCGTGAAAAATTGACCAACTCTCCATTTAGTGGAACTGGAGAGAGAGCCACTGAGTTGTTGGAACTCATACATAGTGATGTATGTGGACCCATGTCAACTCATGCCATTGGAGGTTACTCCTACTTCATTATATTTACTGATGATTTCTCAAGGTATGGATATGTGTACTTAATGAAGTACAAGTCCGAGGCATTTGAGAAATTCAGAGAGTATAAGAATGAGGTGGAGAACCGGACTGGAAAGAGTATCAAAACTCTTCGATCCGATCGAGGAGGTGAATACTTAAGTACATAATTTACTCAGTTCCTTAAGGACCATGGGATATTATCCCAATGGACACCTCCTTATACACCTCAGCTCATTGGTGTCTCTGAAAGGAGAAATTGTACGTTATTAGATATGGTATGGTCCATGATGAGTTTCGCTGACCTACCCATCTCATTCTGAGGATATGCCCTAGAAACCGCAACTTACCTTCTGAACAAAGTTCCAACTAAGTCGGTAGTGTCTACACCATATGAGATATGGAAAGGGAAGAAGCCTGATCTTAAGGTTGTTAAGATTTGGGGCTGCCCTACCCATGTTAGAAGACACAACCCCGATAAGTTAGAATCAAGGACAGAGCGATGCAAATTTGTGGGATACCCCAAGGAAACTTGTGGGTATTATTTCTATCATCTCGAGGACCAAGAGGTCTTTGTAGCTAAGAGAGCAGTGTTCCTTGAGAAGGAACACATTCTTGACGGAGACAATGGGTGAATGATAGAATTGAGTGAGGTTGGAGAACCAAGCTCAAGCACCACTCTCCAGCCCGAGTCTATTTAGGTACCTAATACACAAGTATCAACTTTACGCAGGTCTGATAGAGTATCCCATCCTCCTGAGAGATATGTGGGACATATTAGAGCAGAGGATGTAGAGGATATTGATCCTCAGACCTACAAGGAGGCTATTATGAGTATAGACTCCGGGAAGTGGAAAGAAGCCATGAATTCTGAGATGGATTCTATGTACTCCAATAAGGTTTGGAACCTAGTTGATGCGCCCAAAGGTATTGTACCCATCGGTTGCAAGTGGATCTTTAATAAAAAGATCGGAGTAGATGGAAAGGTAGAGACCTATAAAGCCAGGCTAGTGGCTAAGGGGTATCGTCAAAGGCAAGGTGTTGACTACGACGAAACATTCTCACCCGTAGTAATGCTAAAATCCATCAGAATTCTATTGGCTATTGCAGCACACTACGATAATGAGATCTGGCAGATGGATGTGAAAACCGCATTCCTCAACGGGAACCTCGAGGAGGAGGTGTATAAGATGCAACCTGAGGGATTCGTGTCCAAGAACTGCCCAGATAAGGTGTGTAGGTTGCTTAGATCCATTTATGGACTAAAGCAAACTTCCCGAAGTTGGAACATAAGATTTGATGAGGCAATCAGATCCTATGACTTCGTTAAGAACGAAGATGAGTCTTGTGTATACAGAAAGGTAAGTGGGAGCGCTATCACCTTTTTGGTGTTATATGTGGATGACATCCTCATCATAGGGAATGACGTAGGAATGCTTGTTAGTCATAGGTGCCCAGCAAGCCAATCACGAGAGTGATGGCACGTGTGACTTGATACAGAATCTTTTTGCTTATTATATTTTGGCGTATATCACTTTATAACTATTGCATAAATGCATATATATTGTGATGTCCTTGGATTTGTGCAATGGGAATCGGATCGTGATGAGATCACGATAATGAGATCGATTCACCTTTAAACACATATCCTAAATAATCCCGGTCATAGGTTACTCGAGAGGGACATCGTGATAACCGGATAGACTGGTGTGCTGTATACCCGTCCATATGATGGATGCAGCTGGTCTCATAGCTGCTCGTGTAGGGACACTAGGGATACAGTACAGGTGCTCATTGGAGAATGAGTTCACTGATTGATCCGCTTACGGAATGCTGGATGGTTGATGATGCCTTATTGTCAGACAGCGATTCCGTAGTCCTAGTGGTGTATCTGGTCCTTAGACTTGAGACACCAAGGATGTCCTGTATGAGTGCTCCACTCTTTGATACTAGACTTATAGGTTTGGTTGTTCCCAGATCTAGTACAGCTGGTCATTGGGAGTGTTAGTCGACCTTACGAGGGCTATTGAGTGTCGATAGAGGATCATCCACTCTCGGTATCATGAGAGGAATATCCCATGTGTTCTTGCTCAGACAAATCCCTGGCCAGGGTCATTCGGGTTGAGAGAGAAAGAGTTCTCCGGGAGAATCCGATTAGAGCGAGACTCGAGTAGAAACCGTATGGGTCTGACAGCACCATGCTCGATATACGGTCTCTGGGATATTAGATGGATGAGGGACTATAGGTACATGGTAACTGAGGACAGACAGGTCCAATGGATTGGATTCCCCTGTATCGTCTGGGGACTACGGCGTAGTGGCCTAGTACTTCCGTAGTCGATGAGTCGAGTGAATTATTACAGAGATAATAATTCACTCAGTCAGAAGGAGTTCTGACAGGTATGACTCACGGCCAGCTCGATATTGGGCCTAGAGAGTCACACACATATGGTAGGCATTGCGATGAGTAGAGGTTCGGATATGAGATATCCGACGGAGCCCTTGTCATATTGGATGCAGATCCAATACCCACTAAGGAAGGACCCATTAGGGTTTTGACACGGGATCTCTATAAATAGGAGGGATTCACAGCCTCATAGGCTAGAGTCTTTGCTTGCCCTTCCTATTCTCCTCTCCCTCTCCACCTCAGAGTAGGCCTGGAGTTTTGAGGAGCGTCGTCGCAACCATGCTGTGTGGATCACCGCTAGAGAGGAGGACGCTTGACCTCCTTCACCCTCTCCTAAGGATCTGCAAGGAAACAGGGATATACGATCTCCCTAGGTAACACAATCTCTATACGCAGTTTTGTGTTTTTGCGGATTTTGCGCACCAATCTTCGCACGACGATGAACATCTTTTTGGGAATCGGGGATTTTTGTTTTCTTGTTCTTCCGCTGCGCATATGATGTCGCCCCCCCTATGATTTCCCAACAGTGGTATCAGAGCCAGGTTGTTCGTGCGAATGATTGGTTTTGAACTGCGTGTGTTGTGTTTAGGAAGAATATTGACGTCAAAATCGTTGACGCAAAAGCGAGGAAGGGCAGCAACAGTTGCTGCCCTCGATCTGCATGCCTGCAGCCACCTGCAGCGGCATCCGCAGCCGCAGCCAGGCAGCACAGCGCCGACGCTTGCGCAAGCGCTGTGCCTGGAGCAGCCGGCCGGCGGCCTGCTTGCAGCAGGTTTGCGGCCGGCGGGGCTGGCAGCGCGGGCTGAGGCACCGCAGGGCAGCGCCGCGGGCAGAGGCGCCGCGGGGCAGCAGCGCGGGCTGAGGCACCGCAGGGCAGAGGCGCCTGTGGCCGCTGCTCCCATGGGCAAAAACCCCGCAGGGGCGGCCGCCAGCGAGGCAGCACCGCCTGCGGGCGCTGCCTCGCCGGCAGAACTGCCCGCGGTGGCAGCGGCGCCCGAAGGGGGCGCCCACCCGCAGCGGCAGCGCCGCCAGCGGGCGTGCCGCCTGCAAGCGAGGGCAGCGCCCTCGCCCCGCCGCACAAGCCGCCGCCAGCAGGGTGGCGGCGGCGGCAGCGGCAGCAGAAAGAGGGTATTAGGGTTTTCTGGGCAAAAGACAGTTTTGCCCCTCGGAATTTGAGAAATTCCAATTTCTGTCTTTTGTCCAAATTACGAAAATACCCTTAGGAATTGAGAAATTTCCTATATATCCCTGATTTCAGAAAATATTAATTAATTAAAAGGTTTAGTTGATTATTATTTTTTATTATTATCTAGTAGTCCTACATGATGATGATTATTTATACATGTGATGTATGATGAGTGGACGGATGATCATGGACCGTGTGATGTGTGTACTTGTGATTATTATTATTGAGGTCTGCGAACCTCCATTATATTTCTCGTTTATTGTCGGGCCTGCGTGCCTATGATTAACTTGTAATCACATGAGGAGGCGCAGCGGGAGCGTGGATGCCATAGCGGGACCCACGAGACGGACGATCGTGATGCATGGAGATGCATCAAGATGTCGACGGAACCGACGAGGACGAGATGGACGATCACAAGGCATGGAGATGCACCGTTGCACACATAGATCTTGATGTGAGTGATTAGGCCTACTGGCTCGGGCCTAATCATATTAGGTTGTGGTCCATGATCATCTGGTGTGATTGCTTATATACATACTAGATATGTATATATATTTGTATGCGATGTAGATATATATTAAATATGCATATGTGTGACATGTCATATTAGGAGACCAAATCATAGAAACATCTCTCGATAATATTAAGTCGGTAAACGTGAGGCAATTAGATTGACCCACGTGGCCTTCCATCGTTATGAGTAGGAACCGAATCCCGGTGTAGGTTGAGTTGGTCGAGTCCCTCGAGACTCACCTATATCGCGATTCGCTATCTTGCTTACGACATAGAGATGTCACCGGTGACCTGAGGGCATGATATGCTTGGTCGAGTCCCTCGAGGGTATATCATCAAATCAGACTCATCTTGTAACGAAGGTGTTGACTTAACCGAGCATCATGGTTGGTCGAGTCCCTCGAGGCCATGGTGATTCGGAGGCCGAACAGGACGGGAATCACAAGGAGTTGTGATCGGCAAGAGTTGTCTACCTTTTAGGCTTAGTGTGATTGGTCGAGTCCCTCGAGGTTACACTAAGACGCTGATTGGATCCTGATCCCCACTAGAAGTCTGCCGGAGACTTCCGTTTCACGTGCTGAGGGTGTCGCGTGACTCGTTAGTAAAATAGTGGGAGCATATTAAGATAGAAGTCCATATCTTGATAGTTTATTTCTTGCAAAATCTGCATGTTATTCATTTTTGCTACATCTTTATTTTCAGAAAATGTCGCTTTCAAATCCCTTACGTGGCATACTTGATGTCAACCGCCTCACTGGTCCAAATTATACGGATTGGCTCCGTAACTTGAGAATTGTTCTCACAGCGGAGAAAATCGTGTACGTCCTTGATACAGTGATGCCTACGCCCGAAGAAGGGGCAAGCGAGGATGAGATCGCTCGCTACGTGAAGTACATTGATGACTCCACTCTTGCTCAGTGCTATATGTTGGGCTCTATGACTCTAGAGTTACAGAGACAACATGAAAAGATGGATGCCAGATCCATTCTCCTACATGTCCGTAAATTGTTTGAGGAACAGGGAAGGACTCAACGATATGAGATATCCAAGAGCCTTTTCCGCGCTAGGATGACTGAGGGGACACCGGTTCAGAACCATGTCCTAAAGATGATTGAGTGGATAGAGAAACTCACAGGTCTAGGAATGGTCCTAGAGGATAACTTGTGTGTGGACATTGTGCTTCAGTCCCTACCAGATTCCTTTTCACAGTTCATAATGAATTTTAATATGAACAAGCTTGAGGTGACTCTCCCAGAGCTCCTCAATATGTTGAGGGAGGCAGAGAGTACTATTAAGAAAGAGAAGCCAGTTCTCTACACTGGTGAGACCAGAAAGAAAAGGAAAGCAGAAAGGTCCCTTAAGAAGGGAAAGGGCAAGGGCAAACAAGGTAAAGCAAAGGTTGCTAAGAAAGACCCAACAAAGGACAAAGGCCAGTGCTTCCACTGTGGTAAAGATGGGCACTGGAAGAGAAACTGCAAAGAGTACCTTGCAGAAAGGGCGAAACAAAAGCTTGATGAAGCTTCAGGTACATTCATGATCAGTCTCCATTTGTCAGACTCTTATGATAACACATGGGTATTAGATACCGGTAGTGCTTATCATATATGCAATTCGTTGCAGGTTCTGGCAAGGCCTAGGAGACTAGAGAGAGGCGAGATGGACCTCAAGATGGGTAATGGAGCAAAAGTTGCTGTATTAGCTGTTGGCGAGGTCGCCCTACATCTGCCTAGTGGAGCTTTTATTGCATTAGATGCATGTTATTTTGTTCCTTCTATTATCAAAAACATTATCTCCATTTCATGTTTAACAGTTAGTGGATATAAATTTGTTTTTGAGAACAATGGTTGTTCGATATTATTAGATGATAAGATCATCACGAAAGGAACATTGCATAATGGTTTATTTATGTTAGACACAACTCCACATATCATGAATATAAATGTGTCCAAAAGGAAACGAGATGAGTTGAACAGTGCATACCTGTGGCATTGTAGGCTAGGTCACATCCATGAAAGAAGGATTCAAAAGTTGCTAAATGATGGATATCTAGATCCATTCAACTATGTGTCATATGCAACTTGTGAGCCTTGCAGTCGTGGAAAACTGACCAACTCTCCATTTATTGGAACTGGAGAGAGAGCCACTGAGTTGTTGGAACTCATACATAGTGATGTATGTGGACCCATGTCAACTCATGCCATTGGAGGTTACTCCTACTTCATTACATTTACTGATGATTTCTCAAGGTATGGATATGTGTACTTAATGAAGTACAAGTCCGAGGCTTTTGAGAAATTCAGAGAGTATAAGAATGAGGTGGAGAACCAGACTGGAAAGAGTATCAAAACTCTTCGATCAGATCGAGGAGGTGAATACTTAAGTACAGAGTTTACTCAGTTCCTCAAGGACCATGGGATATTATCCCAATGGACAACTCCTTATACACCTCAGCTCAATGGTGTCTCTGAAAGGAGGAATCGTACGCTATTAGATATGGTACGGTCCATGATTAGTTACGCTGACCTACCCATCTTATTCTAGGCATATGCTCTAGAGACCGCAGCTTACCTTCTGAATAGAGTTCCAACTAAGTCGGTAGTGTCTACACCATATGAGATATGGAAAGGGAAGAAGCCTGATCTTAAGGTTGTTAAGATTTGGGGCTGCTCTGCCCATGTTAAAAGACACAACCCCGATAAGTTAGAATCAAGGACAGGGCGATGTAAATTTGTGGGATACCCCAAGGAAACTTGTGGGTATTACTTCTATCATCTCGAGGCCCAAAAGGTCTTTGTAGCTAAGAGAGCAGTGTTCCTTGAGAAGGAACACATTCTTGATGGAGACAGTGGGAGAATGATAGAATTGAGCGAGGTTCGACAACCAAGCTCAAGCACCACTCTACAGCTCGAGTCTGTTCAGGTACCTAATACACAAGTATCAACTTTACGCAGGTTTAATAGAGTATCCCATCCTCCTGAGAGATATGTCGGACATATTAGAGCAGAGGATGTAGAGGATATTGATCCTCAGACCTACGAGGAGGCTATTATGAGTATAGACTCCGGGAAGTGGAAAGAAGTCATGAATTCTGAGATGGATTCTATGTACTCCAATAAGGTTTGGAACCTAGTTGATGCACCCGAAGGTATTGTACCCATCGGTTGCAAGTGGATCTTTAAGAAAAAGATCGGAGTAGATGGAAAGGTAGAGACCTATAAAGCAAGGCTAGTGGCTAAGGGGTATCGTCAAAGGCAAGGTGTTGACTACGACGAAACTTTCTCACCCGTAGCAATGCTAAAATCCATCAGAATTCTATTGGCTATTGCAGCACACTATGATTATGAGATCTGGCAGATGGATGTGAAAACCGCATTCCTCAACGGGAACCTGGAGGAGGAGGTGTATATGATGCAACCTGAGGGATTCGTGTCCAAGAACTGCCCAGATAAGGTGTGTAGGTTGCTTAGATCCATTTATGGACTAAAGCAAGCTTCCCGAAGTTGGAACATAAGATTTGATGAGGCAATCAGATCTTATGACTTCGTTAAGAACGAAGATGAGCCTTGTGTATACAGAAAGGTAAGTGGGAGCGCTATTAGCTTTTTGGTGTTATATGTGGATGACATCCTCATCATTGGGAATGACATAGGAATGCTATCCACAATAAAGGCTTGGTTATCTAGACACTTCTCCATGAAGGACTTAGGAGAAGCATCTTATATCTTGGGGATTAGAATCTATAGAGATAGATCCAAAAGGATGCTTGGCTTGTCCCAGTCCAGGTACATAGAAACTATTGTCAAAAGGTTTGGCAAAGAAAAGTTCCAAGAGAGGTGTCATACCGATGAGACATGGGATATCGCTTTCTACGAGTATGTCCCCAAAGACTCCAGAAGAAAGGGCGAACATGGATATGATACCTTATGCCTCAGCCATAGGGTCTATCATGTATGCCATGCTATGTACTAGGCCTGATATAGCGTATGCTCTGAGTGTCACGAGCAGGTATCAGGCGGATCCAGGCTTGGAGCACTGGAAAGCAGTAAAGTGTATCCTTAAGTACTTGAGAAGGACTAAGGATCTTTTACTAGTATATGGAGGTAATAGCCTTAAGGTTGAAGGCTACACTGACTCAAGTTTTCAGTCTGATGTCGATGATAGCAAGTCGAATTCAGGGTATGTGTACACCTTGAATGGAGGAGCAGTGTGCTGGAAGAGTTCCAAGCAAGATACCACTGCTGACTCGACCACAGAGGCGGGGTATATTGCCGCATTAGATGCAGCAAAGGAGGGAGTTTGGGAGTCGATACAGATAGCGACAAGTCGACTTCCTTATATTGCGACAACTATGGGGTGATTACTCAAATAAGGGAACCCGGGTCTAATCAGAAGTGTTCTAAGGAGGTTCCAGCTTATAAGAGAGATCGTAACCCGAGGAGATGTAGCAGTGGAAAGAGTTCCATCCGAAGATAACATTGCAGATCCACTGACAAAGCCGTTGTCTCATTTTGTCTTTAAGCGTCACAGGGGTCTGATGGGGATCAGACACATAGGTGATTGGCTTTAGGTCAAGTGGGAGATTGCTAGTCATAAGTGCCCAGCAAGCTAATCACGTGAGTGATGGCACGTGTGACTTGATACAGAATCTTTTTTGCTTATTATATTTTGGCGTATATCACTTTATAACTATTGCATAAATGCATATATATTGTGATGTCCTTGGATTTGTGCAATGGGAATCGGATCGTGATGAGATCACGATAATGAGATCGATTCACCTTTAAACACATATCCTAAATAATCCCGGTCATAGGTTACTCGAGAGGGACATCGTGATAACCGGATAGACTGGTGTGCTGTATACCCGTCCATATGATGGATGCAGCTGGTCTCATAGCTGCTCGTGTAGGGACACTAGGGATACAGAACAGGTGCTCATTGGAGAATGAGTTCACTGATTGATCCGCTTACGGAATGCTGGATGGTTGATGATGCCTTATTGTCAGACAACGATTCCGTAGTCCTAGTGGTGTATCTGGTTCTTAGACTTGAGACACCAAGGATGTCCTGTATGAGTGCTCCACTCTTTGATACCAGACTTATAGGTTTGGCTGTTCCCAGATCTAGTACAGCTGGTCATTGGGAGTGGTAGTCGACCTTACGAGGGCTATTGAGTGTCGATAGAGGATCATCCACTCTCGGTATCATGAGAGGAATATCCCATGTGTTCTTGCTCAGACAAATCCCTGGCCAGGGTCATTCGGGTTGAGAGAGAAAGAGTTCTCCGGGAGAATCCGATTAGAGCGAGACTCGAGTAGAAACCGTATGGGTCTGACAGCACCATGCTCGATATACGGTCTCTGGGATATTAGATGGATGGGGGACTATAGGTACATGGTAACTGAGGACAGACAGGTCCAATGGATTGGATTCCCCTGTATCGTCTGGGGACTACGGCGTAGTGGCCTAGTATTTCGGTAGTCGATGAGTCGAGTGAATTATTACAGAGATAATAATTCACTGAGTTAGAAGGAGTTCTGACAGGTATGACTCACGGCCAGCTCGATATTGGGCCTAGAGGGTCACACACATATGGTAGGCATTGCGATGAGTAGAGGTTCGGATATGAGATATCCGACGGAGCCCTTGTCTTATTGGATGCAGATCCAATACCCACTAGGGAAAGGACCCATTAGGGTTTTGACACGGGATCTCTATAAATAGGAGGGATTCACAGCCTCATAGGCTAGAGTCTTTGCTTGCCCTTCCTATTCTCCTCTCCCTATCCACCTCAGAGTAGGCCTGGAGTTTTGAGGAGCGTCGTCGCAACCCTGCTGTGTGGATCACCGCTAGAGAGGAGGACGCTTGACCTCCTTCACCCTCTCCTAAGGATCTGCAAGGAAACAGGGATATACGATCTCCCTAGGTAACACAATCTCTATACGCAGTTTTGTGTTTTTGCGGATTTTGCGCACCAATCTTCGCACGACGATGAACATCTTTTTCGGAATCGGGGATTTTTGTTTTCTTGTTCTTCCGCTGCGCATATGATGTCGCCCCCTTTTGATTTCCCAACAAGAAGGACTAAGGATCTTTTACTAGTATATGGAGGTAATAGCCTCAAGGTTGATGGCTTCACTGACTCAAATTTTCAGTCTGATGTCGATGATAGCGAGTCGAATTCAGGGTATGTGTACACCTTGAATGGAGGAGCAGCGTGCTGGAAGAGTTCCAAGCAAGATACCACTGCTGACTCGACCATAGAGGCGGAGTACATTGCTGCATCAGATGCAGCAAAGGAGGGAGTCTAGGTGAAGAAGTTCATCACAGATTTGGGAGTCGATACAGATAGCGACAAGTCGAGTTCCTTATATTGCGACAACTATGGGATGATTACTCAAATAAGGGAACCCGGGTCCCATCAGAAGTGTTCTAAGGAGGTTCCAGCTTATAAGAGAGATCGTAACCTGAGGAGATATAGTAATGGAAAGAGTTCCACCCGAAGATAACATTGCAGATCCACTGACAAAGCCGTTGTCTCAGATTGTCTTTGAGCATCACAGGGGTCTGATGGGGATCAGACACATAGGTGATTGGCTTTAGGTCAAGTGGGAGATTGCTAGTCAAAGGTGCCCAGCAAGCCAATCACGTGAGTGATGGCACGTGTGACTTGATACAGAATCTTTTTGCTTATTATATTTTGGCGTATATCACTTTATAACTATTGCATAAATGCATATATATATTGTGATGTCCTTGGATTTGTGCAATGGGAATCGGATCGTGATGAGATCTCGATAATGAGATCGATTCACCTTTAAACACATATCCTAAATAATCCCGGTCATAGGTTACTCTAGATGGACATCGTGATAACCGGATAGACTGGTGTGCTGTATACCTGTCCATATGATAGATGTAGCTGGTCTCATAGCTGCTCGTGTAGGGACACTAAGGATACAGTACAGGTGCTCATTGGAGAATGAGTTCACTGATTGATCCGCTTACGGAATGCTGGATGGTTGATGATGCCTTATTGTCAAACAGCGACTCCGTAGTCCTAGTGGTGTATCTGGTCCTTAGACTTGAGACACCAAGGATGTCCTGTATGAGTACTCCACTCTTTGATACCAGACTTATAGGTTTGGCTGTCCCAGATCAAGTACAACTAGTCATTGGGAGTGGTAGTCGACCTTACGAGGGCTATTGAGTGTCGACAGAGGATCATCCACTCTCGGCGTCATGAGAGGAATATCCCATGTGTTCTTGCTCAGACAAATCCCTGGCCAGGGTCATTCGGGTTGAGAGAGAAAGAGTTCTACAGGAGAATCCGATTAGAGCGAGACTTGAGTAGAAACCGTATGGGTCTGACAGCACCATGCTCGATATACGATCTCTAGGATATTAGATGGATGAGGGACTATAGGTACATGGTAACTGAGGACAGACAGGTCCAATGGATTGGATTCCCCTGTATCATCTGGGGACTACGACGTAGTGGCCTAGTACGTCCGTAGTTGATGAGTCGAGTGAATTATTACAGAGATAATAATTCACTGAGTTAGAAGTAGTTCTAACAGGTATGACTCACGGCCAGCTCGATATTGGGCCTAGAGGGTCACACACATATGGTAGGCATTGCGATGAGTAGAGGTTCGGATATGAGATATCCGATGGAGCCCTTGTCATATTGGATGCAGATCCAATACCCACTAGGGAAGGACCCATTAGGGTTTTGACACGGGATCTCTATAAATTGGAGGGATTCACAGCCTCATAGGCTAGAGTCTTTGCTTGCCCTTCCTATTCTCCTCTCCCTCTCCACCTCAGAGTAGGCCTGGAGTTTTGAGGAGCGTCGTCGCAACCCTGCTGTGTGGATCACCGCTAGAGAGGAGGACGCTTGACCTCCTTCACCCTCTCCTAAGGATCTGCAAGGAAATAGGGATATACGATCTCCCTAGGTAACACAATCTCTATACGCAGTTTTGTGTTTTGCGGATTTTTGCACACCAATATTCGCACGACGACGAACATCTTTTTGGGAATCGGGGATTTTTGTTTTCTTGTTCTTCCGCTGCGCATATGATGTCGCCCCCAATGATTTCCCAACATACAGTACCGTCGTCGCTACATTGTCGTCGCCGCTACAGTCCGTCGCCCTAGATCTGGTCGCTGCTACAGTGTCGTCGCCGATAATTTTCTCGATTACCATAACATAACTATGATTGCATTAAAACAAAATAATGTCTACACCATCAACCTTGATGAACTGAGTAATGAAATGTGCTTCTCCACTTTAAATGATGATGCTTGGCTTTGGCATAGGAGACTAGGCCATGCAAGCATGAAACTAATATCTAAGATCTCATCTAAAGAATTAGTACGAGGAATTCCAAATATAAAATTTATTAAGGACAAAGTATGCGATTCATGTCAACTAGGTAAACAAATAAAAACTAGTTTCAAACGAATAATTCAAATTAGCACCACTAGACCATTACAATTGATTCATTTGGACTTATTTATACCAATTGACACGACAAGTCTAGGAGGAAGCAAATATGCGTTTGTAATTGTGGATGACTATACTAGATACACTTGAACCTATTTCTTAGCTCACAAAAGTGATTGTTTCAAGTGTTTCTCTAAATTTTGTAAACTCACTCAGAACGAAAAAGGTTTCATGATTTCATCAATTTGGAGTGATCACGGTGGCGAATTTCAAAACCGTGACTTTCAAAATTTTTGTGAAGTTAATAGATACAATCACAACTTCTCCACTTTGAGGAATCCCCAACAAAATGGAGTAGTTGAAAGAAAAAATAGAAACCTACAAGAAATGGCAAGAACGAAGTTAAATGAACATAGTATACCCAAGTATTTTCGGGCCGAAGCCATAAATACGGCTTGCTACATCATGAATAGGGTCCTAATAAGACTATCCCTATTAAAAACTCCCTATGAATTATGGAATAACAAAAAAACAAATATTTCCTATTTTAAAGTTTTCGGTTGTAAATGCTTTATTTTGAATGAAAGGGATGCCTTAGGAAAATTTGATGCTAAATCCGATGAAGGCATCTTTCTTGGTTATTCTTCCTTTTCTAAGGCTTTTCGGGTTTTTAACAAAAGAACCTTGGTAATAGAAGAGTCAATTCATGTAGTTTTTAATGAAATTTCTAATTTAAAGAAAAATGATTTTGATGATGATCTTGGTTTTGATAATTTGAATTTAAATGAACCCCCTCCTCAAAATAGCAACTTGGATGCACCTTCTTCCGAAATTTCCTTACCCAAGGAATGGAAGTATATAGATGCTCATCCAAAGCAGCTAATTATAGGAGATACATCAAAAGGGGTTCAAACTCGTTCCTCTTTCAAGAATTTTTGTGCTAACGCCGCATTCCTTTCTCAAATCGAACCTAAATGCATTGACGAGGCAATAAAAGATGATTTTTGCGTTATTGCAATGCAAGAGGAATTGAATCAATTTGAGAGGAATAAGGTATGGAAGCTTGTTTCTAGACCTTGTGACCATTTAGTCATTAGTACTAAATGGGTCTCTAGAAACAAGCAAGACGAAAATGGTATCGTGGTTAGAAACAAGGCTAGATTAGTGGCCAAAGGTTTCAACCAAGAAGAAGGTATCGATTATAAAGAAACCTTCACTCCCGTGGCTCGATTAGAAGCCATAAGGATGCTCCTTTCCTATTGTTGAATCTCGTATTTTGATGATGAAACCACTTGATATATGTTTATGATTTAATCTGCGTTTTGAGTGACGCAGGATGCTTCGATCAGGATGAGACAATTAAAGTAGGAAAATCATGTTGTGCCGGAGGAACATGTCAGAAGATTAGATGTGGGGCCGGTGGATCAGTCGACGTATTGACAGAAGGCTTTGGGCCATGGACTCGGGCATCGGGCCAAGAAGAGCGGGTATTGTGCCAAGGATATCGGAGTTACGGAGTCAACTAGCCGATTGGGCAATAGGCTACAGGAAAGGACGATGCGTCGAAGAATCAGACGAAGCGTCGAGGGACCAATGACATGCCGGACAACTTGGTTAATTGCTTAGGATTAATTGTCTCGATCAAAGTTTTTGTTTTGAGTGTGCAGGATTAACTACGATGGAAGAAAGACATGCAGCAGGAGTTGCGCCGGAGTCATGACAATGATCACGTTGGGAGTTCAAGAGCTCGACGGAAGTTCGGACAGTCGTTGGAGGTTCTGTGGGAACAAATCCGAGAAGTCTAGAAGCTTGCCGAAGGAGCTCGTCGGAACTTGCCAAGCGGAACTTCGCAGTATAGGAGTTTGCCGAAAGTCTGCAGGAGTATCACCGAGGGATCATCGGATGATCGACGGAAGTTCGCCGGAAACTCGCCGGAAGAAGCGAGTGACGCACCGAAGCAAGCTGTAGAATATGTCTTAGGAAATAATCGTAGTTAGCAGTTTGATTAAGTTAGAAATGGGAGGTGATCCCATTAGCTTAATCCTAGGGCAATTGGGCCCCTGAAGAACTCAAATTGGGTCGAATGGTTCAACCCATTCGGACCCAGGTTGTTGTGGGAGGTGCAACCGCCCAGGCAGGGAGGTAGCACCGCCCAGGCTATGTCTCCCAGGGAGACTGAGAGGTGCAACCGCCCCGGGCTCAGTCTCCAAGCGAGATTGGGCGGTGCAACCTCTTCTGTCAAGAGGTAGCACCGCCAGAGCTCAAGTTTCGAGCTTTGCCGGGCGGTGCAACCTCTCCAGTCAGGCGGTGCAACCACCTGAGCTCGGTCTTCGAGCTCTGGCTGAGAGGTGCAACCGCCCCTGACAAAGGTGGCACCGCCCAGAGGCTAAGTCTTCGAGCTCTGCCAAGCGGTGCAACTGCCCCAGTCAGGAGGTGCTACCGCCTGATCCCGGAATTCCGGGAATTGACAGATTTGAGCTCCAAATTTGAACTGGGTTGGGGCCTATAAATACCCCACCCATTCAGCACTGAAAGCACAGAACACACACTCGAAATCTTGCTGTCTTTTTGTGTTTCTTAGAGCTCAAAACTTCTGTGTTTCTCCTCTTTCTATTCTTCAAGTTTGAGTTGTAAAGAGAGGAGAGAAAACTTCTGTAAGGGTTGTCTCCTAAGCCCATCAAAAGGAGTGAATCTGTAAGAGGGTGGTTGGCCTTCGCCTATTGAAGGAAGGCCTCTAGTTGACGTCGGTGACCTCATCGGTGGAGGAAGCCATAAGTGGAGTAGGTCAAGATTGACCGAACCACTCTAAATCTCGGTTTGCATTTCCTTTGAGTATTTTACCTTCACTGCAAACTTCTCAATAGCTTACTGCCCTCTGCGATTTTACGAATGGGTTTCAAGGTTCAGACGTAAATCTGCGTTTAGACGTAAATCGGCTTTCCTAATACAATCATCATATTTCAGTTTACGTTTACGTTTTGATTTCAATCATAACTGTTTACTGCCTTTTGCGATCTTACGAATAAGTTTCTAATTTCATAATTTTCCGAATCTACGTTTAGACGTAAATCGGCTTTTCTCGTACGATCATCATATTTCAGTTTACGTTTACGTTTTGATTTCAATCATAACTGCTTACGGCCATCTGCGATCTTACGAACAAGTTTCTAAGTTCAGAACTTTCTAAATCTGCACTTAGACGTAAATCGTTTTTTATCGAACGAACGCAGCTTTCGTTTTAATCGCTGAAAAATTTCCGCTGCATTAATTCACCCCCCCCCCCCCCCCCCCTCTTAGTGCTCTCGATCCTAACAATTTGTATCAGAGAGGGGTATTTCTCATTTCGGATTTACACCCGAGAGAAATAGCTCTTCAAGGCTTTCAAGAGGGCTTATCGGTCTTTCGTCCACCGTTGTTTAACGGATTGGACTACACTTATTGGAAAACTCGAATGAGAGTTTTCTTGATTTCTTTGAATTTGGATTTATGGAATATCGTTGAAAACGATTTTCAACTTCCCTCTAAACCGATGAACGAATGGTCGGATTTGGAGAAGAAGTATATTTCTTTAAACGCAAAGGCTATGAATGCCTTATTTTGCGCTTTGGAAAAAAATGAGTTCAATCGGATTTCTACGTGTGAAACGGCTTTTGACATTTGGCGAACACTTGAAATCACGCATGAGGGAACTAGTAGAGTCAAAGATTCGAAAGTTAACATTTTATTGCATGATTTTGAGCTTTTTCGAATGCAACCAAGCGAGACTATAGGCGACATGTACACCCGTTTCACGGATGTCGTCAATAGTTTAAGAGCTCTTGGAAAATGTTTTTCAGATTTTGAACTCGTAAACAAGATTTTGCGCTCACTTTCTAAACCTTGGGATTCAAAAGTAACTACTATTCAAGAATCGAAAAACTTGAACCAATTTCCACTTGAAGAACTAGTTGGTTCCTTGATCACATATAAAATGACGTGCAATGCACGTGAAGAACTTGAGAACCACCTTCCAAAAAACATGAAGGATTTGGGACATAGAACATTTGAAGACCACTCGAGCATAAGCTCAAGTGATGGTGAACTTAAACTACAAATGAAAAAAAAATTAAAAAGTAAAAAGAACGGAACTACTTGCTTTGAACGCAAGAAGAAGAACAAAAATTGGGATGAATCGAGCTCCTCTGAAGACGAGGAGAAAATCAACAAAGGCGAGGTGGCAAACTACGCCTTTACGCCTTTCGACGCTAATGTAATCAAAATGCCTTTAATTTACTTTGAAATTACATTATGTTTTTCATGATGCATTTCTCTTTTTCTTTAAATTTTCTTGAAAATTACATTTTTAATAATTTAATAATGAAAATGCAAAAATATGATCATGCTTGTAATTTTGAAAATGAAAATGAAAATTGCATGTCTTATGTTAATGCAAGATAGAAATATAATGATTGTACACCTAGTGAGATTAAATCTTATTTATGTGCTTGAGAAGCAAAAATGTATATTTTGATGATTTTCATATTGCTTTTCAGTGACGATACATAGCTTTTGTCTAGAAGGCTTGATATTTTTCATTGTCTTTGTTTGTTAAATATGATGTATGGTTTTGACATAAGAATAAAGAGTTGAGCATGCTATTATAAAGTCAATCATATAAATTAAAACTAAAGATGTTTTAGGCATTTATAAGAATCATTCAAAATTATGTTCAATGAAACCTTGCTTAATGTTGCAATGAAAATATTAAAGTTTTGATACTATGATTTGACGATTTTATGCATGAGATTTTAAAGTTATACATGATGATTTTTGTGATTGATGGTTTTATGATGAAATTCATTTTACGATCCTAAACGTTGATGCATGTTTTCATTTGACATAAATGAAAAGGCATGCTAACATGAAATCGATCACTTAAGATGAAACACTTAAAAAAGGGGAGAAATATATGAATTGATGCTATAAACACTATGCTATGATTATCCCATGCTTGCATCACCAAGAAATATATGATTGCTATCATTGCTATATGCCCTGTATCAAGATATCAAACAAAAATTTGCATCATATGAGCTGATATCTTACCATGTGATGCAATGCTACACTTGCTAAAATATTCGAAATGTGTACATCATGCACTGTATCAAGATATCAAACAAAATCTTGCTTCATAGTTTTACACATTGATATCTTACCATATGATGAAATGCTACAATTGATGAACACTTGAAATGTAATCCTCTATCTTATTGATTTTTCAATAAATCTATGCTTGTCATACATAAAGTTATTGAATGTAATTTTGAGGATGATTTCATATTTGACAAATGCTTGATTCGTATTTACGACATAAGATACACTTTAAATATGAATCGTGCTTCAATCATGTTAAATGCTTCAATCATTTTCTATCTCTAGAGTTCTCGATTTTGATGAAATACAAGTGATAAATTCATTTATGATATCTTGTAAATCACTTGAATTATGAATGAGTTTTTTATGATGTGTTAAAAGAATCACTTAAAAAGATAATATTTTTCCCATCTTATCGAGATTAATGATTTCATGATATTGTGTGAATCTCGAAATTGATTTTGATGAAATAGTAATAACGTTATTCATGTTATGAATCTTAAAAATGATAATATGCTTCATATGACAATATGAATAGATGAAACACTTATGATATTCCGTGTATTCATAAAATATTTATCTCATCATCCAGTAACTCTTCTTGATATTCCTTATGAGATGAAATGAAATAATGCATGAAATACAAATGAGGAGTTAATGATCATGCATAATAGGATGTAATGAATTCTGACATTTAGATACCATCGTTTGAATATCTATGATCATGTTGCCAAAATGATATATCATGAATGCTTGAATATCATGTTTGATATGCTCATGATGATGATTGATTTGTCGATAGAGGATCATCCACTCTTTGCGTCATGAGAGGAATATCCCATGTGTTCTTGCTCAGACAAATCCTTGGCCAGGGTCATTCGGGTTGAGAGAGAAAGAGTTCTCCGGGAGAATCCGATTAGAGCGAGACTTGAGTAGAAACCGTATGGGTCTGACAGCACCATGCTCGATATACGATCTCTAGGATATTAGATGGATGAGGGACTATAGGTACATGGTAACTGAGGACAGACAGGTCCAATGGATTGGATTCCCCTGTATCATCTGGGGACTACGACGTAGTGGCCTAGTACGTCCGTAGTTGATGAGTCGAGTGAATTATTACAGAGATAATAATTCACTGAGTTAGAAGTAGTTCTAACAGGTATGACTCACGGCCAGCTCGATATTAGGCCTAGAGGGTCACACACATATGGTAGGCATTGCGATGAGTAGAGGTTCGGATATGAGATATCCGACGGAGCCCTTGTCTTATTGGATGCAGATCCAATACCCACTAGGGAAGGACCCATTAGGGTTTGTCACGGGATCCCTATAAATAGGAGGGATTCACAGCCTCATAGGCTAGAGTCTCTGCTTGCCTTTCCTATTCTCTTCTCCCTCTCCACCTCAGAGTAGGCCTGGAGTTTTGAGGAGGGTCGTCGCAACCCTGCTGTGTGGATCACCGCTAGAGAGGAGGACGCTTGACCTCCTTCACCCTCTCCTAAG
Source organism: Musa acuminata AAA Group (assembly GCF_036884655.1). Lineage (NCBI taxonomy): Eukaryota > Viridiplantae > Streptophyta > Magnoliopsida > Zingiberales > Musaceae > Musa > Musa acuminata. The sequence goes on along the minus strand of NC_088333.1, from coordinate 22,873,213 downwards.
GATCTACAAGGAAACAGGGATATACGATCTCCCTAGGTAACACAATCTCTTTACGCAGTTTTGTGTTTTGCGGATTTTTTGCGAACCAATCTTCGCACGACGACGAACATCTTTTTGGGAATCGGAGATTTTTGTTTTCTTGTTCTTCCGCTGCGCATATGATGTCGCCCCCCATGATTTCCCAACACTTTGGACTTAATCCCTCATTCTACAACAAAGCAATTTAGTGGAGATGTTGATGAAAAAGCTAAGCAGATAAAGAAGCTGCATGAGAGTATGAAAGCAACCATTGAGAAACAAAATGAGAGGTACATGCAAGCAACTAACAAACACAAAAAACATATGGAGTTTAATGCAGGTGATTTGGTCTGGATTCTTCTAAGGAAGGAGAGGTTTCCACCGGGAAAATTTGGAAAACTGAAACCTAAGGCTGATGGTCCATTCAAGGTGCTTAAGAGAATTGGCAAAAATGCTTATGAGATTGAGCTACCTAAAGATTACGGAGTATCTCCAACATTTAATGTGGCTGATTTAAGTCCTTTTTATAATCATGATGACGAAACAAACAAGAACTTGAGGACAAGTCTTTTTCAACCAGGGGAGTTTGACACAGGAGTGTCAAATTTGTTACAATCTGTTCATATGGACCATAATGATAATATGATATTTTTTTCAGCCAACAATATTGCTACATAATCTTCAACTCAGCCTACTTAGATAAGACAACTCATCAGCATATTCTCTGCATAAAGAAATACATTAATGGAGTTGGTTGGCTGTTGTAAAGCTATATCATGGTGCTTTTCTTCATAGCTAAGGAATACATTAATGGAGTTGGTTGGCAGCTATAAAGCACTTAATTTCGAAATTTCCTATGCATGAAGGGTTGTTTCATGCACTAGAATTTATTTTGGGTTTTAGGGCTTAGAAAGGACTTTAGAAAACTGAGAATATTGGCAGAAGCTCTCTTGGAGTGTGTTAGGACTTTAGCTAGGAGAGTCCTAATTGAGAGGGACATTAATGTAAAACCTACCTAAGCCAACCCCTATTAAAGAGGTGAAGAGGCAGGCTAGGGTTAGGAGGTTCTTTCTTATAGAAGAATTAGGAGTTGTAAAGAAATAGGAGTCTTGAGTAGGAGTCCTGTTAGGAGTTGCTTAGAAGTAGGAGTCTTGAGTAGGAGTCCTATTAGGAGTTAGGGTTTAGAAGCCCTATAAATAATCATGTATTCTTTCTCTTTTCATAAGCAATAGATGAATCTTTTCTGCAGCCATTGAGCAGCAACTTGGAGGGAGGAACCCCTATAGAGTTCCAAGGAGGCCGATCCCCTAAAGAGATCAACCTCAAGTTTAGAATCTGTAAGGGTTCTAACACCTGGTATCAGAGCAGTGTTCTTGTCATCTCGCTGCCCTTCCACAGCCATCCATCAACCCTCCACAACCGCCCAAAGCAATTCCCACAATTGCTTAAAAGATCGTCGCCAAATTCCGCCGTCATCTCCACCACCATGGATCATCCTTTGATCTCCCCATGAATTGCAACAGGTTCTGGTTTCCTACCTTACTGCTGCTGCAATTTAGTTATCCTTATTCAAAAATCCCAAAAAAAATTTTCTTATATTGCTACATAAACTTTCCGTCACAAAGTTTTCATCTCTACGACGAAAGATACATTGCAGAATTCCATCCGCATAGCACCGTCTCTTTGATCTTGCTACTGTAATTTTTCTATCCAAATCTCTAAGATTTTTTTATGACATCTTTGACACTTCCTAACAGCAGATTTCCCTTTGGTTTTGTCAAAAAATTTTCAATATAAACCATTGATATTTTACGTCTAATATGCAATACTTGAAAATTTACACTAAAAATTTTCAGCTGCATAGCACTGTTTGTTTGATCTTGATACTACGTTGTTTCTATCCAAATCTCTACAAAATTTTTATGATAGCTTTGACACTTCCTAACAGTGGATTTACCTTTGGTTTCATTAAAAAATTCTCAATATAAACTACTGAACTTTTACGTCCAATCTGCTATACTTAAAAATCTATGCTGCAGAAAATTTCAGTCGTATATTGTTGCCTTAACCCATCTATTTGCAATATTTTTTGAATGAAATTTCTTATACACTTCATAGATCATCTTGACTTCCATCTAAGATTGATCTATTGAGGAATTCATCTCTAAAATCGATTTTGTGTTGCTGTAAATTTTCATCGTAAACTGCTGAAATTTTCGACAAGAATTATTCTATCGCATCTTGCACCAATTTCCTTGCTGTTATACTTCCAAAATTTTCTTGATTAAATTAGACATCCTTTCTGTCATATAAACTATGATTTTGCTGTCAATTTCCTCTTCAATTCTCTTAAGTTTTTGGTAGAAATTTCATTGAGAAACCGCTGTTTCTTCGACGATAATTCTGCTCTTACAAGATAGCACATACTTGCTGTAACTTCCACTGATTTCTATCAAACTTATGCTGCCATCTACCACAGACCCAAAACTTTATCCACAGCCCTAAAACCCCACCAAACCACACCCTCAAACTGCACCCAAAACAACAACAAAACAAGCCTAAACCGTAGCCTACATCCACCAATCCACCAACCCTTTCGACCATCACCTCTCTCAACCAATACATGCCTTTAACCCTACAACAAAAGAGGGATCTTAGGGATCTTAACATCACAGATTTGAAGACATATACTATGGTATCTAAGGAGGCAATCAATGCTAAATTCGAAGCCTTGGAGGCACGAATGGAGGATAAGATTCAGACGCTCTTTACCGAACTCAGATTGGGCCGACTACTAAGCCCAAAGAAATCACATCAAGGAGAGAGCTTTGCCCAATCGCACCAAGCCCGAAGAGATGACTTCCAAGAGAGGGGAGGCTCTATGATTGATCCCAACTATCCATGCATGAGGGTGGACTTTCCTAGATGGGAAGAAGGAGACCCGATTGGTTGGATCTTGCGCGCGGAGTGATATTTTCGGTACCACAAAACCGCGGATGCATCTATGGTGAAAATTGCAGCTATACATCTTGAAGGGGATGCTATACAGTGGTTTGACTAGTTCGAACATACTTATGGAGTCCTTTTGTAATATCCCTCACATTTGAAAATTATTAATAAAGATTTATTTATAAATCGGAGGACCTATATGTAAATATGGAAATTTCAAAGACTAAACTGCTAAGTTGCAAAATGAAAAGAAAATAAAGAAAACCGAAAATTTCGGTTTTATCCCACCGCCTCTCACGCACTCTCTGTTTCTTCGAGAAACAGAGAGAAGCGGTGGGGCGTGGGGAGAAGAAGAAGAGAAGTAGAGGGAGAAAAGAAGAAGAGGGAAAAGAAGAGAGGAGGAAGAGGGAGAAGAGAAGAAAAGAAGAAGAAGAAGAGAGGGAAGATGGAGAGGCAGCAGCAGCAGCTAGGGCTGCTGCTGTTGAATCTCGGATTTTGATGATGAAGTCAATTGTCATTTGTTATCTAATCTATGTGTTGAGATAAGTGTGCAGGATTAACTACGATGAGAGTAAGACAAGCAGCAGGTGTTGCGCCGGAGTCAAGATCATGATCACGTTGGGAGTTCGAGAGTTCGACGGAAGTTCGGACGGTCGTCGGAGGTTCAGCGAGAACAGATCCGAGAAGTCCAGAAGCTTGCCAAGTGAAGCTCGTCGGAACTCGCCAAGTGGATCGTCGCAAAGTCCAGGAGTATGCCGGATGTCCGCAGAAGGATCACAGAGGGTTTATCGGATGATCGACGGAAGTTCGCCGGAAACTCGCTGGAAGAAGCGATTGACGCATCGGAGCAAAGCTGCAGAAGTTGTCTTAGAGTTAATCGTAGTTAGCACGATGATTAAGCTTGAAAATGGGAGGTGATCCGATTAGCTTAATCTTGGGGCAATTGGGCCCCTAAAAAGATTCAAATTGGGCCGAATGGAGCGAACCATTCGGACCCTGATTGCACCAGGCGGTGCAACCGCCCAGGCCAGGAGGTGCAACCGCCAGGGCTGCGTCTCCCAGCTAGACTGGGCGGTGCAACCGCCCCAGCCAGGAGGTGCAACCGCCAGGGCTGCGTCTCCCAGTTAGACTAGGCGGTGCAACCGCACTAGCCAGGAGGTGCAACCGCCCAGAGCTCAGTCTTCGAGCTAGACTGGGCGGTGCAACCTCCTCTGTCAAGAGGTAGCACCGCCAGAGCTCAAGTTTCGAGCTCTGCCAGGCGATGCAACCACCGAGCTCAGTCTTCGAGCTCTGGCAGAGAGGTGCATCAGCCTGAGCTCAGTTTCGAGCTCTGCCAGGTGATGCAACCACCGAGCTCAGTCTTCGAGCTCTGGCAGAGAGGTGCATCAGCCTGAGCTCAGTTTCGAGCTCTGCCAGGTAATGCAACCACCGAGCTCAGATTTCGAGCTCTGCCAGGCGGTGCAACCATTGAGCTCAGTCTTCGAGCTCTGCCAAGCGGTGCAACCATCGAGCTCCGTCTTCGAGCTCTGGCAGAGAGGTGCAATCGCCTGAGCTCAGTCTTCGAGCTCTGCCAAGCGGTGCCACCTCTCCAGTCAAGAGGTGCAACCGCTTGATCCCAGAATTCTGGGATTTGATCGATTTGATCGTTTTGAGCTCCAAATTTGAACTGGGTTGGGGCCTATAAATACCCCACCCATTCAGCACTGAAAAGATACAGATCCACACCGAATTCTTGATCTTTTCAGTGATTCTAAGAGCTCAAATTTGTGTAAAATCCTAAAGTTCTCCTCCTTCTGTTCTTCAAGTCTTGAGTTGTAAAGAGAGGAGAGAAAGGATCTGTAAAGGTTGTCTCCTGAGCCTGTCAAAAGGAGAGAAACTGTAAAAGGGCAGTTAGCCTTCGCCCATTGAAGGAAGGCAGCTAGTTGACGTCGGTGACCTCGTCGGAGGAGGAAGCCAAAAGTGGAGTAGGTCAAGACTGACCGAACCACTCTAAATCTCTGGTTTGCTTTTACTTTGAGCACTTTATCATGACTGCAAACCTCCTACATTGCTACTGCCCTCTGCGCCTTTACAAACAAGTTTCTAAGCTCTGATCTTTCAGAATCTACATTCAAACGTAAATTATGTTTTTGTACGATCTTCACATTGCAGCTTACGCTTACATTCGGATTCCATTTATAACTGCAAATTGCTTTCTACGTAAAACGCTTTTCAAGGTTCAAAACTGCTTTTAGACGCAAAACTACATTTAGACATAAAATTACGTTTAGACGTAAAACTGCGTTTAGACGCAAAACTGCGTTTAGACGTAAAGCTGCGTTTAGACGTAAAACTGCGTTTAGACGCAAAACTGCATTTAGACGTAAAACTGCGTTTAGACGTAAAACTACGTTTAGACGTAAAACTGCGTTTAGACGTAAAACTGCGTTTAGACGCAAAACTGCGTTTAGATGTAAAACTGCGTTTAGACGCAAACTGCGCTTAGACGCAAACTGCGCTTAGACGCAAACTGTGTTTAGAGGCAAACTGCGCTCAGACGCAAACTGCGCTCAGACGCAAACTGCGCTTAGACGCAAACTGCACTGTGATTCTACTTTTATATTGAAATCGTTTTTTATCGGATGAACGCAGCTTTCGTTTTTAAATTGTTGTAAGATTTCCGCTGCACTAATTCACCCCCCCCCTCTTAGTGCTCTCGATCCTAACAGCTGCACCTCTGTTTCCCGCAGGTGGAAACAGAGGAGAGTATGTGTGGGGCGTTGGGGAGGAGAAGAGAAGAAGAAGAAGAAGAAGAAGAAGAAGAAGAAGAAGAAGAGAGGAGGATAGCTGCAGCAGGGCTGCAGCGAGGAGGTGTGTGGCGTTGGGGAGTAAAAGGGAAGAGGAGAAGAAGAGAAGGAGAAGAAGAGGGAAAAGAGAGGGAAGAGGGAGAGGAGCGAGAGGTGGCAGCAGCTAGGGCAGCAGCACCTCTGTTTCCAGCAGGTGGAAACAGAGGTGAGGTGTGGGGCGTTCGAGGAGGAGAGGAAGGAGAAGAGGAAGAGAAGAAGAAGAGGAAGCAGGAGAAGAGGTTGTGATACCTCTGTTTCCTGCAGAGGAAACAGAGGAGAGGGTGTGTGTGACGCCGGGGAGGAGGAGGGAAGAAGAAGAGCAGAAGAAGAGAAGGGGAAGGAGGAGCTGCGGCTGCGGCAGTGGAAGCTGCAGCTGGAAGAGAAGGAGAGGAAGAGATGGTGAGGAAGAAGAGAAGAAGTAGAAGCGGGTGAAGAGGCGGCACCTCTGTTTCCTGCAGGAGGAAACAGAGGAAAGGAGGTGCTGTTCGTCGGGGAGAAGAAGGGGAGGAAGAAGGGGCTGCGGCTGCTGCGATGGCAGCTGCAGTTGGAAGAGAAGAAGGAGAGGAAGATGAGCAGGGGAGGAAGAACAGGTTGTGGCCGCGACTGAGGTTGCGACTGCAACCGTGCAGCTGGGAAAGAAGAGAAGGAAAGGAAGAAGAAGAGAAAGGGGAGGAGAGGAAGAAGAGAGGGAGAGGAGAAGGGGTGGCAGCTGCGGCAGTGGCAGCTGCAGTTGGAAGAGAAGAAGGTGAGGAAATAGAGTAGCGGAGGAAGAAGAGGCTGCGGATTGTGGTGGCTGCGGCCATGGTTGCGACTGCGACTGCGGCAGTTGCAGCTGGGAAAGAAAAGAAAGGGGGAAAAAGGGGCGGCGGACGGGATTGCGGGCGCAGCGACAGCGTATGCAGCAGTTATTGTCTGCGAGAGAAGGGAGGAAGGAAGGTAGTGCGGTGGAAGGGGCTGCGATTGTGGCAGCGGTAGTGGCGGCGGCTGTGGCAGCTACGTTTGGGAAAGAAAAAGAAGGAATGAGAGTAAGAGAGAGCAGGTAACTGTGCCACGATGTTCGACACGTGGTGTAGTTGCGAAGAAAGGAAGAAAACGGGAGCACAAAACGAAACAGAGAGAGGACACGGAGGAAAAGTAGAAGGATTTGGGCTAGCACCTTCTTTGGATCTTCGGATCGAAATCTTTGAAAGGCAAGTTCCCTGATCATTTCTCCTATAATTGCTTTGATATTTCTTATTGCAAGTTCCCGATTCGTTCCTCCTGTAATTGTTCTAATCTTTCCTATTGCAAGTATCCTGATCTTTCCTTATTGTAATTTGATCTCTACATTTGATTTGAATATGTGGAACTTGAATTGTTCTAGCCTTGCATTTGATATATCTCTTGTTTAGACATATTGATCCGATTCTGTGCAACTTCTGAGATTCTGACCTTTCGTCCTTGTTATGATTATAACTTCATGTATTGACCTCTGATTTGGACAAAACTTATTTGATCAGAATATAGACTCATAAACCTTTGTTTTGATAGCTTATTTTAAGAATTCGGAGTAAGTTTGTCTGCCCAAACTTTTGTTTCAAATGAGCTTACTGATTTTGCGAAACAAGGATCGTAATTTCTGACCTTTGGATACTGAACTGCTTATAAGTCCCTGTTGCAAACGTTGATTTATTCAAAGCTTATTTCATTGGAAACTAGACTCGTAGATCTTTCTTTTGATATATGGATTGAAATATTTGGAATCCAAACACCTGCCCAGTTATCTGTTGAATCTGACATTATGAATTCTGCCAAACAGAGATTTTGTTCTACGACCCTTGTTTACCAAATTATTTGTAACTCTCTCTATTGGATAGTTCAATTCATATGAAGCCTGTCTTATATGAAAGTATAATCCAATGATATATTTCTGAGTCAATTGGAGCACGATTGATAGTTTGAATCATTTGTTCAATGTGCCTCTTGTATTCTGCCAGAAATCGAGCTTTGGTCGATTTCTAATATTCTGGTTTCATTCCTTTGGAAATTGATATCCTTTAGCTTTCTTATTCAATTGAGCTTTATAATACTGCTCTGAATTCTTGTATGCTCTTGTCCTTAAAGTTATTTGCATTCTTGAAAACTATTGTGTAACGTTTAAGTTATATCGTATTGACTCCTATAGGCACATGTATAACTCATTGATCTGCATTTGCTTTCGATGTGTGCCTATTCTAGTTTCATTTCTTTGGATATCGAATTCATCTAACCTTCTTATTTGAATTGAGTTATATATGATTGTTTGAAATCCGTGTATACTCTTGCTTTTATTTCATTCCAAATCTGAATACATTTGTGAGAGATTTGTTCTTTGTTTCGTATTGTCTCGAAAAGGCACATGCACGTTTCGTTGGTCCGCGTGTGCTTCCGATATATGCTACTTATTGTTGAAACTGCCCTTTTGTACTCTGGTGTGTGGGATTGTCTGGACCTTTGCCAGAAATGGTAAAGGGTATGCGCTATTTGCCCGCTATGTGGGGTCCCGTTATGTGGGATATTCTGGACCTTTGCCAGAAATGGTAAAGGGTATGCGCTTGTTGCCCGCTTTGAGGGTATGTGATTAGAGCCTGCGATGCTCTGCCGGCCCCCTTTGACTTCACCTAGACGTGGGTGGATGGAGCTCCCAGACGTGGGAGACTTTTGTCAGGTGGTCATTCAGAAATGGATGAATCACATTCTGACTGAGATCCCACTACACCTTCTGTATGTTTGATATGATATCCAGAGCTTTGGTTATGTGTTTCTATACATGCTTTGGATAAGATTGATATGTTTGCAACGTCAAAGACGACGTTTGAGCTTCTGTACGGTATTTGTTATTGATATGCTCTGAAATGTTTCATCCATTGTTGATATGTTTCGAAATGTTCCATATGTCGTTGATATGCTCCGGAACATTTCATACGCCATTGATATGCTCCAATTAATCTGTGCTCCATTTGCTATGAACTGATATGTTCTGAAATGTCCTATCTGCCATTGATATGCTCCAATTACTCTATGCTCCATTTGCTATGAACTGATATGTTCTGAAATGTCCTATCTGCCATTGATATGCTCCAATTACTCTGTGCTCCATTTGCTATGAACTGATATGTTCTGAAATGTCCTATCTGCCATTGGTATGCTCCAATTACTCTGTGCTCCATTTGCTATGAACTGATATGTTCTGAAATGTCCTATCTGCCATTGGTATGCTCCAATTACTCTGTGCTCCATTTGTTATGAATCAAATATGTTTTGAATGACATGATACATATGATTTTGTATCTAATGAGATGGTATCCTTGAGAATTCTTGTATTCTGCCTTACATTATGATACCTTACTCGTTTGAAACCGTTCCTTTTGTTCTGAATATGTTTTGTCTCTTGCTGAGCCGTTTTTGGCTCACTCCGTTGTTATATAAATCTTTCAGGTCAGCGTGTCACTCTTCGAGATATTTGATTTGGGCTGAGGCAGTGGATAGCTATTCAGAATTATGGGCAAGTCTCGTTGGTTGTTATGCTATTGTTGTATAAGCATATTTTATATGTAATAAATTGTTCTGATGATCGAAATTGATATACTGTGTAAAAGTGTTAGAAGATCTCTCTTATTTGGAATTTCGGAATGTTAAGTCTAATTTATGACGATATGAACTTGTGGTGAATAGTTGGAGTCCTGATTGTATAATTTATTTAGCTTGTGGATTTATAAATGTTGTTCATGTTTGTCAAGTTGGCTTGGGTTGCCATAAATGTGAATTATCGAGTGATGTGATATATGATTTTAAAATGCACAGGTTTTATGGATGTGAATTTGATTGAATGTTTTTCAGTGTCCTTAAACGTTAGTTTGGATCCTGGATTGGTCTGTGATAAAAATCTTAAAAATCATGGATATTTTGAGGGGCGTGACACCTTTCATGGCAACAATTCAAAGAAGGACTACTGATCCGCTTCAGACCAACCGATTACGAGAATATTAACGGACAACTAGCAAAGATCCGACAAACCTCCACCATTCAAGAGTACCAAACCAGGTTTGAAAGGTTATCTAATCAAACTCTTGATTGGTCTCAAAAATAGCTATTGAGGACCTTCATTGAGGGCTTGAAGCCGGAGATCCAAGGAGAAGTTAAAACGCGACAACCATACACGCTTATGGCAGCCATCTCTTTCGCACGACATCAAGAGGAGCAATTGAACCATGAAGCTCGAAGGACTAGGATCACTCCTCAACCAGCAATACTGAAGCCCTTAGCCCCCCTACTGTTGACCGAGTCCCTGCACCAAAAAGGTTGACAAGAGAAGAGCTTCAGGAGCGATATGCGAAGGGGTTATGTTGGCATTGTGACAAACCGTGGAGCCATGAGCATCGTTGTAGTAAAGGGAGACTTTTTATCATTAAACCAGTAGAAGAAGAGGTCATTGAACATTTAGAAGAGAGCATTGAACGTAAAGAAGAAGATGTAGAAGAAGAGCCACAACCGACCGAAGTTACGATACATGCACTAGCCGGCTACTCAGACTCGGAAACGATGAAAGTTGGAGGCCTTCTCAAACAACAATCGATCACTATTTTCATCGACACGAGCAGCACTAAAAATATTCTAAACAGTAAGGTTGCTATCCGAATGGCATTACCTATCGAGAATCGCTGCAGGTTTGATGTTAAGGTCACCGACAGACGGATTTTGAAGTGTGATCGTAGGCGCCCACAAGAGAAACTATTACTGTAGGACCAAGAGATAATTGCAGATTTCTTCCTTCTCCCTCTTGATGATCATGAGGCCATGCTCAGAGTTAAATGGTTGACAACATTAGGTGATTTTTCTTAGAATTTTATGAAACTAATTATGAAATTTTACAGTAAGGAGAAACACGTGATACTGCACGGGAAACGTAGGGGCAACGTAACGATGATTTGCACACAACAAATGAAGAAGGTTTTGCATAAAGCATATAGTGGCTTTTTGGTACAACTTCAGCAGCAAACTAAGGGATAGCCAACAGAATTTGAAGATCCATATCTACTTCCTTTGCTTGCTGAATTTTTAGATATAATTGATGAACCACGCAACCGACCTCTTACCCGCCGGCAAGATTATTATATAACGATTCTTTCAGGCAAACCTCCAGCAAATGCTCAGCCATATCAGTATTCACATCTCCAGAAGGATGAAATAGAATGGATTGTAAAAGAGATGCTCGAAACATGAGTTATTCGACCATGTTGCAGCCACTACTCTTCACCGGTGCTCCCCATACGAAAGAAGGACGGAACATGGCGATTATGTGTTGACTACCGAGCTCTCAATGGCATAACCATCAAGGATAAATACCCTATTCCAGTAGTAGATGAATTGCTATATGAAAGGGAGCACAAATCTTCACAAAGCTGGACCTTCGATCCGGGTATCGTCAAATACGAGTATGCGAAGAAGACATACCGAAAATCACCTTTTGAACACACAACAACCACTATAAATTTTTGTTTTCTTCAAAAGAATGTGGAATATCTTGGGCATATCATATTAGAGGAAGGTGTTGTAGTAGACCCCTTCAAAATTGGAGCAATGCAAAATTGGCTAACCCCGAGGAACATAAAATTGCTACATGGCTTTCTGGGTTTAACAGGCTACTACTGCAAGTTCATGAAAAACTATGAAGAGATCAGTGCACCACTTACTTCCTTACTGAAAAAAGATGTATTTCAATGGTCGGACAGAGCCTCCGCTACCTTCGACAAACTTAAGGCAGCCATGACGACGATGCTAGTGCTAGTACTACTAGATTTCAATCGACCCTTCATTATTGAGGCTGATGCATCTGGAGTCGGAATTGGAGCTATTCTCATGCAAGATGGTCGACCACTCGCATACACTATCAAGGCATTGTCTCCCTCCCATCAAAATATATCAACATATGATAAGGAGATGCTCGCCATTGTGCACGCAGCAACGAGGTGGAGACCCTACTTGATTGGTCGACGATTTCAAATTAAAACCGACCATAACAGCCTCAAGTACTTTTTGGAGTGAAAGATAACATCCCGTGAGCAGCAAATATGGCTACCCGTGCAAGCTAAATTTTCAGTCGTTTCACTTCTAACCAGCGACTTCCTTGAGGATATTAAGATGGAATGACAAGAAGATTCTAAGACTATTAAGATCACAAAAAAATTGGAGGAAGCACCAAGCTCCATGGCTCATTACAATTAGGACTCAAAAGAATTACGCTATAAGGACACATTGTGCTTGTGACCAATTCTACTTGCATCTTCACGAGTAGATTTTGGATAAAGTTATTCCATATGCAGGGTGTTAAATTGAAAAGGAGTACGACATATCACTCACAAACCGACGGTTAGACGTAAGTTGTAAATAAGTACTTGGAGACAGTCTAAAGCCACCCACAAAATATGACTACCCATGGAGAACTCCAGACCAAGCCAAGTGCCATTGTTGATCGATGGATCGTGACTCGACGACGACGACCCACTACTGAAGTGCTAATACAGAGGACGAACCTACCAACAGAAGATGCCACTTGAGAGAACTATGACGACTTGAAGATCAAATTCCCAGAATTCATGCATCGTCAGCCTCGAGGACAAGGCTGATTTGAAGAGGGCGGGTCTGTTAGGACTCTAGCTAGGAGAGTCCTAATTGAGAGGGACATTAATGTAAAACCTACCTAAGCTGACCCCTATTAAAGAGGTGAAGAGGCAGGCTAGGGTTAAGAGGTTGTTTCTTAGAGAAGAATTAGGAGTTGTAAAGGAATAGGAGTCTTGAGTAGGAGTCATATTAGGAGTTGCTTAGAAGTAGGAGTCTTGAGTAGGAGTTCTATTAGGAGTTAGGGTTTAGAAGCCCTATAAATAACCATGTATTCATTCTCTTTTCATAAGCAATAGATGAATCTTTTCTGCAGCCTTTGAGCAGCAACTTAGAGGGAGGAACCCCTATAGAGTTCCAAGGAGGCCGATCCCCTAAAGAGATCAACCCCAAGTTTAGAATCTGCAAGGGTTCTAACAAAGTGCTCTTTTGAACTCTATATCTCTTGGATGTGTCCTTGAATGGTGAGTTTTTTGCTTTCAGTTATGTATCCTATTTTATTGTCATTAGGGTGGTGAACTTTCGGTATCCCTTTTGATTTTAAACTTGGTGGTGAGCTATTTTTCATTTTACCGAAGTTTCTTCAAGAGTTCGTTCATGGCCTTCTGTGACATTTTCTATCTGAACAACTATTCTATTGGTGTTCTTTCGAAATCCATTCTGCATTTTTACCCTCCCTAGTATCATATGTCTCCAATTGTTTCACTTAGTTTCATATGAAATAGTTCAAGATAATGCATTAAAAGATTGACTTTTGAATATTTTACTCTACTAGTGCCTTCGTGTGTGATTTTGAGAGTGTGCCATATTTCGAAAGTCGTTTCGCAAGTAGAAACCCGATTAAACTCAGTTTTATCCAAAGTGCAAAATAGAGCGTTTATAGCTCTAGCATTTAAGGAAAATGTCTTCTTCTCTAAATCATTCCAATAGTGCATTAGAAGAGAATACCTTCGAAAATCGCTTTCGATAATATTTCATAAATTCAAATCAAACAAAAGCAAGAAAACTCTCATTGGAGTTTTTCAATATGTGTAGTACGTCCCATTGAACAAGGGAGGATGAATGAGAGAGTGACCCTCTTGAAAGCCGAAATGAGTCATTTCTCTTGGGTGTTAAACCAAATGAGAAATATGAGGCTCTGATACCAACTGATAGGAACGAGTCAGCACTAAGAGAGGGGGGGGGGGGGGGGGGGGGGTGAATTAGTGCAGTGGATAAATACATTAGTTTCTTAAAACTCTTTCGTACATTCAAAATCGATCCCATATGCTTAACTTGAAAGCATTCGTAAATGTATTGAAAGTAGTAAGCAAGTAAAGTGGTTTGTAGTTAAAGTAAATTGCTTAAGACAAAACACAAACCAGATTTTTATAGTGGTTCATGATCGTGACCTACATTCACTCCACTGATTCCTCTTCCGCCGAGGCCACCGGCATCCACTATCGGTCTTCCTTCAATAGGCAAAGACCAACCACCTTTCACAACTCAATTCTCCTTTTACCAAGTTTAGGAGATAACCCTTTCACCCCCACTTATTCCTCTCTCAAACTATTCTAACACTTAGAACTTTAAGAGGAGTTTCACACATAATTGCAACAGAGTTTTCTTTCTTTTTTTGCGCTTAATTGTGTTTTTCTTAACTAGGGATGAGAGGGATATTTATAGGCTTCAAGTTGATTCAAACTTGGAGCATAAAAACATCTCATCTTGAGTTTCCCGGGTATGGGCAGTACCACCGCTTGTACTGGATGGTACCACTACCTGGCATCCTGACACTAGGTGGTACCACCACCTAGTTTGAGCGGTACCACAGCATGACAGAGCTCAGAGACCGAGCTCTGACGGTACCACCGCCTGACAGGGGTGGTACCATTGCTGGTAGCATTTACTACCAGTGGTACCACCGACCAAACCACTTGGAAGACTAAGTCTCCCAAGCGGTGCCACCGTCAGCCAAGCTTTCAGCATCTTGGTTGGGCCTTGAATCCAGCCCAAACTAGCCCAACTTTGGGCCCAATTGGCCCTTAACAAAGTTGATGGGATTACCTCCCAACACCAATTATATGCTAACTACAATTCCTAAGACATATTTTAAGCATTCTAGTTCCGGTACGTTAATTACTCTTTCCGGCGATCTTCCGACGAACTTCCGGCGAACTTCCGATGAACTCCCGATAATGTTCCGATGGACTCACGGCAAGCTCCTGGACTTCACAATGATCTTCTTGGTGAGTTCCGACGAGCTTATTTGGCAAGTTTCTAGACTTCTCGCTTGGTTCCGGTAGAACTTCTGACGAACGTCTGGACTTCCGATGAACTCTCGAACTCCCAACGAAATCACGTTCTTGACTCTGGGACTTCATTTTACTTTATACCTTGCTATCATAGTTAATCTTGCACATATAAAAACTATTAGAATCGGAGTGGAACTAAGGGGGGGGGGGGCGGGGGGGGTGAATTAGTGTAACGGATTAAAACATATATTTTTTTTATAAGTAAAAGTAAATTGATTTTGTATAAAGTTTCTACAAATAGCTTTGTCTATACAAGTTATATACGAAGCTATGTAACTCGTAGAGTACTCATGCGGTAGTTATGACTACATATGTTGTAGACTATAACACTTAACTGTGGCCAACAAATAAAATTTAAAGTCCAGATATGCCAACAAATAACTGTGGCAAATAGCACCAATATAGCTTTGGACATCATGCCCAAGATCTTTAGCTAATAGCAAAATTGAATTTGATAAAAATATCTTTTTCTCTTTGTGTAAGGTGCTCCATTTTGAGATCGTTCTCCATACATGATCTTGAGTCTCTAATAATCTCTGTCAAGAGCTGAGCATTATTTTTGTATTGACACTCAAAGATTCTGCTACATCTTTCCTTCCACATCCACCAAATAGCGCATCTGAATATAACCTTTATCAATTGTGTAAGATGCCCTTTTCTTGAAAAACATTGCATGAGGTCACCTAATTCTTGATGCAAGTTTAGTTGCAACATTCTATTGAGTTCGAATCGCTGGAGAATCTCCTTCCATATCCATTTAGTATAGTCACAAGTAAAATAGAGATGGTCAACAGTTTCTTCTTGTTGCATGCAAAGGGAGCATCGGTTAATATGATGGATACCTCTTCTTTTCATATTGTCTATTGTAGGTAGTTTATTCAGTAGGGCCTACCATGTACATAAGGAATGTCTCTTTGATCCCGGTCGATCCCATGTCCAACTGCATGGGAGCCACTTGTTATTTCTTTGCCTAATTTGATTCCATGCGGACGTGGCACTGAATTTACCATTGTCATGAAGCCAAATAAGTACATCTAAAGGGTTGTTCCTGTTTAGAATAGCTGTGATAGTCGGCCAAAGTGATAACATTTCAGGAGAAATAGGAGTAGGGAGACACCAGGTACCATTAGCAATGAACTCGGAAACCTTCCAATCTTTGGGAGCCCCAAGGTCTTTTTGTATTCTGTCACCATATAATTGAAATATACTTTTCCCATGCACCCAAGGATCATACCACATATTAGTAATAGTTCCAGTAGAGATTAGATAAGAAATGTGTTTGATTAGCCAATTCCTTGCCTTTAAAATTCCTTTCCAAGCTACGAAGTGGTATGTTCTTGTTAAAATTTCCCAAATCGATTCCTTTAAAAGATACCTAGCAGAAACCCATTTGGACCATAAGGAACATTTGTTTTGCAAACTGTCCCACAATTGCTTTACCAAACATGCTTTATTCCAATCTCTAGTATTTCTTAGGTTCACCCCCCCTTCATCTTTCGGTTTGCAGATGTTGTCCCAATTTACCATATGCATTGTCTTATCATTTGTGTCATTCTAGAAGAAGTTTATTAATAACCGTTCAATATCTTGGAGAAGTCCAATAGGCAGAAGAAATGCATTAGACCAATATATAGAGTAAGAGTACAACACCGAACGGATGAGTTCAAGTCGTCCTGCTTTTGAAAGAAATCTATTTTTTCAGGAGGAAATTCTATTCTTTATTTTTTGCAGGATAGGCTGACAGTGGGATTTGTGAATGCTAGTGGATATGAGTGGGAGACCAAGATATGTAACTGGCAGATTTCCCTCACTAACCCCTAGGGTATGTGTAATAACATTTTTGTCCTCAACTCAAGAGCTCATGTAGACTTTACTTTTCGCATGATTTAACTGAAGGCTAGAAACTATACCAAAATCATTCAGAATAGTAGCCAGGTTTCTTACTGAAGTTAAATCATTCTGAAGAAAGATAATAAGATCATCGGCAAAGATTATATGTGATATATGAATAGGGCCAGCATGGGGTACCTTAATACTGCCATCAGAGACCGCATATTCTAACATATAGCTAAGTCCTTCCATTGCAATGGTAAAGAGATATGGAGAGAGTGGATCACCTTGTCGGATGCTATTCTTGCTCCCAAAATAACCAATAGGTGAGCCGTTGAAGAGTATTGAAAACTTTGGAGTTTATAAGCAACATTGAATCCAATTAACCCAATGTTGAGGGAAGTTCATACCGTGGAGCATCTTATAGATAAAGTTCCTATTAACTGAGTCAAAGGCTTTTCGTAGATCAGCTTTAAAACATTTTTTTATCCCTTTTGCTTTTCAGTGCAGATCCTTGACCAAGTCATTAGCAAGCAGAATATTATGATGTATACTTCTTCCTTTGATGAAAGCAACCTGATTTGGACTAATTATCTTGTGTATTACTCTTTACAATCTATCTGCAAATAGTTTGGTGATGATCTTGTAAATAAAGTTACATAAAGATATGGGTCGATAGTTCTCTAGTGAATCAGCCCCTGCATTCTTGGGAATTAGAGAAATAAAAGTGCAATTCATCTCTCTAAGAATATTGGCAAGCTTTAATCCCTTGACATGTACCTAAAGAGAAAAAATGTTGGCAAGCTTTAATCACATCATTACCAATAATAGACCATGTAATTTGGTAAAATTCAGTAGGAAATCCGTCTGGACAAGGGCTTTTGAGCTTTGGTGACTTAAAGACAACTCTTACTATTTCGTCATCTGTAATTGGGGCATTGAGGATATAAATGGCACTCGAATCAAGCTTTCTAGTTGGCTCCACATGAATATTATTAGGTTGCCCTGCTTGATTGAGTAAGGAATAAAAAAATTGCTCAGTGTATGCTTTAACCTCATCTAAATTCTTCTCAATAAGATTGTTATCTTTGTCGCTGCATTTCCTGATGTGGTTAACGGCTCTTCGAGTAGCAATGGAAGCATAAAAAAACTTAGTATTGGAATCCCCTAAAGTAAGCCAATACTGTCGAGACTTCTGTTTTGCAAAACTTTCCTCCTGCTTTAAGGCTTGCATGAAGTTATTTCTAGCTTCTGTCTCTTTTTCGATAAGATTCTCATCATGGGGCTAAAGTTGCAGCTCATGTTGTATTGCTATTAGTTCCTTTCTGCAAAATTGAACTCGGGTGGTAATATTGCCAAAGGTATTTGTATTCCACTCCTTAAGTGCTGCTCCATTGCAGGCTTTGAGTTTTTGACATAAAATGTAAGAGGGGGATCCATGCACATTAACATTCCAAGCTGATCTGATAACATCAAGGAACTGAGGATGAGTACTCCATATGTTGAAGAATTTAAACGGTTTCTTGCCTTTTGGTTTTGCTTTATCTACGTGTATGTATGATACCGGGGAGGGTAAAAATGCAGAATGGATTTTGAAAGGACACCAATAGAATAGTTGTTCATATAGAAAATGTCACAGAAGGCAATGAACGAACTCTTGAAGAAACTTCGGTAAAATGAAATATAGCTCACCACCAAGTTTAAAAATCAAAAGGGATACAAAAGATCACCACCCTAATAATAATAAACAAGGATACAGAATTGAAAGCAAAAGACTCACCACTCAAGGACGCATCCAAGAGATATAGATTTCAAAAGAGCACTCCAAGAGAGCTTCTGTCAATATCCTCCATTTCTAAAGTCCTTTCTAAGACCTAAACCCCAAAATAAAAACTAGTGCATAAGACAACCCTTCATGCACAGGGAATTTTGAAATTAAGTGCTTTACAGCTGTGAACCAACTCCATTAATGTATTCCTTAGCCATAAAGAAAAGCACCATAATACAGCTTTACAACTGCCAACCAACTTCATTAATGTATTCCTTTGTGTAGGGAATATGCTGATGAGCTATCGTATCTGAGTAGGCTGAGTTGAAGATTATGTGACAATATTATTCACTAAAGAAAAATATCATATTATCAGCATGGTCCATATGAACAGATTGTAGCAAATTAGACACTCCCGTGTCAATCTCCCTTGGTTGAAAAAGACTTGTCCTCAAGTCCCTGTTTGTTTCGTCATCATGATTATAAAATGGACTTAAATCAGCCACATTAAATGTTGGGGATACTCCGTAATCTTTAGGTAGCTCAATCTCATAAGCATTTTTGCCAATTTTCTTAAGCACCTTGAATGGACCATCAACCTTTGGTTTCAGTTTTTTTAATTTGCCCGGTGGAAACCTCTCCTTCCTTAAATGAATCCAGACCAAATCACCTGCATTAAAACTTCTTATCATAAGTAGAGTATTTCTTTCTCGTATCATTCAGCTTTTCACTAAAAAATACAATGGGCTTTCCATCTTGGCTTAAAACAGCACCAATTCCTACATTAGATGCATCACATTCAACTTCAAACACATTATCAAAATTCAGTAGAACTAATATAGGAGCTTCAGTCACTTTTCTTTTCAAAAGCTCAAAAGCATCATTAGCTTCACTAGTCCATTTGAATTTATCACATTTCAGACATTCGGTGACTAGAGCGACAATAGAGCTGAAACTCTTGATAAATCTTCTGTAAAATGAAGTTAAGTCATGGAAACTCCTCACATCATGCAATGAAGCAGGTGTTGGCCAACTGAGAATAGCCTCTACCTTACTTTGATCCATCATGATTCCATCTTTTAAAACAACATACCCCAGAAACACCACACTAGTAGTAAAGAAGTCACACTTCTTTTGATTAGCATAAAGTTTTTGATGCCTCAAAATAAGAAAGATCTCTTTCAGATGATTCATATGCTCCTCTTCACTCTTGCTTTATACCAATATATCGTCAAAATAAACTACAACAAATATTCCAATACATGGCTTAAGTCTATGATTCATAAATCTCATGAAGGTGCTAGGAGCATTAGATAGCCCAAATGACATAACCAACCATTTATACAAACTTTCTCTAGTTTTAAATGTTGTTTTCCACTCATCTTCGGGCCTCATTCTTATTTGGTGATAGCCACTCCTCAAATCAAGTTTTGAGAAAATACAAGCACCACATAATTGATCAAGTAAATCATCGAACCTTGGAATAGGAAAGCGATAGTCCACTGTGATTTTGTTGATGGTGTGACTATCCACGCACATTCTCCAAGAACCATCCTTCTTAGGCACTAACAAGGCTGGAACCGCACAAGGACTCATGCTCTCCCGGATTACCCTTTTTTCACCAATTCATCAACTTGCCTTTGAAGTTCTTCATGCTCCTTGGGACTCATTCTATATGCTGCCTTATTAGGTAGAACAGCCCCCGGAATAAGATCAATATGATTCTGGATATCTCTCAAGGGTGGAAGGCCATGTGGAATTTCTTCTGGTATAACATCTTCAAACTCTTCCAAGATTTGTTTCATGATTTCTGGTGTCTCCTTGTGATGGTCATTTTCTTCTACTACTAGTAGAGCCATAACATGACCACCCTTGTCCAATTCATCTTTGCATTCACCATAGGACATAAAAGCGCTAACTTTCTTTTTTGGTGCACTGATTTCGGATGGTTGTAATAGAGCTAAAATAATCTTCTTTTCATTCACCTTAAAAGAATAAGTATGTTTGTAGCCGTCATACAACACCCTTCTATCATAATGCTAGGGTCTTCCCAACAGCAAATGACAAGCCTCCATAGGAGCAACATCACACCATACTTTATCTTTATTATATTTGCCAATAGAAAATGAAACTAAACATCTTTTAGTTACATTGATGTCATTTCCTTTTTGCAGCCAACATAACTGGTATGGATGTGTGTCACGCCTCTCCCGAATTTAATTTTCATTCAGGAGGTGTGAACCTAACTCAAGATTGATAATAATATAATTCAACAAACAATCCAGGATTCAATCACACATTTGAGGTCACTAAGAAAAATATTCAAGTCATTCACCTCTACAATCCATAATTCATAAAACCTGTGCAGTTTATAATCATACATCATGTCACTAGATGATTCTTAAAATCCAAAAGCAACTTAACTAAATCATAGTCCACTGTGATTTTGTTGATGGTGCGATTGTCCATGCACATTCTCCAAGAACCATCCTTCTTAGGCACTAACAAGGCAGGAACCGCTAAAGGACTTATGCTCTCCCGGATTAACCCTTTTTTAACCAATTCATCAACTTGCCTTTGAAGTTCTTCATGCTCCTTG
This sequence comes from Musa acuminata AAA Group, assembly GCF_036884655.1. Classification (NCBI taxonomy): domain Eukaryota; kingdom Viridiplantae; phylum Streptophyta; class Magnoliopsida; order Zingiberales; family Musaceae; genus Musa; species Musa acuminata. The sequence goes on along the minus strand of NC_088333.1, from coordinate 22,852,294 downwards.
GGACTAATTCTATATGCTGCCTTATTAGGTAGAACAGCCCCTGGAATAAGATCAATGTGATGCTGGATATCTATCAAGGGTGGAAGGCCATGTAGAATCTCTTCCAGTATAACATCTTCAAACTCTTCCAACATTTGTTTCATGATTACGGGTGTCTCCTTGTGTTGTTCATTTTCTTCTACTACTAGTAAAGCCATAACATGACCACCCTTGTCTAATTCACTTTTGCATTCACCATACGACGTAAAAGCGTTAACTTTCTTCTTTGGTGCAGTGATTTCGGATGGTTGTAATGGAGCTAAAATAATCTTCTTTTCATTCACCTTAAAAGAATAAGTATGTTTGTAGCCGTCATACATCACCCTTCTATCATAATGCCAAGGTCTTCCCAACAGCAAATGACAAGCATCCATAGGAGCAACATAACACCATGCTTCATCTTTATAATACTTGCCAATAGAAAATGAAACTAAACATCTTTTAGTTACATTGATGTCATTTCCTTTTTGCAGCCAACATAACTGGTATGGATGTGGATGAGGGATGGTATCCAACTTGAGCTTATGCACCATCTCCAAAGATACCACATTCTCAAAGCTGCCACTGTCGATGATCACCAAGCACACTTTGCCAAGAGAAGTGCATTTAGTGTGAAACACATTTTTTCTCACCCAACTTTCATCGTCGGCCACATATGACACTTGTAAACTATGTTGCAATACAATTGACAAACTATGATCAGCATAAGTAATCTCTTCCTCATCACCATCGTATTTTGGTTCGTCGTCAGCTTCATCTTCTCCTCCATCACTATGATCTTCAACCAAAGTTACAATCCTCCTATTTGGACAATCCGAAGCAATATGCCCAAAACCATGACATTTGAAGCATTTTCGGTCAGTAGGGGTAGAAGAATTAGGTGTTTTTTTGCTACCAGCAGATTCTTCACCTTTTTCTTGCACCTTCGATATCACCTTTCTTTGGATAGTAGGCTTGGAACTTCCTCCTTTTGTGTAGCCTTCTTTTGAGCCATACCGAAAACTCTTTTCAAACTTCTGTTGCTTTTCAACTTTTAATGCCAGCTTACTCACATCATTTAAAGACCAATATGGCTGTAGCTGAACAACTTTAGTGACACGGGAGTATCTAATTTGCTATAATCTGCTCATATGGACCATATTGATAATATGATATTTTTTTCAACCAACAATATTGCTACATAATCTTCAACTCAGCCTACTCAGATAAGACAGCTCATCAGCATATTTCCTGCACAAAGGAATACATTAATAGAGTTGGTTTGCAGGTGTAAAGCTGTATCATGGTACTTTTCTTCATGGCTAAGGAATACATTAATGGAGTTGGTTGGCAGTTGTAAAGCACTTAATTTTGAAATTTCCTATGCAGAAGGGTTGTTTCATGCACTAGTATTTATTTTGGGGTTTAGGGCTTAGAAAAGACTTCAGAAAACTGAGGATATTGGTAGAAGCTCTCTTGGAGTGCTCTTGTGAACTCTGTATCTCTTGCATGTGTCCTTGAGTGGTGAGTCTTTTGCTTTCAGTCTTGTATCCTTGTTTATTGTCATTAGGGTGGTGATCTTTCTGTATCCCTTTTGATTTTAAACTTGGTGGTGAACTGTTTTTCGTTTTACCAAAGTTTCTTCAAGAGTTCGTTCATTACCATTTGTGATATTTTCTATCTGTACAACTATTCTATTGGTGTTCTTTCGAAATCCATTCTGCATTTTTACCCTCCCCAGTATCAGTTTGGTATCAGAGCTAAAGGCTAGTTATCATGACAAGACGGAATGGAAAAGATGTAGTTGGTGAAGGTAGCGACCATGTAGATGATTCTGAGTCATTGAGGCTGTAGCTATGAAAATTGCTGCGTAGCCTATAAGAAAAAATGAAATAATCGACGAACTTCAAAGTAGACACAACCAGCATGAAAATGACACTCGAGAGTTTACTTCTGATGATGATACACCTCATCTTCCAAGGGAGTCGAGAAGATGTCGAAGAAGAAATGAAGTCCAAGACAAGTGGCAGAATAAATATAACCCCAGATTTGATATTCCAGAATTTGAAGGTAAAATAAAAGTTGATGACTTTATTGTTAGGATCAAGAGCACTAAGAGGGGGGGGTGAACTAGTGCAGCGGAAAACCTTAACATTAACTTTAAGTTAAAATAAAATGCGTTCGTTCGAAAAAAGTGATTTTGGTAAGAAAGACGATTCGTAAATCACTTTAACTTTTGATTAAGCGAGATGCAGCAAAGATATAAATGCAGTTTAAAGTTATGGTTCAAATCACATAGTAGGCACAAAATGAAATATGATATTCGTATGAAAAAACTGATTTACGTCTAAATGCTGATTCGTAAATCACTTGATTAAGCAAAGATGCAGCTAAAGCAAGGATATAAAGGCAGTTTGCAATTATGATAGAAATCAAAACGTAAATGCAAAGTGAAATATGATGATCGTACGATAAAACTGATTTACGTCTAAACGCCGATTCGGAAAGTGCAAAGCTTGAAACCCGATCGTATATATGCAGAAAGTAGTAAGCTTTTGAGGAGATTTGCAGTAAGGATAAGATGCTCAAAGTAAATGCAAACCGAGATTTAGAGTGGTTGTTGGGAAATCATGGGGGCGACATCATATGCGTAGCGGAAGAACAAGAAAACAAAAATCCCCGATTCCCAAAAAGATGTTCGTCGTCGTGCGAAGATTGGTGCGCAAAAATCTGCAAAACACAAAACTGCGTATAGAGATTGTGTTACCTAGGGAGACCGTATATCCCTGTTTCCTTGCAGATCCTTAGGAGAGGGTGAAGGAGGTCAAGCGTGCTCCTCTCTAGAAGTGATCCACACAGCAGGGTTGCGACGACGCTCCTCAAAACTCTAGGCCTACTCTAAGGTGGAGAGGGAGAGGAGAATAGGAAGGGCAAGCAAAGACTCTAGCCTATTAGGCTGTAAATCCCTCCTATTTATAGAGATCCCGTGTCAAACCCTAATTGGTCCTTCCCTAGTGGGTATTGGATCTGCATCCAATAAGACAAGGGCTCCGTCGGATATCTCATATCCGAACCTCTACTCATCGCAATGCCTACCATATGTGTGTGACCCTCTAGGCCCAATATCGAGCTGGCCGTGAGTCATACCTGTCAGAACTCCTTATAACTCAGTGAATTATTATCTCTGTAATAATTCACTCGACTCATCGACTACGGACGTACTAGGCCACTACGTCGTAGTCCCCAGACGATACAGGGGAATCCAATCCATTGGACCTGTCTGTCCTCAGTTACCATGTACCTATAGTCCCTCATCCATCTAATATCCCAGAGACCGTATATCGAGCATGGTGTTGTCAGACCCATATGGTTTCTACTCGAGTCTCGCTCTAATCGGATTCTCCCGGAGAACTCTTTCTCTCTAAACCCGAATGACCCTGGCCAGGGATTTGTCTGAGCAAGAACACATAGGATATTCCTCTCATGACGTCGAGAGTGGATGATCCTCTATCGACACTCAATAGCCCTCGTAAGGTCGACTACCACTCCCAATGACCAGTTGTACTAGATCTGGGACATCCAAACCTATAAGTCTGGTATCAAAGAGTGGAGCACTCATACAGGACATCCTTGGTGTCTCAAGTTTAAGGACCAGATATACCACTAAGACTGCGGAATCACTGTCTGACAATAAGGCATCATCAACCATCCAGTATTCCGTAAGCGGATCAATCAGTGAACTCATTCTCCAATGAGCACCTGTACTGTATCCCTAGTGTCCCTACACGAGCAGCTATGAGACCAGCTGTATCCATCTTATGGACGGGTATACAGCACACCAGTCTATCCGGTTATCACGATGTCCCTCTCGAGTAACCTATGACCGGGATTATTTAGGATATGTATTTAAAGGTGAATCGATCTCATTATCATGATCTTATCACGATCCGATTCCCATTGCACAAATCCAAGGACATCACAATATATATATGCATTTATGCAATAGTTATAAAGTGATATACGCCAAAACATAATAAGCAAAAAGATTTTGTATCAAGTCACACGTGCCATCACTCACGTGATTGGCTTGCAGGGCACCTATGACTAGCAATCTCCCACTTGACCTAAAGCCAATCACCTATGTGTCTGATCCCCATCAGACTCCTATGATGCTCAAAGACAATCTGTGACAATGGCTTTGTCAGTGGATCTGCAATGTTATCTTCGGATGGAACTCTTTCCACTGCTACATCTCCTCGGGTCACGATCTCTCTGATAAGGTGGAACCTCCTCAGAACATGCTTAGATTTCTGATGAGACCTAGGTTCCTTCGCTTGAGCAATTGCCCCGTTGTTGTCAAAATATAGGGAGATCGGCTCCTCGCTACCCGGCACTGTTGAATCTCGGATTTTGATGATGAAGTCAATTGTCATTTGTTATCTAATCTATGTGTTGAGATAAGTGTGCAGGATTAACTACGATGAGAGTAAGACAAGCAGCAGGTGTTGCGCCGGAGTCAAGATCATGATCACGTTGGGAGTTCGAGAGTTCGACGGAAGTTCGGACGGTCGTCGGAGGTTCAACGAGAACAGATCCGAGAAGTCCAGAAGCTTGCCAAGCGAAGCTCGTCGGAACTCGCCAAGTGGATCGTCGCAAAGTCCAGGAGTATGCCGGATGTCCGCAGAAGGATCACCGAGGGTTTATTGGATGATCGACGGAAGTTCGCCGGAAACTCGCCAGAAGAAGCGATTGACGCATCGGAGCAAAGCTGCAGAAGTTGTCTTAGAGTTAATCGTAGTTAGCACGATGATTAAGCTTGAAAATGGGAGGTGATCCCATTAGCTTAATCTTGGGGCAATTGGACCCCTGAAAAGATTCAAATTGGGCCGAATGGAGCGAACCATTCGGACCCTGATTGCACCAGGCGGTGCAACCGCCCAGGCCAGGAGGTGCAACCGCCAGGGCTACGTCTCCCAACTAGACTGGGCGGTGCAACCGCCCCAGCCAGGCGGTGCAACCGCCCAGAGCTCAGTCTTCGAGCTAGACTGGGCGGTGCAACCTCCTCTATCAAGAGGTAGCACCGCTAGAGCTTAAGTTTCGAGCTCTGCCAGGCGGTGCAACCACCGAGCTCAGTCTTCGAGCTCTGCCAGGCGGTGCAACCACCGAGCTCAGTCTTCGAGCTCTGCCAGGCGGTGCAACCATCGAGCTCAGTCTTCGAGCTCTGGCAGAGAGGTGCAATCGCCTGAGCTCAGTCGTCGAGCTCTGCCAAGCGGTGCCACCTCTCTAGTCAAGAGGTGCAACCGCCTGATCCCGGAATTCTGGGTTTAATCGATTTGATCATTTTGAGCTCCAAAATTGAATTGGGTTGGGGCCTATAAATACCCCACCCATTCAACACTGAAAGGATACAGATCCACACCAAATTCTTGATCTTTTCAGTGATTCTAAGAGCTCAAATTTGTGTAAAGTCCTAAAGTTCTCCTCCTTCTGTTCTTCAAGTCTTGAGTTCTAAAGAGAGGAGAGAAAGGATCTGTAAAGGTTGTCTCCTGAGCCTGTCAAAAGGAGAGAAACTGTAAAAGGGCAGTTAGCCTTCGCCCATTGAAGGAAGGCAGCTAGTTGACGTCGGTGACCTCGTCGGAGGAGGAAGCCAAAAGTGGAGTAGGTCAAGACTGACCGAACCACTCTAAATCTCTGGTTTGCTTTTACTTTGAGCACTTTATCATTACTACAAACCTCCTACATTGCTACTGCCCTCTGCGCCTTTACGAACAAGTTTCTAAGCTCTGATCTTTCAGAATCTGCAGTCAAACGTAAATCGTGTTTTCGTACGATCTTCACACTGCAGCTTACGCTTACATTCGGATTCCATTTATAACTGCAAATTGCTTTCTACGTAAAACGCTTTTCAAGGTTCAAAACTGCTTTTAGAGGCAAAACTACATTTAGACGTAAAATTACGTTTAGACGTAAAACTGCGTTTAGACGCAAAACTGCGTTTAGACGTAAAATTGCGTTTAGACGTAAAATTGCGTTTAGACGCAAAACTGCGTTTAGACGTAAAACTGTGTTTAGACGTAAAACTGCGTTTGGACGTAAAACTGCGCTTAGACGCAAACTGTGCTTAGACGCAAACTGTGTTTAGACGCAAACTGTGCTTAGACGCAAAGTGTGTTTAGACGCAAACTGCGCTTAGACGCAAACTGCGCTTAGACGCAAACTGCACTGTGATTCTGCTTTTATATCGAAATCGTTTTTTATCGGACGAACGCAGCTTTCGTTTTTAAATCGCTGTAAGATTTCCGCTGCACTAATTCACCCCCCCCCCCCTCTTAGTGCTCTCGATCCTAACAGGCACGACTCCCAAATCTGTGATGAACTTCTTCAACAAGACACCCTCCTTTGCTGCATCGGATTCAGCAATGTACTCCGCCTCTGTGGTCGAGTCAGCAGTGGTATCTTGCTTGGAACTCTTCCAGCACATTGCTCCTCCATTCAAGGTGTACACATACCCTGAATTTGACTTGCTATCATCGACATCAGACTGAAAACTTGAGTCAGTGTAGCCTTCAACGTTAAGGCTATTACCTCCATATACTAGTAAAAGATCCTTAGTCCTTCTCAAGTACTTAAGGATACACTTTACTGCTTTCCAGTGCTCCAAGCCTGGATCCGCCTAATACCTGCTCGTGACACTCAGAGCATGCGCTATATCAGGCCTAGTACATAGCATGGCATACATGATAGACCCTATTGCTGAGGCATAAGGTATCATATTCATGTTTGCCCTTTGGAATTTTCCATGCCAAACCTTTTGACAATGGTTTCTATGTACCTGGACTGGGACAAGCCAAGCATCCTCTTGGATCTATCTCTATAGATTCTAATCCCCAAGATATAGGATGCTTCCCCTAAGTCCTTTATGGAGAAGTGTCTAGATAACCAAGTCTTTACTGTGGATAGCATTCCTACGTCATTCCCAATGATGAGGATGTCATCCACATATAACACCAAAAAGGTGATAGCGCTCCCACTTACCTTCCTGTACACACAAGGCTCATCTTCATTCTTAACAAAGTCATAAGATCTGATTGACTCATCAAATATTATGTTCCAACTTCGGGAAGCTTGCTTTAGTCCATAAATGGATTTAAGCAACCTACACACTTTATCTGGGTAGTTCTTGGACACGAATCCCTCAGGTTGAATCATATACACCTCCTCCTCGAGGTTCCCATTAAGGAATACGATTTTCACATCCATCTGCCAGATCTAATAATCATAGTGTGCTGCAATAGCCAATAGAATTCTGATGGATTTTAGCATTGCTATGGGTGAGAAGGTTTCGTCGTAGTCAACACCTTGCCTTTGACGATACCCTTTAGCCACTAGCCTTGCTTTATAGGTCTCTACCTTTCCATCTACTCCGATCTTTTTCTTAAAGATCCATTTGCAACCGATGGGTACAATACCTTCGGGCGCATCAACTAGGTTCCAAACCTTATTGGAGTACATAGAATCCATCTCAGAATTCATGGCTTCTTGCCACTTCCCGGAGTCTATACTCATAATAGCCTCCTCGTAGGTCTGAGGATCAATATCCTCAGCATCGTCTCCTCTAATATGTCCCACATATCTCTCAGGAGGATGAGATACTCTATCAGACCTGCGTAAAGTTGAAACTTGTGTATTAGGTACCTGAACAGACTCGGGCTGTAGAGTGGTGCTTGAGCTTGGTTCTCTAACTTCGCTCAACTCTATCATTCTCCCACTGTCTCCGCCAAGAATGTGTTCCTTCTCAAGGAACACTACTCTCTTAGCTACAAAGACCTTTTGGTCCTCCAGATGATAGAAGTAATACCCACAAGTTTTCTTGGGGTATCCCACAAATATGCATCGCTCTGTCCTTGATTCTAACTTATCGGGGTTGTGTCTTTTAACGTGGGCTGGGCAGCCCCAAATCTTAACAACCTTAAGATCAGGCTTCTTCCCTTTCCATATCTCATATGGTGTAGACACTACCGACTTAGTTGGAACTCTATTCAGAAGGTAAGCTGCGGTTTCTAGGGCATATCCCCAGAATGAGATGGGTAGGTCAGCGAAACTCATCATGGACCGTACCATATCTAATAAAGTACAATTTCTCCTTTCAGAGACACCATTGAGCTGAGGTGTGTAAGGAGGTGTCCATTGGGATAAAATCCCATGGTCCTTGAGGAACTGAGTAAACTCTGTACTTAAGTACTCACCTCCTCGATCTGATCGAAGAGTTTTGATACTCTTTCCAGTCTGGTTCTCCACCTCATTCTTATACTCTCCGAATTTCTCAAAGGCCTCGGACTTGTACTTCATTAAGTACACATATCCATACCTTGAGAAATCATCAGTAAATGTAATGAAGTAGGAGTAACCTCCAATGGCATGAGTTGACATGGGTCCACATACAGTGGCTCTCTCTCCAGTTCCACTAAATGGAGAGTTGGTCAATTTTCTACGAATGCAAGGCTCACAAGTTGCATAAGACATATAGTCGAATGGATCTAGATATCCATCATTTAGCAACTTTTGAATCCTTCTTTCATGGATGTGACCTAGCCTACAATGCCACAGGTATGCACTATTCAACTCATCTTGTTTCCTTTTGGACACATTTACATTCATGATATGTGGAGTGGTGTCTAACATAAATAAACCATTATGCAATGTTCCTTTCGTGATGATCTTATCATCTAATAATATCGAACAACCATTGTTCTCAAAAACAAATTTATATCCACTAACTGTTAAACATGAAATGGAGATAATGTTTTTGATAATAGAAGGAACAAAATAATATGCATCTAATGCAATAAAAGCTCTACTAGGCAGATGTAGGGCGACCTCGCCAATAGCTAATACAACAACTTTTGCTCCATTACCCATCTTGAGGTCCATCTCGCCTCTCTCTAGTCTCCTAGGCCTTGCTAGAACCTGCAACGAATTGCATATATGATAAGCACTACCGGTATCCAATACCCATGTGTTATCATAAGAGTCTGACAAATGGAGATTGATCATGAATGTACCTGAAGCTTCATCAAGCTTTTGTTTCGCCCTTTCTGCAAGGTACTCTTTGCAGTTTCTCTTCCAATGCCCATCTTTACCATAGTGGAAGCACTGGCCTTTGTCCATTGCTGGGTCTTTCTTAGCAACCTTTGCTTTACCTTGTTTGCCCTTGCCCTTTCCCTTCTTAAGGGACCTTTCTGCTTTCCTTTTCTTTCTGGTCTCACCAGTGTAGAGAACTGGCTTCTCTTTCTTAATAGTACTCTCTGCCTCCCTCAACATATTGAGGAGCTCTGGGAGAGTCACCTCAAGCTTGTTCATATTAAAATTCATTATGAACTGTGAAAAGGAATCTGGTAGGGACTGAAGCACAATGTCCACACACAAGTTATCCTCTAGGACCATTCCTAGACCTATGAGTTTCTCTATCCACTCAATCATCTTTAGGACATGGTTCTAAACCGGTGTCCCCTCAGTCATCCGAGCGCGGAAGAGGCTCTTGGATATCTCATATCATTGAGTCCTTCCCTGTTCCTCAAACAATTTACGGACATATAGGAGAATGGATCTGGCATCCATATTTTCATGTTGTCTCTATATCTCAGGAGTCATAGACCCTAACATATAGCATTGAGTAAGAGTGGAGTCATCAATGTACTTCACGTAGCGATCGATCTCATCCTCGCTTGCCCCTTCTTCGGGCGAACACATCACTATATCAAGGACGTACATGATTTTCTCCGCAGTGAGAATAATTCTCAAGTTATGGAGCCAATAAGTATAATTTGGACCAATGAGGCGGTTGACATTAAGTATGCCACGTAAGGGATTTGAAAGCAACATTTTCAAAAAATAAAGATGCAGTAGAAATGAATAACATACAGATTTTGCACGAAGTAAACTATCAAGATATGAACTTCTATCTTAATATACGCCCACTATTTTACTAACGAGTCACGCGACACCCTCAGCACGTGAAACGGAAGTCTCCGACAGACTTCTAGTGGGGATTAGGATCCAATGAGCGTCTTAGTGTAATCTCGAGGGACTTGACTAATCACACTAAGCTTAAAAGGTAGGCAACTCTTACCGATCACAACTCCTTATGATTCTCGTCCTGTTCGGCCTCCGAATCACCATGGCCTCTAGGGACTCGACCAACCATGATGCTCGGTTAAGTCAACACCTTCGTTATAAGATGAGTCTGATTTGATGATATAATCTTGAGGGACTCGACCAAGCATACCATGTCCTCAGGTCACCGGTGACATCTCTATGTCGCAAGCAAGATAGCGAATCACGATATAAGTGAGTCTCGAGGGACTTGACCAACTTAACCTATACCGGGAATCGGTTCATACTTATAACGATGGAAGGCCATGCGGGTCTATCTAATTGCCTCACGTTTACCGACTTAATATTATCAAGAGAGATGTTTCTATGATTTGGTCTCCTAATATAACATGTCATACATATACATATTTAATATATATCTACATCGCTTGCAAATATATATACATATCTAGTATGTGTATAAGTAATCACACTAGATGATCATGGACCACAACCTAATGTGATTAGGCTCGAGCCAGTAGGCCTAATCACTCACATCAAGACCTATGTGTGCAACGGTGCATCTCCATACCCTGTGATCATCCATCTCGTCCTCGTCGATTCTATCGACATCTTGATGCATCTTCATGCATCGCGATCGTCCGTCTCGTGGGTCCTGCTATCGCATCCACGCTCCCGCTGCGCCTCCTCATGTGATTACAACTTAATCATAGTCACGTAGGCCTGACAATAAACGAGAAATATAATGGAGGCTCGCAGACCCCAATAATAATAATCACAAATACACACATCACACGGTCCATGATCATCCGTCCATACATCATACATCACATGTATAATTAATCATCATCATGTAGGACTACTAGATAATGATAAAAATAATAATCAACTAAACCTTTTAATTAATTAGTATTTTATGAAATCAGGGACATATAGGAAATTTTTTAATTCATAGGGGTATTTTCATAATTTAGACAAGAGACAGAAACTGGAATTTCTCAAATTTCGAGGGGCAAAACTATCTTTTGCCCAGAAAACCCTAATGCACTACTCCCCTTTGCTGTTGCCGCCACCCCTATAGGTGGGTGCCACCGTGGGTTGGCGCCCCTTGGGGTGGTGCTGCCCCCGCGAGCACTGTGCCAACGGGTGCAATGCCCCGTCGGGCGGCCACCCCTGCGGGGGGGGGGGGGGGGGGGGGGGGGGGGTTTGCCCGCAGGAGCAACGGTCACAAGCGTCGTTGCCCTATTATCACGGACTTAGTTGGTTTTGCCTAAGTCGTGCGGCACCCTTGCGTGTCCGTCTGCAAAGGTCAGCCTCCCCGAAGCCTCCCATGTCCCTCAGGACCCACAAAAGAGAGAACGGGTTAGAGAAAATGCCTCATTCGGGATCCACAAGCAAACATTTTCGAAAACACTTCATAGACAAAGCAAATTACAAACAGACTTTACAAGCTCTAAACAATTACACAACAAAGGGTAAAATGGTCCATTATAAACCGAACTAAAATGGGACCATTAAGCCTTCAGTTGTCCCTTTACATGCTCGTCAAAGTATGAACATACCAAAAGACACAGACATATATAAGCATTACATCAAACATCTTGTTTAGAAGTTTGTCCGTGACATTCTCCCCCACTTATTCCTTCGACGTCCTCATTGAAGCCTTTGTCGACACTGCAACTCCTCACCTTTTGCTGAGTCTTCAATCTTCTGCTCTAGCTACAATGCACCTCTTGACTCCCAGCTTCTCTCCGCTGCTGTCTATGAGTAGTCGAACCTTTAATCCGCCATGCTGCTTCAACTCGCCAATGACTCTGACTCTAGTGTGGGGTTGGCTAAGTTGTGTTGATCCTTGTTGGTTCCTGTGGATCCTCCAGATGAAGGTAAAGACCATCCTTACTATGCGCCAGTCTCTCAAATGCACATGCTGCTTGAATTGGGTGGATGCTTGTTGGAGCTTTAACGAGCATCGCCTCGTAAACTTTTGAAGTTTTGGGTCCTTCCTCTACAAAATTTGCTCATTGACTCTTCTTTCACTTAGTTGTCACATCCAAGTAGGTTCGCATCACTTCCGCTTTCGATTGGTATTTCGTTGGGAAATGAAGCGGACAATCTACTCTTAGTAACACTGATCACCGTTGGTGAGGATTTGACAACTATTGTCTTCCATTATCTTCAAAGGGTCTTTGAACATATGCAGAGCTCCTCTGCTGGATAGATAAGAGAATTGGGGTACTCGGTTTCGCCCATTCTCTTAAGAGTTGAGAAGGCAAAGGTTACTTGACTTCGCCCGCCTCCTTGAGGTTGTACTTCATGCATCGAGCTGGTTACTGGCCTTTGCTTGCTCTTTGCTCACACTTCAGAAGCACTTGAAGTGTTTGCACTCCTTGCGTTGAGTTAGCTACTGTGATTCACCTTCTCAATGCCATCAAACTTTTGGAATGCGGGAAGTTTTCACCCCAACTTGGAGTAATTCTCTAATAGATTTGGTCGCCTCTGGGATTGTACCGTCTTCTCCATCAACCCTACCGCCTACTCCCCTGAGTAGCGAAGGTACAGCACTGCGTACTGCCTGCTTCGTTCCTTGGTCGTGCACTCTTGCATGACCCGAAGTCCTTCACTTTCGGCTATCTTGATGAGAAACTCGTTGACACCGGTCTTACAAAGTTCCTTGGCCTCTGCCCTTCAGCCTTGTCACGGTACTTGGATATTGCCTCTGCATGCTCCACTTCTTCAGCCCCTTTCACGACCAAGCGCTCTCCCTCCATGAGAGCAAGGGATCAATGACTTTCACGGAAGTCCCGCCTCTGCGGTACCATGGCGCTACCATGCCCATGGCACTACTATCCGTTGCCTCGCATTTGCATCCCTTTTCTTCACAATCAGTAGATATGCCTCTGTGGCACTCTTCTGAGTCCACCTCCATTCTAACTGATGCTTGATTTTGGGTAGCTAAGTCCCTCAGGACTCGTCGTCGCTTCCTCTCCCCTTTCGACCCCTTGCTTCAACACCTATGTGTTCTCCAAGCAGCTCCCTTTGGTCGATGGAAAGACAGACTACAACTCCCATGCATGGCCTCTACCATCGCATTATAGGATTTGCACCGATTCTGTTCTCCTTAGCTTCCTTGGTTACAACGTTCGCTTACTCGACCTAGTCCTTTGACTTGCCGGGCTCCCTTAAGCGAATATGAGCTCTGGAGCAGTCCAACACTCCAGCTGCTTTGATCATACCTCTGTATAATCAAGTCCCTCCCGTGGGACTCACTAGTACTTGCATTCGAACTTTTCCCTTGGTGGAACACATCCCCCATATGCTGATGACCAAGGCTTTCATCCGATGCAAAATTCGATGCATGTACGGGAAACCCGCCTTTGTGGTACCATGGCCCTTCTTACTGTCGTGTTGTTCACCGAAGTGGAGCTTCCAGTAACTCCCGATCATACCTCCGTATGATCTAGTCCCTCACGGGACTCGATGTCGTGTGTATCGCATTGCCACGAACTGTTCCACCACGATCCGCTGTACCATGTCGCCTTATGGTAACATCTCCATTGCATTATGATCATTATGGGATAAACTCGAATTGTGAACCCTCCATGTGTGGCCTCTACCAATACATCGTAGAGTCTCTTCCACCTTCGATTTTGTTCGCTCCTTTGGCAATCGACTTTCATCCACTCACTCTTTGGTCACTCCTAGATGAAGCACCACTCTAGGACAGTCTATCACCTAGTAGCTCCCGAAGTCCTCTAACTTCGCTGCAATTAGTACACCATTGTTTGGATCTTGGGCCTCTGCCCCTACCAGCACAATCTTCGCTGCGCACCGCTTCCTTCATGGCAACTTGAATGGCAACACTATGCCATATTCTTGAAGAGTACCCGCCTCTACATATTCTTGCCCCGTGCTAAGGCCTTCTGAACCCAACTTTGCCTCAGCAAATTGAGTCGCCTTAGTTCCTCCATCAAATGCTCCTCCGAGATAAGGTGCATGTGCTCAGAAGCTCCCTTCGTCTCTAGCACCATGCAAGATGAGTTTGCTCCGTCAGAATGAATGACCTATGGAACAACATGATCCTGCTCTTGCCTCTACAAGAGTTCATGTCCTTGACCTCTGTCCAAGGAAAGCACTATGCCTCCGCTCCATGTTCCATCTTCTATGTTGGCTCCCTTCATGCGGCTTGGGTACTTCGCCAAGTTACACACAAGTTGCTCCGCTCCTCGTTTTTGCATTGAGTTGATGGTGGCCCTCGCGCCCACCATTCCACGGGTCAGCCCTCCCTTGAGTCCAATCTCCATATCGACTCCAAGTGTGCCTTCATTTGTGTTGCTTTGTTTCGCTCCCCCACATGATCTCATAATGCATCCACCAATGCATACTCTCGAGCGAGATCATGCGACGACTCCTCGCCGCTTGCTCAGTCCATTGAGCTTCGTGGAGTTGTTGTTTGTTGAGGTACTCCTCCTCAACTTGTGAGGTCCGTCCCATAAGATTCTCCATCTAGAGAGCTGACACTTATCCCTCTTGGATAACTGTCCCGTTGGAGCAATATCTCTCTTCGTTTCGGAGACCACCATTGATGCAACTTGAGGGATTCGTGTCCAAGAACTGCCCAGATAAGGTGTGTAGGTTGCTTAGATCCATTTATGGACTAAAGCAAGCTTCTCGAAGTTGGAACATAAGATTTGATGAGGCAATCAGATCTTATGACTTCGTTAAGAACGAAGATGAGCCTTGTGTATACAGAAAGGTAAGTGGGAGCGCTATTAGCTTTTTGGTGTTATATGTGGATGACATCCTCATCATTGGGAATGACATAGGAATGCTATCCACTGTAAAGACTTTGTTATCTAGACACTTCTCCATTAAGGACTTAGGGGAAGCATCCTATATCTTGGGGATTAGAATCTATAGAGATAGATCCAAGAGGATGCTTGGCTTGTCCCAGTCCAGGTACATAAAAACCATTGTCAAAAGGTTTGGCATGGAAAATTCCAAAGGGCAAACATGAATATGATACCTTATGCCTCAGCAATAGGGTCTATCATGTATGTCATGCTATGTACTAGGCCTGATATAGCGCATGCTCTGAGTGTCACGAGCAGGTATCAGGCGAATCCAGGCTTGGAGCACTGGAAAGCAGTAAAGTGCATCCTTAAGTACTTAAGAAGGACTAAGGATCTTTTACTAGTATATGGAGGTAATAGCCTTAAGGTTGAAGGCTACACTGACTCAAGTTTTCAGTCTGATGTCGATGATAGCAAGTCGAATTCAAGGTATGTGTACATCTTGAATGGAGGAGCAGTGTGCAGGAAGAGTTCCAAGCAAGATACCACTGCTGACTCGACCACAGAGGCGGAGTACATTGCTGCATCAGATGCAGCAAAGGAGGGAGTCTGGGTGAAGAAGTTCATCACAGATTTGGGAGTCGATACAGATAGCGACAAGTCGACTTCCTTATATTGCGACAACTATGGGGTGATTACTCAAATAAGGGAACCCGGGTCTTATCAGAAGTGTTCTGAGGAGGTTCCAGCTTATAAGAGAGATCGTAACCCGAGGAGATGTAGCAATGGAAAGAGTTCCATCCGAAGATAACATTGCAGATCCACTGACAAAGCCGTTGTCTCATTTTGTCTTTGAGCGTCACAGGGGTCTGATAGGGATCAGACACATAGGTGATTGGCTTTAGGTCAAGTGGGAGATTGCTAGTCATAAGTGCCCAGCAAGCCAATCACGTGAGTGATGGCACGTGTGACTTGATACAGAATCTTTTTGCTTATTATATTTTGGCGTATATCACTTTATAACTATTGCATAAATGCATATATATTGTGATGTCCTTGGATTTGTGCAATGGGAATCGGATCGTGATGAGATCACAATAATGAGACCGATTCACCTTTAAACACATATCCTAAATAATCCCGGTCATAGGTTACTCGAGAGGGACATCGTGATAACCGGATAGACTGGTGTGCTGTATACCCGTCCATATGATGGATGCAGCTGGTCTCATAGCTGCTCGTGTAGGGACACTAGGGATACAGTACAGGTGCTCATTGGAGAATGAGTTCACTGATTGATCCGCTTACGGAATGCTGGATGGTTGATGATGCCTTATTGTCAGACAACGATTCCGTAGTCCTAGTGGTGTATCTGGTTCTTAGACTTGAGACACCAAGGATGTCCTGTATGAGTGCTCCACTCTTTGATACCAGACTTATAGGTTTGGCTGTTCCCAGATCTAGTACAGCTGGTCATTGGGAGTGGTAGTCGACCTTACGAGGGCTATTGAGTGTCGACAGAGGATCATCCACTCTCGGCATCATGAGAGGAATATCCCATGTGTTCTTGCTCAGACAAATCCCTAGCCAGGGTCATTCGGGTTGAGAGAGAAAGAGTTCTCCGGGAGAATCCGATTAGAGCGAGACTCGAGTAGAAACCGTATGGGTCTGACAGCACCTTGCTCGATATACGGTCTCTGGGATATTAGATGGATGAGGGACTATAGGTACATGGTAACTGAGGACAGACAGGTCCAATGGATTGGATTCTCCTGTATCGTCTGGGGACTACGGCGTAGTGGCCTAGTACTTCCGTAGTCGATGAGTCGAGTGAATTATTATAGAGATAATAATTCACTGAGTTAGAAGGAGTTCTGACAGGTATGACTCACGGCCAGCTCGATATTGGGCCTAGAGGGTCACACACATATGGTAGGCATTGCGATGAGTAGAGGTTCGGATATGAGATATCCGACGGAGCCCTTGTCTTATTGGATGCAGATCCAATACCCACTAGGGAAAGGACCCATTAGGGTTTTGACACGGGATATCTATAAATAGGAGGGATTCACAGCCTCATAGGCTAGAGTCTTTGCTTGCCCTTCCTATTCTCCTCTCCCTCTCCACCTCAGAGTAGGCCTGGAGTTTTGAGGAGCGTCGTCGCAACCCTGCTGTGTGGATCACCGCTAGAGAGGAGGACGCTTGACCTCCTTCACCCTCTCCTAAGGATCTGCAAGGAAACAGGGATATACGATCTCCCTAGGTAACACAATCTCTATACGCAGTTTTGTGTTTTTGCGGATTTTGCGCACCAATCTTCGCACGACGATGAACATCTTTTTGGGAATCGGGGATTTTTGTTTTCTTGTTCTTCCGCTGCGCATATGATGTCGCCCCCTATGATTTCCCAACAACCATCCCCTCGGATTACTCCGATCTGCTGAACAAACTGTGCATTATTCTGCCTCCTGCAAACGCACTTGCTAGATTGTGACTCCACGTCAATACAGCCCCCACTGCACCACTCAAGGCCTAGCAACATGCTAAACTCGTTGCACACTTCAGCCTCCTACGGACGTATCCTTCACATGCCGAAGAGAAAGTTTTAATGCTCCATGGTGCTGAGTTTCGGTCGCCTTGAGATGGCCACGAACATTCCATCGTCCGCATACAAGCCCATGCATGAGTACCAAATTCTTCGAGCTAGCAATTCCCCTCACCTCTGTAAGCTTTGCAAAACTCTTTTGGTCGTTGAGTAACTCATTCCACCTTGCATGGTCTCATCCTTTACCAAGCACCTCGCTTGCCTTGAACACCATCAAGTATAGTTGTCAACATTGAGCCGTAGCTCAAACTCAGCCATCCCAACCTTTGTGCGCTCCGCATTCTTCCAAACTTACTTGTACTCGTGGTGCCTCTTACGCGAAGGGTAGGCCATTCCTCTGAATGCCAATGTCAGATGCCCGCTCCTCCGAGCGACTCCTTTTCCCTACATCTCCATGCTCGTTTTCCCCCCAAACAGCCGTGCGTGTGTTGATTGCCCTCAACATAGCCCCGCTAGGTCCCACACATTTGCATGCTAAGTGTTTCTATAAGTGCTTGTCCCGCTCTGATACCAACTATCACGGACTTAGCTGGTTTTTCCTAAGTCGTGCGGCACCCTTGCGTGTCCGTCTGCAAAGATCAGCCTCCCCGAAGCCTCCCATGTCCCTCAGGACCCACAAAAGAGAGAACAGGTTAGAGAAAATGCCTCAATCGGGATCTACAAGCAAACATTTCTGAAAACACTTTATAGACAAAGCAAATTACAAACAGACTTTACAAGCTCTGAACAGTTGCACAACAAAGGGTAAAATGGTCCATTATAGACCGAACTAAAATGGGACTATTAAGCCTTCGGTTGTCCCTCTACATGCTCGTCAAAGTATGAACATACAAAAAGACATGGACATACATAAGCATTACATCAAACATCTTGTTTAGAAGTTTGTCCGTGACACTATGGCACCTCAACTTGCGGGCGTTGTGGCCGCAGGCGCCTCGCCCCGCGGTGCCTCCCAATGACTAGTTATACTAGATCTAGGACAGCCAAACTTATAAGTATGGTATCAATGAGTGGAGCACTCATACAGGACATCCTTGGTATCTCAAGTCTAAGGACTAGATACACCACTAGGACTACGGAATCGCTGTTTGACAATAAGGCATAATCAACCATCCAGCATTCCGTAAGTGGATCAATTAGTGAACTCATTCTCTAATGAGCACCTGCACTGTATCCCTAGTGTCCCTACACGAGCAGCTATGAGACCAACTGCATCCATCATATGGACGGGTATACAGCATACTAGTCTGTCCGGTTATCACGATGTCCCTCTCGAGTAACCTGTGACCGAGATTATTTAGGATCTGTGTTTAAAGGTGAATCGATCTCATTATCGTGATCTCATCACGATCCAATTCCCATTGCACAAATCCAAGGACATCACAATATATATTTGCACATATGCAACAGTTATAAAGTGATATATGCCAAAATATAATAAGTAAAATGATTCTGTATCAAGTCACACATGTCATCACTCACGTGATTGGCTTGTTGGGCACCTATGACTAGCACTTGAGTCATCCCACTTTGCTTTGAGCGCCTTCTTCTTTGATGTTCTCTTCTTAGCTTGGAGACAATCACTTTTGTAGTGTCCCAGCTTTTTGCACTCGTAGCAAATAACTTTGTCCTTTTTGTGTTCAAATTTACTTTTTGTGTCATTTTTAAATTTGTTTCTCTTAATGAATTTTTTGAATTTCCTTGTTAGAAGTGCTAAGTCATCGTCACAGTCCTCATCACTTGAGTTTTCTCTCAAGTGATCATCTAAACTTCTAAGTGTCATATCCTTCCTGTTCTTTGGAAAGATGTCTTCTTGCTCTTCATGAGCCTTGCAAGTCATTTCATAGGTCATTAATAACCCAATTAGTTCTTCAAGAGGGAAGTTGTTTTAATCTTTAGCCTCTTGAATAGCAGTGACTTTAGGGTCCCAACTCTTAGGAAGGGATCTTAGAATTTTATTTATGAGCTCAAAATCCAAAAAACTTTTGCTGAGTCCTTTTACACCATTGACGACATCCATGAAACGGGTGTACATGTCGGTAATAGTCTCGCTCGGTTTCATTTGGAAAAGTTCAAAAGAATGTATCAAAAGATTGATTTTTGACTCTTTCACTCTACTTGTGCCTTCGTGAGTCACTTCGAGTGTATGCCAAATTTTAAACGCGGTTTCACAAACTGAAACACGATTGAACTCATTTTTATCAAGCGCACAAAATAAGGCATTCATAGCCTTTGCATTAAGAGTGAAAGTCTTCTTCTCCAATTCATTCCAATCGATCATTGGAAGAGAAGACTTTGAAAATCCATTTTCGACAAGATTCCAAAGTTCAAAATCCATTGAAATAAGGAAGATCCTCATTCGGGTCTTCCAATAGGTGTAGTCCGTCCCATTGAACATAGGTGGACGTGTAATAGAGTGGCTCTCTTAGTGTTTGGTGTATGCCATCTCTCTTAGGTTTTAATCTGTTTGAGAGTTAACCCTGCTCTGATATCAATTGTTAGGATCAAGAGCACTAAGAGGGGAGGGGGTGAATTAGTGCAGCGGAAAACTTTCGACGATTAAAATAACATTCGTACGATAAATGTGATTTTGGTAAGAAAGCCGATTCGTAAATCACTTTAACTTGTGATCAAGCGAGATGCAGTTAAAGCAAATATATAGAGGTAGTTTATAGTTTAAGATAGACAACATAATGTAATAGCAAACTAAAATACGACGTTCGTATGATAAAAGCGATTTCGATATGAAAGTCGATTCGTAAATCACTTTAACTTGTGATCAAGCGAGATACAGTTAAAGCAAAGATATAAAGGCAGTTTGTAATTATGATGGAAATCAGAATGTAAGGGCAAACTGAAATATGATGTTCATGTGATAAAACCGATTTTCGTCTTAACGCCGATTCGAAAAATACTTAACTATGAAACACGTTCATAAATAAGCAGAAGGCAGTAAGCTACTGAGGAGGTTTGCAGTAAAGATAAGATGCTCAAAGTAAATGCAAACCGATATTTAGAGTGGTTCGGTCAATCTTGACCTACATCCACTTTTGGCTTCCTCCACTGATGAGGTCACCGACGTCCACTAGAGGCCTTCCTTCAATAGGCGAAGGTCAACCACCCTTTTACAGTTTCACTCCATTTGACGGGCTTAGGAGACAACTCTTACAAACTTTTCTCTCCTCTCTTGAAAGATCAAAACTTGGAAGAAACGAGGGAGGAGAACTTCTAGCCTTTACAACACTTTTGAGCTCTAAAAATCACAGAGTAAGATTGGATTTTCGGTGCCTTTTATTGCCCTTTCATGTAGGAAAGTGTGGGGTTTATATAGGCCCCAAACTGGTTTGAATTTGGAGCTCAAAAGTGTCTTTTCCTGGATTTTCGGGGTCCTAGCGGTACTACCTCCTGACTGGGGCGGTACAACCGCTTGGCAGCTTGGAGATTGAGCCTATGGGCGGTGCCACCGCCTGACAGGGGCGGTTGCACTGCCCAACCTCACTCGGAGACTAAGCCCAGGTGATGCCACCGCTTGACTGGGGCGGTTGCACCACCCAGTCTCGCTTGGAGACTAAGCCCAGGCAGTGCCACCACCTAACCTGGGCGGTTGCACCGCCCAGCTTTCTTGGGAGACCATCTCCTGGGCGGTGCCACCGTCGACCCTAGCGGTGCCACCGCCTAGCAGGAATTCTGGTCCGAATAGGTTGATCCATTCAGCCCAATTTGGGTCTATCAAGGGCTCAATTGCCCCCAAATTAAGTTAATGGGATCACCTCCCATTCATAACTTAATCTACATGCTAACTACGATATTTCTTAAGACTTTTACTGCAACTTGCTCCAGTGCGTCAATTGCGTCTTTCGGCGAGCTTCCGACGAACTTTCGGCGAACATACGACGAACCTTCGGTGATGCTCCAGCGGACTTCCGGTAAACTCCTAGACTTGCGACGATCCACTTGGCGAGTTCCGACGAGCTTCTTTGGCAAGCTCCTGGACTTCTCGGATTTGTTCCCGTAGAACCTCCGATGACCGTCCGGACTTCCATCAACTCTCGAACTCCCAACGTGATCATAGTCTTGACTCCGACGCAACTCCTGCTACATGTCTTTCTTTCATCTTAGTTAATCCTGCACACTTATCTCAACATATGGATTATATAACAAATGACAATTGACTTCATCATCAAAATCTGAGATTCAACACTTACCTCTCAAGTTGCTCCTCCACTATATTCTCTCCAGAGAGATGCTCCTTCGACGAAGCAGTATCGAAGCAAGTCACGCTCTAGATCGCGGCATCCAACTCTCATTTCCGGTGACCCTCGATCTTGGACTAGCCTCTTTAAGGCTCCGGTTGGAAGTCCAGTTCTTAGCTTGCAATTCTCTACTCCAGAAGTTCAGGTTGATAAGAAGATTGCTGTATATGAGACTACTGATTCCGTAGAGCTAATTGAGACATGGTCTATGGCAATTGTTGGCTATGTGGTAGGTCTCAAACATCATATTTTCCACTATCCTCATTTATCAAAACTCGATGGGGAATATAGACATTTGATCTCCATATGCTGGATAATAGTTTCTTTGTTTGCAAGCTATACTTTGAAGAAGATTTGCAATGGGTCCTTGAAGGGTTTTGGACTATTCATGGCCATCCAATGATTCTATGACATTGGTCTCTTGATGTCCGTTTGGAGTTAGATAGCCTACAATCTATTCCATTATGGGTATCCTTTCAAGGTCTTCCTTTATATCTTTGGAGTCGACATTTTATTGTAAAGTTATGCAGCACTCTGGGACAACTCTACATCGACAAAGCAACAGCAGCTCATACGAGATTAGCATTTGCACGAGCATGTGTACTAGTTTCTTTCGACGAAGATCTTCTTAATGAGGTTTTTTATTGTGATCTTGATGGGAACACATGGAAGGTATATGTCTCATATTCTTGGAAGCCACAACGATGTCAAAGTTGCTTATCTTTTAGCCATTCAAATGAAGCTTGTCAGCAAACTCCGAAACCGATCACTAAGGTCTACCGGCCACATCAGGCGCCTCAACAACAAGGCGAGTCTCCTCTAATGGCAGTAGCACCGGTGGTGGCGAAGACTATTGAGTATTCCGACTCACAGGGATAGCACCGCAGATAGAAGGACAAATCCAGAACTTATCTCTTCCTATTACGTCGGAGCCTTCCACAAACGAACTCAAGCCCAAACAAACCTTGCTATCAAGGATATTCTTCCTCAACAAACTCAGGCCACAACAAACCTCTCCAACAAAGATATTCTGCCTCAACAAACTCACGCCCCAACTGACCTCTCTAGCCAGGCTGCCTTAACAAGTACTAACCAAGATATTGTGCCTCAACAATCCTATCGCGCTTCAACAAACCTTGCCAACTACGACTACATTTTTTTTTGGTAAGTAGAAGTAAATTGATTATGTGTAAAGTTTCTACAAATAGCTTTGTCTATACAAGTCATAGACGAAGCCAGGTAACTTATAGAGTACACATGTGATAGTTATGACTACACATGATATAGACTATACCTCCTAACTGTAACCAACAAATAAAATGTAATGTCTAGATTGTTGAATCTCGGATTTTGATGATGAAACCAATCAATATGTGTTTATGTTTTAATCTTCATTTTGAGTGACATGGGATGCTTCGATCAGCATGAGACAATTAAAGCAGAAAAAATCATGTTGGGTCGGAGGAACATGTTAGAAGATTGGACGTTGGGCCGGTGGATCGGTCGACGTATCGATAGAAGGCTTCGGGTCATGGATTGGGGCATCGGGCCAAGAAGAGCAGACATTGCACCAAGAATATCGGAGTTGCGGAGTCAACTGGCCGATTGGGCAATAGGCCGCAGGAGAGGACGATGCGCCGAAGAATCGGACGAAGCATCGAGAGACCAACGACATGCCAGACAACTTGATTAATGCTTCGTATTAATTGTCTAGATCGAAATTTGTTTACCATGTGCAGGATTAACTATGATAGCAAGGCATGAAGCAAAATGAAGTCCTAGAGTCAAGGAAGCGATCACGTTGGGAGTTCGAGAGTTTGTCGGAAGTTCGGACATTCGTCGGAAGTTCTAGAGGAACCAGTCGAAAAGTCTTAGAGCTTGCCAGAGAAGCTCGTCGGAACTCGCCAAGAAGATCATCGTGAAGTCCAGGAGCTTGTCGAGAGTCCGCCGGAATATTGACGAGAGATCATCGGAAGTTCGTCGGAAGATCGTTGAAGCTAGCTGGAAGAATAGACTTACGAACTTTATTTAGGAATCCTAGTTAGCACGTAATTGGGCTTGGATTGGGCCAACCCAATTATGGGCCAGTTAGGCCCATGTAAGAACTATATTGGGCCCAATAAGAAGCCCAAACAGTGCCCCAAGAAGTCTCACCATCATGACACAGTCTTCGAGACTATGTCAAGCGATAGTACCACTAGTTTGGGTGGTTGTATCGCCCCTGGCAGGGTGCTAGGCAGTGGTACCGCCAGTCTAGGTGGTGGTACCACCCAGCACTGCCCCCTAAGCAGTGGTACCACCAGACCTTGGCAGTGGTACCGACCAAGACAGTGTTAGTGTCGACTGACACTGGGCGGTGGTATCGCCTAGCGCAGGCGGTAGTACCGCTCGTGCCCAAGGAACCCAGGATGGAAAAGTTTTAGACTCCAACTTTGAATCAACTTGAAGCCTATAAATACCTCTCTCATTCCTGGTCAAAGCACACAAGCACAGAGAGTTCAAAAGTAGAAAAACGCTGCTGCAATCTCTTTAGAAATTCCTTCCTCCACTCTAAGTTTAGATATCTATAAGAGGTGTGTGAGCGCTTGTAAGGGTTATCTCCTAAACCCATGAAAAGGAGAAGAGGGGTGTAAAAGGTGATTGGCCTTCGCCTATTGAAGGAAGGCCTCTAGTGGACGACGGTGACCTCGTCGGAGAAGGAAGACGAAAGTGGATGTAGGTCACGTTGACCGAACCACTCTGAAAATCTGATTTGCATTTTATTCTTGCTATTACCTTACTGCAAACCTCTTTAAGTGCTTACTGCCTTTAATTCATTTACGAACATGTTTCAAGTTATGATATTTCCGAGTTTGGGTTTTATCATACGAAAAATTTTCCGAAACCGACATTTTTATCCGCTGTACTAATTCACCCCCTTAGTGTCGACCTCGATCCTAACAATTGGTATCAGAGCCTCATGATTTCTCAGTTGGTTTAACACCTAAGAGAAATGTCTCTTTTCGGCTTTCAAGAGGGTCACTCTCTCATTCGTCCTCTCTTTTTCAACGGGACGGACTACACTTATTGAAAAACTTGAATGAGAGTTTTCTTGCTTTTATTGAATCTCGATTTATAACATATAGTCGAATCTGGTTTTAAAAGGTCTTCTCTTCTAATGAAAGATTGGAATGATTTGGAGAAGAAGACGTTTTCTTTAAATGCTAGAGCTATGAATGTTTTATTTTGCGCCTTAGATAAAACAGAGTTTAATCGGGTTTCTTTGTGTGAAACATCCTTCAATATTTGGCATATTCTCGAAATCACATATGAAGGCACAAATAAAGTTAAAGATTCTAAAATTAATATTTTAATGCATAATTTTGAACTGTTTCATATGAAATCAAGCGAACCATTGGAGACATGTACACCCGTTTTACGGATGTCGTCAATGGTTTAAAAGCTCTTGGTAAAACTTTTTCGAATTTTGAACTTGTTAGTAAAGTTTTACACTCACTTTCTAAAACTTGGGATTTAAAAGTAACGGCTTTACAAGAATCAAAAGATTTGAACCATTTCCCTCTCGAAGAACTTATCGGGTCATTGATGACCTATGAAATGACGTGCAATGCACGTGAAGAACTTGAGAACTACCTTCCAATGGATAGGAAGGATTTGGGACATAGAACATTTGAAGACCACTCGAGCATAAGCTCAAGTGATGGTGAACCTGAACTACAAAATAAATTTAAAAAGTTAATGAAACAAAAATTTAAGAATAAAAAGAACGGAACTACTTGCTTTGAATGCAAGAAGAAGAACAAAAATTGGGATGAATTGAGCTCCTCCGAGGACGAGGAGAAAATCAAGAAAGGTGAGGTGGCAAACTACGCCTTAACTGATTTCAACGATGAGATAATCAAAATCCCCCTAATTTACTTTAAAATTACATAATGCTTTTCATGATGTATTTCATTTTTTATTTATTTTAGAGCATATTTTTCCTTAAAAATTGCATGTTTAATAATATTATGAAAATACAAAAAATTAGGAATCATGTTTATTATGCTAGTGATTTTAAAAATAATCATGAAAAATGCATGTTTTATGATAAATAAAGAAAATAATTTTCATTGAAATTATGAAATCATGCTTGATGATTTAATGATGCATAATGATGTTTTGATATCATGATTGACGATTTTATTTTATGCATGAGATTTTCAAAATTATGCATGATGAATCTTGTGGATTACGGATTATCGATTTTTACCTTAATGAACGTGCCTTATTGATCTTTATCATAATAAATCTTGCACTTTCGGTTTTAAACATGATATATATTTTTATTTGGCATAAATGAAATAAAATCATATGAATTGAAACAACTAAAAAGAGAAAAACATTTTTTCATGAAAATTATTTTTCTCTATTGATTTTGATGAATCCATTTGTATCATCTTTATGAATCTCTTGGACTTTGAAAATGATTTTGATGTTTTAAATTTGAATAAATTTTTATCCAAATCATGATCTTGATTCCGTGATATTTACAAATTAAGATTCATTATGAATCAAGTTTTTCATTAATCGATCTCCTAAGATTTTCTTTTGATTCTTTATGAGGAGGTTTTTCAACAAGAAATCATGCATTTTGGTATTCACATGTTCTAATCTTTCATGATATGACATTTATGCAATTCCTTATATTCACGAAATGTTTATCTCATCACCCAATTATTTTCTTCTTGATATTTCTCATGTGATGATATGAATGCATGAAATATCCATGAATTTATTTTGATGTTGTTAGGATCTGAGCGGCACTAAGAGGGGGGGTGAATTAGTGCAGCGGTAAAGTACGATAAACTTTTTATGATTTAAACACTTTCGGAAACTTCGTACGATAAAAGCAATGTTTCGTTTGAAACCGTTTCGATTGCGTTTTAACTTGAAGATATATGTAAGAAGGAGACAAAAAAGTAGAGCATTAAAGTGCAAATGGTTTGTAGTAATATAAATGACAATAAGTAAATGCAAATCAGAGATCACACCGATTTTAAAGTAGTTCGGTCAAATGACCTACATCCACTTGCGAGGCCCCTCTTCGATGAGGCTCCCACCTTCCACTAGCAAATCTCTTGAAGGGGAAGGGTAAATACTCCTCTTATAACTTTTTACAAGCGGTTCACTCTCTTACAGATTTTCAGCAAGAAAGAAGGAGGTGAACACTAGCAAATTGAAAACAAGACTAGCTAAGACTTTTCTAAGACCTTTCTCTCAATCAATTGCTTCTCAAAAAGTTGTATTCTCAGCTAAGATTTGAGGGGTATTTATAGGCCTCAAGAGGATTCAAATTTGGGCTCCAAAATTTGAATCCTCTTTGGTTCCCGATGTTGGCAGTGCCACCGCCTGTAAGTTTCTTACACTGATAGTGGACTGGCGGTGTCACCGCCCAGCCAAGCGGTGCCACCACCTAGCCTAGGCGGTGCCACCGCCTGGCTCTCTGGTTCACTGGTTGGGCTTCAAATTTAGCCCAAACTAAGTCTAATTTTTGGCCCAGTTGGCCCCTATTCAGGATATCGGATTATCTCTTAATCCTAATCCTAATTACAAGTGAACTACATAACAAAAAACATCCTAAGCAAGTTTTCAACCGCGAACGTCGAGTCTTGTTCCGGCGAGCTTTCCGACGAACTTCTTCCGACGGACTCCCAACAAGCTCCCGATCTTGTGATGACTTTAACGAGTAGCCGAGCCTTCTCGGTGATCTCCGTGAACCTCCGACGATCTCTTCGGAAAACTTCCGAAAATTCCGACAGGTTCCCGATTTCTTCTCGGTTGGTTCCGGCAACATCTCCGATGATTCTTCGGACTCTTAAACGTCCATCGAACTTGACTCCGGTATTCTTCCTTTATGTTTTCTGGTTATTGTAGTTAATCCTGCACACTTAACTCAATAATATTGATTAGATCAATTAACCCATCAATTGATTTTATCATCAAAATCTGAGATTCAATAATCTCCCCATTTTTTATGATGACAATCAATTGATGACGGAGTTAAACATAACTCCCCCTATCTATATGCCATATTATGAGAAGATAAAAACACTTGAATTCCATCCCATTGAATTCAAATATAAACCGATAAGTTCTAACCGTAGAACTTATCGTTATTCTCATTAAGTATAAGTAAATATGGCATATAGATAGGGGGATACCACAATCGACATCTGCATAAGCTATTAAATCAAATTTTTCAGATTTTGGATACCACAATCCTAAATTTGGAGTTCCTTTAAGATACCTAAATATTCTTTTAACACTTTTAAGATGAGATAATTTAGGATTTGATTGAAACCTAGTGCAAAGTCCTACACTAAACATAATATCCGGTCTAATCGCGGTGAGGTAGAGTAGACTACCTATCATTCCCCTATATGTTTTTTGATCGAAATTTTCACTATTTTTATCCATATCTAACTTAGTCGCAGTACTCATAGGGGTGTTTATTGCTTTTGAATTATCCATGTTAATTCTAAAAAGAATGTTAATTCACCCATTAAACTCATTTCAAATTCATGACTCATACATTTGGCAAATGATTCACATAGTGATTCATTCGAAGAGCCAAAAATAATATCGTCAACATAAATTTGCACAATAAGAAAATTATTTTCAAAATATTTAATAAACAATGTAGTATCAACCTTGCCTTTGGTAAAATTATTTAAAATAAGAAAGGAACTAAGCCTTTCATACCAAGCTCTAGGAGCTTGTTTCAAGCCATAGAGAGCCTTAGTCAATTTGAATACATGATTAGGAAGAAGAGAATTTTCAAATCCGGGAGGTTGTTCGACATATACTTCTTCGGAAATAAAACCATTCAAGAAAACACTTTTGACATCCATTTGAAACAGTTTAAAATTATTACTACTAGCATAGGCAAGGAGCATCCTTATGGCTTCTAATCGAGCCACGGGAGCAAAGGTTTCTTCATAATCGATTTGAAACCTTTGGCCACTAATCTAGCCTTATTTCTAACCACAATACCATTTTCGTCTTGCTTGTTTCTAAAGACCCATTTAGTACCAATGACTAAATGGTCACTAGGTCTAGGAACAAGCTTCCATACCTTATTCCTCTCAAATTGATTTAATTCCTCTTGCATTGCGATAACCCAAAAATCATCTTTTATGGCCTCGTCAATGCATTTAGGTTCGATTTGAGAAAGGAAGGCGGCGTTAGCACAAAAATTCTTGAAAGAGGAACGAGTTTGAACCCCTTTTGATGTATCTCCTATAATTAGCTCATTTGGATGAGCATCTATATACTTCCATTCCTTGGGTAAGGAAATTTCGGAAGAAGGTGCATCCAAGTTGCTATTTTGAGGAGGGGATTCATTTAAATTCAAATTATCAAAACCAAGATCATCATCAAAATTATTTTTCTTTAAATTAGAAATTTCATTAAAAACTACATGAATAGACTCTTCTATTACTAAGGTTCTTTTGTTAAAAACCCGAAAAGCCTTAGAAACGGAAGAGTAACCAAGAAAGTTGCCTTCATCGGATTTAGCATCAAATTTTCCTGAGGCATCCCTTTCATTCAAAATAAAGCATTTACAACCGAAAACTTTCAAATAGGAAATATTTGGTTTTTTGTTATTCCATAATTCATAGGGAGTTTTTGATAGGGATGGTCTTATTAGGACCCTATTCATGATGTAGCAAGCCATATTTACGGCTTCGGCCCAAAAATACTTGGGTAGACTATGTTCATTTAACTTCGTTCTTGCCATTTCTTGTAGGTTTCTTTTTTTTCTTTCAACTACTCCATTTTGTTGGGGATTTCTCGGAGTGTAGAAGTTTTGATTGTATCCATTAACTTCACAAAAATTTTAAAACTCATGGTTTTGAAATTCGCCACCGTGATCACTCCGAATTGATGAAATCATGAAACCTTTTTCGTTTTGAGTGAGTTTACAAAATTTAGAGAAACACTTGAAACAATCACTTTTGTGAGCTAAGAAATAGGTCCAAGTGTATCTAGTATAGTCATCCACAATTACAAATGCATATTTGCTTCCTCCTAGACTTGTCGTGTCAATTGGTCCAAATAAGTCCAAATGAATCAATTGTAATGGTCTAGTGGTGCTAATTTGAGATTTTAGTTTGAAACTAGTTTTTATTTGTTTACCTAGTTGACATGCATCGCATACTTTGTCCTTAATAAACTTTATATTTGGAATTCCTCGCACTAATTCTCTAGATGATATCTTAGATATTAGTTTCATGCTTGCATGGCCTAGTCTCCTATGCCAAAGCCAAGCATCATCATTTAAAGCGGAGAAGCACATTTCATTACTTAGTTCATCAAGGTTGATGGTGTAGACATTATTTTGTTTTAATGCAATCATAGTTATGTTATGGTTTGGTTTTTTAATAATACACACATTTGATTCAAATCTAACGATATAACCTTTATCGCATAATTGACTAACACTCAAGAGATTATGTTTCAATCCATCAACTAGTTAGACATCATCAATAGAAAATTTTAATTTGTTACCTATGGTTCCCTTGCCAATGATTTTGCCTTGGTTGTTTTCTCCGAAGGTAACGTACCCTTCTTCTTTGCTAGTGAGCATAGAGAAATGAGATGGATCTCTAGTCATATGTCTTGAGCATCCACTATCTAGATACCATCTCTTGCTCCTAGCTTGTGATGGTGTATATTTCTACAAGAAGGGATTATTTTTAAGAACCCATTTTCTTTTGGGTGCCTTAAAAACTGATTTAACTTGTTCATCATATTGCATAGAATTGATCATGGTTCCTTTAGGAACCCAAATTAGTTTGTTCGGACTAATTTTCTTGAATGGACATTTATAAGTTTTATGTCCATATTTGCAACAAAAGTTGCAATTCCTTTGGTGCTGAACATGGGCCTTTAATGAAGGTGGTTGGATTTTGGTGAGAACTTCTCACAGATCCGATTCCACTTCTTTTAGGAACGTGACCCTTATTTGTTAGGATCGTGTTCAAAGATTTGCTACCAAGCTCGAATTTCTTCAAGGTGTCCTTAAGTAGCAAGTTCTCCTTAAGTAGCAAGTTCTTCAAGGTGTCCTTAAGATTTGCTAAACTATCATGATATTCAGTTTTTAATTTATTGATATCACAAGTGAGACTATCATGCTCCTTTTTTAGCAATTTATATTTTCTACTAATTATCTTACATTCATCAAATAACTCATGGAAAGCATTTAATAATTCATGATAAGGTAAATCTGCATCAATTAAATCTATTACCTCTTCTCCGATGGCCATTAGGGCATAATGAGCAACTTGCTCGGTGTTGGACTCCTCTTCTTCGGACGCGCTTGAATCATCCCACGTTGCTTTGAGCGCCTTCTTCTTTGATGTTCTCTTTTTGGCTTGAGGACAATCGTTCTTGTTATGTCTCGATTTTTTGCACTCATAGCAAATCACTTAGTCCTTCTTGTGTTCGAATTTATTTTTTATATTATTTTTAAATTTGCTCTTTCTTAAATATTTTTTAAATTTTTGAGTCAAAAGTGTAATGTCATTGTCACTGTCCTCATCACTTGATGTTCCTTTCAAGTGGTCTTCTTGTGATGTGAGTGTCATATCCTTCCTGTTCTTTGGAAGGGGGTTCTCGAGCTCGTCATGAGCTTGACATGTCATTTCGTAGGTCATTAGGGACCCAATAAGTTCTTCAAGAGGGAATGTTTTAAGGTCTTTAGCCTCTTGAATTGCCGTAACTTTTGGATCCCAACTTTTAGGGAGGGATCTTAAGATTTTAGATACTAGTTCAAAGTTAGTAAAATCTTTACCAAGAGCTTTGAGTCCATTGATGACATCCGTGAACCGAGTGTACATGTCTCAGATGGACTCACTTGGTTTCGTTTGGAAAAGTTCATAAGAGTGCACAAGGATGTTGATTTTGGACTCTTTCACTCGGCTAGTGCCTTTATGAGTGACCTCAAGAGTTCTCCAAATATCAAAAGCCGAATCATAAATTGAAACACTATTAAATTCATTTTTGTCTAGTGCACAAAACAAGACATTCATAGCCTTTGTGTTTAAAGCAAAAACCTTCTTCTCCGATTCGTTCCATTCGCTCATCAGAAGAGAAGACTTTTGAAATCCGTTTTCAACGATAGTCCAAAGCTCAAAATCCATGGAAATGAGAAACATCCTCATACGAGTCTTCCAATAAGTATAATCTGACCCATTAAACAAGGGTGGACGTGTGATAGAATGACCCTCATGTATGCCGGAGTAAGCCATCTATCTTGGGTATCAAACCAAATATGAGAGTGAGCCTAGCTCTGATACCAATTGTTAGGATCTGAGTGGCACAAAGAGGGGGGGGTGAATTAGTGCAGCGGTAAAGTACGATAAACTTTTCACGATTTAAACACTTTCGAAAACTTTGTACGATAAAAGCAACATTTTGTTTGAAACCGTTTCGATTGTGTTTTAACTTGAAGAGATATGTAAGAAGGAGACAAAGAAGTAGAGCATTAAAGTGCAAATGGTTTGCAGTAATATAAATGACAATAAGTAAATGTAAATCAGAGATCACGCCGATTTTAAAGTGGTTCGGTCAAATGACCTACATCCACTTGCGAGGCCCCTCTTCGATGAGGCTCCCACCTTCCACTAGCAAATCTCTTGAAGGGGAAGGGTAAATACCCCTCTTACAACCTTTTACAAGCAGTTCACTCTCTTACAGATTTTCAGCAAGAAAGAAGGAGGTGAACACTAGCAAATTGAAAATAAGACTAGCTAAGACTTTTCTAAGACCTTTCTCTCAATCAATTGCTTCTCAAAAAGCTATATTCTCAGCTGAGATTTGAGGGGTATTTATAGGCCTCAAGAGGATTCAAATTTGGGCTCCAAAATTTGAATCCTCTTTGGTTCCCGATGTTGGCGGTGCCACCGCCCAGCCTAGGCGGTGCCACCGCTTGACTCTCCGGTTCATTGGTTTGGCTTCAAATTTAGCCCAAACCAAGTCTAATTTTGGGCCCAGTTGGCCCCTATCCAGGATATAGGATTATCTCTTAATCCTAATCCTAATTACAAGTGAATTACATAACAAAAACCATCCTAAGCAAGTTTTCAACTGCGAACATCGAGTCTTGTTCCGACGAGCTTTCCGACGAACTTCTTCCGACGGACTCCCAGCAAGCTCCCGATCTTGTGATGACTTTAACGAGTACCCGAGCCTTCTCGGTGATCTCCATGAACCTCCGATGATCTCTTTGGCGAACTTCCGAAAATTCCAACAGGTTCCCGATTTCTTCTTAGTTGGTTCCGGCAGCATCTCCGACGATTCTTCAGACTCTTAAACGTCCATCGAACTTGACTCCGGTATTCTTGCTTTGTGCTTTCTGGTTATCGTAGTTAATCTTGCACACTTAACTCAATAATATGGATTAGATCAATTAACCCATCAATTGATTTTATCATCAAAATCCGAGATTCAACAGATGTATACAACAATAAAATGGGGAGAAGTTTTGATCATGAATGGTAGGATGAAATTCGACAAAATTAATATCATCATGATTTGAAATGCTATGATTTGTTACAAAATGATGTATCATTAATGCTTTAAATGATGAGTGTTTGGTTTCATGATCAAAATGTTAATAAATGCTTAAAAATTTGAACATTTTAGTATCATGTATGATATGCTCATAATGATGATTGATTTATTTTTTGGTATTGTGCATGAAAAATGAAATGTAAGGAATTTTAAAAATATGCATGTTTTAATTTGAAAATATAATGATGCACAAATAAGATTGATATTTACCTTTATCATAATCTGATATAAAGGGTCTTCCCTTCTTTTTGACAATGACAAAGGGGGAGAAGAAAGATGCTAGCTCGCATAATTCAAGAAGAAAGCAAAAAATTGTACTTCTCAAAAGAGAAGAAAGAACTTGCTTCTTGAACATATCAAATTGTTATCTTCCATGTTGTAAAACAATGTAACATTTTGTTAGCTTGCAATTTTGCAAAGGAAGCAACAATATTGGCACTTCTCAAAAGAGAAGAAAGAGCTTACTATCTTGAACATCACTAGCTTGCCTATCTTGAGAAGCAAAGAGTTTCTATCTCAAAAGAAGCAAAATTGCTATCTTGCACATCGTAAAGAAACGCAAATTTGCAAATTTACATAATTCTAAATTATTGCTAGCTTGTATGTTGCAAAACTGGCTTTCTTTTTCAAACACTTGCTAGCTTGAACATTGCAGAACCAACATACTGAACTTGCATATTTAGCAAAATTTACAAACTTATAAAACTCGAAATTTTTACTATCTTGCATCATTATAAAACTAGAGATTTATGATGCAATGTATTGAACTTATCTCTAAACACATAAGAGTTGGAACTTCTCCTTTTTGTTTATGACAAAGGGAGAGAAGTATGTTGATGTCATGCATGATTTGATCATGACATGTTGCTTGGATTTTTTAATCCAAGAGTTTCTATCAATATGTCATATTGATAGGGGGAGTTTGTTTAAACTCCGGGAGTTAAGGTTAACTCCGTCGTTGATTGGTTATCATCATAAAAAAGGGGGAGATTGATGAATCTCAGATTTTGATGATGAAACCAATCAATATATGTTTATGTTTTAATCAGGATTTTGAGTGACGCAAGATGCTTCGATCAGGATGAGACAATTAAAGCAGGAAAAATCATGTTGGGCCGGAGGAACATGTCAGAAGATTAGATGTCAGGCCAGTGGATTGGTCGACGTATCAACAAAAGGCTTCAGGCATCGAGCCAAGAAGTATGGACATTGCACCAAGGATATCAGAGTTGCGAAGTCAACTAGCCGATTGGGCAATAGGCCACAGGAGATAACGATGCGTCGAAGAATCGGATGAAGCGTCGAGAGACGAATAACGTGTCGGACAACTTGATTAATGCTTAGTATTAATTGTCTAGATCAAAGTTTGTTTTACATGTGCATGATTAACTATGATAGCAAGGCATGAACCAAAAGGAAGTCCCGGAGTTAAGGACGTGATTATGTTGGGAGTTCGAGAGTTCATTAGAAGTCTAGACGTTCATCGGAAGTTTTGGAGGAACCAGCTGAGAAGTCTCGGAGCTTGTCAGAGAAGTTTATCGGAACTCACCAAGAAGATCGTCGTGAAGTACAAGAGCTTGCTGGGAGTCCGCCGAAACATTACCGAGAGATGGTCTGAAGTTCGTCGGAAGATCATCGGAAGCTTGCTGGAAGAATAGACTTACAGACTTTGTTTAGCTTAGAATATCTTAGGAATTGTAGTTAGCACATAATTGGGCTTGGATTGGGCCAACCTAATTATGGGCCAGCTAGGCCCATGTAAGAACTGTTGAGCCTAATAAGAAGCCTAAATAGTGCCGCAAGAAGTCTCACTATCGTGGCATAGTCTTCGAGACTATGTTAGGCAATGGTACTACCAGTTTGGGCGGTTGTACCGTCCTTAGCAGGGTGCCAGGCGATGGTACTGCCAATCTGGGCGGTGGTACTACCCAGCACTGCCCCCCAAGCGATGGTACCATTAGACCTGGGCGGTGGTATCGCCCAAGACAGTGTCAGTGTCGACTGACACTAGGCGGTAGTACTGCCCGAGCTCGAGGAACCCGGGATGAGAAAGTTTTTGGCTCCAAGTTTGAATCAACTTGAAGCCTATAAATGCCCCTTTCATCCCTGGTTAAAGCACACAAGCACAAAGAATTCAAAAGTAGAAAAACACTACTGCAATCTCTTTACAAATTGCCTCCTCCACTCTAAGTTTAGTAATCTATAAGAGGAGTGTGAGTGCTTGTAAGGGTTATCTCCTAAACCCATGAAAAGGAGGAGATGGGTGTAAAAGATGATTGGCATTCACCTATTGAAGGAAGGCCTCTAGTAGACACTGGTGACCTCATTGGAGGAGGAAGACGGAAGTGGATGTAGGTCACGTTGACCGAACCACTCTGAAAATCTAGTTTGCATTTTATTCTTGCTATTACCTTACTGCAAACCTCTTTAAGTGCTTACTGCCTTCAATTCATTTACGAACATGTTTCAAGTTAAGATATTTCCAAGTTTGGGTTTTATCATATGAAAGATTTTCTAAAATCGACGTTTTTATCCGTTGCACTAATTCACCCCCCCCGCCTCTTAGTGCCGACCCCAATCCAAACATAGATAGCCTACCACGACTACATGACTCAAGGTATTTTAAAATTTAAACAACTACAAGCTATATATGAAGTGGATAAATATAGGAATAGAGCCTTAAAAGGTAAGGATATTGTGTGGGAGGAAAATACAAAATCGAAGGATAAGAAAAAGGATGGAACTATCCATCCAAAGTCGTAGAATGAATACCTTATTACCTTTCCCATGTGTTTTATTTTTGATGAAGATAACTTGTTGGAATGTTCGTGGACTTAATAAACCTTTAAAATATCGGGAGCTCAACAGAATAATCAAGTCTACCACATGTGATATTGTTATTCTAGTAGAAATAAAAATTAAACAATCGTGCGTTCAAGCTAAAAAGAATTTAATATGGTCGGACGCAGAACTGTTTACCAATGACTCATGAAACCTTTGGTAGAATATAGGTCTTATGGCATCCTAACTCTATTAATGCTTGGTTTATTTCTACCACTGATCAATTCATCAATCTTAAGGTAGAGAACAAAAAGAATGGCTATCAATTCAATTTTACTAGTATATATGCTTCAAATAGTATGCAAGAAAGAAATACTCTGTGGTCTGATCTGACTAAAATTACGGATGGCTGTATTAATGTACCTTGGATTGTTCTTGGTGACTTTAATACTGTTCGGTACACAAATGAAAAAGTGGGGGTAGACAGCTTTCAAAAAGTCAACTTCAAAGTTTTAATAATTAAATAGATACTGCTGCATTGATTGATATGAATTTGTGGGTAATTGGCTCTCCTGGAGTAATCAAGGTGCTGCTAACAGAAAAATAATGGCTCGACTCGATAGATGTCTGATTAATCAAGAATGGTTAATAGTTTACCCTGATTCACTTCTTGAGTATGATGCTTCATTATTTTCTGATCATTCTTTAATGTATATACACACATACAAAGCAACACCAAGAGGCAAGAAACCGTTTAGATTCTTTAACATGTGGAGTACTCATCCTCAGTTCCTTTATATTATCAGAACAACTTGGAATGTTAATGTGAATGGATTCCCCCCTTACATCTTATGTCAAACACTCAAAGCCTGTAAAGCAGCACTTAAGGAGTGGAATACAAATACCTTTGGCAATATTACCACCCAAGTTCAATTTTGCAGAAAGGAACTAATGACAATGCAACATGAGCTACAACTTCAGCCCCATGATGAGAATCTTATCTACAAAGAGACAGAAGCCAAAAATAACTTCATGCAAGCCTTAAAGCAGGAGGAAAGTTTTATAAAGCAGAAGTCTCGATAGCATTGACTTACTTTAGGGGATTCCAATACTAAGTTTTTTTATGCTTCCATTGCTACTCGAAAGGCCATTAACCGCATCAAAAAATGCATAGACAAAGATGACAATCTTATTGAGAATTTAGACGAGGTTAAAGCATACATTGAGCATTTTTTTATTCCTTACTCAATCAAGTGGGGCAACCTAATAACATTCATATGAAGCTAACTAGAAAGCTTGATTCGGGTGTCATTTCAATCATAAATACCCCAGTTACATATGACAAAATAGTAACAGTTGTTTTTAAGTCACTAAAGCACAAAAGCCCTGGTCCGGACTGATTTCCTACTAAATTTTATCAAATTGCATGGTCTATTATTGGTAATGATGTGATTAAAGCTTGCCAATACTTTTTCTCTTCAGGTCATATTTTTAGAGAGATGAATTGCACTTTTATTTCTTTAATTCACAAGAATGCAAGGGCTGATTCACTAAAGAACTATCGACCCATATCTTTATGTAACTTTATCTACAAGATCATCTCCAAAGTATTGGCAGATAGAATGCAAAAGGTAATGCACAAGATCATTAGTCCTAATCAGGTTGCTTTCATCATAATATTCTTCTTGCTAATGACTTGGTCAAGAATCTACACTCGAAAGCAAGAGGGATAAAAATCTGTTTTAAAGCTGATATACGAAAAGCCTTTGATTCAGTTCATAGAAACTTTATCTATAAGATGCTTCTCGGTATGAACTTCCCTCAGTAATGGGTTAATTGGATTCAATGTTGCTTGAAAACTCAAAAGTTTTCAATTCTCTTCAATAGCTCACCTATTGGTTTTTTTGGGAGCACAAATAGCATTCGACAAGGTGATCTACTCTCTCCATATCTCTTTACTATTATAATGGAAGGACTCAACTGTATGTTGGAATAGGCAGTATCTGATGACAGCATTAAGGTACCCCAAGCTAGTCCTATTCATATATCACACAAAACCTTTGTGGATGATCTTCTTATCTTTCTTCAGAATGATTCAACTTCAGTAAGGAACCTGGCTACTATTCTAAATGACTTTAGTATTGTTTCTGGCCTTCAGTTAAATCATGCGAAAAGTAAAGTCTACATAGGCCCTTGCATCGAGCATAAAGATTTTATTGCACACACTCTAGGGGCTAGTGAGGAAAATTTACCAGTTCTATATCTGGGTCTCCCACTCATATCCACTAGTATTCACAAAATCCACTTTCAACCTATCTTGTAAAAAATAAAGAATAAAATTTTCTTCTCGAAAAATAGGCTTCTTTTAAAAGCAGGACGACTTGAACTCTTTTTTTTTTGTAAGTAAAAGTAAATTGATTATGTGTAAAGTTTCTGCAAATAGCTTTGACTATACAAGCCATAGACAAAGCCAGGTAACTCATAGAGTACACATGCGATAGTTATGACTACACATGCTGTAGATTATAACTCCTTGTTAGGATCGAGAGCACTAAGAGGGGGGGGGTGAATTAGTGCAGCGGAAATCTTACAGCGATTAATAACCAAAAGCTGCGTTCGTTCAAAAACTGTTATGATGCAAAAGCAAATTCTCAGTTTGTATCTAAGTGCAGTTTGCGTCTAAGCGCAGATTGCGTCTAAACGCTGTTTTACGTCTAAACGCAGATTTACGTCTAAACGCAGATTTACGTCTAAACGCAGACTTACGTCTAAACGCAGTTTTACGTCTAAACGCAGATTTACGTCTAAACTCAGATTTACGTCTTAAACTCAGATTTACGTCTAAACGCAGATTTACGTCTAAACGCAGTTTTACGTCTAGACGCAGATTTACGTCTAAACTTTGAAACTTGTTTGTATACTCGCAGAAGGCAGTATGCAGTTGGAATCAAGACGTAAACGTGAACTGAGATCTGATGATTGAGCAAGGAAAGCCGATTTACGTCTGAATGCAGTTTTACGTCTAAATGCTGAAACTCGTTCGTAAAATCGTAGAGGAAAGTTTGCAGTTATCAATAGGATCAAAATGTAAGTATAAACTGCAAAGAAGCTCGTTTGTAAAAGCACGGAAGACAGTTCTGCAGAATCAAATGTAAACGTAAACAGTAACGTATGAAAATACGAATTTACGTCTGAATGCAGATTCGGAAGAACAGCACTTAGAACTTATTCGTGAAAGCGCAGAGAGCAGTAGTAATGAGGGAGGTTTGCAGTAATGATAAAGTGCTCGAAAATAAACGCAAACCAGAGATTTAGAGTGGTTCGGTCAGCCTTGACCTACTCCACTTTTGGCTTCCTCCACCGATGAGGTTGCCGACGTCAACTAGGTGCCTTCCTTCAATGGGCGAAGGCCAAACTTCCCTCTTACAATTTCTCTCCTTTTGACAGGCTTAGGAGACAACCTTTACAGACCTTTCTCTCCTCACTTTACAATTGAAAACTTGAAGAACAGAAGGAGGAGACTTAAAGGCTTTACAACACTTTTGAGCTCTTAGAATCACAGAAAAGATCAAGATTTCGGTATTGGTCTGTATCTTTTCAGTGCTGAATGGGTGGGGTATTTATAGGCCCCAACCCAATTCAAAATTCGAGCTCAAAACGATCAAATCGATCAAATCCCAGAATTCTAGGATCAGGCGGTTGCACCTCTCAACTGGAGAGGTGGCACCGCCTGGCAGAGCTCGAAGACTGAGCTCAGCCGATTGCTCTTCTCTGCCAGAGCTCGAAGACTGAGCTCGATGGTTGCATCACCTGGCAGAGCTCGAAGACTGAGCTTGGTGGTTGCATCACCTGGCAGAGCTCGAAATCTGAGTTCGGTGGTTGCATCACCTGGGAGAGCTCGAAACTGAGCTCAGGCTGATGCACCTCTCTGCCAGAGCTCGAAGACTGAGCTTGGTGAATGCATCACCTGGCAGAGCTCGAGACTTAGCTCAGGCTGATGCACCTCTCTGCCAGAGCTCGAAGACTGAGCTCGGTGGTTGCATCGCCTGGCAGAGCTCGAAACTTGAGCTCTGGCAGTGCAACCTCTTGGCTGGGGCGGTTGCACCTCCCAACCCCACAGCCCAGGCGGTTGCACCTCCTGGCTGGGGCGGTTGCACCTCCTGGTGCAATCTGGGTCCGAATGGTTCACTCCATTCGGCCCACTTTGAATCTTTTCAGGGGCCCAATTGCCCCAAGATTAAGCTAATGGGATCACCTCCCATTTTCATGCTTAATCATCATGCTAACTACGATTAACTCTAAGACAACTTCTGCAGCTTTGTTCCGATGTGTCAATCGCTTCTTCCGGCGAGTTTCCGGCCAACTTTCGTCGATCAACCGATAACCCTCGGTGATCCTTCTGCGGACATCCGGCATACTCCTGGACTTGCGACGATCCACTTGGCGAGTTCCGACGAGCTTCGCTTGGCAAGCTTCTGGACTTCTCGGATCTGTTCACGCTGAACCTCCGACGACCGTCCGAACTTCCGTCGAACTCTCGAACTCCCAACGTGATCCTGATCTTGACTCCGGGGCAACACCTGCTGCTTGTCTTACTCTTATCGTAGTTAATCCTGCACAACAAAAACAAAACTTCGATCGAGACAATTAATCCTAAGCAATTAACCAAGTTGTCCGACATGTCATTGGTCTCTCGACGCTTCGTCCGATTCTTCGGCGCATCGTCCTCTCCTGCAGCCTATTGCCTAATCGGCCAGTTGACTCCGCAACTCCGATATCCTTGGCACAATACCTGCTCTTCTTGGCCGAATGCCCGAGTCCACGGCCCGAAGCCTTCTGTCGATACGCCGACCGATCCACCGGCCCGACGTCCAATCTTCTGACATGTTCCTTCGGCACAACATGATTTTCCTACTTTAATTGTCTCATCCTGATCGAAGCATCCTGCGTCACTCAAAACGCAGATTAAATCATAAACATATATCAAGTAGTTTCATCATCAAAATACGAGATTCAACAATCTCCCCCTTTTTGATGATGACAACCACTTGATGACGGAGTTAAACTTAACTCCCGGAGTTTAAACAAACTCCCCCTATCAATATGCCATATTGATAGAACCTTGAATTCAAACTGAATTCAAGTCATTGCAATATTCATCATGAATACTTGCAACACGTCAACATCAACATATGCATAAACTTATGCATCACATGTCATGTCATCAACATACTTCTCCCCCTTTGTCATCAACAAAAAGGAGAAGTATCACAATTAATCGTTTGTGTGTGATATTGGTTCAATTTATTGCATGAAAATCATAATATCAAGTTTTATCATCATGCAATCTTGGAGCTAGAAGATTTAGCAAGTGTTACATCATGCTTAGAACATTCATGCTATCAAGTTTTAGATATGCAAGTTTTATAAGATAGCACTTTTGGTAATGTTCAAGATAGCAAGTTCTATATTATGCAAGCTAGCAAATTAGAGATGTTCAAGAAGGCAACTCTTGCTTCTTGAAAATTTTGCTCATTTTGCTAGATGCGCAAGTTAGCATTTTTGCCTCTTGAGATAGGCAAGATAGCACATTTTCTTCTTTTGAGATAGCAACTTTTTGCTTCTCTTTAGACCAACAAGCTAGCAATTTTTATGATATACAAGTTTCACAATATATAAGCTAGCAAAAATTTCGAAAGCAAATGCAAGATAAATTTCTTGTGTAAGCTCATGATTCTTGCTTCCTATTGCAATGTGCAAATTGCAAGTTTTGCTTCTTGAGATATTCAAGATAGTGATGTTCAAGAAGACAATTTTTCTTCTTGAAATAAGCAAGTTAGCAATCTTTGCTTCTTAAAATAGGTAAGCTAGCAATCAAGTTTTTGCATCTTCTTGACTTGTACAAGCTAACTATCTCCCCCTTTGTCATTGTAAAAATGAAAGAGAGAATACAGTTTTGTAGTTCTCTTTTCCTTTTAGAATGATTTCAAAATCATGACAAATGATGAATAATC
This sequence comes from Musa acuminata AAA Group, assembly GCF_036884655.1. Taxonomy (NCBI): domain Eukaryota; kingdom Viridiplantae; phylum Streptophyta; class Magnoliopsida; order Zingiberales; family Musaceae; genus Musa; species Musa acuminata. The sequence continues at coordinate 22,810,101 of NC_088333.1, read as the reverse complement.
AAGTTATGAATGTCAAGATAATTTTTCATCATGAATATTTTATCATTGCATGTATTATTATCATAAATTAAAGTATTACATGCATGATATTATATCATCATTCATGATTACATTAATATTTCAATATAACAATTTCTTCTCAAAATGTGTAACTTGGCACTCATAGCCTTTTAAATCATGATTTACATCATATGCAATACATCACATCATATTTAGAAAGCACAAGTATTGCATGCATAATTGTACATCATAAATGTTTCATATCATGATGGTATCAATTTTGTCAAATTATATCCTACCATGCATGATCAAAACTTCTCCCCATTTTATCATTGTAAACAAGAAGAAAGTAGGGGGTAGAGCATAAAAGTGTTAAATATTTCAATCATTTCAAGGCATTTACATCATAGATCAAGTCATGATTCGTAATTCATCATAAAGCAGATTAGTTTTCAATCATCACATAAGGCATTTAAGGAATTTTTGAAACATAGGAGAATGATTAAATTAAGCATACAATGTTTCAATCCAATTCAAGTCATGAATATCAATGCTTTCATATTTGTGAGTATCAATTCATGAATACCACAAGATATTATTTGTGACTTCAATTTTGCAAGATCAAGATTATGATTTAGATAAAACTTATTCAAATCAAATTATTAATTTGAAATTCATAATCTAGTCATTAAAATTAATTTCGAGATTCACAAAATATCATGAAATCATTAATCTCGATCAGATGGGAAAAGCATTTTTTAAGAGATTCTTTTTCACCTAAGCATGCCTTAGTCTTTATATGCCAAATTAAGATAAGCATTAAAGTTCAAGACATAAGGCAAAGAAATCTTGTATTATGAAATATATGATATCAAGGCTCATGATTCATTCGAAAAGATATAGTACAAAGAGCAACTTGAAACATTCTTATCAAGATCACATTTTAAAATATTCCAAGTTTCAAGATATCAATATGACACTTCATTGAATTGCATTTCATTTGAAGAACTCCTTTTTTGATAAATGTAGGGAGCATAATGAACGATCTTGATTTATAAAGAGCTTCATGTTATCAAGATCATGATTTTAATAATTATTCTCTTTAGCAAAGAATCACAAAAGCACTTTATTTTTGCATAAGAAATCACATTGTGTTATGATTTATAAATTCTTTTTCTGCACACGAATCATAGGAGATATGAATGTGAAACAAATCTTTGCAAGCAAAAACACTATCATTCATATTTCAAGATGGAGTTTATAAGCATGAATCATTTCATCAGATCCATTTTAGAAAAATATTTTTCATAAGTGTATGAGAAAATCCGATTGTTAGGATACCAATTGTTAACTGAATCCGAAAATGAAATTAACACTTTCATATATTCAAACATGATTTTTGCTATAGATCTTGAAATTAAGTCAAGAAGATCAAACAAGCTCATGATCATGGATAACTTAAAATCACATGCATAAAATTGTTAATAACCATTTCATATTACATCTTTATGCATTACTTTAAATCAAACGTGATTTTCATTCAACAATGTTAATCAAACATGATACACATTATTACTTCTTAACCATGATCAAAATCATCTTGTTTGTTTATCATAATATTATTTTCGAAATTATCAGCATGATCATAATTTCTGTATTTTTATTTTTAAACATGTAATTTTCAAGAAAATTAATTCTAAACTAAAAAAGAAAATATATCATGAAAGCATTAAGTAATTTCAAAATAAACCAAAGGCATTTTAATTACCTCAACATCGTAGGCTGGTAAGGCGTATTTTGTCGCCTCGCTTTTGTTGACTTTCTCGTCTTCAGATGAGCTCGATTCATCCCAATTTTTGTTCTTCTTCTTGCGTTTAAAGCAAGTAGTTCCATTCTTTTTGCTTTTTAATTTTCGTTTCATTTGTAGTTTAAGTTCACCATCACTTGAGCTTATGCTCGAGTGGTCTTCAAATGTTCTATGTCCCAAATCCTTCCTGTTCTTTGGAAGGTTGGTTTGTTCATCATTGTCCTCATCACTTGAGTCATCGCTCAAGTGGCATTCATTTGTCCAGAGTTCCAAATCCTTCCTGTTCTTTGGAAGGTGGTTCTCAAGTTCTTCACGTGCATTGCACGTCATTTCATATATGATCAATGAACCAATTAGTTCTTCAAGTGGAAAATGGTTCAAGTTTTTTGATTCTTGAATAGCAGTTACTTTTGAATCCCAAGTTTTAGAAAGTGAGCGCAAAACTTTGTTAACGAGTTCAAAATCCGAAAAGCTTTTACCAAGTGATTTTAAACCATTGACGACATCCGTAAAACGGGTGTACATGTTAACAACGGTTTCGCTTGGTTTCATATGAAAAAGCTCGAAATCAAGCAATAAAATATTAACTTTCGAGTCTTTGACTCTACTAGTTCCCTCGTGCGTGATTTCAAGAGTGCGCCAAATATCGAAAGCCGTTTCACACGTAGAAATCCGATTGAACTCATTTTTGTCCAATGCGCAAAATAAGGCATTCATAGCCTTTGCGTTTAAGGAAAAATTCTTCTTCTCCAAAACCGACCATTCGTTCATCGGTTTGGAGGGAAGTTGAAAACCGTTTTCAATGATATTCCATAAATCCAAATTTAGAGAAATTAAGAAAACTCTCATTCGAGTTTTCCAATAAGTGTAGTCCAATCCGTTAAAGAACGGTGGACGAAAGACCGAACAACCCTCTTGAAAAGTCATTTCTCTCGGGTGTAAATCCGAAATGAGAAATACCCCGCTCTGATACCAATTGTTAGGATCGAGAGCACTAAGAGGGGGGGGGGTGAATTAGTGCAGCGGAAATCTTACAGCGATTAATAACCAAAAGCTGCGTTCGTTCAAAAACTGTTATGATGAAAAAGCAAATTCTCAGTTTGTATCTAAGTGCAGTTTGCGTCTAAGCGCAGATTGCGTCTAAACGCTGTTTTACGTCTAAACGCAGATTTACGTCTAAACGCAGATTTATGTCTAAACGCAGACTTACGTCTAAACGCAGTTTTACGTCTAAACGCAGATTTACGTCTAAACTCAGATTTACGTCTTAAACTCAGATTTACGTCTAAACGCAGATTTACGTCTAAACGCAGTTTTACGTCTAGACGCAGATTTACGTCTAAACTTTGAAACTTGTTTGTATACTCGCAGAAGGCAGTATGCAGTTGGAATCAAGACGTAAACGTGAACTGAGATCTGATGATTGAGCAAGGAAAGCCGATTTACGTCTGAATGCAGTTTTACGTCTAAATGCTGAAACTCGTTCGTAAAATCGTAGAGGAAAGTTTGCAGTTATCAATAGGATCAAAATGTAAGTATAAACTGCAAAGAAGCTCGTTCGTAAAAGCACGGAAGACAGTTCTGCAGAATCAAATGTAAACGTAAACAGTAACGTATGAAAATACGAATTTATGTCTGAATGCAGATTCGGAAGAACAGCACTTAGAACTTGTTCGTGAAAGCGCAGAGAGCAGTAGTAATGAGGGAGGTTTGCAGTAATGATAAAGTGCTCGAAAATAAACGCAAACCAGAGATTTAGAGTGGTTCGGTCAGCCTTGACCTACTCCACTTTTGGCTTCCTCCACCGATGAGGTTGCCGACGTCAACTAGGTGCCTTCCTTCAATGGGCGAAGGCCAAACTTCCCTCTTACAATTTCTCTCCTTTTGACAGGCTTAGGAGACAACCTTTACAGACCTTTCTCTCCTCACTTTACAATTGAAAACTTGAAGAACAGAAGGAGGAGACTTAAAGGCTTTACAACACTTTTGAGCTCTTAGAATCACAGAAAAGATCAAGATTTCGGTATTGGTCTGTATCTTTTCAGTGCTGAATGGGTGGGGTATTTATAGGCCCCAACCCAATTCAAAATTCGAGCTCAAAACGATCAAATCGATCAAATCCCAGAATTCTAGGATCAGGCGGTTGCACCTCTCAACTGGAGAGGTGGCACCGCCTGGCAGAGCTCGAAGACTGAGCTCAGCCGATTGCTCTTCTCTGCCAGAGCTCGAAGACTGAGCTCGATGGTTGCATCACCTGGCAGAGCTCGAAGACTGAGCTTGGTGGTTGCATCACCTGGCAGAGCTCGAAATCTGAGCTCAGTGGTTGCATCACCTGGGAGAGCTCGAAACTGAGCTCAGGCTGATGCACCTCTCTGCCAGAGCTCGAAGACTGAGCTTGGTGAATGCATCACCTGGCAGAGCTCGAGACTTAGCTCAGGCTGATGCACCTCTCTGCCAGAGCTCGAAGACTGAGCTCGGTGGTTGCATCGCCTGGCAGAGCTCGAAACTTGAGCTCTGGCGGTGCAACCTCTTGGCTGGGGCGGTTGCACCTCCCAACCCCACAGCCCAGGCGGTTGCACCTCCTGGCTGGGGCGGTTGCACCTCCCAACCCCACAGCCCAGGCGGTTGCACCTCCTGGCTGGGGCGGTTGCACCTCCTGGTGCAATCTGGGTCAGAATGGTTCACTCCATTCGGCCCACTTTGAATCTTTTCAGGTGCCCAATTGCCCCAAGATTAAGCTAATGGGATCACCTCCCATTTTCATGCTTAATCATCATGCTAACTACGATTAACTCTAAGACAACTTCTGCAGCTTTGCTCCGATGTGTCAATCGCTTCTTCCGGCGAGTTTCCGGCCAACTTTCGTCGATCAACCGATAACCCTCGGTGATCCTTCTGCGGACATCCGGCATACTCCTGGACTTGCGACGATCCACTTGGCGAGTTCCGACGAGCTTCGCTTGGCAAGCTTCTAGACTTCTCGGATCTGTTCACGCTGAACCTCCGACGACCGTCCGAACTTCCGTCGAACTCTCGAACTCCCAACGTGATCCTGATCTTGACTCCGGGGCAACACCTGCTGCTTGTCTTACTCTTATCGTAGTTAATCCTGCACAACAAAAACAAAACTTCGATCGAGACAATTAATCCTAAGCAATTAACCAAGTTGTCCGACATGTCATTGGTCTCTCGACGCTTCGTCCGATTCTTCGGCGCATCGTCCTCTCCTGCAGCCTATTGCCCAATCGGCCAGTTGACTCCGCAACTCCGATATCCTTGGCACAATACCTGCTCTTCTTGGCCGAATGCCCGAGTCCACGGCCCGAAGCCTTCTGTCGATACGCCGACCGATCCACCGGCCCGACGTCCAATCTTCTGACATGTTCCTTCGGCACAACCTGATTTTCCTGCTTTAATTGTCTCATCCTGATCGAAGCATCCTGCGTCACTCAAAACGCAGATTAAATCATAAACATATATCAAGTAGTTTCATCATCAAAATACGAGATTCAACACTCCTAACTGTAGCTAACAAATAAAATATGACGTCTAGATATGCTAAGATTACCTGTGGGTACAACATTTAACATCATGCCCAAGATCTTTAGCTAATAGCAAAATCGAATTTGACAAAAATATCTTTTTCTCTTCGTGTAAAGTGCTCCATTTTGAGATCGTGCTCTATACATGTACTCCATACATGATGTTGAATCTCTAATAATTTATGTCAAAAGCTGAGCGTTGTTTGTGTGTTGACACTCAAAGATTCTGCTACATCTCTCCTTCCACATCCACCAAATAGCATATATGAAAGTAACCTTTGCCAATTGTGTAAGAGGCCCTTTTCTTGAGAAACATTGCATGAGGTCGCCTAATTCTTGATGCAAGTTTGGTTGCGGTAGCCTATTGAGTTCGAATCGCTGGAGAATCTTCTTCCATATCCATTTAGTATAGTTACAAGCAAAATAAAGGTGGTCAACATTTTTTTCTTGTTGCATATAAAGGGAGCATCGATTAACATGATAGATACCTCTTCTCTTCATATTGTCTATTATAAGTAGTTTATTAAAAAGGGTCTGCCATATACATAAGAAATGTCTCTATGATCCCGGTCAATTCCATGTCCAACTGCTTAGGATCCACTTGTTATTTCTTTGCCTGATTTGATTCCATGTAGATGTGGCACTAAATTTGTCATTGTCATGATGCCAAATAAGTATACTGAAAAGTTGTTCCTGATTGGAATAACTGTGATAGTCGGTCAAAGTGATAACATTTTAGGAGACCCAAGGTACCGTTAGCAATGAACTCGGAAACCTTCTAATCTTTGGGAGCCCCAAGGTCTTTTCATATTCTGTCAGCATATAATTGAAATATACTCTTCGCATTCACCCAAGGATCGTACCACATATTAGTACTAGTTCCAGAATAGATTGCATAAGAAATGTGTTTGATTAGCTAATTCCTTGCCTTTAAAATTTCTTTCCAAGCTATAGAGTGGTATGTTCTTGTTGAAATTTTTCAAATTGATTCCTTTGAAAGATACCTAGCAGAAACCCATTGTGACCATAAGAAACATTTGTTTCACAAAAGATCCCACAATTGCTGAACCAAACATGCTTTATTCCAATCTCTAGTATTTCTCAAGTTCAACCCCCCTTCATCTTTTGGTTTGCAGATGCTATCCCAATTACCATATGCATTGTCTTATCATTTGTGTCATTCCAAAAGAACTTCATTAATAACCGTTCAATATCTTGGAGAAGTCCAATAGACAGAAGAAATGTATTAGATCAATATATCGAGTAAGAGTACAATATCAAACGGATGAGTTCAAGTCGTCCTGCTTTTGGAAGAAGCTTATTTTTTCAAGAGGAAATTCTATTCTTTATTTTTTTTAAGATAGGCTGACAGTGGGTTTTGTGAATGCTAGTGGATATGAGTCGGAAACCTAGATAAGGAACTAGTAGGCTTCCCTTACTAACCCCTAGAGTGTGTGCAATAAAGTCCTTATCCTCAATGCAAGGACCCATATAGATTTTACTTTTCACATAATTTAATTGAAGGCTAGAAACCATACCAAAGTCATTCAAAATAGTAGCCAGGTTCCTCACTAAAGTTGACTCATTCTGGAGAAAGATAAGTAAATCATCTATAAAAGTGGTGTGATATATGAATAGAACTAGCATTGGGTACGTTAATGCTGTCATTCGAGACTGTCTGTTCCAACATACAGCTGAGTCCTTCCATTGCAATAGTAAAGAGATATGAAGAGAGTGCATCACCTTATCGGATGTTATTCGTGCTCCCAAAAAACCCAATAGGTGAGCCATTGAAGATTATCCAAAACTTTAGAGTTTCCAAGCAACATTAAATCCAATTAACCCATTGCTGTGGGAAGTTCATATCGAGGAGTATCTTATAGATAAATTTCTTATTAACTATATCAAAGACTTTTCATAAATCAGCTTTAGAACAAATTTTTGTCCCTCTTACTTTTGAGTGCAGATCCTTGACCAAGTCATTAGCAAGCATAATATTATGATGTATACTTCTCCCTTTGATGAAGGCAGCCTGATTAGGACTAATGATCTTGTGTATTACCTTTTGCATTCTATCTGCCAACACTTTGGAGATGATCTTATAAATAAAGTTGAACTAATCCGTTCGGTGTTATATTCTTACTCTATTTATTGGTCTATTGCATTTCTTCTACTTGTTGTACTTCTCCGAGACATTGAAGGGTTATTTATGAACTTATTCTATAATGACACAAATGGTAAAATAATACATATGGTAAGTTGGGACAACATCTGCAAACCAAAAGATGAAGGGGGCCAAAACTTAAGAAATACTAGAGATTGGCATAAAGCATGTTTAATTGGGATCTTCTGTATAACAATGTGTTTCTATTAATTAACTTTCTAAGAATTAATTTGGGAAGTTCCAACGATTCAATTTTGCTATTTTTTGGTAAAAACATAATTAATCATGCCAGATGGGACTCGAACCCACAATCGCCTGATTAGAAGTCAAACGCCTTATCCATTAGGCCACGAGCACTTTAATATTCAAATTTGCTCTTAGTTAAAGATCTTGGGAATGATATTGAAAAATTATATGTATCCCATAGTTATCTGCTTTAATAATGTGTTGTATCCATAAGTAGTCTTGGTATATCTAGAGATAATATTTTTTTTGTTGGCTACAGTTTGGAGTCATAGTCTACCGTATGTGTAGTCATGACTATACTTTATTTGTTGGCTACAGTTGAGAGTCATAGTCTACATGTGTAATCATGACTATCTCTTTGTTTGACTAATTTAGGAGATGAGTTTGTAGAGTGAGAGCATTCCACCATTGAGGTGGGGTGCACTATCATAGACTACTCTATGAGATATCAGGCTTTAGTTTATGGCTTGTATAAACAAAGCTATTTGTATAACCTTCACACTTATTCAATTTACTTTTACTTACCAAAAAAAAAAATATTTCATACATCCTTGATATGCTCTGAAATGCTTCATATGTCATTGATATGCTCCGTAACATTTCATATGCCATTGATATACTCCAAAATGCTTCCTATGCCATTGTTATATTCCGAAATGCTTCATATGCCATTGATATGTTCCGAAGCATTTCATCTACCATTGATATGTTCCAAAATATTTCTTTATGTCAATGATTTACTTCAAGTAGTCTTTACTCCCTTGTTATGAACAAAACATGCTTCGAATGAAATAACATTATAATTCTGTATTTGTTGAGCAGCTATCTATGAACTCTTGTATCCTTGCCTTATATTTAGTACATTATTTGCTTTGAAACTATCCTTTTTCACCATTGATATGTTAGTCGCTTGCTAAGCTCTATGTACTCACCCCGTTGCTATATAAATTTTTCAGGATAGCTTGTCACTCGCTAGAATATTTAAATTGAGCTATGATAGTAGAAAGCTAGAAGACTTTGGGCAAACCTTTAGTGGATGATATGTTTTTGTTGTATAAGTACACTTAGTGTCTAATGGAATGTTGATGGTAAATCTGAACTTATGAGTTTTGTAAAAGTTTAATTGACCTCTCATGTTAGGATTTTGGAGTGTTAAGTTAATTTGTGTATTGGTATGAATATGTGTTAAATATCGATTTTTATGATAATATAGAATCCTACACTTGTGGATTTATGAGGTGGTTATTGTCTTGGTGAGTTGGTTTTGGATTTTATAATTTATAGAGTGATGTGGTATATGAATTTAAACTACATAGGTTTTATAAATTGGAGAATTATGGATGTGAATAAATTGAATATTTTCTTAGTATCCTCAAATGTGTGATTAGATCTTGGAATGGATTATTGTTGAATTATAATATTATCGATTGGGGGGGGGGGGGGGGGGTGTGACAATTCGTTGCTTTTATGCTGGTGTTATTGCAACCATATTTCGATCGTCGTCCCTCTCCTACATGCACTTCGCAACCAGAGAACCTAGGCATCGGCCACGCATGGCAGATTCAACCTCGTCGTCCAAAAACCATCATAACTTTCTCGGTAGATCTCAAAATCGCTATTGCGACCCCAATTCGCGAAACACACTTCAAGCCCCATGACGCAGACTGCGATGCGGTCATGACAAATTTCTGATGGGATTCGTTGCTTTTGTGTTGGTGTCATCGCAACCATATTTCAATCGTCATCCATCTGCTACATGCACTTCACGACCAGAGACCCTAGATGTGGGCCACGCATGGCGGATTCGACCTTGTCATGCAAAAACCATCATAATTTTCTCGGTCGATCTCAGAATCGTTATTGTGACTGCAATCCACAAAGCACACTCCGAGCCCCATGAGGCTAAATGCAAAGTGATCATAACAAATTTCGGGCCCGAAAACCATCGTCTCAGAGGTCTACGACATCGTCGAATAGGCACAAAATAGAGTACAACACTACGACTTCCGGGGGGTTCACCCATCCTAGTACAACTCTCGCCTAAGCATGCTTAACATCAGAGTTCTAATGGGATCTAGTGCTTTAGTGCTGGTGTGATTACACCCATATTTTAATCATCATTCGCCTCCCACATCCATGTCGTGACTGAAGACCCCGTGCTTGGGCCATGTAACACCCCTCAGTTTTTTAAAATTCTATAAGGTCTTATTTGTAATATAGGGACCTAAATATAAATATTAAAAATTAGATATGATTTGTGAAAGATTTATATTTTTTAAGTAAAAAAAATTTAATTAAGTGTAAAGTTTCTACAAATAGCTTTGTCTATATAAGCCATAGACTAAGCCTGATGACTCATAGAGTACACATGCGTTAGTCATGACTACACTTGCTGTAGACTATGACTCCTAATTGTAGCCAACAAATAAAATGTAATGTCCAGATATGCCAAGACTACTTGTGGGTATAGCACATTATTAAAGCATATAACTACGGGATACATATAATTCTTTAACATCATTCCCAAGATCTTTAGCTAATAGCAAAATTGAATATGATAAAAATATCTTTTTCTCTTCGTGTACAATGCTCCATTTTGAGATCGTGCTCCATACATGATCTTGAGTCTCTAATAATCTCTGTCAAGAGCTAAGCATTATTGGTGTGTTGACACTCAAATATTCTACTATATCGCTCCTTCCACATCCACCAAATAGCGCATCTGAAAATAACATTTTCCAATTTGTAAGAAGCCCTTTTCTTGAGAAATATTACATGATTTCGCCTAATTCTTGATGCAAGTTTGGTTGCGGTAGGCAATTGAGTTCAAATCATCGAAGAATCTCCTTCCATATTCATTTAGTATATTTACAAGCAAAATAGAGGTGGTCCACAGTTTTTTCCTATTGCGTACAAAGAGAGCATCGGTTAACATGGTAAATAACTCTTCTCTTCACATTGTCTATTGTAGATAGTTTATCACGAAGGTCCTGCCATGTGCATAAGGAATGTCTCTGAGATACCGGTCGATCCCATGTCCAACTGCTTGGGATCCACTTGTTATTCCTTTGCCTAATTGGATTCCATGCTGATGTGGTACTAAATTTGCTATTGTCATAAGGCCAAATAAGCATATCTGAAGAGTTATTCCTGATTAGAATAGCTGTGATAGTCGGCCAAATCAGCATTTTGAAATAGTGCCACATGATACCAGTGTGATGCAGAATGAGGGGGTAAAGTAGAATAGATTGTTGAATCTCGGATTTTGATGATGAAATCAATTGTTAATTGTTTGATCTAATCTATAAGTTGAGAAAAGTGTGCAGGATTAACTATGATAACAGTAAGACATAAAGCAGGTGTTGTGTCAGAGTTAAAATCGAGATCTCGTTGGGAGTTCAAAAGTTCGCCGGAAGTCCAGACATTCGTCGGATGTTCTGCTAGAACCAACCGAGAAGTCTAGGAGCTTGCCAAAGAAGCTCATCGAAACTCACCAAGAAGATCATCGTAAAGTTCAAGAGCTTGTCGGGAGTCCGTCAAAACATTACCAGCAGTTCATCAAAAGTTCGTCGGAAGATCGCCAAAAGCTCGCCGGAAGAACAATTGACGTACCGGAACAAGATTCTTTGTCAAATTATCTTAAATATTATAGTTAGTCCATAAATTGAGTTAGGATTGGGAGGTAATCCCACTAACTTAGTTAGGGGCTAACTGAGCCCTAAATAGGGCTGAATTGGGCCGAATTGAACAACCCATTCAACCCCTGAAAACATGGCCAGTGGTGGCACCGCTTGGGAGACCCAGTCTCCCAAGTGGTCTAGGTGGTGGTTCCATTGGCAGTTAATGCTGCTAGCGATGGTACCACCCAATGTCAACCAGTGGTACCTCCTAGTAATGGCGGTGGTATCGTCAATACCTTGGAAATTCGGGATGAGACACTTTTTGGCTCCATTTTTGAAGCCATTGGGGCCTATAAATTCCCTACCCTTTTCTGCATGAAAGGGCATGAAAGCATTAGCATAATCTTGAGTTCTTGAGTCTTAAAGTGTTGTAAAATTGAGAAGAGTTCTCCTCCTTCATATCTTAGCCTTATATCCATCCAAGAAAGAGGAGTGACACTTGTAAGGATCTTCCTATTGAAGGAAGGCCCTTAGTGGATGTCGGTGACCTCGATGGAGGAGGAATCCAAAGTGGATATAGGTCTCATTGACCGAACCACTCTAAATTCTGGTTTGCTTTTCCTTTAGTGCAATTTACTTTACTGTAAACCATCTTGAGCTTCTCCTTACATTCTTATGAAAGTTTTAAAGTTCAACATCTTTCCGAAACGATTTGAATTGAGATGAAATTTTTACGAAATCAAAGAATTTTCTGTTGCACTAATTCACCCCCCCCCCTCTTAGTGCCGCTCTTGATCCTAACAATTGGTATCAGAGCAAGATTCACTCTCGTTTGGTTTAAAACCTAAGAGAGATGACATTTGCTAGCAACCAAGAGGGTCATTCAATTACACGTTCGCCCTTGTTCAATGGGGCGGATTTGAAGACTAGAATCAGGATCTTCCTAATTTCAATGGATTTTGAATTATGGAGTATTGTAGAAAATAAGTTTCAAAAGTCTTCTCTTCCAATGAACGATTGGAATGAGTTGGAGAAGAAGACTTTCACCTTAAACGCCAAGGTTATGAATGCCTTGTTTTGTGCTTTAGATAAAAACAAGTTCAATCATGTGTCTACTTGTGAATCAGCTTTTGATATTTGGTACATACTCGAAGTGACTCATGAAGGTACTAGTAGAGTGAAGGAGTCAAAAATTAATCTTTTAGTGCACACTTATGAGTTTTTTTGGATGAAACCGAGTGAGACTATTGGAGACATATATACCCGATTTACAGATGTCATCAATGGTCAAAAAGGACATGGCAAAGGTTTCTCAGATTTTGAACTTATTAATAAAATTTTAAGATCCCTTCCAAAGGGTTGGGACCCAAAAGTCATAGCTATTCCAGAGGCCAAATATTTAAATAATTTTTCTCTCGAAGAACTAATTGGGTCAGTAATTACCTACGAGATGATTTGTAAAGCTCATCAAGAGCTTGAGGACACCCTTCCAAAGAATAGAAAGGATATGACACTAAGAACCCAAGAAGACCATTTGAAAGAAAACTCAAGTGATGAGGACCTTGATGAAGACTTGGCACTCTTAACAAGGAAATTCAAAAAATTCATAAAAAGGAATAAATTTAAAAATGACACTAAAAATAAATTTGAATCCAAGAAAGAACAAGTAATATGCTATGAATGCAAGAAGCCGAGACATTACAAGAGCGAATGTCTCCTAGCCAAGAAGAGGCAACCAAAGAAGAAGGCTCTTAAAGCAACATGGGACGACTCAAGTGCATCTAAAGAAAAGGAGCCAACCAACACTCAGCAAGTTGCTCACTATGCACTAATGGCTATTGGAGATGAGGTGAGTAATTCATTTGATGTAAATTTATCCTTTGATGAACTATTAAATGTCTTTCATGATTTATTTGATGAATATAAATTAATTAGTAAAAATATAAATTATTGAAAAAAGAGCATGCTTCTCTTGTTAGTGATTTCAATAGATTAAAAGTTGAGCATAATGATAGTTTAGCTCTATATGTAAAATGTGATGAACTAAAAACACTTAGAAAGGAAAACTTGCTACTCAAAGAAACCTTAGAAAAATTTGAGGTTAGTAACAAGTCCTTGAACATGATCCTTGCCAACAAGGGTCACACGTTAATAGAAAAGGTGGAATCAAATTTGTAAGTAGCTCGCACCAAAATCCAATCACCTTTGTTAAAGGCCCTACTTTGCATGTTTCACCCCAAAACAAATGCAACTTTTGTTATAAATTTAGGCATGTAACTTATCATTGTCCATTTAAGAAATGTAATCTATATAAATTGATTTGAGTTCCTAAAAGAACCTAAAATAACTCAATGCAACATGATAAGCTATGTAGATCGATTTTTGAGGCACCTAATGTCAAATAGGTACCTAAACATCATTCTTTTTTGTAGAAAAATATACTATCACAAGCTAGGAGCAAGAGATGGTACCTTGATAGTGGATGCTCAAGACATATGATCGGAGATCCATCTCAATTCTCTAAGCTCACTAGCGTAGACGAAGGATATGTCACCTTCGGAGACAACAACAAGGGTAAAATCATTGGCAAAGACACTATATGTGACAAATCCAACTTCTTTATTGAAGATGTATTATTGGTTGATAGCTTAAAGCATAATCTCTTAAGCATTAGTCAATTGTGTGATAAAGGATACATCATTAGAATTGAATCCAATGCTTGCATTATTGACCACACAAAAACACATCTATGATTGCCTTAAAATAAAATAATATATACACCATCAACATTAATGATCTATGTAATGAAATGTGCTTTTCAGTTTTGAATAACAATGCTTGGTTTTGGCATAGGAGATTAGGTTATGCTAGCATGAAACTAATCTCTCAAATTTTATCTAAAGAACTTATAAGAGGAATTCCTCATATCAAATTCATCAAAGATAATGTGTGTGATGCATGTCAACTAGGAAAATAAATAAAAGGTAGCTTCAAACCTAAGAATCAAATAAGCACCTCTAGACCTTTGCAGTTGATCCATATGGACTTGTTTGAACAAATTACTACATCAAGCCTAAGAGGTAGCAAATACACCTTTGTTATCATGGATGATTATAGTAGATATATATGGACTTACTTTTTGGCACACAAAAGTGATTGCTTTAGGTATTTCTCTAAGTTTTATAAACTTGTTCAAAACAAAAAGAGTTTTATAATTTCATCAATTCGAAGTGATCACGATGGTGAATTTCAAAACCGTGATTTCTAAGAATTTTGTGAATCTAATGGATACAACTATAACTTCTCTACTCCAAGAAATCCTCATCAAAATGGAGTAGTAGAAAGAAAGAATAGAAACTTACAAGAAATAGCAAGAACTATGTTAAACGAACATAGCCTACCCAAATATTTTTGGGCCAAGGCCGTAAATACAACATACTATGTTATGAATAGGGTTCTAGTAAGACCACTACTTTCCGAAACTCCTTATGAGTTGTGGAGCAATAAAAAAACCCAATGTTTCATACTTTAAAGTTTTTGGGTGTAAATGTTTTATTTTGAATGAAAAAGATACCTTAGGAAAATTTGATGCAAAATCCGATTTAGGGATTTTTCTTAGATATTCTTCTATCTCTAAGGACTTTCGAAATTTTAACAAAAGAACTTTAATTATAGAAGAGTCTATTCATGTTGTTTTTAATGAAGTTTCCGAAGTCAAGAAAAATGAGTTTGATGATGATCTTAATTTTGATGCTTTGAATTTAAATGAAACCCTTTCTCCATCTAGCAACTTGGATGCATTTTCTTATGAAACATCCTTACCCAAGGAATAGAAGTATGTAGATGCTCATCCTATGGAGATAATCATTGGAGACACATCAAAAAGGGTTCAAACTCGTTCTTCTCTTAAGAATTTTTGTGCAAACACCGCTTTTCTCTCCCAAATTGAACCTAAATGTATTGATGAGGCCTTAAAAGATAATTCATGGGTCATCGCAATGCAAGAAGAGTTGAATCAATTTGAGAGAAATGAGGTGTGGAAGCTTGTTCCGAAGCCAATGACTATTTAGTTATTAGTACTAAATGGGTCTTTAGAAACAAGCAAGATAAACTTGGTATCGTGGTTAGATTAGTGGCCAAGGGTTTCAACCAAGAAGAATGTATCGATTATGAAGAGAATTTCGCTCCCGTGAAATGATTAGAAGCTATAAGGATACTCCTTGCCTATGCTAGTAGTAATAATTTTAAATTATTTCAAATGTATGTTAAGAGTGCTTTTCTTAATGGCTTCATTTCCGAAGAAGTTTATATTGAACAACCATCCGGATTTGAGAATAATAATATCCCTAATCATGTGTTTAAATTAACTAAAGCTCTCTATGGATTGAAGCAAGCCCCAAGGGCTTGGTATGAGAGACTTAGCTCCTTTCTTATTTAGAGTAATTTCTCTAAAGGCAAGTTCGATACTATATTTTTATTAAAAAATTTAAAAATAATTTTTTTATTGTTCAAATTTATGTTGATGACATTATTTTTAGTTCCATGAATGAATCTTTATGTGAATCATTTGTCAAAAGTATGAGTCTAGAGTTTGAAATGAGCCTAATGGTAAAACTAACCTTCTTTTAGGCTTACAAATTAAACAACTTAGCAATGATATTTTTCTTAGTCAAATAAAATATGCTTTAGACTTGTTAAAATAATTTAATATGGATAGTTCAAAAGCTATCAATACTCCTATAAGTACCTCCACTAAGTTAGACATTTACGAAAATAGAGAAAGCTTTGATAAAAAAACTTATAGGGGTATGATAGGTATTTACTATAGCTCCCCGCAACTAGACCGGACATCATATTTAGTGTAGGACTTTGTGCTAGATTTCAATCTAATCCTAAACTATCTTATCTTAAAGCAGTCAAAAGAATACTTAGATATCTTAAAGGAACCACAAATCTAGGATTATGGTATCCAAAATCCGAGAACTTTAAGCTAATTGCTTATACTGATGCGGATTTTGCTGGATGTAGAATAGATAGAAAAAGCATATCCGGAATATGTCAATTTTTAGGACACGCACTTGTCTCTTGGTCCTCTAAGAAATAAAACTTGGTTGTACTATCCATAACCGAAGCCGAATACATTGCAGCTAGTGCATGTTGTGCACAAGTTATTTGGATGAAAAATATATTAGAAGATTATAAAATTTATCATAAGAATATTCTTATAAAATATGACAATACAAGTGTAATATGTTTAACAAAAAACCCTATTTAACACTATAGAACTAAACACATTGACATTAGGCATCACTTTATACGAGATCTTGTCAATAATCATGATGTAATCCTAGAGTTTATTGATACAACGCATCAATTGGCCGATATCTTTACAAAACCCTTAAATGATGGACAAATTGATTTCATTAGAAGAGAAATAGGAATGCTAAATATCCGAATGCATGAGTTTGTTGTATTTCTTTTCCTAACTATCCTTCTCTTAATGTATTTCATGAATGAGGCTTTCATGAATCTATTTCATTTTTATCTTCCTTGGTATCAAGTTTACTTCATACCCTTGCTCCATCACTTAATGATTTTTGATACACTTAATCACTTCATGGATTTCATTGACAAATACATCTCTCATAGGTTTATCTCTTGTGAATTTTTAATGAGAAATAGATTTGACTTATGAATTTCTTTTTTATATGACGCTCCTCTCCTTATTCTTCTCATGAAAGATGAATTTTATAAATTCCAATGGATATCTTGATCCTTGAAAGATAAATTTTACTACATGATAATCACTTGCAAGAATGGGGATTTGATTTCGTATGATCCTTTTCATGAATCCCTTCTCTTTGATTAAAGCATGTTTTAACAAAAACATATTTAGTGTTTTTGACTTCACAAATTTGGTTCTTAATGGATTTCCTTCTTACTTTCCTTCCTCTCCTTCATGCAAATGTTTTGATGACAAAGGGGGAGAAGTTGATAAAATATATCACTTTAATGTTGATAAATTTTGATGTTGAGAATTTGTGAATGTTACCATGCAACGATGCAATATCGATTGTATAAATTAGTTTGATACTTGAATTTTTTTTTACCACACTTGCATTGTTAAATTGTTCTCCTTTTTGTTAATGACAAAAGGGGAGAAACAATACCAAAATATGGTAAATCGATGACAAATTTGTCACGCCCCTAAAAATATCCATGATATTTAAAATTTTTCATCACAACTAACCCAGGATCCAAACACACATTTGAGGTCACTAAGAAAACATTCAGATCAAGAATTTCACTTCTATAATTTACCAATTCATAACCCTGTGCAATTCATAAACATAGCACACATCACTCGATAATTTATACAATCTGAACTCAACACATCAAAATAAATACCACAATATAAATCCACAAGTGGGGAAATCTATGCAGTCACCACAATCATCGATTTACCATAAGTTCATATCATTACACGAATTTAATTTAACATTCCAAAACCCTATACATGAGGGATCCTTTAACTTACACAAAATCCACCGGTTTAGATTCATAGTCACATTTCATTAGATGCAAGGTAGCTTATACACAACTACATATGTGCTAACAAAAGTTCTGCCCAACGTCTTCTAAATTTTTCCACTGCCTCAGCCCATTCTTAACATTTAAGCAAGCGATACGCTATCCTGAAAAATTTATCAACAAATGGGGTGAGCATAAAGAGCTCAGCAAGTGACTAACATATCCATATCAAAATAGTACAATTTCCAAAGAGATGCAGTTTCAAACACAAAGCAGAATATACGATTTCGTATACATATTATCATTAGGAGCAGAATCATAATTGTCCTTTTTAATCATACAAATTTGGTTCCTGATAGATGGGGCATAGAGTAATTGGAGCATATCAGAAACAAAGGAAACATATCGGAGCTTATCAATGGCATATAAAATGTTCCAAATCACATCAACGACATATGGAACATTACGAAGCAAAATCAACAGTGAATGAAGCATTTCATAGCATATCAAACTCATATGTCATACCAAAGCTCAAACGTCGTCCTTGACGTTGCAATCATATCATAACTATCCAGAGTACGAACAGAAATAACTCACAAAAACTCTGGATATCATATCAAACATATAGAGGGTGTAGTGGGATCTCAGTCAGAATGTGATTCATCCATTTCTGAATGACCACCTGACAAAAGTCTCCCACGTCTGGGAGCTCCATCCACCCACGTCTAGGTGAAGTCAAAGGGGCCGGCAGAGCATCGCAGGCTCTAAGCAATATCCCACAAAGCGGGACCCCACAAAGCGGGCAAATAGCGCATATCAGAATATCCCACAAAGCGGGACCCCACAAAGCGGGCAAATCAGCGCATACCCTTTACCATTTCTGGCAAAGGTCCAGACAATCCCACACACCAGAGTACAAAAGGACAGTTTCAACAAATTGCAGCATATAATGGAAGCACACGCGGAACAACCAAACGTACATGTGCCTTTTCAAAAACAATGTGATGCAAGGAACAAATCTCTCACAAAATATTCATTTTAGGGAAAGAATTGAAAGCAAGAGTGTACAGGGATTCCAAGCAATCATAACCAGCTCAATTCCAATAAGAAGATTAGGCGAATTCAGGTATCCAAAGGAAATGGAACAGAATACGCGAAATCGACCAAAGCTCGATTTCGGACAGAATTCCAGTGGCACATCAAACAAATATTTCAGAATAACAATTATGCTCCAATACCCACAAGAAGGCTATGGTCGAACCATATATCAATCTATATTCGGATGGAACAGATTTCATATGAAACAGGGCTCCCAACACAGAGTTACCTCTGATTTGGTAACATAAGGTCAAAATCACAATCACTGGTTTGCGGACTTTATAGGATCGGATTCAACAGACGATAGGGTGAGCAATTGAACTCCAAAATTTTCAAACTATACGTCAAAAGAGAGGATTTCAAGTCTAGTTTCAGATAAAATCAGTTTGGTACAAATCAGAATTTTCAACAGGGAGTTATAGGCGTTTTAGTTTCGAAAGGTCAGAAATCTTGAACTCTGTTTTACAGCGTCTATAGGCTCTTTTGAAACAAATTTTTGGGTAAGTATTCGGTGTCCAAAATCTACAAAATCGGTGTCAAAAGAAAGACATACGAGTCTAATTTCAAAAAAAAATAGTTCCTGCCTGAATTCTCATTCTGTACTAAAACTTAGGGCCGAAACAGTGCTTAGGGGTCAGTTTACCGAAAACTTTCAGAATCCATAGTTCTATGTCCAAAGAGGAACATATCAGTTTCTAAATAAAAATCTTCCAATTTATTTTGAATCAACATAAAAACAGAGTCTAATACTTATGTAGGATGGGGTTAGAACACTTGCCTTTGAAAATTTTGATCCCCAATGAAAAGATTAAAGCAAGAACCCCAAAAGCCCCAATTTTCTTTCTCTTCTTCTTCTTCTTTTTCTTCTTCTTCTTCTTCTTCTTTCTTTCCCTGATCACCCACGAGCTGCCTCCTCTGCTTCCTTAACAACGAAGGCAGAGAAGCTTAAGCGGTGGAATTTGTCATTTGGTGCATTTTGCAGTTTAGTCCTTGTTTTTATCATATTCACGATTAGGTCCTTAGGGTTTACATATAGGTCCTCAGATTCTTTCTTTTTCTCTTCTTTTTTTTTGAACAGATCTCCCAAATCTTAAAAATAAGTTACCTCTAATTCATACTCTATTTCTTTTGTTAATTAAAATAGATGCTTACATTATCACCAAAAATTTATACGAACATTCGGAAATGAGGGGTGTTACAAAATTGGCATTGTAGATATATACAATGTATCTTATCGTAAATGCTTATCATAAACACTTGTACGCTTTGTGGTATACTTGAAATATAATTGGAATTATCATATACATTACAACACATCGCAAATGCTTGAAACATATCAAAATGTACTTCATATGCATTGTAGATAAATGTCTTTCTTTATGATAAGATATTTTGAGCTTAGCCTGCTATTTTACAATTAATATCTTGTCATGGAATGATGGATTGCTATCTTTGTCATCTTGCTATGTTTCATATTTAAAATTTGTATCATACTTAAAAATGATGATTGTCTATCATTCGACTTGAAAATGGATGTCATGCCTTGATATCATTTTTATTAATAAATACGTGGCATCATATTTTGAGAATGTTAAATCATGATAGGAATCATGATATGTATGTTGATAAGTTTAAATAAACTTAACATATCGGTTTGATGCTTGAATTCAAAGACCTTGAATTCAAGAATATATTTTCTCAATTATGGCATATAGATAGAGGGAGTTAAGGTTAACTCCATCATTAATTGATTATCGTCATCAAAATGTGGGAGATAATCGAATCTCGAATTTTGATGAAGAAATCAATTGTTAATTGTTTGATCTAATCTATATGTTGAGAAAAGTGTACAGGATTAACTACAATAGCAGTAAGATATAAAGCAGGTGTTGTGCTAGAGTCAAAATTGAGATCTCATTGGGAGTTTAAGAGTTCGTCGGAAGTCTGGACATTCATCGGAAGTTCTACCAAAACCAACCGAGAAGTCCAAGAGCTTGCCAAAGAAGCTCATTGGAACTCACCAAGAAGATCGTTGTAAAGTTCAGGAGCTTGCCAGGAGTCCGCCGGAATATTGCCGGTAGTTCATTGGAAGTTCGTCGGAAGATCGTCGGACGCTCGCCGGAAGAGCAATTGACGTACCGGAACAATATGCTTTGTTAAGTTGTCTTAAATATTATAGTTAGTCCGTAAATTGAGTTAGGATTGGGAGACAATCCCACTAATTTAGTTAGGAGCCAACTAGGCTCTAAACAAGGCTGAATTGGGCCAGACTGAATAGCTCATTCAGCCCTTGAAAATATGATCGGCAGTGGCACCGCCAAGGAGACCAAGTCTCCCATGTGGACTAGGCAATGGTACCGCCCATACTAGGTGGTGGTACTGTTGAATCTCGTATTTTGATGATGAAACTACTTGATATATGTTTATGATTTAATCTGCGTTTTGAGTGACGTAGGATGCTTCGATCAGGATGAGACAATTAAAGTAGGAAAATCATGTTGTGTCGGAGGAACATGTCAGAAGATTGGACGTCGGGCCGGTGGAACGGTCGATGTATCGACAGAAGGCTTCGGGTCATGGACTCGGGCATCGGGCAAAGAAGAGCGGGTATTGTGCTAAGGATATCGGAGTTGCGGAGTCAACTGGCCGATTGGGCAATAGGCCATAGGAGAGGACGATGCGCCGAAGAATCGGACGAAGCGTCGAGGGACCAATGACATGCCGGACAACTTGGTTAATTGCTTAGGATTAATTATCTCGATTGAAGTTTTGTTTTACATATGCAGGATTAACTACGATGGAAGTAAGATATGCAGCAGGAGTTGCGCCGGAGTCAAGACAATGATCACGTTGGGAGTTCGAGAGTTCGACGGAAGTTCGGACAGTCGTCGGAGGTTCTACGGGAACAAATCTGAGAAGTCCATAAGCTTGCCAAAGAAGCTTGTCGGAATTCACCAAGTGGATCGTCGCAAGTCCAGGAGTTTGCCGGAAGTCCGTAGGAGCATCACCGAGGGTTTATCGGATGATCGACGGAAGTTCGCCGGAAGCTCGCCGGAAGAAGCGATTGACGCACCGGAGCAAGTTGCAGTAAATGTCTTAGGAAAAATCGTAGTTAGCATAATGATTATGTTGGAAATGGGAGGTGATCCCATTAACTTAATCTTGGGGCAATTGGGCCCCTGAAAAACCCAAATTGGGCTGAATGGATCAACCTATTCGGACCCTGATTTCTGCTGGGAGGTGCAACCACCCAACCCAGAAGGTAGCACCGCCTGGGCTAAGTCTCCGAGCGAGAATGGGCAGTGCAATCGCCCCAGCTAGGAGGTAGCACCGCCTGGGCTCAGTCTCCGAGCGAGACTGGGCGGTGCAACCTCCCTTGACAAGAGGTAGCACCGCCTGAGCTCGGTCTTCGAGCTCTGGTAGGAGGTGCAACCGCTGCAGTCAGGCGGTGGCACCGCTTGAGCTCGGTCTTCGAGCTTTGTCAGGAGGTGCAACCGCCCTTGACAAGAGGTAGCACTGCCTAGAGGCTTAGTCTTCAAGCTCTGCCAAGCGGTGCAACCGCTCCAATCAGGAGGTGCAACCACCTGATCCCGGAATTTCGGGAATTGACAATTTTGAGCTCCAAATTTGAACAGGATTGGGGCCTATAAATACCCCACCCATTCAGCACTAAAAGAGCACAACTTACACTCGAAATCTTGAACTTTCTCTGTGATTCTTAGAGCTCAAAATTGTTGTAAAGGCCAAAAGTTCTTCTCCCTCTATTCTTCCAAGTTCTGAGTTGTAAAGAGAGGAGAGAAATTTCTGTAAGGGTTATCTCCTAAGCCCGTCAAAAGGAGTGAAACTGTAAAAGGGTGGTTGGCCTTCGCCTATTGAAGGAAGGCCTCTAGTTGATGTCGGTGACCTCGTCGGTGGAGGAAGCCAAAAGTGGAGTAGGTCAAGATTGACCGAACCACTCTAAATCTAAGTTTGCGTTTACTTTGGGCATTTTATCTTTACTACAAACCTCCTCAATAGCTTACTGCCTTCCGCGCTTTTACGAACGAGTTTCTAAGTTCAGAACTTTCCGAATCTGCGTTTAGACGTAAATCGGCTTTATCGTATGAACATCATATTTCAGTTTGCGCTTACATTCTGATTTCCATTATAACTACAAACTGCCTTCTGCGCATTTACAAAACGTATTTCAAAATTCAGTATTTTCAGAATCAACATTTAGACGTAAACCGGTTTTATCGTATGAACGTCGTATTTCAGTTTCCGCTTACATTCTGATTTTCATCATAACTGCAAATTGCCTTCATAGATTTACTTTAATGTCATCTCGCTTAATCTTAAGTTAAAGTAATCTTAGAATCAGCTTTTACACCAAAATCACTTTTATCAATGGACGAAGTTTTAATCGTCGAAAGATTTCCGCTGCACTAATTCACCCCCCTCCCTCTTAGTGCTCTTGATCCTAACAATTGGTATCAGAGCGGGGTTTTTCTCATTTCGGATTTACACCCAAGAGAAATGGCTCTTCATGGCTTTCAAGAGGGCTTATCAGTTGTTCGTCCACCGTTGTTTAGCGGATTGGACTACACTTATTGGAAAACTCGAATGCGAGTTTTCTTGATTTCTATGAATTTGGATTTATGGAATATCATTGAAAACGGTTTTCAACTTCCCTCTAAACCGATGAATGAATAGTCGGATTTGGAGAAGATGTATTTTTCTTTAAACGCAAAGGCTATGAATGCCTTATTTTGCGCTTTGGACAAAAATGAGTTCAATCGGATTTCTACATGCGAAACGGCTTTTGACATTTGGCGAACACTTGAAATCACGCACGAGGGAACTAGTAGAGTCAAAGACTCAAAAGTTAACATTTTATTGTATGATTTTGAGCTTTTTCAAATGCAACCAAGCGAGACTATAGGCGACATGTACACCCGTTTCACGGATGTCGTCAATAGTTTAAGAGCTCTTGGAAAATGTTTTTCGGATTTTGAACTCGTAAACAAGATTTTACTTTCTCTTTCTAAGAAGTGGGATTCAAATGTAACTGCAATACAAGAAGCTAAAAACCTAAACAACTTACCACTTGAAGAACTAATTGGTTCGTTGATGACATATGAAATGGTGCACAATGCACATGATGAACATCTTGAACACAATCACCTTCCAAAGAACAAGAAGGATTTGGAACTCCAGACAAATGAATACCACTTGAGCGATGACTCAAGTGATGAGGACAATGATGAACTTGAACTTCGAACACTAAATCTTAATAAGTTTATTAAACAAAAATCTAAAATAGATAATGAACTTGAACGAAAGAAGAGGCCAAAGAAGAGGAAGGCAACCAAGGATGAATCAAGAACTTCCAAAGGTGAAACGGCGAATTGGGCTTTGACGAGCTTTGACTACAAGGTAAGTAACTCAACTCTCTTGAATTATTTCGAAATTACATGATCCTCTTCATAATACATTTCCTTTTTTAATATAGAATTAATTTTCTTGAAAATTACATGTTTAAAAACAATATATGATGAAAATGCAAAATTTATGATCATGCTATTAGTTTTGAAAATAATCATGAAAAATACATATTTTATGATAAACAAACAAAATGATTTTGATTGAAAATATGAAATCATGCTTGATGATATAATGATGTTTTGATACCATGATTTTATTCTATGCATGAGATTTTAAAAATCATGTTTATTGGTTTTATAATTATGGATGATGAATCTTGCGATTTTCGATTTTCACGGTAATGAAAGTGCCTTATTGATCTTTGTCGTAATAAAACTTGCACTTTCGATTTTAAAACATGCTACATGTTTGGCATAGATGAAATAAAATCATATGAATTAAAACAACTAAAAAGAGAAAAGTATTTTTCTTGAAATTTTATTTTTCTCTACCTTATTGACTTTTTCACTAAGAGATCAATAAAATTATCTATGCCATTTCAAGTAATGTTGAGATTTTGATGATTTGAATTTAATGGGTTTTATCAAAATGAATCATGATTTCTTGGAATTATAATTTGAAAATTCTTTTTATAAATCAAAATAACTTACTATGATTATTTCTTTTTGCTATTTGAGTTATCTAAAAAGGAATCATAATATGTCTCTTAATATTCATAATTTGTCTACATGATTCGTAAATCTCATTACCAATTCTTCTTGATATTTCTTATGTGATGATATGAATACATGAAATATTCATTAATTTATTTTGATGTATATAAATGAAAAGTTATGATCATACATGGTAGAATATAATTTGACAAAATTGATACCATCATGATATGAAATATTTATGATTTGCAATGATGCATGCAATACTTGAACATTTTAATTATGATGTGATGTATTGCATATGATGTAAATCATGATTTAAAATGCTATGAGTTGTTACTAAAATGATGTATGTTGATTTAATGTCATGAATACTCTAATGACATAGGGGGAGAAAGAGTTGCTAATGTGCATATCTCAAAGAGAAAATTGCTAGCTTGTGTGTCTTAAAATATTGAAATTTTTTTGCTAGCTTGCATATTGTAAACTTGCTATCGTACTACCATGATGATTAGCATTTCTTATCTTCATGATTGTATTTGAAAAACTATGGCAAAAATATGTCTGAATGATTGAACTTATTAAAATTAATTTTCGGACTTTCTTGATTGAATGATCAAATCACTCGACTGCCATGATGATTTTACATAATTACATGCCCTAATAACAGGTTGGAAATTATGTGCTTTGGATACAAAAATTTCCATGATAATAAGCATGTTTTGTCCTCATGATTGTATTTGAAAATCAATAGCATAGCCTTGTCCGAATGCATGAAAGTGTTAATTTCATTTTCGGATTCTCTTAACTATTGGTATCCTAACAATTGGGTTTTCAAATTATCCTCTTCCAGACTTAATAAGCATATGTCATATCAAGTTTAATTCATATCATTGATTTTTTACATATAAAATCAACTATCAAATACATCTCTCATACACTTATCATGTGAACAATATTTTGTTTTGAGAAATGGATTTGATGAAATGATTCCTGCTTATAAATTCCTTCTTGAAAAAGGAAGTCATTTTTACGTACAAGGATTTGATACATATCTTGATACTTATAAAAATGAAGCGTGCTTTAATATCTTATCGATTTTAACTTCATTCGAGTAAGCTTAGAAATAGCTTTCCTCCTTCATGCAAAAAGAAAATAACAAATAAAATGGAAGAAGTTTTCAAAGCTATCTCCATGCCATGTTTTCCTTGAAATGTTTGAATATTTTGTATCTTATCACTCTTTGTTGAAAAATGACATGAACCTGCTTATGGCATCGCACTTATATTTAAAATTTGCTTATATCGTTCTCCTTTTTGTTGACGACAAAGGGGGAGAAATATATGAATTGATGCTATGAACACTGATGCTATGATTGCCAAATTTGCATTATGCCATGTTTGCATCATGTGTTAAGATGTCAAGAACTTGTATCATAATTTTCACGTTGATATCTTACCATGTGATGAAATGCTACAATTGATAAACACTTGAAATGTTTGCGTTATGATATCAAAAGCTTACATCGCAATTTTACATATTGATATTTGATAATAGCAAACTTGCATGATGATAAAAACTTGATATTATATTTTTCATGCAATGAGTTGAACCAATATCACAAACGCTTGATTGTGGTACTTCTCCTTTTTGTTGATCACAAAGGGGGAGAAGTATGATATTATGCATAAGTTTATGCAGAAGTATGACGTGTTGCAAGTATTCATGATGAATATTGCAATGACATGAATTCAGTGTGAATTCAATGTTCTATCAATATGGCATATTGATAGGGGGAGTTTGTTTAAACTCTGGGAGGTAAGTTTAAACTCCGGGAGGTAAGTTTAACTCCGTCATCAAGTAGTTGTCATCATCAAAAAGGGGGAGATTGTTGAATCTCGTATTATGATGATGAAACTACTTGATATATGTTTATGATTTAATCTGCGTTTTGAGTGACGCAGGATGCTTCGATCAGGATGAGACAATTAAAGCAGGAAAATCATGTTATGCCGGAGGAACATGTTAGAACATTGGACGTCGGGCTGATGGAACGGTCGACGTATCAACAGAAGGCTTCGAGTCATGGACTCGGGTATCGGGCCAAGAAGAGCGGGTATTGTGCCAAGGATATCGGATTTGCGGAGTCAATTGGCCAATTGGGCAATAGGCCGCAGGAGAGGACGATGCGCCGAAGAATCGGACGAAGCGTCGAGGGACCAATAACATGCTGGACAACTTAGTTAATTGCTTATGATTAATTGTCTCGATCGAAGTTTTGTTTTACATGTGCAGGATTAACTATGATGGAAGTAAGACATGCAGCAGGAGTTACGCCGGAGTCAAGACAATGATCACGTTGGGAGTTCGAGAGTTCGACGGAAGTTCAGACAGTCGTCGGAGGTTCTGCGGGAATAAATCCGAGAAGTCCATAAGCTTGCCAAAGAAGCTCGTCGGAACTCGCCAAGTGGATCGTCGCAAGTCCAGGAGTTTGCCGGAAGTCCGCAGGAGCATCACCGAGGGTTCATCGAATGATCGACGGAAGTTCGCCGGAAGCTTGCTGGAAGAAGCGATTGACGCACCGGAGCAAGTTGCAGTAAATGTCTTAGGAAAAATCGTAGTTACCACAATGATTAAGTTGGAAATGGGTGGTGATCCCATTAACTTAATCTTGGGACAATTGGGCCCGTGAAAAACCCAAATTAGGCCGAATGGATCAACCCATTCGGACCCTGATTTCTACTGAGAGGTGCAACCGCCCAAGCCAAGAGGTAGCACCGCCTGGGCTAAGTCTCCGAGCAAGACTAGGCGGTGCAACCGCCCCAGCCAGGAGGTAGCATCGCCTGGGCTCAGTCAGGGGAGGTTGCACCGCTTGAGCTCGGTCTTCGAGCTCTGGCAGGAGGTGCAACCGGCCCTGACAAGAGGTAGCACCGCCCAGAGGCTCAGTCTTCGAGCTCTACCAAGCGGTGCAACCGCTCCAGTCAGGAGGTGTAACCGCCTGATCCCGGAATTCCGGGAATTGATAGTTTTGAGCTCCAAATTTGAACTGGGTTGGGGCCTATAAATACCCCACCCATTCATCACTGAAAGAGCACAACTTACACTCGAAATCTTGATCTTTCTCTGTGATTCTTAGAGCTCAAAATTATCGTAAAGGCCAAAAGTTCTTCTCCTTCTATTCTTCCAAGTTCTGAGTTGTAAAGAGAGGAGAGAAATTTCTATAAGGGTTGTCTCCTAAGCCCGTCAAAGGGAGTGAAACTGTAAAAGGGTGGTTGGCCTTCGCCTATTGAAGGAAGGCCTCTAGTTGACATCGGTGACCTTATCGGTGGAGGAAGCCAAAAGTGGAGTAGGTCAAGATTGACCGAACCACTCTAAATCTCGATTTGCATTTACTTTGGGCATTTTATCTTTATTGCAAACCTCCTCAATAGCTTACTGCCTTTTGCGCTTTTACGAACGAGTTTCTAAGTTCAGAACTTTCTGAATCTGCGTTTAGATGTAAATCGGCTTTATCGTATGAAGATCATATTTCAGTTTGCGCTTACATTCTGATTTCCA
This sequence comes from Musa acuminata AAA Group, assembly GCF_036884655.1. Classification (NCBI taxonomy): domain Eukaryota; kingdom Viridiplantae; phylum Streptophyta; class Magnoliopsida; order Zingiberales; family Musaceae; genus Musa; species Musa acuminata. Next base: position 22,781,458 of record NC_088333.1, on the reverse strand, counting down.
TCATAACTGCAAACTGCCTTCTGTGCATTTACAAAACGTATTTCAAAATTCAGTATTTTCAGAATCATCATTTAGACGTAAACCGGTTTTATCGTATGAACGTCGTATTTCAGTTTGCGCTTACATTCTGATTTCCATCATAACTGCAAACTTCCTTCATAGATTTACTTTAATGTCATCTCGCTTAATCTTAAGTTAAAGTAATCTTAGAATCGGCTTGTACACCAAAATCACTTTTATCAACGGACGAAGTTTTAATCGTCGAAAGATTTCCGCTGCACTAATTCACCCCCCCCCCCCCCTCTTAGTGCTCTTGATCCTAACAGGTACCACTAGCAGTTAATATTGCCAGTGGTGGTACCACCCTTGTCAAGTGGTGGTACCGCCAGAGCTCGGTCTCCGAGCTCTATCAAGCGGTTGTACCGTTACGCCCCTCAAATAAATATCGATGATTTTAAAATTTTCATCACAAACTAATCCAGAATCCAAACTAACATTTGAGGATACTGAAAAACATTCTATCAAATTCACATTTATAAAACCTGTGCAGTTTATAATCATATATCACATCTCTCGATATTTCACATTTATGGCAACCCAAGCCAACTTAACAAACATGAACAACATTTATAAATCCACAAGCTAAGTAATTTATACAATCAGAACTCCAACCATTTACCACAAGTTCATATCATCGTAAACTAGACTTAACATTCCAAAATTTCAAATAAGAGAGAGCATCTAATATTTTTACAAGATATATCCATTTCGGTTCATCGATAACATTTCATTACATACAAAATATGCTTATACAATAATAACATAATAACCAAGAAGACTTGCGCATAATTCTGAATAGCTCTCCACTGCCTCAGCCCAATTCAAACATCTCAAAGAGTGACAAGCTAACCTGAAAGATTTATATAACAATGGAGTGAACTAAAAAAAGCTCAGTAAGTGACAAAGCATATCTAGCACAAGAAGGGACAGTTTCAAACAAAACAAGATATCACAATGCAAGACAGAATCCAAGAGATTCAAGGATATCATCTCATTAGATACAGAATCGTAAATGTCATTTCATTCATAACATATTTGGTTCATAACAAATGGAGCATAGAGTAATTAGAGCATATCAATAGCGTACGAGATGTTTCGGAGCATATCAATAGTGTACGAGATGTTTCGGAGCATATCAATGGTAAATAGGATATTTCAGAATATTTCAGTTCATAGCAAATGGAGAACAGAGTAATTGGAGCATATTAGTAGCGTACGAGATGTTCCGGAGCATATCAATAACAAATAAAGCATTTCAGAACATATCAATGGTATGTGAAGCATTTTGAAGTATATGAATAGCATAGGAAACATTTTGGAGCATATCAATACAAAATAAGAAACAGAAGCTCAGACATCGTACCCTAGCATAGTGCATGTGAGGTTTAACTCAATGGTGGCTCCACGCCGTGATGAGTTCTCGACTCCATCCATGGGTAGCCCTTTCCTACTCGAGCCCTCTCACCCTGCCCAAGTGCTAGGTCGACTCTGAATTTCATATCAAACAGATAGAAGATGAAGTGGGATTTCAAACATAATATAGTTCATCCATTTCTGAATGACCACCAAACATAATCTAGAGCATCGCAGGCTCTAAACACATACGCTTTACCATTTCTGACTAAGGTCCAAATAATCCCACAAACACCAGAGTATAAAAGAGTATTATGAACAATAAATTGGGACATATCGGATGCACATGCGGAACAACGAAATGTATATGTGCCTTTACGAGTCAATACGATGCAAACATAATCCTTCACAAATGTATTCAAATTTGAAAGGAAATGAAAGCAAGAGCATACAAAGATTCCAAGCAATCACATATAGCTCAATTCAAATAAAAAGGTTCCATGAAATTAATTTACAAAGTAATGAAACCAGAATATGCGAAATCGACCAAAGCTCGATTTATGGCAGAATTCAAGAGGCACATTGAACAAATGATTTCAACTATCAATCGTGCTCCAATTTACTCAGAAATATATCATTGGAAAGATATTTCAATCTACTTCCAGATAAAATAAGCTTCATATGAATTGAACTGTCTAATAGAGAGAGTTACAAATAATTTGGTAAACAAGGGTCGTAGAACAAAATCTCTATTTGGTAGAATTCATAATGTCAGATTCAACAGATAACTTGGCAGGTGTTTGGATTCTAAATCTTTCAATCTATATATCAAAAGAAAGATCTACGAGTCTAGTTTCCAATGAAATCAGTTTTAACCAAATCAGAGTTTTCAACAAAGACTTATAGGTAGCTCGGTATCAAAAGGTCAGAATCTCAAAAGTTGCACAGATTCGAATCGTTACATCTAAACGGGAGATATATCAAATACAAGGCTATAACAATTTAAAGTTCCTCATATTCAAAGCAAATGTAGAGATAAAATTACAGTAAGGAAAGATCAGGACACTTGCAATAGGAAAGATTAGAAAGCTTACAATAGGAAAGATTAGAAAGCTTACAATAGGAAGGATCGGAACACTTGCAAGAGAAAAGATTAGAAAGCTTGCAATAGAAAGGATCAGAACACTTACAAGAGAAAATATTAGAAAGCTTGTAATATAAAGGATCAGAACACTTGTCTTTCAAAGATTTTGATCCGAAGATCCAAAGAAGGTGTCAGCCCAAATCCTTCTACTTTTCCTCCGTGTCCTCTCCTTGTTTCGTGTCCTACATATGTCTTCTCTTTTTCCTCCACAACTGCAGCTCATGTAGAACATAGAGGCATAGTCACCTGCTCTCTCTTACTCTCATTCCTTCATTTTCTTTTTCAAACACAGTTGTCGGAGCCATCGCCGCTACCACTACCATAGTCGTAGTCACGACCGCAACTGCTGTCAAAACCACAGCGCCTTCCACTGCATTACTTCCTTCCTCCCTTCTCTCATTCCTATTTTTTCTTTCTTAAACACAACTACCGCAGACGCAACCACCACCACCGCAGCCACAATCACAGCCACAGCCCCTTTTTTTTTCCCTTTCCTTTCTTTCTCTTTCCCAAATGCAGCTGCTGCAGCCACCATCGCTACCGCAGCTACCGCAGCCAATGTCGCAGCCGCAGCCACAGTCGCAGCCACGACCGTAGCTTCTTCTTCCTCCCCTGCTCTGTTTCCTCTCCTTCTCTTCCAACTGCAGCTACAGCTGCCTCCCCTTCTCCTCTTCCTCTCTTCTTCCCTTTTCCTTTCTCTTCTTCTTCCTTTCCTTCTCTTCTTTCCCAGCTGCATTGCTGCAGTCGCAACCTCAGCCATGGCCGCAGCCTCTTCTTCCTCCTGCTCATCTTCCTCTCCTTCTTCTCTTCCAACTACAGCTGCCATCGCCGTAGCCGCAACCCCTTCTTCCCCTTCTCTTCTTCCTCTCCTTCCCTTCTTCCTTCCTCTCCCTCTTTCCTTGCCACAATTGCAGCTGCCACAACCGCAACCGCTGCTACTTCTTTCCCTTCTCCTTCCTTTCTTCTTCTTCTCTTCTTCTCTGTCCTCCCCGACGCGCAGCACCTCCTCTCCTCTGTTTCCTCTTGCAAAAAACAGAGGTGCCGCCACTTCACCCACTTCTACTTCTTCTCTTCCTCTTCTTCTTCTTCTCCTTCTCCTTCTTCTTCTCCTCTTCTTCCCTTCTCCTACCCGACACCCCACACCTTCACACTGCAGCCCATGCCGCAGCCATCCTTCTCTTTTTTTTCTTTTTCTCTTCTTATTTTTCCTCTTCTTCTTCTTCTCCTCCCCAATGCCCCACACCTCCTCTCCTCTGTTTCCGCCTGCAGGAAACAGAGGTGCTGCAGCCCTAGCTGCTGCCACCTCTCGCTCCTCTCCCACTTCCCTCTCTTTTTCTTCTTCTTCTATTCTTCTCTTCTCCCTCTTCTTCCTCCTCTCTTCATTTCCTTCTTCTTATTCTTTTCTTCTTCTCCTCTTCTTCCTTTCTCCTCCCCAACGCCCCACAGCTCCTCGCTGCAGCCCTTGCCGCAGCCACCTCCTCTTTTCTCTCTTCTTCTTCTTCTGCTTCTCTTCTTCTCTTCTTCCTATTGAATCTCGGATTTTGATGATGAAGTCAATTGTCATTTGTTGTCTAATCTATGTGTTGAGATAAGTGTGCAGGATTAACTACGATGAAAGTTAGACAAGCAGCAGGAGTTGCGCCGGAGTCAAGATCATGATCACGTTGGGAGTTCGAGAGTTCGACGGAAGTTCGGACGGTCGTCGGAGGTTCTGCAAGAACAGATCCGAGAAGTCCGGAAGCTTAGCTCGTCAGAATTCGCCAAGTGAATCGTCGCAAAATCCAGGAGTTTGCCGGAAGTCCGCAGAAGCATCACCGAGGGTTCATCGGATGATCGACGGAAGTTCGCCGGAAACTCGCCGGAAGAAGCGATTGACATACCGAAGCAAAGCTGCAGAAATTGTCTTAGATTTAATCGTAGTTAGCACGTTGATTAAGTAAGGAATGGGAGGTGATCCCATTAGCTTAATCCTGGGGCAATTGGGCCCTTGAAGAACTCAAATTGGGTCGAATGGTTCAACCCATTCGGACCCAAGGTGCTGTGGGCGGTGCAACCGCCCAAGATATGTCTCCCAGCGAGACTGGGCGATGCAACCGCCCCAGCCAAGCGGTGCAACCGCCCAGGATATGTCTCCCAGCGAGACTGGGCGGTGCAACCGCCCCAGCCAAGAGGTGCAACCGCCCAGGGTTCAGTCTCCAAGCGAGATTGGGCGGTGCAACCTCCTCTGTCAAGAGGTAGCACCGCCAGAGCTCAAGTTTCGAGCTCTGCCAAGAGGTGCAACCACCGAGCTCGGTCTTCGAGCTATGGTAGAGAGGAGCAACCTCTCTGGACAGGAGATGCACCGCCTGAGCTCGGTCTTCGAGCTCTGGCAGAGAGGTGCAACCACCTCTGGCAGAGAGGTGCAACCTCTCTGGTCAGGAGATGCACCGCCTGAGCTCGGTCTTCGAGCTCTGGCAGAAAGGTGCAACCACCCCTGACAGAGAGGTGCATCCGCCTGAGCTCAGTCTTCGAGCTCTGCCAGGCGGTGCAACCTCTCCAGTCAAGAGGTGCAACCGCCTAATCCCGGAATTCCGGTATTTGATCATTTTGAGCTCCAAAATTGAACTGGGTTGCGGCCTATAAATACCCCACCCGTTCAGCACAGAAAGGGTACAGATCTACTCCGAATTCCTGATCTTTTCTGTGATTCTAAGAGCTCAAAATTGTGTAAAGTCCAAAAGTTCTCCTCTTTCTGTTCTTCAAAGTCTTGAGTTGTAAAGAGAGGAGAGAAAGGATCTGTAAAGGTTGTCTCCTGAGCCTGTCAAAAGGAGAGAAACTGTAAAAGGGCAGTTGGCCTTCGCCTATTGAAGGAAGGCTTCTAGTTGACGTCGGCAACCTCATCGGTGGAGGAAGCCAAAAGTGGAGTAGGTCAAGACTGACCGAACCACTCTAAATCTCTGGTTTGCATTTATTTTTTAGCACTTTATCATTACTGCAAACCTCCTACATAGCTATTGCTCTCTGCGCTTTTACGAACGATGATCTAAGTTCAGATCTTTCCGAATCTGCATTGAGACGTAAATCGGTGTTTTCGTACGATCTTTACATCGCAGTTTATGCTTACGCTTTGATTCCATTCATAACTGCGAACTGCTTTCTGCACATTCACAAAAAGATTTTCAAAGTTCAGTATCTGTGTTTAGACGTAAAACTGCGTTTAGACGCAAAACTGTGTTTAGACGTAAAACCACGTTTAGACGCAAAACTGCGTTCAGATGTAAAACTGCGTTCAGACGCAAAACTGCGTTCAGACGCAAAACTGCGTTCAGACGTAAAACTACGTTCAGACGTAAAACTGCGTTCAGACGCAAAACTGCGTTTAGACGTAAAACTGCGTTTAGACGTAAAACTGAGTTTAGACGTAAAACTACGTTTAGACGCAAACTGCATTTAGACGCAAACTGCTCTTAGACGCAATCTGCGCTTAGATGCAAACTACGCTTAAATACAAACTGTGAATCGGCTTTTGCATCATAATAGATTTTATTGAACGAACGCACCTTTCGGTTTTAAATTGCTGTAAGATTTCCGCTGCACTAATTCACCCCCCCTCTTAGTGCTCTCGATCCTAACACTTCCCTTCTCCTCCCCGACGCCCCACACATGAACTCCTCTGTTTCCTCCTACACGAAACAGAGGTGCTGCAGCCCTAGCTGCTGCATCTATCTCTCTTTCCTCTCCCTCTTCCCTCTTCCCTCTCTTCTTCTTCTTCTTCTTTTCTTCTCTTCTCCCTCTTCTTCCTCTCTTCTTTTCCCTCTTCTTCTTCTTTTCTTCTCTTCTCCCTCTACTTCTCTTCTTCTTCTCCCCACGCCCCACCGCTCCTCTCTCTGTTTCTCGAGAAATAGAGAGCGTGGTGGCGGTGGGATAAAATCAAAATTTTTGATTTTTTTTTTTTGTAACTTAACAGTTTAGTCATTGAAATTTCTATATTTACATATAGGTCCTCCAATTTATAAATAAATCTTTATTAATAAATTTTCAAAAGTGAGGGATATTATAGGTACCACCCAGACTTGGCGGTGGTACCGCCCAGTAATGGCGATGGTACCGCTAGTAACCCGGAAATCCGGGATGAGACACTTTTTTGCTCCATTTTTGAAGCCATTGGGGCCTATAAATACCCCACCATTTTCTACATGAAAGGGCATGAAAGCATTGGCATAATCTTAAGTTCTTGAGTCTTAAAGTATTGTAAAAGTCAGAAGAGTTTTCCTCCTTCATCTCTTAGCCTTATAACCATCCAAGAAAGAAGAGTGAGACTTGTAAGGGTTGTCTCCTAAACCTGGCAAAAGGAGAAAGAGCTATAAAAGGTGGTTGGTGTTGAATCTCGGATTTTGATGATGAAGTCAATTGTCATTTGTTATCTAATCTATGTGTTGAGATAAGTGTGCAGGATTAACTACGATAAGAGTAAGACAAGCAGCAGGTGTTGCGCCGGAGTCAAGATCATGATCACGTTGGGAGTTCGAGAGTTCGACGGAAGTTCGGACGGTCGTCGGAGGTTCAGAGAGAACAGATCCGAGAAGTCCAGAAGCTTGCCAAGCGAAGCTTGTCGGAACTCGCCAAGTGGATCGTCGCAAAGTCCAGGAGTATGCCGGATGTCCGCAGAAGGATCACCGAGGGTTATCGGTTGATCGACGGAAGTTAGCCGGAAACTCGCCGGAAGAAGCGATTGACGCATCGGAGCAAAGCTGCAGAAGTTGTCTTAGAGTTAATCGTAGTTAGCATGATGATTAAGCATGAAAATGGGAGGTGATCCCATTAGCTTAATCTTGGGGCAATTGGGCCCCTGAAAAGATTCAAAGTGGGCCGAATGGAGTGAACCATTCGGACCCAGATTGCACCAGGAGGTGCAACCGCCCCAGCCAGGAGGTGCAACCGCCTGGGCTGTGGGGTTGGGAGGTGCAACCGCCCCAGCCAGGAGGTGCAACCGCCTGGGCTGTGGGGTTGGGAGGTGCAACCGCCCCAGCCAAGAGGTTGCACCGCCAGAGCTCAAGTTCCGAGCTCTGCTAGGCGATGCAACCACCGAGCTCAGTCTTCGAGCTCTGGCAGAGAGGTGCATCAGCCTGAGCTAAGTCTCGAGCTCTGCCAGGTGATGCATTCACCAAGCTCAGTCTTCGAGCTCTGGCAGAGAGGTGCATCAGCCTGAGCTCAGATTCGAGCTCTCCCAGGTGATGCAACCACCGAGCTCAGATTTCGAGCTCTGCTAGGTGATGCAACCACCAAGCTCAGTCTTCGAGCTCTGCCAGGTGATGCAACCATCGAGCTCAGTCTTCGAGCTCTGGCAGAGAAGAGCAATCGGCTGAGCTCAGTCTTCGAGCTCTGCCAGGCGGTGCCACCTCTCCAGTTGAGAGGTGCAACCGCCTGATCCCAGAATTCTGGGATTTGATCGATTTGATCGTTTTGAGCTCGAATTTTGAATTGGGTTGGGGCCTATAAATACCCCACCCATTCAGCACTGAAAAGATACAGACCAATACCGAAATCTTGATCTTTTCTGTGATTCTAAGAGCTCAAAAGTGTTGTAAAGCCTTTAAGTCTCCTCCTTCTGTTCTTCAAGTTTTCAATTGTAAAGTGAGGAGAGAAAGGTCTGTAAAGGTTGTCTCCTAAGCCTGTCAAAAGGAGAGAAATTGTAAGAGGGAAGTTTGGCCTTCGCCCATTGAAGGAAGGCACCTAGTTGACGTCGGCAACCTCATCGGTGGAGGAAGCCAAAAGTGGAGTAGGTCAAGGCTGACCGAACCACTCTAAATCTCTGGTTTGCGTTTATTTTCGAGCACTTTATCATTACTGCAAACCTCCCTCATCACTACTGCTCTCTGCGCTTTCACGAACAAATTCTAAGTGCTGTTCTTCCAAATCTGCATTCAGACGTAAATTCGTATTTTCATACATTACAGTTTACGTTTACGTTTGATTCTGCAGAACTGTTTTCCGTGCTTTTACGAACGAGCTTCTTTGCAGTTTACGCTTACATTTTAATCCTATTAATAACTGCAATCTGTCCTCTATGATTTTACGAACGAGTTTCAACATTTAGACACAAAACTGCATTCAGACGTAAATCGGCTTTCCTCGCTCAATCGTCAGATTTCAGTTCACGTTTACGTCTTGACTTCAACTGCATACTGCCTTCTGCGAGTATACAAACGAGTTTCAAAGTATAGACGTAAATCTGCGTTTAGACGTAAATCTGCATTTAGACGTAAAACTACGTTTAGACGTAAATCTGCGTTTAGACGTAAAACTGCGTTTAGACGTAAAACTGCGTTTAGACGTAAAACTGCGTTTAGACGTAAATCTGCGTTTAGACGTAAATCTGCGTTTAGACGTAAATCTGCATTTAGACGTAAATCTGAGTTTAGACGCAAAACTGCGCTTAGACGCAAAACTGCGCTTAGACGCAAAACTGCGCTTAAACGTAATCTGCGCTTAGACGCAAACTACACCTAGATACAAACTGAGAATTTGCTTTTACATCATAATAGTTTTTGAACGAACGCAGCTTTTGGTTTTTAAATTAATATAAGATTTCCGCTGCACTAATTCACCCCCCCCCCTCTTAGTGCTCTCGATCCTAACAATTGGTATCAGAGCAAGGTTAACTCTCTAAAGGATTAAAACCCAAGAGAGATGGCATACGCCGGAAACCAAGAGGGGCATTCGATTACACGTCCACCCATGTTCAGTGGAACGGACTACACTTACTGGAAGACCCGAATGAGGATCTTTCTTATTTCTATGGATTTTGAACTGTGGAACCTTGTTGAAAATGGATTTTCAAAATCTTCTCTTCCAATGATCAATTGGAACGATTTGGAGAAGAAGGCTTTCGCTCTTAATGCAAAGGCTATGAATGCCTTATTTTGCGCACTTGATAAAAATGAGTTTAATCGTGTTTCAACTTGCGAAACTGCTTTTGATATTTGGCACACACTTGAAGTGACCCACGAGGGCACAAGTAGAGTGAAAGAGTCAAAAATCAATCTGTTGCTGCATTCTTTTGAACTTTTCCGAATGAAACCGAGTGAAACCATTGGCGACATGTTTACCCGTTTCACGGATGTCGTCAACGGTCTAAAAGGACTCGGAAAGAGCTTTTCGGATTTTGAGCTTGTTAATAAGATACTAAGATCCCTTCCTAAGAGTTGGGATCCTAAAGTCACCGCCATTCAAGAGGCAAAAGATCTGCGAAATTTCCCTCTTGAAGAACTAATCGGGTCATTAATGACCTACGAAATGACTTGCAAAGCTCATGAAGAGCAAGAAGACATCCTTCCAAAGAACAGGAAGGATATGACACTTAAAACTTCTGAATGCCACTTGAGAGAAAACTCAAGTGATGAGGACTGTGATGATGACTTGGCACTTTTGACAAGAAAGTTTAAAAAATTCTTCAAAAGAAACAAGTTTAAAAACGATGTGAAAAATAAACTTGAACCTAAGAAGGACCAAGTGATCTGCTATGAATGTAAAAAGCCGGGACATTACAAAAGTGATTGTCCCCAAGTCAAGAAAAGAACAACAAAGAAGAAGGCGCTCCAAGCAACATGGGATGACTCGAGCGCATCTGAGGAAGAGGAATCCAACACCGAGCAAGTTGCTCATTACGCCTTTATGGCAATCGAAGAGGAGGTAACGGATTTATTAGATGCTGATTTATCTTTCGATGAATTATTAAATGCCTTCCATGATTTATTTGATGAATGCAAAGTTATAAATAGAAAATACAAGTTGCTAAAAAAGGTACATGATAATCTTACTTGTGAGTTTGATAAATTAAAGGTCGAACATCATGATAGTTTAAAGTCATGTATCAAATGTCATGACTTAGAAACTATACAAAAAGAAAACTTGCTACTTAAGGACACCTTGAAGAAATTCGAGGTTGGTAGCAAGTCATTAAACATGATCCTTACAAACAAGGGTCATGCTCCCAAAAGAAGTGGGATTGGATTTGTGAGGGGTCCTCACCGAAATCCAACTACCTTTGTAAAAGGCCCCATCTTACACGTTCATCACCAAACCAAGTGCAACTTTTGTTGCAAATCTGGACACAAGACACATTGTTGTACATTCAAAAAAATAAGTCCAAACAAATTAATTTGGGTTCCTAAAGGAACCATGATAAACTCTATGCAACATGATAGAAAATGTAGATCTATTTATGAGGCACCCAAAAGCAAATGGGTTCCTAAAGATCATCCGTTCCTATAAAAACATTAAAAGTCTAGGCCGGAGCAAGAAATAATGTTCTGCTCCTTGACTCTCAATGGTTAGAAACCAAGAATCAAAAAGGAACTCGCAACGCTTAAGTAACAAGTGAAAGCTATGAAATCACAAATACGATACAATTACAAACATATGATATCCAAATTCACATACCCCCCTGATCTTCAAAACCTGTTCATCTACGAATTAATTCTTGTAGAAACTAAATATGTCATGATCTTAAAAGGGACACCAAACAAACATACGTATGCACGTTAAAAGATCTATCTTACAAAGAGCTTCTTCCTTAAATAAAAACTCATACGAAATCATGTAACAAACATCAATTGCTCTGAAACTCTCCTCAAGGCAAAGGCTCCCTAATCAAATCATCCTAAGTACTCACCTGCTGCAGGCGGTGGCACCTCTCCAGCTGGCGGTTGCACCTCCAGCTATCACGGGTTGCCAGAGGTTGCACCGCTCCAGCCAGAGGTGCAACCGCCAGCAGCTCTGCCCTTTAAAATCACGCTAGGGCCGGCTAAGGAACCGACCCCAACTCACCCCCATTTCCTCCTCTACTCTTCCAAGTCTCCTCCATTCCCATTTCATTCCTCTAAGCCTTCCAAATACCTCCTATTTCGGAGCAAAACATCAAGAATCCTTCCTTCTCTTAAAGATTTCACAAAGGTACTCTCTAAGAAGCTCTTAAATTCTGCTTTGTTCGTCATTTACTTTAGCTCATCATCATCCCTCTAAACAGCAGTAGTAATGGGATCTAGAAGATCCTCAAGGGACAAGGGAAAGAGGAGAGTAGTAGAAGAGTTTGATCTCACTCTTTTTTATTCCAAAAACCATGCTGAAAAATTTCTCTCCTTCGAACTAAGAAGCATCAATAAGGGAAAATACGTAGATCTGAATGAACTAAGAGATGTAGAGACTATCCATTGGTTTGCAAACCTAAATCTACTTCCCATTTTGCAGATCAACGAACCCATTTATCCTAGACTAGTTAGATTGTTTTACAACAACATGCAAAAAGATGATGAAGAAAGGATATCAACCTATCTCTTAGGACAACACATCTCAATCACTGATAGATTCATTTGTGATATGATAGGTATTCCCATGAAAAGCATAGGACTTTACTTCAAAGGATCATGGGATGAAAAAACTATTGAAACATCCTACGTTGAAGCCTTAGGAACAATCCTTGCCAATCCTAACATAGAATCTATTCCTAAAAGTTGTGAACATCTAATGCCCTTCAACACTAAGATACTTCATCATATCATGACTAGTATAATTCTTCCTAAGCAATACCATCATGATGAAGTGAGTCAATTGGAATTAGGAATTATGTACCTAATCATGAAAGAACGTGACATTTGTCTTGGCTATCTGATCCAACAAAACATGTTGGAATTATCTACGAAAGATATGATGCTCCCATATGGTGGAATTATTACTAGAATAATGAAAGCTTACGACATTCAAATACCACTAGAAGAAGAAGTAATGAAATCAGATAGATTCAGCATAATAAACAAAAATCTACTTCACCGACTAAGATGTCACTATAGAAACGGTAACTGGGTTAGAATGCCTAGAAGAACTGATCCCCCACAGCCTGAACCTGAACCTGAACCAGAGCCGGAAACCCCAGTCTTTAGGAGTACCCACTCTCCTCCGATCTGTCCCTTTGAGGAAATACATCCGGTTGAGCAAACTCACACATCATCCATTGAAGATATCAGGATTCGGATGGACCGATTTGAACAACGACAAGAACGGCTTGAACTTCGACAAGATCAAATCCTAACCGAGCTGCAGCAAATCCATCGACAATTTGACTCTTTACTTAGGCACTTTAATCTTCCACCTCATGAATAAGCTTGTATAAACATCTAATGTTTTTGATATGACATGTTGTAAACTCCCTATGTTTTTCATGAAGGACTTTGTCTTTATGGTTACCTGATATGCTGTACATATGTTACCCTGATATGATTATCTTTGTTTGTGTAAGCATATTTGCAAACATCTATTGTTGTTTATCTCGGTTTTTGCACTGACACTAAAAAGGTTTAAAAGCCTATGCCTTGAAAATATGAAGCAACATACCAATGAAAGTTGATAAGTCAGCAGTATGACATTGATATGGTTGCTATTGCTAATATGAATGCTATCATGCCATGCATCAAGATATCAAACAAAAATTTGCTGAAATAAAAATCCTGCTATGCATTATGATACAATGCTACACTTGCTGAAATAAAAATCTTGCTATACAATATGATATAATGCTGCACTTGAAATAATTGTGTTACTACATCAAAAGCTACAACACTCAAGAACAAAACACATTGATATTAGACATCACCTTATACGAGATCATGTCACTAATCATGATGTAACCATAGAGTTTATTGATACCAAACATCAACTAGCTGATATCTTCACAAAACCCCTATGTGAAGAACAATTTGATTACATAAGAAGAGAATTAGGAATGTTGATGTGTCCGAATACTTAAACTAGTTAAAATTATTTTTCGAATGTTATTACCATTACATGCCTTGACAACGCTTGATCAAATAACATTTTGCAAATTATGTGACAAATATTTTTAACCAAATGCAAGTAAGAAGTTCATTTTTCGGGTTGTATGCTAAAAATGGGATGTTCCCGTACACTCTTATGAAAACTCTTTAGAAAATGACTTTCCTCCGTCAAGCAAAAACAATAAAGAGATATATGTGTCATGACTTCCTTTATATGCTTGATAATGCTATCATGCTTTTTGTTGATGACAAAGGGGGAGAAACATATGAATTGATAAACATATGAATTGATAAACACTATGTCATAACTGAACTGCCATAATCATATGTCATAGTTGCAAATACTTGAGTGATACTATAAACAATGTTATGCCATCCTTGCATCACCAAGAGATATGTGAACATGTGCTATAGTTTGCATCATATCTTGATTTGATATTCTATAGAAAATGCAAACTTGCTAGAAAATCTCAAATGTGAGCATCATGTAAAAAGTCCTTCGTAGCTTTATATGATTACATGATGAATGGTTACAAACACTATCATACAAACTTGATGATGTATGTCATGCCTTGACATAATTCTTGAAGAGATACATCATGATGGGCATCATGATGGGAGCATTGATAAGTTTAACTGATCTAACTTATCAATACGTCACTTGAATTCTTAGGTCTTGAATTCAAGGTTGACTTATCTCAACTATGGCATATAGATAGGGGGAGTTAAGGACAACTCCTTTATCAATTGATTGTCATCATCAAAAAGGGGGAGATTGCTGAATCTCGGATTTTGATGATGAAGTCAATTGTCATTTGTTATCTAATCTATGTGTTGAGATAAGTGTGCAGGATTAACTACGATAAGAGTAAGACAAGCAGCAGGTGTTGCGCCGGAGTCAAGATCATGATCACGTTGGGAGTTCGAGAGTTCGACGGAAGTTCGGACGGTCGTCGGAGGTTCAGAGAGAACAGATCCGAGAAGTCCAGAAGCTTGCCAAGCGAAGCTCGTCGGAACTCGCCAAGTGGATCGTCGCAAAGTCCAGGAGTATGCCGGATGTCCGCAGAAGGATCACCGAGGGTTATCGGTTGATCGACGGAAGTTAGCCGGAAACTCGCCGGAAGAAGCGATTGACGCATCGGAGCAAAGCTGCAGAAGTTGTCTTAGAGTTAATCGTAGTTAGCATGATGATTAAGCATGAAAATGGGAGGTGATCCCATTAGCTTAATCTTGGGGCAATTGGGCCCCTGAAAAGATTCAAAGTGGGCCGAATGGAGTGAACCATTCGGACCCAGATTGCACCAGGAGGTGCAACCGCCCCAGCCAGGAGGTGCAACCGCCTGGGCTGTGGGGTTGGGAGGTGCAACCGCCCCAGCCAAGAGGTTGCACCGCCAGAGCTCAAGTTCCGAGCTCTGCCAGGCGATGCAACCACCGAGCTCAGTCTTCGAGCTCTGGTAGAGAGGTGCATCAGCCTGTGCTAAGTCTCAAGCTCTGCCAGGTGATGCATTCACCAAGCTCAGTCTTCGAGCTCTGGCAGAGAGGTGCATCAACCTGAGCTCAGTTTCGAGCTCTCCCAGGTGATGCAACCACCGAGCTCAGATTTCGAGCTCTGCCAGGTGATGCAACCACCAAGCTCAGTCTTCGAGCTCTGCCAGGTGATGCAACCATCGAGCTCAGTCTTCGAGCTCTGGCAGAGAAGAGCAATTGGCTGAGCTCAGTCTTCGAGCTCTGCCAGGCGGTGCCACCTCTCCAGTTGAGAGGTGCAACCGCCTGATCCCAGAATTCTGGGATTTGATCGATTTGATCGTTTTGAGCTCGAATTTTGAATTGGGTTGGGGCCTATAAATACCCCACCCATTCAGCACTGAAAAGATACAGACCAATACCGAAATCTTGATCTTTTCTGTGATTCTAAGAGCTCAAAAGTGTTGTAAAGCCTTTAAGTCTCCTCCTTCTGTTCTTCAAGTTTTCAATTGTAAAGTGAGGAGAGAAAGGTCTGTAAAGGTTGTCTCCTAAGCCTGTCAAAAGGAGAGAAATTGTAAGAGGGAAGTTTGGCCTTCGCCCATTGAAGGAAGGCACCTAGTTGACGTCGGCAACCTCATCGGTGGAGGAAGCCAAAAGTGGAGTAAGTCAAGGCTGACCGAACCACTCTAAATCTCTGGTTTGCGTTTATTTTCGAGCACTTTATCATTACTGCAAACCTCCCTCATCACTACTGCTCTCTGCGCTTTCGCGAACAAATTCTAAGTGCTGTTCTTCCAAATCTGCATTCAGACGTAAATTCGTATTTTCATACATTACAGTTTACGTTTACGTTTGATTCTGCAGAACTATTTTCCGTGCTTTTACGAACGAGCTTCTTTGCAGTTTACGCTTACATTTTAATCCTATTAATAACTGCAATCTGTCCTCTATGATTTTACTAACGAGTTTCAACATTTAGACGCAAAACTGCATTCAGACGTAAATCGGCTTTCCTCGCTCAATCGTCAGATTTCAGTTCACGTTTACGTCTTGATTTCAACTGCATACTGCCTTCTGCGAGTATACAAACGAGTTTCAAAGTTTAGACGTAAATCTGCGTTTAGACGTAAATCTGCGTTTAGACGTAAAACTACGTTTAGACGTAAATCTGCGTTTAGACGTAAAACTGCGTTTAGACGTAAAACTGCGTTTAGACATAAAACTGCGTTTAGACGTAAATCTGCGTTTAGACGTAAATCTGCGTTTAGACGTAAATCTGCATTTAGACGTAAATCTGAGTTTAGACGCAAAACTGCGCTTAGACGCAAAACTGCGCTTAGACGCAAAACTGCGCTTAAACGCAATCTGCGCTTAGACGCAAACTGCACCTAGATACAAACTGAGAATTTGCTTTTACATCATAATAGTTTTTGAACGAACGCAGCTTTTGGTTTTTAAATTAATATAAGATTTCCGCTGCACTAATTCACCCCCCCCCCTCTTAGTGCTCTCGATCCTAACATTATGGAATAACAAAAAACCCAATGTCTCATATTTTAAAGTCTTTGGGTGTAAATGTTTTATCTTAAATGAAAAGGATAACTTAGGAAAATTCGATGCTAAATCTGATGAAGGAATCTTTCTTAGTTATTCTTCGGTTTCTAAAGCTTTTCGTATTTTCAATAAAAGAACTTTAATTATTGAAGAATCCATCCATGTTGTTTTCAATGAGATTTTCGAAATTAGGAAAAATGATCTTGACGATGATGTTAATTTTGATTCTTTGAATTTAAACGAAACCCCGTCTCCAACTAGCAACTTGGATGCATCCACTTCTCAGATTTCCTTACCCAAGGATTGGAAGTATGTAGATGCTCATCCTAAGGAGCTAATCTTAGGAGACACATCAAAGGGGGTTCAAACACGATCTTCTTTTAAAATTTTTTGTGCCAACGCTGCCTTTCTCTCCCAAATTAAACCCAAATGTGTTGATGAAGCCATGAAAGATGATTCATGGATTATCGCAATGCAAGATGAATTGAATCAATTTGAGAGAAATGAGGTGTGAACGCTTGTTCCTAGGCCAAATGACCATTTAGTTATTGGTACTAAATGGGTCTTTAGAAACAAGCAAGATGAAAATGGTATCGTGGTTAGAAACAAGGCTAGATTAGTGGCCAAAGGTTTCAACCAAGAAGAAGGTATCGACTATGAAGAAACCTTCGCTCTTGTGGCGCGATTAGAAGCCATAAGAATGCTCTTTGCCTACGCTAGCAGTATTAATTTTAAATTATTTCAAATGGACGTTAAAAGCACTTTTCTTAATGGCTTAATTTCCGAAGAAGTCTATGTTGAACAACCTCCTGGATTTGAAAATAATAGTCTCCCTAATCATGTGTTTAGATTAATTAAAGCTCTCTATGGTTTAAAACAAGCTCCAAGGGCTTAGTATGAGAGACTTAGTTCTTTTCTTATTGAAAATAATTTCATAAAAGGCAAGGTTGATACTACATTATTCATCAAGAACTTTGAAAGTAATTTTCTCATTGTTCAAATTTATGTTGATGATATTATTTTTGGTTCTACGAATGAATCTCTTTGTGAATCCTTTGCTAAAACTATGAGTCTTGAATTCGAAATGAGTCTAATGGGAGAGTTAACATTCTTCTTAGGTCTACAAATCGAACAACTAAGCAATGGCATCTTTATTAGTCAAACTAAATATGCTATGAGTTTATTAAAGAAGTTTAATATGAATAACTCAAAAGCTATTAACACTCCTATGAGCACCTCCACTAAGTTAGAAATTGATGAAAGTGGAGAAAGCTTCGATCAAAAAACCTATAGGGGTATGATAGGAAGTTTACTTTACCTCACTGCAATTAGACCAGACATAATGTTCAGTGTAGGACTTTGTGCTAGATTTCAATCAAACCCTAAGATATCTCATCTCAAAGTAGTTAAAAGAATACTCAGATATCTTAATGGTACCACAAATCTAGGATTATGGTACCCAAAATCAGAGAAGCTTGAGTTAATTGCTTATGCTGATGCGGACTTTGCTGGCTGTAGATTAGATAGAAAAAGCACATCAAGAACATGTCAATTCTTAGGACATGCCCTTGTTTCCTGGTCATCTAAGAAACAAAACTCGGTTGCACTATCAACAACCGAAGCTGAATATATTGCAGCAAGTGCATGCTGTGCACAAGTTGTTTGGATGAAAAATACCTTAGAAGATTATAAAGTTCATCTTAAAAATATTCCCATTAAATGTGATAACACAAGTGCAATATGACTAACAAAAAACCCTATACAACACTCAAGAACAAAACATATTGACATCAGACATCACTTTATACGAGATCATGTTACGAATCATGATGTAATCATAGAATTCATTGATACGAAACATCAACTAACTGATATTTTTACAAAACCTCTAAGTGAAGAACAATTTGATTTTATAAGAAGAGAATTAGGAATGTTGATGTGTCAGAATACTTAAACTAGTTAAAATTATTTTTCGGACGTTATTGATTACTATTACATGCCTTGGTATCACTTGATTAAATAACATGTTGGAAATTATGTGACAAATGTTTTTGAAAATCAATAGCTTACTCATATCCGAATGCATGTAAGAAGTTCATCTTATTTTCGGTTTGAATGCTAAAAATAGGATTTTCCTGTACACTCTTATGAAAACTTTTTGAAAAATGAGTTTCCTCCTTCAAGCAACGAACTATAACATAACAAGGAGAAGAGATATTCAAAGTATTATATGTGTCATGCCTTCCTTTATGTGCTTGATAACCTGCTGGAATCACATCTACCATGCTTTTTGATAATGCTACCATGCTTTTTGTTGATGACAAAGGGGGAGAAAAATATGAATGGAGTGAACCATTCGGACCCAGATTGCACCAGGAGGTGCAACCGCCCCAGCCAGGAGGTGCAACCGCCTGGGCTGTGGGGTTGGGAGGTGCAACCGCCCCAGCCAGGAGGTGCAACTGCCTGGGCTGTGGGGTTGGGAGGTGCAACCGCCCCAGCCAAGAGGTTGCACCGCCAGAGCTCAAGTTCCGAGCTCTGCCAGGCGATGCAACCACCGAGCTCAGTCTTCGAGCTCTGGCAGAGAGGTGCATCAGCCTGAGCTAAGTCTCGAGCTCTGCTAGGTGATGCATTCACCAAGCTCAGTCTTCGAGCTCTGGCAGAGAGGTGCATCAGCCTGAGCTCAGTTTCGAGCTCTCCCAGGTGATGCAACCACCGAGCTCAGATTTCGAGCTCTGCCAGGTGATGCAACCACCAAGCTCAGTCTTCGAGCTCTGCCAGGTGATGCAACCATCGAGCTCAGTCTTCGAGCTCTGGCAGAGAAGAGCAATCGGCTGAGCTCAGTCTTCGAGCTCTGCCAGGCGGTGCCACCTCTCCAGTTGAGAGGTGCAACCGCCTGATCCCAGAATTCTGGGATTTGATCGATTTGATCGTTTTGAGCTCGAATTTTGAATTGGGTTGGGGCCTATAAATACCCCACCCATTCAGCACTGAAAAGATACAGACCAATACCGAAATCTTGATCTTTTCTGTGATTCTAAGAGCTCAAAAGTGTTGTAAAGCCTTTAAGTCTCCTCCTTCTGTTCTTCAAGTTTTCAATTGTAAAGTGAGGAGAGAAAGGTCTGTAAAGGTTGTCTCCTAAGCCTGTCAAAAGGAGAGAAATTGTAAGAGGGAAGTTTGGCCTTCGCCCATTGAAGGAAGGCACCTAGTTGACGTCGGCAACCTCATCGGTGGAGGAAGCCAAAAGTGGAGTAGGTCAAGGCTGACCGAACCACTCTAAATCTCTGGTTTGCGTTTATTTTCGAGCACTTTATCATTACTGCAAACCTCCCTCATCACTACTGCTCTCTGCGCTTTCACGAACAAATTCTAAGTGCTGTTCTTCCAAATCTGCATTCAGACGTAAATTCGTATTTTCATACATTACAGTTTACGTTTACGTTTGATTCTGCAGAACTGTTTTCCGTGCTTTTACGAACGAGCTTCTTTGCAGTTTACGCTTACATTTTAATCCTATTAATAACTGCAATCTGTCCTCTATGATTTTACGAACGAGTTTCAACATTTAGACGCAAAACTGCATTCAGACGTAAATCGGCTTTCCTCGCTCAATCGTCAGATTTCAGTTCACGTTTACGTCTTGATTTCAACTGCATACTGCCTTCTGGGAGTATACAAACGAGTTTCAAAGTTTAGACGTAAATCTGCGTTTAGACGTAAATCTGCGTTTAGACGTAAAACTACGTTTAGACGTAAATCTGCGTTTAGACGTAAAACTGCGTTTAGACGTAAAACTGCGTTTAGACGTAAAACTGCGTTTAGACGTAAATCTGCGTTTAGACGTAAATCTGCGTTTAGACGTAAATCTGCATTTAGACGTAAATCTGAGTTTAGACGCAAAACTGCGCTTAGACGCAAAACTGCGCTTAAACGCAATCTGCGCTTAGACGCAAACTGCACCTAGATACAAACTGAGAATTTGCTTTTACATCATAATAGTTTTTGAACGAACGCAGCTTTTGGTTTTTAAATTAATATAAGATTTCCGCTGCACTAATTCACCCCCCCCCCCTCTTAGTGCTCTCGATCCTAACAATTGGTATCAGAGCAAGGTTAACTCTCTAAAGGATTAAAACCCAAGAGAGATGGCATACGCCGGAAACCAAGAGGGGCATTCGATTACACGTCCACCCATGTTCAGTGGAACGGACTACACTTACTGGAAGACCCGAATGAGGATCTTTCTTATTTCTATGGATTTTGAACTGTGGAACCTTGTTGAAAATGGATTTTCAAAATCTTCTCTTCCAATGATCGATTGGAACGATTTGGAGAAGAAGGCTTTCGCTCTTAATGCAAAGGCTATGAATGCCTTATTTTGCGCACTTGATAAAAACGAGTTTAATCGTGTTTCAACTTGCGAAACTGCTTTTGATATTTGGCACACACTTGAAGTGACCCACGAGGGCACAAGTAGAGTGAAAGAGTCAAAAATCAATCTGTTGCTGCATTCTTTTGAACTTTTCCGAATGAAACCGAGTGAAACCATTGTCGACATGTTTACCCGTTTCACGGATGTCGTCAACGGTCTAAAAGGACTCGGAAAGAGCTTTTCGGATTTTGAGCTTGTTAATAAGATACTAAGATCCCTTCCTAAGAGTTGGGATCCTAAAGTCACCGCCATTCAAGAGGCAAAAGATCTGCGAAATTTCCCTCTTGAAGAACTAATCGGGTCATTAATGACCTACGAAATGACTTGCAAAGCTCATGAAGAGCAAGAAGACATCCTTCCAAAGAACAGGAAGGATATGGCACTTAAAACTTCTGAATGCCACTTGAGAGAAAACTCAAGTGATGAGGACTGTGATGATGACTTGGCACTTTTGACAAGAAAGTTTAAAAAATTCTTCAAAAGAAACAAGTTTAAAAACGATGTGAAAAATAAACTTGAACCTAAGAAGGACCAAGTGATCTGCTATGAATGTAAAAAGCCGGGACATTACAAAAGTGATTGTCCCCAAGTCAAGAAAAGAACAACAAAGAAAAAGGCGCTCCAAGCAACATGGGATGACTCGAGCGCATCTGAGGAAGAGGAATCCAACACCGAGCAAGTTGCTCATTACGCCTTTATGGCAATCGAAGAGGAGAAAACTAAACAATCGCAAGCTAGGAGCAAGAAATGGTACCTTGATAGTGGATGCTCAAGGCATATGACCGGAGATCCATCTCAATTCTCTAAGCTCTCTAGCATAGACGAAGGATATGTCACCTTCGGAGACAACAACAAGGGTAAAATCATTGGCAAAGGAACCATAGGTAACAAATCCAACCTCTCTATTGAAGATGTTTTACTAGTTGATGGTCTAAAACATAACCTCTTGAGCATTAGTCAATTATGTGATAAAGGATATATTATAAGATTTGAATCTAATGCCTGCATCATTGGAAAACCACACAAAAATATATCTATGATTGCATTAAAACAAAACAACGTATACACTATTGACATCAATGACTTATGTGATGAAATGTGCTTTGCCGTTATGAATGAGGATGCTTGGCTATGGCATAGAAGATTAGGTCATGCTAGCATGAAACTAATCAATCAAGTATCATCTAGAGAACTTGTAAGAGGAATTCCTCATATCAAGTTCATCAAAGATAATGTATGTGATGCTTGCCAATTAGGTAAGCAAATTAGGGGTAGCTTCAAAGCTAAGAATCAAATAAGCACCTCTAGACCCTTACAATTGATCCATATGGACTTGTTCGGACCAATCTCTACATCGAGTCTAGGAGGTAGCAAATACGCCTTTGTCATTATTGATGACTACAGCAGATATACATGGACCTACTTCTTAAAATAAAAAAAATGAATGCTTTAGACATTTTACCAAGTTTTGTAAACTTGTTCAAAATGAGAAGGAATCTATGATTTCGTCAATTAGAAGTGATCACGGTGGAGAATTTCAAAACCATGACTTCCAAGAATTTTGTGAACTCAATGGATACAACCATAACTTCTCTACTCCAAGAAATCCTCAACAAAATGGGGTAGTAGAAAGAAAAAATCGAAATTTGCAAGAAATGGCAAGAACCATGTTGAATGAACATAGCCTACCCAAATATTTTTGGGCCGAAGCTGTAAACACTGCATGTTATATTTTAAATAGAGTCCTAGTAAGACCCTTACTCACCAAAACTCCCTATGAGTTATGGAATAACAAAAAACCCAATGTCTCATATTTTAAAGTCTTTGGGTGTAAGTGTTTTATCTTGAATGAAAAGGATAACTTAGGAAAATTCGATGCTAAATCTGATGAAGGAATCTTTCTTGGCTATTCTTCGGTTTCTAAAGCTTTTCGCATCTTCAATAAAAGAACCTTAATTATTGAAGAATCCATCCATGTTGTTTTCAATGAGATTTCAGAAATTAAGAAAAATGATCTTGATGATGATGTTAATTTTGATTCCTTGAATTTAAACGAAACCCCATCTCCAACTAGCAACTTGGTTGCATCCACTTCCAAAACATCCTTACCCAAGGATTGGAAGTATATTGATGCTCATCCTAAGGAGCTAATCCTAGGAGACACATCAAAGGGGGTTCAAACACGATCTTCTTTTAAAAACTTTTGTGCCAACGCCGCTTTTCTCTCCCAAATTGAACCCAAATGTATTGATGAAGCCATGAAAGATGATTCATGGATCATCGCACTGCAAGATGAATTAAATCAATTTGAGAGAAATGAGGTGTGGACGCTTGTTCCTAGGCCAAATGACCATTTAGTAATTGGTACTAAATGGGTCTTTAGAAACAAGCAAGATGAAAATGGTATCGTGGTTAGAAACAAGGCTAGATTAGTGGCCAAAGGTTTCAACCAAGAAGAAGGTATCGATTACGAAGAAACCTTCGCACCTGTGGCTCGATTGGAAGCCATAAGGATGCTCCTTGCCTACGCTAGTTGCAATAATTTTAAGTTATTTCAAATGGATGTTAAAAGCGCTTTTTTAAATGGTTTCATTTCCGAAGAAGTTTATGTTGAACAACCTCCTGGATTTGAAAACAATGGCTACCCTAATCATGTGTTTAGATTAACTAAAGCTCTCTATGGTTTAAAACAAGCCCCAAGGGCTTGGTATGAGAGACTTAGCTCTTTTCTCATTGAAAATAATTTCATAAAAGGCAAGGTTGATACTACATTATTTATCAAGAATTTTGAAAATGATTTTCTCATTGTTCAGATTTATGTTGATGATATTATCTTTGGTTCTACAAATGAATCT
This sequence comes from Musa acuminata AAA Group, assembly GCF_036884655.1. Taxonomy (NCBI): domain Eukaryota; kingdom Viridiplantae; phylum Streptophyta; class Magnoliopsida; order Zingiberales; family Musaceae; genus Musa; species Musa acuminata. The sequence continues at coordinate 22,757,791 of NC_088333.1, read as the reverse complement.
CTTTGTGAATCCTTTTCGAAAACTATGAGTCATGAATTCGAAATGAGTCTAATGGGAGAGTTAACATTCTTCTTAGGCCTACAAATCAAACAACTAAGCAATGGCATCTTTATTAGTCAAACCAAATATGCTGTGAGTCTGCTAAAGAAGTTCAAAATGAATAATTCAAAAGCCATTGACACTCCTATGAGCACCTCCACTAAGTTAGAAATTGATGAGAATGGAGAAAGCTTCGATCAAAAAACCTATAGGGGTATGATAGGAAGTTTACTTTACCTCACTGCCACCAGACCAGACATCATGTTCAGTGTAGGACTTTGTGCTAGATTTCAATCAGACCCTAAGATATCTCATCTCAAAGCAGTCAAAAGAATACTCAGATATCTTAATGGAACTACCAATCTAGGATTATGGTACCCAAAATCAGAAAATTTTGAATTAACAGCTTATGCTGATGCGGACTTCGCTGGCTGTAAACTAGACAGAAAAAGCACATCAGGATCATGTCAATTTTTAGGACATGCCCTCGTATCCTGTTCATCTAAGAAACAAAACTCGGTTGCCCTATCAACAACCGAAGCTGAATACATTGCAGCAAGTGCATGCTGTGCACAAGTTGTATGGATGAAAAACACTTTAGAAGATTACAAAGTGAATCTTAAAGATATTCCCATTAAATGTGATAACACGAGTGCAATATGCTTAACTAAAAATCCTATACAACACTCAAGAACAAAACACATTGATATTAGACATCACTTTATACGAGATCATGTCACTAATCATGATGTAACCATAGAGTTTATTGATACCAAACATCAACTAGCTGATATCTTCACAAAACCCCTATGTGAAGAACAATTTGATTACATAAGAAGAGAATTAGGAATGTTGATGTGTCCGAATACTTAAACTAGTTAAAATTATTTTTCGAATGTTATTACTATTACATGCCTTGACAACGCTTGATCAAATAACATTTTGCAAATTATGTGACAAATATTTTTAACCAAATGCATGTAAGAAGTTCATTTTTCGGGTTGTATGCTAAAAATGGGATGTTCCCGTACACTCTTATGAAAACTCTTTGGAAAATGACTTTCCTCCGTCAAGCAAAAACAATAAAGAGATATATGTGTCATGACTTCCTTCATATGCTTGATAATGCTATCATGCTTTTTGTTGATGACAAAGGGGGAGAAACATATGAATTGATAAACACTATGTCATAACTGAACTGCCATAATCATATGTCATAGTTGCAAATACTTGAGTGATGCTATAAACAATGTTATGCCATCCTTGCATCACCAAGAGATATGTGAACATGTGCTATAGTTTGCATCATATCTTGATTTGATATTCTATAGAAAATGCAAACTTGCTAGAAAATCTCAAATGTGAGCATCATGTAAAAAGTCCTTCGTAGCTTTATATGATTACATGATGAATGGTTACAAACACTATCATACAAACTTGATGATGTATGTCATGCCTTGACATAATTCTTGAAGAGATACATCATGATGGGCATCATGATGGGAGCATTGATAAGTTTAACTGATCTAACTTATCAATACGTCACTTGAATTCTTAGGTCTTGAATTCAAGGTTGACTTATCTCAACTATGGCATATAGATAGGGGGAGTTAAGGACAACTCCTTTATCAATTGATTGTCATCATCAAAAAGGGGGAGATTGTTGAATCTCGGATTTTGATGATGAAGTCAATTGTCATTTGTTATCTAATCTATGTGTTGAGATAAGTGTGCAGGATTAACTATGATAAGAGTAAGACAAGCAGCAGGTGTTGCGCCGGAGTCAAGATCATGATCACGTTGGGAGTTCGAGAGTTCGACGGAAGTTCGGACGGTCGTCGGAGGTTCAGAGAGAACAGATCCGAGAAGTCCAGAAGCTTGCCAAGCGAAGCTCGTCGGAACTCGCCAAGTGGATCGTAGCAAAGTCCAGGAGTATGCCGGATGTCCGCAGAAGGATCACCGAGGGTTATCGGTTGATCGACGGAAGTTAGCCGGAAACTCGCCGGAAGAAGCGATCGACGCATCGGAGCAAAGCTGCAGAAGTTGTCTTAGAGTTAATCGTAGTTAGCATGATGATTAAGCATGAAAATGGGAGGTGATCCCATTAGCTTAATCTTGGGGCAATTGGGCCCCTGAAAAGATTCAAAGTGGGCCGAATGGAGTGAACCATTCGGACCCAGATTGCACCAGGAGGTGCAACCGCCCCAGCCAGGAGGTGCAACCGCCTGGGCTGTGGGGCTGGGAGGTGCAACCGCCCCAGCCAGGAGGTGCAACCGCCTGGGCTGTGGGGTTGGGAGGTGCAACCGCCCCAGCCAGGAGGTGCAACCGCCTGGGCTGTGGGGTTGGGAGGTGCAACCGCCCCAGCCAAGAGGTGCAACCGCCTGGGCTGTGGGGTTGGGAGGTGCAACCGCCCCAGCCAAGAGGTTGCACCGCCACAGCTCAAGTTCCAAGCTCTGCCAGGCGATGCAACCACCGAGCTCAGTCTTCGAGCTCTGGCAGAGAGGTGCATCAGCCTGAGCTAAGTCTCGAGCTCTGCCAGGTGATGCATTCACCAAGCTCAGTCTTCGAGCTCTGGCAGAGAGGTGCATCAGCCTGAGCTCAGTTTCGAGCTCTCCCAGGTGATGCAACCACCGAGCTCAGATTTCGAGCTCTGCCAGGTGATGCAACCACCTAGCTCAGTCTTCGAGCTCTGCCAGGTGATGCAACCATCGAGCTCAGTCTTCGAGCTCTGGTAGAGAAGAGCAATCGGCTGAGCTCAGTCTTCGAGCTCTGCCAGGCGGTGCCACCTCTCCAGTTGAGAGGTGCAACCGCCTGATCCCAGAATTCTGGGATTTGATCGATTTGATCGTTTTGAGCTCGAATTTTGAATTGGGTTGGGGCCTATAAATACCCCACCCATTCAGCACTGAAAAGATACAAACCAATACCGAAATCTTGATCTTTTCTGTGATTCTAAGAGCTCAAAAGTGTTGTAAAGCCTTTAAGTCTCCTCCTTCTATTCTTCAAGTTTTCAATTGTAAAGTGAGGAGAGAAAGGTCTGTAAAGGTTGTCTCCTAAGCCTGTCAAAAGGAGAGAAATTGTAAGAGGGAAGTTTGGCCTTCGCCCATTGAAGGAAGGCACCTAGTTGACGTCGGCAACCTCATCGGTGGAGGAAGCCAAAAGTGGAGTAGGTCAAGGCTGACCGAACCACTCTAAATCTCTGGTTTGCGTTTATTTTCGAGCACTTTATCATTACTGCAAACCTCCCTCATCACTACTGCTCTCTGCGCTTTCACGAACAAATTCTAAGTGCTGTTCTTCCAAATCTGCATTCAGACGTAAATTCGTATTTTCATACATTACAGTTTACGTTTACGTTTGATTCTGCAGAACTGTTTTCCGTGCTTTTACGAACGAGCTTCTTTGCAGTTTACGCTTACATTTTAATCCTATTAATAACTGCAATCTGTCCTCTATGATTTTACGAACGAGTTTCAACATTTAGACGCAAAATTGCATTCAGACGTAAATCGGCTTTCCTCGCTCAATCGTCAGATTTCAGTTCACGTTTACGTCTTGATTTCAACTGCATACTGCCTTCTGCGAGTATACAAACGAGTTTCAAAGTTTAGACGTAAATCTGCGTTTAGACGTAAATCTGCGTTTAGACGTAAAACTACGTTTAGACGTAAATCTGCGTTTAGACGTAAAACTGCGTTTAGACGTAAAACTGCGTTTAGACGTAAATCTGCGTTTAGACGTAAATCTGCGTTTAGACGTAAATCTGCATTTAGACGTAAATCTGAGTTTAGACGCAAAACTGCGCTTAGACGCAAAACTGCGCTTAGACGCAAAACTGCGCTTAAACGCAATCTGCGCTTAGACGCAAACTGCACCTAGATACAAACTGAGAATTTGCTTTTACATCATAATAGTTTTTGAACGAACGCAGCTTTTGGTTTTTAAATTAATATAAGATTTCCGCTGCACTAATTCACCCCCCCCCTCTTAGTGCTCTCGATCCTAACAGTTGGCCTTCACCTATTGAAAGAAGGCCCTTAATGAACGCCGGTGACCTCGACGGAGGAGGAATCCGAAGTGGATGTAGGTCTCATTGACTATACCACTCTAAATTCTAATTTGCTTTTCCTTTTGTACAATTACTTTACTGCAAACATCCTTGAGCTTCTCCTTAAATTCTTACGAAAGTTTTAAAGTTCAACATCTTTCTGAAACAATTTGAATCAAGACGAAGTTCCTACGAAATCGAATAATTTTTCGCTACACTAATTCACCCCGCCCCCTCTTAGTGTTGCTCTTGATCCTAACATAGATCTCAAAAGAAAATCGATAGTATAGTTTTTTCAGATAGAAAATGTACGAACTCACGATAATACTTCAATAAAATTGAAAAACAGCTCACCACCCAATTTAAAATCACAAAGGGATACAGAAAGTTCACCACACCCTAAGGAAATTAAACAAGGATATAGAACTGAAAATAAAAGACTCACCACTCAAGGAAGCATCCAAGAGTTACAAAGTTTAAGCGAGAACTCTAAGAGAGCTTCTGTAAAATATCATCAATTTCTAAAGTCCTTTCTAAACCCTAAACACCAAAATAAGTACTAATACATGAAACAACCTTTCATGCATAGGAAATTTTGAAATTAAGTGTTCACAGCTACTAATCAACTCATTTAATGTATTCTTTGGTCATGAAGAAAAGCACCTTGAAGCAATTTTAACTTTGTGCAGCGAATATGCTGATGAGCTGTCAAATTTGAGTGGGCTGCGTTGAATATTATGAGGTATCATTTTTGGCTGAAAAAAATATCATATCATAATTAAGGTTCATATGATCAAATTGTAGTAAATTAAACACTCCCGTGTCATTCTCTCCTGGTTGATAAAGACTTGTCCTCAAGTCCATGTTTGATTCGTCAGTATGATTATAAAGAGGACTTAAATTAGCCACATTAAATATTGAGGATACTCCATAATCTTCAGGTAGCTGAATCTCATAAGCATTTATGCTAATTCTCTTAAGCATCTTAAATAGACCATCAGCCTTTAGTTTCAATTTTCTAAATTTGCCCAATGGAAACCTCTCCTTCCTTAGATGAATCTAGACTAAATCTCCTACATTAAACTCCCCATGTTTTCTATGTTTGTTGGCAGCTTGCATGTACCTCTCATTTTGCTTCTTAATAGTTGCTTTAACACCCTCATGCAGCTTCTTTATCTGCTTAGCTCTTTCATCAGCATCTCCACTAAATTGCTTTGTTGTAGAATGAGGGATTAAGTCCAAAGGACTAGTAGGATTAGCACCATAAACTACCTTAAAAGGACTCTTACCAATACTATGATGCATAGAACGATTGTAGGCAAACTCAATTTATGGAAGAATGAGATCTCACTGCTTAATATTATTACCAACATAGATTTTAAGCAAATTTCCCAAGCTTCTGTTCATTACCTTAGTTTGCCCATCGGTTTGTACATATACAAGCGGCTGAAATTCAAAGAAGTACCCAGCTTTCTCCAAAGAGTTCTCTAAAAATGACTAAGAAATTTTGAATCTCGATCAGACACCATAGTTCTTGGAATAGCATGCAATTTAATAATCTCCATACAATATAAATCAGCAATATGAGATACATCATTCGATTTATTACATGGAACAAAGTGAGACATTTTTTATAATCTTTTTTTTTTTGTAAGTAAAAGTAAATTGAATAAGTGTGAAGGTTATACAAATAGCTTTGTCTATACAAGTCATAGACTAAAGCCTGATATCTCATAGAGTAGTCTATAATAGTATACCCCGCCTCAATGGTGGAATGCTCTCACTCTACAAACTCATCTCCTAGAGTAGTCAAACAAAGAGATAGTCATGACTACATATGCTGTAGACTATGACTCCCAACTGTAACCAGCAAATAAAGTGTAGTCATGACTACACATGCTGTAGACTATGACTCCAAACTATAGCCAATAAAAAAATATAATCTCCAAATATGCCAAGACTACTTATGGGTACAACACATTAATAAAGTAGATAACTACGGGATACATATAATTTTTCAATATCATTCTTAAGATATTTAACTAATAGCAAAATTGAATCTGATAAAAATATCTTTCTCTCTTCATGTAAAGTGCTCCATTTTGAGATCGTGCTCCATGATCTTGAGTCTCTAATAATCTCTATCAAAAGTTGAGCATTATTTGTGTGTCGACACTCAAAGATTTTGCTACATCTTTCTTTCCACATCTACCAAATAGCGCATCTGAAAGTAACCTTTACTAATTATGTAAGAGGCCCTTTTCTTGAGAAACACTGCATGAGTTCACATAATTCTTGATGGAAGTTTGGCTGTGATGGCCTATTGAGTTCAAATCGTCGAATAATCTCCTTCCATATCCATTTAGTATAGTCACAAGCAAAATAGAGGTGGTCAACTTCCTATTGTATAGGAAGGGAGCATCGATTTACATGATAAATTTCTTTTCTCTTCATATTATCTCTTGTATGTAGTTTATTAAGAAGGGCCTATCATGTGTATAAGGAATATCTCTATGATCCTGGTCGATCCCATGTCCAACTATTTGGGATCCACTTGTTGTTCCTTTGCCCGATTTGATTCCATGTTGATGTGGCACTAAATTTGCCATTGTCATGAGGCTAGATAAGCATATCTGAAGAGTTAATCCAGATTAAAATAGTTGTAATAGTCGACCAAAGTGATAATTATTATGACCCGAGCCTGATGAGCTAACTGGCCTATCAACTTCGTTTGATCTAAACCACTGACCAAAATGCTTAAGCTGAAGTTGATAGTAGTACACTCATCAGACCCTTATAAGTCATTCTTAGTCTTCCCCACTTTCGATGTGGGATTAATCAGGGATGTTACAATCACCCCCACTCAAAGGCTTGACGAGGACGTCAAGCCCCAACATAACCCAGATCAAACCCTAGCATAGTGCATGTGAGGCGTAGCCCAGTGGTGGCTTCACGCCGTGACGAGTCCTCTGACTCCGTCTATGGGTAGCCCTTTCCTACTCGAACCCCCTCACCATGCCCAAATGCTAGGTCGGCTCTGATACCAAATATTATGACCCGAGCCTGATGGGCTAACTAGCCTATCAACTTCGTTTGGTCTAATCCATTGACCAAAATGCTTAAGCTGAAGTTGATAGTAGTACACTCATCAGACCCTTATAAGCCAATCTTAATCTTGCCCACTTTCGATGTGGGACTAATCAGGGGTGTTACAATAACATTTCAAGAGAAATAGGATTAGGGAGACACTATGTACCATTAGCAATGAACTTAGAAACCTTCCAATCTTTGAGAGCCCCAAGGTGTTTTCGTATTCTATCAATATATAATTGAAATATACTTTTCCCATTCACCTAAGGAACGTACCACATATTAGTACTAGTTCCGGTAGAAATTGCATAGGAAATGTGTTTGATTAGCCAATTCCTTGCCTTCAAAATTCCTTTCCAAGCTGTAGAGTGAGTTTTGAAAATCTATCAACAACAACCATGATAGAATCCTTATTCCTTTGAGTTTTTAACAGTCCTAAAATGAAATCAAGACTCACATCCTCCCATAGAGCATTTGGCACTAGCAATGGAGTGTGCAAACCAGAATTTTATTTTTTTGTTTTTGCCAAATGACACAATCAGCATTGCTTCATATGTCTATCCACATCTCTAAATATTTTAGCCCAATAGAAATTTGATTGAATAAGAGCAAGAGTCTTATCCCTATCAAAATGTCCTCCCAAAATACCACCATGAGCTTCAGCTAGAATTACTTATCTCAAAGAACAAGATGGAACATACAAGGCATTAGCTCGAGAAAGAAAACCATCAAATATATAAAATTTTTTAAAGGAACCAAATTTATAATTCTACCATATTGAGCTAAAATCTACATCATTCTCATATAGATCTTTGAACATCTCAAATCCAACAACTTTGACTTCAATTGCTGATAATAAAGAATGCTTTTTGCTCGATGTGTCAACTACATTTTGAACACCAGATTTGTGCTTAATTGTAAAGTTATAAGATTGCAAGAACTCCACTCAAGCTGCATGCTTCATGATATGAATATAGCATAAATAGCTTGGCAAGAAGGTACTGACTCCAATGAGATAAAGCTTGATATATGGCATAAAACTCGTTATCATAGCTAGAATATTTTCTTCTTGTATCATTCAGCTTCTCACTAAAAAAAATAATGGGTTTTTCATTTTGACAAAAAATAGTACCAATTCCCATATTAGATGTATCACATTCAACCTCAAACACATTATCAAACTTTGGTAGAACTAAGAGAGGAGCTTCGGTCACCTTTCTTTTTAAAAACTCAAGCATCATTAGTCTTACTAGTCCATTTGAATTTATCACATTTCAGGCATTTGGTGATTGGAGCGACAATAGAGCTGAAACCCTTGATGAATATTATGTAAAAGGAAGTTAAGCCATGGAAACTCCTCACATCATGTAATGAAGCAGGTGTTGGGCAATTGAGAATAGCTTCTACCTTACTTTGATCCATCATGATTCCATCTTTTGAAACAACATACCCCAAAAACACAATACTAAAAGTAAAGAAATCACACTTCTTTAGATTAGCATAAAGCTTTTACTATCTTAAACTAAGAAAGATAATTTTCAGATGATTCAAATGCTTCTCTTCACTCTTGCTATACACCAATATATCGTTAAAGTAAATAATAACAAATATTCCAATGCATGGCTTAAGTATGTGATTCATAAATCTCATGAACGTGCTAGGAGCATTAGATAGCCCAAAATGACATAACCAACCATTCATATAAGCCGTCTCTAGTTTTAAATATTATTTTTCACTCATCTCCAAGCCTCATTCGTATTTGGTGATAGCCACTCCTCAAATCAATTTTAGAGAAAATAGAAGCACCACATAATTGATAAAGTAAATCATCTAACCTTGGAATGGGAAAACGATAATCCATTGTGATTTTGTTGATAGTGTAGCTGTCCATCCACATTCTCCAAGAACCATCATTCTTAGGCACCAACAAGGCTAGAACCGCACAAGGACTCATGCTCTCCCGAATTAACCCCCTTTTCACCAATTCATCAACTTGCCTTTGAAGTTCTTCATGTTCCTTGGAACTCATTTAGTACGTTACCTTATTAGGTAGAACAGATCCCGGAATCAAATCAATATTAAGTTAGATGTCTCTCAAAGGTGGAAGGTCATGTGGAATCTCTTCTGGTATAAATAACATCTTGAAATTCCTCTAGGATTGGTTTCATAATTGTCGGTGTCTCCTTATGTTGTTCGTTCTCCTCTACTACCATTAGGGCCAAAACATAACCACCCTTATCTAATTCACATTTGCATTCACCATAAGACATAAAAACACTAACTTTCTGTTTTGGTGAATTGATTTCGAAAGGTTGTAATGGAGCTAAGATAATCTTCTTTTCATTCACCTTAAAAGAATAATTATGTTTATAGCCATCATACAATACCCTTCTTATCATAATGCCAAGGTCTTCCCAATAGCAAATGACAAGCATCCATAGGAGCAACATCACACCATACTTCATCTTTATAATATTTACTAATAGAAAACGAAACTAAACATCTTCTAGTTATCTTTTCGCAACCAACATAATTGGTACGGATGTGGATGAGGGATTGTGTCCAACTTTAGCTTTTGCATCTCTCCAAAGAAACCATGTTCTCAAAGCTGTCGCTATCGATGATCACGAAGCATACCTTACCAAGAGAAGTGTATTTAGTGTGAAACACGTTTTTTCTCAACTAATTTTCGTCCTCGGCCACATAAGACACTTGTAAGCTATGTTGCAATACAATAGATAAACCATGATCTGCATAAGTAAACTTTCCTCATCTTCATTATATTTTGGTTCATCATTAGCTTTAAATTATCCTCCATCACTATGATCTTCAACTAAAGTTATAATCCTCTTATTTGGACAATCTAAAATAATATATTCAAAACCATAACATTTGAAGTATTTTCGGTCACTTAGGATAGAAGAATTATGTGTTTTTTTACTATCAGTAGATTCTTCACCATTTTCTTGCACCTTCGATATCACCTTACTTTTGACAGTAGACTTAGAACTTCCTTCTTTTGTATATCATTTTTTTAAATTATACGGATAACTTCTTTTAAACTTCTATTGTTTTTCAACTTTGAATATTGGTTTGCTCACATCATTCAAAGACCAAGATAACTGTAGTTGAACCACTTTAACAATATTATATTTCAGACCTCCTAAGTATCTTGTAATGTTTGCTCTTCCGATTCCACGTACTCTCCTTTGAACATTAGATTATCAAAATACTATAGTGTACTCCTCCATAAATCATGGATTTTAAGAAAGAACACTTGTCTATAATTATGAGGTAAATATTTTCTTTTCAACTCCTATTTTATTTTTTTTCCGTATCACAATTTTATTTTTTTTCCTCACGTTCTCTTTATTTCTTCATATTTTCCTAAAAAAAGATAAAAAAAAGTTTGACTTTCTTTTGTTCGGTGGTATTTGTGAATGGCAATCGGCGTCCAACGCGAACAAAAGAGCATAGATCTCTCATCGCCGTTTCTCTTCTTCCTCTTCTCGCCTCTCTGCCAGCGGGAACAGAGGAGGGGGAAATTGGGCTGATTTAGCGATCGGTGAATGGAGGAGAGAACTCCATTACTGTCGGCACTGCTCACCTCCTTCCTCTTCTCATCGGGGAAAAGGGGCCCGGCGTTGTGATCGGCCACCCCCATTTTTTTTCCTCTCCATCGGCGAAGGGGGAGAAACAGTAAAGAAGAAACATCAAGAAACGCAACAGTGAAACTGCGCGCAGCCTTATGCGGCTCCGTTCCCTCTGCTCTTCTCCTCTTTGTGGAACAGAGGGGAAGAGGTTGGCGTAGATCGGCATCCAGCGCGAACAAAGGAGGAGCAGAGATCTCTCATCACCCTTTCTCTTCTTCCTTTTCTCGCCTCCCTGCCAGCGGGAACAGAGGGGGAAACTGGGCTGATTTGGCGATCGGTGAAGGGAGGAGAGAACTCCATTACTGTCGGCACTGCTCTCCTCCTTCCTCTTCTCGTCGAGGAAAAGGGGCCCAGCGCTGTGATCGGCCAACCCCCTTTTTTTTCCTCTCCATTGGCGAAGGGAGGAAGTGAAGGGGGAGAAACAGTGAAGAAGAAACTTCAAGAAAAGCAACAGTGTAACTGCGCGCAGCCGGGAACAGAGAGGGGAAAACTGGCTGATTCGGCGATAAGTGAAGGGAGGATGTTTGGACCTTACAGATTTTAAATTTTGGATTGATCTCTTTAGGGGATCGGTCTCTTTAAAACTTTATAAGGGTTTCTCCCTCCAAGTTTCTGCTTAAAGGCTATAGAAAAAATTCATTTATTGTTTAAGAAAATAGAATGAATACATGACTATTTATAGGGCTTCTAAATCCTAACACTCTTATTCCCTTATAACTCATAATTCTTCTCTAAGAAAAAATCTCATAATCCTAGCCCCCCTCTTCATCTCTTTAATAGGAGTTAGCTTATGTAGGTTTTACATGAATGTCCATCTCAATTAGGATTCTCCTAGCTAGAGTCCTAATAGACCCGCTGTAATATCCCTCACTTTTAAAAATTATTAATACAGATTTATTTATAAATCGGAGGACCTATATGTAAATATAAAAATTTCAATGACTAAACTGTTAAGTTGCAAAAAGAAAAAAATAAAGGAAAACCAAAAATTTTGGTTTTATCCCACCGCCTCCCACGTTCTCTATTTCTCGAACAGAGAGAGGAGCGGTGGGGCGTGGGTTTGTTTCTCGAATAGAGAGAGGAGCTGTGGGGCGTGGGGAGAAGAAGAGAGGAAGAAGAGGAAGAAGAGAAGAAGAAGAGAGGAGGGTAGCTATGGCAAGGCTCCAGCGAGGAGGTGTGTGGCGTTGGGGAGGAGAAGAAGAGAAGGAGAAGAAGAGGGAAAAGAGAGGGAAGATGGAGAGGAGCAAGAGTATTAGAACCCTTGCAGATTCTAAACTTGGGGTTGATCTCTTTAGGGGATCGGCCTCCTTGGAACTTTATAGGGGTTCCTCCCTCCAAGTTGCTGCTCAAAGGCTGCAGAAAAGATTCATCTATTGCTTATCAAAAGAGAAGGAATACATGGCTGCTTATAGGGCTTCTAAACCCTAACTCCTAATATGACTCCTACTTAAGACTCTTACTTCTAACCAACTCCTAATAGGACTCCTACTCAAGACTCCGATTCCCTTACAACTCCTAATTCTTCTCTAAGAAAAAACCTCCTACATGAATGCCCCTCTAAATTAGGACTCTCCTAGCTAGAGTCCTAACAGAATGTCCCTCTCAATTAGGACTCTCCTAGCTAGAGTCCTAACAGTTTTACATGAATGTCCCTCTCAATTAGGACTCTCCAAGCTAGAGTCCTAACAGACCCGCCCTCTTCAAATCAGCCTTGTCCTTGAGGCTGATGATTCGTGAATTCTGGGAATTTGATCTTCAAGTCGTCATAGTTCTCCCAAGTGGCATCTTCTATTGGTAGGTTCGCCCACTGTATTGGCACTTCATTAGTGGGTTGTCGTCATCAAGTCACGATCCGTTGATCAATAATGGCACTTGGTTGGGTCTGGAGTTCTCTTTGGGTAGTCATATTTGGTGGGTGGCTTTGGGCTGTCTCCAAGCACCTATTTAAAACTTCCGGTTGGCTGTTGGTTTGTGGGTGATATGTCGTACTCCTTTTCAATTTAGTACCCTGCATATGGTGGAATAACTTTATCAAAAATCTGTTATTGAAGATGCAAGTAGAATTTATTACAAGCACAATGCATCCCTTATAGCATAATTATTTTGAGTCCTGATTGTAATGAGCCACAGAGCTTGGTGCTTCCTCTAATTTTTTTTGTATCTTACTGATCTCCGAATCTTCCTGCCATTCCATCTTAATATCCTCAAGGAAGTCACCATTTTTGCTGCTCGGGGGAAGATATCTTCTGCTCCAAGAGATATTTTAGGCTTTTATGGTCGGTCTTGATTTGAAAGTATCGCCTGATCAAGTACGATCTCCACCTCGTTGCTGCGTGCACAATGGCGAGCATCTCCTTATCATATGTTAACATGTTTTAATAGGGGGGAGACAATGTCATGCTAATGTATGTGAGTGGTCGACCATCTTGCATGAGAACGTCTCCCATTCTGTCTCCCGATGCATCAGCCTTAATGATGAAGGGTCGATTGAAATCTGGTAGCGCTAGCACCGGCGTCGTCATTATGGCTGCCTTAAGTTTGTCGAAGGCAGTGGAGGCTCTGTCCGACCATTGGAAGACATCTTTTTCTAGTAAGAAAGTAAGTGGTGCACTGATCTTTCCATAGTTTTTCATGAACTTATGGTAGTAGCCTATTAAACCTAAAAAGCCATGTAGCAATTTTATGTTCCTCGGGGTAGGCCAGTTTTGCATTGCTTCAATTTTGAAGGGGTCCACCGTCACACCTTCCTTTGAAATGATATGCCCAAGATATTTCACCTTTTGTTGAAGAAAGTAAAAATTCGTAGTGGCCGTTATGTGTTCGAAAGGCGGTTTTCGGTATGACTTCTTCATACACTCATATTTGATAATACCCGGATCGAAGGTCCAGCTTTGTGAAGATTTGTGCTCTCTTTCATCTAACAATTCATCTGCTATTGGAATAAGGTATTTGTTCTTGATGGTTATGCCATTGAGAGCTCGGTAATCAATGCATATTCGCCATGTTCCATCCTTTTTGTGTACAAGTAGCACCGGTGAAAAGTAGAGGTTGCAACTTGGCCGAATAACTCCTGTTTCAAGCATCTCTTTTAAAATCCTTTCTATTTCATCATTCTAGAGATGTGGATACCGATATGGCTGAGTATTTGCTGGAGATTTGACTGGAAAAATCATTATACAATGATCATGCCGATGAGTAAGAGGTAGGTTGTGCGGCTCATCAAATATATCTGAAAATTCAGCAAGCAAAGGAAATATGTTTGGATCTTCAAATTCTATTGGCTCTCCTTTAATTTGCCGCTCAAGTTGTACCAAAAAGCCTCTGCATGCTTTATGCAAAACCTTCTCCATTTGTTGTGTGCAAATCATCGTTACGTCGCCCTCACGTTTCCAATGTAGTATCACCTGTTTCTCTTTACTGTAAAATTTTATAAATAGTTGCATAAAATTCCAAGAAATATCACCTAATGTCATCAACCATTTAATTATGAACATGGCCTTATGATCCTCAGGAGGGAGAAGGAAGAAATCTGCAATTATCTCTTGGTCCTGCAGCAATAGTTTCTCCTGCGGGCGCCTACGATCATAATTCAAAATCCGTCCGTCGATGACCTTAACGTCAAACCTGCTACAATTCTCAATAGGTAAGGCCATCTGGATAGTAACCTTACTATTTATAAAGTTATTAGAACTGCCCGTGTCGATAAGAACAGTGATCGGTTGTTGTTTGAGAAGGCCTCCAACTTTCATCGTTTCCGGGTTTGAGTAGCCGGCTAGTGCATGTACCGTAACTTCAGTCGGTTATGGCTCTTCTTCTGTATCTTCTTCTTCATGTTCAAGGCTCTCTTCTGGATGTTCAATGACCTGTTCTTCTATTGGTTCAATCATAAGAAGTCTCCCTTTACTACAGCGATGCTCACGGCTCCACGGCTCGTCACAATGCCAACATAACCCCTTCGCATATCGCTCCCGAAGCTCTTCTCTTGTTAACCTCTTTGGTGTAGGGACTTGGTCAATAGTAGGAGGGGCTGAGGGCTTCAATATTACTAGTTGAGGAGAGACCCTAGTCCTCCAAGCTTCATGGTTCAATTGCTCATCTTGATGTCGTGCGAAAGAGATGGCTGCCATAAACGTATACGGTTGTCACGCTTTAACTTCTCTTTGGATCTTCGACTTCAAGCCCTCAATGAAGGTCCTCAATAGCTGTTTTTGAGACCAATCATGAGTTTGATTAGATAACCTTTCAAACCTGGTTTGGTACTCCTGAATGGTGAAAGTTTGTCGGATCTTTGCTAGTTGTCCATCAATATTCTTGTAATCGGTTGGTCTGAAGCGGATCAACAGTCTTTCTTTGAATTGTTGCGATGAAAGGACTCTATAAGTATGTTCAAACCAGTCAAACCACTGTATAGCATCCTCTTCAAGATGTATAGCTGCAATTTTCACCATAGATACATCCGCGGTTTTGTGGTACCGAAAATATCGCTCTACGCGCGAGATCCAACCTATGGGGTCTCCTTCTTCCCATCTAGGAAAGTCCACTCTCATGCATGGATAGTTGGGGTCAGTCATATAACCTCCCCTCCCTTGGAAGTCATCTCTTCGGGCTTGGTGTGATTAGGCAAAGCTCTCTCCTTGATATGATTTCTTCGGGCTTAGTGGTCGGCCCAATCTGAGTTCGGTAAAGAGCATCCGAATCTTATCCTCCATTCGCGCCTCCAAGGCTTCAAATTTAGCATTGATTGCCTCGTTAGATGCCATAGTATATGCCCCCAAATCTATGATGTTAAGATCTCTCTTTTGTTGTTGGGTTCAGGGCATGTATAGGTTGAGAGAAGTGATGGTTGAAAGGGTTGGTGCATTGGTGGATGTAGGCTGCGGTTTAGGCTTGTTTTGTAGCTGTTTTGGGTGCAATTTGAGGGTGTAGTTTGGCAAAGTTTTAGGGTTGTGAATGAATGTTTTGGATCTGTGGTAGATGGTAGTAAAGGTTTGACAGAAATTCGTGGGAGTTGCAGCAAGTATGTGCTGTCTTGTAAGAGTAGATTTGTCGTCGAAGAAACAACAGTTTCTCGATGTAATTTCCACCAAAAACTTGAGAGAATTGAGGAGGGAATTGATAGCAAAATCACAGTTTATATGACAGCAAGGATATCTAATTTAATCAAGAAAATTTCGGTAGTATAACAGCAAGAAAATTGGTGCAAGTTGCAATTGCAGAATTCATGTCGAAAAATTTCAGCGGGCGACGACGAAAATTTGCAGCAACATAAAATCATTTTTAGAGATGAATTTTCTTAATAAATCAATCTTAAATGGAAGCTAAGATGATCTATGAAGTGTATAAAAAATTTCATTCAAAAAAGATTGCAAATAGATGGGTTAAGGCAACAATATGCGGCTGCAATTTTCTGCAGCACAGATTTTTAGATATAGAAGATTGGATGTAAAAGATGAATGGTTTATATTGAGAATTTTTTGATGAAACCAAAGGCAAATATACTACTAGGAAGTGTCAAAGCTATCATAAAAATTTCGTAGAGATTTGGATAGAAACAATATAGTATCAAGATCAAACAATCAGTGATATGCGGCTTAAATTTTACAGTGCAGATTTTCAAGTATAACAGATTAGACGTAAAAGATCAATGGTTTATATTGAGAATTTTTTGAAAAAACCAAAGGGAAATCTACTGTTAGGAAGTGTCAAAGATGTCATAAAAATTTCATAGAAATTTGGATAGAGAAAGCACAGTAGCAAGATCAAACAGATGGTGCTATGTGGCTGGAATTCTGCAATGTATCTTTCGTCGTAGAGATGAAAACTTTATGATGAAAGGTTTATGCAGCAGTATAGGAACAATTTTTTTTTTTTTTTGGATTTTCGAATAAGGATAACTAAATTGCAGCAGCAGCAAGGTAGGAAACCAGAACCTGTTGCAATTCACGGGGAGATCAAAGGATGATCTGCGGTGGTGGAGATGACGACAGAATTTGGTGACGATCTTTTAAGCAATTGTGGGAATTGCTTTGAGCGGTTGTGGAGGGTTGATGGATGGCTGTGGAAGGGCAGCGAGATGCCAAGAATGCTGCTCTGATACCAGGTGTTAGAACCCTTGTAGATTTTAAACTTGGGGTTGATCTCTTTAGGGGATCGGCCTCCTTGGAACTCTATAGGGGTTCCTCCCTCCAAGTTGCTGCTCAAAGGCTGCAGAAAAGATTCATCTATTGCTTATCAAAAGAGAAGGAATACATGGCTATTTATAGGGCTTCTAAACCCTAACTCCTAATAGGACTCCTACTTAAGACTCTTACTTCTAACCAACTCCTAATAGGACTCCTACTCAAGACTCCTATTCTCTTACAACTCCTAATTCTTCTCTAAGAAAAAACCTCCTACATGAATGCCCCTCTAAATTAGGACTCTCCTAGCTAGAGTCATAACAAAATGTCCCTCTCAATTAGGACTCTCCTAGCTAGAGTCCTAACAGTTTTACATGAATGTCCCTCTCAATTAGGACTCTCCAAGCTAGAGTCCTAACAGAGAGGTGGTAGCAGCTAGGGCTACAGCACCTCTGTTTCCTACAGGTGGAAACAGAGGAGAGGTGTGGGGCGTTCGTAGAGGAGAAGAAGAAGAAGAGGAAGAGAAGAAGAAGAGGTTGTGATACCTCTGTTTCCTGCAGAGGAAACAAAGGAGAGGGTGTGTGTGACGCCGGGGAGGTGGAGGGAAGAAGAAGAGGAGAAGAAGAGAAGGGAAAGGAGGAGCTGCGGCTGCGGCGGTGGCAGCTGCAGCTGGAAGAGAAGGAGAGGAAGAGAAGGTGAGGAAGAAGAGAAGAAGAAGAAAGGAAGGAGAAGGAAGAAGGAGAAGAAAAGGGAAAAGAGAGGGAAGAGGGAGAGGAGTGAGAGGTGGTAGTAGCTAGGGCTGCAACACCTCTGTTTCCTACAGGTGGAAACAGAGGAGAGGTGTGGGGTGTTCGAAGAGGAGAAGAAGAAGAAGAGGAAGAGAAGAAGAAGAGGAAGCAGGAGAAGAGGTTGTGATACCTCTATTTCCTACAGAGGGAACAGAGGAGAGGGTGTGTGTGATGCCAGGGAGGAGGAGGGAAGAAGAAGAGGAGACGAAGAGGAGAAGGGAAAGAAGCAGCTACGGCTGCGGCTGTGGCAGCTGCAGTTGTGGCTGGGAAAGAAGAGAAGGAAAGGAAGAAGAAGAGAAAGGAAAGGAGAGGAAGAAGAGAGGAAGAGGAGAAGGGGTGGCAGGTCCGATAGTGGCAGCTGCAGTTGGAAGAGAAGGAGAGGAAATAGAGCAGGGGAGGAAGAAGAGGCTGCGGTTGTGGTGGCCGCGACTGCGACTGCGGCAGCGGTGGTGGCTGCAGTAGTTGCTTTTGGGAAAGAGAAAGAAAGGAAAAGGAAAAAAAAAGGGGTTGTGGCCGTGATTGTGGTTGCGGTGGTGGCGGCTGCATCTGCGACAGTTGTGTTTGGGAAAGAAAGAGTAGAAATGAGAGAAGGAAGGAAGGAAATAGTGCAGTGGAAGGGGCTGCGGTTGTGACCATAGCTGCGGTCATGGCTACGACTATGGTAGTGGCAGCGGCGATGGCTACGACAGTTGTGTTTGAAAAAGAAAACGGAGGAATGAGAGTAAGGGAGAATAGGTGACTGTGCCTCTATGTTCTGCATGAGCTGCAGTTGTGGAGGAAAAAGAGAAGACATATGTAGGAAACGAAACAGGGATAGGACATGGAGGAAAAGTAGAAGGATTTGGGCTGACACCTTCTTTGGATCTTCGGATCAAAATCTTTAAAGGGCAAGTGTTCTAACCCTTTCTATTGCAAGCTTTCTAATCTTTTCTCTTGCAAGTGTTTCGATCCTTCATATTGTAAGCTTTCTAATCTTTACTATTGCAAGTGTCCTGATCTTTCCTTACTATAATTTTATCTCTACATTTTCTTTGAATATGAGGAACTTTAAATTGTTCTAGCCTTGCATTTGATATATCTCCTATTTGGACGTAACGATTCGAATCTGTGCAACTTTTGAGATTCTGACCTTTTGATACCGAGCTGCCTATAAGTCTTTGTTGGAAACTCTAATTTGTTCAGAACTAATTTCATTGGAAAATAGACTCGTAGATCTTTCTTTTGATATATGGATAGAAAGATTTGGAATCCAAACACCTGTCCAGTTATCTGTTGAATCTGACATTATGAATTCTGCCAAACAAAGATTTTGTTCTACGACCCTTGTTTATCAAATTATTTGTAACTCTCTCTGTTAGATAGTTCAATTCATATGAAGCTTGTTTTATCTGGAAGTAGATTGAAATATCTTTCCAATGATATATTTCTGAGTAAATTGGAGCACAATTGATAGTTTGAATCATTTGTTCAATATGCCTCTTGAATTCTGCCAGAAATCGAGCTTTGGTCGATTTCACATATTCTGGTTTCATTCCTTTGGAAGTTGATATCATTTAGCTTTCTTATTCAATTGAGCTTTATATTACTGCTTTGAATTCTTGTATGCTCTTGTCCTTAAAATTATTTACATTCTTAAAAACTATTGTGTAATGTTTATGCTATATCGTATTGACTCATATAGGCACATGTATATCCCATTGTTTCGTATTTGCTTTCGATATGTGCCTATTCCAGTTTCATTCCTTTGGACATTGAATTCATATAACCTTCTTATTTGAATTGAGTTATATATGATTGCTTGGAATCCGTGTATACTCTTGCTTTTATTTCATTACAAATCTGAATACATTTGTGAAAGATTGTTGCTTGCATCGTATTTGACTCGTAAAGGCACATGTACGTTTGTTGTTCTGCATGTGCTTCCGATATATGCTATTTATTGTTCATACTGCCCTTTTGTACTCTGGTGTTTGTGGGATTTGTGAACCTTTGCCAGAAATGGTAAAGGGAGTTATGCATAGAGCCTGCGATGCTCTACCGGCCCCCTCTGACTTCACCTAGACGTGCGTGGATGGAGCTCCCACACGTGGGAGACTTCTGTCTGGTGGTCATTCAGAAATGAATGAATCACATTCTGTCTATGGTCTGCTACACCTTTTGTATGTTTGATATCATATCCAGAGCTTTGGTTATGTATTTCTATACATGCTTTGGATATGAATGATATGAATGCAATGTCAAATACGACATTTGAGCTTCTGTTTGGTATTTGTTATTGATATGTTCCGAAATGTTTCATTTGTTATTGATATGCTCCGAAACATTTCATACCCCATTGATATGCTCCGAAATATTTCATCTGTTATTGTTACGCTTCGAAATGTTCCATGTCATTGATATACTCCGGAACATTTCATACGATATTGATATGCTCCGAAATGCTTCATCTGCTATTGTCTCAAATTATTGTTCACAATACCCTTTTGTACTCTAGTGTTTGTGGGATTATTTGGACCTTTGCCAGAAATGGTAAAGGGTATGTGCTTAGAGCCTGCGATGCTCTAGATTATATTTGGTGGTCATTCAGAAATGGATGGACCATATTATGTTTGGAATCCCACTTCACCTTCTATCTATTTCATCTATTATTGTTATGCTTTGAAATGTTTCATATGTCATTGATATGCTCCGGAACATTTCATATGCTATTGATATGCTTCAATTACTCTATGGTCCATTTGATATGAACTGATATGTTCTGAAATATCCTAATTACCATTGATATGCTCCGAAACATCTCGTACGCTATTGATATGCTCCAATTACTCTGTGCTCCATTTGCTATGAATTGATATGTTATGAAATGTCATATTTGCCATTGATATGCTCCGGCACATCTCGTACGCTATTGATATGCTCTATTTGCTATGAACTGATATGTTCTGAATTGTCCTATTTACAATTGATATACTCCGGAACATCTCGTACGCTGTTGATATACTCCAATTACTCTACGCTCCATTTGTTATGAACCAAATATGTTATGAACGAAATGACATTTGCGATTCTGTATCTAATGAGATGATATCCTTGAATCTCTTGGAATCTGTCTTGCATTGTGATATCTTGTTTGTTTGAACTGTCCCTTCTCGTGCTAGATATGCTTTGTCACTTGCTGAGCTGTTTTTAGCTCGTTCCGTTGTTATATAAATCTTTCAGGTCAGCTTGTCACTCTTTGAGATGTTTGAATTGGGCTGAGGCAGTGGAGAGCTATTCAGAATTATGGACAAGTCTTGTTGGTTATTATGTTATTGTTGTATAAGCATATTTTGTATGTAATGAAATGTTGTCGATGAATCGAAATGAATATACTATGTAAAAGTGTTAGGAGATCTCTCTTATTTGGAATTTCGGAATGTTAAGTCTAGTTTATGATGATATGAACTTGTGGTGAATAGTTGGAGTTCTGATTGTATAATTTATTTAGCTTGTGGATTTATAAATGTTGTTCATGTTTGTCAAGTTGGCTTGGGTTGCCATAAATATGAATTATCGAGTGATGTGATATATGATTATAAACTGCACAGGTTTTATAGGTGTGAATTTGATAGAATGTTTTCAGTGTCCTCAAATATTAGTTTGGATCCCGGATTGGTTTGTGATAAAAATTCTAAAAATCATCGATATTATTTGAGGGGCAAGTGTCTCTTCAAATCAGCCTTGTCCTCAAGGCTAAGATTCTATGAACTCAGGGAACCGGGTCTTCAGCTCCTCATATGGTTCCCATATGACATCTTCAAGTGGTAAATTATTCCAATGCACTAATACTTCAGTAGAAGGACGTCGGCGACACATCACGATCCTACGATCGAGGATGGCTTGTGGTTGAGCTTTAATAACTCCATCCTCAGTGGTGTTGGGCAGTTGGATCTGGGGTGACTCGTGTTCTCCCAACTTGGGCTTCAAGCATGACACGTGGAAGACAGGGTGAATTTTGGCATCCTCAGGTAATTTAAGTCTATACGCCACTGCTCCAATACGCTCTGTGATCTGATAGGGCCAAAAAAATCATGGAGATAGCTTCATGGAGGCTCGAGTGTTGATGGAGAGTTGCTTGTATGGTTGTAGGCGAAGATAAACCCAATCTCCTACTGAAAATTCTCTTTCGCTTCGTCATGTGTCGGCTTGCTGCTTCATTCTGGCTTGAGCTGTAGAGAGATTATCTTTTAACAGTTATAGGAGTTTGTCCCTATCAATCAATTCTTGTTCAACTTGATCTACCTTGGCAGAGCCAATTACATACTTTGGAATCACAGGGGTCAGTCGACCATACAATGCTTCATAAGGGGCACATTTTGTAGATGAATGATATGTAGTATTATACCACCATTCGGCCCAGGGAAGCCATTTTGCCCACTCTTTTGGTCGGTCGCTAGCGAAACACCGAAGGTACATCTCTAAACACCTGTTTACCACCTCTTTTTGGCCGTTAGTTTGTGGATGATACACTGTGCTCATCTTGAGTTTGGTGTCTTGTAACTAGAATAACTCGGTCCAAAATTTACTAGTGAAGATCCTATCATGATCACTTACAATGGACCTTGGCATCCCGTGCAGTTTAACAATATTTTCTATGAAAACTTGGGTAATACTAGCAGTAGTGTAGGGACTTCTCACAGCACAAAAATGAGCATATTTCGTAAGTCGATCAACCACCACGAGAATTGTGCATTTACCTTTGGCAGGTGGTGTAACACCCCTCATTTCCGAATGTTCGTATAAATTTCTGGTGATAATGTAAGCATCTATTTTAAATTGACAAAAGAAATAGAGTATGAATCAGAGGTAACTTATTTATAAGATTTGGGAGATCTGTTCAAAAAAAAAAGAAAGAATCTGAGGACCTATATGTAAACCCTAAGGACCTAATCATGAATATGATAAAAACAAGGACTAAACTACAAAACATACAAAATGACAAATCCCACCGCTTAAGCCTCTCTGCCTTCGTTCTTAAGGAACCAGAGAAGGCAGCTGCAGTGTGGAAGAACAGAGAAAGAAAGAAAGAAAGAAGAAGAGAAAAGAAAGGGGGAAGAAGAAGAAGAAAAATTGGGGCTTTGTGGTTTCTTACTCAATCTTCTCAATTGGGGGTCAAAATTCTCAAAGGCAAGTGTTCTAACCCCATCCTACAGAAAATTAGTCTCTGTTTTTATGTTGTTTCAAAATAAACTGAAGGATTTCTAGTTAGAAACTGATATGTCTCTCCTTGGACATAGAACCATGGATTCTGAAATTTTTTCGGTAAACTGACCCCTATATACGGTTCCAGCTATAATTTTTAGTACGAAATGCAGATTTGAGCAGGACCTAGTTTGTTTGAAATTAGACTCTTATATATTTCTTTTGAAAATAACTTTGAAGATTTTGAACACCGAATGCTTACCCAAACGTCTGTTTCAAATGAGCCTATGGATGTTGCAAAACAGGGATTAAGATTTCTGACCTATCGATTCTAAAATGCCTATAACTCACTATTAGAAATTCTGATTTGTACCAAACTAATTTTATTTGAAACTATACTTGAAAATATTTCTTTTGATATATAGATTGAAAAATTTGGAATTTAAAGGCCTATTCTTCTATCCGTTGATTCAGCCCTATAAATTCTGTAAAACAGTGATTCAGTCTTTGACCTTTGGTCACTAAATCCATGGTAACTCCTTGTTGGAAACATTGATTCGTATGAAACTTATTTCATCAGAAAACAGATTGATAGATCTATCAACAGTAGCTTTCTTATGGGTATTGGAGCATAATTGATATTCTGAAGTATTTGTTTGATGTGCCACTTGAATTCTATCAGAAATCGAGCTTTAGTCGATTTCGCGTATTCTGTTCCATTTCTTTGGATATTGAATTCATTTCACCTTCTTATTTGAATTGAGCTAAATATGATTGCTTGGAATCCCTGTATACCGTTGCTTTCATTTCATTCCAAATCTGAATACATTTGTGAGAGATTTGTTCCTTGCTTCGTATTGTCTCGAAAAGGCATATGTACGTTTTGTTGTTCCGCGTGTGCTTCCGATATATGCTACTTATTGTTAAAACTACCTTCTTGTACTCTGGTGTTTGTGGGATTGTCTGGACCTTTGCCAGAAATGGTAAAGGGTATGTGCTTAGAGCCTGCGATGCTCTACCGGCCCCCTCTGACTTCACCTAGACGTGGGTGGATGGAGCTCCCAAACGTGGGAGACTTCTATCTGGTGGTCATTCAGAAATGGATGAATCACAATTCTGTTTGAGATCCCACTACACCTTTTGTATGTTTGATATGATATCCAGAGCTTTGGTTATGTGTTTTTGTACATGCTTTGGATAAGAATATGATATGAATGCAACGTCAAAGATGACGTTTGAGCTTCTGTTCGGTATGTGATATTGATAAGCTCCGAAATGTTTCATTCATTATTGATATGCTTCGAAATGTTCCATACGCTGTTGATATGCTCCGGAACATTTCATATGCCATTGATAAGGTCCGATATCTTTCATTTGTTATTGTTATGCTCCAAAATGTTTCATTCGTTTCTGATATACTCCAATTACTCTATGCCCCGTATGTTATGAACCAAATATGTATGATTGAAAGGACAATTGTGATTTTGCACCTAATGATATTATGTCTACGAATTTGTATATTCTGCCTCGTATTATGAAACTTTATCTCTTTGGAAATTGTCCTATTTTGATATGGATATGTTAGTCACTTGCTGAGCTCTATATGCTCACCCCGTTTGTTGATAAATTTTTCAGGATAGCGTATCGCTTGCTTAAATGTTAAGATTGGGCTGAGGTAGTGGAAAGTTAGAAGATTTTGGGCAGATTCTGTGTTAGCATATATGTATTTGTTGTATAAGCCACTCTGCATCTAATGAAATGTTAACGATGAATCTAAACCTATGGATTTTGTGTAAGTTAAAGGATCCCTCATGTTTAGGATTTTGGAATGTTAAGTTAAATTCATGTAATGATACGAACTTATGGTAATCGTTAGTTTGGTGACTGCATAGACTTCCCCACTTGTGAAATTATGTTGTGGTTATTATTTTGATGAGTTAAGTTCAGTTTGTTTGAATTATCGAGTGATGTGTGGGATGTTTATGAACTGCACAGGGTTATGAATTTGTAGACTATAAAGGTGAAAATTTTGATCTGAATGTTTTCTTAGTGACCTCAAATGTGTGTTTGGATCCTGGATTAGTTGTGATGAAAATTTTAAATATCATGGATATTTTGAGGGGCGTGACAGGTGGTAGCCCTTCAATGAAGTCCATGGAGATGTCAATCCACACCGAGTCCGATATGGGTAGTGGTTGTAGTTTCCCTGGATTTGCCATAGTTTCACCCTTGTGCTGTTGACATACATCACATTGTGCCACATATTCAGCATTAATTTTTTTCATCCCTCTCCAATAAAATTTTGCTTCACTTTTTTGTAGGTTCTTAGGAATCCAAAGTGCCCTGTTAAAGGTATGGAGTGCATTTCATGCAGGATGATTGTGATACAAGGGGAGTCAAGTATAAGCACAATACGACCTTTGTAGCGTAGATCTCTCGAATCCCAAGTGTAGTGGGCTATTACACTTGGATCCTCCTCCAATTTTTTTATAATGTTGCTGATCTCTGGATCCTTCTTCCATTCTTCCCTAATGTCCACGAGGAGACTAGTGGTAGGAAGGGAGATGGCTGAAACCTTAGCTTGCTCAGGTAGCCGTGAGAGTGCATCTGCAACAACGTTTTCTTTCCCCTTTTTGTAAATAATTTCATAATCAAATCCAAGAAGTTTGGTTACCCAATTTTGTTGCTCAAGGGATGATATCTTTTGCTCCAAAAAATACTTGAGGCTTCTATGGTTGGTTTTAATTTGAAATCGCCGGCCAATCAAGTAGGGTCTCCACCTCATTACTGCGTGTACAATGGCGAGCATCTCCTTATCATATACTGACATGTTTTGATGGGAGGAAGATAATGCCTTGCTAGTGTATGCGAGTGGTCGACCATCTTGTATGAGAACGACTCTAATTCCGACTCCAGATGCGTCGGTCTCAATGATGAAGGGTCGGCTGAAATCTAGTAGCGCTAGCACCGGTGTCGTTGTCATAGCTAAGGCAGCAGAGGCTTTGTCCGACCATTGGAAAGCATCTTTTTTCAGTAGAGAAGTGAGTGGTGCACTGATCTTCCTATATTCCTTAACAAATTTTCGGTAGTAGCCTATTCGTCCAAGGAACCCGCATAGTAATTTCACGTTTGTAGGTTTCGGCCAACCTTGCATTGTCTCAATTTTTGTTGGGTCTACCGCCACTCCTTCTTATGATATTATGTGCCCAAGGTACTCTACTTTTTGTTGGAGAAAGCTACACTTTGGTTGCTTAACAAAAAGAGTATTCTCCCGAAGGATCGTCAAAACAATCCGTAAATGCTGAAAGTGAGTCTCAAGAGAAGGGTTGTAAATGAGAATATCATCGAAAAATACCAGCATAAATTTACGAAGAAAGCTCCAAAAAATATTGTTCATGAGACTTTAAAAAGTTGAAGGAGCATTAGTGAGTCCAAAAGGAATTACCAAGAATTCATAACGACCATCATGTGTGCGAAATGCAGTTTTTAGAATGTCATCTTTACGTACCCGAATTTGGTGGTAACCGGATCGGAGGTCCAACTTCGTGAAGACTCGAGCTCTTTTTAATTCATCAAGAAGTTCATCCACCACTGGTATTGGGTACTTGTCCTTAACGGTGATGCCAATTAAAGCTCAATAGTCGATGCACATCCGCCAAGTTTCGTCCTTCTTGCGTACAAGTAGCACTAGCGAGGAATAGGGGCTGCAACATTACCGAATCACCCCTGTTTCAAGCATCTCCTTTACGATCTTTTCAATTTTATCTTTTTGGAGGTGAGGATAATGGTACGGTCGAGTGTTCGTTGGTGGCTTGCCCGGATGGATTGGAATTCGATGGTCATGTTGTCAAGAAGGAGGAAGACCGCATGGTTCAGCAAAAATGTCGGCAAATTCAGTAAGCAATTGGGCAAGATTTTGATCTTCAATTTCTATTTTCTTCCCCTCTAGTTGCTGCTGGAGGTGCATCAAAAAGCCGCCATTTACCTTGTGTAAAACTTTCTCCATTCGTTGGGTCAAAACAGTGGTAACGTTGCTTCCGTGCTTCCCGCGTAAGATGATCTGTTTGCCCTTATAGTAGAATTTCATAATTAATTTAGAAAAGTTTCAAGAGACATCACCTAGTGTTGTCAGCTATTCTATACCAAGCACTGCCTCATAGTCATCAAGTGGTAGGAGGAAGAAATCGGTGATAATTTTTTGGTCTTGCAGTAATAGTTTCACTTGCGGGCATCTTTGGTTGCACTTTAGGATTCTGTCGTCGGCCACCTTTACATCGAACTTGTTGCAACCTTCAATATGCAGTGCCATCCGAGTAGCAACCTTACTATTCAGGAAGTTATTAGTGCTGCCTGTGTCAATGAGAACAGTAATCGGCTGTTGTTTGAGAAGGCCTCTAACTTTCATCGTTCGCGGGTTTGAGTAGCCGGCTAGTGCGTGTACCGTAATGTCGGTCGGTTGTGGCTCTTCTTCCATATCTTCTATTTCATATTCAAGGCTCTCTTCTGGATGTTCAATGACCTCTTCTTCTACTGGTTCAATCATAAGAAGTCTCCCTTTTCTACAGCGATGCTCGTGGCTCCACGGCTCATTGCAATGCCAACATAACCCCTTCGCAGATCGCTCCCGAAGTTCTTCTCTTGTTAACCTTTTCGGTGCAGGGACTCAGTTGATAGTAGGGGGGATTGAGGGCTTTAGTATTGTAGGTCGACGAGTGATCCTAGTCCTCCGGGCTTCATGGTTCAATCGCTCCTCTTGAAGTCGTGCAAAAGAGATGGCTGCCATAAGCATGTATGGTTGTCGTGCCTTAACTTCTCCCCGGATCTCCGGCTTTAAGCCCTCAATAAAGGTCCCCAATAGTTATTTTTCAGACAAATCACTAGTTTGATTAGATAACCTTTCAAACCTGGTTTGGTACTCCTGAATGGTGGAGGTTTGTCGAATCTTTGCTAGTTGTCCATCAATGTTCTCGTAATAAGTTGGTCCAAAGCGGATCATTAGTCTTTCTTTGAATTGTCGCCATGAAAGGACTTCATAAGTGTGTTCAAACCAGTCAAACCACTGTATGACATCCCTTTCAAGATGTATAGCTGTAATTTCTACCATCGATACATCCACAGTTTTATGGTACCGAAAATATCGCTCCGCGTGCGAGATCCAACCAATTGGGTCTCCTTCTTCCCATCTAGGGAAGTCCACTCTCACACGCGAATAGTTGGGGTTGGTCATAGAGCCTCCCCTCTCTTGAAAGCCATCTCTTTGGGCATGATGTGATTGGTTAGAGCTCTCTCCTTGATGTGATTTCTTCGGGCTTGGTGGTCGACCCAAACTGAATTCGGTAAGGAGAGTCTGAATCTTATTCTCCATTCGTGCCTCGAAGGCTTCAAATTTAGCATTGATTGCCTCATCAGATGCTATAGTATATGACTACAAATCTGTAATGTTAAGATCTCTCTTTTATTGACGGGTTAAAGGCATGTATAGGTTGAGAGAAGTGATGGTTGAAAGGGTTGGTAGATTGGTTTGGACAGAGAAAATATAGTATCAAGATCAAACAAACAGTACTATGCGGCTGAAATTCTGCAATATATCTTTCGTTGTAGAGATGAAAACTTTGTGACGAAAAGTTTATGCAATAATATAGGAACAATTTTTTTTTTTTGGATTTTTGGATAGGGATAACTAAATTGCAGCAGCAGTAAGGTAGGAAACCAAAACCTGTTGCAATTCACGTAGAGATCAAAGGATGATCCGCGATGGTGGAGATGATGGCGAAATTTGGCGAGAATCTTTTAAGCAATTGTGGGAATTGCTTTGGGCGACTGTGGAGGGCTGATGGATGGCTATGGAAGGGCAGCGAGATGCTAAGAACGCTGCTCTAATACCAGGTGTTAGAACCCTTACAGATTCTAAACTTGGGGTTGATCTCTTTAGGGGATCGGCCTCCTTGGAACTCTATAGGGGTTCCTCCCTCCAAGTTGCTGCTCAAATGCTACAGAAAAGATTCATCTATTGCTTAAGAAAAGAGAAGAAATACATGACTATTTATAGGGCTTCTAAACCCTAACTCCTAATAGGACTCTTATTTCTAACCAACTCATAATAGAACTTCTACTCAAAACTCATATTCCCTAAGAAAAAATCTCTTCATCTCTTTAATAGGGATCGACTTAGATAGATTAAGGATCGACTTAGATAGATTTTATATGAATGTCCTTCTCAATTAGGATTCTTGGATAACTCCGTTACTAAGTGCTCTCCACCTTCCTCTTCTCGTCGGTGAAGGAGGAAGCGAAGGAGGAGAAACAGTGAAGAAGAAACTTCAAGAAAAGCAATAGTGAAACTGCGCACATCCTTACGTGGCTCTGTTCCCTTTGCTCTTCTCCTCTTTGTGGAATAGAGGGGAAGAGGTTGGGGCAGATCGGCATCCAGCGCGAACAAAGGAGGAGCAGAGCCCATTCTCTTCTTCCTCAGCGGGAATAGAGGAGGGGGAAACTGGGCTGATTTGGCGATCGGTGAAGGGGGAGGAGAGAACTCCATTACTGTCGGCACTGCTCTCCTCCTTTCTCTTCTCATCGGGGAAAAGGGGCCCGGCGCTGTGATCGGCCACCCCCTTTTTTCCTCTCCATCGGCGAAGGGAGGAAGCGAAGGGGCGAGATACAGTGAAGAAAAACCTTCAAGAAAAGCAATAATGAAACTGCGCGCAGCCTTACGCGGCTCCATTCCCTCTGCTCTTCTCCTCTTTGTGGAACAAAGGGGAAGTGGTTGGGGCAGATTGGCGTCCAGCGCGAACAAAGGAGGAGCATAGATCTCTCATTGCCCTTTCTCTTCTTCCTCTTCTCGCCTCTTTGCCAGCGGGAATAGAGGAGGTGGAAATTGGGCTGATTTGGCGATCGGTGACGGGATGAGAGAACTCCATTACTGTCGGCACTGCTCTCCTCCTTCCTCTTCTCATCGGGGAAAAGGGGCCCAGCGCTGTGATCGGCCACCCCCTTTTTTTCCTCTCTATCGGTGAAGGGAGGAAGCGAAGTGGGAGAAACAATGAAGAAGAAACTTCAAGAACAGCAACAGTGAAATTGCGTGCAGCCTTACGCAGCTCCATTCCGTCTGCTCTTCTCCTCTTTGTAGAAAAGAGGGGAAGAGGTTGGGGCAGATCGGCGTCCAGCGGGAACAAAGGAGGAGCAGAGATCTCTCAATCCTCTTTCTCTTCTTCCTCTTCTCGCCTCTCTGCCAGCGGGAACAGAGGAGGGGGAAACTGGGCTTTGTTGGCGATCGGTGAAGGGAGGAGAGAACTCATCCTGTCAGCACTACTGTAATCGCACCCTTTCTCTCCTCCTGTTCTGCTCGGTGAAACAGAGGAAAGTTTCTTTGTGGGCGGAAACTACGTGCAGCCCTCTTCTCTCTTTCTTACCCATAGGAATAATGGTGTTGGATTATAGGAGAGTCCTAATTAAGAGATATATTCATATAAAATCTATCTAAGTCGATCCCTATTAAAGAGGTGAAGAGACCGGCTAGGGTTAGGAAGTTGTTTCTTATAGATGAATTATGAGTTGTAAAGGAATATGAGTCTTGAATAAAAGTCCTATTAGGAGTTGGTTAGATGTAGGAGTTTTAAGTAGGAGTCATATTAGGAGTTAGGGTTTAGAAACCCTATAAATGGTCATATATTCCTCCTTTTTTGATAAGCAATGGATGAATCTTTTCTGCAGCATTTGAGCAGCAACTTGGAGGGAGGAACCCCTATAGAGTTCCAAGGAGACCGATCCCCTAAAGAGATCAATCCCAAGTTTAGAATCTACAAGGGTTCTAACACCTGGTATCAGAGCAGCGTTCTTGGTGCCTCGCTGCCCTTCCACAACCATCTATCAACCCTCCACAACCGCCTAAAGCAATTCTCGCAATTGCTTAAAAGATCATTGTCAAATTCTGCCGTCATCTCCACCACCACGGATCATCCTTTGATCTCCCCGTGAATTGCAACAGGTTCTGGTTTTCTACCTTACTACTTTTGCAATTTAGTTATCTTTATTTGAAAATCCTAAAAAAAATATTCCTAGATTGCTGCATAAACTTTTCGTTATAAAGTTTTCATCTCTACGACGAAAGATACATTGCAGAATTCCAACCTTATAGCACCGTCTGTTTGATCTTACTACTATGTTTTTTTTATCCAAATCTCTACAAAATTTTTATGACATCTTTGAAATTTTCTAACAGTAGATTTTCTTTGATTTTGTCAAAAAATTCTCAATATAAACCATTAATATTTTACGTCTAATCTGTTATACTTGAAAATCTGTACTGTAAAATTTCAGTCGCATAGCACTGCTTATTTGATCTTGATACTATGTTGTTTCTATCCAAATCTCTACCAAATTTTTATGATAGCTTTGACACTTCCTAATAGTGGATTTCCCTTTGGTTTCATTAAAAAATTCTTAATATAAACCACTGATCTTTTACATCCAATCTGCTATACTTAAAAATCTGTGCTACAGAAAATTTCAGCCGCATATTGTTGCCTTAACCCATCTATTTGCAATCTTTTTTTAATTAAATTTCTTATACACTTCATAGATCATCTTAGCTTCCATCTAAGATTGATCTATTAAGAAATTTATCTCTAAAAACGATTTTGTGTTGCTGCAAATTTTCGTCGAAACCCGTTGAAATTTTTCGATGAGAATTCTGCAATCTCAACTTGCACCAATTTCCTTGCTATTATACTGCCAAAATTTTCTTGATTAAATTAGATATCCTTGCTGTCATATAAACTGTGATTTTGTAATTAATTCCCTCCTCAATTCTCTCAAGTTTTTGGTGGAAATTACGTTGAGAAACCGTTGTTTCTTCGACGACAATTCTACTCTTACAAGACAGCACATACTTGCTGCAACTTTCACTGATTTCTATCAAACCTTTGCTACCATCTACCATAGATCCAAAACTTTCATCTATAGCCCTAAAACTCCACCAAACCTTACTCTCAAACTGCACCCAAAATAGCCACAAAACAAGCCTAAACCGTAGCCTACATCCACCAATCCACCAACCTTTTCGACCATCACCTCTCTCAACCAATATATGCCTTTAACCTGACAACAAAAGAGAGATCTTAACATCACAGATTTGGCAACATATACTATGGCATATGAGGAGGTAATCAATGCTAAATTCGAAGCCTTCGAGGCACGAATGGAGGATAAGATTCGGACGCTCTTTACCGAACTCAGATTGGGCCGACCACTAAGCCCGAAGAAATCACATCAAGAAGAGAGCTTTGCCCAATCGCACCAAGCCCAAAGATATGACTTCCAAGAGAGGGGAAGCTCTATGACCAACCCCAACTATCCATGCATGAGAGTGGACTTCCCTAGATGGGAAGAAGGAGACCCGATTGGTTGGATCTTACGCACGGAGCGATATTTTTGGTACCATAAAACCGCGGATGCATCTATGGTGAAAATTGCAGCTATACATCTTGAAGGGGATGCTATACATTGGTTTAATTGGTTTGAACATACTTATTGAGTCCTTTTATGGTGACAATTCAAAGAAGGACTGCTGATTCGCTTCAGACCAACCGATTATGAGAATATTGACGGACAACTAGCAAAGATCCGACAAACCTCTACAATTCAGGAGTACCAAACCAGGTTTGAAAGGTTATCTAATCAAACTCATGATTGGTCTCAAAAACAACTATTGAGGACCTTCTTTGAGGGCTTGAAGCCGGAGATCCGAGAAGAAGTTAAAGCATGACAACCATATACGCTTATGGCAGCAATCTCTTTCACACGCAATCAAGAGAAGCAATTGAACCATGAAGCTCAGAGGACTAGGGTCGCTCCTCAACTAGTAATATTGAATCCCTCAACCCCCCCTACTATCGACCAAGTCCCTACACCAATGAGGTTAACAAGTGAAGAGCTTCAGGAGCGATATGCGAAGGGGTTATGTTGGCATTGTGACGAGCCATAGAGCCGTGAGCATCGTTGTAGTAAAGGGAGACTTCTTATGATTGTGTAACATCCCTCATTTCTGAATTTTCGTATAAGTTTCTAGTTGTAATGTAAGTATCTATTTTAAATTTGATAAAAGAGACAAAGTATGAATCTGAGAACTTATTCATAAGATTTGGAGGATTTGTTCAAAAAAATCTGAGGACCTATATGGAAACCCTGAGGACCTAATCGTAAATATAATAATACAAAGACTAAACTATAAAATGCATAAAAATACAAATCCCATCGTTTAAGCCTCTCTGCCTTCGTTCTTAAGGAACCAGAGAAGGCAGCTACATGGATGAACAAAGAAAGAAAGAAAGAAGAAGAGGAAAAAAAAGGGGGAAGAAGAAGAAGAAAAAATTGGGGCTTTGAGGTTTCTTACTCAAATCTTCTCAATTGGGGTCATAATTCTCAAAGGCAAGTATTCTAACCCCATCCTACAGAAGTATTAGTCTATGTTCCTATATTGATTCTGAAAGATTTATGCTTAGAACCTGATATTTCTCTCTTTGGACATAAAACCAATGATCTGAAATTTTTTCGATAAACTGACCCCTATACACTGTTTCAGCTATACTTTTTAGCACCAAATGTGGATTTAGGCAGGACCTATCTTGTTTGAAATTAGACTCTTATATCTTTCTTTTGACACTGATTTTGTAGATTTTGGACACCGAATACTTACCCAAACGTCTATTTCAAATGAGCCTATAGATGCTGCAGAACAGGGATCAAAATTTCTGATCTTTTGATACTAAAATACCTATAAGTCCTTGTTGAAAATTCTGATTTATACCAAACTGATTTCGTTCGAAACTAGACTTGTAGACCTTTCTTTTGACATATAGATTGAAATATTTGGAATTCAAATGCCTACCCTATTATCTGTTGAATCCGACCCTATGAATTCTACAAAACAGTGATTTTGTTTTTGACCTTGTGTTACCAAATCAAAGGTAACTCCTTGTTGGAAACCATGATTCGTACGAAACTTATTTCAACAGAAAATAGATTGATATATCTTTCGACAATAGCCTTCTTGAGGGTATTGGAGCATAATTGACAATCTGAAGTATTTATCCAATGAGCCTCTCGAATTCTGTCAGAAATCGAGCTTTGATCGATTTTGTATCTTCTGTTTTCGTTCGTTTGGAAATAGATTTTGTTCAGTTCCCTTCACTCAATTGTGGCTTATATTAATGTTTGAATTCTCGTTTGCTCTTGTCTATAAATTATTACCATTCCTGAACATATTGTGTAACGTTTATGCTAAATCACATTGACTTATATAGGCACATGTATAACCCATTGTTCCGCATTTGCTTTCAATGTTGTGCCTATTCTAGTTTCATTCCTTTGGATATCAAATTCATCTAACCTTCTTATTTGAATTGAGTTGTATGTGATTGCTTAGATTCCATATGTGCCCTTGCTTTCAATTCCTTTCAAATCTGAATATAATTGTGAAGGATTATTGCTTACTTCGGATTGACTCGTAAAGGCACATGTACGTTTCGTTGTTCCGCGTGTGCTTCCGATATGTGCTATTCATTGTTCATACTATCCTTTTATACTCTAGTGTTTGTGGGATATTGTGAACCTTCACCAGAAATGGTGAAGGGAGTTATGCATAGAGCTTGAGATGCTCTGCCGGCCCCTATGACTTCACTCAAACATGGGTGGATGGAGCTCCCAGACGTGGGAGACCTCCCAGACGTGGGAGACTTATGTTTGGTAGTCATTCAGAAATGGATGTACCATATTATGTTATGGTCCCACTTCACCTTTTGTATGTTTGATATGATATCCAGAGCTTTGGTTATGTGTTTCTGTACATGCTTTGGATAAGAATGATATGAATGCAATGTCAAAGATGACGTTTGAGCTTCTGTTTGGTATTTGTTATTAATATGCTCCGAAATGTTCCATATGCTGTTGATATGCTCCGGAACATTTCATACGCCACTGATAAGCTCCAAAACATTTCATTTGTTATTTATATGCTCCGAAATATTTCATTCATCGTTGATATGCTTCGAAATGTTCCATACGCCGTTGATATGCTCCGAAACATTTCATACGCCATTGATAAGTTCCGAAATGTTTCATTCATTGTTGATATGCTTCGAAATGTTCCATATGCCGTTGATATGCTCCGGAAAATTTCATACGCCATTGATAAGCTCCGAAATGTTTCATTCATTGTTGATATGCTTCGAAATGTTCTATATGCCGTTGATATGCTCCGGAACATTTCATACGCCATTGATAAGCTCCGAAATGTTTTATTTATTGTTGATATGCTTCGAAATGTTCCATACGCCGTTGATATACTCCGGAACATTTCATACGTCATTGATAAGCTCCGAAATGTTTCATTTGTTATTGATATGCTCCGAAACATTTCATTCGTGATTGATATGCTCCAATTACTCTATGCCCCATCTGTTATGAACCAAATATGTATGATTGAAATGACAATTGTGATTCTGCACCTAATGATATTACATCTATGAATTCTTATATTCTGCCTTGCATTTTGAAACTTTATCTCTTTGGAAATTGTCCTCTTTTGACATGGATATGTTAGTCACTTGCTGAGCTTTATATGCTCACCCCGTTGTTGTATAAATTTTTCAGGATAGCTTGTCGCTTGCTTAAATGTTATGATTGGGCTGAGGTAGTGGAAAGCTGAAAGATTTTGGGCAGATCTTTATTAGTATATATGTTTTGTTGTATAAGCACACTCTATATCTAATGAAATGTTGACGATGAATCTAAACTTGTGGATTTTATATAAGTTTAAAGGACCTCTCTTGTTTAGGATTCTAGAATGTTTAAGTTTAATTCGTGTAATGATATGAACTTATGGTAAACGTTGGTTTTATGACTGTATAAACTCCCATACTTGTGAATTTATGTTGTGGTTATTATTTTGGTGAGTTGGGTTCAGATTTTATGAATCATCGAACGATGTGTTGTATGTTTATGAACTGCATAGGGTTTATAAATTTGTAGATTATAGAGGTGAAATTTTGATCTGAATGTTTTCTTAGTGACCTTAAATGTGTGTTTGGATCCTGGATGGATTTGTGTTGAAAATTTTTAATATCATGGATATTTTGAGGGGGCGTGACAATTGAACCAATAGAAGAAGATGTCATTAAACATCCAGAAGAGAGCCTTGAACATGAAGAAGAAGATGCAGAAGAAGAGCCACAACTGATCGAAGTTACGGTACATACACTAGCCGGCTACTCAAACCAGCAAACGTCAAACAATAATCGATCACTGTTCTCATCGACACGGGCAGTACTAATAACTTTCTAAACAGTAAAGTTGCTGTCCAGATGGCTTTACCTATCGAGAATTGCAGCAGGTTTGATGTTAAGGTCATCGATGGATGGATTTTGAATTATGATCATAGGCGCCCACAAGTGAAACTATTGCTGATCATGAGGCCTTACCAAGAGATAATTGCATATTTCTTCTTTCTCCCTCTTGATGATCATGAGGCCATACTCATAATTAAATGGTTGACGACATTAGGTGATATTTCTTAGAATTTTATGCAACTAATTATGAAATTTTACAGTAAGGAGAAACAGGTGATACTGAACGGGAAACGTGGGGGTAACGTAACGACGATTTGCACACAACAAATGGAGAAGGTTTTGCATAAAGCATGCAATAGATTTTTGGTACAACTTGAGCAGCAAACTATGGGAGAGCCAATAGAATTTGAAGATCCAAACCTACTTCCTTTGCTTGCTGAATTTTCAGATATATTTGACGAACCGTAGAACCTACCTCTTACTTGTCGGCATGATCATTATATAACGATTCTTTCAAGCAAACCTCCAACAAATACTCGGCCATATCAATATCTACATCTCCAGAAGGATGAAATAGAAAGGATTATAAAAGATATGCTTGAAACAGGAGTTATTCGGCCAAGTTGCAACCTCTATTCTTCACCGGTGCTACTTGTACGCAAGAAAGATAGAACATGGCGAATATGCATTAATTACCGAGCTCTCAATGGCATAACCATCAAGGACAAAAACCTTATTCCATTAGCAGATGAATTGCTAGATGAAAGGGAGCACAAATCTTTACAAAACTGGACCTTTTATCTGGGTATAATCAAATATGAGTGTGCGAAGAAGACATACCGAAAATCACCTTTTGAACACACAACAACCACTACGAATTTTTGCTTTCTTCAACAGAAGGTAGAATATCTCGGGCATATCATATCAGAGGAAGGTATGGCAGTGGACCCCTTTAAAATTGAAGCAATGCAAAACTGGCCTACCCCGAGGAACATAAAATTGCTATATGGCTTTCAGGGATTAACAGGCTACTATCGTAAGTTCGTGAAAAACTATGGAAAGATCAATGCACCACTTACTTTCTTATTGGAAAAAGATGTCTTCCAATGGTTAGACAGAGCCTCCGCTGCCTTCGACAAACTTAAGGCAGCCATGACGACGACGCCGGTGCTAACACTACCAGATTTCAACCGACCCTTTATTATTGAGGCCGACACATCTAGAGTCGGAATTAGAGTTATTCTCATGCAAGATGGTCAACCACTCGCATACACTAGCAAGGCATTATCTCCCTCCCATCAAAATAAGTCAACATATGATAAGGAGATGCTCGCCATTGTGCGTGCAACAACGAGGTGGAGACCCTACTTGATTGGTCGACGATTTCAAATTAAAATCGACCATAAAAGCCTCTAGTACTTTTTGAAGCGAAAGATATCATCCCTTGAGCAGCAAAAATGGGTAACAAAAGTTCTTAGATTTGATTATGAAATAACTTAAAAAAGGGAAAGAGAATGTTCTTGTAGATGCGCTTTCGCAGCTACTCGAGCAAGCTAAAGTTTCGGCCATTTCACTTCCGACCAGCGACTTCCTTGAGGATATTAAGATGGAATGATAGGAAGATTCAGAGACTAGTAAGATTATAAAAAAATCTGAGGAAGCACCAAGCTCCGTGGCTCATTACAATTAAGACTCAAAAGAATTACACTATAAGGGACGCATTGTTCTTATGATAAATTCTACTTGTATCTTCATGAGCAGATTTTGGACAAAGTTATTCCATATACAGGGTACTAAATTGAAAAAGAGTATGACATATCACCCACAAATTAACGGCCAGACAAAAGTTGGAAATAGGTGCTTGGAGACAGCCCAAAGCCACTCACCAAATATGACTATCCAAGGAGAACTCCAGACCCAGCCAATTGCCATTATTGACCGACGGATCGTGACTCGACGACGACGACCCACTACTAAAGTGCTAATACAATGGGTGAACCTACCAACAGAAAATGCCACTTGGGAGAACTATGACGACTTGAAGATCAAATTCCCAAAATTCATGAATCGTCAGCCTCGAGGATAAGGCTGATTTGAAGAGGGCGGGTCTATTAGGACTCTAGCTAGGAGAATCCTAATTGAGAAGGATATTCATGTAAAACCTACCTAAGCCGACCCCTATTAAAGAGGTGAAGAGGCCGGCTAGGGTTAGGAGGTTGTTTCTTAGAGATGAATTAGGAGTTGTAAAGGAATAAGAGTCTTGAGTAGAAGTCCTATTAGGAGTTGGTTAGAAGTAGGAGTCCTATTAGGAGTTAGGGTCTAGAAATCCTAATAATAGTCATATATTCCTCATCTTTTGATAAGCAATAGATGAATCTTTTCTGTAGCCTTTGAGCAGCAACTTGGAGAGAGGAACCCCTATAGAGTTCCAAGGAGGCCGATCCCCTAAAGAGATCAACCCCAAGTTTAGAATCTGCAAGCGTTCTAACAAAAGGTGAGGTGGGTGGGCTAGGTGATAGCAGCGGCGATTGCAATGGAAAGGCTGGATCGTCAAACTATGATCTCTCTCTACAACCCCTCTTTATAAGGAACAGGGATCAACTATGGGCGCAACCCCTAGCTTGCCATCTTCCCCTTCTCAGCAGAGAAACAAGGAAGAAGAGGACTGACAGTTTTGCACGCTCTTCATCTTCTCGATGAAATAGTGGAGGATTTCTTTGGGGGCAACAAGTGTGCAGCCCCTGCTCCCAACGTAGTAGGGACATGGCAACAATGGTCCTTGGGTCTGGTGACGGTGGCGGGAGGATAGATTCGACGGCAAGGCTCTCTACCCTTACCTCTCAAGTTGCTCCCCCGCTATCTTCTTTCCGGCAAGATGTTCCTTTG
Organism: Musa acuminata AAA Group; assembly: GCF_036884655.1. Taxonomy (NCBI): domain Eukaryota; kingdom Viridiplantae; phylum Streptophyta; class Magnoliopsida; order Zingiberales; family Musaceae; genus Musa; species Musa acuminata. The sequence continues at coordinate 22,718,644 of NC_088333.1, read as the reverse complement.
ACGAAGTAGCATCGAAGTAGGTCGTGCTTTAGATTGCGGCCTCTTGCTCTCATTTCTAGTGAACCTCAGTCTTGGACTAGCCTCTTCAAGTCTCCGATTAGAAGTCCGGATCTCAGCTGGATTTATCACGCCCCATAAATTTAATTCTCATTTAGGAGGTGTGAACCTGACTCAAAATTGATAATATTATAATTCAACAAACAATCCAGGATCCAATCACACATTTGAGGCTACTAAGAAAACACTCAAGTCAAAATTCACTTATATAATTCACATTTCATAAAACCTGTGTAGTTTATAATCATACTATCGTATTACTTAATGATTCACAAAATCCAAAGCCAACTTAACTAAACTATAACCACATCATAAATCCAAAAACATGACAATCTATACAATTATAGAACCAACATATACCACAAGTTTATATCATTACACAGCTTAAACTTAACATTCCCAAAACCCCGACATGAGAGGTACTTTTCAAATATTTACAAGATACATCGATCTAGATTTGTCATTGATATTTCATTACACACAAAAGGAATATATACAATATCAACCTATCAAGTACAAAATATTTGTCCCAAAATCTTCAAGCTTTCTACTGCCTCAACCCAATTTACACATTTTACCAAGCGATAAGCTATCCTGAAAATTTTATATAGCAACAGGGTGAGCATATAAAGCTCAACAAGTGACTAACATATTCATAGCAAAGAGGATAGTTTTCAAACAAATAAGGTATCAAAAATATAAAGCAAAGATACAAGATGAAAACAGAGGCATGTTTTGTTTGAATGCAGAATTACAATGTCGTTTCGTTTGAAGCATGTTTTGTTCATATAATCGAGGAAAGGTAACTGGAGCATATCATTAGTATAAGAAGTATATCTATGATATCTGATATATTTCAAGGCATAACAAAGACATATAAAAATTTTGGAAATATGTCAAAGAATAAAACATGAATAGAAGCTCAAATGTCACATGACGTTGTATTCATTTCATTCTTATCCAAAGCATGCATAGAAACACAGCTAAAGCCTTGGATATCATGTCAAACACATAGAAGATGAAGTGGGATCATAACATAATATGGTCCATCCATTTCTGAATGACCACTAAACATATGTCTCCTACGTTTGGGAGCTCCATCCACCCACGTCTAAGTGAAGTCATAGGGGGTCGGTAGAGCATCGCGGGCTCTAAGCATAACTCCCTTTACTATCTCTGGCAAAGGTTCACATTTATCTCACAAACATCGGAGTATAAAAGGATAGTGAATAATAAAATTAGGACATATCATAAACACATGCGGAAACAATGGAATGCATGTGCCTATACGAAACATTATGATACAAACTTGAACTTTACATAATAAATGCAGGTATACAAATAATTGAAGGACAAAAGTATACAGAAATTCAAGACAATAATATAAAGCTCAACTTAAGTAATGGTTTTTGCTGAAATTGATTTCCAAAAAGAAGAAACAAGAGGAGGCAAAATTGACAAAAGCTCGATTCTGGTAGAATTTAAGAGGTCGAATGCATAAATTATTTAGATAACCAATTATACTCCAATTTATATAAAATAGTGTCATTTGAAAGATGTGTTAATCTATTTTCAGATAAATCAAGTTTTGCTAGAATTGAAGTTTACAATAGGGAGTTACAAATAATTTTGTAGTGAAAGGTCTGAAAACATTAGCTTTGTTTTACTGAATCCACAGGGTCGATAAAAACAAATATTTTCAGTTTGCATTTGTATTCCAAAAATTTCAAATGAGACAAGCACCGAAATATGTTTGAGTCTAGTTTTCAATAAATTATATTTTCATGAATCTGAGTTCCCAGCAAGAAATTACAAGCAGTTAAGCAACAAGAGGTCAGAAATTACAATCCCTATTTTATAGAATCTGTAGGGTTAATTGAAATAGAAGTCTGATTAGGTATTTAAATTCCAAATCATTCAATCTTAGTATCAAAATAAAGATCTTTAAGTCTACTTTCAAATGAATTAGACTTTGCCTAAACTAGAGTTTAGTGTTCAAAGTTAGGTCCGAAATAGTACATATAAGTCAGATTATCGAAGAATTATAGATTCATGGCTTAGTATCAAAATGAAAGAAACATTTGGTGCTAAGCAGAAATCTGTCGAATTATGTAGAATTAAAATGAAAACAAAGATTAGAATTACTATGGGATAGGGTTAAAACACTTGCCTTAGAAGAGTTTGATTCCTAAATGTGGGGAGTTGATGCAAAACCTCAAGCAAAGCTTCTTCTTCTTCTTCCTCCCTTCTCTTCTCAAACTAATGTTGGTTGCAGAAACTTAAGTTTTCTTTCCTTAATCTCTTATCTAATTGTTAGGATCGGAGCGGCATTAAGAGGGGGGGGGGGGGGGGGGGTGGGATGAATTAGTGCAGCGGATTAAAACTTGTAAGTTCGAAAATGATTCCATAAAATGTAAGGAGGAGATTGTTGAATCTCAGATTTTGATGATGAAGTCAATTGTCATTTGTTATCTAATCTATGTGTTGAGATAAGTGTGCAGGATTAACTACGATGAGAGTAAGACAAGCAGCAGGTGTTGCGCCGGAGTCAAGATCATGATCACGTTGGTGTTAGGATCGAGAGCACTAAGAGGGGGGGGGGGTGAATTAGTGCAGCGGAAATCTTTCAGCGATTTAAAAACGAAAGCTGCGTTCGTCCGATAAAAAACGATTTCGATATAAAAGCAGAATCACAGTGCAGTTTGCGTCTAAGCGCAGTTTGCGTCTAAGCACAGTTTGCGTTTAAGCGCAGTTTGCGTCTGAGCACAGTTTGCGTCTAAGCGCAGTTTGCGTCTAAACTCAGTTTTACGTCCAAACGCAGTTTTACGTCCAAACGCAGTTTTACGTCCAAACGCAGTTTTACGTCCAAACGCAGTTTTACGTCTAAACGCAGTTTTGCGTCTAAACGTAGTTTTACGTCTAAACGCAGTTTTACGTCTAAACGCAGTTTTGCGTCTAAACGCAGTTTTACATCTAAACGTAATTTTACGTCTAAATGTAGTTTTGAACCTTGAAAAGCGTTTTACGTAAAAAACAATTTGCAGTTATAAATGGAATTCGAATGTAAGCGTAAACCGCAGTGTGAAGATCATACGAAAACACGATTTACGTTTGAATGCAGATTCTGAAAGATCAGAGCTTAGAAATTCGTTCGTAAAGGCGTAGAGGGCAGTAGCAATGTAGGAGGTTTGCAGTAATGATAAAGTGCTCAAGGTAAAAGCAAACCAGAGATTTAGAGTGGTTCGGTAAGAGGGGGGGGGGGGGGATGAATTAGTGCAGCGGATTAAAACTTGTAAGTTCGAAAATGATTCCATAAAATGTAAGGAGGAGATTGTTGAATCTCGGATTTTGATGATGAAGTCAATTGTCATTTGTTATCTAATCTATGTGTTGAGATAAGTGTGCAGGATTAACTACGATGAGAGTAAGACAAGCAGCAGGTGTTGCGCCGGAGTCAAGATCATGATCACGTTGGTGTTAGGATCGAGAGCACTAAGAGGGGGGGGGGGGTGAATTAGTGCAGCGGAAATCTTTCAGCGATTTAAAAACGAAAGCTGCGTTCGTCCGATAAAAAACGATTTCGATATAAAAGCAGAATCACAGTGCAGTTTGCGTCTAAGCGCAGTTTGCGTCTAAGCACAGTTTGCGTTTAAGCGCAGTTTGCGTCTGAGCACAGTTTGCGTCTAAGCGCAGTTTGCGTCTAAACTCAGTTTTACGTCCAAACGCAGTTTTACGTCCAAACGCAGTTTTACGTCCAAACGCAGTTTTACGTCTAAACGCAGTTTTGCGTCTAAACGTAGTTTTACGTCTAAACGCAGTTTTACGTCTAAACGCAGTTTTGCGTCTAAACGCAGTTTTACATCTAAACGTAATTTTACGTCTAAATGTAGTTTTGAACCTTGAAAAGCGTTTTACGTAAAAAACAATTTGCAGTTATAAATGGAATTCGAATGTAAGCGTAAACCGCAGTGTGAAGATCATACGAAAACACGATTTACGTTTGAATGCAGATTCTGAAAGATCAGAGCTTAGAAATTCGTTCGTAAAGGCGCAGAGGGCAGTAGCAATGTAGGAGGTTTGCAGTAATGATAAAGTGCTCAAGGTAAAAGCAAACCAGAGATTTAGAGTGGTTCGGTCAGTCTTGACCTACTCCACTTTTGGCTTCCTCCTCCGACGAGGTCACCGACGTCAACTAGCTGCCTTCCTTCAATGGGCGAAGGCTAACTGCCCTTTTACAGTTTCTCTCCTTTTGACAGGCTCAGGAGACAACCTTTACAGATCCTTTCTCTCCTCTCTTTACAACTCAAAACTTGAAGAACAGAAGGAGGAGAACTTTAGGATTTTACACAAATTTGAGCTCTTAGAATCACTGAAAAGATCAAGAATTCGGTGTGGATCTATATCTTTTCAGTGCTGAATGGGTGGGGTATTTATAGGCCCCAACCCAGTTCAAATTTGGAGCTCAAAACGATCAAATCGATCAAATCCCAGAATTCTGGGATCAGGCGGTTGCACCTCTTGACTGGAGAGGTGGCACCGCCTGGCAGAGCTCGAAGACTGAGCTCAAGCGATTGCTCCTCTCTGCCAGAGCTCGAAGACTGAGCTCGATGGTTGCATCACCTGGCAGAGCTCGAAGACTGAGCTTGGTGGTTGCACCGCCTGGCAGAGCTCGAAGTCTGAGCTCGGTGGTTGCATCACCTGGCAGAGCTCGAAACTGAGCTCAAGCTGATGCACCTCTCTGCCAGAGCTCGAAGACTGAGCTCGGTGGTTGCATCACCTGGCAGAGCTCGAGATTGAGCTCAGCCTGATGCACCTCTCTGCCAGAGCTCGAAGACTGAGCTCGGTGGTTGCATCGCCTGGCAGAGCTCGAAACTTGAGCTCTGGCGGTGCTACCTCTTGACAGAGGAGGTTGCACCGCCAAGTCTAGCTCGAAGACTGAGCTCTGGGCGGTTGCACCTCTTGGCTGGGGCGGTTGCACCTCCCAGCCTCGCAGCCCTGGCGGTTGCACCTCCTGGCTGGGGCGGTTGCACCTCCCAACCTCACAGCCCTGGCGGTTGCACCTCCTGGCTGGGGCGGTTGCACCTCCTGGTGCAATCAGGGTCAGAATGGTTCGTGATGAATCTCGGATTTTGATGATATAATCAATTGGTGGGTTAATTGATCTAATCCATATTATTGAGTTAAGTGTGCAGGATTAACTACGATAACCAGAAAACATAAAGCAAGGATACCGGAGTCGAGCTCGATGGATGTTTAAGAGACCGAAGAATCATCGGAGATGTTGCCGGAACCATCCGAGAAGAAATCGGGAACGTGTCGGAAGTTCGCCGAAGAAATCGTCGGAGGCTCGCGGAGATCACCGAGAAGGCTCGGCTACTCGTTAAAAGTCATCACAAAGATTGGGAGCTTGCAGGGAGTCCGTCGGAAGAAGTTCGTCGGAAAGCTCGCCGGAACAAGACTCGACGTTCGCGGTTGAAAATTTGCTTAGGATGTGTTTTGGTTATGTAGTCCACTTGTAATTAGGATTAGGATTAAGAGATAATCCTATATCCTGGTTAGGGGCCAACTGGGCCCAAAGTCAGAGTTAGTTTAGGCTAAAAATTAAGCTAAACCAGCGAACTAGAGAGCCAAGATTGAAGCCCAACTAGTGGCTGAAAACACTGTAGTTGGGCTGAAAACACTGTAGGCGGTGGCACCGCCTAGTTGGGCGGTGGAACCGCCCAGCACCCGAGTGCTGGGCGGTGACACCTCCTTGGCTGGGCGGTTGCACCGTCCAGTACCCGAGTGCTGGGCGGTGGCACCGCCTGGCTGGGCGGTGGAACCGCCAGCACCGGGAACCCTAAAAGAATTCAAATTTTGAAACCCAAAATTTGAATCCTCTTGAGGCCTATAAATACCCCTCAAATCTCAACTGAGGTTACAACTTTTGAGAAGCATTTTGATTGAGAGAAAAGTCTTAGAAAGTCTTAGCAAGTCTTGTTTTCAATTTGCTAGAGAGTTCTCCTCCTTCTTTCTTATTGAAAATTTGTAAGAGGTTGAGCTGCTTGTAAAAGGTTGTAAGAGGGGTGTTTACCCTTCCATTTCAAGAGACTTGCTAGTGGAAGGTGGGAGCCTCATCGAAGAGGGGCCTCGCAAGTGGAGTAGGTCATTTGACCGAACCACTCTAAAAATCGACGTAATCTCTGGTTTGCTCTTTATTATTGTCATTTACATTACTGCAAATCTTCTTACTGCTTTAGTTCCTTATTACTCTTGTTGCGCAACTTCAAGAATACGCCTTCAAGTTAAATTTCTCAAGTTTCGTTCTTAACGTACGAAAGATTTTGATTAAAATCGAAGTTTTTATCCGCTGCACTAATTCACCCCCCCCTCTTAGTGCCGCTCCGATCCTAACAAGTGGTATCAGAGCAAGATTATCTCTCATATTTGGTTTAATACCCAAGAGAGATGGCTTATTCCGGCATGCAAGAGGGCCATTCTATTGCACGACCACCTTTGTTTAATGGGTCGGATTACACATATTGGAAGACTCGCATGAGGATCTTCCTCATTTCTATGGACTTTGAGCTTTGGTCTATTGTTGAGAATGGATTTCAAAAATCTTCTCTTCCGATGAGTGAATGGAATGAATCAGAGAAGAAGGTTTTTGCTTTAAATGCAAAGGCTATGAATGCCTTGTTTTGTGCATTAGACAAAAACGAATTTAATCGTGTTTCAATGTGTGATTCGGCTTTTGATATTTGGAGAACTCTTGAGGTCACTCATGAAGGCACTAGCCGAGTGAAAGAGTCCAAAATCAACATCCTTGTGCACTCTTACGAACTTTTCCGAATGAAACCAAGTGAGTCCATCGGAGACATGTACACCCGGTTTACGGATGTCATCAATGGACTCAAAGCTCTTGGTAAAGATTTTACTAACTTTGAACTAGTAACTAAAATCTTAAGATCCCTCCCTAAAAGTTGGGATCCAAAAGTTACGGCCATTCAAGAGGCCAAAGACCTTAAAGCATTCCCTCTTGAAGAACTCATTGGGTCTCTAATGACCTACGAAATGACATGTCAAGCTCATGACGAGCTCGAGAACCCCCTTCCAAAGAACAGGAAGGATATGGCACTCAAATCACAAGAAGACCACTTGAAAGGAACATCAAGTGATGAGGACAGTGACAATGACATTGCACTTTTGACTCAAAAGTTTAAAAAATATTTAAGAAAGAACAGATTTAAAAATAATACAAAAAATAAATTTGAACAAAAGAAAGACCAAGTGATTTGCTATGAATGCAAAAAACCGGGACACTACAAGAACGATTGTCCTCAAGCCAAAAAGAGGACATCAAAGAAGAAGGCGTTCAAGGCAACGTGGGATGATTCAAGTGCATCCGAAGAAGAGGAGTCCAACACCGAGCAAGTTGCTCATTACGCGCTAATGGCGTTAGGAGAAGAGGTATGTGATTTATTTAATGAAGATTTATCTTTTGAAGAACTGTCTATCGCTTTTCATGAATTATTTGATGAATGTAGAACTGTTAGCAAGAAGTTAAGTATCTTAAAGAAAGAGCATGCTTTGCTACAAGATAAGTTTGATAGTCTTCAAACTCCTCCATGCTCTAAGTGTGAGCACTTAGAAGCAATAAAAAATGAAAATATGCTTCTTAAGGAAACCTTAAACAAGTTTAAGGTTGGTAGCAAAGGATTAGATATGATCCTTGCAAACAAGGGTCACATCGCAAATAGAAATGGAATTGGATTTGTAAAAGGATTACATCAAAATCCCACCACTTTCGTAAAAGGACCTACATTACATGTTTCCTCTTATGTGAAATGCAACTTTTGTTGCAAATCCGGACATATTGCCTACAAATGCCCATTTAGGAAAATTAGTTCACAAAAATTAATATGGGTTCCTAAAGGAACTATAAAGAATTCAATCATAAATAACAAAGTTAGTGGGTCAATTTTTGAGGCACCCAAAATCAAATGGGTACCTAAAAATCATCCTCTTTTGTAGACAAACCCACAAGCTAGGAGCAAGAGATGGTATCTCGATAGTGGATGCTCAAGACATATGACTGGAGATCCATCTCATTTCTCTATGCTCACTAGCAAAGAAGAAGGGTACGTTACCTTCGGAGACAACAACAAGGGCAAAATCATTGGCAAGGGAACTATTGGTAACAAATTTAATTTTTCCATTGATGATGTCTTACTAGTTGATGGATTGAAACATAATCTCTTGAGTATTAGTCAACTATGCGATAAAGGTTACATCGTTAGATTTGAATCAAATATGTGCATTATTGAAAAACCAAATCATAACATAACTATGATTGCTTTAAAACAAAATAATGTCTATACCATCAATCTTGATGAACTAAGTAATGAAATGTGCTTCTCCGCCGTAAATGATGATACTTGGCTTTGGCATAGGAGATTAGGCCATGCAAGCATGAAAACAATATCTAAGATCTCATCTCAAGAATTAGTACGAGGAATTCCAAATATAAAGTTTATTAAGGACAAAGTATGCGATGCATGTCAACTAGGCAAACAAATAAAAACAAGCTTCAAACCAAAAAATCAAATTAGCACTACTAGACCATTACAATTGATCCATTTGGACTTATTTGGACCAATTGATACAACAAGTCTAGGTGGAAGCAAATATGCCTTTGTGATTGTGGATGACTACTCTAGATACACTTGGACCTATTTCTTAGCTCACAAAAGTGATTGCTTCAAGTGTTTCTCTAAATTTTGTAAACTCACTCAAAATGAAAAAGGCTTCATGATTTCATCAATTCGGAGTGATCACGGTGGTGAATTCCAAAACCGTGACTTTCAAAATTTTTGCGAAAGTAATGGGTACAATCACAACTTCTCAACTCCAAGAAATCCTCAACAAAATGGAGTAGTTGAAAGGAAAAATAGAAACCTACAAGAAATGGCAAGAACTATGTTGAATGAACATAGTTTACCTAAGTACTTTTGGGCCGAAGCCGTAAATACGGCTTGCTACATCATGAATAGAGTCCTAATAAGACCATCCTTATCCAAAACTCCCTATGAATTATGGAATAACAAAAAACCAAACATCTCCTATTTTAAAGTTTTTGGTTGTAAATGCTTTATTTTAAATGAAAGGGATGCTTTAGGAAAATTTGATGCTAAATCCGATGAAGGCATCTTTCTTGGTTACTCTTCCGTTTCTAAAGCATTTCGGGTTTTTAATAAAAGAACTTTAGTAATTGAAGAGTCTATTCATGTAGTTTTTAATGAAATTTCCGATTTAAAGAAAAAAGATTTTGATGATGATCTTGGTTTTGATAATTTGAATTTAAATGAACCCTCTCCTCAAAATAGCCTTTTGAATGCATCTTCTTCCGAAATTTCTTTACCAAAAGAATGGAAGTATGTAGATGCTCATCCAAAAGAGCAAATTATAGGAGATACATCAAAAGGGGTTCAAACTCGTTCTTCTTTCAAAAATTTCTGTGCTAACGCCGCTTTCCTTTCTCAAATTGAACCTAAATGCATTGACGAAGCCTTAAAAGATGATTTTTGGATCATTGCAATGCAAGAAGAATTGAACCAATTTGAGAGAAATGAGGTATGGAAGCTTGTTCCTAGACCAAGTGACCACTTAGTCATAGGTACTAAGTGGGTCTTTAGAAACAAGCAAGACGAAAATGGTATCGTGGTTAGAAACAAGGCTAGATTAGTGGCCAAAGGTTTCAACCAAGAAGAAGGTATCGATTACGATGAAACCTTCGCTCCCGTGGCTCGATTAGAAGCCATAAGGATGCTCCTTGCCTATGCTAGTAGTAATAATTTTAAACTATTTCAAATAGATGTTAAAAGTGCTTTCTTGAATGGTTTTATTTCCGAAGAAGTATTTGTCGAACAACCTCCCGGATTTGAAAATTCTCTTCTTCCTAATCATGTATTCAAATTGACTAAAGCTCTCTATGGCTTAAAACAAGCTCCTAGAGCTTGGTATGAAAGGCTTAGTTCCTTTCTTATTTTAAATAATTTTACCAAAGGCAAGGTTGATACTACATTGTTTATTAAACATTTTGAAAATAATTTTCTTATTGTGCAAATTTATGTTGAAGATATTGTGTTTGGCTCTTCGGATGAATCACTATGTGAATCATTTGCCAAATGTATGAGTCTTGAATTTGAAATGAGTTTAATGGGTGAATTAACTTTCTTTTTGGGATTACAAATCAAACAACTTAGTGATGGTATATTTCTTAACCAATCGAAATATACATTAGAATTGTTAAAACGATTTAACATGGATAATTCAAAAGCAATAAACACCCCTATGAGTACTACGACTAAGTTAGATATGGATGAAAATGGTGAAAGTTTCGATCAAAAAACATATAGGGGAATGATAGGTAGTCTACTCTACCTCACTGCGACTAGACCAGATATTATGTTTAGTGTAGGACTTTGCGCTAGGTTTCAATCTAATCCTAAATTATCTCATCTTAAGAGTGTTAAAAGAATATTTAGGTATCTCAAAGGAACTCCAAATTTAGGATTGTGGTATCCAAAATCTGAAAAATTCGATCTAATAGCTTATGCAGATGCCGATTTTGGCGGATGCAGGATAGATAGAAAAAGTACATCCGGAACATGCCAATTTTTAGGACATGCACTTGTTTCTTGGACATCTAAGAAACAAAATTCAGTCGCACTATCTACGGCGGAAGCCGAATACATTGCTGCAAGTGCATGTTGTGCACAAGTAATTTGGATGAAAAATACATTAGAAGACTATGGAATTCACTTTAAAAATATTCTCATAAAATGTGATAATACTAGTGCCATATGCCTTACTAAAAATCCAATTCAGCACTCTAGAACTAAGCACATCGACGTTAGGCATCATTTCATACGCAATCATGTTTTTAACAATGATGTTGTTCTAGAATTCATTGACACAAAGCATCAATTAGCAGATATATTTACAAAAGCTTTGAATGAAGACCAATTTGAATTCATCCGAAGGGAATTAGGCATGCTAAATTGTCCCTAAAATGAACTTCACAAAAAAAAAAAAAAAAAAAAAAACAAAAACTCGTTCTTTTCCCTTCGTTTATAAATTTGAATTCTTCCTTCTTCTACAATTCAAATTGATCCATTAAAGTATGAATTATGATCTTGAGGAAAGAAGCTAAACAACAGAAAGGGAAAATTTTTTTTTTTTCTTCTTCTTTCCTCCGCGTGATGCCAGCGGTGGCACCGCCAGATCCGGCGGTTGGACCGACTGGCGCTCGGGCGCCAGGCGGTGACACCGACCAGTTTGGCGGTGACACCGACCGAGTCACCCTTTTAACCCGAGGGGTTAGGGCCGGCGGTGACACCGCCCCCAACCCGAAGAAACACCTCTCCAAAACCCTCTCCCATTCCCTCTAACCCTCATTCTACCTCTTAGAAACATTGGAGAAGGATTCTTGGTGGTCCAAGCTTTCCATCTCTCAACATAATCTCCACAAGGTAACACTTGAAATCCCTCTTATCTTTTCTCTTTCTCTTGCTTATTTTTCACAATTTCATCGTCATCTTGTCTAGAAAATGGCACCAAAGAGATCAAAAGGAATAAGGATTGAAGGAGATTCATATAACCATGACCTTTTTAGATCAAAAGAGGTAGCCCTTAGCTTTCCAAAATTTGAAACACGATGTGTCCATAAGGGAAAATACGTTGATTTGGATGAACTAGAGGACTTAGATCCCATTAAGTGGTTTGCTCAACTAGAAGCTCTACCTCTACTACAAATAGATGAATCAATCTATCCACGGTTAGTGAAATTGTTCTATGCCAACCTATATGAAGACAATGATAGCCTAAGCACTTACATTCTAGGAACACCCATTAGAATTTTTGACAGCACCATTTGTGAGCTAATTGGCATAACTGAAAAAGATAGGGGATGCTATTTTAAGGGTAAATGGGACGTCAAAAAAATAGGAGCAACCTATTCCGAAGCCGTGAAAACAATTTTTGCAAATCCAAACCTTGACTTCCTACCCAAGAGCTGTGAACACTTAATGCCTTTCAACTCTAAAATTCTTCATCACATTATCACAAGCATCATATTCCCCAAACAATTTCATCTTGACGAAGTAAGTCAATTAGAAATAGGAACCATGTATTGGATTATGACCGGTCAGCATAATTGTTTTGGGTACTTGATTCGCCAACACATGCAGGAAATTATGACTAAAGATACTATATTGCCATATGGGAGGTTAATCACTAGAATTCTTCATGCCTATGACATTTGCATTCCACCCGATGAAGAATCTATTCAAAATGATCGATATAACATAATAAATAAAAACCTGCTAAAAAAACTTAGGTGCACTTTTAGCAATGGCATATGGGTTAGGCAGCCTAGAAGGACGGATCCAATTCCTACACCAATAGAACAACCTGAAACACCAATTCTTATGGGAAGTGAATCTCCTCCTCCTAGTCCCTTTGGAGCAGCACCTTCAGCTCCTGTTTCCTCCTCTGAAAATTTCATTATGGCGGAGCTATCTCAGATCAAATCACAGCAAGAACAAATTCAGAATCAACAAGTTGAAATTTTGAAGACACTACGACAGATGAATGAAAAAATAGATATCATGTATCAGCACTGTGGATTACCTCCTAAGGATTAAATTGATGTATCTTTTTATTCTGTCCTGTTTGCTTTTAAAAACAAGTTCATGTTTGTCATCGATTGTATGATAACTGATCTTTCCTTTAGATAACTACTGTCTGCATAGATGATGATGTCTTTTGGATAAACTATTTCTGGCAAATTTGAATGATGAACTTTGATAAATGCTATACCTTTTTCTATGATCATCAATTAGCTGGCTTGTCTCTTTTTGTTGATGACAAAGGGGGAGAAGTGATGACTTATATGACATGACTAATATGAATTACAAAAACTTGTGTGATATGAATGTCTTATATGACTTGCAAATCCTTGAAAATATCACAAGATTGATATCATGAAATTTATATTGAAAATCTTTATCTTCTGTGTGATATGAATGTCTTATATGACTTGCAAATCCTTGAAAATATCACAAGATTGATAACATGAAATTTATATTGAAAATCTTTATCTTCTGTCGTAGCAAAATTCGTCCTGTATCATTGAAAAAGATTTTCATCAAAGTTTCGTACTTACTATTGTTTAATGAGGATAACGATAGAGTTCTACGATTAGAACTTATCGGGTTATGCTTGAATCCAATGGGATGGAATTCAAGTGTTTTTTTTATCTTCTCATAATATGGCATATAGATAGGGGGAGTTATGTTTAACTCCGTCATCAATTGATTGTCATCATCAAAAAGGGGGAGATTGTTGAATCTCGGATTTTGATGATATAATCAATTGGTGGGTTAATTGATCTAATCCATATTATTGAGTTAAGTGTGCAGGATTAACTACGATAACCAGAAAACATAAAGCAAGGATACCGGAGTCGAGCTCGATGGACGTTTAAGAGACCGAAGAATCATCGGAGATGCTGCCGGAACCATCCGAGAAGAAATCGGGAACGTGTCGGAAGTTCGCCGAAGAAATCGTCGGAGGCTCGCGGAGATCACCGAGAAGGCTCGGCTACTCGTTAAAAGTCATCACAAAGATTGGGAGCTTGCAGGGAGTCCGTCGGAAGAAGTTCGTCGGAAAGCTCGCCGGAACAAGACTCGACGTTCGCGGTTGAAAATTTGCTTAGGATGTGTTTTGGTTATGTAGTCCACTTGTAATTAGGATTAGGATTAAGAGATAATCCTATATCCTGGTTAGGGGCCAACTGGGCCCAAAGTCAGAGTTGGTTTAGGCTAAAAATTAAGCTAAACCAGCGAACTAGAGAGCCAAGATTGAAGCCCAACTAGTGGCTGAAAACACTGTAGTTGGGCTGAAAACACTGTAGGCGGTGGCACCGCCTAGTTGGGCGGTGGAACCGCCCAGCACCCGAGTGCTGGGCGGTGACACCTCCTTGGCTGGGCGGTTGCACCGTCCAGTACCCGAGTGCTGGGCGGTGGCACCGCCTGGCTGGGCGGTGGAACCGCCAGCACCGGGAACCCTAAAAGAATTCAAATTTTGAAACCCAAAATTTGAATCCTCTTGAGGCCTATAAATACCCCTCAAATCTCAACTGAGGTTACAACTTTTGAGAAGCATTTTGATTGAGAGAAAAGTCTTAGAAAGTCTTAGCAAGTCTTGTTTTCAATTTGCTAGAGAGTTCTCCTCCTTCTTTCTTATTGAAAATTTGTAAGAGGTTGAGCTGCTTGTAAAAGGTTGTAAGAGGGGTGTTTACCCTTCCATTTCAAGAGACTTGCTAGTGGAAGGTGGGAGCCTCATCGAAGAGGGGCCTCGCAAGTGGAGTAGGTCATTTGACCGAACCACTCTAAAAATCGGCGTAATCTCTGGTTTGCTCTTTATTATTGTCATTTACATTACTGCAAATCTTCTTACTGCTTTAGTTCCTTATTACTCTTGTTGCGCAACTTCAAGAATACGCCTTCAAGTTAAATTTCTCAAGTTTCGTTCTTAACGTACGAAAGATTTTGATTAAAATCGAAGTTTTTATCCGCTGCACTAATTCACCCCCCCCCTCTTAGTGCCGCTCTGATCCTAACAGTTCGCTCCATTCGGCCCAATTTGAATCTTTTCAGGGGCCCAATTGCCCCAAGATTAAGCTAATGGGATCACCTCCCATTTTCAAGCTTAATCATCATGCTAACTACGATTAACTCTAAGACAACTTCTGCATCTTTGCTCCGATGCGTCAATCGCTTCTTCCGGCGAGTTTCCGGCCAACTTCCGTCGATCATCCGATAAACCCTCGGTGATCCTTCTGCGGACATCCGGCATACTCCTGGACTTTGCAACGATCCACTTGGCGAGTTCCGACGAGCTTCGCTTGGCAAGCTTCTGGACTTCTCGGATCTATTCTTGCTAAACCTCCGACGACCGTCCGAACTTCCGTCGAACTCTCGAACTCCCAACGTGATCATGATCTTGACTCCGGCGCAACACCTGCTGCTTGTCTTACTCTCATCGTAGTTAATCCTGCACACTTATCTCAACACATAGATTAGATAACAGATGACAATTGACTTCATCATCAAAATCCGAGATTCAACAATCTCTCCCTTTTTGATGATGACAATCAATTGATAAAGGAGTTGTCCTTAACTCCCCCTATCTATATGCCATAGTTGAGATAAGTCAACCTTGAATTCAAGACCAAAGAATTCAAGTGACGTATTGATAAGTTAGATCAGTTAAACTTATCAATGCTCCCATCATGATGCCCATCATGATGTATCTCTTCAAGAATGATGTCAAGGCATGACATACATCATCAAGTTTGTATGATAGTGTTTGTAACTGTTCATCATGTAATCATATAAAGCTACGAAGGACTTTTTACATGATGCACACATTTGAGATTTTCTAGCAAGTTTGCATTTTCTTCACAATATAGAATATCAAATCAAGACATGATGCAAACATGTTCACATATCTCTTGGTGATGCAAGGATGGCATAACTATAACATTGTTTATAGCATCACTCAAGTATTTGCAACTATACATATCTCTTGGTGATGCAAGGATGGCATAACTATAACATTGTTTATAGCATCACTCAAGTATTTGCAACTATACATATCTCTTGGTGATGCAAGGATGGCATAACTATAACATTGTTTATAGCATCACTCAAGTATTTGCAACTATGACATAGACATGATTATGGCAGTTCAGCTATGACATAGTGTTTATCAATTCATATGTTTCTCCCCCTTTGTCATCAACAAAAAGCATGATAGCATTATCAAGCACATAAAGGAAGTCATGACACATATAATACTTTGAATATCTCTTTATTGTTTGTTGCTTGACGGAGGAAAGTCATTTTTCAAAGAGTTTTCATAAGAGTGTACAGGAACATCCCATTTTAAGCATACAAACCGAAAAATGAACTTCTTACATACATTTGGTTAAGAATATTTGTCAAATAATTTGCAACATGTTTATTTGATCAAGCGTTGTCAAGGCATGTAATAGTAATACCATCCGAAAAATAATTTTAACTATTCATCATGTATTCGGACACATCAACATTCCTAATTCTCTTCTTATGTAATCAAATTGTTCTTCACATAGGGGTTTTGTAAAGATATCAGCTAGTTGATGTTTGGTATCAATAAACTCTATGGTTACATCATGATTAGTGACATGATCTCGTATAAAGTGATGTCTAATATCAATGTGTTTTGTTCTTGAGTGTTGTATAGGATTTTTAGTTAAGCATATTGCACTCGTGTTATCACATTTAATGGGAATATCTTTAAGATTCACTTTGTAATCTTCTAAAGTGTTTTTCATCCATACAACTTGTGCATAGCATGCACTTGCTGCAATGTATTCAGCTTCGGTTGTTGATAGAGCAACCGAGTTTTGTTTCTTAGATGACCAGGATACAAGGGCATGTCCTAAAAATTGACATGATCCTGATGTGCTTTTTCTGTCTAGTCTACAGCCAGTGAAGTCCGCATCAGCATAAGCTGTTAATTCAAAATTTTCTGATTTTGGGTACCATAATCCTAGATTGGTAGTTCTATTAAGATATATGAGTATTCTTTTGACTGCTTTGAGATGAGATATCTTAGGGTCTGATTGAAATCTAGCACAAAGTCCTACACTGAACATGATGTCTAGTCTGGTGGCAGTGAGGTAAAGTAAACTTCCTATCATACCCCTATAGGTTTTTTGATCGAAGCTTTCTCCATTCTCATCAATTTCTAACTTAGTGGAGGTGCTCATAGGAGTGTCAATGGCTTTTGAATTATTCATTTTGAACTTCTTCAGCAAACTCACAGCATATTTGGTTTGACTAATAAAGATGCCATTGCTTAATTGTTTGATTTGTAGGCCTAAGAAGAATGTTAACTCTCCCATTAGACTCATTTCGAATTCATGACTCATAGTTTTCGCAAAGGATTCACAAAGAGATTCATTTGTAGAACCAAAGATAATATCATCAACATAAATTTGAACAATGAGAAAATTGTTTTCAAAGTTCTTGATGAATAATGTAGTATCAACCTTGCCTTTTATGAAATTATTTTCAATAAGAAAAGAACTAAGTCTCTCATACCAAGCCCTAGGAGCTTGTTTTAAACCATAGAGAGCTTTAGTTAATCTAAACACATGATTAGGGAGACTATTATTTTCAAATCCAGGAGGTTGTTCAACATAGACTTCTTCAGAAATAAAGCCATTAAGAAAGGCGCTTTTAACATCCATTTGAAACAACTTAAAATTATTACTGCTAGCGTAGGCAAGGAGCATCCTTATGGCTTCCAATCGTGCCACAGGAGCGAAGGTTTCTTCGTAATCGATACCTTCTTCTTGGTTGAAACCTTTGGCCACTAATCTAGCCTTGTTTCTAACCACGATACCATTTTCATTTTGCTTGTTTCTAAAGACCCATTTAGTACCAATAACTAGATGGTCATTTGGCCTAGGAACAAGCTTCCACACTCCATTTCTTTCAAATTGATTTAATTCATCTTGCATTGCGATAATCCATGAATCATCTTTCATGGCTTCATCAACGCATTTGGGTTCAGTTTGGGAGAGAAAGGCGGTATTTGCACAAAAGGTTTTAAGAGAAGATCGTGTTTGAACTCCCTTTGATGTGTCTCCTAAGATTAGCTCCTTAGGATGAGCATCTATATACTTCCAATCCTTGGGTAAGGAAATATGAGAAGTGGATGCATCCAAGTTGCTAGTTGGAGACGGGGTCTCGTTTAAATTTAAAGAATCAAAATTAACATCATCATCAAGATCATTTTTCGTGAGTTCAGAAGTCTCATTGAAAACAACATGAATGGATTCTTCAATAATTAGAGTTCTTTTATTAAAGATACGAAAGGCTTTAGAAACTGTAGAATAACCAAGAAAGATTCCTTCATTGGATTTAGCATCAAATTTTCCTAAGTTGTCTTTTTCATTCAAGATAAAACGCTTCCACCCAAAGATTTTGAAATATGAAACGTTGGGTTTTTTATTGTTCCATAACACATAGGGAGTTTTGGTTAGTAGAGGTCTCACTAGAACTCTATTTAAGATATAGCATGCAGTATTTACGGCTTCGGCCCAAAAATATTTGGGTAGGTTATGTTCATTTAACATGGTTCTTGCCATTTCTTGTAAATTTCGATTTTTTCTTTCTACAACTCCATTTTGTTGAGGGTTTCTAGGAGTAGAGAAATTATGGTTGTATCCATTGAGTTCACAAAATTCTTGGAAATCATGGTTTTGAAATTCACCACCATGATCACTTCTAATTGACGAAATCATAGAACCTTTCTCATTCTGAACGAGTTTGCAAAACTTGGTAAAAGATCTAAGGCATTCACTTTTCTGTTTTAAAAAGTAAGTCCATGTGTATCTGCTATAGTCATCTATGATGACGAAAGCGTATTTGCTACCTCCTAGGCTTGATGTGGAGATGGGTCCGAACAAGTCCATATGGATCAATTGTAAGGGCCTAGAGGTGCTTACTTGATTTTTAGATTTGAAGCTACTCTTAATTTGTTTACCTAATTGGCAGGCATCACATACATTATCTTTGATGAACTTGATATGAGGAATTCCTCTTACAAGTTCTTTGGATGATATTTGAGTGATTAGCTTCATGCTAGTATGACCTAATCTTCTGTGCCATATCCAAGCATTCTCATTTAAAGCAGAAAAACATGTTTCATTACATAAATCATCGATGTCAATAGTGTATACGTTATTTTGTATTAATGCAATCATAGATATGTTTTTGTGAGGTTTTTCAATGACGCAAGCATTAGATTCAAATTTGATGATATATCCTTTATCACATAATTGACTAATGCTTAGGAGGTTATGTTTTAGACCATCAACTAGCAAAACATCTTCAATAGAAAAGTTGGATTTGTTACCTATGGTTCCTTTGCCAATGATTTTACCCTTGTTGTTGTCTCCGAAGGTGACATATCCTTCGTTTATGCTAGAGAGCTTAGAGAATTGGGATGAATCTCCGGTCATATGCCTTGAGCATCCACTGTCAAGGTACCATCTCTTGCTCCTAGCTTGCGATGGTTTAGTTTTCTACAAGAAAGGATGATGTTTAGGTACCCATTTGCTTTTGGGTGCCTCATAAATAGATCTACATTTTCTATCATGTTGCATAGAGTTTATCATGGTTCCTTTAGGAACCCAAATTAATTTGTTTGGACTTATTTTCTTGAAAGGACAACAATGTGTCTTGTGTCCAGATTTGCAACAAAAGTTGCACTTGGTTTGGTGTTGAACATGTAAGATGGAGCCTTTTACAAAGGTAGTTGGATTTTGGTGAGGACTCCTCACAAATCCAATCCCACTTCTTTTGGGAGCATGACCCTTGTTTGTAAGGATCATGTTTAATGACTTGCTACCAACCTCGAATTTCTTCAAGGTGTCCTTAAGTAGCAAGTTTTCTTTTTGTATAGTTTCTAAATCATGACATTTGATACATGAATTTAAACTATCATGATGTTCGACTTTTAACTTATCAAACTCACAAGTAAGATTATCATGTACCCTTTTTAGCAACTTGTATTTTCTATTTATAACTTTGCATTCATCAAATAAATCATGGAAGGCATTTAATAATTCATCGAAAGATAAATCAGCATCTAATAAATCCGTTACCTCCTCTTCGATGGCCATAAAGGCGTAATGAGCAACTTGCTCGGTGTTGGACTCTTCTTCTTCAGATGCGCTTGCGTCATCCCATGTTGCTTGAAGAGCCTTCTTCTTTGATGTTCTTCTTTTGACTTGGGGACAATCATTCTTGTAGTGTCCCGGCTTTTTACATTCGTAGCAGATCACTTGGTCCTTCTTGGGTTCAAGTTTATTTTTCACATCGTTTTTAAACTTGTTTCTTTTGAAGAATTTCTTAAACTTTCTTGTCAAAAGTGCCAAGTCATCATCACAGTCCTCATCACTTGAGTTTTCTCTCAAGTGGCATTCAGAAGTTTTAAGTGCCATATCCTTCCTGTTCTTTGGAAGGATGTCTTCTTGCTCTTCATGAGCTTTGCAAGTCATTTCGTAGGTCATTAATGACCCGATTAGTTCTTCAAGAGGGAAGTTGCGCAGATCTTTTGCCTCTTGAATGGCAGTGACTTTAGGATCCCAACTTTTAGGAAGGGATCTTAGTATTTTATTTACGAGTTCAAAATCCGAAAAACTTTTTCCGAGTCCTTTTAGACCGTTGACGACATCCGTGAAACGGGTAAACATGTCGCCAATGGTTTCACTCGGTTTCATTCGGAAAAGTTCAAAAGAATGCAGCAACAGATTGATTTTTGACTCTTTCACTCTACTTGTGCCCTCGTGGGTCACTTCAAGTGTGTGCCAAATATCAAAAGCAGTTTCGCAAGTTGAAACACGATTAAACTCGTTTTTATCAAGTGCGCAAAATAAGGCATTCATAGCCTTTGCATTAAGAGCGAAAGCCTTCTTTTCCAACTCATTCCAATCTATCATTGGAAGAGAAGACTTTGAAAATCCGTTTTCAACAAGGTTCCACAGTTCAAAATCCATAGAAATAAGAAAGATCCTCATTTGGGTCTTCCAGTAAGTGTAGTCCGTTCCACTGAACATGGGTGGACGTGTAATCGAATGCCCCTCTTGGTTTCCGGCGTATGCCATCTCTCTTGGGTTTTAATCCTTTAGAGAGTTAACCTTGCTCTGATACCAATTGTTAGGATCGAGAGCACTAAGAGGGGGGGGGGGTGAATTAGTGCAGCGGAAATCTTTCAGCGATTTAAAAACGAAAGCTGCGTTCGTCCGATAAAAAACGATTTCGATATAAAAGCAGAATCACAGTGCAGTTTGCGTCTAAGCGCAGTTTGCGTCTAAGCGCAGTTTGCGTCTAAGCACAGTTTGCGTTTAAGCGCAGTTTGCGACTGAGCGCAGTTTGCGTCTAAACTCAGTTTTACGTCCAAACGCAGTTTTACGTCCAAACGCAGTTTTAAGTCCAAACGCAGTTTTACGTCTAAACGCAGTTTTACGTCTAAACGCAGTTTTGCGTCTAAACGTAGTTTTACGTCTAAACGCAATTTTACGTCTAAACGCAGTTTTGCGTCTAAACGCAGTTTTACGTCTAAACGTAATTTTACGTCTAAATGTAGTTTTGAACCTTGAAAAGCGTTTTACGTAAAAAGCAATTTGCAGTTATAAATGGAATTCGAATGTAAGCGTAAACCGCAGTGTGAAGATAATACGAAAACACGATTTACGTTTGAATGCAGATTTTGAAAGATCAGAGCTTAGAAATTCGTTCGTAAAGGCGCAGAGGGCAGTAGCAATGTAGGAGGTTTGTAGTAATGATAAAGTGCTCAAGGTAAAAGCAAACCAGAGATTTAGAGTGGTTCGGTCAGTCTTGACCTACTCCACTTTTGGCTTCCTCCTCCGACGAGGTCACCGACGTCAACTAGCTGCCTTCCTTCAATGGGCGAAGGCTAACTGCCCTTTTACAGTTTCTCTCCTTTTGACAGGCTCAGGAGACAACCTTTACAGATCCTTTCTCTCCTCTCTTTACAACTCAAAACTTGAAGAACAGAAGGAGGAGAACTTTAGGATTATACACAAATTTGAGCTCTTAGAATCACTGAAAAGATCAAGAATTCGGTGTGGATCTATATCTTTTCAGTGCTGAATGGGTGGGGTATTTATAGGCCCCAACCCAGTTCAAATTTGGAGCTCAAAACGATCAAATCGATCAAATCCCAGAATTCTGGGATCAGGCGGTTGCACCTCTTGACTGGAGAGGTGGCACCGCCTGGCAGAGCTCGAAGACTGAGCTCAAGCGATTGCTCCTCTCTGCCAGAGCTCGAAGACTGAGCTCGATGGTTGCATCACCTGGCAGAGCTCGAAGACTGAGCTTGGTGGTTGCACCGCCTGGCAGAGCTCGAAGTCTGAGCTCGGTGGTTGCATCACCTGGCAGAGCTCGAAACTGAGCTCAGGCTGATGCACCTCTCTGCCAGAGCTCGAAGACTGAGCTCGGTGGTTGCATCACCTGGCAGAGCTCGAGACTGAGCTCAGGCTGATGCACCTCTCTGCCAGAGCTCGAAGACTGAGCTCGGTGGTTGCATCGCCTGGCAGAGCTCGAAACTTGAGCTCTGGCGGTGCTACCTCTTGACAGAGGAGGTTGCACCGCCTAGTCTAGCTCGAAGACTGAGCTCTGGGTGGTTGCACCTCTTGGCTGGGGCGGTTGCACCTCCCAGCCTCGCAGCCCTGGCGGTTGCACCTCCTGGCTGGGGCGGTTGCACCTCCCAACCTCACAGCCCTGGCGGTTGCACCTCCTGGCTGGGGCGATTGCACCTCCTGGTGCAATCAGGGTCCGAATGGTTCGCTCCATTCGGCCCAATTTGAATCTTTTCAGGGGCCCAATTGCCCCAAGATTAAGCTAATGGGATCACCTCCCATTTTCAAGCTTAATCATCATGCTAACTACGATTAACTCTAAGACAACTTCTGCAGCTTTGCTCCGATGCGTCAATCGCTTCTTCCGGCGAGTTTCCGGCCAACTTCCATCGATCATCCGATAAACCCTCGGTGATCCTTCTGCGGACATCCGGCATACTCCTAGACTTTGCGACGATCCACTTGGCGAGTTCCGACGAGCTTCGCTTGGCAAGCTTCTGGACTTCTCGGATCTGTTCTTGCTGAACCTCCGACGACCGTCCGAACTTCCGTCGAACTCTCGAACTCCCAATGTGATCATGATCTTGACTCCGGCGCAACACCTACTGCTTGTCTTACTCTCATCGTAGTTAATCCTGCACACTTATCTCAACACATAGATTAGATAACAAATGACAATTGACTTCATCATCAAAATCCGAGATTCAACAGTTGGGAGTTCGAGAGTTTGACGGAAGTTCGGACGGTCGTCGGAGGTTCAGCGAGAACAGATCCGAGAAGTCCAGAAGCTTGCCAAGCGAAGCTCGTCGGAACTCGCCAAGTGGATCGTCGCAAAGTCCAGGAGTATGCCGGATGTCCGCAGAAGGATCACCGAGGGTTTATCGGATGATCGACGGAAGTTCGCCGGAAACTCGCTGGAAGAAGCGATTGACGAATCGGAGCAAAGCTGCAGAAGTTGTCTTAGAGTTAATCGTATTTAGCACGATGATTAAGCTTGAAAATGGGAGGTGATCCCATTAGCTTAATCTTGGGGCAATTGGGCCCCTGAAAAGATTCAAATTGGGCCGAATGGAGCGAACCATTCGGACCCTGATTGCACCAGGCGGTGCAACCGCCCAGGCCAGGAGGTGCAACCGCCAGGGCTGCGTCTCCCAGCTAGACTGGGCGGTGCAACCGCCCCAGCCAGGAGGTGCAACCGCCCAGAGCTCAGTCTTCGAGCTAGACTGGGCGGTGCAACCTCCTCTGTCAAGAGGTAGCACCGCCAGAGCTCAAGTTTCGAGCTCTGCCAGGCGGTGCAACCACCGAGCTCAGTCTTCGAGCTCTGGCAGAGAGGTGCATCAGCCTGAGCTCAGTTTCGAGCTCTGCCAGGTGATGCAACCACCGAGCTCAGTCTTCGAGCTTTGGCAGAGAGGTGCATCAGCCTGAGCTCAGTTTCGAGCTCTGCCAGGTGATGCAACCACCGAGCTCAGACTTCGAGCTCTGCCAGGCGGTGCAACCACTGAGCTCAGTCTTCGAGCTCTGCCAGGCGGTGCAACCATCGAGCTCAGTCTTCGAGCTCTGGCAGAGAGGTGCAATCGCCTGAGCTCAGTCTTCGAGCTCTGCCAGGCGGTGCCACCTCTCCAGTCAAGAGGTGCAACCACCTGATCCCAGAATTCTGGGATTTGATCGATTTGATCGTTTTGAACTCCAAATTTGAACTGGGTTGGGGCCTATAAATACCCCACCCATTCAGCACTGAAAAGATACAGATCCACACCGAATTCTTGATCTTTTCAGTGATTCTAAGAGCTCAAATTTGTGTAAAGTCCTAAAGTTCTCCTCCTTCTGTTCTTCAAGTCTTGAGTTGTAAAGAGAGGAGAGAAAGGATCTGTAAAGGTTGTGTCCTGAGCCTGTCAAAAGGAGAGAAACTGTAAAAGGGCAGTTAGCCTTCGCCCATTGAAGGAAGGCAGCTAGTTGACGTCGGTGACCTCGTCGGAGGAGGAAGCCAAAAGTGGAGTAGGTCAAGACTGACCGAACCACTCTAAATCTCTGGTTTGCTTTTACTTTGAGCACTTTATCATTACTGCAAACCTCCTACATTGCTACTGCCCTCTGTGCCTTTACGAACAAGTTTCTAAGCTCTGATCTTTCAGAATCTGCATTCAAACGTAAATCGTGTTTTCGTACGATCTTCACATTGCAGCTTACGCTTACATTCGGATTCCATTTATAACTGCAAATTGCTTTCTACGTAAAACGCTTTTCAAGATTCAAAACTGCTTTTAGATGCAAAACTACATTTAGACGTGAAATTACGTTTAGACCTAAAACTGCGTTTAGACGTAAAACTGCGTTTAGACGTAAAACTGCGTTTAGACGCAAAACTACGTTTAGACGTAAAACTGCGTTTAGACGTAAAACTACGTTTAGACGTAAAACTGCGTTTAGACGCAAAACTGCGTTTAGACGCAAAACTGCGTTTAGACGTAAAACTGCGTTTAGACGCAAACTGCGCTTAGACGCAAACTGTGTTTAGAGGCAAACTGCGCTTAGACGCAAACTGCACTGTGATTCTGCTTTTATATCGAAATCGTTTTTTATCGGATGAACGCAGCTTTCTTTTTTAAATTGCTGTAAGATTTCCGCTGCACTAATTCACCCCCCCCCCCTCTTAGTGCTCTCGATCCTAACATATATTGCTTTGATAGTAACTTGAGTAAAGTAAAAACCGGAAACTTGTTGCTGCATAGATAACGATTGCAGAAAGGTAAGTACTCACACATTCAATGAACACGCCAATTTAAAGTGATTCGGTCAAATTACCTTCATCCACTTGCGAAGCCTTCTTCGATGAGGCTGCTAGTCATAAGTGCCCAGCAAGCCAATCACGTGAGTGATGGCACGTGTGACTTGATACAGAATCTTTTTGCTTATTATATTTTGGCGTATATCACTTTATAACTATTGTATAAATGCATATATATTGTGATGTCCTTGGATTTGTGCAATGGGAATCGGATCGTGATGAGATCACGATAATGAGATCGATTCACCTTTAAACACATATCCTAAATAATCCCGGTCATAGGTTACTCGAGAGGGACATCGTGATAACCGGATAGACTGGTGTGCTGTATACCCGTCCATATGATGGATGCAGCTGGTCTCATAGCTGCTCGTGTAGGGACACTAGGGATACAGTACAGGTGCTCATTGGAGAATGAGTTCACTGATTGATCCGCTTACGGAATGCTGGATGGTTGATGATGCCTTATTGTCAAACAACGATTCCGTAGTCCTAGTGGTGTATCTGGTTCTTAGACTTGAGACACCAAGGATGTCCTGTATGAGTGCTCCACTCTTTGATACCAGACTTATAGGTTTGGCTGTTCCCAGATCTAGTACAACTGGTCATTGGGAGTGGTAGTCAACCTTACGAGGGCTATTGAGTGTCGATAGAGGATCATCCACTCTCGGTATCATGAGAGGAATATCCCATGTGTTCTTGCTCAGACAAATCCCTGGCCAGGGTCATTCGGGTTGAGAGAGAAAGAGTTCTCCGGGAGAATCCGATTAGAGCAAGACTCGAGTAGAAACCGTATGGGTCTGACAGCACCATGCTCGATATACGGTCTCTGGGATATTAGATGGATGAGGGACTATAGGTACATGGTAACTGAGGACAGACAGGTCCAATGGATTGGATTCCCCTGTATCGTCTGGGGACTACGGCGTAGTGGCCTAGTACTTCCGTAGTCGATGAGTCGAGTGAATTATTACAGAGATAATAATTCACTCAGTCAGAAGGAGTTCTGACAGGTATGACTCACGGCCAGCTCGATATTGAGCCTAGAGGGTCACACACATATGGTAGGCATTGCGATGAGTAGAGGTTCGGATATGAGATATCCGACGGAGCCCTTGTCATATTGGATGCAGATCCAATACCCACTAGGGAAGGACCCATTAGGGTTTTGACACGGGATCTCTATAAATAGGAGGGATTCACAGCCTCATAGGCTAGAGTCTTTGCTTGCCCTTCCTATTCTCCTCTCCCTCTCCACCTCAGAGTAGGCCTGGAGTTTTGAGGAGCGTCGTCGCAACCCTGCTGTGTGGATCACCGATAGAGAGGAGGACGCTTGACCTCCTTCACCCTCTCCAAAGGATCTGCAAGGAAACAGGGATATACGATCTCCCTAGGTAACACAATCTCTATACGCAGTTTTGTGTTTTGCGGATTTTTGCGCACCAATCTTCGCACGACGACGAACATCTTTTTGGGAAAAGGGGATTTTTGTTTTCTTGTTCTTCCGCTGCGCATATGATGTCGCCCCCCCTATGATTTCCAACAGTGGTATCAGAGCCAGGTTGTTCGTTCGAATGATTGGTTTTGAACTGCGTGTGTTGTGTTTAGGAAGAATATTGACGTCAAAATCGTTGACGCAAAAGCGAGGAAGGGCAGCAACAGTTGCTGCCCTCGATCTGCATACCTGCAGCCACCTGCGGTGGCAGCCGCAGCTGCAGCCGCAGCCAGGCAGCACAGCGCCGGCGCATGCGCAAGCGCTGTGCCTGCAGGAGCCGGCCGGCGGCCTGCTTGCAGCAGGCTTGCGGCCGGCGGGGCTGGCAGCGCGGGCTGAGGCACCGCAGGGCAGCGCCGCGGGCAGAGGCGCCGCGGGGCAGCAGCGCGGGCTGAGGCACCGCAGGGCAGAGGCGCCTGTGGCCGCTGCTCCCACGGGCAAAAACCCCGCAGGGGCGGCCGCCAGCGAGGCAGCACCGCCTGCGGGCGCTGCCTCGCCGGCAGAACTGCCCGCGGAGGCAGCGGCGCCCGAAGGGGGCGCCCACCCGCAGCGGCAGCGCCGCTAGCGGGCGTGCCGCCTGCAGGCGAGGGCAGCGCCCTCGCCCCGCCGCACAGGCCGCCGCCAGCCGGGTGGCGGCGGCGGCAGCGGCAGCAGAAAGAGGGAATTAGGGTTTTGGGAAAAAGATAGTTTTGCCCCTCGGAATTTGAGAAATTCCAGTTTCTGTCTTTTGTCCAAATTACGAAAATACCCTTAGGAATTGAGAAATTCCCTATATATCCCTGATTTCAGAAAATATTAATTAATTAAAAGGTTTAGTTGATTATTATTTTTATTATTATCTAGTAGTCCTACATGATGATGATTATTTATACATGTGATGTATGATGAGTGGACGGATGATCATGGACCGTGTGATGTGTGTACTTGTGATTATTATTATTGAGGTCTGCGAACCTCCATTATATTTCTCGTTTATTGTCGGGCCTGCGTGCCTATGATTAAGTTGTAATCACATGAGGAGGCGCAGCGGGAGCGTGGATGCCATAGCGGGACCCACGAGACGGACGATCGTGATACATGGAGATGCATCAAGATGTCGACGGAACCGACGAGGACGAGATGGACGATCACAAGGCATGGAGATGCACCGTTGCACACGTAGATCTTGATGTGAGTGATTAGGCCTACTGGCTCGGGCCTAATCATATTAGGTTGTGGTCCATGATCATCTGGTGTGATTGCTTATACACATACTAGATATGTATATATATTTGCATGCGATGTAGATATATATTAAATATGCATATGTGTAACATGTCATATTAGGAGACCAAATCATAGAAACATCTCTCGATAATATTAAGTCGGTAAACGTGAGGCAATTAGATTGACCCACGTGGCCTTCCATCGTTATGAGTAGGAACCGAATCCCGGTGTAGGTTGAGTTGGTCGAGTCCCTCGAGACTCACCTATATCGCGATTCGCTATCTTGCTTACGACATAGAGATGTCACCGGTGACCTGAGGGCATGATATGCTTGGTCGAGTCCCTCGAGGGTATATCATCAAATCAGACTCATCTTGTAACGAAGGTGTTGACTTAACCGAGCATCATGGTTGGTCGAGTCCCTCGAGGCCATGGTGATTCGGAGGCCGAACAGGACGGGAATCACAAGGAGTTGTGATCGACAAGAGTTGTCTACCTTTTAGGCTTAGTGTGATTGGTCGAGTCCCTCGAGGTTACACTAAGACGCTGATTGGATCCTGATCCCCACTAGAAGTCTGCCGGAGACTTCCGTTTCACGTGCTGAGGGTGTCGCGTGACTCGTTAGTAAAATAGTGGGAGCATATTAAGATAGAAGTCCATATCTTGATAGTTTATTTCTTGCAAAATCTGCATGTTATTCAGTTTTGCTACATCTTTATTTTCAGAAAATGTCGCTTTCAAATCCCTTACGTGGCATACTTGATGTCAACCGCCTCACTGGTCCAAATTATACGGATTGGCTCCGTAACTTGAGAATTGTTCTCACAGCGGAGAAAATCGTGTACGTCCTTGATACAGTGATGCCTACGCCCGAAGAAGGGGCAAGCGAGGATGAGATCGCTCGCTACGTGAAGTACATTGATGACTCCACTCTTGCTCAGTGCTATATGTTGGGCTCTATGACTCCAGAGTTACAGAGACAACATGAAAAGATGGATGCCAGATCCATTCTCCTACATGTCCGTAAATTGTTTGAGGAACAGGGAAGGACTCAACGATATGAGATATCCAAGAGCCTTTTCCGCGCTAGGATGACTGAGGGGACACCGGTTCAGAACCATGTCCTAAAGATGATTGAGTGGATATAGAAACTCACAGGTCTAGGAATGGTCCTAGAGGATAACTT
This sequence comes from Musa acuminata AAA Group, assembly GCF_036884655.1. NCBI lineage: Eukaryota > Viridiplantae > Streptophyta > Magnoliopsida > Zingiberales > Musaceae > Musa > Musa acuminata. Next base: position 22,689,651 of record NC_088333.1, on the reverse strand, counting down.
GTGTGTGGACATTGTGCTTCAGTCCCTACCAGATTCCTTTTCACAGTTCATAATGAATTTTAATATGAACAAGCTTGAGGTGACTCTCCCAGAGCTCCTCAATATGTTGAGGGAGGCAGAGAGTACTATTAAGAAAGAGAAGCCAGTTCTCTACACTGGTGAGACCAGAAAGAAAAGGAAAGCAGAAAGGTCCCTTAAGAAGGGAAAGGGCAAGGGCAAACAAGGTAAAGCAAAGGTTGCTAAGAAAGACCCAACAAAGGACAAAGGCCAGTGCTTCCACTGTGGTAAAGATGGGCACTGGAAGAGAAACTGCAAAGAGTACCTTGCAGAAAGGGCGAAACAAAAGCTTGATGAAGCTTCAGGTACATTCATGATCAGTCTCCATTTGTCAGACTCTTATGATAACACATGGGTATTAGATACCGGTAGTGCTTATCATATATGCAATTCGTTGCAGGTTCTGGCAAGGCCTAGGAGACTAGAGAGAGGCGAGATGGACCTCAAGATGGGTAATGGAGCAAAAGTTGCTGTATTAGCTGTTGGCGAGGTCGCCCTACATCTGCCTAGTGGAGCTTTTATTGCATTAGATGCATGTTATTTTGTTCCTTCTATTATCAAAAACATTATCTCCATTTCATGTTTAACAGTTAGTGGATATAAATTTGTTTTTGAGAACAATGGTTGTTCGATATTATTAGATGATAAGATCATCACGAAAGGAACATTGCATAATGGTTTATTTATGTTAGACACCACTCCACATATCATGAATGTAAATGTGTCCAAAAGGAAACGAGATGAGTTGAACAGTGCATACCTATGGCATTGTAGGCTAGGTCACATCCATGAAAGAAGGATTCAAAAGTTGCTAAATGATGGATATCTAGATCCATTCGACTATATGTCTTATGCAACTTGTTAGCCTTGCATTCGTGGAAAATTGACCAACTCTCCATTTAGTGGAACTGGAGAGAGAGCCACTGAGTTGTTGGAACTCATACATAGTGATGTATGTGGACCCATGTCAACTCATGCCATTGGAGGTTACTCCTACTTCATTACATTTACTGATGATTTCTCAAGGTATGGATATGTGTACTTAATGAAGTACAAGTCCGAGGCCTTTAAGAAATTCAGAGAGTATAAGAATGAGGTGGAGAACCAGACTGGAAAGAGTATCAAAACTCTTCGATCAGATCGAGGAGGTGAGTACTTAAGTACAGAGTTTACTCAGTTCCTCAAGGACCATGGGATATTATCCCAATGGACACCTCCTTATACACCTCAGCTCAATGGTGTCTCTGAAAGGAGAAATCGTACATTATTAGATATGGTACGGTCCATGATGAGTTTCGCTGACCTACCCATCTCATTCTGGGGATATGCCCTAGAAACCGCAGCTTACCTTCTGAACAGAGTTCCAACTAAGTCGGTGGTGTCTACACCATATGAGATATGGAAAGGGAAGAAGCCTGATCTTAAGGTTGTTAAGATTTGGGGCTGCTCTGCCCATGTTAAAAGACACAACCCCGATAAGTTAGAATCAAGGACAGGGCGATGTAAATTTGTGGGATACCCCAAGGAAACTTGTGGGTATTACTTCTATCATCTCGAGGACCAAAAGGTCTTTGTAGCTAAGAGAGCAGTGTTCCTTGAGAAGGAACACATTCTTGACGGAGATAGTGGGAGAATGATAGAATTGAGCGAGGTTGGAGAACCAAGCTCAAGCACCACTCTACAGCCCGAGTCTGTTCAGGTATCTAATACACAAGTTTCAACTTTACGCAGGTCTGATAGAGTATCCCATCCTCCTGAGAGATATGTGGGACATATTAGAGCAGAGGATGTAGAGGATATTGATCCTCAGACCTACGAGGAGGCTATTATGAGTATAGACTCCGGGAAGTGGAAAGAAGCCATGAATTCTGAGATGGATTCTATGTACTCCAATAAGGTTTGGAACCTAGTTGATGCACCCGAAGGTATTGTACCCATCGGTTGCAAGTGGATCTTTAAGAAAAAGATCGGAGTAGATGGAAAGGTAGAGACCTATAAAGCAAGGCTAGTGGCTAAGGGGTATCGTCAAAGGCAAGGTGTTGACTACGATGAAACTTTCTCACCCGTAGCAATGCTAAAATCCATCAGAATTCTATTGGCTATTGCAGCACACTATGATTATGAGATATGGCAGATGGATGTGAAAACCGCATTCCTCAACGGGAACCTGGAGGAGGAGGTGTATATGATGCAACCTGAGGGATTCGTGTCCAAGAACTGCCCAGATAAGGTGTGTAGGTTGCTTAGATCCATTTATGGACTAAAGCAAGCTTCCCGAAGTTGGAACATAAGATTTGATGAGGCAATCAGATCTTATGACTTCGTTAAGAACGAAGATGAGCCTTGTGTATACAGAAAGGTAAGTGGGAGCGCTATTAGCTTTTTAGTGTTATATGTGGATGACATCCTCATCATTGGGAATGACATAGGAATGCTATCCACTGTAAAGACTTGGTTATCTAGACACTTCTCCATTAAGGACTTAGGGGAAGCATCCTATATCTTGGGGATTAGAATCTATAGAGATAGATCCAAGAGGATGCTTGGCTTGTCCCAGTCCAGGTACATAAAAACCATTGTCAAAAGGTTTGGCATGGAAAATTCCAAAGGGCAAACATGAATATGATACCTTATGCCTCAGCAATAGGGTCTATCATGTATGTCATGCTATGTACTAGGCCTGATATAGCGCATGCTCTGAGTGTCACGAGCAGGTATCAGGCGAATCCAGGCTTGGAGCACTGGAAAGCAGTAAAGTGTATCCTTAAGTACTTAAGAAGGACTAAGGATCTTTTACTAGTATATGGAGGTAATAGCCTTAAGGTTGAAGGCTACACTGACTCAAGTTTTCAGTCTGATGTCGATGATAGCAAGTCGAATTCAAGGTATGTGTACATCTTGAATGGAGGAGCAGTGTGCAGGAAGAGTTCCAAGCAAGATACCACTACTGACTCGACCACAGAGGGGGAGTACATTGCTACATCAGATGCAGCAAAGGAGGGAGTCTGGGTGAAGAAGTTCATCACAGATTTGGGAGTCGATACAGATAGCGACAAGTCGACTTCCTTATATTGCGACAACTATGGGGTGATTACTCAAATAAGGGAACCCGGGTCTTATCAAAAGTGTTCTGAGGAGGTTCCAGCTTATAAGAGAGATCGTAACCCGAGGAGATGTAGCAATGGAAAGAGTTCCATCCGAAGATAACATTGCAGATCCACTGACAAAGCCGTTGTCTCATTTTGTCTTTGAGCGTCACAGGGGTCTGATGGGGATCAGACACATAGGTGATTGGCTTTAGGTCAAGTGGGAGATTGCTAGTCATAAGTGCCCAGCAAGCCAATCACGTGAGTGATGGCACGTGTGACTTGATACAGAATCTTTTTGCTTATTATATTTTGGCGTATATCACTTTATAACTATTGTATAAATGCATATATATTGTGATGTCCTTGGATTTGTGCAATGGGAATCGGATCGTGATGAGATCACGATAATGAGATCGATTCACCTTTAAACACATATCCTAAATAATCCCGGTCATAGGTTACTCGAGAGGGACATCGTGATAACCGGATAGACTGGTGTGCTGTATACCCGTCCATATGATGGATGCAGCTGGTCTCATAGCTGCTCGTGTAGGGACACTAGGGATACAGTACAGGTGCTCATTGGAGAATGAGTTCACTGATTGATCCGCTTACGGAATGCTGGATGGTTGATGATGCCTTATTGTCAGACAACGATTCCGTAGTCCTAGTGGTGTATCTGGTTCTTAGACTTGAGACACCAAGGATGTCCTGTATGAGTGCTCCACTCTTTGATACCAGACTTATAGGTTTGGCTGTTCCCAGATCTAGTACAGCTGGTCATTGGGAGTGGTAGTCAACCTTACGAGGGCTATTGAGTGTCGATAGAGGATCATCCACTCTCGGTATCATGAGAGGAATATCCCATGTGTTCTTGCTCAGACAAATCCCTGGCCAGGGTCATTCGGGTTGAGAGAGAAAGAGTTCTCCGGGAGAATCCGATTAGAGCAAGACTCGAGTAGAAACCGTATGGGTCTGACAGCACCATGCTCGATATACGGTCTCTGGGATATTAGATGGATGAGGGACTATAGGTACATGGTAACTGAGGACAGACAGGTCCAATGGATTGGATTCCCCTGTATCGTCTGGGGACTACGGCGTAGTGGCCTAGTACTTCCGTAGTCGATGAGTCGAGTGAATTATTACAGAGATAATAATTCACTCAGTCAGAAGGAGTTCTGACAGGTATGACTCACGGCCAGCTCGATATTGAGCCTAGAGGGTCACACACATATGGTAGGCATTGCGATGAGTAGAGGTTCGGATATGAGATATCCGACGGAGCCCTTGTCATATTGGATGCAGATCCAATACCCACTAGGGAAGGACCCATTAGGGTTTTGACACGGGATCTCTATAAATAGGAGGGATTCACAGCCTCATAGGCTAGAGTCTTTGCTTGCCCTTCCTATTCTCCTCTCCCTCTCCACCTCAGAGTAGGCCTGGAGTTTTGAGGAGCGTCGTCGCAACCCTGCTGTGTGGATCACCGATAGAGAGGAGGACGCTTGACCTCCTTCACCCTCTCCAAAGGATCTGCAAGGAAACAGGGATATACGATCTCCCTAGGTAACACAATCTCTATACGCAGTTTTGTGTTTTGCGGATTTTTGCGCACCAATCTTCGCACGACGACGAACATCTTTTTGGGAAAAGGGGATTTTTGTTTTCTTGTTCTTCCGCTGCGCATATGATGTCGCCCCCCCTATGATTTCCAACAGAGGCTCCCAACTTCCAGTAGTAAATCTCTTTGAAGGGGAAGGACCAATACCTCTCTTATAACCTTTTACAAGTGGTTCACACTCTTACAAATTTTTGAATAGAAAGAACAAGGTGAACACTCAAGCAATTGAAGATAAGACTTGCTAAAGACTTTTCTAAGACCTTTATCTCAATATAACGCTTTCACAAAAGTTGTAATCTCAGTTGAGAATTGAGGGGTATTTATAGGCCCCAAAAGGATTCAAATTTGGGCTCCAAATTTTGAATTCTCTTAGGTTTCCGAGGCTGTCAAATTTTGAATCTCTTTGAAGGATTCAAAGGCCTGTCAATGGCGGTGCCATTGCCTGTCAGTGTCTGACACTGACAGTGTACTAGCGGTGTCACCGCTTGTCGGTAGCTATGCCACCGCCTGATCTCGGGTGCTAGGAGGTGCCACCTCCTAGTCTAGCGGTTCCACCGCCTGACCCTTCGGGCTCTAGGCGGTGCCACCACCTAGTTTGGCAGTTCCACCGCCTGTCCTTACGGATCTCTGGTTCGGCTTCAAGTCCGGCCCAAACCAGGTCACATTTGGGTCCAATTGGCCCCTAACTAGGATATAGGATTATCCCTTAATCCTAACCCTAATTACATGCGAACTATGTAACTAAAAACATAATCCTAAGCAAGTTTTTAACTGGCAAATGTCGAGTCTCGTTCCAGCGAGCTTTCCGGTGATCTTTCGGCAGACTTCCGATACGCCCTCGGATTTCTTTCGGCGGACTCCCAGCAGGCTCCCGATCTTGTGACGAATTCAGCGAGTAGCCGAGCCTTCTCGGTGATCTCCGCGAACCTTCGACAAGTCCTTGATTTCTTCTTGGTTGGTTCTGGCAGTATCTCCGATGAATCTTCGGACTCTCAAACGTCCATCGAACTTGACTCCGGTATCCTTGCTTTATGTTTTCAGGCTATCATAGTTAATCCTGCACACTTAACTCAATAATATGGATTAGATCAATTATCCCATCAATTGATTTCATCATCAAAATATGAGATTCAACAATTTCCCCTTTTTTGATGATGACAATTAATTGATGATGGAGTTAAACATAACTCCCCCGATCTATATGTTATATTATGAGAAGATAAAAATACTTGAATTCCATCCCTTTGAATTCAAGTATAAACCGATAAGTTCTATCCGTTGAACTTATCGTTATTCTCTTTAAGCATGAGCAAATACCAAACTTCGTATTTCTCATAATTTCCAGCTATAAAAATTATTTTCAAGTCGAATGATAAAAGACAATTATCACTATGACAAGAGATAAAAATTTCTAACATGAATTTCATGATATAAAAATGAGGCATGAATTCATATTATCAACCAATCTAAGAACTTGCGATATAGTCAAAGATTTTTGCAAGGCATATAAGACATTTTGCATTACACAAGCTTTTGCAATTCATATAAGTCATGCTATCGATGCGTATAAGAGATTTTCATTAAGTCATGCTATCGAAATGGTACAAGTCATCATAAGTCATGTTTTGCTCATTCTTCTCCCCCTTTGTCATCAACAAAAACGAGAGAGACTTGAAGCATATAATTTATGATTATAAAACCATTAGAAAAGGAATTCAGCATTAAGATCGATCATATAAAATTCAACATTCATCCGGAAAGAAAATCAGCATTCATCCAGAATTTTAAAAATTCATCTTTCATTCAAAATACATCTCAAAAGAAAGTTCAACTTTCATTCAAAGGAAAGAAGATAACAAAAGTGTAACTTGGCATTAAGAATAAACATACAAGTATCAAAGGAACAGAATAAGGAGGTATATCGACTAATCCGTAGGAAGAAATACATAGTTCTTATACATGACATCTATTTTTTGATTTATTTGTCGCTGTTCCTTCAAAATTTCAATGTGCTGAATTTGAATTTGCTCTTGCTGTGATTTGAGTTGATCTTATTGTGATTTGATCTGATGCAATTATGCCATAATGAGTTCTCAGAAAATGACGCAGGAGCTAAAGGTGCTGCTCCAAAGGGACTTGGTGTAACATCCCCCATTTTTTAAAATTTAGTAAAAGGTATGTTTGTAAAAATAAGGATTATTTAATAATTATTTTATATTAAATGATATTATATTAAAGGTTTATGGTTAGGGACCTAAGAGTAAATATTAGAAGTTTGATATAATTTATGAAAGATTCAGATTTAAGTTAAAAATATATATATATATATATATATAGTGGACATGTGTCACTAATTAACCTAAGGTTGGTGCCACTTATCTTTGCTTTAAAGATGACACCTAGCCCCTTTCATGCATGCATGATACCTTGCAACTTTTGCATTAGCCAAAAGCTAAATAATTAGATGAAGGGTTAAAGAAAACAAACCTGAAGAGTTGCAGCCAACGTGAGTTTGAGAGAAGAAGAAGAAGAAGAAGAAGAAGAAGAGCTTGAGGTTTTTCATCAATTTTCTCACATTTGAGATTCAAATAATTTGAAGGCAAGTGTTCTAACCCAATCCCACAGTAACCTTAATCTCTATTTCCATTTTTATTCTGCAAAATTTGAAAGATTTCAACTGAGAACCAGACCTTCTTTCGTTTTGATATAAAACTATGAATCTGTAATTTTTTGGTAATCTGACCTCTATGCAATGTTTTGATCATAACATTTTTTAATAAACTCTGATTTAGACAAATCCTATTCCATTTGAAAGTAGACAAGAAAATCTTTATTTTGATATAAAGATAGAATGATTTGGAGTTTAAATGCCTACTAAGACTTCTGTTTAAATTAACCCTACAGATTCTGCAAAACAGGGACTGAAATTTCTGACCTCTTGTTGCTTAACTACTTATAACTTTCTGTTGTGAACTCAGATTCATACAAAGTATGTTTTATTCGAAGCTAGACTCAAAATTCTTTCTGTATATATCTGATTTGAAATTTTTGGAGTACAATTGCTAACTGAAACATCTGGTTTCATCGACCCTATGGATTCAGTAAAATAGAGCTAATATTTTCAGACCTTTCGCTACGAAATTATATGTAACTCCCTGATAAAAATTCAAAATCTTGTAAAACATAATTTTCCTAAAACTAGATTGACAAAGCTTTCTAATGACACCTATTTTGTATAAATTGGAGCATAGTTGGTTATCCAAATAGTTCATACAATGTTCCTATCAAATTCTGCCAGAATCGAGCTTTGGTCAATTTCGGCTTTCCTTATTACTTCCCTTTGGAAATCGATTTTAGCAAAAACTCTTACTTCAGTTAAGCTTTACATTATTATCTTAAATTCCTATATACTTTTGTCCTTAATTTATTTGTATATCGGCAGCTATCATCTAAAGTTCATGTTTGCATCGTAATGATTCGGCACATGCATCCCATTGTTCCGCATTTTGCTTTCGATATGTGCCTCTTCCAATTTCATTTCTTTGGACATTGAATTTATCTAACTTTCTTATTTCAATTAAGCTATATGTGATTTCTTGAAATCCTTGTATGCCCTTGCTTTTGTTTCCTTTCAAATCTAAATACATTTGTGAAAGATTATGTTTGTATCGTATTGACTCGAAAGGCATATGTACATTTCGTTGTTCCGCATGTGCTTCCAATATATGCTAATTTCATTATTCATACTGTCCCTTTGTACTCCGGTGTTTGTGGGATAAATGTGAACTTTTGCTAGAAATGGTAAAGGGAGTTATGCTTAGAGCCCGTGATGCTCTACCGGCCCCCTATGATTTCACTCAGACGTGGGTGGATGGAGCTCCCAGACGTTGGAGACTTATGTTTGGTGGTCATTCAGAAATGGATGGACCATATTATGTTATGATCCCACTTCACCTTCTATGTGTTTGATATGATATCCAAAGCTTTGGCTATGTTTCTATGCATGGATAAGAATGAAATGAATGCATCGTCATGTGACATTTGAGCTTCTATTCATGTTTTGTTCTTTGATATATTTATGAAATGTTACAAGTCTTTGTTATACCTTGAAAACTACCATTTGTCATCGATATGATTCTTATGCTAATGATATGCTGCAATTACCTTTCCTCAATTGTATGAATAAAACGTGCTTCGAACGATATTATATTGAAATTCTGCATTCAAACAAAACATGCTACTGTTTCATCCTGTATCTCTGCTTTGTATTTTGATACCTCATTTGTTTGAAAACTATCCTCTTTGCTATGGATATGTTAGTCATTTGATGAGCTTTATATGCTCACCCTATTGCTATATAAATTTTCAGGATAGCTTATCGCTCACTAAAATGTGTAAATTGGGTAGAGGCAGTGGAAGACTAGAAGATTTTGGGGCAAATATTTTGTACTTGATAGGTTGATGTTTTATAATTTCTTTTTGGGAGTAATGAAATATTAATGACAAATCTAGATTGATGTATCTTGTAAATATTTGAAAAGTACCTCTTATGTCAGGATTTTGAAAATGTTAAGTCTAAACTGTGTACTGATATAAACATGTAGTACATGTTGGTTTTGCGATTGCATTAATTGCCGCGCTTATCGATTTATGATATAGTTATGGTTTAATTAAGTTGCTTTTGGATTTTAAGAATCTTCTAGTGACATGATGTATTATTATAAACTGCACAAGTTTTGTGAATTGTGGATTGTCGAGATGAATGACTTGAATGTTTTTCTTAGTGACCTCAAATGTGTGATTGGATCCTGGATTGTTTGTTGAATTATAATATTATCAATCTTGAGTTAGGTTCACACCTCCTAAATGAGAATTAAATTTGGGGGGGCATGACAGAGTGGTATCAGAGCATGGTTTGAGGTTCACTGAAATATTTGATATGTTGACGTGCAAAATATATTGAGGTCTAGTGAACTATAGTGATTAGTGAAAATTTTCTTTGATGCATTTTTGGAATCTAGGATGACGAGGACATTTAGTCCTCCTACTTCATCTGCTTTTGATTAATGAAGTATGATAAAAGGGTTGATCGAGGATATTAAATCAGAGTAGCGCAGTAGAAGCATGGTGAACCTAATACATTGGTAGCAGAAAAATTAGATAATGCGATTGGAGAATATATTTGATATACGAAATTATTCTGATGATCCAAAGATTTTTTGGAGATCAAGGACAGGAATAGAAAGGACAAGTTTACCAAAAAAAAAAGAAAAAAAAAAGATTAGAAATGAATATGAATGTGATAATAAGAGGGTCAAGACATCATCGATTTGAAAAGGGAAGTCATCACAAAAGATTCAAACCTGTGTACAATGTGAGTTAGATTTTGAAATAAGTTTGTATTTGTAGGTGACTGGAGCCTATTTTGCTTTTGGAAATTTGGATCATAAAATAAAAGACTATCCTTTGAATAAGAAGAAAGAATCATTGCCTCATAAATCATCAGTCCATGTTAGAGTGTATGTTATCATGGAATATGATTCTAAAGCTTTTGAATTAGTGGTCGAAGGTACAATTCATGTTTCTAAAAGAATGCAAATATTTGTTTGACCATGTGTCTCATCTATGATTTGATTCATAATATTTTGCTTATCACATGGGCATTCAACCTAAACCACTGGATTATATGCTATATGTAAATACGACTATTAGGGATTGTTTGATAACAAACTCGATCTGGTCATCTTGTTTGATTTCTATTAGAGAACACAAACTTCTTACTGATTTGGTTCTCCTATATATTTAGAATTTTGATATAATACTAAGTATGGATTGACTATCTTCCAATCATACCAGTATAGATTGTTATACAAAATGATCACTTTTTGTATGCTAGATCATCCCATCTTTTATTTTGAGAGTACTGGGCATGATTTACCTTCTTGCCTGATGTATTTCCAAATGACTTGCTTGGTTTATCTCCAGATAAAGAGGGTGAATTTACTATTGATTTGGTCCCCGGGACAACCCAAATATCTAAGCCTCCTTACGGAATGGCACCACTTGAGCTAGAGGAATTGAAAAAGCAACTACAAGAACTATTAGATAAGGGTTTCATTCGACCTAGTGCTTCACCATGGGGTGATGATTATGAGCAAAGTTTTCAAGAGTTAAAAAGGAGATTGACTAGTGCCTCAATTCTCACTATTCCAAGTGGTGATGAGGGATTTATGGTTTACACTGATGCTTCAAGAAAGGGCCTTGGATGTGTTTTGATGCAAGAAGGGAAAGTGATTGCTTATGCTTCTAGACAACTAAAGAGTTATGAACTGAATTATCCAACTCATGATTTAGAATTGGCAGCAATTATTTTTTTTTCTAAAGATTTGGAGGCATTACTTGTATGGGCAAACATTTAAAATCTTTACTGATCACAAGAGTTTAAAGTATATTTTTACAAAAAAAAAAAAAAGAGTTAAACATGAGGTAGCGGAGATGGATAGAACTTCGAAAGGATTATGATTGTATCATTCGTTCTCACCCGGGAAAAGCTAATGTTGTAGTAGATGCCTTTTGTAGAAAATCTATAAGTTTTATGGCGACTTTGGTTGTGAAGCAATGGAAGTTATTAGAAGAGAATTATGATTCGAATGTTATGAGAAAAGGGCAAGACTCAATGATATTAATGGCCTCCATCCAAGTGCAATTTGATCTCATTCAACAAATTAAAGGAGGACAACTACAAGATCGACGCTTGATCTGCTTAAGGAATGAAGTAGAAAAGGGATTGAAAGTGAATTTTCGAGTTTCAGAGGATGGCCTATTGAGATTTAAAGATAGAATATGTGTTCCAAATGACTCAGATATCAAAGATCAAATCCTGAGGGATGGTCATAATTCAAAGTACACCATGCATCCTAGTAGCACTAAGATGTATAGAGATCTCCAAAGTCATTATTGGTGGGAAGGCATGAAGAAGGAGATTGCAATATATGTTTCAAAGTGTTTGACTTGTCAGCAAATCAAAGCAGAACACCAAAGACTTGGAGGTTTGTTGCAACCTTTAGATATTCCTAAATGGAAATGAGAATGTATTACCATGGACTTTGTTTCAGGACTACCCCGAACTTCTAGAAAGCATGATGCTATTTGGGTTATCATTGATAGGTTAACGAAATCTGCATATTTCCTATCGATCAATATTACTTATTCTCTTGATAGGCTTGCAGATTTATATATAAATGAAATAGTAAGACTTAATGATGTTCCAAAGAAGATAATCTCTGGCAGAGAGTCTAGATTTCTATCTAGATTTTGGAGAAGGTTACAGGAATCTATTGGCACTAAAGTCAAGTTTAGCACTGCTTATCACCCTCAAACTGATGGTCAATCAGAAAGAACCATTCAAACACTTGAGGATTTGCTTCGAGCCTATGTTATGGATTGGAAAGGTGAATGGGATAAAGATATCTCTCTTATTGAGTTCACTTACAATAATAGTTATCATTCAAATATTCAGATGGCTCCTTATGAAGCTTTATATGGGCGAAAGTGTAGGACGTCTATATGTTGGGAAGAAATTGGCGACAGAAAGTTATTAGCACCAGAAAAAGTACAACAGACTACTGAGAAAATTCAACTTATAAGAAAAAAGGTTAAAGACTACTCAGAGTCATCAAAAGAGTTATGTTGATAACAGAAGACGAAATATTGAGTTTCAAATCGGGGATTTTGTATTCCTGAATGTCTCCCCTTCTAAAGGCATTGTAAGATTTGGGAAGAAAGGAAAGTTAAGCCCAAGATTTATTGGACCTTTTGAGATTCTTGAGAGGGTTGGTTCTGTCGCTTACAGGATTGCCTTGCCACCATCATTGTGCCATATCCATGATATATTTCATGTTTCAATGATCAGAAAGTATATACCTGATCCCTCTTATATCATTAAGTATGAGCCGATGGAGATTGATAAAGACTTATCTTATGTGGAAGAGCCCACTCAGATTGTTGATAAAAAGGAAAAGATCTTAAGGAATCGAGTTATCCCTATAGTTAAAGTAATCTGGAGATATCATTCTGGAGAGGAAACAACTTGGGAGCTTGAGGAAGAAATAATGAAAGCTTATCCTCATCTATTCGTCGAATGAGGTATGATAAATTTAGAGGACTAAATTTTTTTAAGGAGGGGAGAGTGTAACATCCCCCATTTTTGAAAATTTAGTAAAAGGTATGTTTGTAAAAATAAGGATTATTTAATAATTATTTTATATTAAATGAGATTATATTAAAGGTTTATGGCTAGGGACCTAAGAGTAAATATTAGAAGTTTGATATAATTTATGAAAGATTCAGATTTAAGTTTAAAAACAAAAACAAAAACAAAATATAGTGGACATGTGTCACTAACTAACCTAAGGTTGGTGCTACTTATCTTTGCTCTAAAGATGACACCTAGCCCCTTTCATGCATGCATGACACCTTGCAACTTTTGCATTAGCCAAAAGCTAAATAATTAGATGAAGGGTTAAAGAAAACAAACCTGAAGAGTTGCAGCCAACGTGAGTTTGAGAGAAGAAGAAGAAGAAGAAGAAGAAGAAGAAGAAGAAGAAGAAGAAGAAGAAGAAGACGAGCTTGAGGTTTTTCATCAATTTTCTCACATTTGGGATTCAAATAATTTGAAGGCAAGTGTTCTAACCCAATCCCACAAAATCCTTAATCTTTGTTTCCATTTTTATTCTACAAAATTTGAAAGATTTCAACTGAGAACCAGACCTTCTTTCATTTTGATATAAAGCTATGAATCTGTAATTTTTCGGTAATCTGACCTCTATGCAATATTTTGATCATAACATTTTGTAATAAACTCTGATTTAGACAAAACCTATTCTATTTGAAAGTAGACAAGAAATTATTTATTTTGATATAAAGATCGAATGATTTGGAGTTTAAATGCCTACTAAGACTTCTGTTTAAATTAACCCTACAGATTCTGCAAAACAGGGACTGAAATTTCTGACCTCTTGTTGCTTAACTACTTATAACTTTCTGTTGTGAACTCAGATTCATACAAAGTCTGTTTTATTCGAAGATAGACTCAAAATTATTTCTGTATATACCTGATTTGAAATTTTTGGAGTACCATTGCTAACTGAAACATCTGGTTTCATCGACCCTATGGATTCAGTAAAATAGAGCTAATATTTTTAGAGCTTTCGCTACGAAATTATCTGTAACTCCCTGTTGTAAATTCCAAATCATGTAAAACTTAATTTTCCTAAAACTAGATTGACAAAGCTTTCTAATGACACACATTTTGTATAAATTGGAGCATAATTGGTTATCCAAATAGTTCATACAATGTTCCTATCAAATTCTGCCAGAATCGAGCTTTGGTCGATTTCGGCTTTCCTTGTTACTTCCCTTTGGAAATCGATTTTATCAAAAACTCTTACTTCAATTAAGCTTTACATTATTATCTTAAATTCCTGTATACTTTTGTCCTTAATTTATTTGTATATCCGTAGCTATCATCTAAAGTTCATGTTTGCATCGTAATGATTCGGCACATGCATCCCATTGTTCCGCATTTTGCTTTCGATATGTGCCTCTTCCAATTTCATTTCTTTGGACATTGAATTTATCTAACTTTCTTATTTCAATTGAGCTATATGTGATTTCTTGAAATCCTTGTATGCCCTTGCTTTTGTTTCCTTTCAAATCTAAATACATTTGTGAAAGATTATGTTTGTATCGTATTGACTCGAAAGGCATATGTACATTTCGTTATTCTGCATGTGCTTCCAATATATGCTAATTTCATTATTCATACTGTCCCTTTGTACTCCGATGTTTGTGGGATAAATGTGAACCTTTGCCAGAAATGGTAAAGGGAGTTATGCTTAGAGCCCGCGATGCTCTGTCGACCCCCTATGACTTCACTCAGACGTTGGTGGATGGAGCTCTCAGACGTAGGAGACTTATGTTTGGTGGTCATTCAGAAATGGATGGACCATATTATGTTATGATCCCACTTCACCTTCTATATGTTTGATATGATATCCAAAGCTTTGGCTATGTTTCTATGCATGCTTCGGATAAGAATGAAATGAATGCATCGTCATGTGACATTTGAGCTTCTATTCATGTTTTGTTCTTTGATATATTTATGAAATGTTATAAGTCTTTGTTATACCTTGAAAACTACCATATGTCATCGATATGCTCCTTATGCTAATGATATGCTCCAATTACCTTTCCTCGATTGTATGTATAAAACGTGCTTCGAACGATATTATATTGAAATTCTGCATTCAAACAAAACATGCTACTGTTTCATCCTGTATCTCTGCTTTGTATTTTGATACCTCATTTGTTTGAAAATTGTCCACTTTGCTATGGATATGTTAGTCATTTGCTGAGCTTTATATGCTCACCCCGTTGCTATATAAATTTTTCAGGATAGCTTATCGCTCACTAAAATGTGTAAATTGGGTTGAGGTAGTGGAAGACTAGAAGATTTTGGGGCAAATATTTTGTACTTGATAGGTTGATATTGTATAAGTTCTTTTTGGGAGTAATGAAATATTAATGACAAATCTAGATTGATGTATCTTGTAAATATTTGAAAAGTACCTCTTATGTTAGGATTTTGAAAATGTTACGTCTAAACTGTGTACTGATATAAACATATAGTACATATTGGTTTTGCGATTGCATTAATTGCCGCGCTTATGGATTTATGATATAGTTATGGTTTAATTAAGTTGCTTTTGGATTTTAAGAATCTTCTAGTGACATGATGTATGATTATAAACTGTACAGGTTTTGTGAATTGTGGATTGTAGAGATGAATGACTTGAATGTTTTTCTTAGTGACCTCAAATGTGTGATTGGATCCTAGATTATTTGTTGATTTATAATATTATCAATCTTGAGTTAGGTTCACACCTCCTAAATGAGAATTAAATTCGGGGGGGGGCGTGACACTTGGAGAAGGAGATTCATTTCCCCTAAAGATTGGTGTTTCGAGGTGTTCTACTAGTGGGGGAATTGGATTAGTCCTTCTAGGTTGCCTAACCCATATACTATTGTTAAATGTGCACCTAAGTCTTTTCAGTAGATTTCTATTGATGATGTTATATCGATCACTTTGAATTGTTTCTTCATCGAGTGGGATACAAATGTCATGGGTAAGTATAAATCGAGTGATTAACCCCCCATATGGTAACATAATGTCTTTAGCTATAATATCCTGCATGTGTTGCCGGATTGAGTATCGAAAACGGTTATGTTGATCGGTCATAATCCAATACATGACGCTTATCTCTATTTGACTCATTTCATCAAGATGAAATTGCTTAGGGAATAGTATGCTTGTTATGATATGATGAAGAATTTTAGAGTTAAAGGGAAGTAAGTACTCACAACTCTTGGGTATTATGTCGAGGTCTGAATTTGCAAAATTAGTTTCTACGGCTTCAGAGTAAGTTGCTCCGATTACATTGACATCCCTTTTACCTCTAAAATAACAGCCCCTATCTTTTTTAGTGATTCCAATTAGTTCACAAATAGTACTATCAAAAATTCTAATTTGTGTTCCTAGAAGGTAAGTACTTAGGCTATCATTGTCCACACATAAGTTTGCATAAAATAGCCTAACTAACCTAGGATAAATTGGTTCATTTATTTGTAAGAGAGGTAGGGCATCTAGATCTGCAAACCACCTAATGAGTTCTAGGTTTCCTAGTTCATCGAGATCAACGTGTTTACCCTTATGGATAGATCTTGTTTCAAAATTTGGAAACCTAAGAGCTACTTCTTTAGATCTAAAAAGATCTTGGTCATATGAATCTCCTTCAACTCTTTTCCCTTTTAATCTCTTAGGAGCCATTATTTAGACAAGATGATAGATCAAAAATATGAAACTATGAAGAGTAGGCAAAATAATGAGAAGAGGAAGGAAATATTTCAGATTTTACCTTATGGAGAATTTCTTGGAAGATGGAGAGCTTGGACCGACAAGAATCCCTCTCCTAGGCTTCTAAAGGTTGGAATGAGGGTTTAGAGAGGTTGTGGAAGAGCTTGAGCCAGTTTCTCACGGGTTGGGGGCGGTGTCTCCGCTGGCCCTAACCCTTCATCTTATAAAGGGGCTCTGGGGTAGTGCCACCGCCAAACCGAGCTGTGCCACCGCCTGGTGCCCGAGCGCTCAGGCGGTGCTACCGCTAGTTCTGGCGGTGCCATCGTTGGCATGTCGCGGAAGAGAAAAAAATTTCTTTATCCTGCCCTTTTGTTTTTCCAGAGGTGTTTGACTCAAGATAGGATAAGATATTGGGTTGTACTTTAATATGTCATTTGGAATCGAAAGAGAAGGATAAGACATTTTTTAGAAAATACATTCAAACAAGCTTATTTTTAGGGACAATTTAACATGCTTAGTTCCCTTCTAATGAATTCAAATTGGTCTTCATTTAAGGCTTTTGTAAAAATGTGTGCTAATTGATACTTTGTGTCAATAAATTCTAGAATGACATTATTGTTAAGGACATGATCTCGTATGAAATGATGCCTAACGTCGATATGCTTAGTTCTAGAGTGCTGAATTGGATTTTTGGTAAGACATATCGCACTTGTATTATCATATTTTATGGGAATATTTTTCAAGTGAATTCCATAGTCTTCTAATGTATTCTTCATCCAAATAACTTGTGCACAATATGCACTTGAAGCAATGTATTCGGCTTCTACCATATATAGTGCAACTGAATTTTGTTTCTTGGAAGTCCAAAAAACAAGTGCATGTCCTAAGAATTAGCATGTTCCGGATGTACTTTTTTTATCTATCCTGCATCCGCCAAAATCGGCATCTGCATAAGCTATTAAATCAAATTTATCAGTTTTTGGATACCACAATCCTAAATTTGGAATTCCTTTAAGATATCTAAATATTCTTTTAACACTCTTAAGATGAGATAATTTAGGATTAGATTGAAACCTAGCGCAAAGTCCTACACTAAACATTATATCCGGTCTAGTCGTGGTGAGGTAGAGTAGACAACCTATCATTCCCCTATATGTTTTTTGATCGAAATTTCACTATTTTCATCCATATCTAACTTAGTCGAAGTACTCAGAGGGGCGTTTATCGCTTTCGAATTATCCATGTTAAATCGTTTTAACAATTCTAATATATATTTAGATTGGTTAAGAAATATACCATCACTAAGTTATTTGATTTGTAATCCTAAACAGAAAGTTAATTCATCCATTAAACTCATTTCAAATTAATGACTCATACATTTGGCAAATGATTCATATAGTGATTCATCCGAAGAACCAAAAATAATATCGTCAACATAAATTTGCACAATAAGAAAATTATTTTTAAAGTGTTTGATAAACAATGTAGTATCAATCTTGCCTTTGGTAAAAGTATTTAAAATAAGAAAGGAACTAAGTCTTTTATACCATGCTTTAGGAGCTTGTTTCAAGCCATAGAGAGGTTTTGACATCCATTTGAAATAGTTTAAAATCATTACTACTAGCATACGCAAGGAGCATCCTAATGGCTTCTAATATTGCCACAGGAGTGAAGGTTTCTTCGTAGTCGATACCTTCTTCTTGGTTAAAACCTTTGGCCACTAATCTAGCCTTGTTTCTAACTACGATACCACATTCATCTTGCTTATTTCTAAAGACCCATTTAGTACCAATGACTAAATTATCACTAGGTCTAGGAACAAGCTTCCAGACCTCATTCCTCTCAAATTGGTTCAATTCCTCTTGCATTGCAATGACCCAAGAATCGTCTTTCAAGGCCTCGTCAATGCATTTTGGTTCGATTTGAGAAAGGAATGTGGCGTTAGCACAAAAATTCTTGAAAGAAGAACGAGTTTGAACCCCTTGTGATGTATCTCCTATAATTTGCTCTTTTGGATAAGCATCTACATACTTCCATTCCTTGGGTAAGGAAATTTCGGAAGAAGATGCATCCAAGTTGCTATTTTGAGGAGGGGATTTCTTTAAATTCAAATTATCAAAACCAAGATCGTCATCAAAATCATTTTTCTTTAACTCGAAAATTTTATTAAAAACCACATGAATAGATTCTTCTATCACTAAGGTTCTTTTGTTAAAAACACGAAAAGCCTTAGAAACGGAAGAGTAACCAAGAAAGATGCCTTCATCGGATTTAGCATCAAATTTTCCTAAGGCATCCTTTTCATTCAAAATAAAGTATTTGCAACCGAAAACTTTAAAATAAGAAACATTTGGTTTTTTGTTATTCCATAATTCATAGGAAATTTTTGATAGAAACGGTCTTATTAGAACCCTATTCATGATGTAGCAAGCCGTATTTACGGCTTCGGCCCAATAATACTTAGGTAGACTATGTTCATTTAATATAGTTCTTACAATTTCTTGTAAGTTTCTATTCTTTCTTTCAAATACTCTATTTTGTTGAGGATTTCTTGGAGTGGAGAAGTTGTGATTATATCCATTAACTTCAAAAAACTTTAGAAATCACGGTTTTGAAATTCGCCACCGTGATCACTCTGAATTGATGAAATTATAAAGCCTTTTTCGTTTTGAGTGAGTTTACAAAATTTAGAGAAACATTTGAAACAATCACTTTTGTGAACCAAGAAATAGGTCCAAGTGTATCTTGTATAGTCATCTACAATTACAAAAGCATATTTGCTTCCTCCTAGACTTGTCGTGTCAATTGGTCCAAATAAGTCCAAATGGATCAATTGTAATGGTCTAGTGGTGCTAATTTGATTTTTTAGTTTGAAACTAGTTTTTATTTGTTTACCTAGTTGACACGCATCACATACTTTGTTCTTAACAAACTTCATATTTGGAATCCTTCGTACTAATTCTTTAGATGAGATCTTAGATATAAGTTTCATACTTGCATGGCCTAATCTCCTATGCCAAAGCCAAGCATCATCATTTAAAGCGGAGAAGCACATTTCATTACTTAGTTCATCAAGGTTGATGTAGACATTATTTTGCTTTAAAGCAATCATTGACATGTTATTTTTTGATTTTTCAATAATGCACACATTTGATTCAAATCTGATGATATAACCTTTATCGCATAATTGACTAATACTTAAGAGATTATATTTCAATCATCAATAGAAAAACTTATATTGTTACCTATGGTTCCCTTGCCATTGATTTTGCCTTTGTTGTTGTCTCCGGAGGTGATGTACCCTTCTTCTTAGCTAGTGAGCATAGAGAAAAGAGATGGATCTCCAATCATATGTCTTGAGCATCCACTATCGAGATACCATCTCTTGCTCCTAGCTTATGGATTTTTCTACAAAAGTGGATGATTTTTAGGTACCCATTTTATTTTGGTTGCCTCAAAAATTGATCAACCAATTTTGCTATTCATTATTGAATTATTTATAGTTCCTTTAGGAACCCATATTAATTTATGTGGACTAATTTTCCTAAATGGACATTTGTAGGCAACATGTCCGGATTTGCAACAAAAGTTGCATTTCATACAAGATGAAACATGCAATGTAGGTCCTTTAATGAAAGTGGTAGGATTTTGATGTGATCCTTTTACAAATCCAATTCCACTTCTATTTGCGACGTGACCCTTGTTTGCAAGGATCATGTCTAATCCTTTGTTACCGACCTTAAACTTGTTTAATGTATCTTTAAGTAGCAAATTTTTATTTTTTTTTGCTTCTAAATGCTTACATTTAGAGCATGGAGGAGTTTGATGACTATCAAACTTATTTTATAGTAAGACATGCTCTTTCTTTAAGATATTAAACTTCTTACTAATAGTTCTACATTCATTAAATAAATTATGAAAAGCGATAGAGAGTTCTTCAAAAGATAAATCTTCACTAATTAAATCACATACCTCTTCTCCTAAAGCCATTAGCACGAAGTTTGCCTCCTCTTTGTTGCTAGCATCTTCACTTTCCGAATCACTTGAATCATCCCAAGTTGCTTTTAGAGCTTTCTTCTTCTTCGGTTGCTTCTTCTTGGCTTGGGGGCATTCATTTTTGAAATGCCCCGGCTTCTTGCATTCGTAGCATATCACTTGGTCCTTTTTAAGTTCAAGTCTATTTTTGGTGTTATTTTTAAATATGTCCTTTCTTATAAATTTTTAAAATTTTTGAGTCAAAAGTGCAATGTCATTGTCACTGTTCTCATCACTTGATGTTCCTTTCAAGTGGTCTTCTTGTAATGTGAGTGCCATATACTTCCTGTTCTTTTGAAGGGGGTTCTCGAGCTCATCATGAGCTTGACACGTCATTTCGTAGGTCATTAGAGACCCAATAAGTTCTTCAAGAGAGACTGTTTTAAGGTCCTTGGCCTCTTGAATGGTCGTAACTTTTGGATCCCAACTTTTTAGAAGGGATCTTAAGATTTTAGTTACTAGTTCAAAGTTAGAAAAATCTTTACCAAGAGCTTTGAGTCCATTGATGACATCCGTGAAACGGGTGTACATGTCTCCGATGGACTCACTTGGTTTCATTCGGAAAAGTTCGTAAGAGTGCACAAGAATGTTGATTTTGGACTCTTTCACTCAGCTAGTGCCTTCATGAGTGACTTTAAGAGTTCTCCAAATATCAAAAGCCGAATCACAAATTGAAATATGATTAAATTTATTTTTGTCTAGTGCACAAAATAAGGCATTCATAGCCTTTATGTTTAAAGCAAAAACCTTCTTTTCCGATTCATTCCATTCGCTTATCGGATGAGAAGATTTTTTATATCCATTTTCAACAATAGTCCAAAGCTCGAAATCCATGGAAATGAGAAAGATCCTCATACAAGTCTTTCAATACGTGTAATCCGACCCATTAAACAAAGGTGGACGTGTGATAGAATGACCTTCATGCATGCCGGAGTAAGCCATCTCTCTTGGGTATTAAACCAAATATGAGAGTGAATTTGGCTCTGATACCAATTGTTTGGATCGGAGCGGCACTAAGGAGGGGGGGGGGGTGAATTAGTGCAGCTGATTAAAACTTGTAAGTTCAAAAATGATTCCGTAAAATGCAAGAAGATTTCGCTTTGATAGTAACTTGTGTAAAGTAAAAACTGAAAACTTGCTACTGTGTAGATAACGATTACAGAAAGGTAAGTACTTACACATTTAATGAACACACCAATTTAAAGCGGTTCGGTCAAATGACCTACATCTACTTGCGAAGCCTTCTTCGATGAGGCTCCCAACTTTCACTAGCAAATCTTTTTGAAGGGGAAGGACAAATACCTCTCTTACAACCTTTTACAAGAGGTTTACTGTTAGAACCCTTGTAGATTCTAAACTTGGGGTTGATCTCTTTAGGGTATCGGCCTCCTTGGAACTCTATAGGGGTTCCTCCCTCCAAGTTGCTACTCAAAGGCTGCAGAAAAGATTCATCTATTGCTTATGAAAAGAGGTAGAATACATGACTATTTATAGGGCTTCTAAACCCTAACTCCTAATAGGACTCTTACTTAAGACTCCTACTTCTAACCAACTCCTAATAGGACTCATACTCAAGACTCCTACTTCTAACCAACTCCTAATAGGACTCCTACACAATACTCCTTTTCCTTTACAACTCCTTATTCTTCTATAAGAAATAACCTCCTAACCCTAACCGGCCACTTCACCTCTTTAATAGGGGTCGGCTTATGTAGGTTTTACATGAATGTCCCTCTCAATTACGACTCTCCTAGCTAAGAAATATCACCTAATGTTATCAACCATTTAATTCTGAGTATGGCCTCATGATCATCAAGAGTGAGAAGGAAGAAATATGCAATTATCTCTTGGTAAGGCCTCATGATCAGCAATAGTTTCACTTGCGGGCGCCTACGATCATACTTCAAAATCCAACCATCGACGGCCTTAACGTCAAACCTGCTGTAATTCTCGATAGATAAAGCCATCTGGAAAGCAACCATACTATTTAGAAAGTTATTAGTACTGCCCATATCGATAAGAATAGTGATCGGTGTTGAATCTCGAATTTTGATGATAAAATCAATTGATGAGTTATTTGATCTAATCCATATTATTGAGTTAAGTATGCAGGATTAACTACGATAACCAGAAAACACAAAGCAAGAATACCGGAGTCAAGTTCGATGAACATTTAAGAGTCCGAAGAATCGTCGGAGATGCTGATGGAACCAACCGAGAAGAAATCAGGAACCTATTGGAAGTTCGCCGAAGAGATCGTCGTAGGTTCGCAGAGATCACCGAGAAGTCTCGGCTACTCTTTAAAGTCATCACAAGTTCAGGAGCGTGCTTGGACCCCGTCGGAAGAAGTTCGTCGGAAAGCTCGCCGGAACAAGACTTGACGTTCGCGGTTGATAAAATTGCTTAGGATGTGTTTTGTTATGTAGTTCACTTGTAATTAGGATTAGGATTAAAAAGATAATCCTATATCCTGGTTATGGGCCAATTGGGCCCGAGTTCGGACTAGTTTAGGCCAAGATTGAAGCCCAACTAGTGGCTGAAAACACTGTAGTCGGGCTGAAAACACTGTAGGCGGTGACACCTCCTGGGCTGGGCGGTTGCACCGCCCAGCACCCGAGCACTGGGCGGTGGCACCGCTCGGCTGGGCGGTGGCACCGCCAGCATCGGGAAACCAAAGAGAATTCAAATTTGGAGCCCAAATTTTGGAGCCCAAATTTGAATCCTCTTGAGGCCTATAAATACCCCTCAAAACTCAGTTGAGAATACAAACTTTTGAGAAGCATTTTGATTGAGAGAAAAGTCTTAGAAAGTCTTGTTTTCAATTTGCTAGAGAGTTCTCCTCCTTCTTTCTTATTGAAAATTTGTAAGAGGTTGAACTACTTGTAAAAGGTTGTAAGAGGGGTATTTGCCCTTCCATTTCAAGAGAGTTGCTAGTGGAAGGTGGGAGCCTCATCGAAGAGGGGCCTCGCAAGTGGAGTAGGTCATTTGACCGAACCACTCTAAAATCGGCGTGATCTCTGGTTTGCATTTCATTACTGCATTTATCTTTCTGCAAACCTTTACTTTGCTAAGTTCACTGCCCTCATCTTATTACGTACGCTTTCAACGCAATTAAGACGATTTCATACGAAACATTATTTTTATCGTACGAAAGATTTTCTAAAACCGAAGTTTTAATCCGCTGCACTAATTCACCCCCCCCTCTTAGTGCCGCTCCGATCCTAACAATTGCTATCAGAGCAAGGTTATCTCTCATATTTGGTTTAATACCCAAGAGAGATGGCTTACTCCGGCATGCAAGAGGGCCATTCTATTGCACGACCACCTTTCTTTAATGGGTCGGATTACACATATTGGAAGACTCGCATGAGGATCTTCCTCATTTCTATGGACTTTGAGCTTTGGTCTATTGTCGAGAATGGATTTCAAAAATCTTCTCTTCCGATGAGCGAATGGAATGAATCGGAGAAGAAGGTTTTTGCTTTAAATGCAAAGGCTATGAATGCCTTGTTTTGTGCACTAGACAAAAACGAATTTAATCGTGTTTCAATTTGTGATTCGGCTTTTGATATTTGGAGAACTCTTGAGGTCACTCATGAAGGCACTAGCCGAGTGAAAGAGTCCAAAATCAACATCCTTGTGCACTCTTATGAACTTTTCCGAATGAAACCAAGTGAGTCCATCGGAGACATGTACACCCGGTTTACGAATGTCATCAATGGACTCAAAGCTCTTGGTAAAGATTTTACTAACTTTGAACTAGTAACTAAAATCTTAAGATCCCTCCCTAAAAGTTGGGATCCAAAAGTCACGGCTATTCAAGAGGCCAAAGACCTTAAAGTATTCCCTCTTGAAGAACTCATTGGGTCTCTAATGACCTATGAAATGACATGTCAAGCTCATGACGAGCTCGAGAACCCCCTTCCAAAGAACAGGAAGGATATGGCACTCAAATCACAAGAAGACCACTTGAAAAGAACATCAAGTGATGAGGACAGTGACAATGACATTGCACTTTTGACTCAAAAATTCAAAAAATATTTAAGGAAGAACAAATTTAAAAATAATACAAAAAATAAATTTGAACAAAAGAAGGACCAAGTGATTTGCTATGAATGCAAAAAACCGGGACACTACAAGAACGATTGCCCTCAAGCCAAAAAGAGAATATCAAAGAAGAAGGCGCTAAAGGCAACGTTGTTAGGATCGAGAGCACTAAGAGGGGGGTGGGGTGAATTAGTGCAGCGGAAATCTTACAGCGATTAAAAACCAAAAGCTGCGTTCGTTCAAAAACTGTTATGATGCAAAAGCAAATTCTCAGTTTGTATCTAAGTGCAGTTTGCGTCTAAGCGCAGATTGTGTCTAAGCGCAGTTTTGCGTCTAAGCGCAGTTTACGTCTAAACTCAGATTTACGTCTAAACGCTGTTTTACGTCTAAACGCAGATTTACGTCTAAACGCAGATTTACGTCTAAACGCAGTTTTACGTCTAAACGCAGATTTACGTCTAAACTCAGATTTACGTCTTAAACTCAGATTTACGTCTAAACGCAGATTTACGTCTAAACGCAGTTTTACGTCTAGACGCAGATTTACGTCTAAACTTTGAAACTTGTTTGTATACTCGCAGAAGGCAGTATGCAGTTGGAATCAAGACGTAAACGTGAACTGAGATCTGATGATTGAGCGAGGAAAGCCGATTTACGTCTGAATGCAGTTTTACGTCTAAATGCTGAAACTCGTTCGTAAAATCGTAGAGGAAAGTTTGCAGTTATCAATAGGATCAAAATGTAAGTATAAACTGCAAAGAAGCTCGTTCGTAAAAGCACGGAAGACAGTTCTGCAGAATCAAACGTAAACGTAAACAGTAACGTATGAAAATACGAATTTACGTCTGAATGCAGATTCGGAAGAACAGCACTTAGAACTTGTTCGTGAAAGCGCAGAGAGCAGTAGTAATGAGGGAGGTTTGCAGTAATGATAAAGTGCTCGAAAATAAACGCAAACCAGAGATTTAGAGTGGTTCGGTCAGCCTTGACCTACTCCACTTTTGGCTTCCTCCACCGACGAGGTTGCCGACGTCAACTAGGTGCCTTCCTTCAATGGGCGAAGGCCAAACTGCCCTTTTACAATTTCTCTCCTTTTGACAAGCTCAGGAGACAACCTTTACAGATCCTTTCTCTCCTCTCTTTACAACTCAAAACTTGAAGAACAGAAGGAGGAGAACTTTAGGACTTTACACAAATTTGAGCTCTTAGAATCACTGAAAAGATCAAGAATTCGGTGTGGATCTGTATCTTTTCAGTGCTGAATGGGTGGGGTATTTATAGGCCCCAACCCAATTCAAAATTCGAGCTCAAAACGATCAAATCGATCAAATCCCAGAATTCTGGGATCAGGCGGTTGCACCTCTTGACTGGAGAGGTGGCACCGCCTGGCAGAGCTCGAAGACTGAGCTCAGGCGATTGCTTCTTTCTGCCGGAGCTCGAAGACTGAGCTCGATGGTTGCATCACCTGGCAGAGCTCGAAGACTGAGCTTGGTGGTTGCATCACCTGGCAGAGCTCGAAACTGAGCTCGGTGGTTGCATCACCTGGCAGAGCTCGAAACTGAGCTCAGGCTGATGCACCTCTCTGCCAGAGCTCGAAGACTGAGCTCGGTGATTGCATCACCTGGCAGAGCTCGAGACTGAGCTCAGGCTGATGCACCTCTCTACCAGAGCTCGAAGACTGAGCTCGGTGGTTGCATCGCCTGGCAGAGCTCGAAACTTGAGCTCTGGCGGTGCTACCTCTTGGCAGAGGAGGTTGCACCTCTTGGCTGGGGCGGTTGCACCTCCTGGCTGGGGCGGTTGCACCTCCCAACCTCGCAGGAAGACATAGCCTGGGCGGTGCTACCTCCAACCCTGGCGGTGGCACCTCTTCACTATTCCAGCTCACTTGGTTTGGCTCCAAACTTGGTCCAAACCAGTCCGAACTTGGGCCTAATTGGCCCCTACTTGGGTTATAGGATTAACACCTAATCCTAACCCTAATTAACGTGCTAACTATGAATTTAAAGACATTTTCTAAGCTATTACAAAGTCCGCAAGTCAAGACTTCTTCTAGCGAGCTTCCGGCAAACTTCCGGCGGTCTTCCGATGAACTCTCGGAAACCATTCTGCGGACTCCCGGCAAGCTCCTAGACTTCACGATTTGTTCTTAGCGAGTTCCAACGAGCTTCTTCGGCAAGCTCCGATCTTTCTCGGCGAGCTCCGCGAACTCCCAACGAATCTTCGGACTTCCGTCGAACTCTCGAACTCGCAACAAATCCTTCGCGCTTGACTCCGACACTTTGTTTCGCTTTATGTCTTCATCGTTATCATAGTTAATCCTGCACAACAAAACAAAACTTCGATCGAGACAATTAATCCTAAGCAATTAACCAAGTTGTCCGACATGTCATTGGTCCCTCGACGCTTCGTCCGATTCTTCGGCGCATCGTCCTCTCCTGCAGCCTATTGCCCAATCGGCCAGTTGACTCCGCAACTCCGATATCCTTGGCACAATACCCGCTCTTCTTGGCCCGATGCCCGAGTTCACGGCCCGAAGCCTTCTGTCGATACGTCGACCGATCCACCGGCCCGACGTCCAATCTTCTGACATGTTCCTTCGGCACAACATGATTATCCTGCTTTAATTGTCTCATCCTGATCGAAGCATCCTGCGTCACTCAAAACGCAGATTAAATCATAAACATATATCAAGTAGTTTCATCATCAAAATACGAGATTCAACAATCTCCCCCTTTTTGATGATGACAACCACTTGATGACGGAGTTAAACTTAACTCCCGGAGTTTAAACAAACTCCCCCTATCAATATGCCATATTGATAGAACCTTGAATTCAAACTGAATTCAAGTCATTGCAATATTCATCATGAATACTTGCAACACGTCAACATGAACATATGCATAAACTTTATGCATCACATGTCATGTCATCAACATACTTTCATCAACATACTTCTCCCCCTTTGTCATCAACAAAAAGGAGAAGTATCACAATCAAGTGTTTGTGATATAGATTCAACTCATTGAATGAAAAAGATAGTATCAAGTTTTATCATCATGCAAGTTTGCTAATATCAACATGAAAAATTACGATGTAAGCTTTTGATATCATAACGCAAACATTTCAAGTGTTTATCTATTGTAGCATTTCATCACATGGTAAGATATCAATGCGTAAAATTACGATACAAGTTCTTGATATCTTAACGCATGATGAAAACATGGCATAATACAAGTTTGGCAATCATAGCATCAATTCATATATCTCTTAATGATGCAAGCATTGCAAATATGGCAATCATATCAATTCATATATCTCTTGATGATGCAAGCCTAGCATCAGTGTTCATAGCATCAATTCATATATTTCTCCCCCTTTGTCATCAACAAAACGGAGAACGATATAAGCAAATTTTAAGCATAAGTGCTTGTTGTTATGTATGTGAAATAAATCCTTGCAAGTAAAAACACTTTCATCCATATTCATCAAATCCATTTCTCAAAAAATATTTTTCACATGATGTGTGTATGAGAGATGTATTTGCTAGTCAATTACATATGTCAAAAATCAATGATATGAACTAAACTTGATATGGCATATGCTTGTTAAGTTTGGAAGAGAGTGAACTTGATATGTTAGACTCAAGAGAATCCGAAAATGAAATTTGAGTCTTTCTTCCATTCGAACAAGGTTTTGCTATAGATATTCAATTACAATCATGAAGGTAAAGCATGCTTGTTATCATGGAAGTTTTGTATTCAAGCACATAATTTTCAACATGTAATTGTGTAAAATCATTATGCCAGTCAAGTGATTCAATCATTCAATCAAGAAGGTTCGAAAAATAATTTTAACACGTTCAATCATTAAGACGTATTTTTGCCATTGTTTTTCAAATTCAATCATAAAGATAAGACATACTCATCATCATGATAGTATGATAGCAGGTTTACCATATACAAGCTAGCAAAAAATTTGTACATTTTAAGGCCCGTAAGCTAGCAATTTTGAGATGTTCAAGAAAGCAACTCTTGCTTCTTGAAAATTTTGCTCACTTTGCTAGATGCGCAA
This sequence comes from Musa acuminata AAA Group, assembly GCF_036884655.1. NCBI lineage: Eukaryota > Viridiplantae > Streptophyta > Magnoliopsida > Zingiberales > Musaceae > Musa > Musa acuminata. The sequence goes on along the minus strand of NC_088333.1, from coordinate 22,660,814 downwards.
GTTAGCATTTTTGCCTCTTGAGATAGGCAAGCTAGCAATCAAGTTTTTTCATCTTCTTGACTTGTACAAGCTAGCTATCTCCCCCTTTGTCATTGTCAACAAGGGAAAAACCCTTTACATCAATTTCTAAATCATGACAAAGGTAAGTAATCATTCTTATTTGTGCATCATTATAGTTTCAATGCACAAATTTATTAACATTACATTTCAAAAAATTTATGCATGATACCGAAAAATCAATCATTATCATGAGCATATCAAACATGATATTCAAGCATTCATGATACATCATTTTGGCAGCATGATCATAGATATTCAAACGATGGTATCTAGAATTCATTACATCCTATTATGCATGATCATTAACTCCTCATTTGTATTTCATGCATTATTTCATTTCATCTCATAAGGAATATCAAGAAGAGTTATTGGATGATGAGATAAATATTTTATGAATACACAGAATATCATAAGTGTTTCATGTATTCATATTATCATTTTTAAGATTCATAACATGAATAACGTTATTACTATTTCATCAAAATTAGTTTCGAGATTCACATAATATCATGAAATCATTAATCTCGATAAAATGGGAAAAACATTTTCTTTTTAAGTGATTCTTTTAACACATCATAAAAAAGAAAAACTCATTCATAATTCAAGTGATTTACAAGATATCATAAATGAATTTATCACTTGTATTTCACCAAAATCGAGAACTCTAGAGTTAGAAAAATGATTGAAGCATTTAATCTGATTGAAGAATGATTCATATTTAAAGTGTAGCATTTGTCAAATCTGAAATCATCAAGTATAACTTTAATATTTTTATTGTAACATTAAGCAAGGTTTTATTGAAGATAATTTTGAATGATTCTTATAAATGCCTAAAACTTCTTTAATTTTAATTTATGATTGACTTTATAATAGCATGCTCAAATCTTTATTCTTATGTCAAAACCATACATTATATTTAATAAACAAAGACAATGAAAAATATCAAGCCTTCCAGACAAAAGCCATGTATCGTCATTGAAAAGCAATATGAAAATCATCAAAATATACATTCTTGCTTACATAAGATTAATCTCACTAGGTGTAAAATCATTAGATTTCTATCTTGCATAAGACATGCAATTTTCATTATCATTTTCAAGATTACAAGCATGATCATATTTTTGCATTTTCATTGTTAAATTAAAAAATATAATTTTCAACAAAATTTAAAGAAAAAGAAAAGTGCATCATGAAAAGCATCATGTAATTTCGAAGTAAATTAGGGGGATTTCAATTACCTCATCATTGTAGGCTGTTAAGGCGTAGTTTGCCGCCTTGCTTTTGTTGACTTTCTCTTCTTCGGAGGAGCTCGATTCATCCCAATTTTTGTTCTTCTTCTTGCGTTTAAAGCAAGTAGTTCCATTCTTTTTGCTTTTTAATTTTCGTTTCATTTTAAGTTCACCATCACTTGAGCTTATGCTCGAGTGGTCTTCAAATGTTCTATGTCCCAAATCCTTCCTGTTCTTTGGAAGGTTGGTTTGTTCATCATTGTCCTCATCACTTGAGTCATCGCTCAAGTGGCATTCATTTGTCCAGAGTTCCAAATCCTTCCTGTTCTTTGGAAGGTGGTTCTCAAGTTCTTCACGTGCATTGCACGTCATTTCATATGTGATCAATGAACCAATTAGTTCTTCAAGTGGAAAATGGTTCAAGTTTTTCGATTCTTGAATAGCAGTTACTTTTGAATCCCAAGTTTTAGAAAGTGAGCGCAAAACTTTGTTAACGAGTTCAAAATCCGAAAAGCTTTTACCAAGTGATTTTAAACCATTGACGACATCCGTAAAACGGGTGTACATGTCAACAACGGTTTCGCTTGGTTTCATATGAAAAAGCTCGAAATCAAGCAGTAGAATATTAACTTTCGAGTCTTTGACTCTACTAGTTCCCTCGTGCGTGATTTCAATAGTGCGCCAAATATCGAAAGCCGTTTCACACGTAGAAATCCGATTGAACTCATTTTTGTCCAATGCGCAAAATAAGGCATTCATAGCCTTTGCGTTTAAAGAAAAATTCTTCTTCTCCAAAACCGACTATTCGTTCATCGGTTTGGAGAGAAGTTGAAAACCGTTTTCAATGATATTCCATAAATCCAGATTTAGAGAAATTAAGAAAACTCTCATTCGAGTTTTCCAATAAGTGTAGTCCAATCCGTTAAAGAACGGTGGACGAAAGACCGAACAGCCCTCTTGAAAAGTCATTTCTCTCGGGTGTAAATCCGAAATGAGAAATACCCCGCTCTGATACCAATTGTTAGGATCGAGAGCACTAAGAGGGGGGGGGGTGAATTAGTGCAGCGAAAATCTTACAGCGATTAAAAACCAAAAGCTGCGTTCGTTCAAAAACTGTTATGATGCAAAAGCAAATTCTCAGTTTGTATCTAAGTGCAGTTTGCGTCTAAGCGCAGATTGTGTCTAAGCGCAGTTTTGCGTCTAAGCGCAGTTTACGTCTAAACTCAGATTTACGTCTAAACGCTGTTTTACGTCTAAACGCAGATTTATGTCTAAACGCAGATTTACGTCTAAACGCAGATTTACGTCTAAACGCAGTTTTACGTCTAAACGCAGATTTACGTCTAAACTCAGATTTACGTCTTAAACTCAGATTTACGTCTAAACGCAGATTTACGTCTAAACGCAGTTTTACGTCTAGACGCAGATTTACGTCTAAACTTTGAAACTTGTTTGTATACTCGCAGAAGGCAGTATGCAGTTGGAATCAAGACGTAAACGTGAACTGAGATCTGATGATTGAGCGAAGAAAGCCGATTTACATCTGAATGCAGTTTTACGTCTAAATGCTGAAACTCGTTCGTAAAATCGTAGAGGAAAGTTTGCAGTTATCAATAGGATCAAAATGTAAGTATAAACTGCAAAGAAGCTCGTTCGTAAAAGCACGGAAGACAGTTCTGCAGAATCAAACGTAAACGTAAACAGTAACGTATGAAAATACGAATTTACGTCTGAATGCAGATTCGGAAGAACAGCACTTAGAACTTGTTCGTGAAAGCGCAGAGAGCAGTAGTAATGAGGGAGGTTTGCAGTAATGATAAAGTGCTCGAAAATAAACGCAAACCAGAGATTTAGAGTGGTTCGGTCAGCCTTGACCTACTCCACTTTTGGCTTCCTCCACCGACGAGGTTGCCGACGTCAACTAGGTGCCTTCCTTCAATGGGCGAAGGCCAAACTGCCCTTTTACAATTTCTCTCCTTTTGACAGGCTCAGGAGACAACCTTTACAGATCCTTTCTCTCCTCTCTTTACAACTCAAAACTTGAAGAACAGAAGGAGGAGAACTTTAGGACTTTACACAAATTTGAGCTCTTAGAATCACTGAAAAGATCAAGAATTCGGTGTGGATCTGTATCTTTTCAGTGCTGAATGGGTGGGGTATTTATAGGCCCCAACCCAATTCAAAATTCGAGCTCAAAATGATCAAATCGATCAAATCCCAGAATTCTGGGATCAGGCGGTTGCACCTCTTGACTGGAGAGGTGGCACCGCCTGGCAGAGCTCGAAGACTGAGCTCAGGCGATTGCTTCTTTCTGCCAGAGCTCGAAGACTGGGCTCGATGGTTGCATCACCTGGCAGAGCTCGAAGACTGAGCTTGGTGGTTGCATCACCTGGCAGAGCTCGAAACTGAGCTCGGTGGTTGCATCACCTGGCAGAGCTCGAAACTGAGCTCAGGCTGATGCACCTCTCTGCCAGAGCTCGAAGACTGAGCTCGGTGATTGCATCACCTGGCAGAGCTCGAGACTGAGCTCAGGCTGATGCACCTCTCTGCCAGAGCTCGAAGACTGAGCTCGGTGGTTGCATCGCCTGGCAGAGCTCGAAACTTGAGCTCTGGCGGTGCTACCTCTTGGCAGAGGAGGTTGCACCTCTTGGCTGGGGCGGTTGCACCTCTTGGCTGGGGCGGTTGCACCTCCCAACCTCGCAGGAAGACATAGTGTTAGAACCCTTGCAGATTCTAAACTTATGGTTGATCTCTTTAGGGGATCGGCCTCCTTGGAACTCTATAGGGGTTCCTCCCTCCAAGTTGCTGCTCAAAGGCTACAGAAAAGATTCATCTATTGCCTATCAAAAGAGATGGAATACATAGCTATTTATAGGGCTTCTAAACCCTAACTCCTAATAGGACTCCTACTTAAGACTCTTACTTCTAACCAACTCCTAATAGGACTCCTACTCAAGACTCCTATTCCCTTAGAACTCCTAATTCTTCTCTAAGAAAAACCTCCTACATGAATGCCCCTCTCAATTAGGACTCTCCTAGCTAGAGTCCTAACATAATGTCCCTCTCAATTAGGACTCTCCTAGATAGAGTCCTAACAGTTTTACATGAATGTCCCTCTCAATTAGGACTCTCCAAGCTAGAGTCCTAACAGACCCGCCCTCTTCAAATCAGCCTTGTCCTCGAGGCTGATGATTTGTGAATTCTGGGAATTTGATCTTCAAGTCGTCATAGTTCTCCCAAGTGACATCTTCTATTGGTAGGTTCGTCCACTGTATTAGCACTTCATTAGTGGGTCGTCGTCGTCGAGTCACGATCCGTCGATCAATAATGGCACTTGGCTGGGTCTGGAGTTCTCTTTGGGTAGTCATATTTGGTGGGTGGCTTTGGGCTGTCTCCAAGCACCTATTTAAAACTTCCGTCTGGCTCTTGGTTTGTGGGTGATATGTTGTACTCCTTTCCAATTTAGTACCCTGCATATAGAATAACTTTGTCCAAAATCTGCTCTTGAAATTGCAAGTAGAATTTGTCACAAGCACAATGCGTCCCTTATAACATAATTCTTTTGAGTCCCGATTGTAATGAGCCACGGAGCTTGGTGCTTCCTCTAATTTTTTTTGTATCTTACTGGTCTCCGAATCTTCCTGCCATTCCATCTTAATATCCTCAAGAAAGTAGTTGGTTGGAAGTAAAACGACCGAAAATTCAGCTTGCTCAAGTAGCTGCGAAAGCGCATCTGCAACAAGATTCTCTTTCCACATTTTGTAAGTTATTTCATAATCAAATCCAAGAAGTTTTGTTACCCATTTTTGCTGCTCAGGGGATGGTATCTTTTGCTCCAAAAAGTACTTGAGGCATTTATGGTCGGTTTTATTTTGAAATCGTCGACCAATCAAGTAGGGTCTCCACCTCGTTGCTGCGCGCACAATGGCGAGCATCTCCTTATCATATGTTGACTTATTTTGATGGGAGGGAGATAATGCCTTGCTAGTATATGCGAGTGGTCGACCATCTTGCATGAGAATGACTCCAATTCTGACTCCAGATGTGTCGGCCTCAATAATGAAGGGTCGGTTGAAATCTGGTAGTGTTAGCACCGGCGTTGTCGTCATGGCTGCCTTAAGTTTGTCGAAGGCAGTGGAGGCTCCGTCCAACCATTGGAAGACATCTTTTTCTAGTAAGGAAGTAAGTGGTGCACTGATCTTTCTATAGTTTTTCACGAACTTGCGGTAGTAGCCTGTTAAACCCAGAAAGCCATGTAGCAATTTTATGTTTCTCGAGGTCGGCCAGTTTTGCATTACTCCAATTTTGAAGGGGTCCACTGCCACACCTTCCTCTGATATGATATGCCCAAGATATTCCACCTTTTGTTGAAGAAAGCAAAAATTCATGGTTGTTGTGTGTTCAAAAGGTGGTTTTCCGTATGTCTTCTTCGCATGCTCGTATTTGATGATACCCGGATCAAAGGTCCAGCTTTGTAAAGATTTGTGCTCCCTTTCATCTAGCAATTCATCTACTATTGGAATAAAGTATTTGTCCTTGATGATTATGCCATTGAGAGCTCGGTAATCAACACATATTCGCCTTGTTCCGTCCTTCTTACGTACAAGTAGCACCGGCGAAGAGTAGAGGTTGCAACTTGGCTGAATAACTCCTGTTTCGAGCATCTCTTTTATAATCCTTTCTATTTCATCCTTCTGGAGATGTTGATACTGATATGGCTGAGCATTTGCTGAAGATTTGCTTGGAAGAATCATTATACAATGATCATGCCAACAGGTAAGAGGTAGGTTGCGCGGTTCGTCAAATATATTTGAAAATTCAGTAAGCAAAGGAAGTAGATTTGGATCTTCAAATTCTGTTGGCTCTCCCTTATTTTGCTGCTCAAGTTGTATCAAAAAGTCACTGCATGCTTTATGCAAAACATTCTCCATTTGTTGTGTGCAAATCGTTGTTATGTCGCCCCCACGTTTCCCGTGCAATGTCACCTGTTTCTCCTTACTGTAAAATTTCATAATTAGTTTCATAAAATTCCAAGAAATATCACCTAATGTCGTCAACCATTTAATTCTAAGCATGGCCTCATGATTGTTAAGAGGGAGAAGGAAGAAATCTGCAATTATCTCTTGGTCCTGCAGCAATAGTTTCTCCTGCAAGTGCCTATGATCACAATTCAAAATCCGTCCGTCGGTGACCTTAACATCAAACCTGTAGCGATTCTCGATAGGTAATGATATCCGAACAGCAAGCTTACTATTTAGGAAGTTAGTAGTACTGCCCGTGTCGATGAGAACAGTGATTGGTTGTTGTTTGAGAAGGCCTCCAATTTTCATCGTTTGCGGGTTTGAGTAGCTAGCTAGTGTATGTACCGTAACTTCGGTCGGTTGTGGCTCTTCTTCTGCATCTTCTTCTTCATGTTCAAGGCTCTCTTTTGGATGTTCAATGACCTCTTCTTCTATCGGTTCAATCATAAGAAGTCCCCCTTTACTACAGCGATGCTCACGGCTCCACAGCTCGTCACAATGGCAACATAACCCCTTCGCATATCGCTCCCGAAGCTCTTCTCTTGTTAACCTCTTTAGTGTAGGGACTTGGTCGACAATAGGGGGGGCTAAGGGCTTCAATATTACTGGTTGAGGAGAGACCCTAGTCCTCCGAGCTTCATGGTTCAATTTCTCCTCTTGATGTCGTGCGAAAGAGATGGCTGCCATAAGCGTATACGGTTGTCGCGCTTTAACTTCTCCTCGGATCTCTGGCTTCAAGCCCTCAATGAAGGTCCACAATAGCTGTTTTTGAGACCAATCATGAGTTTGATTAGATAACCTTTCAAACCTGGTTTGGTACTCCTGAATGGTGGAGGTTTGTTGGATCTTTGCTAGTTGTTCGTCAATATTCTCGTAATCGGTTGGTCTGAAGCGAATCAGTAGTCCTTCTTTGAATTGTCGCCATGAAAGGACTCCATAAGTATGTTCAAACCAGTCAAACCACTGTATAGCATCCCCTTCAAGATGTATAGCTGCAATTTTCACCATAGATACATCCGCGGTTTTGTGGTACCGAAAATATCGCTCCGCGCGCGAGATCCAACCAATCGGGTCTCCTTCTTCCCATCTAGGGAAGTCCACTCTCATGCATGGATAGTTGGGGTTGGTCATAGAGCTTCCCCTCTCTTGGAAGTCATATCTTCGGGCTTGGTGTGATTGGGCAAAGCTCTCTCCTTGATGTGATTTCTTCGGGCTTAGTAGTCGGCCGAATTTGAGTTCGGTAAAGAGCGTCCGAATCTTATCCTCCATTCGCGCCTCCAAGGCTTCGAATTTAGCATCGATTGCCTCCTTAGATGCCATAGTATATGCCTCCAAATCTATGATGTTAAGATCTCTCTTTTGTTGTCAGGTTAAAGGCATGTATAGGTTGAGAGAAGTGATGGTCGAAAGGGTTGGTGGATTGGTGGATGTAGGCTGCGGTTTAGGCTTGTTTTGTGGCTGTTTTGGGTGCAGTTTGAGGGTGTGGTTTAGTAGAGTTTTAGGGCTGAGGATGAAAGTTTTGGATCTGTGGTAGATGGTAGCAAAGGTTTGACAGAAATCCGTGGAAGTTGCAGCAAGTATGTGTTGTCTTGTAAGAGTAGAATTGTCGTCGAAGAAACAACGGTTTCTCGACGTAATTTCCACCAACAACTTGGGAGAATTGAGGAGGGAATTGATAGCAAAATCACAGTTTATATGACAGCAAGGATATCTAATTTAATCAAGAAAATTTTGGCAGTATAACAGCAAGGAAATTGGTGCAAGTTGCAATTGCAGAATTATCGTCGAAAAATTTCAGCGGGTTACGATGAAAATTTGCAGCAACATAAAATCGTTTTTAGAGATGAATTTTTTAATAGATCAATCTTAGATGGAAGCCAAGATGATCTATGAAGTGTATAAGAAATTTCATTCAAAAAGATTGCAAATAGATGGGTTAAGGCAACGATATGCAGCTGAAATTTTCTGCAGCATAGATTTTCAAGTGCAGCAGATTGGACATAAAAGATCAGTAGTTTATATTGAGAATTTTTCGATGAAACCAAAGGGAAATCTACTGTTAGGAAGTGTCAAAGATGTCATAAAAATTTCATAGAAATTTGGATAGAAAAAGCACAGTAGCAAGATCAAACAGATGGTGCTATGCGGCTTGAATTCTGCAATTCAAGTGCAGCAGATTGGACATAAAAGATCAGTAGTTTATATTGAGAATTTTTTAATGAAACCAAAGGGAAATCCACTGTTAAGAAGTGTCAAAGATGTCATAAAAATTTCGTAGAAATTTGGATAGAAAAAGTATAGTAACAAGATAAAAAAGATGGTGCTATGCGGTTGGAATTCTGCAATGTATCTTTCGTCGTAGAGAGGAAAACTTTGCGACGAAAAGTTTATGCAGCAATATAGGAACGATTTTTTTTTAGATTTTCGAATAAGGATAACTAAATTACAGCAGCAGTAAGGTAGGAAACCAGAACCTGTTGCAATTCACGGGGAGATCAAAGGATGATCCGTGGTGGTGGAGATGATGACGAAATTCGGTGACGATCTTTTAAGCAATTGTGAGAATTGCTTTGGATGGTTGTAGAGGGTTGATGGATGGCTGTGGAAGGGCAGCGAGACGCCAAGAACGCTGCTCTGATACCAGGTGTTAGAACCCTTGCAGATTCTAAACTTGGGGTTGATCTCTTTAGGGGATCGGCCTCCTTGGAACTCTATAGGGGTTCCTCCCTTAGTTTGCTGCTCAAGTTGTACCAAAAAACCGCTGTATACTTTATGCTATAGTTTGCTGCTCTGATACCTGGTGTTAGAACTCTTGCAGATTCTAAACTTGGGGTTGATCTCTTTAGGGGATCGGCCTCCTTGGAACTCTATAGGGGTTCCTCCCTCCAAGTTGCTGCTCAAAGGCTGCAGAAAAGATTCATCTATTGCCTATCAAAAGAGATGGAATACATGGCTATTTATAGGGCTTCTAAACCCTAACTCCTAATAGGACTCCTACTTAAGACTCTTACTTCTAACCAACTCCTAATAGGACTCCTACTCCAGACTCCTATTCCCTTACAACTCCTAATTCTTCTCTAAGAAAAACCTCCTACATGAATGCCCCTCTCAATTAGGACTCTCCTAGCTAGAGTCCTAACATAATGTCCCTCTCAATTAGGACTCTCCTAGATAGAGTCCTAACAGTTTTACATGAATGTCCCTCTCAATTAGGACTCTCCAAGCTAGAGTCCTAACACATAGCCTGGGCGGTGCTACCTCCAACCCTGGCGGTGGCACCTCTTCACTATTCCAGCTCACTTGGTTTGGCTCCAAACTTGGTCCAAACCAGTCCGAACTTGGGCCTAATTGGCCCCTACTTGGGTTATAGGATTAACACCTAATCCTAACCCTAATTAATGTGCTAACTATGAATTTAAAGACATTTTCTAAGCCATTACAAAGTCCGCAAGTCAAGACTTCTTCTAGCGAGCTTCCGGCAAACTTCCGGCGGTCTTCCGATGAACTCTCGGAAACCATTCTGCGGACTCCCGGCAAGCTCCTAGACTTCACGATTTGTTCTTAGCGAGTTCCAACGAGCTTCTTCGGCAAGCTTCGATCTTTCTCGGCGAGCTCCGCGAACTCCCAACGAATCTTCGGACTTCCGTCGAACTCTCGAACTCGCAACAAATCCTTCGCGCTTGACTCCGACACTTTGTTTCGCTTTATGTCTTCATCGTTATCATACTTAATCCTGCACAACAAAACAAAACTTCGATCGAGACAATTAATCCTAAGCAATTAACCAAGTTGTCCGACATGTCATTGGTCCCTCGACGCTTCGTCCGATTCTTCGGCGCATCGTCCTCTCCTGCAGCCTATTGCCCAATCGGCCAGTTGACTCCGCAACTCCGATATCCTTGGCACAATACCCGCTCTTCTTGGCCCGATGCCCGAGTTCACGGCCCGAAGCCTTCTGTCGATACGTCGACCGATCCACCGGCCCGACGTCCAATCTTCTGACATGTTCCTTCGGCACAACATGATTATCCTGCTTTAATTGTCTCATCCTGATCGAAGCATCCTGCGTCACTCAAAACGCAGATTAAATCATAAACATATATCAAGTAGTTTCATCATCAAAATACGAGATTCAACAAACGTGGGATGATTCAAGTGCATCCGAAGAAGAGGAGTCCAACACCGAGCAAGTTGCTCATTACGCGCTAATGGCTTTAGGAGAAGAGGTATGTGATTTATTTAATGAAGATTTATCTTTTGAAGAACTCTCTATCGCTTTTCATGAATTATTTGATGAATGTAGAACTGTTAGCAAGAAGTTAAGTATCTTAAAGAAAGAGCATGCTTTGCTACAAGATAAGTTTGATAATATTCAAACTCCTCCATGCTCTAAGTGTGAGCATTTAGAAGCAATAAAAAATGAAAATTTGCTTCTTAAAGAAACCTTAAATAAGTTTAAGGTTGGTAGCAAAGGATTAGATATGATCCTTGCACACAAGGGTCACATCGCAAATAGAAATGGAATTGGATTTGTAAAAGGATTACATCAAAATCCTACCACTTTCATAAAAGGACCTACATTACATGTTTCCTCTTATATGCAATGCAACTTCTGTTGCAAATCCGGACATATTGCCTATAAATGTCCATTTAGGAAAATGAGTTCACAAAAATTAATATGGGTTCCTAAAGGAACTATAAAGGATTCGATAATAAATAACAAAGTTAGTGGGTCAATTTTTGAGGCACCCAAAATCAAATGGGTACCTAAAAATCATCCTCTTTTGTAGACAAACCCACAAGCTAGGAGCAAGAGATGGTATCTCAATAGTGGATGCTCAAGACATATGACTGGAGATCCATCTCATTTCTCTATGCTCACTAGCAAAGAAGAAGGGTACGTCACCTTCGGAGACAACAACAAAGGCAAAATCATTGGCAAGGGAACTATTGGTAACAAATTTAGTTTTTCCATTGATGATGTTTTACTAGTTGATGGATTGAAACACAATCTCTTAAGTATTAGTCAACTATGCGATAAAGGTTATATCGTTAGGTTTAAATCAAATATGTGCATTATTGAAAAACCAAATCATAACATGACTATGATTGCGTTAAAACAAAATAATGTCTATACCATCAATATTGATGAACTAAGTAATGAAATGTGTTTTTCCGCCGTAAATGATGATGCTTGGCTTTGGCATAGGAGATTAGGTCATGCAAGCATGAAAACAATATCTAAAATCTCATCTCAAAAACTAGTACGAGGGATTCCGAATATGAAGTTTATTAAGGATAAGGTATGCGATGCATGTCAACTAGGGAAACAAATAAAAACAAGCTTCAAACCAAAAAATCAAATTAGCACCACTAGACCATTACAATTGATCCATTTGGACTTATTTGGACCAATTGATACAACAAGTCTAGGTGGAAGCAAATATGCTTTTGTGATTGTGGATGACTACTCTAGATACACTTGGACCTATTTCTTAACTCACAAAAGTGATTGTTTCAAGTGTTTCTCTAAATTTTGTAAACTCACTCAAAACGAAAAAGGTTTCATGATTTCATCAATACGAAGTGATCATGGTGACGAATTTCAAAACCATGACTTTCAAAATTTTTGTGAAGTTAATGGATACAATCATAACTTCTCCACTCCGAGAAATCCCCAACAAAATGGAGTAGTTGAAAGAAAAAATAGAAACCTACAAGAAATGGCAAGAACTATGTTAAATGAACATAGTTTACCTAAGTATTTTTGGGCCGAAGCCGTAAATACGGCTTGCTACATCATGAATAGAGTCCTAATAAGACCTTCCTTATCAAAAACTCCCTATGAATTATGGAATAACAAAAAACCAAATATTTCCTATTTTAAAGTTTTCGGTTGTAAATGCTTTATTTTAAATGAAAGGGATGCCTTAGGAAAATTTGATGCTAAATCCGATGAAGGCATCTTTCTTGGTTACTCTTCCGTTTCGAAAGCTTTTCGGGTTTTTAATAAAAGAACTTTAGTAATTGAAGAGTCTATTCATGTAGTCTTTAATGAAGTCTCAAATTTTAAGAAAAATGATTTTGACGATGATCTTGGTTTTGATAATTTGAATTTAAATGAACCCCTTCCTCAAAATAGCAACTTGGATGCACCTTCTTCCGAAATTTCCTTACCTAAGGAATGGAAGTATATAGATGCTCATCCAAAGGAGCTAATTATAGGGGATACATCTAAAGGGATTCAAACTCGTTCCTCTTTCAAGAATTTTTGTGCTAATGCCGCCTTCCTCTCTCAAATCGAACCTAAGTGCATTGACGAGGCCATAAAAGATGATTTTTGGGTTATTGCAATGCAAGATGAATTAAATCAATTTGAGAGAAATAAGGTGTAGGAGCTTGTTCCTAGACCTAGTGACCATTTAGTCATTGGTACTAAGTGGGTTTTTAGAAACAAGCAAGACGAAAATGGTATCGTGGTTAGAAACAAGGCTAGATTAGTGGCCAAAGGTTTCAACCAAGAAGAAGGTATCGATTACGAAGAAACCTTCGCTCCCGTGGCTCGATTAGAAGCCATAAGGATGCTCCTTGCCTATGCTAGTAGTTATAATTTTAAACTATTTCAAATGGATGTCAAAAGTGCCTTCTTGAATGGTTTTATTTCCGAAGAAGTATATGTCGAACAACCTCCCGGATTTGAAAATACTCTTTTTCCTAATCATGTATTCAAATTGACTAAGGCTCTCTATGGCTTGAAACAAGCTCCTAGAGCTTGGTATGAAAGGCTTAGTTCCTTTCTTATTTTAAATAATTTTACCAAAGGCAAGGTTGATACTACATTGTTTATTAAACATTTTGAAAATAATTTTCTTATTGTGCAAATTTATGTTGACGATATTATTTTTGGCTCTTCGGATGAATCACTATGTGAATCATTTGCCAAATCTATGAGTCATGAATTCGAAATGAGTTTAATGGGGGAATTAACTTTCTTTTTAGGATTACAAATCAAACAACTTAAGGATGGTATATTTCTTAACCAATCTAAATATACGTTAGAATTGTTAAAACGATTTAACATGGATAATTCAAAAGCAATAAACACCCCTATGAGTACTGCGACTAAGTTAGATATGGATGAAATTAGTGAAAATTTCGATCAAAAAACATATAGGGGTATGATAGGTAGTCTACTCTACCTTACCGCGACTAGACCAGATATCATGTTTAGTGTAGGACTTTGTGCTAGGTTTCAATCAAATCCTAAACTATCTCATCTTAAAAGTGTTAAAAGAATATTTAGGTATCTTAAAGGAACTCCAAATTTAGGTTTATGGTATCCAAAATCTGAAAATTTTGATTTAATGGCTTATGCGGATGCCGATTTTGGCGGATGTAGAATAGATAGAAAAAGTACATCCGGAACATGCCAATTTTTAGGACATGCACTTGTTTCTTGGACTTCCAAGAAACAAAATTCAGTAGCACTATCTACGGCGGAAGCCGAATATATTGCTGCAAGTGCATGCTGTGCACAATTTGTTTGAATGAAAAACACATTAGAAGACTATGGAATTCACTTTAAAAATATTCCCATAAAATGTGATAATACTAGTGCCATATGTCTTACTAAAAATCCAATTCAACATTCTAGAACTAAGCACATCGACGTTAGGCATCATTTCATACGCGATCATGTCCTTAACAATGATGTTGTTCTAGAATTCATTGACACAAAGCATCAATTAGCAGATATATTCACAAAAGCCTTGAATGAAGACCAATTTGAATTCATTAGAAGGGAATTAGGTATGTTAAATTGTCCCTAAACAATAAACTTGTTTGATTGGATTTTCCGTAAATTTTTTCATCTTCTTTCCATCTCTCGGTGAATCTAATCCTTCTCCTTCAAATTCCATATGACATGTTGTGAAATCTCGAAATCGATTTTGATAACTTGATTATGAATTTCAAGTTAGCAATTTGATTTAAAGAAGTTTTATCTAAATCATAACCTTGATCTTGCAAAATTGGAATCACAAATAATATCTTTTGGCATTCATGAATTGATAAATATGAAAGTATTGGCATTCATGACTTGAATTTGATTGAAACATTGTATGCTTAAATTAATCATTCTCCTATGTTTCAAAATCCTTTAAATGACTTATATGATAATTGAAAAGCAATATTGAGATTCTAATGTATTTAACGATTTAAATGAGTTTGTATTCGAATTATGATCTTGACTTCGTGAGATTACTACTTGAATTTTTATCCCAATCTCTCTCTTGTACATCTACAATTTCTGTTATTTATAGAAAGAAGAGATTAGATAATATGAATGCATGCTGAATTTTCCTCTAAAATGATCTCTGCATAAATATTTTTGCATACTTAATTTTTCAATGATAAAATCGTTGTATGACAAAATATGTGCTTCAAGTCTCATTTCCCTTTTTGTTGATGACAAAGGGGGAGAAAAGTGATGACTTATATCATTCTTAATAGCATGCCAAAATATGAATTGCAAAATCCTTGAAAATATCGTAAGATTGATTGATCATATTGAATGCATGTCTAAAATGTATAATCATGCAATTCAAGTTGAAAATCTTTATCTCTTGTCATAGTAAAATTTGTCTCTTATCTTTTGACTTGAAAAAGATTTTCATCAAAGTTTCGCATTTACATTATGCTTAATAAGAATAACGATAAGTTCTACGGTTAGAGCTTATCGATTTATACTTGAATTCAATGGATGAAATTCAAGTGTTTTATCTTCTCATAATATGGCATATAGATAGGGGGAGTTACGTTTAACTCCGTCATCAATTGATTGTCATCATCAAAAAGGGGGAGATTGTTGAATCTCGAATTTTGATGATAAAATCAATTGATGAGTTATTTGATCTAATCCATATTATTGAGTTAAGTATGCAGGATTAACTACGATAACCAGAAAACACAAAGCAAGAATACCGGAGTCAAGTTCGATGAACGTTTAAGAGTCCGAAGAATCGTCGGAGATGCTGATGGAACCAACCGAGAAGAAATCGGGAACCTATTGGAAGTTCGCCGAAGAGATCGTCGTAGGTTCGCAGAGATCACCGAGAAGTCTCGGCTACTCTTTAAAGTCATCACAAGTTCAGGAGCGTGCTTGGACCCCGTCGGAAGAAGTTCGTCGGAAAGCTCGCCGGAACAAGACTTGACGTTCGCGGTTGATAAAATTGCTTAGGATGTGTTTTGTTATGTAGTTCACTTGTAATTAGGAATAGGATTAAGAAGATAATCCTATATCCTGGTTATGGGCCAATTGGGCCCGAGTTTGGACTAGTTTAGGCCAAGATTGAAGCCCAACTAGTGGCTGAAAACACTGTAGTCGGGGCTGAAAACACTGTAGACGGTGGCACCGCCTGGCTTGGCGGTGGCACCGCCCAGCACCCGAGAGCTGGGCGGTGACACCTCCTAGGCTGGGCGGTTGCACCGCCCAGCACCCGAGCACTGGGCGGTGGCACCGCTCGGCTAGGCGGTGGCACCGCCAGCATCGGGAAACCAAAGAGAATTCAAATTTGGAGCCCAAATTTTGGAGCCCGAATTTGAATCCTCTTGAGGCCTATAAATACCCCTCAAAACTCAGCTGAGAATACAAACTTTTGAGAAGCATTTTGATTGAGAGAAAAGTCTTAGAAAGTCTTAGCAAGTCTTGTTTTCAATTTGCTAGAGAGTTCTCCTCCTTCTTTCTTATTGAAAATTTGTAAGAGGTTGAACTACTTGTAAAAGGTTGTAAGAGGGGTATTTGCCCTTCCATTTCAAGAGAGTTGCTAGTGGAAGGTGGGAGCCTCATCGAAGAGGGGCCTCGCAAGTGGAGTAGGTCATTTGACCGAACCACTCTAAAATCGGCGTGATCTCTGGTTTGCATTTCATTACTGCATTTATCTTTCTGCAAACCTTTACTTTGCTAAGTTCACTGCCCTCATCTTATTACGTACGCTTTCAACGCAATTAAGACGATTTCATACGAAACATTATTTTTATCGTACGAAAGATTTTCTAAAACCGAAGTTTTAATCCGCTGCACTAATTCACCCCCCCCTCTTAGTGCCGCTCCGATCCTAACAATCGGTTGTTGTTTGAGAAGGCCTCCAACTTTCATCGTTTGCGGGTTTGAGTAGCCGGCTAGTGCATGTATCGTAACTTCGGTCGGTTGTGGCTCTTTTTCTGCATCTTATTCATTATGTTCAAGGCTCTCTTCTGGATATTCAATGATCTCTTCTTCTATTGGTTCAATCATAAGAAGTTTTCCTTTACTACAGCGTTGCTCATGGCTCCACGGCTCGTCGCAATACCAACATAACCCCTTCGTATATCGCTCCCGATGCTCTTCTCTTGTTAACCTCTTTAGTGTAGGGACTCGGTCGATAGTAGGGGGGGCTGAGGGCTTCAATATTGCTAATTGAGGAGCGACCCTAGTCCTCCGAGCTTCATGGTTCAGTTGCTCCTCTTGATGTCGTGCGAATGAGATGGCTGCCATAAGCGTGTATGGTTGTCGTGCTTTAACTTCTCCTCGGATCTCCGGCTTCAAGCCCTCAATGAAGGTCCTTAATAGCTATTTTTGAGACCAATCACGAGTTTGATTAGATAACCTTTTAAACCTGGTTTGGTACTCCTAAATGGTGGAGGTTTGTCGGATCTTTGCTAGTTGTTCGTCAATATTCTCGTAATCCGTTGGTCTGAAGCGGATCAACAGGCCTTCTTTTGAATTGTCACCATAAAAGGACTCCATAAGTGTGTTCAAACCATTCAAACCACTATATAGCATCCCATTCAAGATGTATAGCTGCAATTTTCACCATAGATGCGTCCGCGATTTTGTGGTACCAAAAATATCGCTACGTGCGTGAGATCCAACCAATC
Organism: Musa acuminata AAA Group; assembly: GCF_036884655.1. Taxonomy (NCBI): domain Eukaryota; kingdom Viridiplantae; phylum Streptophyta; class Magnoliopsida; order Zingiberales; family Musaceae; genus Musa; species Musa acuminata. The sequence goes on along the minus strand of NC_088333.1, from coordinate 22,643,587 downwards.
AGGTCTCCTTCCCATCTAGGAAAATTTACCCTCATGCATGGATAGTTAGGGTCAGTCATAGAGTCTCCCCTCCCTTGGAATTCATCACTTTGGGCCTAGTGCGATTGGGCAAAGCTATCTCCTTGATATGATTTTTTCGGGCTTAGTGGTCGGCCCAATCTGAGTTTGGTAAAAAGCATCTGAATCTTATCTTCCATTCGCACCTCCAAGGCTTCGAATTTAGCATTGATTGCCTCCTTAGATGCTATAGTATATGCCTCCAAATCTATGATGTTAAGATCTCTCTTTTATTGTTAGTTTAAAGACATGTATAGGTTGAGAGAAGTGATAGTCGAAATGGTTGGTGGATCGGTGGATGTAGGCTACGATTTAGGCTTGTTTTGTGGCTGTTTTGGGTGCAGTTTGAGGGTGTGGTTTAGTGGAGGTTTAGGGCTGTGGATGAAAGTTTTGGATCGATGGTAGATGACAGCAAAGGTTTGATAAAAATAAGTGGAAGTTGCAGTAAGTATGTGCTATCTTGTAAGAGTAGAATTGTCGTCGAAGAAACAATGGTTTCTTGATGTAATTTCCACCAAAAACTTCAGAGAATTGAGGAGGGAATTGATAGCAAAATCATAGTTTATATGACAGCAAGGATGTATAATTTAATCAAGAGAATTTCGGTAGTATAACAACAAGAAAATTGGTGCAAGTTGCGATAGCAGAATTGTCGTCGAAAAATTTCAACGGTTTACGATGAAAATTTGCAGCAACACAAAATCATTTTTAGGGATGAATTTCTTAATAGATCAAACTTAGATGGAAGCCAAGACAATCTATGAAGTGTATAAGAAATTTCATTCAAAAAAGATTACAAATAGATGGGTTAAAGCAACAATATACGGTTGAAATTTTCTGCAGCATAGATTTTCAAGTGTTGCAGATTAGACATAAAAGATCAGTAGTTTATATTGAAAATTTTTCGATGAAATCAAAGGGAAATCCACTGTTAGGAAATTTCAAAGATGTCATAAAAATTTTGTAGAAATTTGGATAGAAAAAGCATAGTAGCGAGATCAAACAGATGGTGCTATGCGGCTAGAATTCTGCAATGTATCTTTCATCGTAGAGATGAAAACTTTGTGATGAAAAGTTTATGCAGCAATATAGGAACAATTTTTTTAGAATTTTTAAATTAGGATAACTAGATTGCAGCAGCAGTAAGGTAGGAAACTAAAACCTGTTACAATTCACGGGGAGATCAAGGGATGATCCGTGGTGGTGGTGGAGATGATGGCGGAATTTGGCGATGATCTTTTAAGAAATTGTAGGAATTGCTTTGGGTGGCTGTGGAGGGTTGATGGATGGCTGTGGAAGGGCAGCGAGACGCCAAGAATGCTGCTCTGATACCAGGTGTTAGAACCGTTGCAGATTCTAAACTTGGGGTTGATCTCTTTAGGAGATCGGCCTCCTTGGAACTCTATAGGGGTTCCTCCCTCCAAGTTGCTACTCAAAGGCTGCAGAAAAGATTCATCTATTGCTTATGAAAAGAGGTGAAATACATGACTATTTATAGGGCTTCTAAACCCTAACTCCTAATAGGACTCTTACTTAAGACTCCTACTTCTAAGCAACTCCTAATATGACTCCTACTCAAGACTCCTACTTTTAACCAACTCCTAATAGGACACCTACTCAAGACTCCTATTCCATTACAACTCCTTATTCTTCTCTAAGAAATAACCTCCTAACCCTAGCCGGCCACTTCACCTCTTTAATAGGGGTCGGCTTAGGTAGGTTTTATATGAATGTCCCTCTCAATTAGAACTCTCCTAGCTAGAGTCCTAACATTTACACTTTTACAAATTTTTAAATAGAAAGAAGGAGGTGAAAACTCAAGCAATTGAAGACAAGACTTGCTAAAGACTTTTCTAAGACCTTTATTTCAATATATTACTTTCACAAAAGTTATAATCTCAGCTGAGAATTGAGGGGCATTTATAGGCCCCAAAAGGATTCAAATTTGGGCTCCAAATTTTAAATTCTCTTGGGTTTCCGAGGCTGACGGTGCCACCGCCTGTCAGTGTTTGACATTGACAGTGTACTGGCGGTGTCACCGCCTATCGGTGGTTGTGCCACCGCCTGATCTCGAGTGCTGGGCGATGCCACCGCCCAGTCTGGTGGTTCCACCGCCTGGCCCTTCGGGCTCTGGGCGGTGCCACCGCCAAGTCCGGTGGTTCCACCGCCCGTCCTTACGGATCTCTGGTTGGGCTTCAAGTCCGGCCCAAACTAGGTCACATTTGGGCCCAATTGGCCCCTAACCAGGATATAGGATTATCCCTTAATCCTAACCCTAATTACATGCGAACTACATAACTAAAAACATAATCCTAAGCAAGTTTTTAACCGACAAACGTCGAGTCTTGTTCCGGCGAGCTTTCCATTGATCTTCTAGCGGACTTCCGATACACCCTCGGATTTCTTTCGACGGACTCCCAGTAGGCTCCCGATCTTGTGACGAATTCAGCGAGTAGCCGAGCCTTCTTGGTGATCTCCGCGAACCTCCGACAAGTCCTCGATTTCTTCTTGGTTGGTTCCGGCAGTATCTCCGATGAATCTTCGGACTCTCAAACGTCCATCGAACTGGACTCTAGCATCCTTGCTTTATGTTTTCAGGCTATCGTAGTTAATCCTACACACTTAACTCAATAATATGGATTAGATCAATTATCCCATCAATTGATTTCATCATCAAAATCCGAGATTCAACACTAATTACTCTAATTACTTAGGTTTGGCTAATACAAGAGTTGCAAGGTATCATGTATGCATGAAAGGGGCTATGTGTCATCTTTGGAGCAAACATAAGTGGCACCAACCTTAGGTTAGCTAGTGACACATATCCACCATTTTTTTTTTCTTTAAATTAAATTCGAATCTTTCATAAATCATATCAAATTTTTAATATTCACTCTTAGGTCCCTAGGCATAATCTTTTAATATAATATCATTTAATATAAAAAAATATTAAATAATCCTCATATTTACAAACATGTATTTACTAAATTTTTAAAAATGGGGGATGTTATAGGATTTCTTTGCTCTAGAAGTTCAAGCTGATAAGAAGATTGTTGTGTACGAGACAACTGATTCCGTAGAGCTAATTAAGACATGGTCTATGGTGATTATTGGCTACGTGGTAGGTCTCAAAATATTATATTTCCTACTATCACCATTTATCAAAATTAGATGGGGAACATAGGCATTTGATCTTCATATATTGGAGAACGATTTTTTATTTGCAAGCTATACTTTGAAGAAGATTTGCAACGGGTCCTTGAAGGGTTTTGGACTATTCATGGTCATACAATGATTCTACAACATTGGTCCTCTGATATCCGTTTGCAGTTAGATAGCCTACAGTCTATTCCCTTATGGGTATCCTTTTAAGGTCTTCCTCTACATCTTTAGAGTTGATGTTTTATTACAAAGTTATGCAGTACTTTGGGATAGCCACTCTACATTAACAAAGCAATGGCTACGCAGACGAGATTTGTAATTGCCCATGCATGTGTACTATTTTCTTCCGATGAAGATCTCCCTAATGAGGTTTTTTATTGTGATTTTGATGGGAACACTCATAAGGTACATGTCTCATATTCTTCGAAGCCACAATGATGTCAGAGTTGTTGCTTATCTTTTAGTCATGCAAATGGAGCTTGTCAGCAAACTCCAAAACCGATTAATAAGATCTACCGGCCATGTCAAGCGCCTCAACAACAAGGCATGCCTCCTCCAGTGGTAGTAGAACCGGTGGTGACGAAGACGATTGAGCATTCCGACTTGCAGGGACAGCACCATAGATAGGACAAATCAGGAACTTTATCTCTTCCTATTATGTCGGTGCGTTCCACAACAGAAGTTTCCCATGGTACTCGTGGACAGGAGAAGCAGAAGTCAGGAACTTCATCTCTTCTTATATTATCGGATCTGTCTACAACAGGAATTCCAATATCCACTCATCGTGCCAACCAGGAATTTGTATCTCAACAAACTCAAGCACTAACAAACCTCGCCAATAAGGATATTCTGCCACAACAAACTTAGGCCCTAACAAACCGTGTTAGCGAGGATATTCTGCCTCAACTATCTCATACCCCAACAAGCCATATAAACTAGGATATTGCGCCTCAACAATCTGATCACACTTCAACAAACTATGTTAACCATGTTGAATCTCGGATTTTCATGATAAAGTCAATTGTCATTTGTTATCTAATCCATATGTTGAGATAAGTGTGCATGATTAACTATGATGAAAGTAGGACATGCAGCAGGAGTTGCGCCGGAGTCAAGACTATGATCACGTTGGGAGTTCGAGAGTTCGACGGAAGTCCGAACGGTCGTCGGAGGTTTTGCGAGAACAAATCCGAGAAGTCCAGGAGCTTGTGTTAGAACTCTTGCAGATTCTAAACTTGGGGTTGATCACTTTAGGGGATCGGCCTCCTTGGAACTCTATAGGGGTTCCTCCCTTCAAGTTGTTGCTTAAAGGCTGTAGAAAATATTCATATATTGCTTAAGAAAAGAGAAGGAATACATGGCTATTTATAGGGCTTCTAAACCCTAACTCCTAATAGGACTCCTACTTAAGACTCCTACTTCTAACCAACTCCTAATAGGACTCATACTCAAGACTCCTATTCCCTTACAACTCCTAATTCTTCTCTAAGAAAAAACCTCCTATATGAATGTCCTTCTCAATTAGGACTCTCCTAGCTAGAGTCCTAACAGATCCGCTCTCTTCAAATCAGCCTTGTCCTCAAGGCTGAGATTCCATGAACTCAGGGAACCAGGTCTTCAGCTCCTCATATGGTTCCCATGTGGCGTCTTCAAGTGTTAAATTATTCCAATGCACTAGTACTTTAGTAGAGGGACATCGGCGACGCATCACGATCCTACGATCGAGGATGGCTTATGGTTGAGCTTGAATAACTCCATCCTCCGTGGTGTTGGGCAGTTTGATCTAGAGTGACTCGTGGTCTCCCAACTTGGGCTTCAAGCATGACACGTGGAAGATAGGGTGAATTTTGGCATCCTCGGGTAATTTAAGTCTATACGCCACTGTTCCATTACGCTTTGTGATCTGATAGGGCCCAAAAATCATGGAGATAGCTTCATGGAGGCTCGAGTATTGATAGAGAGTTACTTGTATGGTTGTAGGCGAAGATAAACCCAATCTCCTACTGAAAATTCTCTTTTGCTTCATCGTGTGTCGGCTTGCTGCTTCATTTTGGCTTGAGCTGTAGAGAGATTATCTTTTAGCAGTTGTAGGAGTTTGTTCCTATCAATCAATTCTTGTTCAACTTGATCTACCTTGGCCGAGCCAATTACATACTTTGGAATCACAGGGGCCGGTCGACCATACAATGCTTCATGAGGGGCACATTTTGTAGATGAATGATATGTAGTATTATACCACCATTCGGCCCAGGGAAGCCATTTTGCCCACTCTTTTGGTCGGTCACTAGCGAAACACCGAAGGTACGTCTCTAAACACCTATTTACCACCTCTGTTTGGCCGTTAGTTTATGGATGATACGCTGTTCTCATCTTGAGTTTGGTGCCTTGTAACTAGAATAACTTGGTCCAAAATTTACTAGTGAAGATCCTATCATGATCACTTACAATGGACCTTGGCATCCCGTGTAGTTTAACAATATTTTCTATGAAAACTTAGGCAATACTAGCAGTAGTGTAGGGACTTCTCACAGCACAAAAATGAGCATATTTCGTAAGTCGATCAACCACCACGAGAATTGTGCTTTTACCTTTGGTAGGTGCAGCCCTTCAATGAAGTCCATGGAGATGTCAGTCCACACCGAGTCCGGTATAGGTAGTGGTTGTAGTTTCCCTAGATTTGCCACAGTTTCACCCTTGTGCTGTTGACATACATCACATTGTGCCACATATTCAGTAATAATTTTTTTCATCCCTCTCCAATAAAAATTTTGCTTCACTCTTTTGTAGGTTCTTAGGAATCCAGAATGCCCTGCTGAAGGTATGGAGTGCATTTTCATGCAGGATGGTTGTGATACAAGGGGAGTCAGGTATAAGCATAATACGACCTTTGTAGCGTAGATCCCTCGAATCCCAAGTGTAGTGGGCTATTGCACTTGGATCCTCCTCCAATTTTTTTATAATGTTGCTGATCTCTGGATCCTTCTTCTATTCTTCCCTAATGTCCAAGAGGAGATTAGTGGTAGGAAGGGAGATGGCTGAAACCTTAGCTTGCTCAGGTAGCCGTGAGAGTGCATCTGCAACAACGTTTTCTTTCCCCTTTTTGTAAATAATTTCATAATCAAATCCAAGAAGTTTGGTTACCCATTTTTGTTGCTCAGGGGATGATATCTTCTGCTCCAAAAAATACTTGAGGCTTCTATGGTCGGTTTTAATTTGAAATCACCGGCCGATCAGGTAGGGTCTTCACCTCATTACTGCGTGTACAATGGCAAGCATCTCCTTATCATACACTGACATGTTTTGATGGGAGGGAGATAATGCATTGCTAGTGTATGCGAGTGGTCGCCCATCTTGAATGAGAACGGCTCCAATTCCGACTCCAGATGCGTCGGTCTCAATGATGAAGGGTCGACTGAAATCTGGTGGCGCTAGCACCGGCGTCGTTGTCATGGCTACCTTAAGTTTGTCGAAGGCAGCAGAGGCTTTGTCCGACCATTAGAAAGCATCTTTTTTCAGTAGAAAAATGAGTGGTGCACTAATCTACCCATAGTCCTTAACAAATTTTCGGTAGTAGCCTGTTAGTCCAAGGAACCTGCGTAGTAATTTCACGTTTGTAGGTTTCGGCCAGCCTTGCATTGTCTTAATTTTTGTTGGGTCTACCGCCACTCCTTCTTCTGATATTATGTGCCCAATGTACTCTACTTTTTGCTGGAGAAAGCTACACTTTGGTTGCTTAACAAAAAGAGTATTCTCCCGAAGGATCGTCAGAACAATCCGTAAGTGCTGAAAGTGAGTCTCAAGAGAAGGGCGGTAAATGAGAATATCATCGAAAAATACCAGCACAAATTTACAAAGAAAGCTCCAAAAAATATCGTTCATGAGACTTTTAAAGGTTGAAGGAGCATTAGTGAGAACAAAAGGCATTACCAAGAATTCATAATGACCATCATGTGTTCGGAATGCAGTTTTTGGAATGTCATCTTCACATACCCGAATTTGGTGGTAACTGGATCGGAGGTCCAACTTCGTGAAGACTCGAGCTCCTTTTAATTCATCAAGAAGTTCATCCACCACTGGTATTGGGTACTTGTCCTTGATGGTGATGCCATTTAAAGCTCGGTAGTCGATGCACATCCGCTAAGTTTCGTCCTTCTTGCGTACAAGTAGCACTGGTGAGGAATAGGGGCTGAACTTAGCCGAATCACCCCTGTTTCAAGCATCTCCTTTACGATCTTTTCAATTTCATCTTTTTGAAGGTGAGGATATCGGTACGGTCGAGTGTTCACTAGTGGCTTGCCCGAAAGGACTGGAATTCGATGGTCATGTTGTCGAGAAGGAGGAAGACCGCATGGTTCAGCAAAAATATCGGCAAAATCAGTAAGCAATTGGGCAAGATTTTGATCTTCAATTTCTATTTTCTTCCCCTCTGGTTGCTGCTGGAGGTGCATAAAAAAGCCACCATTTACCTTGTGTAAAACTTTCTCCATTCGTTGGGTTGAAACAGTGGTAATGTTGCTTCCGCGCTTCCCGCGTAGGATGATCTGTTTGCCCTTACAGTAGAATTTAATAATTAATTTAGAAAAGTTCCAAGAGACGTCACCTAGTGTAGTCAGCCATTCTATGCCAAGTACTATCTCATAGTCATCAAGTGGTAGGAGGAAGAAATTGGTGATAATTTCTTGGTCTTGCAGTAATAGTTTCACCTGCGAGCATCTTTGGTCGCACTTTAGGATTCTCCCGTCGGCCACCTTTATATCAAACTTGCTGCAACCTTCAATATGCAGTGCCATCCGAGCAGTAACCTTATTATTCAGGAAGTTATTAGTGCTGCCCGTGTCGATGAGAACAGTAATCGGCTGTTGTTTGAAAAGGCCTCCAACTTTCATCATTTGCGGGTTTGAGTAGCCGGCTAGTGCGTGTACCGTAATGTCGGTTGATTGTGGCTCTTCTTCTATATCTTCTATTTCATATTCAAGGCTCTCTTCTGGATGTTCAATGACCTCTTCTTCTACTGGTTCAATCATAAGAAGTCTCCCTTTTCTACAGCGATGCTCGTGGCTCCACGGCTCGTCGCAATGCCAACATAACCCCTTCACAGATCGCTCCCGAAGTTCTTCTCTTGTTAACCTTTTCGGTGCAGGGACTCAGTTGATAGTAGGAGGGGCTAAGGGCTTTAGAATTGTAGGTCGAGGAGTGATCCTAGTCCTCCGGGCTTCATGGTTCAATCGCTCCTCTTGAAGTCATGCGAAAGATATGGCTGCCATAAGCGTGTATGGTTGTCGCGCCTTAACTTCTCCCCGGATCTCCGACTTTAAGCCCTCAATAAAGATCCCCAGTAGCTATTTTTCAGACCAATCATGAGTTTAATTAGATAACCTTTCAAACCTGATTTGGTAATCCTGAATGGTGGAGGTTTGTCAGATCTTTGCTAGTTGTCCGTCATTGTTCTCGTAATAAGTTGGTCCGAAGCGATTCAGTAGTCCTTCTTTGAATTGTCGTCATGAAAGGACTCCATAAGTGTGTTCAAACTAGTCAAACCACTGTATGGCATCCCCTTCAAGATGTGTAGTTGCAATTTCCACCATGGATGCATCCGCAGTTTTATGGCACCGAAAATATCGCTCCGCGCGCGAGATCCAACCAATTGTGTCTCCTTCTTCCCATCTAGGGAAGTCCACTCTCATGCGCGAATAGTTGGGGTCGGTCATAGAGCCTCCCCTCTCTTGGAAGTCATCTCTTTGGGCATGATGTGGTTGGTTAGAGCTCTCTCCTTGATATGATTTCTTCGGGCTTGGTGGTCGGCCCAAACTGAATTCGGTAAGGAGAGTCCGAATCTTATCCTCCATTCGTGCCTCGAAGGCTTCAAATTTAGCATTGATTGCCTCCTCAGATGCCATAGTATATGACTCCAAATCTGTGATGTTAAGATCTCTCTTTTGTTGACGGGTTAAAGGCATGTATAGGTTGAGAGAAGTGATGGTTGAAAGGGTTGGTGGAGTGGTAGATGTAGGCTGCGGTTTAGGTTTGTTTTGTGGCTTTTTTGGGTGCAGTTTGAGGGTGTGGTTTGTTGGAGTTTTAGGGCTGTGAATGAAAGTTTTTGATCTATGGTGGATGATAGCAAAGTTTTGATAGAAATCAGTGAAAGTTTGTGCAGAATTGTGTTATCTTGTAAGAGCAGAATTATCGTCAAAGAAATAGCGGTTTCTCGACAAAATCTCCACCAAAAATTTGAGAGATTTGAGGAGGGAATTGACAGTAATATCTTAGTTTATATGACAGAGAAAATATAGTATCAAGATCAAACAAACAGTGCTATGCGGCTGAAATTCTACAATGTATCTTTCGTTGTAGAGATGTAAACATTATGACAAAAAGTTTATACAGTAATATAGGAACAATTTTTTTTTTTTTTGGATTTTTGGATAGGGATAACTAAATTTCAGCAGCAGTAAGGTAGGAAACTAGAACCTGTTGCAATTCATTGGATGATCCGCGGTGGTGGAGATGATGGCAGAATTTGGCGACGATCTTTTAAGCAATTGTGGGAATTATTTTGGGCGGCTGTGGAGGGCTGATGGATGGCTATGGAAGGGCAGCGAGATGCCAAGAATGCTGCTCTGATACCAGGTGTTAGAACCCTTACAGATTCTAAACTTGGGGTTAATCTCTTTAGGGGATCGGCCTCCTTGGAACTCTATAGGGGTTCCTCCCTCCAAGTTATTGCTCAAAGGCTGCAGAAAATATTCATCTATTGCTCAAAGGCCGCTCAAAGGCTACCGTCGACTCTAGCGATGCCACCACCTAGCAGAAAATATACATGGCTATTTATAGGGCTTCTAAACCCTAACTCCTAATAGGACTCCTACTTAAGACTGTTACTTCTAACCAACTCCTAATAGGACTCTTACTCAAGACTCCTATTCCCTTACAACTCCTAATTCTTCTCTAAGAAAAAACCTCCTACATGAATGTCCTTCTCAATTAGGACTCTCCTAGCTAGAGTCCTAACAGCTTGCCAAAATAAGCTTGTAGGAACACGCCAAGTGAATCGTCACAAGTCTAGGAGTTTGCCGGAAGTCCGTCGGAACATCGCCGAAGGTTCGTCGGATGTTCGCCGGAAGCTCTCCGGAAGAAGCGATTGACGCACCGGAGCAAGTTGTAGTAAATGTCTTAAGAAATGTTATAGTTAGCATGTAGATTAAGTTAGGAATGAGAGGTGATCCTATTAATTTAATCTAGGGGCAATTAGGCCCTTGACAAACCTAATTTGGGTTGAATAGATCAACCTATTCGGACCAGAATTCCTGCTAGGTGGTGGCACCGCTAGAGTCGACGGTGGCACCGCCCATGAGAGGGTCTCCTATGAATGCTGGGCGGTGCAACCTGCCCCACCGCCAGGGCTCAGTCTCCGAGCGAGACTGGGCGGTGCAACCACCCTTGTCAAGCGGTGGCACCGCCCAGATGCTCAGTCTCCGAGCTACCAAGAGGTTGTACCGCCCCAGTCATGAGGTGGTACCGCCAGGACCCCGAAAATCCGGGAAAATATATTTTTGAGCTCCAAATTCAAACTAGTTTGGGGCCTATATATACCCCACCCTTTCCTGCATGAAAGGGCACCGAAAATCCAATCTTACTCTGTGAGTTTTAGAGCTCAAAAGTGTTGTAAAGACTAGAAGTTCTCCTCCCTCTTTTTCCATGTTTTGATCTTTCAAGAGAGGAGAGAAAAGTTTGTAAGGGTTGTCTCCTAAGCCCATCAAAAGGAGTGAAACTATAAAAGGGTGATTGGCCTTCACCTATTGAAGGAAGGCCTCTAGTGGACGTTGGTGACCTCGTTGGAGGAGGAAGCCAAAAGTGGATGTAGGTCAAGATTGACCGAACCACTCTAAATCTCAGTTTGTATTTACTTTGAGCATCTTATCTTTACTACAAACCTCCTCAATAGCTTACTGCCTTTTGCTCATTTACGAACATGTTTCATAGTTAAGTATTTTTCGAATTAGCGTTAAGACGAAAATCGGTTTTATCATACGAACATCATATTTTAGTTTGCGCTTACATTCTGATTTATATCTTAACTGCAAACTGCCTTCCTTACTTTACTTGAAATACATTTCCGTAAGCTTTCAAAGTTATTATCAACACGAAATAACTTTTACGTCGGAATCGAATTTCAACGTACGAACGTAGTTTTAATCGTTGAAAGTTTTCCGCTGCGCTAATTCACCCCCCCCTAGTGCTCTTGATCCTAACAATTGATACTAAAGCGTGGTTAACTTTCAAACGGATTAAAACCCAAGAGAGATGGCATACGTCGAAAACCAAAAGGGCCACTCTATTACATGTCCACCCATGTTCAATGGGACGGATTATACCTATTGGAAGACCCGAATGAGAATCTTCCTTATTTCAATGGATTTTGAACTTTGGAATCTTGTCGAAAATGGATTTTCAAAGTCTTCTCTTCCAATGATCGATTGGAATGAATTGGAGAAAAAGACTTTCGCTCTTAATGCAAAGGCTATGAATGTCTTATTTTGTGCGCTTGATAAAAATGAGTTCAATCGTGTTTCGTTTTGTGAAACCACGTTTGATATTTGGCATACACTCGAAGTGACTCACAAAGGCACAAGTAGAGTGAAAGAGTAAAAAATAAATATTTTGATACATTCTTTTGAACTTTTTCGAATAAAACCGAGGGAGACTATTGGCGACATGTACACCCGTTTCACGGATGTCGTCAATGGTCTAAAAGGACTTGGCAAAAGTTTTTCAGATTTTGAGCTCGTAAATAAGATTCTAAGATCCCTTCATAAGGGTTAGGACCCTAAAGTCACTGTTATTCAAGAGGCTAAAGATTTAAACAACTTCCCTCTTAAAGAACTAATCGGGTCATTAATGACCTATGAAATGACTTGCAAGGCTCATGAAGAGCAAGAAGACATCCTTCCAAAGAACAGGAAGGATATGACACTTAGAACTTTAGATGACCACTTGAGAGAAAACTCAAGTGATGAGGACTATGACGATGACTTGACACTTCTAATAAGGAAATTCAAAAAATTCATTAAGAGAAACAAGTTTAATAGTGACACAAAAAATAAACTTGAACCCAAAAAGGACCAAGTTATTTGCTATGAATGCAAAAAGCTAGGACACTACAAAAGTGATTGTCCCCAAGCCAAGAAGAGAACATCAAAGAAGAAGGCACTTAAAGCAACGTGGGATGACTCGAGCGCGTCCGAAGAAGAGGAGTCCAACACCGAGCAAGTTGCTCATTACGCCTTAATGCCCATCGGAGAAGAGGTAACAAATTTAATTGATGCAGATTTATCATTTGATGAATTATTAAATGCCTTCCATGGCTTATTTGATGAATGTAAAATAATTAGTAGAAAATATAAATTATTAAAAAATAATCACGATAGTCTTGTTAGCAATTTTGATAAATTGAAAGCTGAATATCATGATAGTTTAGCTCAATGTGAAAAATGCCTTGATCTATAAACTCTCCAAAAGGAAAACTTGCTACTTAAGGACACCTTGAAGAAATTCGAGGTTGGTAGCAAGTCTTTGAACATGATCCTTGCAAACAAGGGTCACGTTCCCAAAAGAAGTGGAATCGGATTTGTGAGAAGTCCTCACCAAAATCCAACCACCTTCATAAATGGTCACATCTTACATGTTCGACACCAAAGCAAATGCAACTTTTGTTGCAAATATGGTCACAAAACGCATTAGTGTTCATTCACGAAAATTAGCCGAACAAATTAATTTGGGTTCCTAAAGGAACCAAGATAAACTCTATGCAATATGATAAACAATATAGATCAGTTTTTTAGGCACCCAAAAGCAAATGGGTACCTAAAAATTATCCTTTCTTGTAGAGACATACACCATCGCAAGCTAGGAGTAAGAGATGGTACCTTGATAGTGGATGCTCAAGGAATATGACCGGAGATCCATCTCAATTCTCTAAGCTCACTAGCATAGATGAAGGCTATGTCACCTTCGGAGACAACAACAAGGGTAAAATCATTGGCAAAGGAACCGTAGGTTGTTGAATCACAGATTTTGATGATGAAACTAATTGATTGTGTTTAGATGTTTAACTGCATTTTGAGTAATGCAGGTCTACTCGATCAGGATTAGACAGTTAACGCAGGAGGAATTGACGTTGCGCCGGAGGAGATCACGTTAGGATATTGGATGACAGAAGGCTTCGGACGTCGGACATCGGGCCAAGAGCGGAATTGCGCCAAGGATATCGGGGTTGCGGAGGTCAACCACCGATTGGGCAACAAGCCGTAAGAGAGGATGATGCACCGAAGAATCGGATGAAGCGCCAACCAATGACGTGCCGGGCAACAGAATGTCAATTCGCGTTGTAACAATTGTCTAGATCGGAGTAGAGTTTTGGATTGTGTGTGCAGGATTAACTACAATAACGATGAAGACATAAAGCAAAAAAAAGTGCGGAGTCAAGCGCGAAGGATTCATTGGGAGTTCGAGAGTTCGACGGAAGTCCAAAGGTTCGTCGGGAATGCTGCCGGAACTAGCCGAGAATAAGTAGGGAGCTTGCCGAAGGGTTTTTCGAAAGCTCGCCGGAAGGTTCGTTGGAAGTTCGCGGAGCTCACCGAGAAAGATCGGAGCTTACCGAAGAAGCTCGTTGGAACTCGCCAAGATCAAATCATGAAGTCTAGGAGCTTGCCGGGAGTCCGCAGAATGGTTTCCGAGAGTTTATCGGAAGACCGTCGGAAGTTCGCCGGAAGCTCGCCGGAAGAAGTCTTGACTTACGAACTTTGTAATAGCTTAGAAAATGTCTTTAAATTCGTAGTTAGCATGTTAATTATGGTTAGGATTAGGTGTTAATCCTATAACCCAAGTAGGGGCCAATTGGGCCCAAGTTCGGACTAGTTTAGGGCAAGATTGAAGCCCAACTAGTGGGCTGAAAACACTGTAGACGGGCTGAAAATAGGCGGTTGCACCGCCTGGGCTGGGCGGTGGCACCGCCCAGTGCCCGAGAGCTGGGCGGTAGCACCGCTTGGGCTGGGCGGTGGCACCGCCCAGCACTGTCAACGTTTGACAGTTGCAGGCGGTGGCACCGCCACTGACAGGCGGTGGCACCGCCAGCATCGGGAACATAAGAGAATTCAAATTTTTGGAGCCCAAATTTGAATCCTCTTGAGGCCTATAAATACCCCTCAAATCTCAGCTAAGATAACAACTTTTGAGCAGCAATTGATTGAGAGAAAGCTCTTAGAAAAGGTCTTAGAAAGTCTAGTTTTCAATTTGCTAGTGTTCACCTCATTCCTTCTCGAAAATATGTAAGAGAGTGAACCGCTTGTAAAGAGTTATAAGAGGGGTATTTGCCCTTCCATTTCAAGAGAGTTGCTAGTGGAAGGTGGGAGCCTCATCGAAGAGGGCCTCGCAAGTGGAGTAGGTCATTTGACCGAACCACTCTAAAATCGACGTTATCTCTGGTTTGCATTTCATTACTGCATTTATCTTTCTGTAAACCTTTACTTTGCTAAGTTCACTGCCCTCATCTTATTACGTACGCTTCCAACGCAATTAAGACGATTTCAAACGAAACATTATTTTTATCGTACGAAAGATTTTATAAAACCGAAGATTTAATCCGTTGCACTAATTCACCCCTCACTCTAAGTGCCACTCCGTTCCTAACAATTGGTATCAGAGCCACGTATTTCTACCTTGGTTTAACACCCAAATAGAAATGGCTCTTTACGGCTTTCAAGAGGGTCACTCTCTCATTTGTCCTCCATTTTTCAATGGGACGGACTACACTTATTGGAAAACTCGAATGAGAGTTTTCTTACTTTCTTTGGATTTGAATTTATGGCACATAGTCGAAAATGGATTTGAAATGTCTTCTCTTCCAATGAACTATTGGAATGATTTGGAGAAGAAGATGTTTTCTTTAAACGCAAAGGCTATGAATGCCTTATTTTGTGCTTTGGACAAAAATGAGTTCAATCAGATTTCAACGTGCGAAACGGCTTTTGATATTTGGCGAACACTTGAAATCACGCACGAAGGAACTAGTAGCGTCAAAGACTCGAAAGTTAACATTTTAATACATGATTTCGAGCTTTTTCGAATGAAGCCGAGCGAAATCATTGTTGACATGTACACCCGTTTTACGGATGTCGTCAATGGTTTACAAGCTCTTGGCAAATGTTTTTCGAATTTTGATCTCGTAAGCAAGATCTTAAGATCCCTTCCAAAAAGGTGGGATCCTAAAATAATCGCAATACAAGAAACAAAAGATTTAAATATTTTTCCACTTGAAGAACTTATCGGCTCATTGATGACATATGAAATGGTGCATAATGAACACGATGAACACAATGAACACTTGAACCACCTTCCAAAAAATAGGAAGGATTTGGAACTCCGAACAAATGAATACCTCTTGAGTGATGACTCAAGTGATGAGGACAATGATGAACTTGAACTTCGAACACTAACTCTTAATAAGTTCATTAAACAAAAATCTAAAATGAACAATGAACTTGAACGGAGGAAGAGGCCAAAGAAAAGGAAGGCACCCAAGGATGAATCAAGAACTTCCAAAGGTGAAACGGCGAATTGGGCTTTGTCGGGCTTCGACTACAAGGTAAGTAACTCAACTCTCTTGAATTATTTTGAAATTACTTGAAGTTTTTCATGAGTTCTTAATTTAGATAGTAGGAATAGGAAATAAATAATAATAATTATTTTTCAAAAATTATATCATCTTTTTCTTTTTTAGCATCTTTGAAAAAATTAAAAATTTGATCAATGAAAAGTATATTGCTAAGGTTTCATGCATGTTATGTTTTGAAATGTTGAATGATGTATGCAACATTATGGATTATAGTTATATGATATGTGATAATGCTTAGGATTAATCCACGCATGTGTATTTTGATGATTTTATGTCATGCATGAGTTTTTGAAGTAAATGTTGATTTGATACTCTCATTTTGGATTAACATGTTTTTGGTTTAATCATTTTTATGACGAATTAAGATGACATTCTCATGACATATTAAGATGACATAGTGCATGTACATCTATGTATGAATTTCTTGATAGTACATGTACATCTATATATGAATTTCTTGATAGTCTTTTGATGATAGATGTGATATCATGATGTTTTGTTTTTGATGTGTTTGGTCTTGACGGCTTTATGACGAAACTTATGTTTTGACTTTAAATGATGATACAATGTTTTCACAAAAACACTTGAACACTCTCACATGAAATCAATTGTATGAAATGGAAATGAATTTTCTATTCTATTGAGATTAATGAGTTTATTTTAGCAATCTTATGAATCTCATGAAAATAAACATGATGAATATTTTATAAATGAGTTGTCTTATAAGATTTTGCCTTTACATCTTGAACTTTAATGCTTATATTGATTTGGCATATAAAGACTAAGGCATGCTCACAAGAAGCAAATCACATGAATAGAAATTTATAAAAATGAAAGGTAATCCTCTATCTTATTGATTTCTACCTAAGAGACCAATAAAACTATCTATGCCATTTTGAATCTCTTGAAAGAAATGTTGAGATTTTGATGATTTGGATGATTTGAATTTGAATGAGTTTTATTCAAAATCATGATCTTGATTCCATGATATTTACAAATTAAGATTCATTATGAGTCAAGATTTTTTCATTAATCGATCTCCTAAGATTTTCTTTTAATTATTTATGAGTAGGTTTTTAAAAAAGAAATAATGTCTTTTGGTATTCATATGTTCTAATCTTTCATGATATGATTTTTATATAATTCCTTGCATTCATGAAATGTTTATCGCATCACCCAATTACTTTCTTCTCGATATTCCTTATGTGGTGATTAAAATTATGCATGAAATACTCTTGATATTATTTTGATGTATACAAATGAAAAGTTATAATCATGAATGATCGGATGAAATTTGACAAGTTAATATCTTCATGATTTGAAATGTTTATAATTTGAAATTATGCATGCAATTGCTTTGTATTGTGATGATATATGCATCATGAATATTTTATTATCATACATGAAAATAGTGATAAACATTTTGAAAATAAATGTTTGTATCATGTTAGATGATTTTACATTTTGTGCATGATGAGTTATAGTGATGATTGAAATGATATGAATGATGATTTGGAATCATGCATATAATGATGAGTTTATATGTTTTGAATATATGATGATTTGGTATTATGCATGTAATAATGATACATGCAATGAAGAAATATTCATGACAAAATTATTATTTTGATATTCATGACTTGAATCTTCCTTTCTTTTTGCCAATGACAACGGGAGAGAAAGAGTTACTAATGTGCTATCTTGAATTAATGTAAAGGGTCATCTCAAAGAGAAATTAGCTACCTTGCACAAGTCAAGAAAATGCAAAAACTTGCTTACTTTCTTGCACATCTAAAGAGAAGATGCAAATGTAACACTTGCCAAATTGTTTGCTTGCCTCATGTAAAACATTGTCCCTTGTTAGGTTGACATTTTGCTAAGGAAGCAAAAAAAATGACACTTCTCAAAAGAGAAGAAAGTGCTTGCTTTCTTGAACATCTTTAATTTGCTAGCTAGTATAATGTACAATTTGCTATCTTAAACATTACAAAGAAATGCTATCATGCACATCGCAAAGAAAATCAAATATGCTAACTTGCAAATCTTTAAATTTGCTAGCTTATATGTAGTTATACTTGCATATCGTAAAAGTTGCTAGCTTATATAGAAGCAAAGAATTGCTATCTTGAAAGAAGTAAAATATGCAAAACTTAGAAAACTTGCAACAAAATTGCTCTTGCCATGCTTTGTATCAAAAATATGTTGATACCCTTAAAAGCATCGCAATGAATTTTTTAGTGTATCGTAATGTATCACATGTATCACAAATTAATTTTAGACTATTAACATATCATGATGTATCGCATAATGATATCATGATTTGTAATTGTTTCATGTGATCCTTAGTGAATTTTCACATTGGTATCCTTCGTGAAATGATTTCATTACATTATTGTCTTGTATGCATCATGTGATGATTGAAATATTGATTGATGCAAAGTTGGTGTAAAAGTCTAAATCATTGGTTCCTCTCCTTCTTTATCTATACAAGCCATAGACTAAGCCTGATAACTCATAGAGTACACATGCGGTAGTCATGACTACACATGCTATAGACTATGACTCCTAACTATAGCCAATCAAATAAAATGTAATGTTCAGATATGCCAAGACTACCTGTGAGTACAACACATTATTAAAGCATATAACTATGGGATACATACAATTCTTTAACATAATTCCCAAGAACTTTAGCTAATAGCAAAATTGAATCTGATAAAAATATATTTTTCTCTTCGTGTAAAGTGCTCCATTTTGAGATCGTGCTCCATACATGATCTTGAGTCTCTAATAATCTCTATCAATAGCTGAGCATTGTTTTTGTGTTGACACTCAAATATTCTGTTATATCTCTCCTTCCACATCCATCAAATAGTGCATCTTAAAGTAACCTTAGCCAATTGTGTAAGAGGTCCTTTTCTTGAGAAACATTGCATGAGTTCGCCTAATTCTTGATATAAGTTTGGCTACGGTAGCCTATTGAGTTCAAATCGCCAAAGAATCTCCTTCCATGTTCATTTTGTTAGGATCGGAGTGGCACTAAGAGGGGGGGGTGAATTAGTGCAGCGGATTAAAACGTTGATTTCGACAAATTTTTCGTACGATAAGAATGGAACTTGAAAAGCTTAACTTGAAAGCGTATTCTTAAAGTTGCGCAGCAAAGGTAATGATGAAACAAAGCAAGTAAGAAGATTTGCAGTAATGTAAATGACAATAAGAAATGCAAACCAGAGATTACGCCGTTTTTAAAGTGGTTCGGTCAAGTGACCTACATCCACTTGCGAGGCCCCTCTTCGATGAGGCTTCCACCTTCCACTAGCAAATCTCTTGAAAGTGAAGGGTGAATACCCCTCTTACAACTTTTACAAGCGGTTCACTCTCTTACAGATTTTCAACAAGAAAGAAGGAGGTGAACACTAGCAAATTGAAAACAAGACAAGCTAACACTTTTCTAAGGCTTTTCTCTCAAACACTTGCTGCTCAAAAAGTTGTTGTCTCAGTTGAGATTTGAGGGGTATTTATAGGCCTCAAGAGGATTCAAATTTGGGCTTCAAAATTTGAATTCTCTTTGGGTTCCCGCTGTTGGAGGTGCCACCGCCCAGCCAAGCGGTGCCACTGCCCAGGGCTCGGGTATTCTCGCTTTGTGTTTTCTGGTTATCGTAGTTAATCCTGCACACACAAGCAAACACTCTACTCCGATCTAGACAATTATTATAACGCAAATTGACATTCTGTTGCCCGGCACGTCATTGGTTGGCACTTCATCCGATTCTTCGGTGCATCGTCCTCTCTTGCGGCTTGTTGCCCAATCGGCGGTTGACCTCCGCAACCCCGATATCCTTGGCGCAATTTCGCTCTCCTTGGCCCGATGCTCGACGCCCGAAGCCTTCTGCCATCCAATATCCTGACGTGATCTCCTCCGACGCAACGTCAATTCCTCCTGCGTTAATTGTCTAATCCGGATCGAGTAGACCTATATCACTCAAAATGTAGTCAAACATTTAAACACAATCAATTAGTTTCATCATCAAAATCCGAGATTCAACAATCTCCCCCTTTTTGATGATGACAACTAATTGATGACTAACGGAGTTAACCTTAACTCCCCGGAGTTTAACTAAACTCCCCCTATCAATATGCCATTGATAGAACACTTGGATTATTCCAAATCCAAGTAACATTCATCACATGTTATGAAAAACATTTAAACTATCATGCAAATATAAAATATTTAATTCAATGCATGAAGTCATCAATATACTTCTCCCCCTATGTCATCAACAAAAAGGAGAAGTAGCTCTAGCTATTTTAAAAGATATGCAAGTTTTTGCAACATAAAGCGAGATTTTCATCACAACATATAAGCACAAAAGTATAGCAAGATTCTTAAGTTCAATCATGGCAATTCAACACTTGCTTCTTGTGCACGATTGCACTTTGCTTTTCTTTGCAATGTGCATGATAGTATTTCTTTGTAATATTCAAAATAGCAAATTGTACATCATGCTAGCTAGCATATTAAAGATGTTCAAGACAGTAAGTTTTTCTTCTCTTTTGAGAAGTGTTATTTTTGCTTCCTTTACAAAGTGCAAGCTAGCAAAGTATTTGAAAAAGTGAGCAAGTTTTGTAACATACAAGCTAGTAAAAATGTCAAAAGCAAATACAAGATAGCTTTCTTGTTGAAGTGTGTAAGCTATCGATTCTTACTTCCTATTGCAATGTGCAAGTTGCAAGTCTTGCTTCTTGAGATGGGCAAGATAATGATGTTCAAGAAGACAACTTTTGCTTCTTGAAATAAGCAAGTTAGCAATCTTTGCTACTTAAGATAGGCAAGCAAGCAATCAAGTTTTTGCATCTTCTTGACTTGTGCAAGCAAGCTATCTCCCCCTTTGTCATTGTCAAAAAGAAGGGAAGACCCATTACATCAATTATGACAAAGGTAAGTATCAATCTTAATTGTGCATCATCATATTTTCAAATTAGAATATGCACATTTTCAAAAACCTTATATTCATTCATGCATGATATTGAATAAATCGATCAACATTATAAGGATATCATACATGATACTAAAATTTTTAACTATTTGTCAACATTTTGATCATGATACCAAATATTCATCATTTAGAGTATTCATGATACAAAACATTAAATCAATATTTATAATACATCATTTTAGCGACAACTCATAGTATTTTAAATCATGATTTACATCATATGTAATACATCACATCATAATTAGAAAGCACAAATATTGCATATATCATTGCAAATCATAAATGTTTCATATCATGATGGTATCAATTTGTCAAATTATATCCTACCAAAAACTTATCCCCATTTGTATTTCATGCATAATTTCACTTCATAACATTAGGAGTATCAAGAGGAATTAATTGGGTGATGAGATTAATATTTCACGAATACATGGAATTGTATAAAAAATCATATCATAAGTGTTTCATACATTCATATCATCACATGAAGGAATATAAACAAAAATTAGTGATGAGATCTTACTTCATGAATACAATAAAATTCATATAGCATATCATGGTTTATTAGAATTAGTCTTCCTTTTGGTGAATAGCAAAAAGAGTGGTAGGAGAGCAAGATCTCAATTCATGCATATCAAATATTCAATCATCAAAATCATGAACCATCTAGAAAATTCTCCTCTTTAAATATTCAAAGAGAGAATCATGATGAACATTCTTGGTTTACATAAAGTTTCAAAACATAATTGTCAAGATTATGAATACTAAAAGACTATGAAACATTTCGACAAATCTCCTTTTAAATAGAAAAGAAAATGTTGATTCATAAAGGATTTCATGTTATGAATTTCAAGAGATCAAGATCATGATTTCAATAAAAAATTATTTAAATTTAAATCATCAAAATCATTATCAAAATACAAGAGATTCACAAAGATGATACAAATGGATTCATCAAAATCAATAAGATTGAGCAAAATAATTTTCAAGAATGTTATCCTCTTTTCGATTATTTCAAAACATATGATTTTGTTTCATTTATACCAAATAAAAACATTTATCATGTTTAAAACCGAAAGAGTAAGATTTATTACAACAAAAATCAATAAGGTACTTTCATTATGGTAAAAATCAATGATCCATAAATCGTAAAAGATTCATCATCCATAATTTCGAAATTTATTAAGCATGATCATTAAGCATAACACTAAAACATGGTTTCAAAATGTTTAATATTTTCATGCATATCAAATATTTTCAAATTCGAACATGCAAAATTTCAAAACTATATCTTCCATTTTTCATAAATAACTCAATCATCATTATGAGCATATTGTACATGATATTCAAGTCATAAATTATCAAGATGTCAAATAGAGTAGGTTAATTTGAATGTATCATTTTTAGTGAATACTAAGAAGAATCACATCATGAAAGAATTTTGATTCATGGAAAAATTTCATGTATCGAATATCGAGAAATCAAGATGAAAATATATATGTAAAAATATTACAAGTTGTATTCAAGAGAAAAATCATCATTTGTTTACAACTCATTCAATTTTGTCAAATCAATATCATGATTTTGATATAACTCATTTCTAATTCAAATCATCAAACCAAAATCATTTTCAAGGGATTCATATAAATCAACAAGATAGAGAAAAATAATTTTCAAGAACAATGCTTTTCTCTTTTTAGTTATTTAAATTCATGTCATTTATGCTAGATAAAAAAGTGCATCAACATTTAGGATCGAAAAATGAATTTTATCATAAAAACCATCAAGACCAATAAATCATAAAAATCATCATGTATAACTTTACAATCTCATGCATAAAATCATCAAATCATAGCATCAAAACTTTCAATGGTTTCATTACAACATCAAGTAAGGTTTTATTGAACATAATTTTGAATGATTCTTATAGATATTTAAAATTTCTTTAGTTTTACTTTATATGATTGACTTTATATTAGCATGCTTCAAATTTTTGTTCTTATGTCAAAACTATACATCATGTTTGAAAACCAAAGATAAGGTTCATAAAAAATCATCAAGCCTTCCATTCAAAAGTCATGCATCGTCATTGAAAATCAATATGGAAATCGTCAAAATACAAATTCTTGCTTCTCAAGCACATATATAAGATTAATCTTACTAGGTGTATAAGCATTAGATTTATATTTAACATTTTACTGCATTAACATAACACATGCAATTTTCAAGAAAATTAATCCTAAACTAAATTAAAAATAACTCAAGAAAGTATTATGTAATTTCGAAATAAATTAGTGGGATTTTGATTACCTCATTGTTGTAAGAGGGTGAGGCATAGTTTGCCACCTCGCCTTTCTTGATTTTCTCCTCGTCTTCGGAAGAGCTCAATTCATCCCAACTTTTGTTCTTCTTGCGTTCAAAGCAAGTAGTTCCATTCTTTTTGCTTTTTAATTTTTGTTTCATTTGTAGTTTAAGTTCACCATCACTTGAGCTTATGCTCGAGTGGTCTTCATGTGTTCTATGTCCCAAATCCTTCCTATCATTTGGAAGGTTGTTCTCGAGTTTCTTTTTTGTCACATTGTTCATTTCGTAGGTCATTAGAGACCCAATAAGTTCTTCGAGAGGGAATGTTTTAAGGTGCTTGGCCTCTTGAATGGTCGTAACTTTTGGATCCCAACTTTTTGGAAGGGATCTTAAGATTTTAGTGACTAGTTCAAAATTAGAAAAACTTTTACCAAGAGCTTTGAGTCCATTGATGACATCCGTGAACCGGGTGTACATGTCTCCGATGGACTCACTTGGTTTCATCCGGAAAAGTTCGTAAGAATGCACAAGAATATTGATTTTGGACTCTTTCACTCGGCTAGTGCCTTCATGAGTGACCTCTAGAGTTCTCCAAATATCAAAAGCCGAGTCACACATCGAAACGCGATTAAATTCACTTTTGTCAAGTGCACAATATAAGGCATTTATAGCCTTTGCATTTAAAGAAAACATCTTCTTCTCCAAATCATTCCAATGGTTCATTGGGAGAGAAGACATTTCAAATCCATTTTCGACTATGTCCCATAAATTCAAATCCAAAGAAAGTAAGAAAACTCTCATTCAAGTTTTCCAACAAGTGTAGTCCGTCCCATTGAAAAAGGGAGGACGAATGAGAGAGTGACCCTCTTGAAAGCCATAAAGAGCCATTTCTATTTGGGTGTTAAACCAAAGTAGAAAACCGTGGCTCTGATACCAATTGTTAGGATCGGAGTGGCACTAAGAGGGGGGGGTGAATTAGTGCAGCGGATTAAAACGTTGATTTCGACAAATTTTTCGTACGATAAGAACGGAACTTGAAAAGCTTAACTTGAAAGCGTATTCTTAAAGTTGCGCAGCAAAGGTAATGATGAAACAAAGCAAGTAAGAAGATTTGCAGTAATGTAAATGACAATAAGAAATGCAAACCAGAGATTACGCCGTTTTTAAAGTGGTTCGGTCAAGTGACCTACATCCACTTGCGAGGCCCCTCTTCGATGAGGCTTCCACCTTCCACTAGCAAATCTCTTGAAAGTGAAGGGTGAATACCCCTCTTACAACTTTTACAAGAGGTTCACTCTCTTACAGATTTTCAACAAGAAAGAAGGAGGTGAACACTAGCAAATTGAAAACAAGACAAGCTAACACTTTTCTAAGGCTTTTCTCTCAAACACTTGCTCCTCAAAAAGTTGTTGTCTCAGCTGAGATTTGAGGGGTATTTATAGGCCTCAAGAGGATTCAAATTTGGGCTTCAAAATTTGAATTCTCTTTGGGTTCCCGCTGTTGGAGGTGCCACCGCCCAGCCAAGCGGTGCCACCGCCCAGGGCTCGGGTGCTGGGCGGTGCCACCGCCTACAGTGTTTTCAGCCCGACTACAGTGTTTTCAGCCACTAGTTGGGCTTCAATCTTGGCTCTCTAGTTCGCTGGTTTAGCTTAATTTTTAGCCTAAACCAACTCTGACTTTGGGCCCAGTTGGCCCCTAACCAGGATATAGGATTATCTCTTAATCCTAATCCTAATTACAAGTGGACTACATAACCAAAACACATCCTAAGCAAATTTTCAACCGCGAACGTCGAGTCTTGTTCTGGCGAGCTTTCCGACGAACTTTCTGCTGACGGGCTTCTAGCAAGCTCCCGAACTTGTGATGACTTTAATGAGTAGCCGAGCCTTCTCGGTGATCTCCGTGAACCTCCGACGATCTCTTCGGCAAACTTCCAAAAATTCCGACAAGTTCCCGATTTCTTCTCGGTTGGTTCTGGCAGAATCTCCGACGATTCTTCGGACTCTTAAACGTCCATCGAACTTGACTCCGGTATTCTCGCTTTGTGTTTTCTGGTTATCGTAGTTAATCCTGCACACACAAGCAAACACTCTACTCCGATCTAGACAATTATTATAACGCAAATTGACATTCTGTTGCCCGGCACGTCATTGGTTGGCGCTTCATCCGATTCTTCGGTGCATCGTCCTCTCTTGCGGCTTGTTGCCCAATCGGCGGTTGACCTCCGCAACCCCGATATCCTTGGCGCAATTTCGCTCTCCTTGGCCCGATGCCCGACGCCCGAAGCCTTCTGCCATCCAATATCCTGACGTGATCTCCTCCGACGCAACGTCAATTCCTCCTGCGTTAATTGTCTAATCTTGATCGAGTAGACCTGTATCACTCAAAATGTAGTCAAACATTTAAACACAATCAATTAGTTTCATCATCAAAATCCGAGATTCAACACATTTAGTATAGTCACAAGCAAAATAAAGGTGGTCCACAATTTCTTCCTATTGTATACAAAGGGAGCATTAGTTAACATGGTAAATACCTCTTCTCTTAATATTGTCTATTGTAGGTAGTTTATCAAGAACGGCCTGCCATGTGCATAAGGAATGTCTCTGGGATCTCGGTCAATCTCATGTCCAATTGCTTGGGATCCACTTGTTGTTCCGATATGGCACTAAATTTGCCATTGTTATAAGGCCAAATAAGTATATCTGAAGAGTTGTTCCTGATTGGAATAGCTGTGATAGTAAGCCAAAGTGATAACATTTCAGGAGAAATAGGATTAGGGAGTCACCAAGTACCGTTAGCAATGAACTCGGAAACCTTTCAATATTTGGGGCCCCAAGGTCTTTTCGTATTCTGTCACATTATAATTGAAATATACTCTTTCTATTCACCCAAGGATCATACCACATATTAGTACTAGTTCCAGAAGAGAATACATAGGAAATGTTTAGCCAATTTCTTACCTTCAAAATTTCTTTCCAAACTACAGAGTATATGTTCTTGCTAAAATTTCCCAAATTGATTCCTAGGAAAGATACCTAGCAGAAACTCATTGTGACCATAAGGAACGATTGTTTTGTAAAAGATCCCATAATTACTTTACCAAACATGCTTTATTCCATTCTCTACTATTTCTCAAGTTTAACCCCTCTTCATCTTTCGGTTTGCAGATACTATCCTAATTTACCATATGTATTATCTTACCATTTGTGTCATTCCAGAAGAAGTTCATAAATAATCGTTCAATATCATAGAGAAGTTCAAAAGGCAAAAGAAATGCATTAGACCAATAAATAGATTAAGAGTGCAACATCGAACGAATGAGTTCAAGTTGTCCTGCTTTTGAAAGAAGCCTATTTTTTCAGGAGAAAATTTTATTATTTATTTTTTGCATGATAGGGTGATAGTGGGTTTTGTGAATGCCAATGGATATAAGTGGGAGACCTAGATAAGGAACTAGCATATTTTCCTCACTAAACCCCAGAGTATATGCAATAAAGTCCTTATACTCAATGCAAGAACCCATGTAGACTTTACTTTTCGCATAATTTAACTAAAGGCCAGAAACTATACCAAAGTCATTCAGAATAGTAGCCAGGTTCCTCACTGAAGTTGAATCATTCTGAAGAAAGATAAGAAGATCATTTGCAAAGGTTATATGTGATATATGAATAGAAATAGCAAGGGGTACCTTCATGCTACCATCAGAGACTGCTTGTTCCAACATACAGCTGAGTCCTTCCATTGCAATAGTAAAAAGATATAGAGAGAGTGGATCATCTTGTCGGATACCATTTATGCTCCCAAAACAGCCAATAGGTGAGCCATTAAAGAGTATCGAAAACTTTGGAGTTTCTAAGCAACGTTGAATCTAATTAACCTATTGCTGAGGGAAGTTCATACCGAGGAGCATCTTATAGATAAAGTTTCTATTAATTGAATCAAAGGCTTTTCGTAATTAGCTTTAAAATAGATTTTTATCCCTCTTGCCTTTGAGTGCAGATCGTTGACCAAGTCATTAGTAAGAAGAATATTATAATGTATACTTCTTCCTTTGATAAAAGCAGCCTGATTAGGACTAATGATCTTGTGCATTACCTTTTGCATTCTATTTGTCTACACTTTGGAGATGATCTTGTAAATAAAGTTACATAATGATATTAGCCGATAGTTCTCTAGTGAAACAACCCTTGTATTCTTGGGAATTAAAGAAAGGAATGTACAATTCATCTCTCTAAGAATATGACCTAAAGAGAAAAAATGTTGGCAAGCTTTAATCACATCATTACCAATAATAGACCATGCAATTTGATAAAATTCAGTTGAAAATCCATCCGGACTAGGGCTTTTGTGCTTCGATGACTTAAAGACATCTCTTACAATTTTGTCATATGTAATTAGGACATTTAGGATTAAAATGGCACCCGAATCAAGCTTTCTAGTTGGCTCCACATGAATGTTATTATGTTACACCGCTTGATTGAGTAAGGAATAAAAAAATTTCTCAATGTGTGCTTTAACCTCATCTAAATTCTCAATAAGGTTATCATATTTGTCTCTGCATTTTTTGATGTGGTTAATGACCCTTTGAGTAGCAATGGAAGCATAGAAAAACTTAGTGTTGGAATCCCCTAGGTCTCATAGCAGAAAAGGATGACTTGAACTCATCCATTCGGTATTATATTCTTACTCTATTTATTGGTCTAGTGTATTTCTTTAGCTTGTTAGACTTCTCTAGGATATTGAATGGTTATTTATGAACTTCTTCTAGAATGGCACAAATGTCAAGATAATACATATGGTAAATTGGGACAGCATCTGGAAACCGAAAGATGAAGGGGGGCTAGAAACCGAAAGATGAAGGGGGGCTGAACTTGAGAAATACTATAGATTGAAATAAAACATGTTTGGTATAGCAATTGTGAGATCTTTTATAAAACAATTATTCCATATTGGTCACAATGGGTTTCTACTAGGTATCTTTCTAAGGAATTAATTTAGGAAGTTTTATCAAGAACATACTACTCTGCAGCTTGGAAAGAAATTTTGAAGGCAAGGAATTGGCTAATCAAACACATTTCCTATGCAATCTCTTCCGGAACTAGTACTAATAGGTGGTATGATATCAGATTTAATATTGTTATTAGTTAAAGATATTTGGAATGATACTAAAGAATTGTATGTATCCTGGAGTTATCTGCTTTAAAAATGTGTTATACCCACAGGTAATCTTGGCATATCTGGACATTACATTTTATTTGGTGGCTACAGTGAGGAGTCATAATCTACAGCATGTATAGTCATAACTACACTTTATTTGTTCACTACAGTTAAGAGTCATAGTCTACAACATGTGTAGTTATGACTATCTCTTTGTTTGACTACTCTAGGAGATAAGTTTGTGGAATAAGACCATTCTAACCTTGAGGCGGGGTGCACTATCCTAGACTACTCAATGAGATATCATGCTTTAGTTTATGGCTTGTATAGACAAAGCTATTTGTATAAACTTCACAATTAATCCATTTACTTTTACTTACCAAAAAAAACTAAAGGAGAGAAACCTATTGTATCCGATGTAAGTTTGAGAAGAGAAGGAAAAGGAATTGAATTAGAGGAAGAAAAAACTTTGCTTTGGCTTAAGATTTTGCATTAATTTCACACCTTTGGGATTCAAATTCAATTTAGAAGAGTTCTAACCCATTCATATAGAACTCTTGATCTTTGATTTCATCTTAATCTTAAAAATTTTGGAAGACTTTGGCTTCATACATGATATTTCTTTCGTTTGGGAACAAAACTGTGAATCTGAATTTTTTTTAAGATTTGATATTTCTGTATTATTCTAGCCATAACTGTTAGAGCTAGCCCTAGGAAATTTACCACAAGGTAATTTTGGCAACCCAACAAGACAATAAAACAGAAAGAATAAAAGCGAGACAAGAACACCAAAACACCAGATATACGTGGTTCGGTCAATTGACTTTGACTTACATCCACGGACGAAAGAGGAGCAAATTACTACTACAAAAGAGGGACAATTACAAATGCCTTAGGAAGATGTTCTTAGGCCATAAAACACCCGAAAATACTAAACACGAAAAACCAAACTA
The DNA here is from genome assembly GCF_036884655.1 of Musa acuminata AAA Group. Lineage (NCBI taxonomy): Eukaryota > Viridiplantae > Streptophyta > Magnoliopsida > Zingiberales > Musaceae > Musa > Musa acuminata. The sequence continues at coordinate 22,614,284 of NC_088333.1, read as the reverse complement.
TAAATCCAAACTATTTAACTGAGTATGGACTTAAACCAAAGAAAACACTTAGGTTTTTCTTATGGTGCATCTGGTATATCTGACTTCAAAGCTCAGACCCTTATTTATAGTTCCAATAGGAGACAACAAGTCTGATTTTCCCGTTGTGGGACTATGGGACTTGCCAAACTAACAAATCTCCACCTTGGCATGTCCCAACAAAACTTGCTCCACCTTCTTCATAAAAGCCCCAACGGGCAATCACTAACAATGAACACCAACTAAGTCCAAACCCTGCTTGAACTTGTAAACCGGAAGATGCTTCGTAAGCATATCAGTTGGATTGTCCTTCGTATGAATTTTCTGAACAAGGACCTTTCCCTCAGCAATGGTATCCCATTTGCATCCAATAATTTTCTTACCCGAAGACGGCTTCACAAGATCCCAAGTTATATTCCGATGGAGAGATTCAATTTCTTCATTCATCGTAATTAACCACTTAGCGGAATTATCACAAAAAATTGCATCTGCGTAGGAAGTAGGCTTACCAACTTCACTTGTTTCTTCTGCAACAGACAAAGCATATATAACTAAATTTACATATCTTTGTGGTGGTCGAATATCTCTCCATGGTCTATCCTTGGCACATTCGGCCACACCATTTTGCTAAGGCGTCATCCTAACAGTGCGATGCCGAACGATTCCTTCATTTTTGCAGAATTCTTCAAAATCACCTTCACAAAATTCCATGCCATTATGTGTTCGAAGCCGCTTAATATGTTTACCTGTTTGTTTCTCTATCAAAGCCTTCCATTGTTTAAAGGTTAGAAAAACATCATTTTTATGCTTCAGAAAATAAACCCAAACTTTCATGGAATAATCGTCAATGAAAGTCAACATATACCTAGCACCACCCTTAGATTGAACATTAGCTGGACCCCAAAGGTCTGAATGAATATAGTCAAGAGTACCTTTCATTTTGTGAACTACCGGAGAAGTGAAGTTGACTCTTTTCTGCTTTCCAAAAATGCAGTGTTCATAAAAATCAAGTGGCCCAGTACTCTGTCCGCAAAGTAGACCCCGTTTGCTCAATATGCTCAAACCTTTCTCGCTCATATGACCCAAACGCATATGTCATAATTTGGTGATGTCAGAATCAGACAATGATGATGACGAGACTGCAACCGAACCTATGATAGTAGTTCCCTACAGAATATACAAGCTACCAGACCTACAAGCTTTCATAACAACAAGAGCACTTCTAGAAACTTTCATAACTCCACCTTCAGCTGTGTATTTACACCCAAGGGCCTCTAGGGTGCCTAAAGAGATGAGATTCTTTTTTAAATCAGGAACATGTCTAACATTAGTGAGCGTCCTCACAATACCATCATGCATTTTAATTCGGATTGTGCCTCTACCAACAACATCACATACGGCATTATTGCCCATCAAAACAATTCCACCATTACAATATTCATATATGGAAAACAAATCCCTATTGGGACACATGTGATAAGAACAACCCGAATCTAAAATCCATTCATATTTAGACATCGTCCTGTTATCAATAGCAAAGAAAATATTTTCAGCATTCTTATCAGATGCTACAGTAGCTTCAGCAGACTCAGTAGTTTTCTCAACAAATTTTTCCTTTTGCTTTAATTTATTTTACAATTTAAAGCAATCATATTTAATGTGCCCCATTTTATGACAATATTTGCATTCCAAATTTCTATGTCTGGATTTAGATCTAGAGTTAGATCTACTATTGTTAAATTCTCTTTTATCCATTCTCCCCCTAACAACCAGACCCTCAGCCTGATTCTCTCTACTTTCCCCAGTGATATTCTTGTCTATCTACTCCTTAGATTTCAATGCAGATTTAATTTCTTAATACAAAACTGTTTCTTTTCCATAAATCAAAGTATTACGAAAATACTTAAAAGATTGGGGAAGAGAACACAAGAGTAACAAAGCCTTAACCTCATCATCAATTTTTGCATCTATATTCTCCAAATCCATAACCAAATAAGCAAACTTATAAAGATGCGAGAGTATAGATGTACCTTCAATCATCTGAAGCATATACAGACTCTGCTTCAAGTAGAGAAAATTTTCCACTGTCCTCTTCATGTACAAGGCTTTAAGCTTGTCCCACATGCTCTTAGCCATAGTCTCTGTAGCTATCTCCCGTAAAACATCGTTAGAGAGATTTAGAATGATGCTTGATCGGGCCTTCTTATCCATACCCGCAAGCTCTTCTTTTGACATATCATCTGGAATGCTCTTGGCTCCCTGTAGTACCAAATCAACTCCGTCTTGAACTAAAATGGCCTCCATCTTGAGTTGCCACAAGCCGAAGTTGACATTTCTATCGAATTTCTCGACAACAATCTTTATTATTGTCATCGTTGCCAAAAGATCCCAGAACCAGGCTCTGATACCAGTTTCTTAGAGCTAGCCCTAGGAAATTTACCACAAGGTAATTTTGGCAACCCAATAAGACAATAAAACAAAAAGAATAAAAGCGAGACAAGAACACCAGAACACCAGAACACCAGATATACGTGGTTCGGTCAATTGACTTTGACCTACATCCACGGAAGAAAGAGGAGCAAATTACTACTGCAAAAGAGGGACAATTACAAATACCTTAGGAAGATATTCCTAGGCCATAAAACACCCGAAAATACTAAACAAGAAAAACCAAACTATAAGTCCAAACTATTTAACTGAGTATGGACTTAAACCAAAGCAAACACTTAAGTTTTTCTTGTGGTGCCACTTATGGTACCTCTTGTGGTGCATGTGGTGCATCTGACTTCAAAGCTCAGACCCTTATTTATAGTTCAATAGGAGACAACAAGTCTGATTTTCCCGATGTGGGACAATGGGACTTGCTAAATTAACAATAACTTTCTACCCAGATTTTGGATTCAGGCGAAATCAAATTAATCCAAAAATAGACTCACAGCTCTTTCTTTTAGTATCAAGATTGATAAATTTGGAGTTTATTTGCCTATCCAAACTATTATTTAAACTGACCCAATGAAATCTGTAAAAGAGAGACTGTTGGTTTTGACCTTTCAGTACTCTCTTGCTTATAACTCTCTGTTGGGAACTCTGATTTATGAAAAGCTTGATTTATCAAAAAAATCCTTACTTTCTGTTGGAAATTGATTTCAACTAAAATCCTTACTTTAGTTGAGCTTTATATTATTGCTTCAAATTTTTGTATACTCTTGTCTTACAAGTTTTTGCATACCCGAATCCGTTATGTAAACTTCATATTTTTATTACAATGTTTCATATAGGCACATGTCGTTATTCCGCATATGTTTCCGATATGTGTCAACTTTATTATTCACAATATCCTTTTGTGCTTTAGTGTTTATGGAATTATGTGGACCTTAGCTAGAAATAGTAAAGGAATTATTTGGACTTTCCTAGAAATGGTAAAGGGATTATCTGGACTTTTGCTAGAAATGATAAAGGGTATATGCTTACAACTCACGATACTCTGCCGGCTCCCTCTGACTTCATTCAAACATGGATGGGTAATGCTCCCAGACTTGGGAGATTATGTTTAGGATCTCACTTCACCTTCTATCTATTTAATATGATATCCTGAGTTTTGGTTATGTGCTTCTATATGTGCAACGTCAAATGCGACGTTTGAGCTTCTGTTTCGTATTTATTTTTTAATATGCTATGAAATGCTTGATATGTCGTTGATATATTTTAAAGCATTTCATACACCATTGATATGTTCTGAAGCATTTCATCAACCATTAATATGTTCCGAAGCATTTTATCCGCCATTGATATGTTCCGAAGCATTCATCCACCATTGATATGTTTCGAAATATTTCATCTATCATTGATATGCTCTGAAATGATTCATCTGCCTTCGATATCCTCCGTAATATTTCATACGTCATTGATATGCTCCGTAATGCTTCCTATGCCATTGATATACTCTGAAATGCTTCATATGCCATTGATTTGTTCCGAAGCATTTCATCCACCATTGATATGTTTCAAAATGTTTCATCTGCCATTGATATGCTCCTAATGCTTCATATGACATTAATATATTCCGAAGCATTTAATCCATCATTGATATATTTCAAAATTTTCATTTATTATTGATATGCTCCAAAATATTTCATATGTCCCTGATATGCCCCAAAATGCTTAATATGCCATTGATATGCTCTGTAATGTATCATATGCCATTGATATACTCTGAAATGCTTCATATACCATTGATATATTCTGAAGCATTTCATCCACCATTGATATGTTGCGAAATATTTCATCCGCCATTGATATGCTCTTAAATACTTCATATGCCATTAATATGCTCCATAACATTTCATTCGTCATAGATATGTTCTAAAATATTTTATTTGTTATTAATATGCTCTAAAACATTTCATACGTCCTTGATATGCTCCAAAATATTTCATATGTCATTGATATACTCCGAAACATTTCATAAGTCTTTGATAAACTCCAAAATGCTTCATATGCCATTGATATACTTCGTAACATTTCATTCGCTATTGATATGCTCCGAAATGTTTCCTATGCCATTAATATACTCTGAAATGCTTCATATGCCTTTGAAATGTTCCGAAGCATTTCTTCCGCCATTGATATATTCCGAATATTTCATTACATCAATGATTTACTCCAATTAGTCTTTACTCTCTTGTTAAGAACAAAACATGCTTTGAATGAAATGACATTATAATTCTACATTCGTTGAGTGGCTATCTATGAACTCTTGTATCCCTGTCTTGTATTTGGTACCTTATTTGCTTTGAAACTATCTTTTTTTGTAATTGATATATTAGTCGCTTACTGAGCTCTATGTGCTCACCCCATTGCTATATAAAATTTTTAGAATAGCTTGTTGCTCGCTAAAATGTTTAAATTGGGCTAAAAGGCTATGAAAAGCTAGAAAAATTTGGGCAAACCTTTAGTGAATGATATGTTTTTTTTGTATAAGTACATTTAGTGTCTAATGGAATATTGAAGGTAAATATGAACTTATGAGTTTTGTAAAAGTTTAAATAACCTCTAATGTTTAGGATTTTGGAGTGTTAAGTAAATTTGTGTATTGATATGAACATGTGGTACATATTAGTTTTTGTGATTGTATAAAATCCCACACTTGTGGATTTTATGAGGGGGTTCTTGTCTTGGTGAGTTCGTTTCAGATTTTATGATTCTTCGAGTGATGTGGTATATGAATTTAAATTACATAGGTTTTATGAATTGAGAAATTATGGATATGAATGACTTTAATATTTTTCAATATCCTCAAATGTGTGATTGGATCCTAGAATTGATTATTGCTGGATTTTAAAATGATCGATATTCGAGGGGGGTGTGACAGGTTGTTTAGGGTTTAGAAAGAACTTTTGAAACTCATGATATTTTGGCAAAAACTCTCTTAGAGCACTCTCTTAAAACTTTGTATCTCTTGGATGCTTCCTTGAGTGGTGAGTCTTTTATTTTTCAATTATGTATCCTTGTTTAATTTCCTTATTATGGTGAACTTTCTGTATCCTTTTGTGATTTTAAACTTAGTGGTGAGCTTTTTTTATTATCTTATTGAAGTATTATCGTGAGTTTGTTCCTTTTATATCTAAGAAACTTATTCTAGCAAATACAACTGTACTATTGATTTTTTCTATCAAAATCTATTCTGCTTTAACCCCCCCCCCCCCACCTCCAATTCTGCATTATGTTAGGACTCTAGCTAGGAGAGTCCTAATTGAGAGGGACATTCTATTAGGACTCTAGCTAGGAGAGTCTTAATTGAGAGGGACATTCATGTAGAAGGTTTTTTCTTAGAGAAAAATTAGGAGTTGTAAGGGAATAGGAGTCTTGAGTAGGAGTCCTATTAGGAGTTGGTTAGAAGTAAGAGTCTTAAGTAGGAGTCCTATTAGGAGTTAGGGTTTAGAAGCTCTATAAATAGCCATGTATTCCTTCTCTTTTCATAAGCAATAGATGAATCTTTTCTGTGCCTTTGAGTAGCAACTTGGAGGGAGGAACCCCTATAGAGTTCCAAGGAGGCCGATCCCCTAAAGAGATCAACCCCAAGTTTAGAATCTACAAGGGTTTTAACACCTGGTATCAGAGCAGCATTCTTGGCATCTCGCTGCCCTTCCATTGCCATCCATCAACCCTCCACAACTGTCCATAGCAATTCCCACAATTGCTTAAAAGATCGTCGCCAAATTCCACCATCACCTCCACCACCGCGGATCATCCCGTGAATTGTAACAAGTTCTGGTTTCCTACCTTACTGCTGCAATTTAGTTATCCCTATCCGAAAATCCAAAAAAAAAAAAAAATTTGTTCCTATATTGCTGCATAAACTTTTCGTCACAAAGTTTTCATCTCTACAACGAAAGATACATTGCAGAATTTCAGCCACATAGCACTGTTTGTTTGATCTTGATACTATATTTTCTCTGTCATATAAACTAAGATATTACTGTCAATTCATTCCTCAAATCTCTCAATTTTTTGGTGGAGATTTCATCGAGAAACCGTTGTTTCTTTGACGATAATTCTGCTCTCATAAGACAACATAATTCTGCAGCAAACTTTCACTGATTTCTATCAAACCTATACATGCCTTTAACCCGTCAACAAAAGAGAGATCTTAACATCACAGATTTGGAGTCATATACTATGGCATCTGAGGAGGCAATTAATGCTAAATTTGAAACCTTTGAGGCACGAATAGAGGATAAGATTCGGACTCTCCTTATCGAATTCAGTTTGGGCCGACCACCAAGCCCGAAGAAATCACATCAAGGAGAGAGCTCTAACCAATCACATCATGCCCAAAGAGATGACTTCCAAGAGAGGGGAGGCTCTATAACTGAATTTGAAATTGAAATTGAAGATCAAAATCTTGCCCAATTGCTTACTGAATTTGTCGACATATTTGCTGAACCGTGCGATCTTCCTCCTTCTCGGCAACATGACCATCGAATTCCAATCCTTCCGGGCAAGCCACCAGCGAACACTAGACCGTACCGATATCCTCACCTCCAGAAAGATGAAATTGAAAAGATCGTAAAGGAGATGCTTGAAACAGGGGTGATTCGGCCAAGTTGCAGCCCCTATTCCTCACCAGTGCTACTTGTACACAAAAAGGACGGAACTTGGCGGATGTGCATTGACTACCAATGGTGGATGAACTTCATGATGAATTGAAAGGAGTTCGAGTCTTCACGAAGTTGGACACATGATGGCCATTATGAATTCTTGGTAATGCCTTTTGGACTCACTAATGCTCCTTCAACCTTTCAAAGTCTCATGAATGATATATTTCGGAGCTTTCTTTATAAATTTGTGCTGGTATTTTTCGATAATATTCTCATTTACAACCCTTCTCTTGAGACTCACTTTCAGCATTTACGGATTGTTTTGACGATCCTTCAGGAGAATACTCTTTTTGTTAACCAACCAAAGTGCAGCTTTCTCCAGCAAAAAGTAGAGTACCTTGGGCATATAATATCAGAAGGAGTGGCAGTAGACCCAACAAAAATTGATGCAATACAAGGCTGGCTGAAACCTACAAACGTGAAATTACTACGGGGGTTCCTTGGACTAACGGGCTACTACCGAAAATTTGTTAAGGACTATGGGAAGATCAGTGCACCACTCACTTCTTTACTAAAAAAAGATGCTTTCCAATGGTCGGACAAAGCCTTTGCTGCCTTCGACAAACTTAAAGTAGCCATGACAACGACGCCGATGCTTGCGCTACCAGATTTCAATAGACCCTTCATCATTGAGGCCGACGCATCTGGAGTCGGAATTGGAGCCGTTCTCATGCAAAATGGTCGACCACTCGCATACACTAGTAAGGCATTATCTCCCTCCCATCAAAACATATCAGTATATGATAAGGAGATGCTTGCAGTAACGAGGTGGAGACCCTACCTGATCGGCCAGCGATTTCAAATTAAAACTGACCATAAAAGCCTCAAGTACTTTTTGAAGCAAATGATATCATCCCCTGAGCAGCAAAAATGGGTAACCAAACTTCTTGGATTTGATTATGAAATTATATACAAAAAGGGGAAAGAAAACGTTGTTGCAGATGCACTCTCATGGCTACCTGAACAAGCTAAGATTTCAGCCATCTCCCTTCCTACCACCGGTCTCCTCGAGGACATTAGGGAAGAATGGAAGAAGGATCCAGAGATCAGTAACATCATAAAAAAATTGGAGGAGGATCCAAGTGCAATTGTCCACTACACCTGGGATTCGAGTGATCTACGCTACAAAGGTCGTATTGTGCATATACCTGACTCCCCTTGCATCGCAATCATCTTACATGAAATGCACTCCATACCTTCAGTAGGGCACTCTGGATTCCTAAGAACCTACAAAAGAGTGAAGCAAAATTTTTATTGGAGAGGGATGAAAAAAATTATTGCTGAATATGTGGCACAATGTGATGTATGTCAACAGCACAAGGGTGAAACTATGGCAAATCCAGGGAAGCTACAACCACTACCCATATCAGACTCAGTGTGGACTGACATCTCCATGGACTTCATTGAAGGGCTGCCATCTTCCAAAGGTAAAAGCACGATTCTCGTGGTGGTTGATCGACTTACGAAATATGCTCATTTTTGTGTTGTGAGAAATCCCTACACTGCTGCTAGTATTGCCTAGATTTTCATAGAAAATATTATTAAACTGCATGGGATGCCAAGGTCCATCGTAAGTGATCGTGATAGGATCTTCATTAGTAAATTTTGGATCGAGTTATTTCAGTTATAAGGCACCAAACTCAAGATGAGCACAACGTATCATCTACAAACTGACGGCCAAACAGAGGTGGTAAATTGGTGCTTAGAGACGTACCTCCAGTGTTTCGCTAGTGATCGACCAAAAGAGTGGGCGAAATGGCTTCCTTGAGCCGAATGGTGGTATAATACTATATATCATTCATCTACAAAATGTGCCCCTTATGAAGCATTGTATGGTCAACCAGCCCCTGTGATTCCAAAGTATGTAATTGGCTCGGCCAAGGTAGATCAGGTTAACCAAGAATTGATTGATAGGGACAAACTCTTACAACTGTTAAAAGATAATCTCTCTACCGCTCAAGCCAGAATGAAGTAGCAAGCCGACACACGACGAAGTGAAAGAGAATTTTCAGTGGGAGATTGGGTTTATCTTCGCCTACAACCATACAAGCAACTCTCTATCAACACTCGAGCCTCCATAAAGCTATCATCACGTTTTTATGGGCCCTATCATATCACAGAGCGTATTGGAGCCGTGGCGTACAGACTTAAATTACTTAAGGATGCCAAAATTCACCCTGTCTTCTACGTATCATGCCTAAAGCCCAAGTTGGGAGAACACGAGTCATCCCAGATCCAACTGCCCAACATAACTGAGGATGGAGTTATTCAAGCCCAACCACAAGCCATCCTCGATCGTAGGATCATGATGCGTCGCCGACATCCCTCTACTGAAGTACTAGTGCATTGGAATAATCTACCACTTGAAGATGCCACATGGGAACCATATAAGGAGCTGAAGACTTGGTTCCCTGAGTTCATGGAATCTCAGCCTTGAGGATAAGGCTGATTTGAAGAGGGCGGGTTTGTTAGGACTCTAGCTAGGAGAGTCCTAATTGAGAGGGACATTCATGTAGGAGGTTTTTTCTTAGAGAAAAATTAGGAGTTGTAAGGGAATAGGAGTCTTGAGTAGGAGTCCTATTAGGAGTTGGTTAGAAGTAAGAGTCTTAAGTAGGAGTCCTATTAGGAGTTAGGGTTTAGAAGCCCTATAAATAGCCATATATTCCTTCTCTTTTCATAAGGAATAGATGAATCTTTTCTGCGCCTTTGAGCAGCAACTTGGAGGGAGGAACCCCTATAGAGTTCCAAGGAGGCCGATCCCCTAAAGAGATCAACCCCAAGTTTAGAATCTGCAAGGGTTCTAACACATTACCCCTAGTATAAGTTTGATATCAGAGCTAAAGGCTAGAGATCATAGCAAGGAAAAATGATAAAGATATAGTTAATGAAAGTAGCGACCATGAAGATGATGTTAAATCATTGAAGCTGCAGCTACGAAGACTACTATGTAGTCTACAAGAAAGAAATTAAATAATTGAATATCTTCGGAGTAGACACTGTTAGGATCAAGAGCACTAAGAGGGGAGGGGTGGGGGGGGGGGGTGAATTAGTGCAGTAGAAAACTTTCGACAATTTAAAATGATGTTCGTACGATAAAGACAATTTCGGTAAGAAAGTCGATTCGGAAATCACTTTAACTTGTGATCAAGCAAGATGCAATTAAAGTAAAGTTATAGAGACTGTTTATAGTTAAGATAGAGAACAAAATGTAATTACAAACCGAAATACGATGTTCGTATGATAAAAGTGATTTCGGTATGAAAGCCGATTCGAAAGTTGCTTTAACTCAGATTAGGCGAAGTGTAGTTAAAGTAAAACTATGGAGGTAGTTTGTAGTTAAGATAGAGAACATTAAGTAAATGCAAACCAAAATTTAAAGTGGTTCGATCAATCTTGACCTACATCCACTTTTGGCTTCCTCCTCCGATGAGGTCACCGACGTCCACTAGAGGCCTTCCTTCAATAGGCGAAGGCCAACCACCCTTTTATAGTTTCACTCCTTTTGACGGGCTTAGGAGACAACCCTTGCAGAATTTCTCTCCTCTCTTGAAAGCTCAAAACTTAGAAGAAAAGTGGGAGGAGAACTTCTAACCTTTACAACACTTTGGAGCTCTAAAAATCACAGAGTAAGATGGATTTTCGGTGCCCTTTCATGCAGGAATGGGTGAGATATATATAGGCCCCAAACTAGTTTGAATTTGGAGCTCAAAAATGTCATTTCCCGGATTTTCGTTGTCCTAGCGGTACTACCTCTTGACTGGGGTGGTACAACCGCCTGACAGCTTAGAGATTGAGCCTATGGGCGGTGCCACCACCTGATAGGGGCGGTTGCACCGCCTAGTCTCACTTGGAGACTGAGCCCAAGCGGTGCCACCGCCTAACCTAGGCGGTTGCACCACCTAGCTTTCCTAGGAAACCATCTCCTGGGCGGTGCCACCACCGACCCTAACGGTGCCACCGCCTAGCATGAAATCTAGTCCGAATGGGTTGATCCATTCAGCCCAATTTGGGTCTATCAAGAGCCCAATTGCCCCCAGATTTAGTTAATGGGATCACCTCCCATTCCTAACTTAATTTACATGCTAACTACGATATTTCTTAAGATATTTACTACAACTTGCTCCGGTGCGTCAATTGCTTCTTTCAGCGAGCTTCCGGCGAACTTCCGGTTAACATCCGATGAACCTTCGGCGATGCTCCGGCGGACTTTCGGCAAACTCCTGGACTTGCGATTATCCACTTGATAAGTTCCGACGAGCTTCTTTGGCAAGCTCCTAGACTTCTCGGATTTGTTCTCGCAAAACCTCCGACGACCGTCCGGACTTCCGTCGAACTCTCGAACCCCCAACGTGATCATGGTCTTGACTCCGGCGTAACTCTTGTTGCATGTCTTTCTTCCATCATAGTTAATCCTGTACATATAAAATAAAACTTCGATCGAGACAATTAATCCTAAGAAATTAACCAAGTTGTCCGGCATGTCATTGGTCCCTCGACGCTTCGTCCGATTATTCGGTGCATCATCCTCTCCTGCGGCCTATTGCCCAATTGGCCAGTTAACTCCATAACTCCGATATCCTTGGCACAATACCTGCTCTTCTTGGCCCGATGCCCGAGTCCACGACCCAAAGCCTTCTATCGATACGTCGACCGATCCACCGGCCTGCCAATCTTCTAACATGTTCCTCCAGCACAACATGATTTTTCCTGCTTTAATTGTCTCATCCTAACTGAAGCATCCTGCGTCACTCAAAATGCAGATTAAATCATAAACATATATCAAGTGGTTTAATCATCAAAATACGAGATTCAACAATCTCTCACTTTTTAATGATGACAACCACTTTATGACCGAGTTAACCTTAACTCCCGGAGTTTAAATAAACTCCCCCTATCAATATACTATATTAATAGAAACTCTTGGATTCAAAAATCCAAGCAACATGTCATCATAAACTTATGCATAACATGTCATGTCATCAACATACTTCTCCCCCTTTGTCATCAACAAAAAGGAGAAGTACCACAATCGAGTGTTTGTTATATGAGTTCAACTCATTGCATGAAAAACATAGTATCATCATGCAATCTAGCAATTAAAGATATTCAAGTTTAGTATGTTTGCTTTTCTTGAGATAGCAACTGTTTGCTTCTCTTTAGACTACAAGCTAGCAATTTTTACGATATGCAAGTTTCACAATATACAAGCTAGCAAATTCAAAGATATGCAAGTTGGCATATTTGCTTTTCTTTGCGATAGGTAAGATAGCACATTTGCTTCTAGAAATATGCAAGTTAACAATCTTTGCTTCTCTTTAGATTGCAAGATTTGCATTTGGTAGTGTTTATGATAACAAGTTCTTTCAATGAAACGATCGAGTTAGTAAATTTTCCTTCCTTTGAAATATGCAGGCTAGTAAACTAACTCCCCCTTTATCATTATGGAAAAAAAGAGAGAAATCAATGGCTAAAAAATTTTAATCATTATACAAGCCATATTAGAAAATCATGTAAAATTCAAGAAGGACATGATTCATTCGACAAATCTTTTTAATAGAGCAAAAGAATTATACAACCAAGGATCATAATTAAAATATATCAATATCATAGATCAAGTCATGATTCATGATTCACCATAAATTAATTTTCAATCATCACATAAGGCATTTAAAGAATTTTTGAAACATAGGAGAATGATTAATTTAAGCATGCAATGTTTCAATCAAATTGTCATGAATACCAATACTTTCATACTGTGAGTATCAATTCATGAATACCAAAAGATATTATTTGTGATTCCAATTTTGCAAGATCAAGATTATGATTTAGATAAAACTCATTTAAATCAAATCATTAACTTGAAACTCATAATCAAGTCATCAAAATCAATTTTGAGATTCATAAAATATCATGAAATTATTAATCTCGATTAGATGGGAAAAGTATTTTTTTAAGTGATTCTTTTTCATCTAAGCATGCCTTAGTCTTTATATGCCAAATCAAGATAAGCATGAAAGTTCAAGACGTAAAGGCAAAATCTTATAAAACAACTCATCAAGCAATATTTTAAACATCTATTTTTAAGCCATATAAAGTGTAAGTTAAGAATTCAATTATCTAATGTCATGAATTCCAACAGGCATCTCAAATTATCAACATCACATTAAAAAGATATTTGAAAAAGATATATTGATAAGTGATTCATTTGTATCATTTCATTCATTCGAAAGATTCTCCTCTTTGGTAAATAAATCTAGGAGAACAAAATGAATTAAGCGAGATATAACATGATTGAAGCATTGAACATGATTCATATTTAAAATGTGTCTCATGTCATAAGTATGAATCAAGCATTTGTGAAATTCGAAATCATCCTCAAAGTCATGTTCAATAAATTCATACATGAGAAGCATAGATTTATTGAAAAGTCGATAAGATAGAGGATCGCATTTCATTTTTATAAATTTTTATTCATGTGATTTGCTTCTTATAAGCATGTCTTTACCTTTAATAAAACAAGTGTCAACATTTAAGACGGAAAGGAAAATTTCATAAAACATATCATCAAGCATGATTCCATGATAGCATCCTTTTAATTTCTTGATATTCATCATCAAGTATGATTTCAAAAGGTATATTCAAGAGAAATCATTATGACCCAATGCATGATACACTCATTTATTTTCAAAATATTCATCATGTTTATTTTCATGAGATTCACAAGATTGGTAAAATAAATTCATTAATCTCAATAGGATAGAAAAATCATTTCCATTTCATTGATTTCATGTGAGGGTATTCAAGTCTTTTGTGAAAACATGTATCAACATTTAAAATCGAAACATAAGTTTCGTCATGAAACCGTCAAGACCAAACACATCATGATATCACATCTATCATCAAAATACTATCAAGATATTCATATATAGATGTACATATACTATGTCATCTTAATATCTCATGAGAATGTCATCTTAATTCATCATAAAAATGATTAGACCAAAAACATGTTAATCTAAAATGAGAGTTTCAAATCAACATTTACTTCAAAAACTCATGCATAACATAAAATCATCAAGATACACATGCATGGATTAATCTTAAGCATTATCACATATCATATAATTATCATCCCTAATGTTGCATACATCATTCAATATTTCAAAACATAACATGCATGAAACCTTAGCAATATATTTTTCATGATCAAATTTTTAATTTTTAAAAGATGCTAAAAAGAAAAACATGATATAATTTTTTAAAAATAATTTTTTTATTTCCTATTCCTACTATCTAAATTAAGCACTCATGAAAAACTTCAAGTAATTTAGTATAATTCAAGAGAGTTCAGTTACTAACCTTGTAGTCGAAGCCCGTCAAAGCCCAATTCGTTGTTTCACCTTTGGAAGTTTTTGATTCATCCTTGGTTGCCTCCCTCTTCTTTAGCCTCTTCCTTCGTTTATGTTCATTGTTTATTATAGATTTTTGTTTAATAAACTTATTAAGATTTAGTGTTTGAAGTTCAAGTTCATCATTGTCCTCATCACTTGAGTCATCACTCAAGTGGTATTCATTTGTCTGGAGTTCCAAATCCTTCATATTCTTTGGAAGGTGATTCAAGTGCTCTTCAGGTTCAAAATATTCTAAAAGTGTCATTTCATAGGTCATTAATGACCCAATTAATTCTTCTAATGGAAAATCATTTAAATTTTTTATCTCTTGTATTGCGGTTATTTTAGGATCCCACCTTTTTGGAAGGGATCTTAAGATCTTGCTTACAAGATCAAAATTCGAAAAAGATTTACCAAGAACTCTTAGATTATTGATGACATCCGTGAAACGGGTGTATATGTCGCCTATAGTCTCGCTTGGTTGCATTCGAAAAAGCTCAAAATCATGCAATAAAATGTTAACTTTCAAGTCTTTAACTCTACTAGTTCCCTCGTGCGTGATTTTAAGTGTTCGCCAAATATCAAAAGTTGTTTCGCACGAAGAAATCCGATCGAACTCATTTTTGTCCAAAGCGAAAAATAAGGCATTCATAGCCTTTGCGTTTAAAGAAAAATACTTCTCCAAATCCGACCATTCGTTCATCGGTTTAGAGGGAGGTTGAAAAGAATTTTCAATAATATTCCATAAATCCAAATTCATAGAAATCAAGAAAACTCTCATTTGAGTTTTCTAATAAATGTAGTCCAATCCGTTAAACAACGGTGGACGAACAACCGATAAGCCCTCTTGAAAGCCATGAAGAGTCATTTCTCTCGGGTGTAAATCCGAAATGAGAAATATCGGGCTCTGATCTCAATTGTTAGGATCAAGAGCACAAAGAGGGGGGGGGGGGTGGGTGAATTAGTGGAGCGGAAAACTTTCGATGATTTAAAATGATGTTTGTACGATAAAGATGATTTCAATAAAAAAGCCGATTTGGAAGTTGCTTTAACTCAGATTAGACGAAGTGCAGTTAAAGTAAAGCTATGGAGGCAGTTTGTAGTTAAGATAGAGAACAGAAAGTAAATGCAAATCACGATTTAGAGTGGTTCGGTCAATCTTGACATACATCCACTTTTGGCTTCCTCCTCCAACGAGGTCATCGACGTCCACTAGAGGCCTTCCTTCAATAGGCGAAGGCCAACCACCCTTTTACAGTTTCACTCCTTTTGATGGGCTTAGGAGACAACCCTTACAGAATTTCTCTCCTCTTGAAAGCTCAAAACTTAGAAGAAAAGAGGGAGGAGAACTTCTAGCCTATATAACACTTTTGTGCTCTAAAAATCACAGAGTAAGATGGATTTTCGGTGCCCTTTCATGTAGGAAAGGGTGGGGTACATATAGGGCCCAAACTGGTTTGAATTTGAAGCTCAAAAATATAATTTCTCGGATTTTCGGGGTCCTGGCGGTACTACCTCCTGACTAGGGCGGTACAACAGCCTGGCAGCTCGGAGACTGAGCCTCTAGGCGGTGCCACCGCTTGACAGGGGCGGTTGCACCACCTAGTCTCAATCAGAGACTAAGCCCACGCGGTGCCACCGTCTCGCTCGAAAACTGAGCCCAGGCGATGCCATCGTCTAACCTGGGTGGTTGCACCGCCCAGCTTTCCTGGGAGACCATCTCCTGGGCGGTGACACCACCTAGCAGGAATTCTGGTCCGAATGGGTTGATCCATTCGGCCCAATTTAGGTCTATCAAGGGCCCAACTGCTCCTAGATTAAGTTAATGGGATCACATCCCATTCCTAACTTAATCTACATTCTAACTATGATATTTCTTAAGATATTTACTACTACTTGCTCCGGTGCGTCAATCGCTTCTTCCGGCAAACTTCCGGTGAACATCCGATGAACCTTCGACGATGCTCCGACATACTTCCGATAAACTCCTGGACTTGCGATGATCCACTTGGCGAGTTCCGATGAGCTTCTTTGGCAAGCTCCTGGACTTCTCGGATTTGTTCCCGCAGAACCTCCGATGACCGTTCGGACTTCCGTCGAACTCTCAAACCCCCAACGTGATCATGGTCTTAACTTTGGTGTAACTCCTATTGCATGTTTTTCTTCCATCATAGTTAATCCTGCATATGTAAAATAAAACTTCGATCGAGACAATTAATCCTAAGCAATTAACCAAGTTGTCCGGCATGTCATTGGTCCCTCGATGCTTTTTCCGATTATTCGGCACATCGTCCTCTCCTGCGGCCTATTGCCCAATCGGCTAGTTGACTCCGTAACTTCGATATCCTTGGCATAATACCCGCTCTTCTTGGCCCGATGCCCGAAGCCTTCTGTCGGTACGTCGACCGATCCACCGGCCAAACGTCCAATCTTCTGACATGTTCCTCCGGCACAACATGATTTTTCCTGCTTTAATCGTCTCATCCTGATCGAAGCATCCTACGTCACTCAAAACGTAGATTAAATCATAAACATATATCAAGTGGTTTCATCATTAAAATACGAGATTCAACAGACATAACCAGCATAAAAATGATGTCCAAGAATTTACTTAATACACCTCCTCATCCAAACTATTTGAGAAGATTCAAGAAAGACATGTAGCCCAACATGAGTGGTAGAACAAATACAACCCAAGATTGGATATTCCGGAGTTTGAAGGTAAAATTGATGTAGATAACTTTATTGATTGGCTTAATATAGTGAAAAGAATTTTTGATTTTCATGAACCACTAGAACAAAAGAAGGTAAAACTTGTGGCACTTAAACTTAGACAGAATATATCTTTTTAGAGCTAAAATATGATGAAACAAAGATAACGTAAGGGGAAGAGTAAGATAATGACATGGGAGAAAATGAAAAGGGAGCTAAAGAGAAAATATATACCTCACAATTATAGGCTAGAGATCTTTCTCAAAATCCATGATTTCAACAAAAAGATCTTAGTACGAAGGAGTACATTACAGAATTAGATAATATTTTTTTTTGTAAGTAAAAGTAAATTTTTTAAGTGTGAAGTTTGTACAAATAACTTTTTCTATACAAGCCATAAACTAAAGCCTGATATCTCTTAAAGCTTGGTGGAATGGTCTCTCTCCACAAACTCATCTCCAAGAGTAGTCAAACAAAGAGGTAGTCATGACTACACATGCTGTAGACTATAACTCCTAACTATAGCCAACAAATAATGTGTAGTCATGACTACGTATGCTGTAGACTATGACTCCTAATTATAGCAAAAAAAAAAAGTAATGTCTAGATATGCCAAGACTACCTATGGGTACGACATATTATTAAAGCAGATAACTCCGGTATAAATACAATTCTTTAACATCATTCTAAATATCTTTAACTAAGAGCAAAATTAAATATGATAAAAATATCTTTCTCTCTTCGTGTAAAGTGCTCCATTTTGAGATCATGCTCATACATAATCTTAAGTCTCTAAAAATCTCTGTCAACAGCTGAGCATTATTTGTGTGTCGACATTCAACGATTCTACTACATGTCTCCTTCCACATCTACCAAATAGCACATCTGAAAGTAACATTTGCATATTGTGTAAGAGGCCATTTTCTTGGGAAACATTACATGAGTTCGCAATTCTAAATCCAAGTTTGGCTACGGTAGCCTATTGAGTTCAAATAGTAAAAGAATCACCTTCCATATCCATTTAGTATAGTCACAAGCAAAATAGAGGTGGTCATCAGTTTCTTCCTATTGCATATAAAGGGAGCATTGGTTAACATGATAAATACCTCTTCTCTTCATATTATTTATTGTAGGTAGATTATCAAAAAGGGAGCATTGGTTAACATGATAAGGAATGTCTCTGTGATCCCAATCGATCCCATGTCTAATTGCTTGGGATCCACTTGTTGTTCCTTTGCTTGATTTGATTCCATGCTGATGTGGTATTAAATTTGCCATTATCATGAGGCCAAATAAGCAAATCTGAAGAGTTGTTCTTGATTGTAATAGTTGTGATAGTCGACCAAAGTGATAACATTTTAGGAAAAATAAGATTAGGGAGACACCAAGTACCATTAGCAATAAACTAAAAAACCTTCCAATCTTTGGGAGTCCCAAGGTCTTTTTATATTATGTCATCATATAATTAAAATATACTCTTCCTATTCACCCAAGCATCGTACCATATATTAGTAGCAATTCTAGAACAGATTGCATAGGAAATATGTTATATTAGCTAATTCCTTACCTTCAAAATTCCTTTCCAAGCTGCAGAGTGAAATGTTTTTGTTGAAACTTCCCAAATTGATTCCTTAGAAAGTTCATAGCAGAAACCCATTGTGACCATAAGTAACAATTGTTTTATAAAAGATCCAATAATTGCTATACCAAACATGCTTTATTCCAATCTTTAGTATTTCTCAGGTTCAGCCCTCTTCATCTTTCGGTTTGTAAAAGCTATCCCAATTTACCATATGTATTGTCTTACCATTTGTGTCATTCTAGAAGAAGTTCATAAATAACCATTCAATATTCTAGAGAAGTCCAACGGGTAGAAGAAATGCATTAGACCAAAAAATAGAGTAAGAGTACAATACCGAAGAAGTCGTCCTGCTTTTGAAAGAAGCCTAGTTTTCCAAGAAGAAATTTTAATATTTATTTTTTACAAAATAGGTTGACAATGGGTTTTGTGAATGCTAGTAGATATGAGTGGGGGACCCAGATAAAGAAGTGGCAGATTCCCGCATGAACCCTTAAAGTGTGTGCAATAGAGTCCTTATCCTCAATACAAGGATTCTGCTATATCTCTCCTTCCACATCCACCAAATAACACATATGAAAGTAAACTTTGCCAACTATATAAGAGGCCATTTTCTTGAGAAACATTGCATGAGTTCACCTAATTCTTAATGCAAGTTTGGCTGCGGTGGCCTATTGAGTTCAAATCGCTAAAGAATCTCCTTCCATATCCATTTAGTATAGTCACAAGCAAAATAGAGGTCGTCAACAGTTTCTTCCTATTGCATACAAAGAGAGCATCAGTTAACATGATAAATACCTCTTCTCTTTGTTAGGATCAAGAGCACTAAGAGGGGGGGTGAGTTAGTGCAGCGGAAAACTTTCGATGATTTAAAACGACGTTCGTACGATAAAAACAATTTCGGCAAGAAAGCCGATTCAGAAATTGCTTTAACTTAGATTTGGCGAAGTGCAATTAAAGTAAAGCTATGGAGGCAATTTGCAGTTAAGATAGAGAATATAAAGTAAATGCAAACCGAGATTTAGAGTGGTTCGGTTAATCATGACCTACATCCACTTTTGGCTTCCTCCTCCGATGAGGTCACCGACGTCCACTAGAGGCTTTCCATCAATAGGTGAAGGCCAACCACCCTTTTATAGTTTCACTCCTTTTGAGGGGCTTAGAAGACAACCCTTCAGAATTTTCTCTCCTCTCTTGAAAGATCAAAACTTGGAAGAAAAGAGGGAGGAGAACTTCTTGTTAGGATCAAGAGCACTAAGAGGGGGGGGGGGGGGGGGGGGGTGAATTAGTGCAGCAGAAAACTTTCGACGATTAAAATCGCGTTAGTACGATAAGAGCGATTTCGGTAGAAAATCTGATTCGTAAATCACTTTAACTTGTAACTAAGCAAGATGCAGTTAAAGCAAAGATATAAAGGTAGTTTGCAGTTATGATAGAAATCAGAACGTAAATGCAAACTGAAATATGATGTTCGTACGATAAAAACGATTTACGTCTAAATGCCGATTCGGAAAATGTAGAGCTTGAAACACGATCGTATATGCGTAGAAGGTAGTAAGCTATTGAGAAGATTTGCAGTAAGGATAAGATGCTCAAGGTAAATGCAAACCGAGATTTAGAGTGGCTTGGTCAATCTTGACCTACTCCACTTTTGGCTTCCTCCACCGACGAGGTCACCGACGTCAACTAGAGGCCTTCCTTCAATAGGCGAAGGCCAACCACCCTTTTACAGTTTCACTCCTTTTGACGGGCTTAGGAGACAACCCTTACAGAATTTTCTTTCCTCTCTTAAAAGATTAGAACTTGGAAGAAAAGAGGAAGAAGAACTTTCAAGTCATACAACACTTTTGAGCTCTAAAATCACAAAGTAAAATCAGAATTTTGGTGGTTTCTGGGTGCCCTTTCAGTGCTGAAAGGATGGGGTATTTATAGGCCCCAACCTAGTTTGAATTTAGAGCTCAAAACTGTTTATTCCCGGAATTGTGGGATCTGGCAGTTGCACTTGTTCGGAAATCATGGGGGGCAACATCATATGCGCAGCGGAAGAACAAGAAAAAAAAAATCCCCGATTCCCAAAAAGATGTTCGTCGTCGTGCGAAGATTGGTGTTCAAAAATCCGCAAAACACAAAACTACGTATAGAGATTGTGTTACCTAGGGAGATCATATATCCCTGTTTCCTTGCAGATCCTTAGGAGAGGGTGAAGGAGATCAAGCGTCCTCCTCTCTAGCGGTGATCCACACAGTAGGGTTGCGACGACGCTCCTCAAAACTCCAGGCCTACTCTGAGGTGGAGAGGGAGAGGAGAATATGAAAGGGAAGTAAAGACTCTAGCCTATGAGGCTGTGAATCCCTCCTATTTATAGAGATCCCGTGTCAAACCCTAATGGGTCCTTCCCTAGTGGGTATTGGATCTGCATCCAATAAGACAAGGGCTCCGTCGGATATCTTATATCCGAACCTCTACTCATCGCAATGCCTACCATATGTGTGTGACCCTCTAGGCCCAATATCGAGCTGGCCATGAGTCATACCTGTCAGAACTCCATCTAACTCAGTAAATTATTATCTCTGTAATAATTCACTCGACTCATTGACTACGAACGTACTAGGCCACTACGCCGTAGTCCCCAGATGATACAGGAGAATCCAATCCATTGGACCTGTCTGTCCTCAGTTATCATGTACCTATAGTCCCTCATCCATCTAATATCCTAGAGACCGTATATCGAGCATGGTGTTGTCAGACCCATACGGTTTCTACTCGAGTCTCGCTCTAATCGGATTCTCCCGGAGAACTCTTTCTCTCTCAACCCGAATGACCCTGGCCAGGGATTTGTCTGAGCAAGAACACATGGGATATTCCTCTCATGACGCCGAGAGTGGATGATCCTCTGTCGACACTCAATAGCCCTCATAAGGTCGACTACCACTCCCAATGACCAGCTGTACTAGATCTGGGACAGCCAAACCTATAAGTCTGGTATCAAAGAGTGGAGCACTCATACAGGACATCCTTGGTGTCTCAAGTCTAAGGACCAGATACACCACTAGGACTACGGAATCGCTGTCTGACAATAAGGCATCATTAACTATCCAGCATTCCGTAAGCGGATCAATCAGTGAACTTATTCTCCAATGAGCACCTGTACTGTATCCCTAGTATCCCTACACGAGCAGCTATGAGACCAGCTGCATCCATCATATGGACGGGTATACAGCACATCAGTCTTTTCGGTTATCACGATGTCCCTCTCGAGTAACCTATGACCGGGATTATTTAGGATATGTGTTTAAAGGTGTATCGATCTCATTATCGTGATCTCATCACGATCCGATTCCCATTGCACAAATCCAAGGACATCACAATATATATATATGCATTTATGTAATAGTTATAAAGTGATATATGCCAAAATATAATAAGTAAAAAGATTCTGTATCACGTCACACGTGCCATCACTCACGTGATTGGCTTGCTGGGCACCTATAACTAGCAATCTCCCACTTGACCTAAAACCAATCACCTATCTGTCTGATCCCCATCAGACTCCTGTGACGCTCAAAGACAATCTGAGACAACGGCTTTGTAAGTGGATCTGCAATGTTATCTTCGGATGGAACTCTTTCGACTGCTACATCTCCTCGGGTTACGATCTCTCTGATAAGCTGGAACCTCCTCAGAACACTTCTGATGAGACTCGGGTTCCCTTATTTGAGTAATCGCCCCATAGTTGTCGTAGTATAAGGAAGTCGACTTTACGCTATTCGGAACGACTCCCAAATCTGTAATGAACATCTTCACCCAGACTCCCTCCTTTACTGCATCTGATGCAGCAATGTACTCCGCCTCTATGGTCGAGTCAGTAGTGGTATCTTGCTTGGAACTCTTCCAGCACACTGCTCCTCCATTCAAGGTGTACACATACCCTGAATTCGACTTGCTATCATCGATATCAGACTGAAAACTTGAGTCAGTGTAGCCTTCAACCTTAAGACTATTACCTCCATATACTAGTAAAAGATCCTTAGTCCTTCTCAAGTACTTAAGGATACACTTTACTGCTTTCCAGTGCTCCAAGCCTGGATCCGCTTGATACCTGCTCGTGACACTCAGAGCATGCGCTATATCAGGCCTAGTACATAGCATGGCATACATGATAGACCGTATTGCTGAGGCATAAGGTATCATATCCATGTTCGCCCTTTCTTCTGGAGTCTTTGGGGACATACTCGTAGAAAGCGATATCCCATGTCTCATTGGTATGAGACCTCTCTTGGAATTTTCCATGCCAAACCTTTTGATAATGGTTTCTATGTACCTGGACTGGGACAAGCCAAGCATCCTTTTGGATCTATCTCTATAGATTATAATCCCCAAGATATAGGATGCTTCCCCTAAGTCCTTCATGGAGAAGTGTCTAGATAACCAAGTCTTTATTGTGGATAGCATTCCTACGTCATTCCCAATGATGAGGATGTCATCCACATATAACACCAAAAAGGTGATAGCGCTCCCACTTACCTTTCTGTATATACAAGGCTCATCTTCGTTCTTAACGAAGTCATAAGATCTGATTGCCTCATCAAATCCTATGTTCCAACTTCGGGAAGCTTACTTTAGTCCATAAATGGATCTAAGCAACCTACAAACCTTATCTGGGCAGTTCTTTGACATGAATCCCTCAGGTTGCATCATATACACCTCCTCCTCGAGGTTCCCGTTGAGGAATGCGGTTTTCACATCCATCTGCCAGATCTCATAATCATAGTGTGCTACAATAGGCAATAGAATTCTGATGGATTTTAACATTGCTATGGGTGAGAAAGTTTCGTCGTAGTCAACACCTTGCCTTTGACGATACCCCTTAGCCACTAGCCTTGCTTTATAGGTCTCTACCTTTCCATCTACTCCGATCTTTTTCTTAAAGATCCACTTGCAACCGATGGGTACAATACCTTCGGGCACATCAACTAGGTTCCAAACCTTATTGGAGTACATAGAATCCATCTCAGAATTCATGGCTTCTTTTCACTTCCCGGAGTCTATACTCATAATAGCCTCCTCGTAGATCTGAGGATCAATATCCTCTACATCCTCTGCTCTAATATGTCCCACATATCTCTCAGGAGGATGGGATACTCTATCAGACCTGCGTAAAGTTGATACTTGTGTATTAGGTACCTGAACAGACTCGGGCTGTAGAGTGGTGCTTGAGCTTGGTTCTCCAACCTCGCTCAATTCTATCATTCTCCCACTGTCCCCGTCAAGAATGTGTTCCTTCTCAAGGAACACTGCTCTCTTAGCTACAAAGACCTTTTGGTCCTCGAGATGATAGAAATAATACCTACAAGTTTCCTTGGGGTATCCCACAAATTTGCATCGCTCTGTCCTTGATTCTAACTTATTGGGGTTGTGTCTTCTAACATGGGCAGGGTAGCCCCAAATCTTAAAAACCTTAAGATCATGCTTCTTCCCTTTCCATATCTCATATAGTGTAGACTCTACCGACTTAGTTGGAACTCTGTTCAGAAGGTAAGCTGCGGTTTCTAGGGCATATCACCAGAATGAGATGGGTAGGTCAACGAAACTCATCATGGACCGTACCATATCTAATAATGTACGATTTCTCCTTTCAGAGACACCATTGAGCTGAGGTGTATAAGGAGGTGTCCATTGGGATAATATCCCATGGTCCTTGAGGAATTGAGTAAACTCTGTACTTAAGTATTCACCTCCTCGATCTGATCGAAGAGTTTTGATACTATTTCCAGTCTGGTTCTCCACCTCATTCTTACTCTCTAAATTTCTCAAAGGCCTCGGACTTGTACTTCATTAAGTACACATATCCATGCCTTGAGAAATCATCAGTAAATGTAATGAAGTAGGAGTAACCTCCAATGGCATGAGTTGACATGGGTCCACATACATCACTATGTATGAGTTCCAACAACTCATTGGCTCTCTCTCCAGTTCTACTAAATGGAGATTTGGTCAGTTTTCTACGAATGCAAGGCTCACAAGTTGCATATGACACATAGTCGAATGGATCTAGATATCCATCATTTAGCAACTTTTGAATCCTTCTTTCATGGATGTGACCTAGCCTACAATGCCACAGGTATGCACTGTTCAACTCATCTCGTTTCCTTTTGGACACATTTACATTCCTGATATGTGGAGTGGTATCTAACATAAATAAACCATTATGCAATGTTCTTTTCGTGATGATCTTATCATCTAATAATATCGAACAACTATTGTTCTCAAAAATAAATTTATATCCACTAACTGTTAAACATGAAATGGAGATAATGTTTTTGATAATAGAAGGAACCAAATAACATGCATCTAATGCAATAAAAGCTCCACTAGGCAGATGTAGGGCGACCTCGCCAACAGCTAATACAACTACTTTTGCTCCATTACCTATCTTGAGGTCCATCTCACCTCTCTCTAGTCACCTAGGCCTTGCCAGAACCTGCAACGAATTACATATATGATAAGCACTATCGGTATCCAATACCCATGTGTTATCATAAGAGTCTAACAAATGGAGACTGATCATGAATGTACCTGAAGCTTCATCAAGCTTTTGTTTTGCCCTTTCTGCAAGGTACTCTTAGCAGTTTCTCTTCCAATACCCATCTTTACCATAGTGGAAGCACTGGCCTTTGTCCTTTGCTGGGTCTTTCTTAGCCCTTGCCCTTTCCCTTCTTAAGGGACCTTTCTGCTTTCCTTTTCTTTCTGGTCTCACCAGTGTAGAGAACTGGCTTCTCTTTCTTAATAGTACTCTCTGCCTCCCTCAACATATTGAGGAGCTCTGAGAGAGTCACCTCAAGCTTGTTCATATTAAAATTCATTATGAACTGTGAAAAGGAATCTGGTAGGGACTGAAGCACAATGTCCACACACAAGATATCCTCTAGGACCATTCCTAGACCTGTGAGTTTCTCTGTCCACTCAATCATCTTTAGGACATGGTTCTGAACCGGTGTCCCCTCAGTCATCTTAGCGCGGAAAAGGCTCTTGGATATCTCATATCGTTGAGTCCTTCCCTGTTCCTCAAACAATTTGCGGACATGTAGGAGAATGGATCTGGCATCCATCTTTTCATGTTGTCTCTGTAACTCTGGAGTCATAGAGCCCAACATATAGCACTGAGCAAGAGTGGAGTCATCAATGTACTTCACGTAGCGAGCGATCTCATCCTCGCTTGCCCCTTCTTCGGGCGTAGGCATCACTGTATGAAGGACGTACATGATTTTCTCCATTGTGAGAACAATTCTCAAGTTACGGAGCCAATCCGTATAATTTGGACCAGTGAGGCGGTTGACATCAAGTATGCCACGTAAGGGATTTGAAAGCGACATTTTCTGAAAATAAAGATGTAGCAGAAATGAATAACATGCATATTTTGCAAGAAATAAACTATCAAGATATGGACTTCTATCTTAATATGCTCCCACTATTTTACTAACGAGTCACGCGACACCCTCAGCACGTGAAACGGAAGTCTCCGGTAGACTTCTAGTGGGGATCAGGATCCAATCAGCGTCTTAGTGTAACCTCGAGGGACTCGACCAATCACATTAAGCCTAAAAGGTAGGCAACTCTTGCCGATCACAACTCCTTGTGATTCCCGTCCTATTCGGCCTCCGAATCACCATGGCCTCGAGGGACTCGACCAACCATGATGCTCGGTTAAGTCAACACCTTCGTTACAAGATGAGTCTGATTTGATGATATACCCTCGAGGGACTCGACCAAGCATACCATGCCCTCAGGTCACCGGTGACATCTCTATGTCGTAAGCGAGATAGCGAATCGCGATATAGGTGAGTCTCGAGGGACTCGACCAACTCAACCTACACCGGGAATCGGTTCCTACTCATAACGATGGAATGCCACGTGGGTCAATCTAATTGCCTCACGTTTACCGACTTAATATTATCGAGAGATGTTTCTATAATTTGGTCTCCTAATATGACATGTCACACATATACATATTTAATATATATCTACATCGCATGCAAATATATATACTTATCTAGTATGTGTATAAGCAATCACACCAAATGATCATGGACCACAACCTAATATGATTAGGCCCGAGCCAGTAGGCCTAATCACTCACATCAAGATCTATGTGTGCAACGGTGCATCTCCATGCCCTGTGATCGTCCATCTCGTCCTCGTCGATTCCGTCGACATCTTGATGCATCTCCATGCATCACGATCGTCCGTCTCGTGGGTCCCGCTATCGCATCCACGCTCCCGCTGCGCCTCCTCATGTGATTACAACTTAATCATAGGCACGCAGGCCGACAATAAACGAGAAATATAATGGAGGCTCGAAGACCTCAAATTCTGTATCAAGTCACACATGCCATCACTCACGTGATTGGCTTATTGGGCACCTATGACTAGTAGCACCGCCTAGGCTCAGTCTCTGAGCGAGACTGGGAGGTGCAACCGCTCCAGCCAGGCGGTGGCACCGCCTGGGCTCAGTCTCCGAGTGAGACTGGGTGGTGCAACCTCCCTTGACAGGAGGTGGCACCTCTTGAGCTCGGTCTTCGAGCTCTGCCAGGTGGTGCAACCGCCTCAGTCAGGAGGTGCAACCGCCTGATCTCGGTCTTCAAGCTCTGGCAGGAGGTGCAACCGCCACTGACAAAGGTGGCACCGCCTAGAGGCTCAGTCTTCGAGCTCTGCCAGGCGGTGCAACCGCCTCGGTCAAGAGGTGCAACCGCCTGATTCCGGAATTCTGGGAATTGATAGTTTTGAGCTCCAAATTTGAACTGGGTTGGGGCCTATAAATACCCCACCCATTTAGCACTAAAAGGGCATGAACTCACACCGAAATCTTGATCTTGTTCTGTGATTTTTAGAGCTCAAAATTGTTGTAAAGGCCAAATGTTCTTGTCCCTCTCTTCTTCCAAATTTTGAGTTATAAAGAGAGGAGAGAAAATTCTGTAAGGGTTGTCTCCTAAGCCCGTCAAAAGGAGTGAAATTGTAAAAGGGTGGTTGGCCTTCGCCTATTGAAGGAAGGCATCTAGTTGACGTCGGTAACCTCGTTGGTGGAGGAAGCCAAAAGTGGAGTAAGTCAAGATTGACCAAACCACTCTAAATCTCGGTTTGCATTTACTTTAAGCATATTATCCTAACTACAAACCTCCTCTAAAGCTTACTGCTTTCTGCGCACATACGATCGGATTTCAAGCTTTGCATTTTCCGAATAAGCGTTTAGACGTAAATCAGTTTTTTCGTACGATCATCATATTTCAGTTTGCGTTTACGTTTTGATTTCTATTATAACTACAAACTGCCTTTATATACTTGCTTAAATTGCATCTCGCTTAATCAAGTGATTTACGAATCATCATTTAGACGTAAATCAGTTTCTTCATACGAATATCATATTTCAGTTTGCGACTACTATCTGATTTGAATCATAATTGCAAACTGCATTTATATCATTGCTGCATTTCGCTTAATCAAAAGTTGATGTGATTTACGAATCGGCTTTCTTATCGAAATCACTTTTATCGAACGAACGTAGTTTTTATCGTAGAAGGTTTTCCGCTGCACTAATTCACCCCCCCCCCCTCTTAGTACTCTTGATCCTAACAATTGGTATCAGAGCCCGATATTTCTCATTTCGGATTTACACATAAGAGAAATGACTCTTCAAGGCTTTCAAGGGGGCTTATCGGTTGTTCGTCCACCGTTGTTTAACGGATTGGACTACACTTATTGGAAAACTCGAATGAGAGTTTTCTTGATTTCCATTAATTTACATTTATGGAATATTATTGAAAATGGTTTTCAACTTCCCTCTAAACCAATGAACGAACGGTCGGATTTGGAGAAGAAGTATTTTTCTTTAAACGCAAAGGCTATGAATGCCTTATTCTATGCTATGGACAAAAATGAGTTCAATCGGATTTCTACGTGCGAAATGGCTTTTGATATTTGGCGAACACTTGAAATCACGCACTAGGGAACTAGTAGAGTCAAAGAATCGAAAGTTAACATTTTATTGCATGATTTTGAGCTTTTTCGAATGCAACCAATCGAGACTATAGGCGACATGTACAGCCGTTTCGCGGATGTCGCCAATAGTTTAAGAGCTCTTGGAAAATGTTTTTCGGATTTTGAACTCGTAAACAAGATTTTACGTTCTCTTTCTAAGAAGTCGGATTCAAAAGTAACTACAATACAAGAAGCTAAAAACCTAAACAACTTACCACTTGAAGAACTAATTGGTTCGTTGATGACATATGAAATGGTGCACAATGCACATGATGAACATGATGAACTGTTAGGATCGGAGCAGCACTAAGAGGGGGGGGTGAATTTGTGTAGCGGATTAAAACTTCGGTTTTAGAAAATATTTCGTACGATAAGAACGGAACTTGAAAAGCTTAATCTTGAAAGCGTATTCTTAAATATGCGCAGCAAAAGTAATAAGGAACTAAAGCATATAAGAAGGTTTGCAATAATGTAAATAGCAATAATGAAATACAAACCAAGGATCACGCCGATTTTAGAGTGGTTCGGTCAAATAACCTACTCCACTTGCGAGGCCCCTCTTCGATGAGGCTCCCACCTTCCACTAGCAAGTCTCTTGAAATGGAAGGGTAAATACCCCTCTTACAACTCTTTACAAGCGGTTCACTCTCTTACAGATTTTCGAGAAGAGATGAGGTGAACACTAGCAAATTGAAAAGAAGACAAGCTAACACTTTTCTAAGACCTTTTTCTCAAACTCTTGCTGCTCAAAAAGTTGTGTTCTCAACTGAGAATAGAGGGGTATTTATAGGCCCCAAGAGGATTTAAATTTGGGCTCCAAAATTTGAATTCTTGTTGGGTTCCCGATGCTGGCGGTGCCACCGCCTGTTAGTGGCGGTGCCACCGCCTGTCACTTGTCGAGCTGATAGTGCTGGGCGGTGCCACCGCCCAGCCAAGCGGTGCCACCGCCTGGCTCTTGGACACTGGGCGGTGCCACCGCCCGGCCCAGGCGGTGCCACCGCCTATAGTGTTTTTAGCCCGTCTACAGTGTTTTCAGCCTACTTAGTTTGGCTTCAATCTTGGCCCAAACTAATCCGAACTCGGGCCCAATTGGCCCCTACTTAGGTTATAGGATTAATACCTAATCCTAACCCTAATTAACATGCTAACTACGAATTTAAAGACATTTTCTAAGCTATTACAAAGTTCGTAAGTCAATACTTCTTCCGGCGAGCTTCCGACGAACTTCCGACGGTCTTCCGATAAACTCTCGGAAACCATTTTGCGGACTCCCAGCAAGCTCCTAGACTTCACGATTTGATCTTGGCGAGTTCCAACGAGCTTCTCTGGCAAGCTCCGATCTGTCTCGGCGAGCTCCGCGAACATCCAACGAACCTTCCGGCGAGCTTCCGAAAATCCCTTCGGCAAACTCCCTACTCATTCTCGGCTAGTTCCGGCAGCATTCCCGACGAACATTCGGACTTCCGTCGAACTCTTGAACTCCCAACGAATCCTTCGTGCTTGACTCCGCACTTTGTTTCGCTTTATGTCTTCATCATTATCGTAGTTAATCCTGCACAGCAAGCCAAAACTCTACTCCGATCTAGACAGTTATTACAACGTGAATCGACATTACGTTGCCCGGCATGTCATTGGTTAGCGCTTCGTCCGATTCTTCAGCGCATCGTCCTCTCTTGCGGCTTGTTGCCCAATCGGCGGTTGACCTCCGCAACCCCGATATCCTTGGTGCAATTCTGCTCTTGGCCCGATGCCCGACGTCCGAAGCTTTCTGCCATCCAATTTCCTAACGTGATCTCCTCCGGCGCAACGTCAATTCCTCTTACGTTAACTGTCTAATCCTGATCAAGTAGACCTGCATCACTCAAAATGCAGTTAAACATCTAAACACAATCAATTAGTTTTATCATCAAAATCCGAGATTCAACAATCTCCCCCTTTTTGATGATGACAACTAATTGATGACTAACGGAGTTAACCTTAACTCCCCGGAGTTTAACCAAACTCCCCGGAGTTTAACCAAACTCCCCCTATCAATATGCCATTGATAGAACACTTGGATTATCCCAAATCCAAGTAACATTCATCATATGTTATGAAAAACATTTAAACCATCATGCAAATATATATAAAATATTCAATTCAATGCATGAAGTCATCAATATACTTCTCCCCCTATGTCATCAACAAAAAGGAGAAGTACCTACTCTTATGTGTTTAGAAATAAAAAGTTTCATACATTGCATGAAACACATAGTATCAAATTTTATCATCATGCAATCTAGCAATTAAAGATGTGTAAGTTTAGCATGTTTGCTTTTCTTGAGATAACAACTAATTGCTTCTCTTTAGACTACAAGCTAGCAATTTTCATGATATGCACGTTTCACAATATACAAGCTAGCAAAAATTTCGAAAGCAAATGTAAGATAGCTTTCTTGTGTAAGCTCATAATTCTTGCTTCCTATTGCAATGTGCAAGTTGCAAGTTTTGTTTCTTGAGATAGGCAAGATTGCACTTTTGCAATTTTTGTTTCTTAAGATAGGCAAGCTTGTGATGTTCAAAATAACAAGCTCTTTCTTCTATAAGTGTCATTTTTGCTTTCTTTGCAAAGTGTAAGCTAGCAAAATGTTTGAAAAAGTGATCAAGTTTTGCAACATACAAGCTAGCAAAAATGCCAAACTAGCAAGAGATAATATTTTACATAAGGCAAGCAAACAATTTGGCAAATGTTACATTTGCATCTACTCTTTTGAGAAGTGTAATTTTTTGCTTTCATCTTGAATTGTGCAAGCTAGTTAGTTTGCCTCTTTTCATGATGCCCACGCTAGAAATTCTTGCTCCCCCTTTATCATTGTCAAAAAGAAGGGAAGACCCTTATATCAATTTTCATATTATGACAAAGGTAAGTATCATTCTTATTTGTGCTTCATTATATATTCAAATTAAAACATACATAATTTCAATAACCTTATTTTTCATGCACGATACCGAAAAATAAATCAATCATCATTAATAAGCTTATCATACATGATACTCAAACATTAAAATTTTTAAGCATTTATCAACATGTTGATCATGATACCAAACACTCATCATTTAAAGCATTCATGATACACATCAAATGCAATAAATACATCATGTACAACATTATAATAAGTATTGCATACATCATTTTAACTTTATGAATATTTCATCATTGCATGCATTATACCAAAACATTTCAAGCCATGCAAGCCATAAATATAAAGAAATCATGTCATGAAGGATAAAATCATTTGAATACCAAAAGACATGATTCATATAGTAAATATCTTCTTTAAATAAAATATCAAGAAAAATCATAGGAGTACAAAGAAGAGATCTTGTTTTAAAAGAAAAATCAAGTAATAACTCCAAGAACTCATAAGGAAAAATCATGATTTATTTAGAAAATTCTCCTCTTTAAATATTCAAATCATGATGAACATTCTGGGTTTACATAAAGTTTCAAAACATAATTATCAAGATCATAAATACTAAAAGACTATGAAACATTTCGACAAATCTCCTTTTAAATAGAAAACAATGTTGATTCATAAAGAATTTCATGTTTTAAATTTCAAGAGATCAAGATCGTGATTTCGATAAAAAATTATTCAAATTTAAATCATCAAAATCAGTAACAAAATCCAAGAGATTCACAAAGATGATACAAATGGATTCATCAAAATCAATAAGATTGAGCAAAATAATTTTCAAGAATGTTTTCCTCTTTTCGATTGTTTCAAAACATATGATTTTGTTTCATTTATGCCTAATAAAAACATGTATCATGTTTAAAACCAAAAGAGTAAGATTTATTACAACAAAGATCAATAAGGTACTTTCATCAATAATCCATAAATCGTAAGATTCATCATGCATAATTTCGAAATTTATTAAGCATGATCAATATACATGACACTAAAACATGGCTTCAAAATGTTTAATATTTTTATTACACAATTTCATCATTATGCATCATTATATATAACTTTACAATGTCATGCATAAAATCATCAAATCATAGTATATTAATATTTTCATTACAACTTTATGCATCGTTAAGTATACAATTGTCAAGCATACTTTACTATTTCCTATAAGCATGCCTATTTCATTTATGTCAAATCAAAAAATACATCATTAAGCATTACTTCAAATCAAACATGATTTCTAATTTTTTTTTTTCATGTAATTTTTAAGAAAATTAATCCTAAACTAAATTAAAAATTACTCATGAAAGTATTATGTAATTTCAAAATAAATTAGGGGGATTTCGATTACCTCGTTGTTGAGAGTAGTTGAGGCATAGTTTGCCACCTCGCCTTTCTTGATTTTCTCCTCGGGTGCCTTCCTTTTCTTTGGCTTCTTCCTCCATTCAAGTTCATTGTTTATTTTAGATTTTTGTTTCATAAACTTATTAAGATTTAGTGTTCGAAGTTCAAGTTCATTATTGTCCTCATCACTTGAGTCATCGCTCAAGTGGTATTCATTTGTCCGAAGTTCCAAATCCTTCCTATTCTTTGGAAGGTGATTTTGTTCATCATGTTCATCGTGTGCATTGCGCACCATTTCATATGTCATCAATGAGCCGATAAGTTCTTCAAGTGGAAAAATATTTAAATCTTTTGTTTCTTGTATTACCATTACTTTTGATTCCCAAGCTTTAGAAAGTGATTGTAAAACCTTACTAACAAGTTCAAAATTCGAGAAACATTTGCCAAGAGTTTGTAAACCATTGACGACATCCGTAAAACGGGTGTACATGTCAACAATAGTTTCGCTCGGCTTCATTTGAAAAAGCTCGAAATCATGCATTAAAATGTTAACTTTCGAGTCTTTGACTCTACTAGTTCCCTCATGTGTGATTTCAAGTGTTCGCCAAATATCAAAAGCCGTTTCGCACGTAAAAATCCGATTGAACTCATTTTTGTCTAAAGCGCAAAATAAGGCATTCATAGCCTTTGCATTTAAAGAAAACATCTTCTTCTCCAAATCATTCCAATGGTTCATTGGGAGAGAAGACATTTCATATCCATTTTGGACTATGTGCCATAAATTCAAATCCAAAGAAAGTAAGAAAACTCTCATTTGAGTTTTCCAACAAATGTAGTCCGATCAGTTAAACAACGGTGGACGAACAACCGATAAGCCCTCTTGAAAGCCATAAAGAGCCATTTCTATTTGGGTGTTAAACCAAAGTAGAAAACCGTGGCTCTGATACCAATTGTTAGGATCGAAGCAGCACTAAGAGGGGGGGGTGAATTAGTGTAGCGGATTAAAACTTCGGTTTTAGAAAATCTTTCATACGATAAGAACGGAACTTGAAAAGCTTAATCTTGAAAGCGTATTCTTAAATATTTGTAGCAAAAGTAATAAGGAACTAAAGCATATAAGAAGGTTTGCAATAATGTAAATAGCAATAATGAAATGCAAACCAAGGATCACGCCGATTTTAGAGTGGTTCGGTCAAATAACCTACTCCACTTGCAAGGCCCCTCTTCGATGAGGCTCCCACCTTCCACTAGCAAGTCTCTTGAAATTGAAGGGTAAATACCCCTCTTACAACTCTTTACAAGCGGTTCACTCTCTTACAGATTTTCGAGAAGAGATGAGGTGAACACTAGCAAATTGAAAAGAAGACAAGCTAACACTTTTCTAAGACCTTTTTCTCAAACTCTTGCTGCTCAAAAAGTTGTGTTCTCAGCTGAGAATAGAGGGGTATTTATAGGCCCCAAGAGGATTCAAATTTGGGCTCCAAAATTTGATTTCTCGTTGGGTTCCCGATGCTGGCGGTGCCACCGCCTGTTAGTGGCGGTGCCACCGCCTATAGTGTTTTCAGCCCGTCTACAGTGTTTTCAGCCTACTTAGTTTGGCTTCAATCTTGGCCCAAACTAATCCGAACTCGGGCCCAATTGGCCCATACTTAGGTTATATGATTAATACCTAATCCTAACCCTAATTAACATACTAACTACGAATTTAAAGACATTTTCTAAGCTATTACAAAGTTCGTAAGTCAATACTTCTTCCGGCGAGCTTCCGACGAACTTCCGACGGTCTTCCGATAAACTCTCGGAAACCATTCTGCGGACTCCCGGCAAGCTCCTAGACTTCACGATTTGATCTTGGGGAGTTCCAACGAGCTTCTTCGGCAAGCTCCGAAAATCCCTTCGGCAAGCTCCCTACTCATTCTCGGCTAGTTCCGGCAGCATTCCCGACGAACCTTCGGACTTCCGTCGAACTCTTGAACTCCCAACGAATCCTTCGTGCTTGACTCCGCACTTTGTTTCGCTTTATGTCTTCATCGTTATCATAGTTAATCCTGCACAGCAAGCGAAAACTCTACTCCGATCTAGACAGTTATTACAACGCGAATCGACATTACGTTGCCCGGCATGTCATTGGTTAGCGCTTCGTCCGATTCTTCAGCGCATCGTCCTCTCTTGCGGCTTGTTGCCCAATCGACGGTTGACCTCCGCAACCCCGATATCCTTGGTGCAATTCCGCTCTTGGCCCGATGCCCGACGTCCGAAGCCTTTTGCCATCCAATATCCTAACGTGATCTCCTCCGGCGCAACGTCAATTCCTCTTGCGTTAACTGTCTAATCCTGATCGAGTAGACCTGCATTACTCAAAATGCAGTTAAACATCTAAACACAATCAATTAGTTTCATCATCAAAATCCGAGATTCAACATGAACATGATGAACAAAATCACCTTCCAAAGAATAGGAATGATTTGGAACTCCGGACAAAAGAATACCACTTGAGCGATGACTCAAGTGATGAGGATAATGATGAACTTGAACTTCGAACACTAAATCTTAATAAGTTTATTAAACAAAAATCTAAAATAAACAATAAACTCGAACGAAGGAAGAGGCCAAAGAAGAACACAAAGTGGGATGAATCGAGCTCCTCCTATGAAGACGAGGAGAAAATAAAGAAAGGCGAGGTGGCAAACTATGCCTTAACGACATTCAACGATGAGGTAATCCAAACCCCCTTAATTTATTTCGAAATTACATGATGCTCTTCATAATGCATTTTCTTTTTTAGTATAGAATTAATTTTCTTGAAAATTACATGTTTAAAATATATATATATATATATATGATGAAAATGTAAAATTTATGATCATACTAGTAGTTCTGAAAATGATCATGAAAAATACATATTTTATGATAAACAAACAAAATGATTTTGATTGAAAATATGAAATCATGCTTGATGATATAATGATGTTTTGATACCATGATTTTATTCTATGCATGAGATTTTAAAAATCGTGTTTAATGGTTTCATAATTATGGATGATGAATCTTGCGATTTTTGATTTTCACGGTAATGAAAGTGCCTTATTGATCTTTGTCGTAATAAAACTTGCACTTTCAATTTTAAAACATGCTACATGTTTGGCATAGATGAAATAAAATCATAAGAATTAAAACAACTAAAAAGAGAAAAGTATTTTTCTTGAAAATTTATTTTTCTACCTTATTGACTTTTTCATTAAGAGATCAATAAAATTATCTATGCCATTTTGAATCTCTTGAAAGTAATGTTGAGATTTTGATGATTTGAATTTAATGGGTTTTATCGAAATCATGATCTTAATTTCCCAAGATTTATAACTTGAAATCATTTATGAATCAAGATCACCTACTTTGTGTTCTTATTGAAATTTATCGAAATGAATCGTGATTTCTTGGAATTATAACTTGAGAATTCTTTTTATAAATCAAAATAACTTACTATGATTCTTTCTTTTTGCTATTTGATTTATCCAAAAAGAATCATAATATGTCTCTTAATATTCATAATTTGTCTACAAGATTCGTAAATCTCATTACCAATTCTTCTTGATATTCCTTATCTGATGATATGAATACATGAAATATTCATTAATTTATTTTGATGTATACAAATGAAAAGTTATGCTCATGCATGGTAGGATATAATTTGACAAAATTGATACCATCATGATATGAAGCATTTATGATTTGCAATGATGCATGCAATACTTGAGCCTTTTAATTATGATGTGATGTATTGCAGATGATGTAAATCATGATTTAAAATGCTATGAGTTGATACTAAAATGATGTATTATAAATGTTGATTTAATGTCATGAATACTCTAAATAATGAATGTTTGGTATCATGATCAAAATATTGATAAATAGTTAAAAATTTAAGTATCATGTATGATATGCTCATAATATTAATTGATTTATTCAGCATCATGCATGAATGAAATATAAGGTTTTTGAAATTGTGCATGTTCAAATTTGAAAATATAATGATGCACAAATAAGATTGAAACCTACCTTTGTCATGATTTAGAAATTAATGTAAAGGGTCTTCCCTTCTTTTTGCCAATGACATAGGGGGAGAAAGAGTTGCTAATGTGCATATCTCAAAGAGAAAATTGCTAGCTTGCGTGTCTTAAAATGTTGAAAATTTTTTGCTAGCTTGTATATTGTAAACTTGCTATCATACTACCACGATGATGAACATGTCTTATCTTCATGATTGTATTTGAAAAACTATGGCAAAAAATATGTCCGAATGATTGAACTTGTTTTCGGACTTTCTTGATTGAATGATCAAATCACTCGATTGCCATGATGATTTTACACAATTACATGCCCTAATAATAGGTTGGAAATTATGTGCTTTGGATACAAAAATTTCCATGATAATAAACATGTTTTGTCCTTATGATTGTATTTGAAAATCAATAGCACAGCCTTGTCCGAATGCATGACAGAATTCATTTCATTTTCGGATTCGCTTAACAATTGGAATGCTAAAAATCGGATACACTTTTATGAAAAATATTTTTCTGAAATGGATTTCATGAAATGATTCCTGCTTATGAATTACATCTTGAAATATGGATGATAGTATTTTTACTTACAAAGAGTTGTTTCACACACATATCTTGACTCAAAGCAAACTCACAAATAGCTGGTATCACAAATGGCTTTCCTCCTTCATGCAAAAAGATTATAACAACTAAAAAGGAACAAGTATTCAAAGTAATCTACATATCATGCTTTCCTATATATGCTTGTATAATTGATTTCCTATCACTTACTATTGGAAAATAACATGAACCGAGTAAAGGCATGAATAATTATCGCACTTATGCTCAAAATTTGCTTATATTGTTCTCCTGGTATCACAACTACCATGCTTTTTGTTGATGACAAAGGGGGAGAAATATATGAATTGATGCTATAAACACTGATGCTATGATTATGCCATGCTTGCATCACCAAGAGATATATGAATAGATGCTATGATTGCTATAATTTGCATTATGCGTTGTTTGTATCGTGTCAAGATATCAAACAAAAAACTTGCATCGTAATTTTACGAGTTGATATCTTACCATGTGATGAAATGCAATACTTGCTAAAATATTTGAAATGTGTACATCATGTAATGATATCAAAATCTTACTTCGCAGTTTTGCATGTCGATATCTTACAATATGATGAATCACTACTATTACCATCATTCAAACTTGTAATGGAAAATTTGAAAATGAATGTCAAGCCTTGACATCATCTTCAGAGAGATACATCATGATAGGAATCATGATGGGAGTATTGATAAGTTCAAATGATTTTAACTTATCAATATGTCTCTTGAATTCTTAGGTTTTGAATTCAAGTATTACTTATCTCAAGTATGGCATATATACAGTGGGAGTTAAGGTTAACTCCATTATCAATTGATTGTCTTCATGAAAAAGGGGGAGATTGTTGAATCTCGGATTTTGATGATGAAGTCAATTGTCATTTGTTATCTAATCTATATGTCGAGATAAATGTGCAGGATTAACTACGATGAAAGTAAGACATGCAGCAAGAGTTGCGTCGGAGTAAAGATAATGATCACGCTGGGAGTTCGAGAGTTCGACGGAAGTTCAGACAGTCATCGGAGGTTCTGTAGGAACAAATCCGAGAAGTCCATGAGCTTGCCAAAGAAGCTCGTCGGAACTCGCCAAGTGAATCGTCGCAAGTCCAGGAGTTCGCCGGAAGTCCGCAGGAGCATCACCGAGGGTTCATCGGATGATCGACGGAAGTTCGTCGGAAGCTCGCCGGAAGAAGCGATAGATGCACCGGAGCAAGTTGCAGTAAATGTCTTAGGGATGTTGAATCTCGGATTTTGATGATGAAGTCAATTGTCAATTGTTTGTCTAATCTGTGTGTTGAGATAAGTGTGCAGGATTAACTATGATGAAAGTAAGACATGCAAAATGAGTTGCGCCAGAGTCATGACAATGATCACGTTGGGAGATCAAGAGCTCGACGGAAGTTCGGACAGTCGTCGTAGGTTCTGCGGGAACAAATCAATAATATTATAATTCATCATCAATTCAATCCAGGATCCAATCTAACAATTTGAGGATACTAAGAATCATTCAATAATCAATATTCACAACTCATAAACAAGTATGTTGCATAAACCATAATCCACTTCACTTAGAGATTCACAAAATCCCATGGCAACTCAACTAAACATCATCCACAACACAAATCCATAATCGTATAAGTATATACAATCACAAAAAGATAATTATTTACCATGAGTTCTTATCCTTATACAACTTAAACTTATCATTCCATACACATGAGCAGTCCAATAAACTTTTACAACACATAAGTATCAATAGATTCCTTAACATTACATCAGAAGTAAAGTATACTATACAACAAAAACCTATCTTCCAATAAAGTTTAGCTCAAAAATCTTCTAGCCTTTCACTGCTTTAACCCATTTCTAGCTTTTCAGTGCATGACAAGCTACCCTGAAAAAAATTATATAGCAACGAGGTGAGAATAAAGAGCTCAGCAAGCGTCTAACATATCCATGGCGATGGGAGAAGTTCAAGCAGGCTTAGTATTAAGATACAAAAGTAGAAATATAAGTGTTCATTTGAAGTCATCTCATTTGATATAAAATCACAAAGGTTTACTTCATTCAAAAACAAGCATTAGACATAACAATAGGAGAAGGGAAATTGGAGCATTTCATTGGCAAAAGAAATACTTAGGCATGTACCAAATGGCATATGAAGCATTTAGGCACATATCAAAGGCGTAAAAGTGTTTGGGGGCATGATAATGACAAACAAAACACTTCAAAGTATAACAAGTGAACCGAATAATAAACACAAGCTTGTATGACATTTTTGATGTAGCATGCATTCCATTTTTATCCAAAGCATAATATGAACTCATAAACAAAGCTTTGGATTTCATATCAATAAACATAGAGAGCGTTGTGGGACCACATACATAATGTGATTCATCCATTTCTGGATGACCACCAAGCATAAGGCTCCCACGTTTGGGAGCTCCATCCACTCACGTCTGAGTGAAGTCAATGGGGCCGGTAGAGCAATCGCGGGCTCTAAGCATAACTCCCTTTACCATTTCTAGCAAAGGTTCACAATATCCCACAAGACATCAGAGTACAAAAGGGTAGTATGAACAATAACATTGACATATATCAGAAGCACATGCGGAACAACGAAATGTACATATGCCTTTCAAGTCAATACGATACAAACATAATCTTTCATAATTGTATTCAGATTTAAAAGGAAACAAAAGCAGGAGTATACAAGGATTTCAAGAAATCACATATGACTCAATTGAAATAAGAAAGTTAGATGAATTCAATGTCCAAAGAAATGAAACTGGAAGAGGCACATATCGAAAGCAAATGCGGAACAATGGGATGCATGTGCCGAATCATTACGCTGAAAACATGAACTTTAGATTATACCTGCAGACAAATAAATAAAGGACAAAAGTATACAGGAATTTAAGGTAATAATGTAAAGCTTAACTGAAGAGTGTTTGCCGAAATCGATTTCCAAAGAGAAGAAACAAGGAGAGCCGAAATCGACCAAAGCTCGATTCTGGCAGAATTTGATAGGGACATTGTATGAACTATTTAGATAACCAATTATGCTCCAATTTATGAAAAATATGTGTCATTAGAAAGCTTTATCAATCTAATTTTAGGAAAATTAAGTTTGAAATGAATTGAAATTTACAACAGGGAGTTACAGATAATTTCGTAGCCAAGGTCTGAAAATATTTGCTCTGTTTTACTGAATCCATTGGGTCGATGAAAGCAGATGTTTTAGTTAGAAATTATACTCCGAAAATTTCAAATCTGCTATATAAAGAAATCATTTTGAGTCTAGCTTCGAATAAATCATACTTTGTATGAATCTGAGTTCACAAAAGAAAGTTATAAGTCGTTAAGCAACAAGAGGTCAGAAATTTCAGTCTCTATTTTGCAGAATCTGTAGGGTTAATTGAAACAGAAGTCTTGGTAGTAATTTAAACTCCAAATCATTCAAACGTAGTGTCAAAATAAAGATATTTGAGTCTACTTTCAAATGGAATAGGTTTTACCTAAATCAGAGTTTAGTGCTAAAAGTTTGATCGAAAACAATGTATAGAATTCAGATTACCAAAAAATTTCATAT
The DNA here is from genome assembly GCF_036884655.1 of Musa acuminata AAA Group. Lineage (NCBI taxonomy): Eukaryota > Viridiplantae > Streptophyta > Magnoliopsida > Zingiberales > Musaceae > Musa > Musa acuminata. The sequence continues at coordinate 22,572,845 of NC_088333.1, read as the reverse complement.
TCATGGCTTTGTATCAAAAGGAAAGAACGGTTTGGTACTAAGCTGAAATCTTTTGCATTATGAAGAATTAAAAGGAAAACAGAGATTAGGAATTCTGTAGGAAGAGATTAGAACACTTGCCTTAGATGAGTTTGATTCCTAAATATAGGGAGTTGATACAAAACCTCAAACAAAGTTTCCTCTTCTTCTTCTCCTTCTTCTTCTTCTTCTTCTTCTCTTCTTCTTCTTCTCCTCAAACTAACGTTGGCTGAAAACTTTCTTCTGAATGGTGCCTTAAATTACTTAGGTTTGGCTCATGCTAAAATAGTGAGGTGGCAAGCATGCATGGGGGTTTAGGTGTCAACTTTAGAATAAATGCTTAGTGGCTCATCCTTGTTAATGACACATGTCCTCCATTTTATTTTATTTTATTTTTATTTACTCAATTCTGAATATTCTATAAATCATCTCAAACATTTAATATTTACTCTTTGGTCCTTAGCCATAAACTTTAATATAATATTATTTAAAAAAAAATATTATTAACTATTTTTATTTTTTAAATGGGGGATGTTACACTCTCCCCTCCTTAAAAGAAAATTTAGTCCTCTAAATTTGTCATATCTCTTTCGGTGAAAAGATAAGGATAAACCAGATTTGTAGTCAAGGAATCCCCAACAGCAGTAGTTACGTGTAGCAAATAATACAGTGGTTTAGGTTGAATGCCCAAGTGACAAGCAAAATATTGTGAAACAAAAGACAAGTTGGAGCCAGGATCAAACAAAACTTTTGCATTTCTATTAGAAACATGTAGAATACCTTCAACCACTGATTTAGAGGCTCTGGAATCTTGTTCTGTGATAGCATATACTCTAGCATGGGTTGTCGGCTTAGGGAGTAGTGGCTCTTTGTTATTGTTTAGTGGGCAATCTCTGACTTTATGATCTAACTTTCCACAGGCAAAACAAGCTCCAGTCACCCGAAAACACTCACTTGTTTCATGATTACGTCCGCATTTTGTACACGATAGAGTTCTTTGTGATGGAGTTCCTTTCTCAAATCTAGGTACCTTTACCTTCTCGTTACTTCTTTCTGCTTCATTTCCTCTCTTACTTTTACCAACAAACTTATCCTTTCTATTCCTGACCCTGATTTCTTGGATCTCCTCCAAGTCTTTTTCAAGTTTGAAAGCTCTTTCTACTACTTCAGTGTATACTTGGAGTTTTAAAGCTGATATCCGGCTTCTTATTGCCGGCCTTAATCCTCTTTCAAATCTTCTTGCTTTCCTATATTCATCATCAATCATATGTGTGGCAAATCTAGAGAGCTCAGTGAATTTAGACTCATATTTGGCTACTGTCAAATTTCCCTGGATGAGATTCAGGAACTCCAATTCTTTCTGCTCTCTGATATAATCCGGAAAATATTTATCATTGAACTTTTCTGTAAATACCTTCCAAGTGATTGGCTCCTGTCGAGCTTCAGAAATCCTCTTCATGGTTCGCCACCAGTGCTCAGCCTCTCCTTCAAGTATGAAGGTAGCAAGAGAAACCTTCTTATCATCTAGGCAAATTAAAACATCAAATATTTTCTCCATCCGCATCATCCATTGTTCTGCTACCATTGGATCAGGCTCACCACCAAAACTGGGAGGACTAAGCTTCTTAAATTGTTCAATTCCCAACCCAGTCTGGTTTGAATTCCCACCTTCATCATTTCTTCCTTGACGGACTTGTTGTTGCATTACTTGTGTCATTGCCTCTAGAGATTTCATAATTCCACTCAATTGATCAGAAGTAGATGCAACAGGAGAACCAGATGACCTTGTCATCCTTGCTTCCTAAAAATAACAAAAGAAAACTTTTGATCAGTCTCTAAATAGAAATCACTAAACCTCAAAATTTATTACACATCTAGCATATCAAAATTCTTAGAAATCCTCAAATCATGCTCTGATACCACTCTGTCACCCCCCCCCCCCCCCCCCCCCCCGAATTATCACATTCAGGAAGTGTGACCCTGTATAAAATCAATAATATTATAATTCATCATCAATTCAATCCAGGATCCAATCTAACAATTTGAAGATACTAAGAATCATTCAATAATCAATATTCACAACTCATAAACAAGTATGTTGCATAAACCATAATCCACTTCACTCAGAGATTCACAAAATCCCATGGCAACTCAACTAAACATCATCCACAACACAAATCCATAATCGTATAAGTATATACAATCACAAAAAGATAATTATTTACCATGAGTTCTTATCCTTATACAACTTAAACTTATCATTCCATACACATGAGCAGTCCAATAAACTTTTACAACACATAAGTATCAACAGATTCCTTAACATTACATCAGAAGTAAAGTATACTATACAACAAAAACCTATCTTCCAATAAAGTTTAGCTCAAAAATCTTATAGCCTTTCACTGCTTTAACCCATTTCTAGCTTTTCAGTGCATGACAAGCTACCCTGAAAAAAATTATATAGCAACGAGGTGAGAATAACGAGCTCAGCAAGCGTCTAACATATCCATGGCGATGGGAGAAGTTCAAGCAGGCTTAGTATTAAGATACAAAAGTAGAAATATAAGTGTTCATTTGAAGTCATCTCATTTGATATAAAATCACAAAGGTTTACTTCATTCAAAAACAAGCATTAGACATAACAATAGGAGAAGGGAAATTGGAGCATTTCATTGGCAAAAGAAATACTTAGGCATGTACCAAATGGCATATGAAGCATTTAGGCACATATCAAAGGCGTAAAAGTGTTTGGGGGAATGATAATGACAAACGAAACACTTCAAAGTATAACAAGTGAACCGAATAATAAACACAAGCTTGTATGACATTTTTGATGTAGCATGCATTCCATTTTTATCCAAAGCATAATATGAACTCATAAACAAAGCTTTGGATTTCATATCAATAAACATAGAGAGCGTTGTGGGACCATATACATAATGTGATTCATCCATTTCTGGATGACCACCAAGCATAAGTCTCCCACGTTTGGGAGCTCCATCCACTCACGTCTGAGTGAAGTCAATGGGGCCGGTAGAGCAATCGCGGGCTCTAAGCATAACTCCCTTTACCATTTCTGGCAAAGGTTCACAATATCCCACAAGACACCAGAGTACAAAAGGGTAGTATGAACAATAACATTGACACATATCAGAAGCACATGCGGAACAACGAAATGTACATATGCCTTTCAAGTCAATACGATACAAACATAATCTTTCACAATTGTATTCAGATTTAAAAGGAAACAAAAGCAGGAGTATACAAGGATTTCAAGAAATCACATATGACTCAATTGAAATAAGAAAGTTAGATGAATTCAATGTCCAAAGAAATGAAACTGGAAGAGGCACATATCGAAAGCAAATGCGGAACAATGGGATGCCTGTGCCGAATCATTACTCTGAAAACATGAACTTTAGATTATAGCTGCAGACAAATAAATAAAGGACAAAAGTATACAGGAATTTAAGGTAATAATGTAAAGCTTAACTAAAGAGTGTTTGCCGAAATCGATTTCCAAAGAGAAGAAACAAGGAGAGCCGAAATCGACCAAAGCTCGATTCTGGCAGAATTTGATAGGGACATTGTATGAACTATTTAGATAACCAATTATGCTCCAATATATGCAAAATATGTGTCATTAGAAAGCTTTATCAATCTAATTTTAGGAAAATTAAGTTTGACAAGAATTGGAATTTACAAAAGGGAGTTACAGATAATTTCGTAGCCAAAGGTCTGAAAATATTTGCTCTATTTTACTGAATCCATTGGGTCGATGAAAGCAGATGTTTTAGTTAGCAATTATACTCCGAAAATTTCAAATCAGGTATATAAAGAAAGAATTTTGAGTCTAGCTTCGAATAAATCATACTTTGTATGAATCTGAGTTCACAACAGAAAGTTATAAGTAGTTAAGCAACATGAGGTCAGAAATTTCAATCTCTATTTTGCAGAATCTGTAGGGTTAATTGAAATAGAAGTCTTGGTAGGAATTAAAACTCCAAATCATTCAAACTTAGTGTCAAAATAAAGATATTTGAGTCTAATTTCAAATGGAATAGGTTTTACCTAAATCAGAGTTTAGTGCTAAAAGTTAGATCGAAAACAATGTACAGAAGTCAGATTACCAAAAAATTTCATATTCCTGGCTTTGTATCAAAAGGAAAGAACGGCTTGGTACTAAGCTAAAATCTTTTGCACTATGAAGAATTAAAAGGAAAATAGAGATTAGGAATTCTGTAGGAAGAGATTAGAACACTTGCCTTAGATGAGTTTGATTCCCAAATATAGGGAGTTGATACAAAACCTCAAACAAAGTTTCCTCTTCTTCTTCTCCTTCTTCTTCTTCTTCTTCTCTTCTTCTTCTTCTCCTCAAACTAACGTTGGCTGAAAAATTTCTTCTTAATGGTGCCATAAATTACTTAGGTTTGGCTCATGCTAAAATAGTGAGGTGGTAAGCATGCATGGGGGTTTAGGTGTCAACTTTAGAATAAATGCTAAGTGGCTCATCCTTGTTAATGACACATGTCCTCCATTTTATTTTATTTTATTTTTATTTACTCAATTCTGAATATTCTATAAATCATCTCAAACATTTAATATTTACTCTTAGGTCCTTAGCCATAAACTTTAATATAATATTATTTAATAAAAAAAATTATTATTTACTTTTTTTTTTTTTTAAATGGGGGATGTTACAAAAGGAGCTCGTCGGAACTTGCCAAGTGGATCGTCGCAAGTCTAGGAGTTTGCCGGAAGTCCATTGGAGGATCACCGAGGGTTCGTCGGATGATCGACGGAAGTTCGTCGGAAACTCGTCGGAAGAAGCGATTGACGCACCGGAGCAAGCTGCAGAATATTTCTTAGGAAATAATCGTAGTAAGCACATTGATTAAGTTAAAAATGGGAGGTGATCCCATTAGCTTAATCTTGGGGCAATTGGGCCCCAGAAAGAATCAAATTGGGTCAAATGGATTAACCCATTCGGACCCTGATTGCTGTGGGAGGTGCAACCGCCCAAGCCAGGAGGTTAGCACCGCCCAAGCTATGTCTCCCAGCAAGACTGGGCGGTGTAACCACCCTAGCCAAGAGGTGGCACCGCCCCGGGCTTAGTCTCCGAGCGAGACTGGGCGGTGCAACCTCTTCTGTCAAGATGTAGCACCGCTAGAGCTCAAGTTTCGAGCTTTGCCAAGCGGTGCAACCTCCCCAGTCAAGCGGTGCAACCGCCTGAGCTCGGTCTTCGAGCTCTGGAAGAGAGGTGCAACCGCCCCTGACAGAGGTGGCACCGCCCAGAGGCTCAGTCTTCGAGCTCTGCCAGGCGGTGCAACTGCCCCCGTCAGGAGGTGGAACCGCCTGATCCCAGAATTCCGAGAATTGACAGATTGGAGCTCCAAATTTGAACTGGGTTGGGGCCTATAAATACCCCACCCATTCAACACTGAAAGCACAGAACACACACTCGAAATCTTGCTGTCTTTCTGTGGTTCTTAGAGCTTAAAACTGCTAGTTCTCCTCTTTCTGTTCTTCAAAGTTTGAGTTGTAAAGAGAGGAGAGAAAACTTCTGTAAGGGTTGTCTCCTAAGCCCGTCAAAAGGAGTGAATCTGTAAGAGGGTGGTTGGCCTTCGCCTATTGAAGGAAGGCCTCTAGTTGACGTCGGTGACCTCGTCGGTGGAGGAAGCCAAAAGTGGAGTAGGTCAAGATTGACCGAACCACTCTAAATCTCGATTTGCATTTCCTTTTAGCATTTTACCTTCACTGCAAACTTCTCAATAGCTTACTGCCCTCTGTGATTTTACGAACGAGTTTTAAGGTTCAGACGTAAATCTACGTTTATACGTAAATCTGCGTTTAGACGTAAATCTGCGTTTAGACGTAAATCTGCTTTTTCGTATGATCATCATATTGCAGATTATGTTTAGGTTTTGAGCTTTACCATAACTGCACACTACCTTTATACTCCTACTTAAACTGCGTCTTATCTAATCAAGTGATTTACAAATCAGCATTTAGATGTAAATCAGTTTCTTCGTATGAACGTCAGATTTCAGTTTGCGCCGATATTCTGGTTTTCATCATAGCTGCAAACTGCCTGCATAGTTTGACTTTAACCTTGCTTAGTATCAACTTTCATACAGAAGTTGTTTTTATCGTTCGAACGCAGCTTTCGATTTTAATCGTAGAAAGTTTTCCGCTGCACTAATTCACCCCCCCTCTTAGTGCTCTCGATCCTAACAATTGGTATCAGAGCCCGGTTAACTCTCAAACAGATTAAAACCCAAGAGAGATGGCTTACGCCAGAAACCAAGAGGGCCATTCTATTACACGTCCACCCATGTTTAATGGGACGGACTACACCTATTGGAAGATCCGAATGAGGATCTTTCTTATCTCTATGGATGTTGAACTTTGGAATCTTGTCAAAAATGGTTTTTCGAAGTCTTCTCTTCCAATGATCGATTGGAATGATTTGGAGAAGAAGGCTTTCACTCTCAATGCAAAGGCTATGAATGTCTTATTTTGCACTTGATAAAAACGAGTTTAATCGTGTTTCGATTTGTGAAACTGCATTTGATATTTGGCACACACTCGAAGTGACTCATGAAGGCACAAGTAGAGTGAAAGAGTCAAAAATCAATCTTTTGTTACACTCTTTCGAACTTTTCCTAATGAAACTGAGTGAGACTATTGGTGACATGTTTACCCATTTCACGGATGTCGTCAACGGTCTAAAAGGACTCGGAAAAAGTTTTTTCGGATTTTGAGCTCATAAATAAGATTCTAAGATCCCTTCCTAAGAGTTGGGATCCTAAAGTCACTGTTATTCAAGAGGCAAAGGATCTAAACAACTTCCCTCTTAAAGAACTAATTGGGTCATTAATGACCTACGAGATGACTTGCAAAACTCATGAAGAGCAAGAAGACATCCCTCCAAAGAACAGGAAGGATATGACACTTAGAACTTTGGAAGACCACTTGAAAGAAAACTCAAGTGATGAGGACTGTGACGATGACTTGGCACTTCTAACAAGAAAATTTAAAAAATTCATTAAAAGAAACAAGTTTAAGAATTACACTAAAAATAAACTTGAACCCAAGAAGGACCAAGTTATTTGCTATGAGTGCAAAAAGCCGGGACACAACAAGAGTGATTGTCCCCAAACCAAAAAGAGAACAACAAAGAAGAAGGCGCTCAAAGCAACATGGGATGATTCGAGCACATCCGAAGAAGAGGAGTCCAACACCGAGCAAGTCGCTCATTACGCCTTAATGGCCATCGGAGAAGAGGTAACAAATTTATTAGATGCTGATTTATCTTTCGATTAATTATTAAATGCCTTCCATGACTAATTTGATGAATGCAAGATTATCAATAGAAAATACAAATTGCTAAAAAAGGAGTATGATAGTCTTACTTGTGATTTTGATAAGTTAAAAACTGAATATCATGATAGTTTAAATTCATGTATCAAATGCCATGATCTAGAAACTCTCCAAAAAGAAAACCTACTGCTTAAGGGCACCTTGAAGAAATTCGAGGTTGGTAGCAAGTCATTGAACATAATCCTTGCAAACAAGGGTCACGTTCAAAAAAGGAGTGGAATTGGATTTGTGAGAAGTCCTCACCTAAATCCAACCACCTTCATAGAAGGCCCCATCTTACATATTCAACACCAAACCAAATGCAACTTTTGTTGCAAATTTGGACACAAGACGCATTATTGTCCATTCAAGAAAATAAGTCCAAACAAACTGACTTGGGTTCCTAAAGGAACCATGATAAACTCTATGCAACATGATAAACAATGTAGATCTATCTTTGAGGCACCGAAAAGCAAATGGGTACCAAAAAATCATCCTTTCTTGTAGAAACCCATACCATCGCAAGCTAGGAGCAAGAGATGGTACCTTGATAGTGGATGCTCAAGGCATATGACCGGAGATCCATCTCAATTCTCTAAGCTCACTAGTATAGACGAAGGCTATGTCACCTTCGGAGACAACAACAAGGGTAAAATCATTGGCAAAGGAACCATAGGTAACAAATCCAACTTCTTTATTGAAGATGTTTTATTGGTTGATGGTTTAAAACATAACCTCTTGAGCATTAGTCAATTATGTGATAAAGGATACACTGTCAAATTCGAATCTAATGCTTGCATCATTGAAAAACCACATAGAAACATGTCTATGATTGCATTAAAACAAAATAACGTATACACCATTAACATCAATGATTTGTGTAATGAAATGTGTTTTTCGGTTTTGAATGAGGATGCTTGGCTATGGCATAGAAGATTAGGTCACGCTAGCATGAAACTAATTACTCAAATATCATCTAAAGAACTTGTAAGAGGAATTCCTCATATCAAGTTCATCAAAGTTAATGTATGTGATGCTTGCCAATTAGGTAAACAAATTAAGGGTAGCTTCAAAACTAAGAATTAAATAAGCACCTCTAGGCCCTTACAACTGATCCATATGGACTTGTTCGGACCAATCTCTACATCAAGTCTAGGAGGTAGCAAATACGCCTTTGTCATTGTAGATGACTATAGCAGATATACATGGACTTACTTTTTAAAACAGAAAAATGAATGCTTTAGATACTTTACCAAGTTTTGTAAACTTGTTCAAAATGAGAAGGGCTTTATGATTTCGTCGATTAGAAGTGATAATGGTGGAGAATTTCAAAACCATGATTTCCAATAATTATGTGAACTCAATGGATACAACCATAATTTCTCTACTCCAAGAAATCCTCAACAAAATGGGATAGTAGAAAGAAAAAATCGAAATCTACAAGAAATGGCAAGAACCATGTTGAATGAACATAGCCTACCCAAATATTTTTGGGCCGAAGCCGTAAACACTACATGCTATATTTTGAATAGAGTTCTAGTAAGACCTTTACTCACCAAAACTCCTTATGAGTTATGGAATAACAAAAAACCCAATGTTTCATATTTTAAAGTCTTTGGGTGTAAGTGTTTTATCTTGAATGAAAAGGATAACTTAGGAAAATTTGATGCTAAATCCGATGAAGGAATCTTTCTTGGTTATTCTTCGGTTTCTAAAACTTTTCATATCTTCAATAAAAGAACTTTAATTATTGAAGAATCCATTCATGTTGTTTTCAATGAGATTTCCAAAATTAGGAAAAATGATTTTGATGATGATGTTAATTTTGATTCCTTGAATTAAAATGAAACCCCATCTCCAACTAGCAACTTGGATGCATCCACTTCCAAGATTTCCTTACCCAAGGATTGGAAGTATGTAGATGCTCATCCTAAGGAGCTAATCGTAGGAGACACATCAAAGGGGGTTCAAACACAATCTTCTCTTAAAAATTTTTGTGCCAACGCCGCTTTTCTCTCCCAAATTGAACCCAAATGTATTGATGAAGCCATGAAAGATGATTCATGGATTATCGCAATGCAAGATGAATTGAATCAATTTGAAAGAAATGAGGTATGGACGCTTGTTCCTAGGCCAAATGACCATTTAGTTATTGATACTAAATGGGTCTTTAGAAACAAGCAAGATGAAAATGGTATCGTGGTTAGAAAAAAAGGCTAGATTAGTGGCCAAAGGTTTCAACCAAGAAGAAGGTATCGATTATGAAGAAACCTTCACTCCTATGGCTCGATTAGAAGCCATAAGGATGCTCCTTGCCTACGCTAGTAGTAATAATTTTAAGTTGTTTCAAATGGATGTTAAACGCGCTTTTCTTAACGACTTTATTTCCGAAGAAGTATATGTTGAACAACCTCCTGGATTTGAAAATAATAGTCTCCCTAATCATGTGTTTAGATTAACTAAAGCTCTCTATGGTTTAAAACAAGCTCCAAGGGTTTGGTATGAGAGACTTAGTTCTTTTCTTATTGAAAATAATTTCATAAAAGGCAAGGTTGATACTACATTATTCATCAAGAACCTTGAAAATAATTTTCTCATTGTTCAAATTTATGTTGATGATATTATCTTTGGTTCTACGAATGAATCTCTTTGTGAATCTTTTGCTAAAACTATGAGTCTTGAATTCGAAATGAGTCTAATGGGAGAGTTAACATTCTTCTTAGGTCTACAAATCAAACAACTAAGCAATGACATCTTTATTAGTCAAACTAAATATGATATGAGTTTACTAAAGAAGTTTAATATAAATAACTCAAAATCTATTAACACTCCTATGAGCACCTCCACTAAGTTAAAAATTGATGAAAGTGGAGAAAGCTTCGATCAAAAAACTTATAGGGGTATGATAGGAAGTTTACTTTACCTCACTACAACTAGACCAGACATCATGTTCAGTGTAGGACTTTGTGCTAGATTTCAATCAAACCCTAAGATATCTCATCTCAAAGCAGTTAAAAGAATATTCAGATATCTTAATGGTACCACAAATCTAGGATTATGGTACCCAAAATCAGAGAATCTTGAGTTAATTGCTTATGCTGATGCGGACTTCGCTGGCCGTAGATTAGATAGAAAAAGCACATCAGGAACATGTCAATTCTTAGGACATGCCCATGTTTCCTGGTCATCTAAGAAACAAAACTCGATTACACTATCAACAACCGAAGCTGAATATATTGCAGCAAGTGCATGCTGTGCACAAGTTGTTTGGATGAAAAACACCTTAGAAGATTATAAAGTTCATCTTAAAAATATTCCCATTAAATGTGATAACACAAGTGCAATATGCTTAACAAAGAACCCTATACAACACTCAAGAACAAAACATATTGATATTAGACATCACTTTATACGAGATCATGTTACGAATCATGATGTAATCATAGAGTTCATTGATACGAAACATCAACTAGCTGATATCTTTACAAAACCTCTAAGTGAAGAACAATTTGATTTCATAAGAAGAGAATTAGGAATGTTGATGTGTCCGAATACTTAAACTAGTTAAAATTATTTTTCGGACTTTTTTGAATGATCAAATCACTTGATTACTATTACATGCCTTGGTATCACTTGATCAAATAACATTTTGGAAATTATGTTTTGTCCTTGAAAATCAGTAGCTTACTCATGTCCGAATGCATGGAAAAGTTTATTTCATTTTTCGGATTTGCTTAACAATTTGAATGCTAAAAATCGGATTTTCCTGTACACTCTTATGTAAATTTTTTTTTGGAAAAATGAGTTTCCTCTTTCATGCACAAAGAATTATAACATACAAGGAGAAGAGGTATTCAAAGCATTATACGTGTCATGCCTTCCTTTATGTGCTTGATAACCTGCTTATATTGTTCTCCAGGAATCAAATCTACTATGTTTTTTGTTGATGACAAAGGGGGAGAAATATATGAATTGATATATTTGCTATCACTGATGTTTATATGGTTGCTATCACTGATGCTGATATGTTTGCTATCACTGATGTTGATATGGTTGCTATCACTGATGCTATGATTAGGCCATACTTGCATCACCAAGAAATATATGATTGCTATCATTGCTATATGCCCTCTATCAAGATATCAAACAAAAATTTGCATCGTACGAGCTGATATCTTACCATGTGATGCAATGCTACACTTGCTAAAATATTCGAAATGTGTACATCATGTAATGATATCAAAATCTTGCTTCACAGCTTTACATGTCGATATCTTACAATATGATGAATTACTACAATAACCATCATTCAAACTTGTTATATTTGAAAATGAATGTCAAGCCTTGACATCATCTTCAAAGAGATACATCATGATAGAAATCATGATGGGAATATATCTCTTGAATTTATAAAGTTTTTAAATTCAAGAAGTATGGCATATAGATAGGGGGAGTTAAGGTTAACTTCATTATCAATTGATTGTCATCATCAAAAAGGGGGAGATTGTTGAATCTTGGATTTTGATGATGAAGTCAATTGTCAATTGTTTGTCGAATATATGTATTGAGATAAGTGTGCAGGATTAACTACGATGAAAGTAAGACATGCAGTAGGAGTTGCGCCGGAGTCATAACAATGATCACGTTGGGAGTTCAAGAGCTCGACGGAAGTTCGGACAATCGTCGGAGGTTCTATGGGAACAAATCCGAGAAGTCCAGAAGCTTGCCAAAGGAGCTTGTCGGAACTTGCCAAGTGGATCGTCGCAAGTCCAGGAGTTTGCCGGAAGTCCATAGGAGGATCACCGAGGGTTCGTCGGATGATCGACGGAAGTTCGCCGAAACTCGCCGAAAGAAGCGATTGACGCACCGGAGCAACCTGCAGAATATGTCTTAGGAAATAATCGTAGTTAGCACATTGATTAAGTTAGAAATGGGAGGTGATCCCATTAGCTTAATCTTGGGGCAATTGGGCCCCTGAAAGAATCAAATTGGGCCGAATGGATTAACCCATTCGGACCCTGATTGCTGTGGGAGGTGCAACCGCCCAAGCCAGGAGGTAGCACCGCCCAGGCTATGTCTCCCAGTGAGACTGGGCGGTGCAACCGCCCCAGCCAAGAGGTGGCACCGCCCCAGGCTCAGTCTCCGAGCGAGACTAGGCGATGCAACCTCTTCTGTCAAGAGGTAGCACCGCCAGAGCTCAAGTTTCGAGCTCTGCCAGGCGGTGCAACCTCCCCAGTCATGCGGTGGAACTGCCTGAGCTCGGTCTTCGAGCTCTGGCAGAGAGGTGCAACCGCCCCTGACAGAGGTGGCACCGCCTAGAGGCTCAGTCTTTGAGCTATGCCAGGTGGTGCAACCGCCCCAGTTAGGAGGTGCAACCACCTGATCCCGGAATTTCGGGAATTGACAGATTTGAGCTCCAAATTTGAACTGGGTTGGGGCCTATAAATACCCCACCCATTCAGCACTGAAAGCACAGAACACACACTCGAAATCTTGCAGTCTTTCTGTGGTTCTTAGAGCTCAAAACTACTAGTTCTCCTCTTTCTGTTCTTCAAAGTTTGAGTTGTAAAGAGAGGAGAGAAAACTTCTGTAAGGGTTGTCTCCTATGCCCGTCAAAAGGAGTGAATCTGTAAGAGGGTGGTTGGCCTTCGCATATTGAAGGAAGGCCTCTAGTTGACGTCGGTGACCTTGTCGGTGGAGGAAGCCAAAAGTGGAGTAGGTCAAGATTGACCGAACCACTCTAAATCTCGGTTTGCATTTCCTTTGAGCATTGTACCTTCACTGCAAACTTCTCAATATCTTACTGCCCTCTGCAATTTTACCAACGAGTTTCAAGGTTCAGACGTAAATCTGCGTTTAGACGTAAATATGCTTTTTCGTATGATCATCATATTGCAGATTACGTTTAGGTTTTGAGCTTTACCATAACTGCACACTGCCTTTATACTCCTGCTTAAACTGCGTCTTATCTAATCAAGTGATTTACAAATCAGCATTTAGACGTAAATCAGTTTCTTCGTACGAACGTCGGATTTCAGTTTGCGCCGATATTCTAGTTTTCATCATAGCTGCAAACTGCCTGCATAGTTTGACTTTAACCTTACTTAGTATCAACTTTCATACAGAAGTTGTTTTTATCGTTCGAACGCAGCTTTCGATTTTAATCGTAGAAAGTTTTCCGCTGCATTAATTCACCCCCCCCCCCCTCTTAGTGCTCTCGATTCTAACAAGCGAATATCGTAGTTAGCACAATGATTAAGTTGGAAATGGAAGGTGATCCCATTAACTTAATCTTAGGGCAATTGGGCCCTTGAAAAACCCAAATTGGGCCGAATGGATCAACCCATTCGGACCCTGATTTCTGCCAGGTGGTTGAACCGCCCAAGGCAGGAGGTTGCACCACCTGGGCTTAGTCTCCGAACGAGACTAGGAGGTGCAACCGCTCCAGCCAAGCGGTGGCACCGCCTGGGCTCAGTCTCTGAGCGAGACTGGGCGGTGCAACCTCCCCTGACAGGAGGTGGCACCGCCTGAGCTCGGTCTTCGAGCTCTGTCAGGCGGTGCAACCGCCTCAGTCAGTGTCACGCCCCTCAAAATATCCATGATTTTTATAATTTTCTTTTTCAACACAAACCAATCCAGGATCCAAACTAACGTTTGAGGACACTGAAAAACATTCAATCAAATTCACATCCATAAAAGCTGTGCATTTTAAAATCATATATCACATCACTCGATAATTCACATTTATGGCAACCCAAGCCAACTTGACAAACATGAACAACATTTATAAATCCACAAGCTAAATAAATTATACAATCAGAGCTCCAACTATTCACCACAAGTTCATATCGTCATAAATTAGACTTAACATTCCAAAATTTCAAATAAGAGAGATCTTCTAACACTTTTACACAGTATATCCATTTCGATCATCAGAACAATTTATTACATACAAAATATGCTTATACAACAATAGCATAACAACCAACGAGACTTGCCCATAATTCTGAATAGCTATCCACTGCCTCAGCCCAAATCAAACATCTCGAAGAGTGATGCGCTGACCTGAAAGATTTATATAATAACGGAGTGAGCCAAAAACGGCTCAGCAAGTGACAAAACATATTCAGAACAAAAGGAATGGTATTAAACGAGTAAGGTATCATAATGTAAGGCAGAATACAAGAATTCTCAAGGATACCATCTCATTAGATACAAAATCATATGTATCATGTTATTCAAAACATATTTGATTCATAATAAATGGAGCACAGAGTAATTGGAGCATATCAATGGCAGATAGGACATTTCAGAACATATCAGTTCATAGCAAATGGAGCACAGAGTAATTGGAGCATATCAATGGCAGATAGGACAATTCAGAACATATCAGTTCATAGCAAATGGAGCACAGAGTAATTGGAGCATATCAACGGCGTATGAAATGTTCCGAAGCATACCAACAACATATGGAACATTTCGAAACATATCAAAAGTGGATGAAACATTTCAGAGCATATCAATAACAAATACCGTATAGAAGCTCAAACGTCGTCTTTGACGTTGCAAACATATCAATCTTATCCAAAGCATCTACAGAAACACATAACCAAAGCTCTGGATATCATATCAAACATACAGAAGGTGTAGTGGGATCTCAGTCAGAATGTGATTCATCTATTTCTGAATGACCACCTGACAAAAGTCTCCAACGTCTAGGAGCTCCATCCACCCACGTCTAGGTGAAGTCAAAGGGGGGCCGGCAGAGCATCGCAGGCTCTAATCACATACCCACATAGCGGGCAACAAGCGCATACCCTTTACCATTTCTAGCAAAGGTCCAAAATATCCCAAATAACGGGACCCCACATAGCTGGCAAATAGCGCATACCCTTTACCATTTCTGACAAAGGTCCAAACAATCCCACACACCAAAGTACGAAAGGGCAGTTTCAACAATAAGTAGCATATATCGGAAGCACACGCGGAACAACGAAGCTTACATGTGCCTTTTTTTAAGAACAATATGCTGCAAGGAACAAATCTCTCACAAATGTATTCATATTAGGAATGAAATGGAAGCAAGAGTATACAGGGAATCCAAGCAATCATATTTAGCTCAATTCAAATAAGAAGGTTAGAAGAATTCAATATCCAAAGGAATGAAACTAGAATAGGCACACACCGAAAGCAAATGCGGAATCATGGGTTATACATGTGCCTATAGAAGTCAATACGATATAGCTTAAACGTTACACAATAGTTTTCAAGAATGTAAATAACTTTAAGGACAAGAGCACACAAGAATTCAGAGCAGTATTATAAATCTCAATTTAAAGAAAGCTAAAGGATATCAATTTCCAAAGGAATGAAACCAGAATATTAGAAATCGACCAAAGCTCGATTTCTGGCAGAATACAAGAGGCACATTGAACAAATGATTCAAACTATCAATCGTGCTCCAATTGACTCAGAAATATATCATTGGATTATACTTTCAGATAAGATAGTCTTCATATGAATTGAACTGTCCAATAGAGAGAGTTACAAATAATTTGGTAAACAAGGGTCGTAGAACAAAATCTCTGTTTGGCAGAAATCATAATGTCAGATTCAACAAGTAACTGGGCAGCTGTTTGGATTCCAAATCTTTCAATCCATATATCAAAAGAAAGATCTACAAGTCTAGTATCCAATGAAATAAGCTTTGAATAATTCAACATTTGCAACAGGGACTTATAAGCAGTTCAGTATCAAAAGGTCAAAAATTACGATCCCTGTTTCGCAAAATCAGTAGGCTCATTTGAAACAGAAGTTTGGGCAGACAACTTACTCTGAATTCTTAAAATAAGCTATCAAAACAAAGGTTTATGAGTTTATATTCTGATCAAATAAGTTTTGTCCAAATCAGAGGTCAATACATGAAGTTATAATCATAACAAGGACGAAAGGTCAGAATCTCAGAAGTTGCACAGATTCGGATCGATATGTCTAAACAAGAGATATATCAAATGCAAGGCTAGAACAATTCAAGTTCCACATATTCAAATCAAATGAAGAGATCATATTACAGTAAGCAAAGATCAAGATACTTGCAATAGGAAAGATTAGAACAATTACAGGAGGAACGAATCGGGAACATGCAATAAGAAATATCAAAGCAATTATAGGAGAAACGATCAGGGAACTTGCCTTTCAAAGATTTCGATCCGAAGATCCAAAGAAGGTGCTAGCCCAAATCCTTCTACTTTTCCTCCGTGTCCTCTCTCTGTTTCGTTTTGTGCTCCCGTTTTCTTCCTTTCTTCGCAACCACACAACGTGTCGAACATCGAGGCACAGTCACCTGCTCTCTCTTACTCCCATTCCTTCGTTTTCTTTCCCAAACGCAGCTGCCACAGCCGCTACCGCTGCCACAATCGTAGCCCCTTCCACTGCACTACCTTCCTTCCTCCTCTTCTTTTGCAGACATAGCTGCTGCATACATAGTCGCTGCCGCTGTGGCCGCAATCCCTTTCGCAACCCCTTTTTCCCCCTTTCCTTTCTTTTCTTTCCCAGCTGCAACTGCCGCAGTCGCAGTCGCAACCATGGCCGCAGCCACCACAGCTGCAGCCTTTTCTTTCTCCCCTGCTCTAATTTCCTCTCCTTCTCTTCCAGCTGTAGCTACCACTGCCACAGCTGCCTCTCCTTCTCCTCTTCCTCTCTTCTTCCCTTTTCCTTTCTCTTCTTCTTTCTTTCCTTCTCTTCTTTCCCAGCTGCACGGTTGCAGTCGCAGCCTCAGCCGCGGCCACAACCTCTTCTTCCTCCCCTGCTCATCTTCCTCTCCTTCTTCTCTTCCAACTGCAGCTGCCATCGCAGCAGCTGCAGCCCCTTCTCTTCCCCTTCTCTTCTTCCTCCCCTTCCCTTCTTCCTTCCTCTTCCTCTTTCCCTGCCACAGCTGCAGCTGCCACAGTCGCAGCCGCAACTACTTCTTTCCCTTCTCCTCTTCCTCCTCCTTCCTTTCTTCTTCTTCTCTTCTTCTCCTTCCTCCCCTTCTTCTCCCCGACGAACAGCACCTCCTTTCCTCTGTTTCCTCCTGCAGGAAACAGAGGTGCCGCCTCTTCACCCGCTTCAACTTCTTCTCTTCTTCCTCACCATCTCTTCCTCTCCTTCTCTTCCAGCTGCAGCTTCCACCGCCGCAGCTGCAGCTCCTCCTTTCCCTTCTCTTCTTCTTCTCCTCTTCTACTTCCCTCCTCTGTTTCCTTTGCAGGAAACAGAGGTATCACAACCTCTTCTCCTGCTTCCTCTTCCTCTTCTTTTCCTCTTCTTCTTCTTCTCCTCTTCGAACGCCCCACACCTCTCCTCTGTTTCCACCTGTAGGAAATAGAGGTGCTGTAGCCCTAGCTGCTACCACCTCTCGCTCCTCTCCCTCTTCCCTCTCTTTTCCCTCTTCTTCTCCTTCTCTTCTTCTCCTCTTCCTTTTTTCCTCCCCAACACCACACACCTCCTCGCTGCAGCCTTGCCGCAGCTATCCTCCTCTCTTCTTCTTCTTCTTCTTCTTCTTCTTCTTCCCTTCTCCTCCCCAACGCCCCACACATCCTCTCTTCTGTTTCCACCTGCGGGAAACAGAGGTGCAGCAGCCCTAGCTGATGCTGCTGCCTCTCCCTCTCCTCTCCATCTTCCCTCTCTTCTTCTTCTTCTTCTTTTCTTCTCTTCTCCCTCTTCCTCCTCTCTTCTTTTCCCTCTTCTTCTCTTCTCCCTCTACTTCTCTTCTTCTTCTCCCCACGCCCCACCGCTTCTCTCTGTTTCTCGAAGAAACAGAGAGAGCGTGGGAGGCAGTGGGATAAAACCGAAATTTTTGGTTTTCTTTATTTTCTTCTTTTTACAACTTAACAGTTTAGTCCTTGAAATTTCCATATTTACACATAGGTCCTCCAATTTATAAATAAATCTTTATTAATAATTTTTAAAAGTGAGGGATATTACAGTCAAGAGGTGCAACCGCTTGAGCTCGGTCTTCGAGCTCTGGCAGGTGGTGCAACCGCCTATGACAGAGGTGGCACCGCCTAGAGGCTTTGTCTTCGAGCTCTAATAGGCGGTGCAACCACCTCAGTCAGGAGGTGCAACCGCCTGATCCCGAAATTCCGGGAATTGACAATTTTGAACTCCAAATTTGAACTGGGTTGGGGCCTATAAATACCCCACCCATTCAGCACTAAAAGGGCATGAACTCACACCGAAATCTTGATCTTATTTTGTGATTTTTAGAGCTCAAAATTATTGTAAAGGCCAAAAGTTCTTCTCCCTCTTTTCTTCCAAGTTTTGAGTTGTAAAGAGAGGAGAGAAAATCCTGTAGGGGTTGTCTCCTAAGCCCGTCAAAAGGAGTGAAACTGTAAAAGGGTGGTTGGCCTTCGCCTATGGAAGGAAGGCTTCTAGTTGACGTCGGTGACCTCGTCGGTGGAGGAAGCCAAAAGTGGAGTAGGTCAAGATTGACCGAACGACTCTAAATCTTGGTTTGCATTTACTTTGAGCATATTATCCTTACTGCAAACCTCCTCTAAAGCTTACAGCTTTCTGCGCATATATGATCGGATTTCAAGCTTTGCATTTTTCGAATCAGCGTTTAGATGTAAATCAGCTTTTTCGTACGATAATCATATTTTAGTTTGTGTTTACATTTTGATTTCTATCATAACTACAAACTGCCTTTATATCCTTGCTTAAACTGCATCTCGCTTAATCAAGTGATTTACGAATCATCATTTAGACGTAAATCAATTTCTTCATACGAATATCATATTTCAGTTTGCGCCTACTATCTGATTTGAATCATAATTGCAAACTAAATTTATATCATTGCTACATTTCGCTTAATCAAAAGTTGAAGTTATTTACGAATCAGCTTTCTTACCGAAATCACTTTTATCGAACGAACGCAGTTTTTATCATAGAAGGTTTTCCGCTGCACTAATTCACCCCCCCCCCCCCCCTCTTAGTGCTCTTGATCCTAACACGGTGCAACCGCCCCAGCCAAGCGGTGGCACCGCCTGGGCTCAGTCTCCGAGCGAGACTAGGTGGTGCAACCGCCCTTGAAAGGAGGTGGCACCGCTTGGGCTCGGTCTCTGAGCTCTGGCTGAGCGGTGCAACCGCCTCAATCAGGCGGTGGCACCACCTGAGCTCGGTCTTTGAGCTATGGCAGGAGGTACAACCGCCCCTGACAGGAGGTGGCACTACCTAGAGGCTCAGTCTTCGAGCTCTGCCCGACGGTGCAACCGCCTCGTTCGGGCAGTGCTGCTAGTCATAGGTGCCCAGCAAGCCAATCACGTGAGTGATGGCACGTGTGACATGATACAAAATCTTTTTGCTTATTATATTTTGGCTTATATCACTTTATAACTATTGCATAAATGCATATATATATTGTGATGTCCTTGGATTTGTGCAATGGGAATCGGATCGTGATGAGATCACGATAATGAGATCGATTCACCTTTAAACACATATCCTAAATAATCCCGATCATAGGTTACTCGAGAGGGACATCGTGATAACCGGAAAGACTGGTGTGCTGTATACCCGTCCATATGATGGATGCAACTGGTCTCATAGCTGCTCATGTAGGGACACTAGGGATACAGTACAGGTGCTCATTGGAGAATGAGTTCACTGATTGATCCGCTTACGGAATGCTGGATGGTTGATGATGCCTTATTGTCAGACAGCGATTCCGTAGTCCTAGTGGTGTATCTGGTCCTTAGACTTGAGACACCAAGGATGTCCTGTATAAGTGCTCCACTCTTTGATACCAGACTTATAGGTTTGGCTATCCCAGATCTAGTACAACTGGTCATTGGGAGTGGTAGTCGACATTACGAGGGCTATTGAGTGTCGACAGAGGATCATCCACTCTCGGCGTCATGAGAGGAATATCCCATGTGTTCTTGCTCAAACAAATCCTTGGCCAGGGTCATTCGGGTTGAGAGAGAAAGAGTTCTCCGGGAGAATCCGATTAGAGCGAGACTTGAGTAGAAACCGTATGGGTCTGATAGCACCATGCTCGATATACGGTCTCTGGGATATTAGATGGATGACGGACTAAAGGTACATGGTAACTGAGGACAGACAGGTCTAATGGATTGGATTCCCCTGTATCATCTGGGGACTACGGCGTAGTGGCCTAGTACGTCCGTAGTCGATGAGTCGAATGAATTATTACAGAGATAATAATTCACTGAGTTAGAAGGAGTTCTGATAGGTATGACTCATGGCCAACTCGATATTGGGCATAGAGGGTCACACACATATGGTAAGCAGATGCAGATCCAATACCCACTAGGGAAGGACCCATTAGGGTTTGACACGGGATCTCTATAAATAGGAGGGATTCACAGCCTAATAGGCTAGAGTCTTTGCTTGCCTTTCCTATTCTCCTCTCCCTCTCCACCTCAGAGTAGGCCTGGAGTTTTGAGGAGCGTCGTCGCAACCCTGCTGTGTGGATCACCGCTAGAGAGGAGGACGCTTGACCTCCTTCACCCTCTCCTAAGGATCTGCAAGGAAACAGGGATATACGATCTCCCTAGGTAACAGAATCTCTATACGCAGTTTTGTGTTTTGCGGATTTTTGCGCACCAATCTTCGCACAACGACGAACATCTTTTTGGGAATTGGGGATTTTTGTTTTCTTGTTCTTCCGCTGCGCATATGATGTCGCCCCCCATGATTTCCCAATAGTGGTATCAGAGCTAGGTTGTTCGTGCAAATGATTGATTTTGAACTGCGTGTGTTGTGTTTAGGAAGAATTTTGACGTCAAAATCGTTGACGCAAATGCGAGAAAGGGCAGCAATAGTTATTGCCCTCGATCTGCGTGCGTGAAGCGCAGCCGAAGGCGGGTAGCATAGGGTCTGCGTCTGCAGTAGCCGACCGGCGGCTTGCTTGCAGTAGCCTTGCCGCCGCAAGGAAGCGGCGCCTGCCGCCGCTCCTCCCGCGGGCGAAACCCCCACCCACAGGGGAGGCCGCCCGGCGGGATAGCACCGCCTGCGGAGGCAGCGGCACCCGCGGGGGAGCCCACCTGCAGCGACAGCGCCGCTAGCGGGCGTGCCGCTTGCAGGCGAGGGCACTGCCCTCGCCTCGCCGCACAGGCCGCCGCCAAGAGGGTCGCGGCGGCAGCAACAAAGGATAGTAGGGCATTAGGGTTTTCTGGGAAAAAGATAGTTTTACCCCTCGGAATTTGAGAAATTCTAGTTTCTATCTTTTGTCCAAATTATGAAAATACCCTTAGGAATTGAGAAATTCCCTACATGTCCCTGATTTCAGAAAAATATTAATTAATTAAAAGGTTTAGTTGATTATTATTTTTATTATTATCTAGTAGTCCTACATGATGATGATTATTTATACATGTGATGTATGATGTGTGGACGGATGATCATGGACCGTGTGATGTGTGTACTTGTGATTATTATTATTGAGGTCTGCGAGCCTCCATTATATTTCTCGTTTATTGTCGAGCCTGCGTGCCTATGATTAAGTTGTAATCACATGAGGAGGCGCAGCGGGAGCGTGGATGCGATAGCGGGACCCACGAGACGGACGATCGTGATGCATGGAGATGTATCAAAATGTCGACGGAATCGACGAGGACGAGATGGACGATCACAGGGCTTGGAGATGCACCGTTGCACACATAGATCTTGATGTGAGTGATTAGGCCTACTGGCTCGGGCCTAATCATATTAGGTTGTGGTCCATGATCATTTGGTGTGATTGCTTATACACATACTAGATAAGTATATATATTTGCATGCGATGTAGATATATATTAAATATGTATATGTGTGACATATCATATTCGGAGACCAAATTATAGAAACATCTCTCGATAATATTAAGTCGGTAAACGTGAGGCAATTAGATTGACCCACGTGGCATTCCATCGTTATGAGTAGGAACCGATTCCCGGTGTAGGTTAAGTTGGTCGAGTCCCTCGAGACTCACTATATCGCGATTCGTTATCTTGCTTACGACATAGAGATGTCACTGGTGACCTGAGGGCATGGTATGCTTGGTCGAGTCCCTCGAGGGTATATCATCAAATCAGACTCATCTTGTAACGAAGGTGTTGACTTAACCGAGCATCATGGTTTGTCGAGTCCCTCGAGGCCATGGTGATTCGGAGGCCGAATAGGACGGGAATCACAAGGAGTTGTGATCGGTAAGAGTTGCCTACCTTTTAGGCTTAGTGTGATTGGTCGAGTCCCTCGAGGTTACACTAAGACGCTGATTGGATCCTGATCCCCAATAGAAGTCTGCCGGAGACTTACGTTTCATGTGCTGAGGGTGTCGCGTGACTCGTTAGTAAAATAGTGGGAGCATATTAAGATATAAGTCCATATCTTGATAGTTTATTTCTTGCAAAATCTGCATGTTATTCATTTCTGCTACATCTTTATTTTCAGAAAATGTCGCTTTCAAATCCCTTATATGGCATACTTGATGTCAACCGCCTCACTGGTCCAAATTATACGGATTGACTCCATAATTTGAGAATTGTTCTCACAACGGAGAAAATCGTGTACGTCCTTGATACAGTGATGCCTACTGTAACATCCCCCATTTTAAAAAATAAAATAAAAATTAGTAAATAATAATTTTTTTTATTAAATAATATTATATTAAAGTTTATGGCTAAGGACCTAAGAGTAAATATTAAATGTTTGAGATGATTTATAGAATATTCAGAATTGAGTAAATAAAAATAAAATAAAATAAAAATAGTGGACATGTGTCACTAGCTAACCTAATGGTGCCACCTAAGTTTGCTCTAAGGATGACACCTAGCATTTTTCATGCATGCTTGCCACCTTGTAACTTTGCAACCCTTGTGTTAACCAAAATGTAATTAAATAAGAGATTAAAGGAGAAACTAAATGTAACCTTCGGATACTGCAGCCAACGTGAATTAAGAAGAGAAGAGAAGGGAAGAAGGAGAAGAAGAAGAGGAATTGAAGAAGAAGCTTTGATTGAGGTTTTGCATCAACTCCCCCCATTTGGGAATCAAATTTGCTTAAGGCAAGTGTTCTAACCTCTTCCTACAGAATTCCTAATCTTTGTTTTCCTTTTAATTCTTCATAATGCAAAATATTTCAGCTTAGTACCAAACCGTTCTTTCCTTTTGATACAAATCCATGAATCTGAAATTTTTCGGTAATCTGACCTCTATTCAATGTTTCGGTCATAACATTTTGTAATAAACTCTGATTTAGACAAAACCTATTCCATTTGAAAGTAGACTCAAATATCTTTATTTTGACACTAAGATTGAATGATTCGGAGTTTAAATGCCTACTAAGACTTCTGTTTCAATTAACCCTACAGATTCTGCAAAATAGAGACTGAAATTTCTGACCTCTTGTTGCTTAACTACTTATAACTTTCTGCTGTGAACTCAGATTCATACAAAGTATGATTTATTCGAAGCTAGACTCAAAATGATTTCTTTATATACCTGATTTGAAATTTTCTGAGAATAATTGCTAACTAAAACATCTGCTTTCATCGACCCAATGAATTCAGTAAAACAGAGCAAATATTTTCAGACCTTTGGCTACGAAATTATCTGTAACTCCCTGTTGTAAATTCCAATTCTTGTCAAACTTAATTTGCCTAAAATTAGATTGATAAAGCTTTCTAATGACACATATTTTGCATAAATTGGAGCATAATTGGTTATCTAAATAGTTCATACAATGTCCCTATCAAATTCTGCCAGAATCGAGCTTTGGTCGATTTCGGCTCTCCTTGTTTCTTCTCTTTGGAAATCGATTTCGGCAAACACTCTTCAGTTAAGCTTTACATTATTACCTTAAATTCCTGTATACTTTTGTCCTTTATTTATGTTAGGATCGAGAGCACTAAGAGGGGGGGGGGTGAATTAGTGCAGCGGAAATCTTATATTAATTTAAAAACCAAAAGCTGCGTTCGTTCAAAAACTATTATGATGTAAAAGCAAATTCTCAGTTTGTATCTAGGTGCAGTTTGCGTCTAAGCGCAGATTGCGTTTAAGCGCAGTTTTGCGTCTAAGCGCAGTTTTGCGTCTAAACTCATATTTACGTCTAAATGCAGATTTACGTCTAAACGCAGATTTACGTCTAAACGCAGATTTACGTCTAAACGCAGTTTTACGTCTAAACGCAGTTTTACGTCTAAACGCAGATTTACGTCTAAACGTAGTTTTACGTCTAAACGCAGATTTACGTCTAAACGCAGATTTACGTCTAAACTTTGAAACTCGTTTGTATACTCGCAGAAGGCAGTATGCAGTTGAAATCAAGACGTAAACGTGAACTGAAATCTGACGATTGAGCGAGGAAAGCCGATTTACGTCTGAATGCAGTTTTGCGTCTAAATGTTGAAACTCGTTCGTAAAATCATAGAGGACAGATTGCAGTTATTAATAGGATTAAAATGTAAGCGTAAACTGCAAAGAAGCTCGTTCGTAAAAGCACGGAAAACAGTTATGCAGAATCAAACGTAAACGTAAACTGTAATGTATGAAAATACGAATTTACGTATGAATGCAGATTTGGAAGAACAGCACTTAGAATTTGTTCGTGAAAGCGCAGAGAGCAGTAGTGATGAGGGAGGTTTGCAGTAATGATAAAGTGCTCGAAAATCAACGCAAACCAGAGATTTAGAGTGGTTCGGTCAGCCTTGACCTACTCCACTTTTGGCTTCCTCCACCGATGAGGTTGCCGACGTCAACTAGGTGCCTTCCTTCAATGGGCGAAGGCCAAACTTCCCTCTTACAATTTCTCTCCTTTTGACAGGCTTAGGAGACAACCTTTACAGACCTTTCTCTCCTCACTTTACAATTGAAAACTTGAAGAACAGAAGGAGGAGACTTAAAGGCTTTACAACACTTTTGAGCTCTTAGAATCACAGAAAAGATCAAGATTTCGGTATTGGTCTGTATCTTTTCAGTGCTGAATGGGTGGGGTATTTATAGGCCCCAACCCAATTCAAAATTCGAGCTCAAAACGATCAAATCGATCAAATCCCAGAATTCTGGGATCAGGCGGTTGCACCTCTCAACTGGAGAGGTGGCACCGCCTGGCAGAGCTCGAAGACTGAGCTCAGCCGATTGCTCTTCTCTGCCAGAGCTCGAAGACTGAGCTCGATGGTTGCATCACCTGGCAGAGCTCGAAGACTGAGCTTGGTGGTTGCATCACCTGGCAGAGCTCGAAATCTGAGCTCGGTGGTTGCATCACCTGGGAGAGCTCGAAACTGAGCTCAGGCTGATGCACCTCTCTGCCAGAGCTCGAAGACTGAGCTTGGTGAATGCATCACCTGGCAGAGCTCGAGACTTAGCTCAGGCTGATGCACCTCTCTGCCAGAGCTCGAAGACTGAGCTCGGTGGTTGCATCGCCTGGCAGAGCTCGGAACTTGAGCTCTGGCGGTGCAACCTCTTGGCTGGGGCGGTTGCACCTCCCAACCCCACAGCCCAGGCGGTTGCACCTCCTGGCTGGGGCGGTTGCACCTCCTGGTGCAATCTGGGTCCGAATGGTTCACTCCATTCGGCCCACTTTGAATCTTTTCAGGGGCCCAATTGCCCCAAGATTAAGCTAATGGGATCACCTCCCATTTTCATGCTTAATCATCATGCTAACTACGATTAACTCTAAGACAACTTCTGCAGCTTTGCTCCGATGCGTCAATCGCTTCTTCCGGCGAGTTTCCGGCTAACTTCCGTCGATCAACCGATAACCCTCGGTGATCCTTCTGCGGACATCCGGCATACTCCTGGACTTTGCGACGATCCACTTGGCGAGTTCCGACGAGCTTCGCTTGGCAAGCTTCTGGACTTCTCGGATCTGTTCTCTCTGAACCTCCGACGACCGTCCGAACTTCCGTCGAACTCTCGAACTCCCAACGTGATCATGATCTTGACTCCGGCGCAACACCTGCTGCTTGTCTTACTCTTATCGTAGTTAATCCTGCACACTTATCTCAACACATAGATTAGATAACAAATGACAATTGACTTCATCATCAAAATCCGAGATTCAACAATCTCCCCCTTTTTGATGATGACAATCAATTGATAAAGGAGTTGTCCTTAACTCCCCCTATCTATATGCCATAGTTGAGATAAGTCAACCTTGAATTCAAGACCTAAGAATTCAAGTGACGTATTGATAAGTTAGATCAGTTAAACTTATCAATGCTCCCATCATGATGCCCATCATGATGTATCTCTTCAAGAATTATGTCAAGGCATGACATACATCATCAAGTTTGTATGATAGTGTTTGTAACCATTCATCATGTAATCATATAAAGCTACGAAGGACTTTTTACATGATGCTCACATTTGAGATTTTCTAGCAAGTTTGCATTTTCTATAGAATATCAAATCAAGATATGATGCAAACTATAGCACATGTTCACATATCTCTTGGTGATGCAAGGATGGCATAACATTGTTTATAGCATCACTCAAGTATTTGCAACTATGACATATGATTATGGCAGTTCAGTTATGACATAGTGTTTATCAATTCATATGTTTATCAATTCATATGTTTCTCCCCCTTTGTCATCAACAAAAAGCATGATAGCATTATCAAGCATATAAAGGAAGTCATGACACATATATCTCTTTATTGTTTTTGCTTGACGGAGGAAAGTCATTTTCCAAAGAGTTTTCATAAGAGTGTACGGGAACATCCCATTTTTAGCATACAACCCGAAAAATGAACTTCTTACATGCATTTGGTTAAAAATATTTGTCACATAATTTGCAAAATGTTATTTGATCAAGCGTTGTCAAGGCATGTAATAGTAATAACATTCGAAAAATAATTTTAACTAGTTTAAGTATTCGGACACATCAACATTCCTAATTCTCTTCTTATGTAATCAAATTGTTCTTCACATAGGGGTTTTGTGAAGATATCAGCTAGTTGATGTTTGGTATCAATAAACTCTATGGTTACATCATGATTAGTGACATGATCTCGTATAAAGTGATGTCTAATATCAATGTGTTTTGTTCTTGAGTGTTGTATAGGATTTTTAGTTAAGCATATTGCACTCGTGTTATCACATTTAATGAGAATATCTTTAAGATTCACTTTGTAATATTCTAAAGTGTTTTTCATCCATACAACTTGTGCACAGCATGCACTTGCTGCAATGTATTCAGCTTCGGTTGTTGATAGGGCAACCGAGTTTTGTTTCTTAGATGACTAGGATACGAGGGCATGTCCTAAAAATTGACATGATCCTGATGTGCTTTTTCTGTCTAGTTTACAGCCAGCGAAGTCCGCATCAGCATAAGCTGTTAATTCAAAATTTTCTGATTTTGGGTACCATAATCCTAGATTGGTAGTTCCATTAAGATATCTGAGTATTCTTTTGACTGCTTTGAGATGAGATATCTTAGGGTCTGATTGAAATCTAGCACAAAGTCCTACACTGAACATGATGTCTGGTCTGGTGGCAGTGAGGTAAAGTAAACTTCCTATCATACCCCTATAGGTTTTTTGATCGAAGCTTTCTCCATTCTCATCAATTTCTAACTTAGTGGAGGTGCTCATAGGAGTGTCAATGGCTTTTGAATTATTCATTTTGAACTTCTTTAGCAGACTCACAGCATATTTGGTTTGACTAATAAAGATGCCATTGCTTAGTTGTTTGATTTGTAGGCCTAAGAAGAATGTTAACTCTCCCATTAGACTCATTTCGAATTCATGACTCATAGTTTTCGAAAAGGATTCACAAAGAGATTCATTTGTAGAACCAAAGATAATATCATCAACATAAATCTGAACAATGAGAAAATCATTTTCAAAATTCTTGATAAATAATGTAGTATCAACCTTGCCTTTTATGAAATTATTTTCAATGAGAAAAGAGCTAAGTCTCTCATACCAAGCCCTTGGGGCTTGTTTTAAACCATAGAGAGCTTTAGTTAATCTAAACACATGATTAGGGTAGCCATTGTTTTCAAATCCAGGAGGTTGTTCAACATAAACTTCTTCGGAAATGAAACCATTTAAAAAAGCGCTTTTAACATCCATTTGAAATAACTTAAAATTATTGCAACTAGCGTAGGCAAGGAGCATCCTTATGGCTTCCAATCGAGCCACAGGTGCGAAGGTTTCTTCGTAATCGATACCTTCTTCTTGGTTGAAACCTTTGGCCACTAATCTAGCCTTGTTTCTAACCACGATACCATTTTCATCTTGCTTGTTTCTAAAGACCCATTTAGTACCAATTACTAAATGGTCATTTGGCCTAGGAACAAGCGTCCACACCTCATTTCTCTCAAATTGATTTAATTCATCTTGCATTGCGATGATCCATGAATCATCTTTCATGGCTTCATCAATACATTTGGGTTCAATTTGGGAGAGAAAAGCGGCGTTGGCACAAAAGTTTTTAAAAGAAGATCGTGTTTGAACCCCCTTTGATGTGTCTCCTAGGATTAGCTCCTTAGGATGAGCATCAATATACTTCCAATCCTTGGGTAAGGATGTTTTGGAAGTGGATGCAACCAAGTTGCTAGTTGGAGACGGGGTTTCGTTTAAATTCAAGGAATCAAAATTAACATCATCATCAAGATCATTTTTCTTAATTTCTGAAATCTCATTGAAAACAACATGGATGGATTCTTCAATAATTAAGGTTCTTTTATTGAAGATGCGAAAAGCTTTAGAAACCGAAGAATAGCCAAGAAAGATTCCTTCATCAGATTTAGCATCGAATTTTCCTAAGTTATCCTTTTCATTCAAGATAAAACACTTACACCCAAAGACTTTAAAATATGAGACATTGGGTTTTTTGTTATTCCATAACTCATAGGGAGTTTTGGTGAGTAAGGGTCTTACTAGGACTCTATTTAAAATATAACATGCAGTGTTTACAGCTTCGGCCCAAAAATATTTGGGTAGGCTATGTTCATTCAACATGGTTCTTGCCATTTCTTGCAAATTTCGATTTTTTCTTTCTACTACCCCATTTTGTTGAGGATTTCTTGGAGTAGAGAAGTTATGGTTGTATCCATTGAGTTCACAAAATTCTTGGAAGTCATGGTTTTGAAATTCTCCACCGTGATCACTTCTAATTGACGAAATCATAGATTCCTTCTCATTTTGAACAAGTTTACAAAACTTGGTAAAATGTCTAAAGCATTCATTTTTTTGTTTTAAGAAGTAGGTCCATGTATATCTGCTATAGTCATCAATAATGACAAAGGCGTATTTGCTACCTCCTAGACTCGATGTAGAGATTGGTCCGAACAAGTCCATATGGATCAATTGTAAGGGTCTAGAGGTGCTTATTTGATTCTTAGCTTTGAAGCTACCCCTAATTTGCTTACCTAATTGGCAAGCATCACATACATTATCTTTGATGAACTTGATATGAGGAATTCCTCTTACAAGTTCTCTAGATGATACTTGATTGATTAGTTTCATGCTAGCATGACCTAATCTTCTATGCCATAGCCAAGCATCCTCATTCATAACGGCAAAGCACATTTCATCACATAAGTCATTGATGTCAATAGTGTATACGTTGTTTTGTTTTAATGCAATCATAGATATATTTTTGTGTGGTTTTCCAATGATGCAGGCATTAGATTCAAATCTTATAATATATCCTTTATCACATAATTGACTAATGCTCAAGAGGTTATGTTTTAGACCATCAACTAGTAAAACATCTTCAATAGAGAGGTTGGATTTGTTACCTATGGTTCCTTTGCCAATGATTTTACCCTTGTTGTTGTCTCCGAAGGTGACATATCCTTCGTCTATGCTAGAGAGCTTAGAGAATTGAGATGGATCTCCGGTCATATGCCTTGAGCATCCACTATCAAGGTACCATTTCTTGCTCCTAGCTTGCGATTGTTTAGTTTTCTACAAGAAAGAATGATGTTTAGGTACCCATTTGCTTTTGGGTGCCTCATAAATAGATCTACATTTTTTATCATGTTGCATAGAGTTTATCATGGTTCCTTTAGGAACCCAAATTAATTTGTTTGGACTTATTTTCTTGAATGGACAACAATGTGTCTTGTGTCCAGATTTGCAACAAAAGTTGCACTTGGTTTGGTGATGAACGTGTAAGATGGGGCCTTTTACAAAGGTAGTTGGATTTCGGTGAGGACCCCTCACAAATCCAATCCCACTTCTTTTGGGAGCATGACCCTTGTTTGTAAGGATCATGTTTAATGACTTGCTACCAACCTCGAATTTCTTCAAGGTGTCCTTAAGTAGCAAGTTTTCTTTTTGTATAGTTTCTAAATCATGACATTTGATACATGACTTTAAACTATCATGATGTTCGACTTTTAATTTATCAAACTCACAAGTAAGATTATCATGTACCTTTTTTAGCAACTTGTATTTTCTATTTATAACTTTGCATTCATCAAATAAATCATGGAAGGCATTTAATAATTAATCGAAAGATAAATCAGCATCTAATAAATCCGTTACCTCCTCTTCGATTGCCATAAAGGCGTAATGAGCAACTTGCTCGGTGTTGGATTCCTCTTCCTCAGATGCGCTCGAGTCATCCCATGTTGCTTGGAGCGCCTTCTTCTTTGTTGTTCTTTTCTTGACTTGGGGACAATCACTTTTGTAATGTCCCGGCTTTTTATATTCATAGCAGATCACTTGGTCCTTCTTAGGTTCAAGTTTATTTTTCACATCGTTTTTAAACTTGTTTCTTTTGAAGAATTTTTTAAACTTTCTTGTCAAAAGTGCCAAGTCATCATCACAGTCCTCATCACTTGAGTTTTCTCTCAAGTGGCATTCAGAAGTTTTAAGTGCCATATCCTTCCTGTTCTTTGGAAGGTTGTCTTCTTGCTCTTCATGAGCTTTGCAAGTCATTTCGTAGGTCATTAATTGTTAGGATCGAGAGCACTAAGAGGGGGGGGGGTGAATTAGTGCAGCGGAAATCTTATATTAATTTAAAAACAAAAAGCTGCGTTCGTTAAGAAACTATTATGATGCAAAAGCAAAATCTCAGTTTGTATCTAAGTGCAGTTTGCGTCTAAGCGCAGATTGCGTCTAAGCGCAGTTTTGCGTCTAAGCGCAGTTTACGTCTAAACTCAGATTTACGTCTAAACGCTGTTTTACGTCTAAACGCAGATTTACGTCTAAACGCAGACTTACGTCTAAACGCAGACTTACGTCTAAACGCAGTTTTACGTCTAAACGCAGATTTACGTCTAAACTCAGATTTACGTCTTAAACTCAGATTTACGTCTAAACGCAGATTTACGTCTAAACGCAGTTTTACGTCTAGACGCAGATTTACGTCTAAACTTTGAAACTTGTTTGTATACTCGCAGAAGGCAGTATGCAGTTGGAATCAAGACGTAAACGTGAACTGAGATCTGATGATTGAGCAAGGAAAGCCGATTTACGTCTGAATGCAGTTTTACGTCTAAATGCTGAAACTCGTTCGTAAAATCGTAGAGGAAAGTTTGCAGTTATCAATAGGATCAAAATGTAAGTATAAACTGCAAAGAAGCTCGTTCGTAAAAGCACGGAAGACAGTTCTGCAGAATCAAACGTAAACGTAAACAGTAACGTATGAAAATACGAATTTACGTCTGAATGCAGATTCGGAAGAACAGCACTTAGAACTTGTTCGTGAAAGCGCAGAGAGCAGTAGTAATGAGGGAGGTTTGCAGTAATGATAAAGTGCTCGAAAATAAACGCAAACCAGAGATTTAGAGTGGTTCGGTCAGCCTTGACCTACTCCACTTTTGGCTTCCTCCACCGACGAGGTTGCCGACGTCAACTAGGTGCCTTCCTTCAATGGGCGAAGGCCAAACTGCCCTTTTACAATTTCTCTCCTTTTGACAGGCTCAGGAGACAACCTTTACAGACCTTTCTCTCCTCACTTTACAATTGAAAACTTGAAGAACAGAAGGAGGAGACTTAAAGGCTTTACAACACTTTTGAGCTCTTAGAATCACAGAAAAGATCAAGATTTCGGTATTGGTCTGTATCTTTTCAGTGCTGAATGGGTGGGGTATTTATAGGCCCCAACCCAATTCAAAATTCGAGCTCAAAACGATCAAATCGATCAAATCCCAGAATTCTGGGATCAGGCGGTTGCACCTCTCAACTGGAGAGGTGGCACCGCCTGGCAGAGCTCGAAGACTGAGCTCAGCCGATTGCTCTTCTCTGCCAGAGCTCGAAGACTGAGCTCGATGGTTGCATCACCTGGCAGAGCTCGAAGACTGAGCTTGGTGGTTGCATCACCTGGCAGAGCTCGAAATCTGAGCTCGGTGGTTGCATCACCTAGGAGAGCTCGAAACTGAGCTCAGGCTGATGCACCTCTCTGCCAGAGCTCGAAGACTGAGCTTGGTGAATCCATCACCTGGCAGAGCTCGAGACTTAGCTCAGGCTGATGCACCTCTCTGCCAGAGCTCGAAGACTGAGCTCGGTGGTTGCATCGCCTGGCAGAGCTCGAAACTTGAGCTCTGGCGGTGCAACCTCTTGGCTGGGGCGGTTGCACCTCCCAACCCCACAGCCCAGGCGGTTGCACCTCCTGGCTGGGGCGGTTGCACCTCCCAACCCCACAGCCCAGGCGGTTGCACCTCCTGGCTGGGGCGGTTGCACCTCTCAACCCCACAGCCCAGGCGGTTGCACCTCCTGGCTGGGGCGGTTGCACCTCCTGGCTGGGGCGGTTGCACCTCCTGGCTGGGGCGGTTGCACCTCCTAACCTCGCAGGAAGACATAGCCTGGGCGGTGCTACCTCCAAGCTGGAGAGGTGGCACCTCTTCACTATTCCAGCTCACTTGGTTTGGCTCCAAACTTGGTCCAAACCAGTCCGAACTTGGGCCTAATTGGCCCCTACTTGGGTTATAGGATTAACACCTAATCCTAACCCTAATTAACGTGCTAACTATGAATTTAAAGACATTTTCTAAGCTATTACAAAGTCCGCAAGTCAATACTTCTTCTAGCGAGCTTCCGGCAAACTTCCGGCGGTCTTCCGATGAACTCTCGGAGACCATTCTGCGGACTCCCGGCAAGCTCCTAGACTTCACGATTTGTTCTTAGCGAGTTCCAACGAGCTTCTTCGGCAAGCTCCGATCTTTCTCGGCGAGCTCCGCGAACTCCCAATGAATCTTCGGACTTCCGTCGAACTCTCGAACTCGCAACAAATCCTTCGCGCTTGACTCCGACACTTTGTTTCGCTTTATGTCTTCATCGTTATCATAGTTAATCCTGCACAACAAAACAAAACTTCGATCGAGACAATTAATCCTAAGCAATTAACCAAGTTGTCCGACATGTCATTGGTCCCTCGACGCTTCGTCCGATTCTTCGGCGCATCGTCCTCTCCTGCAGCCTATTGCCCAATCTGCCAGTTGACTCCGCAACTCCGATATCCTTGGCACAATACCCGCTCTTCTTGGCCCGATGCCCGAGTTCACGGCCCGAAGCCTTCTGTCGATACGTCGACCGATCCACCGGCCCGATGTCCAATCTTTTGACATGTTCCTTCGGCACAACATGATTTTCCTGCTTTAATTGTCTCATCCTGATCGAAGCATCCTGCGTCACTCAAAACGCAGATTAAATCATAAACATATATCAAGTAGTTTCATCATCAAAATACGAGATTCAACATTAATGACCCGATTAGTTCTTCAAGAGGGAAATTTCGCAGATCTTTTGCCTCTTGAATGGCGGTGACTTTAGGATCCCAACTCTTAGGAAGGGATCTTAGTATCTTATTAACAAGCTCAAAATCCGAAAAGCTCTTTCCGAGTCCTTTTAGACCGTTGACGACATCCGTGAAACGGGTAAACATGTCGCCAATGGTTTCACTCGGTTTCATTCGGAAAAGTTCAAAAGAATGCAGCAACAGATTGATTTTTGACTCTTTCACTCTACTTGTGCCCTCGTGGGTCACTTCAAGTGTGTGCCAAATATCAAAAGCAGTTTCGCAAGTTGAAACACGATTAAACTCGTTTTTATCAAGTGCGCAAAATAAGGCATTCATAGCCTTTGCATTAAGAGCGAAAGCCTTCTTCTCCAAATCGTTCCAATCGATCATTGGAAGAGAAGATTTTGAAAATCCATTTTCAACAAGGTTCCACAGTTCAAAATCCATAGAAATAAGAAAGATCCTCATTCGAGTCTTCCAGTAAGTGTAGTCCGTTCCACTGAACATGGGTGGACGTGTAAACGAATGCCCCTCTTGGTTTCCGGCGTATGCCATCTCTCTTGGGTTTTAATCCTTTAGAGAGTTAACCTTGCTCTGATACCAATTGTTAGGATCGAGAGCACTAAGAGGGGGGGGGGGGGTGAATTAGTGCAGCGGAAATCTTATATTAATTTAAAAACCAAAAGCTGCGTTCGTTCAAAAACTATTATGATGTAAAAGCAAATTCTCAGTTTGTATCTAGGTGCAGTTTGCGTCTAAGCGCAGATTGCGTTTAAGCGCAGTTTTGCGTCTAAGCGCAGTTTTGCGTCTAAGCGCAGTTTTGCGTCTAAACTCAGATTTACGTCTAAACACAGATCTACGTCTAAACGCAGATTTACGTCTAAACGCAGTTTTACGTCTAAACGCAGTTTTACGTCTAAACGCAGTTTTACGTCTAAACGCAGTTTTACGTCTAAACGCAGTTTTACGTCTAAACGCAGATTTACGTCTAAACGTAGTTTTACGTCTAAACGCAGATTTACGTCTAAACGCAGATTTACGTCTAAACTTTGAAACTCGTTTGTATACTCGCAGAAGGCAGTATGCAGTTGAAATCAAGACGTAAACGTGAACTGAAATCTGACGATTGAGCGAGGAAAGCCGATTTACGTCTGAATGCAGTTTTGCGTCTAAATGTTGAAACTCGTTCGTAAAATCATAGAGGACAGATTGCAGTTATTAATAGGATTAAAATGTAAGCGTAAACTGCAAAGAAGCTCGTTCGTAAAAGCACGGAAAACAGTTCTGCAGAATCAAACGTAAACGTAAACTGTAATGTATGAAAATACGAATTTACGTCTGAATGCAGATTTGGAAGAACAGCACTTAGAATTTGTTCGTGAAAGCGCAGAGAGCAGTAGTGATGAGGGAGGTTTGCAGTAATGATAAAGTGCTCGAAAATAAACGTAAACCAGAGATTTAGAGTGGTTCGGTCAGCCTTGTCCTACTCCACTTTTGGCTTCCTCCACCGATGAGGTTGCCGACGTCAACTAGGTGCCTTCCTTAAATGGGCGAAGGCCAAACTTCCCTCTTACAATTTCTCTCCTTTTGACAGGCTTAGGAGACAACCTTTACAGACCTTTCTCTCCTCACTTTACAATTGAAAACTTGAAGAACAGAAGGAGGAGACTTAAAGGCTTTACAACACTTTTGAGCTCTTAGAATCACAGAAAAGATCAAGATTTCGGTATTGGTCTGTATCTTTTCAGTGCTGAATGGGTGGGGTATTTATAGGCCCCAACCCAATTCAAAATTCGAGCTCAAAACGATCAAATCGATCAAATCCCAGAATTCTGGGATCGGGCGGTTGCACCTCTCAACTGGAGAGGTGGCACCGCCTGGCAGAGCTCGAAGACTGAGCTCAGCCGATTGCTCTTCTCTGCCAGAGCTCGAAGACTGAGCTCGATGGTTGCATCACCTGGCAGAGCTCGAAGACTGAGCTTGGTGGTTGCATCACCTGGCAGAGCTCGAAATCTGAGCTCGGTGGTTGCATCACCTGGGAGAGCTCGAAACTGAGCTCAGGCTGATGCACCTCTCTGCCAGAGCTCGAAGACTGAGCTTGGTGAATGCATCACCTGGCAGAGCTCGAGACTTAGCTCAGGCTGATGCACCTCTCTGCCAGAGCTCGAAGACTGAGCTCGGTGGTTGCATCGCCTGGCAGAGCTCGGAACTTGAGCTCTGGCGGTGCAACCTCTTGGCTGGGGCGGTTGCACCTCCCAACCCCACAGCCCAGGCGGTTGCACCTCCTGGCTGGGGCGGTTGCACCTCCTGGTGCAATCTGGGTCCGAATGGTTCACTCCATTCGGCCCACTTTGAATCTTTTCAGGGGCCCAATTGCCCCAAGATTAAGCTAATGGGATCACCTCCCATTTTCATGCTTAATCATCATGCTAACTACGATTAACTCTAAGACAACTTCTGCAGCTTTGCTCCGATGCGTCAATCGCTTCTTCCGGCGAGTTTCCGGCTAACTTCCGTCGATCAACCGATAACCCTCGGTGATCCTTCTGCGGACATCCGGCATACTCCTGGACTTTGCGACGATCCACTTGGCGAGTTCCGACGAGCTTCGCTTGGCAAGCTTCTGGACTTCTCGGATCTGTTCTCTCTGAACCTCCGACGACCGTCCGAACTTCCGTCGAACTCTCGAACTCCCAACGTGATCATGATCTTGACTCCGGCGCAACACCTGCTGCTTGTCTTACTCTTATCGTAGTTAATCCTGCACACTTATCTCAACACATAGATTTGTTAGGATCGGAGCGGCACTAAGAGGGGGGGGGTGAATTAGTGCAGCGGATAAAAACTTCGATTTTAATCAAAATCTTTCGTACGTTAAGAACGAAACTTGAGAAATTTAACTTGAAGGCGTATTCTTGAAGTTGCGCAACAAGAGTAATAAGGAACTAAAGCAGTAAGAAGATTTGCAGTAATGTAAATGACAATAATAAAGAGCAAACCAGAGATTACGCCGATTTTTAGAGTGGTTCGGTCAAATGACCTACTCCACTTGCGAGGCCCCTCTTTGATGAGGCTCCCACCTTCCACTAGCAAGTCTCTTGAAATGGAAGGGTAAACACCCCTCTTACAACCTTTTACAAGCAGCTCAACCTCTTACAAATTTTCAATAAGAAAGGAGGAGAACTCTCTAGCAAATTGAAAACAAGACTTGCTAAGACTTTCTAAGACTTTTCTCTCAATCAAAATGCTTCTCAAAAGTTGTAACCTCAGCTGAGATTTGAGGGGTATTTATAGGCCTCAAGAGGATTCAAATTTTGGGCTCCAAAATTTGAATTTTCTTAGGGTTTCCGGTGCTGGAGGTGCCACCGCCCAACCAGGCGGTGCCACCGCCCAGGGCTCGGGTGCTGGG
Source organism: Musa acuminata AAA Group (assembly GCF_036884655.1). Classification (NCBI taxonomy): domain Eukaryota; kingdom Viridiplantae; phylum Streptophyta; class Magnoliopsida; order Zingiberales; family Musaceae; genus Musa; species Musa acuminata. The sequence continues at coordinate 22,535,373 of NC_088333.1, read as the reverse complement.
CGGTGCCACCGCCCAGCCAGGAGGTGTCACCGCCCAGCACTCGGGTGCTGGGCGGTTCCACCGCCCAACTAGGCGGTGCCACCGCCTACAGTGATTTCAGCCCAACTACAGTGTTTTCAGCCACTAGTTGGGCTTCAATCTTGGCTCTCTAGTTCGCTGGTTTAGCTTAATTTTTAGCCTAAACCAACTCTGACTTTGGGCCCAGTTGGCCCCTAACCAGGATATAGGATTATCTCTTAATCCTAATCCTAATTACAAGTGGACTACATAACCAAAACACATCCTAAGCAAATTTTCAACCGCGAACGTCAAGTCTTGTTCCGGCGAGCTTTCCGACGAACTTCTTCCGACGGACTCCCTGCAAGCTCCCAATCTTTGTGATGACTTTTAACGAGTAGCCGAGCCTTCTCGGTGATCTCCGCGAGCCTCCGACGATTTCTTCGGCGAACTTCCGACACGTTCCCGATTTCTTCTCGGATGGTTCCGGCAGCATCTCCGATGATTCTTCGGTCTCTTAAACGTCCATCGAGCTCGACTCCGGTATCCTTGCTTTATGTTTTCTGGTTATCGTAGTTAATCCTGCACACTTAACTCAATAATATGGATTAGATCAATTAACCCACCAATTGATTATATCATCAAAATCCGAGATTCAACAATCTCCCCCTTTTTGATGATGACAATCAATTGATGACGGAGTTAAACATAACTCCCCCTATCTATATGCCATATTATGAGAAGATAAAAAAAAACACTTGAATTCCATCCCATTGGATTCAAGCATAACCCGATAAGTTCTAATCGTAGAACTCTATCGTTATCCTCATTAAACAATAGTAAGTACGAAACTTTGATGAAAATCTTTTTCAAGTCGAAAGATAAGAGACAAATTTTACTATGACAAGAGATAAAGATTTTCAACTTGAATTGCATGATTATACATTTTAGACATGCATTCAATATGATCAATCAATCTTACGATATTTTCAAGGATTTTGCAAGGCATATAAGATAATCATCGATCGATCACTTTTCTCAAGGATTTTGCAATTCATATTTTGTCATGCTATTAAAAATGATATAAGTCATCACTTTTCTCCCCCTTTGTCATCAACAAAAAGGAAAATGAGACTTGAAGCACATATTTTGTCATACAACGATTTTATCATTGAAAATTAAGTATGCAAAAATATTTACGCAGAGTTCATTTTAGAGGAAAATTCAGCATGCATTCATATTATCTAATCTCTTCTTTCTATGAATAATAGAAATTGTAGATGTATAAGAGAGAGATTGGGATAAAAAAATTCAAGTAGTAATTTCACGAAGTCAAGATCATAATTCGAATACAAACTCATTCAAATCGTCAAATTCATGAAAATCTCAACATTACTTTTTAATCATCACATAAGGCATTTAAAGAATTTTTGAAACATAGGAGAATGATGAATTTAAGCATACAATGTTTCAATCAAATTCAAGTCATGAATGCCAATACTTTCATATTTGTAAGTATCAATTCATGAATGCCAAGTGATATTATTTGTGATTCCAATTTTGCAAGATCAAGATTATGATTTAGATAAAACTTATTTAAATCAAATCGCTAACTTGAAATTCATAATCAAGTCATCAAAGTCGATTTCGAGATTTCACAACATGTAGAATGAGAGATGGAAAGAAGATGAAAAACTTTACGGAAAATCCAATCAAACAAGTTTATTGTTTAGGGACAATTTAACATACCTAATTCCCTTCTAATGAATTCAAATTGGTCTTCATTCAAGGCTTTTGTGAATATATCTGCTAATTGATGCTTTGTGTCAATGAATTCTAGAACAACATCATTGTTAAAAACATGATTGCGTATGAAATGATGCCTAACGTCGATGTGCTTAGTTCTAGAGTGCTGAATTGGATTTTTAGTAAGGCATATGGCACTAGTATTATCACATTTTATGGGAATATTTTTAAAGTGAATTCCATAGTCTTCTAATGTATTTTTCATCCAAATTACTTGTGCACAACATGCACTTGCAGCAATGTATTCGGCTTCCGCCGTAGATAGTGCGACTGAATTTTGTTTCTTAGAAGTCCAAGAAACAAGTGCATGTCCTAAAAATTGGCATGTTCCGGATGTACTTTTTCTATCTATCCTGCATCCGCCAAAATCGGCATCTGCATAAGCTATTAGATCGAATTTTTCAGATTTTGGATACCACAATCCTAAATTTGGAGTTCCTTTAAGATACCTAAATATTCTTTTAACACTCTTAAGATGAGATAATTTAGGATTAGATTGAAACCTAGCGCAAAGTCCTACACTAAACATAATATCCGGTCTAGTCGCAGTGAGGTAGAGTAGACTACCTATCATTCCCCTATATGTTTTTTGATCGAAACTTTCACCATTTTCATCCATATCTAACTTAGTCGTAGTACTCATAGGGGTGTTTATTGCTTTTGAATTATCCATGTTAAATCGTTTTAACAATTCTAATGTATATTTCGATTGGTTAAGAAATATACCATCACTAAGTTGTTTGATTTGTAATCCCAAAAAGAAAGTTAATTCACCCATTAAACTCATTTCAAATTCTAGACTCATACATTTGGCAAATGATTCACATAGTGATTCATCCGAAGAGCCAAACACAATATCGTCAACATAAATTTGCACAATAAGAAAATTATTTTCAAAATGTTTAATAAACAATGTAGTATCAACCTTGCCTTTGGTAAAATTATTTAAAATAAGAAAGGAACTAAGCCTTTCATACCAAGCTCTAGGAGCTTGTTTTAAGCCATAGAGAGCTTTAGTCAATTTGAATACATGATTAGGAAGAAGAGAATTTTCAAATCCGGGAGGTTGTTCGACAAATACTTCTTCGGAAATAAAACCATTCAAGAAAGCACTTTTAACATCCATTTGAAATAGTTTAAAATTATTACTACTAGCATAGGCAAGGAGCATCCTTATGGCTTCTAATCGAGCCAAGGGAGCGAAGGTTTCTTCGTAATCGATACCTTCTTCTTGGTTGAAACCTTTGGCCACTAATCTAGCCTTGTTTCTAACCACGATACCATTTTCGTCTTGCTTGTTTCTAAAGACCCACTTAGTACCTATGACTAAGTGGTCACTTGGTCTAGGAACAAGCTTCCATACCTCATTCCTCTCAAATTGGTTCAATTCTTCTTGCATTGCAATGATCCAAAAATCATCTTTTAAGGCTTCGTCAATGCATTTAGGTTCAATTTGAGAAAGGAAAGCGGCGTTAGCACAGAAATTTTTGAAAGAAGAACGAGTTTGAACCCCTTTTGATGTATCTCCTATAATTTGCTCTTTTGGATGAGCATCTACATACTTCCATTCTTTTGGTAAAGAAATTTCGGAAGAAGATGCATTCAAAAGGCTATTTTGAGGAGAGGGTTCATTTAAATTCAAATTATCAAAACCAAGATCATCATCAAAATCATTTTTCTTTAAATCGGAAATTTCATTAAAAACTACATGAATAGACTCTTCAATTACTAAAGTTCTTTTATTAAAAACCCGAAAAGCTTTAGAAACGGAAGAGTAACCAAGAAAGATGCCTTCATCGGATTTAGCATCAAATTTTCCTAAAGCATCCCTTTCTTTTAAAATAAAGCATTTACAACCAAAAACTTTAAAATAGGAGATGTTTGGTTTTTTGTTATTCCATAATTCATAGGGAGTTTTGGATAAGGATGGTCTTATTAGGACTCTATTCATGATGTAGCAAGCCGTATTTACGGCTTCGGCCCAAAAGTACTTAGGTAAACTATGTTCATTCAACATAGTTCTTGCCATTTCTTGTAGGTTTCTATTTTTCCTTTCAACTACTCCATTTTGTTGAGGATTTCTTGGAGTTGAGAAGTTGTGATTGTACCCATTACTTTCGCAAAAATTTTGAAAGTCACGGTTTTGGAATTCACCACCGTGATCACTCCGAATTGATGAAATCATGAAGCCTTTTTCATTTTGAGTGAGTTTACAAAATTTAGAGAAACACTTGAAGCAATCACTTTTGTGAGCTAAGAAATAGGTCCAAGTATATCTAGAGTAGTCATCCACAATCACAAAGGCATATTTGCTTCCACCTAGACTTGTTGTATCAATTGGTCCAAATAAGTCCAAATGGATCAATTGTAATGGTCTAGTAGTGCTAATTTGATTTTTTGGTTTGAAGCTTGTTTTTATTTGTTTGCCTAATTGACATGCATCGCATACTTTGTCCTTAATAAACTTTATATTTGGAATTCCTCGTACTAATTCTTGAGATGAGATCTTAGATATTGTTTTCATGCTTGCATGGCCTAATCTCCTATGCCAAAGCCAAGCATCATCATTTACAGCGGAGAAGCACATTTCATTACTTAGTTCATCAAGATTGACGGTATAGACATTATTTTGTTTTAAAGCAATCATAGTCATGTTATGATTTGGTTTTTCAATAATGCACATATTTGATTCAAATCTAACGATGTAACCTTTATCGCATAGTTGACTAATACTCAAGAGATTATGTTTCAATCCATCAACTAGTAAGACATCATCAATGGAAAAATTAAATTTGTTACCAATAGTTCCCTTGCCAATGATTTTGCCCTTGTTGTTGTCTCCGAAGGTAACGTACCCTTCTTCTTTGCTAGTGAGCATAGAGAAATGAGATGGATCTCCAGTCATATGTCTTGAGCATCCACTATCGAGATACCATCTCTTGCTCCTAGCTTGTGGGTTTGTCTACAAAAGAGGATGATTTTTAGGTACCCATTTGATTTTGGGTGCCTCAAAAATTGACCCACTAACTTTGTTATTTATGATTGAATTCTTTATAGTTCCTTTAGGAACCCATATTAATTTTTGTGAACTAATTTTCCTAAATGGGCATTTGTAGGCAATATGTCCGGATTTGCAACAAAAGTTGCATTTCACATAAGAGGAAACATGTAATGTAGGTCCTTTTACGAAAGTGGTGGGATTTTGATGTAATCCTTTTACAAATCCAATTCCATTTCTATTTGCGATGTGACCCTTGTTTGCAAGGATCATATCTAATCCTTTGCTACCAACCTTAAACTTGTTTAAGGTTTCCTTAAGAAGCATATTTTCATTTTTTATTGCTTCTAAGTGCTCACACTTAGAGCATGGAGGAGTTTGAAGACTATCAAACTTATCTTGTAGCAAAGCATGCTCTTTCTTTAAGATACTTAACTTCTTGCTAACAGTTCTACATTCATCAAATAATTCATGAAAAGCGATAGACAGTTCTTCAAAAGATAAATCTTCATTAAATAAATCACATACCTCTTCTCCTAATGCCATTAGCGCGTAATGAGCAACTTGCTCGGTGTTGGACTCCTCTTCTTCGGATGCACTTGAATCATCCCACGTTGCCTTGAACGCCTTCTTCTTTGATGTCCTCTTTTTGGCTTGAGGACAATCGTTCTTGTAGTGTCCCGGTTTTTTGCATTCATAGCAAATCACTTGGTCTTTCTTTTGTTCAAATTTATTTTTTGTATTATTTTTAAATCTGTTCTTTCTTAAATATTTTTTAAACTTTTGAGTCAAAAGTGCAATGTCATTGTCACTGTCCTCATCACTTGATGTTCCTTTCAAGTGGTCTTCTTGTGATTTGAGTGCCATATCCTTCCTGTTCTTTGGAAGGGGGTTCTCGAGCTCGTCATGAGCTTGACATGTCATTTCGTAGGTCATTAGAGACCCAATGAGTTCTTCAAGAGGGAATGCTTTAAGGTCTTTGGCCTCTTGAATGGCCGTAACTTTTGGATCCCAACTTTTAGGGAGGGATCTTAAGATTTTAGTTACTAGTTCAAAGTTAGTAAAATCTTTACCAAGAGCTTTGAGTCCATTGATGACATCCGTAAACCGGGTGTACATGTCTCCGATGGACTCACTTGGTTTCATTCGGAAAAGTTCGTAAGAGTGCACAAGGATGTTGATTTTGGACTCTTTCACTCGGCTAGTGCCTTCATGAGTGACCTCAAGAGTTCTCCAAATATCAAAAGCCGAATCACACATTGAAACACGATTAAATTCGTTTTTGTCTAATGCACAAAACAAGGCATTCATAGCCTTTGCATTTAAAGCAAAAACCTTCTTCTCCGATTCATTCCATTCACTCATCGGAAGAGAAGATTTTTGAAATCCATTCTCAACAATAGACCAAAGCTCAAAGTCCATAGAAATGAGGAAGATCCTCATGCGAGTCTTCCAATATGTGTAATCCGACCCATTAAACAAAGGTGGTCGTGCAATAGAATGGCCCTCTTGCATGCCGGAATAAGCCATCTCTCTTGGGTATTAAACCAAATATGAGAGATAACCTCGCTCTGATACCACTTGTTAGGATCGGAGCGGCACTAAGAGGGGGGGGGTGAATTAGTGCAGCGGATAAAAACTTCGATTTTAATCAAAATCTTTCGTACGTTAAGAACGAAACTTGAGAAATTTAACTTGAAGGCGTATTCTTGAAGTTGCGCAACAAGAGTAATAAGGAACTAAAGCAGTAAGAAGATTTGCAGTAATGTAAATGACAATAATAAAGAGCAAACCAGAGATTACGCCGATTTTTAGAGTGGTTCGGTCAAATGACCTACTCCACTTGCGAGGCCCCTCTTTGATGAGGCTCCCACCTTCCACTAGCAAGTCTCTTGAAATGGAAGGGTAAACACCCCTCTTACAACCTTTTACAAGCAGCTCAACCTCTTACAAATTTTCAATAAGAAAGGAGGAGAACTCTCTAGCAAATTGAAAACAAGACTTGCTAAGACTTTCTAAGACTTTTCTCTCAATCAAAATGCTTCTCAAAAGTTGTAACCTCAGCTGAGATTTGAGGGGTATTTATAGGCCTCAAGAGGATTCAAATTTTGGGCTCCAAAATTTGAATTTTCTTAGGGTTTCCGGTGCTGGAGGTGCCACCGCCCAACCAGGCGGTGCCACCGCCCAGGGCTCGGGTGCTGGGCGGTGCCACCGCCCAGCCAGGAGGTGTCACCGCCCAGCACTCGGGTGCTGGGCGGTTCCACCGCCCAACTAGGCGGTGCCACCGCCTACAGTGATTTCAGCCCAACTACAGTGTTTTCAGCCACTAGTTGGGCTTCAATCTTGGCTCTCTAGTTCGCTGGTTTAGCTTAATTTTTAGCCTAAACCAACTCTGACTTTGGGCCCAGTTGGCCCCTAACCAGGATATAGGATTATCTCTTAATCCTAATCCTAATTACAAGTGGACTACATAACCAAAACACATCCTAAGCAAATTTTCAACCGCGAACGTCAAGTCTTGTTCCGGCGAGCTTTCCGACGAACTTCTTCCGACGGACTCCCTGCAAGCTCCCAATCTTTGTGATGACTTTTAACGAGTAGCCGAGCCTTCTCGGTGATCTCCGCGAGCCTCCGACGATTTCTTCGGCGAACTTCCGACACGTTCCCGATTTCTTCTCGGATGGTTCCGGCAGCATCTCCGATGATTCTTCGGTCTCTTAAACGTCCATCGAGCTCGACTCCGGTATCCTTGCTTTATGTTTTCTGGTTATCGTAGTTAATCCTGCACACTTAACTCAATAATATGGATTAGATCAATTAACCCACCAATTGATTATATCATCAAAATCCGAGATTCAACAAGATTAGATAACAAATGACAATTGACTTCATCATCAAAATCCGAGATTCAACAATTTATTTGTTTGCAGCTATCATCTAAAGTTCATGTTTTCAACGTAATGATTCGGCACATGCATCCCATTGTTCCGCATTTGCTTTCGATATGTGCCTCTTCCAGTTTCATTTCTTTGGACATTGAATTCATCTAACTTTCTTATTTCAATTGAGCCATATGTGATTTCTTGAAATCCTTGTATACTCCTGCTTTTGTTTCCTTTTAAATCTGAATACATTTGTGAAAGATTCTGTTTGTATCGTATTGACTCGAAACGCATATGTACATTTCGTTGTTCCGCATGTGCTTCTGATATGTGTCAATGTTATTGTTCGTACTACCTTTTTGTACTCTGGTGTCTTGTGGGATATTGTGAACCTTTGCCAGAAATGGTAAAGGGAGTTATGCTTAGAGCCCGCGATTGCTCTGCCGGCCCCATTGACTTCACTCAGACGTGGGTGGATGGAGCTCCCAGACGTGGGAGACTTATGCGTGGTCATCCAGAAATGGATGGACCATATTATGTTATGATCCCACTTCACCTTCTACCTGTTTGATATAAAATTCAGAGCCGACCTAGCACTTGGGCAGGGTGAGAGGGCTCGAGTAGGAAAGGGCTACCCGTGGATGGAGTCGAGAACTCATCACGGCGTGGAGCCACCACTGAGTTAATCCTCACATGCAGTATGCTAGAGTACGACGTTTGAGCTTCTATTTCATATTTGTTTTTTGATATATTCTAAAATGCTTCTTATGCTTCCGAAATATTTCCATATGCCATTGATACGTTCTGAAGCATTTCATTCACCATTGATATGTTCCGAATATTTTCATATGCCATTGATATCTAAAATGCTCTTTACGTCCTTGTTATGCCTTGAAATTACCATATGTCATCGATATGCTCCTTATGCCAATGATATGCTCCAATTTCCTTTCGCCTATTGTTATGTCTAATGCCTGTTTTTGAACGAGGTAAACCTTTGTGATTTTATATCAAATGAGATGACTTCAAATGAAGACTTGTATTTCTACTTTTGTATCTTGATACTAAGCTTGCTTGAACTTCTCCTATCGCCATGGATATGTTAGACGCTTGCTGAGCTCTTTATGCTCACCCCGTTGCTATATAAATTTTTCAGGGTAGCTTGTCACGCACTGAAAAGCTAAAATTGGGTTAAAGCAATGAAAGGCTAGAAGATTTTTGAGCTAATCTTTGTTGGATGATGGTTTTTGTTGTATAGTAAACTTTACTTCTGATGTAATGTTAAGGATCTATTGATACTTATGTGTTGTAAAATGTCAAAGGACCGCTCATGTGTATGGAATGATAAGTTTAATATGTGTAAGGATAAATACTCATGGTAAATAATTATCTTTTTGTGATTGTATATACTTCTATGATTATGGATTTGTGGTGTGGTTGATGTTTAGTTGAGTTGTCTTTGGATTTTGTAAATCTCTGAGTGAAGTGGATTATGATTATGTAATGTACAGGTTTATGAATTGTGAATAGAGATTTTTGAATGATTCTTAGTATCCTCAAATTGTTAGATTGGATCCTGGATTGAATTGATTGATGAATTATAATATTATTGATTTTTAGATAGGGTCACACTTCCTGAATGTGATAATTCAGGGGGGGGGCGTGACACCTACGCCCGAAGAAGGGGCAAGCGAGGATGAGATCGCTCGCTACGTGAAGTACATTGATGACTCCACTCTTGCTTAGTACTATATGTTGGGCTCTATGACTCCAGAGTTACAGAGACAACATGAAAAGATGGATGCCAGATCCATTCTCCTACATGTCCGCAAATTGTTTGAGGAACAGGGAAGGACTCAACGATATGAGATATCCAAGAGCCTTTTCCGCGCTAGGATGACTGAGGGGACACCGGTTCAGAACCGTGTCCTAAAGATGATTGAGTGGATAGAGAAACTCACAGGTCTAGGAATGGTCCTAGAGGATAACTTGTGTGTGGACATTGTGCTTCAGTCCCTACCAGATTCCTTTTCACAGTTCATAATGAATTTTAATATGAACAAGCTTGAGGTGACTCTCTTAGAGCTCCTCAATATGTTGAGGGAGGCAGAGAGTACTCTTAAGAAAGAGAAGCCAGTTCTCTACACTGGTGAGACCAGAAAGAAAAGGAAAGCAGAAAGGTCCCTTAAGAAGGGAAAGGGCAAGGGCAAACATGGTAAAGCAAAGGTTGCTAAGAAAGACCCAGCAAAGGACAAAGGCCAGTGCTTCCACTGTGGTAAAGATGGGCATTGGAAGAGAAACTGCTAAGAGTACCTTGCTGAAAGGGCAAAACAAAAGCTTGATGAAGCTTCAGGTACATTCATGATCAGTCTCCATTTGTCAGACTCTTATGATAACACATGGGTATTGGATACTGATAGTGCTTATCATATATGCAATTCGTTGCAGGTTCTGGCAAGGCCTAGGAGACTAGAGAGAGGCGAGATGGACCTCAAGATGGGTAATGGAGCAAAAGTTGTTGTATTAGCTGTTGGCGAGGTCACCCTACATCTGCCTAGTGGAGCTTTTATTGCATTAGATGCATGTTATTTTGTTCCTTCTATTATCAAAAACATTATCTCCATTTCATGTTTAACAGTTAGTGGATATAAATTTATTTTTGAGAACAATGGTTGTTCGATATTATTAGATGATAAGATCATCACGAAAAGAACATTACATAATGGTTTATTTATGTTAGACACCACTCCACATATCATGAATGTAAATGTGTCCAAAAGGAAACTAGATGAGTTGAATAGTGCATACCTGTGGCATTGTAGGCTAGGTCACATCCATCAAAGAAGGATTCAAAAGTTACTAAATGATAGATATCTAGATCCATTCGACTATGTGTCATATGTAACTTGTGAGCCTTGCATTCGTGGAAAACTGACCAAATCTCCATTTAGTAGAACTGGAGAGAGAGCCAATGAGTTATTGGAACTCATACATAGTGATGTATGTGGACCCATGTCAACTCATGCCATTGGAGGTTACTCCTACTTCATTATATTTACTGATGATTTCTCAAGGCATGGATATGTGTACTTAATGAAGTACAAGTCCGAGGCCTTTAAGAAATTTAGAGAGTATAAGAATGAGGTGGAGAACCAGACTGGAAAGAGTATCAAAACTCTTCGATCAGATCGAGGAGGTGAATACTTAAGTACAGAGTTTACTCAATTCCTCAAGGACCATGGGATATTATCCCAATGGACACCTCCTTATACACCTCCGCTCAATGGTGTCTCTGAAAGGAGAAATCGTACATTATTAGATATGGTACGGTCCATGATGAGTTTCGTTGACCTACCCATCTCATTCTGGTGATATGCCCTAGAAACCGCAGCTTACCTTCTGAACAGAGTTCCAACTAAGTCGGTAGTGTCTACACTATATGAGATATGGAAAGGGAAGAAGCCTGATCTTAAGGTTGTTAAGATTTGGGGCTGCCCTGCCCATGTTAGAAGACACAACCCCGATAAGTTAGAATCAAGGACAGAGCGATGCAAATTTGTGGGATACCCCAAGGAAACTTGTGGGTATTATTTCTATCATCTCGAGGACCAAAAGGTCTTTGTAGCTAAGAGAGCAGTGTTCCTTGAGAAGGAACACATTCTTGATGGAGATAGTGGGAGAATGATAGAATTGAGCGAGGTTGGAGAACCAAGCTCAAGCACCACTCTACAGCCCGAGTCTGTTCAGGTACCTAATACACAAGTATCAACTTTACGCAGGTCTGATAGAGTATCCCATCCTCCTGAGAGATATGTGGGACATATTAGAGCAGAGGATGTAGAGGATATTGATCCTCAGATCTACGAGGAGGCTATTATGAGTATAGACTCCGGGAAGTGTAAAGAAGCCATGAATTCTGAGATGGATTCTATGTACCCCAATAAGGTTTGGAACCTAGTTGATGCGCCCAAAGGTATTGTACCCATCGGTTGCAAGTGGATCTTTAAGAAAAAGATCGGAGTAGATGGAAAGGTAGAGACCTATAAAGCAAGGCTAGTGGCTAAGGGGTATCGTCAAAGGCAAGGTGTTGACTACGACGAAACTTTCTCACCCGTAGCAATGTTAAAATCCACCAGAATGCTTTTGGCTATTGCAGCACACTATGATTATGAGATCTGGCATATGGATGTGAAAACCGCATTCCTCAACGGGAACCTCGAGGAGGAGGTGTATATGATGCAACCTGAGGGATTCGTGTCCAAGAACTGCCCAGATAAGGTATGTAGGTTGCTTAGATCCATTTATGGACTAAAGCAAGCTTCCCGAAGTTGGAACATAAGATTTGATGAGGCAATCAGATCTTATGACTACGTTAAGAATGAAGATGAGCCTTATGTGTACAGGAAGGTAAGTGGGAACGCTATCACTTGTTTGGTGTTATATGTGGATGACATCCTCATCATTGGGAATGACATAGGAATACTATCCACAGTAAAGGCTTGGTTATCTAGACACTTCTCCATGAAGGACTTAGGGGAAGCATCTTATATCTTGGGGATTAGAATCTATAGAGATAGATCCAAGAGGATGCTTGGCTTGTCCCAGTCCAGGTACATAGAAACTATTGTCAAAAGGTTTGGCATAGAAAATTCCAAGAGAGGTCTCATACTGATGAGACATGGGATATCGCTTTCTACGAGTATGTCCCCAAAGACTCCAGAAGAAAGGGCGAACATGGATATGATACCTTATGCCTCAGCAATAGGGTCTATCATGTATGCCATGCTATGTACTAGGCCTGATATAGCGCATGCTCTGAGTGTCACGAGCAGGTATCAGGCGGATCCAGGCTTGGAGCACTGGAAAGCAGTAAAGTGTATCCTTAAGTACTTGAGAAGGACTAAGGATCTTTTACTAGTATATGGAGGTAATAGCCTTAAGGTTGAAGGCTACACTGACTCAAGTTTTCCGTTTGATGTCGATAATAGCAACTCGAATTCAGGGTATGTGTACACCTCGAATGGAGGAGCAATATGTTGGAAGAGTTCCAAGTAAGATACCACTGCTGACTCAACCACAGAGGCGGAGTACATTGCTACATTAGATGTAGCAAAGGAGGGAGTCTGGTTGAAGATGTTCATCACAGATTTGGGAGTCGTTTCGAATAGCGAGAAGTCGACTTCCTTATATTGCGACAACTATGGGGCGATTACACAAATAAGGGAACCCGAGTCTTATCAGAAGTGTTCTGAGGAGGTTCCAGCTTATCAGAGAGATCGTAACCCGAGGAGATGTAGCAGTGGAAGGAGTTCCATCAGAAGATAACATTGCAGATCCACTGACAAAGCCGTTGTCTCAAATTGTCTTTGAGCGTCACAAGAGTCTGATGGGGATCAGACACATAGGTGATTGGCTTTAGGTCAAGTGGGAGATTGCTAGTTATAGGTGCCCAGTAAGCCAAAAACGTGAGTGATGGCACGTGTGACTTGATACAGAATCATTTTACTTATTATATTTTGGCATATATCACTTTATAACTATTGCATAAATGCATATATATATTGTGATGTCCTTGGATTTGTGCAATGGGAATCGGATCGTGATGAGATCACGATAATGAGATCGATACACCTTTAAACACATATCCTAAATAATCCCGGTCATAGGTTACTCGAGAGGGACATCGTGATTACCGAAAAGACTGGTGTGCTGTATACCCGTCCATATGATGGATGCAGCTGGTCTCATAGCTGCTCGTGTAGGGACACTAGGGATACGGTACAGGTGCTCATTGGAGAATGAGTTCACTGATTGATCCGCTTACGGAATGCTGGATAGTTGATGATGCCTTATTGTCAGACAGCGATTCCGTAGTCCTAGTGGTGTATCTGGTCCTTAGACTTGAGACACCAAGGATGTCCTGTATAAGTGCTCCACTCTTTGATACCAGACTTATAGGTTTGGCTGTCCCAGATCTAGTACAGTTGGTCATTGGGAGTGGTAGTCGACCTTACGAGGGCTATTGAGTGTCGACAGAGGATCATCCACTCTCGGCGTCATGAGAGGAATATCCCATGTGTTCTTGCTCAAACAAATCCCTGGCCAGTGTCATTCGGGTTGAGAGAGAAAGAGTTCTCCGGGAGAATCCGATTAGAGCGAGACTTGAGTAGAAACCGTATGGGTCTGACAGCACCATGCTCGATATACGGTCTCTGGGATATTAGATGGATGAGGGACTATAGGTACATGATAACTGAGGACAAACAGGTCCAATGGATTGGATTCTCCTGTATCGTCTGGGGACTACGGCGTAGTGGCCTAGTACGTTCGTAGTCGATGAGTCGAGTGAATTATTACAGAGATAATAATTTATTGAGTTTGATGGAGTTCTGACAGGTATGACTCGTGGCCAGCTCGATATTGGGCCTAGAGGGTCACACATATATGGTAGGCATTGCGATGAGTAGAGGTTCGGATATAAGATATTCGACGGAGCCCTTGTCTTATTGGATGCAGATCCAATACCCACTAGGGAAGGACCCATTAGGGTTTGACACGGGATCTCTATAAATAGGAGGGATTCACAGCCTCATAGGCTAGAGTCTTTGCTTGCCTTTCATATTCTCCTCTCCCTCTCCACCTCAAAGTAGGCCTGGAGTTTTGAGGAGCGTCGTCGCAACCCTACTGTGTGGATCACCGCTAGAGAGGAGGACGCTTGACCTCCTTCACCCTCTCCTAAGGATCTGCAAGGAAACAGGGATATATGATCTCCCTAAGTAACACAATCTCTATACGCAGTTTTGTGTTTTGCGGATTTTTGCGCATCAATCTTCGCACGACGACGAACATCTTTTTGGGAATCGGGGATTTTTTTTTTCTTGTTCTTCCGCTGCGCATATGATGTCGCCCCCCATGATTTCCCAACAAGTGCAACCGCCAGATCCCACAATTCCGGGAATAAACAGTTTTGAGCTCCAAATTCAAACTATGTTGGGGCCTATAAATACCCCACCCTTTCAGCACTGAAAGGGCACCCAGAAACCACCAAAATTCTGATTTTACTTTGTGATTTTAGAGCTCAAACGTGTTGTATGAGTTGAAAGTTCTTCTTCCTCTTTTCTTCCAAGTTCTAATATTTTAAGAGAGGAAAGAAAATTCTGTAAGGGTTGTCTCCTAAGCCCGTCAAAAGGAGTGAAACTGTAAAAGGGTGGTTGGCCTTCGCCTATTGAAGGAAGGCCTCTAGTTGACGTCGGTGACCTCGTCGGTGGAGGAAGCCAAAAGTGGAGTAGGTCAAGATTGACCGAGCCACTCTAAATCTCGGTTTGCATTTACCTTGAGCATCTTATCCTTACTGCAAATCTCCTCAATAGCTTACTGCCTTCTACGCATATACGATCGTGTTTCAAGCTCTACATTTTCCGAATCGGCATTTAGACGTAAATCGTTTTTATCGTACGAACATCATATTTCAGTTTGCATTTACGTTCTGATTTCTATCATAACTGCAAACTGCCTTTATATCTTTGCTTTAACTACATCTCTCTTAGTTAGAAGTTAAAGTGATTTACGAATCAGATTTTCTACCGAAATCGCTGTTATCGTACTAACACGATTTTAATCGTCGAAAGTTTTCTACTGCACTAATTCACCCCCCCCCTTCTTTAGTGCTCTTGATCCTTACAAGAAGTTCTCCTCCCTCTTTTCTTCCAAGTTTTGATCTTTCAAGAGAGGGGAGAAAATTCTGAAGGGTTGTCTTCTAAGCCCCTCAAAAGGAGTGAAACTATAAAAGGGTGGTTGGCCTTCACCTATTGAAGGAAATCCTCTAGTGGACGTCGGTGACCTCATCGGAGGAGGAAGCCAAAAGTGGATGTAGGTCATGATTAACCGAACCACTCTAAATCTCGGTTTGCATTTACTTTATATTCTCTATCTTAACTGCAAATTGCCTCCATAGCTTTACTTTAATTGCACTTCGCCAAATCTAAGTTAAAGCAATTTCTAAATCGGCTTTCTTGCCGAAATTGTTTTTATCGTACGAACGTCGTTTTAAATCATCGAAAGTTTTCCGCTGCACTAACTCACCCCCCCTCTTAGTGCTCTTGATCCTAACAAAGAGAAGAGGTATTTATCATGTTAACTGATGCTCTCTTTGTATGCAATAGGAAGAAACTGTTGACGACCTCTATTTTGCTTGTGACTATACTAAATGGATATGGAAGGAGATTCTTTAGCGATTTGAACTCAATAGGCCACCGCAGCCAAACTTGCATTAAGAATTAGGTGAACTCATGCAATGTTTCTCAAGAAAATGGCCTCTTATATAGTTGGCAAAGTTTACTTTCATATGTGTTATTTGGTAGATGTGGAAGGAGAGATATAGCAGAATCCTTGTATTGAGGATAAGGACTCTATTGCACACACTTTAAGGGTTCATGCGGGAATCTGCCACTTCTTTATCTGGGTCCCCCACTCATATCTACTAGCATTCACAAAACCCATTGTCAACCTATTTTGGAAAAAATAAATATTAAAATTTCGTCTTGGAAAACTAGGCTTCTTTCAAAAGCAGGACGACTTGAACTCATTCGTTCGGTATTGTTCTCTTACTCTATTTTTTGGTCTAATGCATTTCTTCTACCTATTGGACTTCTCTAGAATATTGAATGGTTATTTATGAACTTCTTCTGGAATGACACAAATGGTAAGACAATACATATGGTAAATTGGGATAGCTTTTACAAACCGAAAGATGAAGAGGGCTGAACCTGAGAAATACTAAAGATTGGAATAAAGCATGTTTGGTACAGCAATTATTGGATCTTTTATAAAACAATTGTTACTTATGGTCACAATGGGTTTTCGGGCCTGCGTGCCTATGATTAAGTTGTAATCACATGAGGAGGCGCAACGTGAGCGTGAATGCGATAGCGGGACCCACGAGACGGACGATCGTGATGCATGGAGATGCTTCAAGATGTCGACGGAACCGACGAGGACGAGATGGACGATCACAGGGCATGGAGATGCACCGTTGCACACATAAATCTTGATGTGAGTGATTAGGCCTACTGGCTCGGGCCTAATCATATTAGGTTGTGGTCCATGATCATCTAGTGTGATTGCTTATACACATACTAGATAAGTATATATATTTGCATGCGATGTAGATATATATTAAATATGTATATGTGTGACATGTCATACTAGGAGACCAAATCATAGAAACATCTTTCGAAAATATTAAGTCGGTAAACGTGAGGCAATTAGATTGACCCACGTGGCCTTCCATCGTTATAAGTAGGAACCGATTCCCGGTGTAGGTTGAGTTGGTCGAGTCCCTCGAGACTCACCTATATCGCGATTCGCTATCTTGCTTACGACATAGAGATGTCACTAGTGACCTGAGGGCATGGTATACTTGGTCGAGTCCCTCGAGGGTATATCATCAAATCAGACTTATCTTGTAACGAAGGTGTTGACTTAACCGAGCATCATGGTTGGTCGTGTCCCTCGAGGCCATGGTGATTCGGATGACGAACAGGATGGGAATCCCAAGGAGTTGTAATCGGCAAGAGTTGCCTACCTTTTAGGCTTAGTGTGATTGGTCGAGTCTCTCAAGGTTACACTAAGACGCTGATTGGATCCTGATCCCCATTAGAAGTCTGCCGGAGACTTCCGTTTCACATGCTGAGGGTGTCGCGTGACTCGTTAGTAAAATAGTGGGAGCATATTAAGATAGAAGTCCATATCTTGATAGTTTATTTCTTGCAAAATCTGCATGTTATTCATTTCTGCTACATCTTTATTTTCAGAAAATGTCGCTTTCAAATCCCTTACGTGGCATACTTGATGTCAACAGCCTCACTGGTCCAGATTATACGGATTAGCTCCGTAACTTGAGAATTGTTCTCACAGCGAAGAAAATCGTGCACGTCCTTGATTCAGTGATACCTACTCCCGAAGAAGGGGCAAACGAGGATGAGATCGCTCGCTACGTGAAGTACATTGATGACTCCACTCTTGCTCAGTGCTATATGTTGGGCTCTATGACTCCTGAGTTATAGAGACAACATGAAAAGATGGATGCCAGATCCATTCTCCTACATGTTCGCAAATTGTTTGAGGAATAGGGAAGGACTCAACGATATGAGATATCCAAGAGCCTTTTCCGCGCTAGGATGACTAAGGGGACACCGGTTCAGAACCATTTCCTAAAGATGATTGAGTGGATAGAGAAACTCACAGGTCTAGGAATGGTCCTAGAGGATAACTTGTGTGTGGACATTGTGCTTCAGTCGCTACCAGATTCTTTTTCACAGTTCATAATAAATTTTAATATGAACAAGCTTGAGGTGACTCTCCCAGAGCTCCTCAATATGTTGAGGGAGACAGAGAGTACTATTAAGAATGAGAAGCCAGTTCTCTACACTAGTGAGACCAAAAATAAAAGGAAAGCAGAAAGGTCCCTTAAGAAGGGAAAGGGCAAGGGCAAACCAGGTAAAGCAAAGGTTGCTAAGAAAGACCCAGTAAAGGACAAAGGCCAATGCTTCCACTGTGGTAAAGATGGGCACTGGAAGAGGAACTGCAAAGAGTACCTTGTAGAAAGGGCGAAATAGAAGCTTGGAGAAGCTTCAGGTACATTCATGATCAATCTCCAATTGTTAGATTTTTGTGATAGTGCATTGGTATTGGATACCAATATTGCTTATCACATCTACAATTTATTGTAAATTCTAGCAAAGCTTAGGGGAGATTGATGAGAGGAATATTGCATAAAGGTTTGTTTATGCAAGATACTACTCCACATATCATGTATGTAAGTGTCTAAGAGGAAACGAGATGAGGTGAATAGTGCATACCTATGGCATTGTAGGCTTGGTTACATCCATTAAAGAAGGATTCAAAAGTTGCTAAATAATGGATATCTAGATCTATTCGACTATGTGTCATATATAACTTGTGAGCCTTGCATTCGTGGAAAACTGACCAACTCTCAATTTAGTGGAACTAGAGAGAGAACCTCTGAGTTGTTGGAACTCATACATAGTGATGTATGTGGACCCATGTCAACTCATGCCATTGGAGGTTACTCCTACTTCATTACATTTACTGATGATTTCTCAAGGTATGGATATGTGTACTTAATGAAGTACAAGTCCGAAGCCTTTGAGAAATTCAGAGAGTATAAGAATGAGGTGGAGAACCAGACTGGAATGAGTATCAAAGATCTTCGATCAGATCGAGGAGGTGAGTACTTAAGTATAGAGTTTACTCAGTTCCTTAAGGACCATGGGATATTATCCCAATGGACACCTCCTTATACACCTCAGCTCAATGGTGTCTCTGAAAGGAGAAAGCGTACGTTATTAGATATGGTACGGTCCATGATGAGTTTCGCTGACCTACCTATCTTATTCTAGGGATATGCCCTAGAGAACGTAGCTTACCTTCTGAACAGAGTTCCAACTAAGTCGGTATTGTCTACACCATATAAGTTATGGAAAGGGAAGAAGCCTAATCTTAAGGTTGTTAAGATTTGGGGCTGCCCTGCCCTCATTAAAAGATACAACCCCGATAAGTTAGAATCAAGGACAGAGCGATGCAAATTTGTGGGATACCCCAAGGAAACTTGTGGGTTTATTTCTATCATCTCGAGGACCAAAAGGTCTTTGTAGCTAAGAGAGCAGTGTTCCTTGAGAAGGAACACATTCTTGGCGGAGATAGTGAGAGAATGATAGAGTTGAGCGAAGTTGGAGAACCAAGCTTAAGCACCACTATACAGCCCGAGTCTGTTCAGGTACCTAATACACAATTTTCAACTTTACGCAGGTCTGATAGAGTATCTCATCCTCCTGAGAGATATATGGGACATATTAGAGAAGAGGATGTTGAGGATATTGATCCTCATACCTACAAGGAGGCGATTATGAGTATAGACTCCGGGAAGTGGTAAGAAGCCATGAATTCGAAGATGGATTCTATGTACTCCAATAAGGTTTGTGTTAGGACTCTAGCTAGCAGAGTCCTAATTGAGAGGGACATTCTGTTAGGACTCTAGCTAGGAGAGTCCTAATTGAGAGGGACATTCTGTTAGGACTCTAGCTAGGAGAGTCCTAATTGAGAGGGACACTCTGTTAGGACTCTAACTAGAAGAGTCCTAATTGAGAGAGACATTATGTTAGGAGGTTTTTTCTTAGAGAAGAATTAGGAGTTGTAAGGGAATAGAAGTCTTGAGTATGAGTCATATTAGGAGTTGGTTAGAAGTAAGAGTCTTAAGTAAGAGTCCT
Source organism: Musa acuminata AAA Group (assembly GCF_036884655.1). NCBI lineage: Eukaryota > Viridiplantae > Streptophyta > Magnoliopsida > Zingiberales > Musaceae > Musa > Musa acuminata. The sequence continues at coordinate 22,515,403 of NC_088333.1, read as the reverse complement.
ATTAGGAGTTAGGGTTTAGAAGCCCTATAAACAGCCATGTATTCCTTCTCTTTTGTTAAGAAATAGATGAATCTTTTCTGCAGCCTTTGAGCAGCAACTTGGAGGGAGGAACCCCTATAGAGTTCCAAGGAGGCCGATCCCCTAAAGAGATCAACCCCAAGTTTAGAATCTGCAAGGGTTCTAACACCTGGTATCAGAGCAGCGTTATTGGCATCTCGCTGCCCTTCCACTGCCATCCATCAACCCTCCACAACCGCCCAAAGCAATTCCCACAATTGCTTAAAAGATCGTCGCCAAATTCCACCGTCATCTCCACCACCGCAGATCATCCTGTGATCTCCCTGTGAATTGCAGCAGGTTCTGGTTTCCTACCTTACTGCTGCTGCAATTTAGTTATCCATATTCGAAAATCCAAAAAAAAAAAAAAAAAAAATTTCGTTCCTATATTGCTGCAAATTTCATCGTAAGTTGCTGAAATTTTTCGACGAGAATTCTACTATCGCAACTTACACCAATTTTCTTGCTGTTACTGCCGAAATTTTCTTGATTAAATTGGACATCCTTGCTGTCATATAAACTGAGATATTACTGTCAATTCCCTCCTCAAATCTCTCAAATTTTTTGTGGAGATTTCGTCGAGAAACCACTGATTCTTCGACGTTAATTCTGCTCTTACAAGACAACACAATTCTGCAGCAAACTTTCACTGATTTCTATCAAACCCATACATGCCTTTAACCCGTCAACAAAAGAGAGATCTTAACATTACAGATTTGGAGTCATATATTATGGCATCTGAGGATGCAATCAATGCTAAATTTGAAGCCTTTGAGGCACGAATGGAGGATAAGATTTGGACTCTCCTTACCGAATTCAGTTTGGGCCGACCACTAAGCCCGAAGAAATCACATCAAGGAGAGAGCTCTAATCAATCAAATCATGCCCAAAGAGATGACTTCCAAGAGAGGGGAGGTTCTATGACCGACCCCAACTATTCGCGCATGAAAGTGGACTTCCCTAGATGGGAAGAAGGAGACCCAATTGGTTGGATCTCGCGCGCGGAGCGATATTTTCGGTACCATAAAACTGCGGATGCATCCATGGTGGAAATTGCAGCTATACATCTGGAAGGGGATGCCATACAATGGTTTGACTGGTTTGAACACACTTATGGAGCCCTTTCATGGCGACAATTCAAAGAAGGACTACAGATCCGCTTCGGACCAACTTATTATGAGAACATTGACGGACAACAAGCAAAGATCCGACAAACCTCTGTTGAATCTCGGGTTTTGATGATGAAGGCAATTGTCATTTGTTATCTAATCTATGTGTTGAGATAAGTGTGCAGGATTAACTACGATAAGAGTAAGACAAGCAGCAGGTGTTGCGCCGGAGTCAAGATCAGAATCACGTTGGGAGTTCGAGAGTTCGACGGAAGTTCGGACGGTCGTCGGAGGTTCAGCGTGAACAGATCCGAGAAGTCCAGAAGCTTGCCAAGCGAAGCTCGTCGGAACTCGCCAAGTGGATCATCGCAAGTCCAGGTGTATGCCGGATGTCCGCAGAAGGATCACCGAGGGTTATCGGTTGATCGACGGAAGTTGGCCGGAAACTCGCCGGAAGAAGCGATTGACGCATCGGAGCAAAGCTGCAGAAGTTGTCTTAGAGTTAATCGTAGTTAGCATGATGATTAAGCATGAAAATGGGAGGTGATCCCATTAGCTTAATCTTGGGGCAATTGGGCCCCTGAAAAGATTCAAAGTGGGCCGAATGGAGTGAACCATTCGGACCCTGATTGCACCAGGAGGTGCAACCGCCCCAGCCAGGAGGTGCAACCGCCTGGGCTGTGGGGTTGGGAGGTGCAACCGCCCCAGCCAGGAGGTGCAACCGCCAGGGCTGCGAGGCTGGGAGGTGCAACCGCCCCAGCCGAGAGGTGCAACCGCCCAGAGCTCAGTCTTCGAGCTAGACTGGGCGGTGCAACCTCCTCTGCCAAGAGGTAGCACCGCCAGAGCTCAAGTTTCGAGCTCTGCCAGGCGATGCAACCACCGAGCTCAGTCTTCGAGCTCTGGCATAAAGGTGCATCAGCCTGAGCTCAGTCTCGAGCTCTGCCAGGTGATGCATTCACCAAGCTCAGTCTTCGAGCTCTGGCAGAGAGGTGCATCAGCCTGAGCTCAGCTTGGAGCTCTGCCAGGTGATGCAACCACCGAGCTCAGTTTCGAGCTCTGCCAGGTGATGCAATCACCAAGCTCAGTCTTCGAGCTCTGCCAGGTGATGCAACCATCGAGCTCAGTCTTCGAGCTCTGGCAGAGAGAAGCAATCGCCTGAGCTCAGTCTTCGAGCTCTGCCAGGCGGTGCCACCTCTCTAGTCAAGAGGTGCAACCGCCTGATCCCAGAATTCTGGGATTTGATCGATTTGATCGTTTTGAGCTCGAATTTTGAATTGGGTTGGGGCCTATAAATACCCCACCCATTCAGCACTGAAAAGATACAGACCAACATCGAAATCTTGATCTTTTTTGTGATTCTAAGAAGCTCAAAAGTGTTGTAAAGCCTTTAAGTCTCCTCCTTCTGTTCTTCAAGTTTTCAGTTGTAAAGTGAGGAGAGAAAGGTCTGTAAAGGTTGTCTCCTGAGCCTGTCAAAAGGAGAGAAATTGTAAAAGGGAAGTTTGGCCTTCGCCCATTGAAGGAAGGCACCTAGTTGACGTCGGCAACCTCATCGGTGGAGGAAGCCAAAAGTGGAGTAGGTCAAGGCTGACCGAACCACTCTAAATCTCTGGTTTGCATTTATTTTCGAGCACTTTATCATTACTGCAAACCTCCCTCATTACTACTGCTCACTGCGCTTTCACGAACAAGTTCCAAGTGTTGTTCTTCCGAATCTGCATTCAGACGTAAATTCGTATTTTCATACATTACAGTGTATGTTTACGTTTGATTCTGCAGAACTGTTTTTCGTGCTTTTACGAACGAGCTTCTTTGCAGTTTACACTTACACTTTAATCCTATTGATAACTGCAATCTGTCCTCTACGATTTTACGAACGATTTTCAGCATTTAGACGTAAAACTGCATTCAGACGTAAATCGGCTTTCCTCGCTCAATCATCAGATCTCAGTTCACATTTACATCTTGATTCCAACTGCATACTGCCTTCTGCAAGTATACAAACAAGTTTTTGAGTTTAGACGTAAATCTGCGTTTAGACGTAAAACTGCGTTTAGACGTAAATCTGCGTTTAGACGTAAATCTGCGTTTAGACGTAAATCTGCGTTTAGACGTAAATCTGCGTTTAGACGTAAAACAGCGTTTAGACGTAAATCTGAGTTTAGACGTAAATCTGCGTTTGGACGTAAATCTGCGTTTAGACGTAAATTTGAGTTTAGACGTAAACTGCGCTTAAACGCAAAACTGCGCTTAGACGCAAACTGCACTTAGATACAAACTGAGAATTTGCTTTTGCATCATAACAGTTTTTGAACGAACGCAGCTTTTGGTTTTTAATCATTGTAAGATTTCCGCTGCACTAATTCACCCCCCCCCCCCCCTCTTAGTGCTCTCGATCCTAACAACCTCCACCATTCAGGAGTACCAAACCAGGTTTGAAAGGTTATCTAATCAAACTCGTGATTGGTCTGAAAAACAATTATTGGGGACTTTTATTGAGGGCTTAAAGCCGGAGATCCGGGGAGAAGTTAAGGCGCGACAACTATACACGCTTATGGCAGCCATCTCTTTCGCACGACTTCAAGAGGAGCGATTGAACAATGAAGCCCGAAGGACAAGGATCACTCCACGACCTACAATACTAAAGCCCTCAGCCCTCCCTACTATCAACCGAGTCCCTGCACTGAAAAGGTTAACAAGAGAAGAACTTCGAGAGCGATCTGCGAAAGGGTTATGTTGGCATTGCGACGAGCCGTGGAGCCACGAGCATCGCTGTAAAAAAGGTAGACTTCTTATGATTGAACCAGTAGAAGAAGAGGTCATTGAACATCTAGAAGAGAGCCTTGAACATGAAGAAGAAGATATGGATGAAGAGCCACAGCCGACCGACATTACGGTACATGCACTAGCCGGCTACTCAAATCCGCAAACGATGAAAGTTGGAGGCCTTCTCAAACAACAGCCGATCACTGTTCTCATCGACACGGGTAGCACTAATAACTTCCTGAATAGTAAGGTTGCTGCTCGGATGGCACTGCATATTGAAGGTTGCAGCAAGTTCGATGTAAAGGTTGCCGACGGTAGAATCCTAAAGTGCGACCAAAGATGCCCGCAGGTGAAACTATTACTGCAAGACCAAGAAATTATCACCGATTTCTTCCTCCTACCAATTGATGACTATGAGGCAGTGCTTGGTATCGAATGGCTAACTACACTAGGTGATGTCTCTTGGAACTTTTCTAAATTAATTATGAAATTCTACTGTAAGGGCAAACAAATCATCCTACGCGGGAAGCGCGGAAGCAACGTTACCACTGTTTCGACCCAACGAATGGAGAAAGTTTTACACAAGGTAAATGGTGCCTTTTTGATGCACCTCCAGCAGCAACCAGAGGGGAAGAAAATAGAATTTGAAGATCAAAATCTTGCCCAATTGCTCACTGAATTTGCTGACATATTTGCTGAACCGCACGGTCTTCCTCCTTCTCGGCAACATGACCATCGAATTCCAATCCTTCCGGGCAAGCCACCAGCGAACACTCAACCATACCGATATCCTCACCTCCAGAAAGATGAAATTAAAAAGATCGTAACGGAGATGCTTGAAACAGGGGTGATTCGACCAAGTTGCAGCCCCTATTCCTCACCGGTGCTACTTGTACGCAAGAAGGACAGAACTTGGCGGATGTGCATTGACTACCGAGCTTTAAATGGCATCACCGTCAAGGACAAATACCCAATACCAGTGGTGGATGAACTTCTTGATGAATTGAAAGAAGCTCGAGTCTTCACGAAGTTGGACCTCCGATCCGGTTACCACCAAATTCGGGTATGTGACGATGACATTCCAAAAACTGCATTTCGCACACATGATGGCCATTATGAATTCTTGGTAATGCCTTTTGGACTCACTAATGCTCCTTCAACATTTCAAAGTCTCATGAATGATATATTTCGGAACTTTCTTCGTAAATTTGTGCTGGTATTTTTCGATGATATTCTCGTTTACAGCCCTTCTCTTGAGACTCACTTTCAGCATTTACGGATTGTTTTGACGATCCTTCGGGAGAATACTCTTTTTGTTAAGCAACCAAAGTGCAGCTTTCTCTAGCAAAAAGTAGAGTACCTTGGGCATATAATATCAGAAGAAGGAGTGGCGGTAGTGTAATATCCCTCGCTTTTAAAAATTATTAATAAAGATTTATATGTAAATTGGAGGACCTATATGTAAATATAGAAATTACAAGGACTAAACTGCTAAGTTGCAAAAAAAGAAAAAAAAAGGGAAAACCGAAAATTCGGTATTATCGCACCGCCTCCCACGCACTCTGTTTCTTCCAGAAACAAGAGAGCGGTGGGGCGTGAGGAGAAGAAGGAGAGTGGTAGAAGAAGAGAGGAAGAAGAGGGAGAAGAGAAGAAGAAGAAGAAGAAGAAGAGGGAGAAGAAGAGAGGAGGAATAAGAGGGAGTAGAGAAGAAGAAGAAGGAGAAGAAGAAGAAGAGGAGGTGGCTGCAGCGAGGGCTGCAGCGAGAAGCTGTGGGGCGTGGGGAGAAGAAGAGAGGAAGAAGAGGGAGAAGAGAAGAAGAAGAAGAAGAAGAAGAGAAGAGGATAGCTGCGGCAAGGCTGCAGCGAGGAGGTGTGTGGGGTTGGGGAGGAAAAGGGAAGAGGAGAAGAAGAGGGGAAAGAGAGGGAAGAGGGAGAGGAGCGAGAGGTGGCAGCAGCTAGGGCTGCAGCACCTCTGTTTCCTGCAGGTGGAAACAGAGGAGAGGTGTGGGGCGTTCGAAGAGGAGAAGAAGAAGAAGAGGAAGAGAAGAGGAAGAGGAAGCAGGGGAAGAGGTTGTGAAACCTCTGTTTCCTGCAGAGGAAACAGAGGAGAGGGTGTGGGTGACGTCGGGGAGAAGAAGGGGAGGAAGGAGAAGAAGAGAAGAAGAAGAAAGGAAGGAAAAGGAAGAGGAGAAGGGAAGAAAGTAGCTGCGGCTGCGGTTGTGGCAGCTGCAGCTGTGGCAGGGAAAGAAGAAGAGAAAGGAAGAAGGGGAGGAGAGGAAGAAGAGTAGGGGCTGCGGCTGCGGCGATGGCAGCTGCAGTTGGAAGAGAAGAAGGAGAGGAAGATGAGCAGGGGAGGAAGAAAAGGCTGTGGCCGTGGCTGAGGCTGCGACTGCAGCATGCAGCTGGGAAAGAAGAGAAGGAAAGGAAGAAGAAGAGAAAGGAAGAAGGGAAGGAGAGGAAGAAGAGAAGGGGCTGCGGCTGCGGCGATGGCAGCTGCAGTTGGAAGAGAAGAAGGAGAGGAAGATGAGCAGGGGAGGAAGAAAAGGCTGTGGCCGTGGCTGAGGCTGCGACTGCAGCATGCAGCTGGGAAAGAAGAGAAGGAAAGGAAGAAGAAGAGAAAGGAAGAAGGGAAGGAGAGGAAGAAGAGAAGGGGCTACGGCTGCGGCGATAGCAGCTGCAGTTGGAAGAGAAGAAGGAGAGGAAGATGAGCAGGGGAGGAAGAAGAGGCTGCGAGTGTGGTGGCTGCGGCCGTGGCTGCGACTCCGGCTGCGGCTGCAACGTTGGCTGCGGTAGCTGCGGCAGCGGTGGTGGCTGCAGTAGCTGCAGTAGCTGCTTTTGGGAAAGAGAAAGAGTAGGAACGAGAGAAGGGAAGAAGGAAATAGTGCAGTGGAAGGGGGCTGCGGTTGTGACCGCAGTTGCGGTCGTGGCTGCGATTGTGGCAGCGGCAGCGACGGCGGCTGTGGCAGCTGCGTTTGGGAAAGAAAAAAAAGAAGGAACGAGAGTAAGAGAGAGCAGGTGACTGTGCCTCGATGTTCGACACGTGATGTAGTTGCGAAGAAAGGAAGAAAACAGGAGCACAAAACGAAACAGAGAGAGGACACGGAGAAAAAGTAGAAGGATTTGGGCTGGCACCTTCTTTGGATCTTCGGATCGAAATCATTGAAAGGCAAGTTTTCTGATTCTTCCTATTGCAAGTTTTCTGATCCTTCCTATTGCAAGTTTCCCGCTTGTTTCAATCCTTTCTATTGCAAGTTCCCTGTTCGTTTGTCCTATAATTGCTCTGATATGCCTTATTGCAAGTTCCCTGATCGTTTTTCCTATAATTGCTCTTATATGTCTTATTGCAAGTATCCTGATTTTTCCCCACTGCCATTTTTATCTCTACATTTGCTTTGATTACGAGGAACTTTGAATTGTACTAGCCTTGCATTTGTTATATCTCCTGTTTACATGTAACGATTCGAATCTGTGCAACTTTTGAGATTCTGATCTTTTGATACCGAACTGCCTATAAGACTTTGTGGAAACTCTGATTTGTTCAAAACTGATTTCATTGGAAACTAGACTCGTAGACCTTTCTTTGATATATGGATTGAAAGATCTGAAATCCAAACACCTGCCCAGTTATCTGTTGAATCTGACATTATGAATTCTGCCAACAGAGATTTTGTTCTATGACTCTTGCTTACCAAATTATTTGTAACTCTCTCTGTTGGACAGTTCAATTCATATGAAGCCTGTCTTATCTGAAAGTATTATCCAATGATTATTTCTGAGTAAATTGGAGCACGATTGATAGTTTGAATCATTTGTTCAATGTGCCTTCTGTATTCTGCCAGAAATCGAGCTTTGGTCGATTTCTCATATTCTGGTTTCATTCCTTTGGAAATTGATATCCTTTAGCCTTCTTATTCAATTGAGCTTTATATTACTACTTTGAATTCTTGTATGCTCTTGTCCTTAAAATTATTGCATTCTTGAAAACTGTTGTGTAACGTTTATGCCATATCGTATTGACTCATATAGGCACATGTATATCCTATTGTTCCGCATTTGCTTTTGATATGTGCCTATTCCAGTTTCATTCCTTTGGACATTGAATTCATTAAATCTTCTTATTGAATTGAGTTATTTGTGATTGCTTGGATTCCATATGTGCCCTTGCTTTCAATTCCCTTCAAATCTGAATATACTTGTGAAAGATTATTGCTTACTTCGGATTGACTCGTAAAGGCACATGTACGTTTGTTGTTCCACGTGTGCTTCCGATATATGCTACTTATTGTTGAAACTGTCCTTTTGTACTCTGGTGTGTGGGATTGTCTGGACCTTTGCCAGAAATGGTAAAGGGTATGCGCTGATTTGCCCGCTTTGTGGGGTCCCGCTTTGTGGGATATTCTGGTATGCGCTTATTTGCCCGCTTTGTGGGGTCCCGCTTTGTGGGATATTGCTTAGAGCCTGCGATGCTCTGCCGGCCCCTTTGACTTCACCTAGACGTGGGTGGATGGAGCTCCCAGACGTGGGAGACTTTTGTCAGGTGGTCATTCAGAAATGGATGAATCACATTCTGACTGAGATCCCACTACACCTTCTGTATGTTTGATATGATATCCAGAGCTTTGGTTATGTGTTTCTGTACATGCTTTGGATAAGATTGATATGTTTGCAACGTCAAAGACGACGTTTGAGCTTATGTACGATATTTGTTTTCGATATGCTTTGAAATGCTTCATTCACTGATGATATGCTTCGAAATGTTCCATATGCCGTTGATATGCTCCGGAACATTTCATATGCCTTTGATATGTTCCAATTACTCTGTGCTCCATTTGCTATGAACTGATATGTTCTGAAATGTCCTATCTGCCATTGATATGTTCCAATTACTCTGTGCTCCATTTGCTATGAACTGATATGTTCTGAAATGTCCTATCTGCCATTGATATGTTCCAATTACTCTGTGCTCCATTTGCTATGAACTGATATGTTCTGAAATGTCCTATCTGCCATTGATATGTCCCAATTACTCTGTGCTCCATTTGCTATGAACTGATATGTTCTGAAATGTCCTATCTGCCATTGATATGTTCCAATTACTCTATGCCCCATTCGTTATGGATCAAATATGTTTTTGAATGACATGATACGTATGATTTGGTATCTATTGAGATGGTATCCTTGAGAATTCTTGTATTCTGCCTTGCATTATGATACCTTACTCGTTTGAAACCGTTCCTTTTGTTCTGAATATGCTTTGTCACTTGCTGAGCCGTTTTTGGCTCACTCCGTTGTTATATAAATCTTTCAGGTCAGCTTGTCACTCTTCGAGATGTTTGATTTGGGCTGAGGCAGTGGATAGCTATTCAGAATAATGGGCAAGTCTGGTTGGTTATTACGATATTGTTGTATAAGTATGTCTTGTATGTAATGAAATGTTGTCGATGAACCGAAATGGATATACTGTGTCAAAGTGTTAGGAGATCTCTCTTATTTGGAATTTCAGAATGTTAAGTCTAATTTATGGTGATATGAACTTGTGGTGAATAGTTGGAGTTCTGATTGTATAATTTATTTAGCTTGTGGATTTATAAATGTTGTTCATGTTTGTCAAGTTGGCTTGGGTTGCCATAAATGTGAATTATCGAGTGATGTGATATATGATTATAAACTGCACAGGTTTTATGGATGTGAATATGAATAGAATGTTTTCAGTGTCCTCAAACGTTAGTTTGGATCCTGGATTGGTCTGTGACGAAAATCAGAGAAAAAAATCATGGATATTTTTGAGGGGCGTGACAGAGGTGGTATCAGAGCATTGTTTGAGGATTACTGAAATATTTGATATGTTGATGTGCAAAATATATTGAGGTCTAATGAAACTATAGTGATTGGTGGGAAATTTTCTTTGATGTATTTTAGGAATCTAGGATGACGATGACATTTAGTCCTCCTACTTCATCTGATTTTGATTAATTAAGTGGGATGAAAGGGGTAATCGGGGATATTGAATCAGAGTGGCACAGCGGAAGCATGGTGGACCTAATTTCATTGGTGGTAGAAAAATGAATGATGCAAACAGAGAAGATATTTGATGTACAAAATTGTTTTGATGATCAAAAGATTTCTTTTGCCACCTTATATTGGAAGTAGAGACTGATTATTATTGGCAACAATGAAAAGAATTTTTGGAGATCAGTGACAAGAATGATAAGGACAAGTTTACCAATAAGAATATGGTTGGAAATGAATCAGAAAGTAATGACAAGAGGGTCAAGACATTTGGATTTGAAAAGGAAAGTCACCACCAAAGACTTAATCATGTGTGAATTACAAGTTAAATTATGAAACAAGTTTGTGTTTTCGGGTGATTGGAGTCTATTTTGCTTGTAGAAAGTTGGATCATAAAATAAAAGTTTGCCCTTTGAACAAGAAGAAAGAGTCACTGCCTCCTAAATCATCAGCCCATGTAAGAGTGTATGCTATCACTGAATATGATTCTGAAACTTCTGAATTAGTGGTCAAAGGTATTATGCATGTTTATGAAAGAATGCAAATATTTGTTTGACCATGGGTCCCATCTATGATTTGATTCGGAATATTCTGCCTATCACTTGGGTATTCAACCTAGACCACTACATTATGTGCTATATGTAAATACGATCATTGGAGATTCTTTGATAACGAACTTGAATCTGGTCCTCTTGTCTGATTTTTGTTGGAGAACTTGAACTTTTGCTGATTTAGTTCTCCTAGAGATTTGGAGTTATGATATTATACTTGGTATGGATTGGCCATCTTCTTATCATACCAGTATGGATTGATATATAACAAATGATCACTTTTTGTATATTTGATCAGTCGATCTTTTACTTTGAGAGTATGGGACATGATTTATCTCTTTGCCTAATGTATCCAGGATGACTTGCTTGGATTACCTCCAAATGTGACTTTGCTTTTGATTTGGTCCTTGGGATAATCCCAATATCTAAGCCTCTCTACAAAATGATATCATTTGAATAAGCAGAATTAGAAAAACAACTACAAGGATTATTAAATGAGGATTTTATTTGGCTTAATATTTTATCATGAGGTGCTCTGGTGTTAGTTAAAAAGATGGATGGAACATTGAGGCTTTGTAATGATTATAGACAGTTGAATTAGGTGACCATCAAAAACGAGTATTTTCTGAAGTAACGACTTGCTCGAGTAATTACAGGGTACGCAAGTATTTTTAGAAATTGATTGAAGGTCGGGTTACCGTCTATTGAGGATCAAGGAGGAAAATATTTCGGTCACTCGTGGAGAATTATGTAATTGTATTGTATTGATGAAACTATTTAAGAGTAGGAGGAGGAAATAAAGATATCATAATCCTCATCTTTTCATTGATTGAGCTATGATCAATTTAGAGGACTAAATTTTCTTTTAAGGGGGGGAGAGTGTAATATCCCTCGCTTTTAAAAATTATTAATAAAGATTTATATGTAAATTGGAGGACCTATATGTAAATATAGAAATTACAAGGACTAAACTGCTAAGTTGCAAAAAAAGAAAAAAAAAGGGAAAACCGAAAATTCGGTATTATCGCACCGCCTCCCACGCACTCTGTTTCTTCCAGAAACAAGAGAGCGGTGGGGCGTGAGGAGAAGAAGGAGAGTGGTAGAAGAAGAGAGGAAGAAGAGGGAGAAGAGAAGAAGAAGAAGAAGAAGAAGAGGGAGAAGAAGAGAGGAGGAATAAGAGGGAGTAGAGAAGAAGAAGAAGGAGAAGAAGAAGAAGAGGAGGTGGCTGCAGCGAGGGCTGCAGCGAGAAGCTGTGGGGCGTGGGGAGAAGAAGAGAGGAAGAAGAGGGAGAAGAGAAGAAGAAGAAGAAGAAGAAGAGAAGAGGATAGCTGCGGCAAGGCTGCAGCGAGGAGGTGTGTGGGGTTGGGGAGGAAAAGGGAAGAGGAGAAGAAGAGGGGAAAGAGAGGGAAGAGGGAGAGGAGCGAGAGGTGGCAGCAGCTAGGGCTGCAGCACCTCTGTTTCCTGCATGTGGAAACAGAGGAGAGGTGTGGGGCGTTCGAAGAGGAGAAGAAGAAGAAGAGGAAGAGAAGAGGAAGAGGAAGCAGGGGAAGAGGTTGTGAAACCTCTGTTTCCTGCAGAGGAAACAGAGGAGAGGGTGTGGGTGACGTCGGGGAGAAGAAGGGGAGGAAGGAGAAGAAGAGAAGAAGAAGAAAGGAAGGAAAAGGAAGAGGAGAAGGGAAGAAAGTAGCTGCGGCTGCGGTTGTGGCAGCTGCAGCTGTGGCAGGGAAAGAAGAAGAGAAAGGAAGAAGGGGAGGAGAGGAAGAAGAGTAGGGGCTGCGGCTGCGGCGATGGCAGCTGCAGTTGGAAGAGAAGAAGGAGAGGAAGATGAGCAGGGGAGGAAGAAAAGGCTGTGGCCGTGGCTGAGGCTGCGACTGCAGCATGCAGCTGGGAAAGAAGAGAAGGAAAGGAAGAAGAAGAGAAAGGAAGAAGGGAAGGAGAGGAAGAAGAGAAGGGGCTGCGGCTGCGGCGATGGCAGCTGCAGTTGGAAGAGAAGAAGGAGAGGAAGATGAGCAGGGGAGGAAGAAAAGGCTGTGGCCGTGGCTGAGGCTGCGACTGCAGCATGCAGCTGGGAAAGAAGAGAAGGAAAGGAAGAAGAAGAGAAAGGAAGAAGGGAAGGAGAGGAAGAAGAGAAGGGGCTACGGCTGCGGCGATAGCAGCTGCAGTTGGAAGAGAAGAAGGAGAGGAAGATGAGCAGGGGAGGAAGAAGAGGCTGCGAGTGTGGTGGCTGCGGCCGTGGCTGCGACTCCGGCTGCGGCTGCAACGTTGGCTGCGGTAGCTGCGGCAGCGGTGGTGGCTGCAGTAGCTGCAGTAGCTGCTTTTGGGAAAGAGAAAGAGTAGGAACGAGAGAAGGGAAGAAGGAAATAGTGCAGTGGAAGGGGGCTGCGGTTGTGACCGCAGTTGCGGTCGTGGCTGCGATTGTGGCAGCGGCAGCGACGACGACTGTGGCAGCTGCGTTTGGGAAAGAAAAAAAAGAAGGAACGAGAGTAAGAGAGAGCAGGTGACTGTGCCTCGATGTTCGACACGTGATGTAGTTGCGAAGAAAGGAAGAAAACAGGAGCACAAAACGAAACAGAGAGAGGACACGGAGAAAAAGTAGAAGGATTTGGGCTGGCACCTTCTTTGGATCTTCGGATCGAAATCATTGAAAGGCAAGTTTTCTGATTCTTCCTATTGCAAGTTTTCTGATCCTTCCTATTGCAAGTTTCCCGCTTGTTTCAATCCTTTCTATTGCAAGTTCCCTGTTCGTTTGTCCTATAATTGCTCTGATATGCCTTATTGCAAGTTCCCTGATCGTTTTTCCTATAATTGCTCTTATATGTCTTATTGCAAGTATCCTGATTTTTCCCCACTGCCATTTTTATCTCTACATTTGCTTTGATTACGAGGAACTTTGAATTGTACTAGCCTTGCATTTGTTATATCTCCTGTTTACATGTAACGATTCGAATCTGTGCAACTTTTGAGATTCTGATCTTTTGATACCGAACTGCCTATAAGACTTTGTGGAAACTCTGATTTGTTCAAAACTGATTTCATTGGAAACTAGACTCGTAGACCTTTCTTTGATATATGGATTGAAAGATCTGAAATCCAAACACCTGCCCAGTTATCTGTTGAATCTGACATTATGAATTCTGCCAACAGAGATTTTGTTCTATGACTCTTGCTTACCAAATTATTTGTAACTCTCTCTGTTGGACAGTTCAATTCATATGAAGCCTGTCTTATCTGAAAGTATTATCCAATGATTATTTCTGAGTAAATTGGAGCACGATTGATAGTTTGAATCATTTGTTCAATGTGCCTTCTGTATTCTGCCAGAAATCGAGCTTTGGTCGATTTCTCATATTCTGGTTTCATTCCTTTGGAAATTGATATCCTTTAGCCTTCTTATTCAATTGAGCTTTATATTACTACTTTGAATTCTTGTATGCTCTTGTCCTTAAAATTATTGCATTCTTGAAAACTGTTGTGTAACGTTTATGCCATATCGTATTGACTCATATAGGCACATGTATATCCTATTGTTCCGCATTTGCTTTTGATATGTGCCTATTCCAGTTTCATTCCTTTGGACATTGAATTCATCAAATCTTCTTATTGAATTGAGTTATTTGTGATTGCTTGGATTCCATATGTGCCCTTGCTTTCAATTCCCTTCAAATCTGAATATACTTGTGAAAGATTATTGCTTACTTCGGATTGACTCGTAAAGGCACATGTACGTTTGTTGTTCCGCGTGTGCTTCCGATATATGCTACTTATTGTTGAAACTGTCCTTTTGTACTCTGGTGTGTGGGATTGTCTGGACCTTTGCCAGAAATGGTAAAGGGTATGCGCTGATTTGCCCGCTTTGTGGGGTCCCGCTTTGTGGGATATTCTGGTATGCGCTTATTTGCCCGCTTTGTGGGGTCCCGCTTTGTGGGATATTGCTTAGAGCCTGCGATGCTCTGCCGGCCCCTTTGACTTCACCTAGACGTGGGTGGATGGAGCTCCCAGACGTGGGAGACTTTTGTCAGGTGGTCATTCAGAAATGGATGAATCACATTCTGACTGAGATCCCACTACACCTTCTGTATGTTTGATATGATATCCAGAGCTTTGGTTATGTGTTTCTGTACATGCTTTGGATAAGATTGATATGTTTGCAACGTCAAAGACGACGTTTGAGCTTATGTACGATATTTGTTTTCGATATGCTTTGAAATGCTTCATTCACTGATGATATGCTTCGAAATGTTCCATATGCCGTTGATATGCTCCGGAACATTTCATATGCCTTTGATATGTTCCAATTACTCTGTGCTCCATTTGCTATGAACTGATATGTTCTGAAATGTCCTATCTGCCATTGATATGTTCCAATTACTCTGTGCTCCATTTGCTATGAACTGATATGTTCTGAAATGTCCTATCTGCCATTGATATGTTCCAATTACTCTGTGCTCCATTTGCTATGAACTGATATGTTCTGAAATGTCCTATCTGCCATTGATATGTCCCAATTACTCTGTGCTCCATTTGCTATGAACTGATATGTTCTGAAATGTCCTATCTGCCATTGATATGTTCCAATTACTCTATGCCCCATTCGTTATGGATCAAATATGTTTTTGAATGACATGATACGTATGATTTGGTATCTATTGAGATGGTATCCTTGAGAATTCTTGTATTCTGCCTTGCATTATGATACCTTACTCGTTTGAAACCGTTCCTTTTGTTCTGAATATGCTTTGTCACTTGCTGAGCCGTTTTTGGCTCACTCCGTTGTTATATAAATCTTTCAGGTCAGCTTGTCACTCTTCGAGATGTTTGATTTGGGCTGAGGCAGTGGATAGCTATTCAGAATAATGGGCAAGTCTGGTTGGTTATTACGATATTGTTGTATAAGTATGTCTTGTATGTAATGAAATGTTGTCGATGAACCGAAATGGATATACTGTGTCAAAGTGTTAGGAGATCTCTCTTATTTGGAATTTCAGAATGTTAAGTCTAATTTATGGTGATATGAACTTGTGGTGAATAGTTGGAGTTCTGATTGTATAATTTATTTAGCTTGTGGATTTATAAATGTTGTTCATGTTTGTCAAGTTGGCTTGGGTTGCCATAAATGTGAATTATCGAGTGATGTGATATATGATTATAAACTGCACAGGTTTTATGGATGTGAATATGAATAGAATGTTTTCAGTGTCCTCAAACGTTAGTTTGGATCCTGGATTGGTCTGTGACGAAAATTTTAAAAATCATGGATATTTTGAGGGGCGTGACAGGTAGACCCAACAAAAATTGAGGCAATGCAAGGCTGGCCGAAACCTACAAACGTGAAATTACTACGGGGGTTCCTTGGACTAACGGGCTACTACCGAAAATTTGTTATGGACTATGGGAAGATTAGTGCACCACTCACTTCTTTACTGAAAAAAGATGCTTTCCAATGGTCGGACAAAGCCTCTGCTGCCTTCGACAAACTTAAAGCAGCCATGACAACGTCGCCGGTGCTTGCGCTACCAGATTTCAATAGACCCTTCATCATTGAGGCCGACGCATCTGGAGTTGGAATAGGAGCCGTTCTCATGCAAAATGGTCGACCACTCGCATACACTAGCAAGGCATTATCTCCCTCCCATCAAAACATGTCAGTATATGATAAGGAGATGCTTGCCATTGTACACGCAGTAACGAGGTGGAGACCCTACCTGATCGGCCGACGATTTCAAATTAAAACTGACCATAAAAGCCTCAAGTACTTTTTGGAGCAAAATATATCATCCCCTGAGCAGCAAAAATGGGTAACCAAACTTCTTGGATTTGATTATGAAATTATTTACAAAAAGGGGAAAGAAAACATTGTTGCAGATGCACTCTCACGGCTACCTGAACAAGCTAAGGTTTCAGCCATCTCCCTTCCTACCACCAGTCTCCTCGAGGACATTAGGGACGAATGGAAAAAGGATCCAGAGATCAACAAGATCATAAAAAAATTGGAGGAGGATCCAAGTGCAATAGCCCACTACACATGGGATTCGAGGGATTTACGCTACAAAGGTCGCATTGTGCTTATACCTGACTCCCCTTGCATCGCAATCATCTTGCATGAAATGCACTCTATACCTTCAGCAGGGCACTCTGGATTCCTAAGAACCTACAAAAAAGTGAAGCAAAATTTTTATTGGAGAGGGATGAAAAAAATTATTGCTGAATATGTGGCACAATGTGATATATGTCAACAGAACAAGGGTGAAATTGTGGCAAATCCAGGGAAGCTACAACCACTACCCATACCATACTCAGTGTGGACTGACATCTCCATGGACTTCATTGAAGGGCTGCCATCTTCCAAAGGTAAAAGCACGATTCTCGTGGTGGTTGATCGACTTACGAAATATGCTCATTTTTGTGCTGTGAGAAATCCCTACGCTGCTGCTAGTATTGCCCAGATTTTCATAGAAAATATTGTTAAACTGTATGGGATGCCAAGGTCCATCGTAAGTGATCGTGACAGGATCTTCACTAGTAAAATTTGGACCGAGTTATTTCAGTTACAAGGCACCAAACTCAAGATGAGCACAGCATATTATCCATAAACTGACGGCCAAACAGAGGTGGTAAATAGGTGCTTAGAGACATACCTCCGGTGTTTCGCTAGCGACCGACCACAAGAGTGGGCGAAATGGCTTCCCTGGGCCGAATGGTGGTATAATACTACATATCATTCATCTACAAAATGTGCCCCTTATGAAGCATTGTATGGTCGACCGGCACCTGTGATTCCAAAGTATGTAATTAGCTCGGCCAAGGTAGATCAGGTTGACCAAGAATTGATTGATAGGGATAAACTCTTACAACTGTTAAAAGATAATCTCTCTACCGCTCAAGCCAGAATGAAGCAGCAAGCCGACACACGACGAAGTGAAAGAGAATTTTCAGTGGGAGATTGGGTTTATCTTCGCCTACAACCATACAAACAACTCTCTATCAACACTCGAGCCTCCATGAAGCTATCCCCACGTTTTTATGGGCCCTATCAGATCACATAGCGTATTGGAGCCGTGGCATACAGACTTAAATTACCTGAGGATGCCAAAATTCACCCTGTCTTCCACGTATCATGCCTAAATCCCAAGTTGGGAGAACACGAGTCACCCCAGATCCAACTGCCCAACACAACTGAGGATGGAGTTATTCAAGCCCAACCACAGGCCATCCTCGATCGCAGGATCGTGATGCGTCGCCGACATCCCTCTACTGAAGTACTAGTGCACTGGAATAATCTACCACTTGAAGACGCCACATGGGAACCATATGAGGAGCTGAAGACCCGGTTCCCTGAGTTCATGGAATCTCAGCCTTGAGGACAAGGCTGATTTGAAGAGGGCGGGTCTGTTAGGACTCTAGCTAGGAGAGCCCTAATTGAGAGGGACATTCTGTTAGGACTCTTGCTCGGAGAGTCCTAATTGAGAGGGACATTCTGTTAGGACTCTAGCTAGGAGAGTCCTAATTGAGAGGGACACTCTGTTAGGACTCTAACTAGAAGAGTCCTAATTGAGAGAGACATTATGTTAGGAGGTTTTTTCTTAGAGAAGAATTAGGAGTTGTAAGGGAATAGAAGTCTTGAGTATGAGTCATATTAGGAGTTGGTTAGAAGTAAGAGTCTTAAGTAAGAGTCCTATTAGGAGTTAGGGTTTAGAGGCCCTATAAATAGCCATGTATTCCTTCTCTTTTGTTAAGCAATAGATGAATCTTTTCTACAGCCTTTGAGCAGCAACTTGGAGGGAGGAACCCCTATAGAGTTCCAAGGAGGCCGATCCCCTAAAGAGATCAACCCCAAGTTTAGAATCTGCAAGGGTTCTAACAGTTTGGAACCTAGTTGATTCGCCCGAAGGTATTGTACCCAACGGTTGCAAGTGGATCTTTAAGAAAAATATCGAAGTAGATGGAAAGGTAGAGACCTATGAAGCAAGGCTAGTGGCTAAGGGGTATCGTCAAAGGCAAGGTGTTGACTACGACGAAACCTTCTCACCCGTAGCACTACTAAAATCTATCAGAATTCTATTGGCTATTGCAGCACACTATGATTATGAGATCTGGCAGATGGATGTGAAAACCGCATTCCTCATTGGGAACCTCGAGAAGGAGGTGTATATGATGCAACCAGAGGGATTCGTGTCCAAGAACTGCCCAGATAAGGTGTGTAGGTTGCTTAGATCCATTTATGGAGTAAAGCAAGCTTCTTGAAGTTGGAACATAAGATTTGATGAGGCAATCAGATCTTATGACTTCGTTAAGAACAAAGATGAGCCTTGTGTATACAGAAAGGTAAGTGGGAGCGCTATCACCTTTTTGGTGTTATATGTGGATGACATCCTCATCATTGGGAATGACGTAGGAATGCTATCCATAGTAAAGACTTGGTTATCTAGACACTTATCCATAAATGACCTAGGGGAAGCATCCTTGATCTTAGGGATTAGAATCTATAGAGATAAATCCAAGAGGATGCTTGGCTTGTCCCAGTCCAAGTATATAGAAACCATTGTCAAAAGTTTTGGCATTGAAAATTCCAAGAAAGGGCGAACATGGATATGATACCTTATGCCTCAGCAATAGGGTATATCATGTATGCCATGTTATGTACTAGGCCTGATATAGCACATGCTTTGAGTATCACGAGCAGGTATCAGGCGGATCCAAGCTTGGAGCACTGGAAAGCAGTAAAGTGTATCCTTAAGTACTTGAGGAGGACTAAAGACCTTTTACTAGTATATGGAGGTAATAGCCTTAAGGTTGAAGGCTACACTGACTCAAGTTTTCAGTTTGATGTCGATGATAGCAAGTCGAATTCAAGGTATGTGTACACCTCGAATGGAGGAGCAGTATGCTGGAAGAGTTCCAAGCAAGATACCACTACTGACTCGACCATAGAGGCGGAGTACATTGCTGCATTAGATGTAGCAAAGGAGGGAGTCTGGGTGAAGAAGTTCATCACAGATTTGGGAGTCGTGCCGGGTACTGAGGAGCCGATCTCATTATATTACGACAACTATGGGGCGATTACTTGAATAAGGGAACCCGGGTCTCATCAGGAGTGTTCTGAGGAGGTTCCAACTTATCAGAGAGATCGTAACCCGAGGATATGTAGCAGTGGAAAGAGTTTCATCCGAATATAACATTGCAGATCCACTAACAAAGCCGTTGTCTCATTTTGTCTTTGAGCGTCACAGGGGTCTGATGGGGATTAGACACATAGGTGATTGGCTTTAGGTCAAGTGGGAGATTGCTAGTCATAGGTGCCCAGTAAGCCAATCACGTGAGTGATGGCACGTGTGACTTGATACAGAATCTTTTTCCTTATTATATTTTGGCGTATATCACTTTATAACTATTGCATATGTGCATATATATATTGTGATGTCCTTGGATTTGTGCATTGGGAATCGGATCGTGATGAGATCACGATAATGAGATCGATTAACCTTTAAACACATATCCTAAATAATCCCGGTCATAGGTTACTCGAGAGGGACATCGTGATAACCGGATAGAGTGGTGTGCTGTATACCCGTCCATATGATGGATGCAGCTGGTCACATAGTTGCTCGTGTAGGGACACTATGGATACAGTATTGGTGCTCATTGGAAAATGAGTTCACTGATTGATCCGCTTACGGAATGCTGTATGGTTGATGATGCCTTATTGTCATACAGCGATTCCGTAGTCCTAGTGGTGTATCTGGTCCTTAGACTTGAGACACCAAGGATGTCCTGTATGAGTGCTTCACTCTTTGATACCAGACTTATAGGTTTGGTTGTCCCAGATCTAGTACAACTGGTCATTGGGAGTGGTAGTCGACCTTACGAGGGCTATTGAGTGTCGATAGAGGATCATCCACTCTCGGCGTCATGAGAGGAATATCCCATGTGTTCTTGCTCAGACAAATCCCTGGCCAGGGTCATTCGGGTTGAGAGAGAAAGAGTTCTCCGGGAGAATCCGATTAGAGCGAGACTCGAGTAGAAACCGTATGGGACTGACAACACCATGTTCGATATACGGTCTCTGGGATATTAGATGGATGAGGGATTATAGGTACACGGTAACTGAGGACAGACAGGTCCAATGGATTAGATTCCCTTATATCGTTTGGGGACTATGGCGTAGTGGCCTAGTACTTCCGTAGTCGATGAGTCAAGTGAATTATTACATAGATAATAATTCACTGAGTTAGAAGGAGTTCTGACAGGTATGACTCACGGCCAGCTCGATAGTGGGCTTAGAGGGTCACACACCTATGGTAGGCATTGCGATGAGTAAAGGTTCGGATATGAGATATCCGACGGAGCCCTTGTCTTATTGGATGCAGATGCAATACCCACTAGGGGAGGACCCATTAGGGTTTGACAGGGGACCTCTATAAATAGGAGGGATTCAGAGCCTCATAGCCTAGAGCCTTTGCTTGCCTTTCCTATTCTCCTCTTCCTCTCCACCTCCAATCAGGCCTGGAGTTTTGAGGAGCGTCGTCGCAACCCTGTTGTGTGGATCACCGCTAGAGAGGATGACGCTTGACCTCCTTTACCCTCTCCTAAGGATCTGCAAGGAAATAGGGATATACGATCTCCCTAGGTAACACAATATACTCTATACGCAGTTTCATGTTTCGCGGATTTTTGCGCATCAATCTTCGCACGACGACGAATATCTTTTTGGGAATCAGGGATTTTGTTTTCTTGTTCTTCCGCTGCGCATGTGATGTTGCCCCCATGATTTCCCAACAGGTGCAACCTCCTGCCTTGGGCAGTTCAACCGCCTGGCAGAAATCAGGGTCCGAATGGGTTAATCCATTCGGCCCAATTTGGGTTTTTCAGGGGCCCAATTGCCCCAAGATTAAGTTAATCGGATCACCTCCATTTGCAACTTAATCATTGTGCTAACTACGATATTCCCTAAGACATTTACTGCAACTTGCTCCGGTGCGTCAATCGCTTCTAACGGCGAACTTCCGTTGATCATCCGATGAACCCTTAGTGATGCTCCTGCGGACTTCCAGAAAACTCCTGGACTTGCAACGATTCACTTGGCGAGTTCCAACGAGCTTCTTTAGCAAGCTCATGGACTTCTCGAATTTGTTCCCGCAGAACCTTCGATGACTGTCCGAACTTCCGTCGAACTCTAGAACTCCCAACGTGATCAATGTCTTGACTCCGGCGCAACTCCAACTGCATATCTTACTTTCATCGTAGTTAATCCTGCACACTTATCTCAACATATAGATTAGATAACAGATGACAATTGACTTCATCATCAAAATCTGAGATTCAACACATCGCCCAGTCTCGCTCGGAGACTGAGCCTAGGCGGGGCCACCGACTGGCTTAGGCGGTTCAACCGCCTGGCAGAAATCAGGGTCCGAATGGGTTGATCCATTCGACCCAATTTGGGTTTTTCAGGGGCCCAATTGCCCCAAGATTAAGTTAATGGGATCACCTCCCATTTCTAACTTAATCATTATGCTAACTCCGATATTTCCTTAGACATTTACTGCAACCTGCTCTTGTGTGTCAATCGCTTCTTCCGGTGAGCTTCCGGCGAACTTCCGTCGATCATCCGATGAACCCTTCGTGATGCTCCTGCGGACTTCCGGCAAACTCCTAGACTTGCGATGATCCACTTGGCGAGTTCCGACGAGCTTCTTTGGCAAGCTCATGGACTTCTCGGATTTGTTCCCGCAAAACCTCCGACGACTGTCCGAACTTCCGTCGAACTCTCGAACTCCGAACGTGATCATTGTCTTGATTCCGGCGCAACTCCTACTGCATGCCTTTCTTCCATCATAGTTAATCCTGCACACTTAAAACAAAACTTCGATCGAGACAATTAATCCTAAGCAATTAACCAAGTTGTCCGGCATGTCATTGGTCCCTCGATGCTTCGTCCGATTCTTCGGCGCATCATCCTCTCCTGCAGCCTATTGCCCACTCGGCCAGTTGACTCCGCAACTCCGATTTCCTTGGCACAATACCCGCTCTTCTTGGCCCGATGCCCGAGTCCACGGCCCGAAGCCTTCTGTCGATACGTCGACCGATCCACCGGCCCGTCGACCAATCTTCTGACATGTTCCTCCGGCACAACATGATTTTCCTGCTTTAATTGTCTCATCCTGATCGAAGTATCCTGCGTCACTCAAAACGTAGATTAAATCATAAACATATATCAAGTAGTTTCATCATTAAAATGCGAGATTCAACAATCTCCCCCTTTTTGATGATGACAACCACTTGATGACGGAGTAAAACTTAACTTCCGGAGTTTAAACAAACTCCCCCTATCAATATGCCATATTTATAGAACCTTGAATTCATACTGAATTCAAGTCATTGCAATATTCATCAAGAATACTTGCAAGACGTCATCATGAACTTATGCATAAACTTATGCATAACATCATACTTCCCCCCTTTGTCATCAACAAAAAGGAGAAGTCCAACTATTCTTGTGTTTGGAATATTAGTTTAACTTATTGCATGAAAAACATAATATCAAGTTTTATCATCATGCAATTTTGAAGCCAGAAAATTTAGCAAATGTTACATCATGCTTAGAACATTCAAGCTATCAAGTTTTAGATATGTAAGTTTTACAGCATACAAGATAGCACTTTTAGAACATGCAAGCTAGCAATGTTATAATATTTTAGAACTTGAAAGCTAGCAATTTAGAGATGTTCAAGAAGGTAATTTTTGCTTCTTGAAATATGCAAGTTGCAAGCTAGCAAATTTTTGCTTCCTTTGCAATGTTTGAGCTTGCAATTTTGCTTCCATTGCAAGGTTTAAGTTTAGCATGTTTAATTTTCTTGAGATAGCAACTATTTGCTTCTCTTTATACTACAAGCTAGTAATTTTTACGATATGCAAGTTTTACTACATACAAGCTAGCAAAAATTTCGAAAGTAAATGCAAGATAGCTTTCTTGTGGAAGCTTATGATTATTGCTTCCTATTGCAATGTGCAAGTTGCAAGTTTTGCCTCTTGAGATAGGCAAGATAGCACTTTTGCAATTTTTGTTTGGCAAGCTTGTGCTGTTCAAGATAACAAGCTCTTTCTTCTCTTTTGAGAAGTGTCATTTTTGCTTTCTTTGCAAAGTGCAAGCAAGCAAAATGCCAAACTAGCAAGAGATAATGTTTTACATGAGGCAAGCAAATAATTTGGCAAGTGTTACATTTGCATCTTCTCTTTAGAGGAGTGTAATTTTTGCTTTTATCTTGAATTGTGTAAGCTAGCTAGTTTGCCTCTTTTCAAGATGTCCATGTTTGAAATTCTTGCTCCCTCTTTGTCATTGTCAAAAAGAAGGGAAGACCCTTTTTTTCAATTTTCAGATTATGACAAAGGTAAGTATCAATTTTGTTTGTGCATCATTATATATTCAAATTAAAACATACACAATTTCAAAAACCTTATTTTTCATGCACGATACCAAAAAATAAATCAATCATCATTAATGAGTACATCATACATGATACTCAAACATTAAAATTTTTAAGCATTTATCAACATGTTGATCATGATACCAAACATTCATCATTTAAAGCATTCATGATACATATCATATGCAATACATCATGTACATCATTGTCGTAAGTATTGCATGCATCATTTCAAATTCATGAATATTTCATCTTTGCATGCATCATGCCAAATCATAAAATATACAATCATCATTAATGCATGATTCCTAATCATCATTTATTTTGCAACATGATGGTACCAAATTTGTCAAATTACATTCTACCATACATGATCGAAACTTCTTATTTGTATAAATCAAAACAAATTAATGAATATTTCATGTATTCTTATCATCACATAAGGAATATCAAGAAGAATTATTAGGTGATGAGATAAACATTTCATGAATACAAGGAATTGCATAAAAATCATATCATGAAAGATTTGAACATGTGAATACCAAAAGACATGATTTCTTTTTGAAAAACCTACTCCATAATTAATCAAAAGAAAATCTTAGGAGAATGATCAATGAAAAAATCTTGATTCATAATAAATCTTAATTTGTAAATATCACAGAACCAAGATCATGATTTTGGATAAAACTCATTCAGATTCAAATCACCAAAAATCATTTTTATGGTTCACAAAATTCGTAACATAAGTAGATTCATGATTTCATTGATAATATATTTTCTCTTTTTTTTAAAGTATTTCATTTTAAGTGATTGATTTCATGTTAGCATGCTTTTTCATTTATGTTAAACATGCATCAATGTTTAAGATCGAAAAATGAATTTCATCATAAAACCATCAAGATCAATAGATTCTCAAAAATGAATTATTATGATCAAGAAAATCCAAAAATAAAATTTAACACTTTAATGCATTTGGACAAGGTTTTGCTATAGATTTTAAAGTTCAATGATGAATATAAAACATGCTCATGATCATAAAAATTTTGTATCCAAAACACATAATTTTCAACATGTTGTTAAGGCATGTAATAGTGTAAAATCATCATGGCGATTAAGTGATTTGAACATTGAATCAAGAAAGTCAGAAAAATAATCTTAACAAGTTCATGCATTCGATCACATTTTTGCCATAGTTTTTCAAATACACTCATGAAAATGACACATGCTTATCATTATGTATAGCTTAAAATCTCATGCATAAAATTGTTAATCAAAATATTTAATATTAGATCATTATGCATTTTTTTAAATCAAACATGATTTTTTTTAATCAAAATCGAGAAATAACAATGGAAATCAACGTAATACACATTATTACTTCTTAACCATGATTTCATATTTTCAATCAAAATCATTTTATTTGTTTATCATAAAATATGCAATATTATCATTTTCGAAATTACTTAGCATGATCATAATTTTTTTTTAAAACATGTAATTTTTAAGAAAATTAATTCTAAACTAAAAAAGAAAATACATTATGAAAGCATCAAGTAATTTCAAAATAAATTAGGGGGATTTCGATTACCTCATCATTGAAAGTGGTTAAGGTGTAGTTTGCCACCTCGCCTTTCTTGATTTTCTCCTCGTCTTCAGAGGAGCTCGATTCATCCCACTTTGTGTTCTTCTTCTTTGGCCTCTTCCTTCGTTCAAGTTTATTATTTATTTTAGATTTTTGTTTAATAAACTTATTAAGATATAGTGTTCAAAGTTCAAGTTCATCATTGTCCTCATCACTTGAGTCATCGCTCAAGTGGTATTCATTTATCCGGAGTTCCAAATCCTTCATGTTCTTTGGAAGGTGATTTTGTTCATCATGTGCATTGTGCACCATTTCATATGTCATCAACGAACCAATTAGTTCTTCAAGTTGTAAGTTGTTTAGGTTTTTAGCTTCTTGTATTGCAGTTACTTTTGAATCCCACTTCTTAAAAAGAGAACGTAAAATATTATTTACGAGTTCAAAATCCGAAAAACATTTTCCAAGAGCTCTTAAACTATTGACGACATCCGTGAAACGGGTGTACATGTCGCCTATAGTCTCGCTTGGTTGCATTCGAAAAAGCTCA
This sequence comes from Musa acuminata AAA Group, assembly GCF_036884655.1. Classification (NCBI taxonomy): domain Eukaryota; kingdom Viridiplantae; phylum Streptophyta; class Magnoliopsida; order Zingiberales; family Musaceae; genus Musa; species Musa acuminata. The sequence goes on along the minus strand of NC_088333.1, from coordinate 22,489,365 downwards.
AAATCATGCAATAAATGTTAACTTTCGAGTCTTTGACTCTACTAGTTCCCTCGTGCAAGATTTCAAGTGTTCGCTATGTTAGGATCAAGAGCACTAAGAGGGGGGGGGGGTGAATTAGTGCAGCGGAAAATTTTCAGCGATTAAAACGAAAGCTGCGTTTGTTCGATAAAAACGATTTCGATGTGAAAGTCGATTCTAAGATTACTTTAACTTGAGATTAAGCGAGAAGACATTAAAGTAGATCTACGAAGGCAGTTTGTTGTTTATGATGGAAATCATAATACAAGCGCAAACTGAAAAGCGACGTTCGTACGATAAACGCCGATTTACGTCTAAACGCAGATTTGGAAAGTTCTGAACTTAGAAACTTGTTCGTAAGATCGCAGAAGGCAGTAAACAGTTATGATTGAAATCAAAACGTAAACGTAAACTGAAATATGATGATCATACAGAAAAAAGATTTACGTCTAAACGCAGATTCGGAAAGTTCTGAACTTAGAAACTTGTTCATAAAATCACAGAAGGCAGTAAGCTATTGAGAAGTTTGCAGTGAAGGTAAAATGCTAAAAGGAAATGTAAACCGAGATTTAGAGTGGTTCGGTCAATCTTGACCTACTCCACTTTTGGCTTCCTCCACCGACGAGGTCACCGACGTCAACTAGAGGCCTTCCTTCAATAGGCGAAGGCCAACCACCCTTTTACAGATTCACTCCTTTTGACGGGCTTAGGAGAAAACCCTTACAGAAGTTTTCCCTCCTCTCTTTACAACTCAAACTTTGTAGAACAGAAGGAGGAGAACTTTTGGTCTTTGCAATATTTTTTAGCTCTTAGAATCACAGAAAGATATCAAGATTTCGAGTGTAAGTTGCTACCTTTCAGTGCTGAATGGGTGGGGTATTTATAGGCCCCAACCTAGTTCAAATTTGGAGCTCAAAACTGTTAATTCCCGGAATTCCGGGATCAGGCGGTTGCACCTCCTGATTGGGGTGGTTGCACCGCTTGGCAGAGCTCGAAGACTGAGCCTCTGGGCATTGCCACCTTTGTCAGGAGCAGTTGCACCTCTCTGCCAGAGCTCGAAGACCGAGCTCAGGCGGTTGCACCTCCTAACTGGGGCGGTTGCACTGCTTGACAAAGCTCGAAACTTGAGCTCAAGCGGTGCCACCTCTTGTTAGGAGAGGTTGCACTGCCCAATCTCGCTCGGAGACTGAGCCCAGGCGGTTGCACCTCCTAGCTGGGGCGGTTGCACTGCTCAGTCTTAGCCCAGGCGATTGCACCTCCTGGCTTGGGCGGTTGCACCTCCCACAGCAACCAGGGTCCGAATGGGTTGATCCATTCAGCCCAATTTGGGTTTTTCAGGGGCCCAATTGCCCCAAGATTAAGCTAATGGGATCACCTCCCATTTTCAACTTAATCATTAGTGCTAAATACGATAAATCCTAAGATAATTTCTACAGCTTGCTCCGGTGCGTCAATCGCATCTTCCAGCGAACTTCCGTCGATCATCCGATGAACCGTCGGTGATTCTCCTGCGGACTTCCGGCAAACTCCTGGACTTGCGACGATCCACTTGGCAAGTTCCGACGAGCTTCTTTGGCAAGCTTCTGGACTTCTCGGATTTGTTCCCGCAGAACCTCCGACGACTGTCCGAACTTCCGTTGAGCTCTCGAACTCCCAACGTGATCATTGTCATGACTCCGGCGCAACTCCTACTGCATGTCTTACTTTCATCGTAGTTAATCCTGCACACTTATCTCAACACATAGATTAGACAACAAATGACAATTGACTTCATCATCAAAATCCAAGATTCAACAATCTCCCCCTTTTTTATGATGACAATCAATTGATAATGGAGTTAACCTTAACTCCCCCTGTCTACATACCATACTTGAGATAAGTCATTCTTGAATTTAAAACCTTATAAATTCAAGAGACATATTCCCATCATGATTCCTATCATGATGTATCTCTTTGAAGATGATGTCAATTCTTGACATTCATTTACATTACAAGTTGGAATGATGGTAATAGTAGCAATTCATCATATTATAAGATATCAACATGTAAAGCTATGAAGTAAGATTTTGATATCATTACATGATGCACACATTTCTTATATTTTAGCAAGTGTTGCATTTCTATATATGACATCTTTTCATATATCTCTTGATGATGCAGGCATGGCATAATCATAGCATCAGTGTTTATAGCATCAAATCAATTCATATATTTCTCCACCTTTGTCATCAACAAAAAGCATGGTAGATGTGATACCAGGAGAACAATATAAGCAAGCATATAAAGGAAGGCATGATACGTATAATGCTTTGAATACTTCTTCTCCCCTTTTTGTTATAATCCTTTGTGCATGAAGGAGGAAAGTCATTTTATCAAATCCATTTCGGAAAAATATTTTTCAAAAGAGTGTGTTTGATTTTTGTCATTCCAACTGTTAAGCGAATTCGAAAATGAGATGAATTCTTTCATGCATTCGGACAAGATTATGCTACAGTTTTTCAAAAATCAAAACATTTCAACACATGGCAATAAGTGATCCAATAAAGTCCAAAAAATAATTTTGACATCAACATTCCTAATTCTCTTCTTATAAAATCAAATTGTTCTTCACCTAGAGGTTTTGTAAAAATGTCAGCTAGTTGATGTTTAGTATCGATGATAATGACTTATCAACTGCATTGGTATATCTTTTTCAAACTATATTTATCAAGGAAATCAAAGCACAAGGTTTACAAAACTTTTAGTTTCAATATAAAATCTGAGATAACCATTTAGTTTTTATTTACCACAAGGCACAGGGCATATATTCACCACGATAGATGTTTACAACTCTACATATGCTCAAAATATATCAGGTAACCATATCAAGAATCAAGTCAAAGCACATCATGGTGAGTAACATAAGGAGTTTACAATAACAACCGATGATTGTGTTCATACAAGCTCATGCATGAGGTGGAAAATTAAAGTGCCTAAACAAGGAGTCAAATTGACGATGAATTTACTACAGCTCAGATAGGATTTGATCTTGTCGTTGTTCAAGCCGTTCTTGTCTTTGTTCGAATCGGTCCATCCAAATCCCAATATCTTCGACATAGGATGTATGAGTTTGCTCAGATGGATGTGTTTCCTCAAAGGGACAGATCGGAGGAGATTGAGTACCCCTAAATACTGGTGTTTCCGGTTTTGGTTCTGGTTGAGGGGGATCAGTTCTTCTTGGCATTCTAACCTAGTTACCGTTTCTATAAAAACATCTTAATCGGTGAAGTAGATTTTTATTAATTATGCTAAATCTATCTACTTTTATTACTTCTTCTTCCGATGGTATTAGAATATCGTAGGCTTTCATTATTCTAGTTATTATACCACCATATGGGAGCATCATGTCTTTCTTAGATAGTTCTAACATGTTTTGCTGGATAAGATATCCAAGACAGATGTCATGTCCTTTCATGATCAAATACATAGTTCCTAATTCTAATTGGCTTACTTCATCATGATGGTATTGCTTTGGGAGAATGATGCTACTTAGGATATGATGAAGTACCTTAGTGTTTAGAGGCAGTAGATGTTCATAACTTTTAGGAACAAATGCCAAATTAGGATTGGCAAAAATTGTTCCTTGGGCTTTAACGTATTGACACGGACTTAGCTGGTTTTGCCTAAGTCGTGCGGCACCCTCGCGCGTCCGTCCGTAAAGGTCAGCCTCCCCGAAGCCTTCCATTGTCCCTTAGGACCAACGAAAGAGAGAACGGGTTAAAGAGAACGCCTCAATCGGGATCCACAAGCAAACATGTCCGAAAAACACTTTATAGACAATGCAAATTACAAACAGACTTTACAAGCTCTGAATAGTGGCACAACAAAGGGTAAAATGGTCTATTACAGACCGAAAAGCTCTCGCACGTGTCCACATGACACATCCTTTATTTACAAGCCTAAATAGGCCATCACCCAACTAAAATGGGACTTATAAGCCTTCAACTACCCTTCTACACGCTGTACAAGGCATGAACATACCAACAGACACGGATAGATATAAGCATTACATCAAACATCCTGTTTCAAAGTTTGTCCATGACATTCTCCCCCACTTATCCCTTCGACGTCCTCGTCGAAGCCTTTGTGAACACTGCAACTCTTCGCCTTTGCTGAGTCTTCAATCTTCTACTCCAGCTGCAATGCGCCTCCTGGCTCCTAGCTGCTCTCCGCTGCTATTTTTGAGTAGTCGAACTTTGATCCGCCATGCTGCTCAACTCACCAATGACTCTGACTCTGGTGTGGGGTTGGCTGAGTTGTGTTAATCCTCGTTGATTCCTGCGGATCCATCAAATGAAGGAAATGACCATCCTTACTATGCCAGTTTCTCAAAATTTCCACATGCTGCTTGAACTGGGTGGATGCTTGTTGGAGCTTTAACTAGCATCGTCTCGCAAACTTCTGAAGTTTTGGGTCCTTCCTCCACAAAATCTGCTCATTGACTCTTCTTTCAGTTAGTTGTCGCATCCAAGTAGGTTCGCAACACTTCCGCTTTCGATTGGCATTTCGTTGGGAAATGAAGCGGACAATCTATTCTCAGTAGCACTGATCACCGTTGGTGAGGATTTGACAACTATTGTCTTCCATTATCTTCGAAGGGTCTTTGAACTTGTGCAGAGCTCCTTTGCTGGATAGATAAGAGAATTGGGGTACTCGGTTTCGCCCATTCTCTTAAGAGTTGAGAAGGCAAAGGTTACTTGACTTCGCCCGCCTCCTCGAGGTTGTACTTCATGCATCGAGCTGGTTACTAGCCTTCGCCTGCTCTTTGCTCACACTTCTGAAGCACTTGAAGTGTTTGCACTCCTTGCGTTGAGTTAGCTACTGTGATTCACCTTCTCAATGCCATCGAACTTCTAGAATGCGCGGAGTTTTCACTCCAACTTGGAGTAATTCTCTGATAGATGAGGTCGCCTCTGGGATTGTACCATCTTCTCCATCAACCCTGCCGCCTACTCCACTGAGTAGCAAAGGTACAGCACCGCGTACTACTTGCTTCGTTCCTTGGTCGTGCACTCTTGCATGACCCGAAGTCCTTCACTTACGACTATTTTGATGAGAAACTTGTTGACACCGGTCTTACGAAGTTTCTTGGCCTTTGCCCTTCAGCCTTGTCTCGGTACTTGGAGATTGCCTCTGCATACTCCACCTCCTCGGCCCCTTTCACGACCAAGCGCTCTCCCTCCATGAGAGCAAGGGATCAATGACTTTTACGGAAGTCCCGCCTCTGTGGTACCATGGTGCTGTCATGCCCATGGCACTACTATCCGTCGCCTCGCATCTGCATCCCTTTTCTTCACGATCAGTAGATATGTTTCTGTGGCACTCCTCTGAGTCCACCTCCATTCTAACTGATGCTTGATTTTGGGTAGCTAAGTCCCTCTGGACTCATCGTCGCTTCATCGCCCCTTTCGACCCCCTACTTCAACACTTCTGTGTTCTCCAAGCAGTCTGTTTGGTCGATGGAAAGACAGACTGCAACTCCCATGCATGGCCTCTGCCATCGCGTTGTAGGGTTTGCACCAATTCTGTTCTCCTTAGCTTCCTTGGTAGCAACGTTTGCTTACTCGACCTTGTCCTTTGACTTGTCGGGCTCCCTTAAGCGAATATGAGCTCTGGAGCAGTCCAACTCTCCAACTACTTCGATCATACCTCTGCATGATCAAGTCCCTCCCATGGAACTCACTGGTACTTCATTCGAACTTTTCCCTTGGTGGAACCCAGCCCCCATATGCTGATGACCAAGGTTTTCATCCGATGCAAAATTCGGTGCACGCCCAGAAGACCCGCCTCTGCGGTACCATGGCCTTCACTCCTTGAATCCATAGCCCTTCTTACCGTCGTGTTGTTCATCAAAGCGGAGCTCCCAGTAGCTCCCGATCATACCTCCATATGATCTCATCCCTCACGGGACCAGATTGTGTGTATCGCATTGCCACGAACTGTTCCACCACGATCCGCTGCACCATGTCGCCTCTTAGTGACATCTCGATTGCATTCTGATCCTTGTGGGATGAACTCGAATTGTGAACCCTCCATGTGTGGCCTCTGCCAATACTTTGCAGGCAGGTCTCTTCCACCTTCGATTTTGTTCGCTCCTTGGCAATCGATCTTCATCCACCCACTCTTGGGTCATACATCGATGAAGCACCGCTCTAGGACAGTCCGTCGCCTAGTAGCTCCCGAAGTCCACCGACTTCACTGTAATTTGTGCACCATTGTCTGGATCCTGGGCCTCTGCCCCTACCAGCACAATTTCCGCTGCGCACCGCTTCCTTCATGGAAACTTGAATAGCAACACTGTGGCATATTCTTCAAGAGTACCCGCCTCTGTGTCCTCTTGCCCTGTGCTAAGGCCTTCCGAACCCAACTTCGCCTCCGCAAATTGAGTCGCCTTAGTTCCTCCATCAAATGCTCCTCCGAGATACGGTGCATGTGCCTAGAAGCTCCCTTCATCTTTGGCACTATACAAGATGAGTCCGCTCCGTCAGAATGAAGGACCCATGGAACAACATGATCCTACCCTTGCCTCTGCAAGAGTTCATGTCTTTGACCTCTATCTAAGGAAAGCACTTTGCTTCTGCTCCATGTTCCAACTTCTCTGTTGGCTCCCTTCATGCGGCTTGGGTACTTCGCCAAGTTACACCCAAGTTGCTCCGCTCCTCGTTTTCGCATTGAGTCGATGGTGGCCCTCGTGCCCACCATTCCACGGGTCAGCCCTCCCTTTAGTCCGATCTCTACATCGACTCCAAGTGTGCCTTCATTTAAGTTGCTTTAGGTCGCTCCCCCACTTGATCTCGCAATGCATCCACCAATGCATTCTCTCGAGCGAGATCATGCGACAACTCCTCGCTGCTTGCTCGGTCCATTGAGCTTCGTGGAGTTGTTGTTTGTGAGGTACTCCTCCTCAACATGTGAAGTCCATCTCACATGATTCTCCCTCTGGAGAGTCGAGACTTATCCCTCCGTGATAACTGTCCCGTTGGAGCAACATCTCTCTTCGTTTCGGAGACCACCATCCCCTTGGACTACTCCGATCTGCTGAACAAACTGTGCGTTGTTCTGCCTCCTGCAAACGCACTTGCTAGATTGCGACTCCACGTCAATACAGCCCCCCACTACACCCCTCAAGGCCTAGCAACATGCTGAACTCATTGCACACTTCAGCCTCTTACGGACGTATCCTTCGCATGCCGAAGAGAAAGTTTCAATGCTCCATGGCGCCGAGTCTCGGTCGCCTTGGGATGGCCACGAACATTCCATCATCTGCATACAAGCCCATGCATGAGTACCAAATTCTTCGAGTTAACAATTCCCCTCACCTCTGTGAGCTTTGCATAACTCTTTTGGTCGTTGAGCAACTCATTCTACCTTACATGGTCTCATTCTTGCCAAGCGCCTCGCTTGCCTAGAGCACCATCAAGTATAGTTGTCAACGTTGAGCCGTAGCTCAAACTCAGCCATCCCAACCTTTGTGCGCTCCACATTCTTCCAAGCTTGCCTGTTCTTGTGGTGCCTCTTACGCGCAGGGTTGGCCATTCCTCTGAATGCCAATCTCAGATGCCCGCTCCTCTAAGCGACTCCTTTTCCCTACATCTCCATGCCCGTTTTCTCACAAACGGTCGCGCGTGTGCTGACTGCCCTCAATGCAGTCCCGCTAGGTCCCCCACATTTGCATGCTAAGTGTTTCTATGAGTGCTTGTCCTGCTCTGATACCATATGACATGGACTTAGCTGGTTTTGCCTAAGTCGTGCGGCACCCTCATGCGTCCGTCCGCAAAGGTCAGCCTCCCCGAAGCCTTCCATTGTCCCTTAGGACCAACGAAAGAGAGAACGGGTTAAAGAGAACGCCTCAATCGGGATCCATAAGCAAACATATCCGCAAAACACTTCCTAGACAATGCAAATTACAAACAGACTTTACAAGCTATGAATAGTGGCACAACAAAGGGTAAAATGGTCCATTATAAACCGAAAAGCTCTCGCACGTGTCCACATGACACAACCTTTATTTACAAGCCTAAATAAGCCGTCACCCAACTAAAATGGGACTTATAAGCCTTCAGCTGCCCCTCTACACGCTGTACAAGGCATGAACATGCCAACAGACACGGACAGATATAAGCATTACATCAAACATCCTGTTTCAATGTTTGTCCATGACAGTATGTTGTTCCAACAGTTTCATCATCCCATGATCCTCTAAAGTAAAGTCCTCTACTTTTCATGGGAATGCCTATCATGTCGCAAATGAATCTATCTGTAATTGAGATGTGTTGTCCTAAAAGATAGGTGGACATTGTTTCTTCTTTATCTACTTGTATGTTGTTGTAAAACAATCTAACAAGTCTTGGATAGATGGGTTCTTTAATTTGCAAAATTGGAAGTAGATCTAAGTTTGCAAACCATTGGATTGTTTCTAAGTTTCTTAGTTCATTTAAGTCTATGTATTTTCCCTTATTGACACTCGTAAGTTCGAAAGAGGAAAATCTTTCAGCATGGTATTTTGAATCGAAAAGGGTGAGATCAAAATCTTCTACTAATCTCCTCTTTCCTTTCTCCCTTGAGGATCTTCTAGATCCCATAACTACTGCTGTTTAGAACAATAGTGATGAGTAAGAGTAAATGAATCAAAAAACAAAGTTTAAGGGCTTCTTAGAGAGTACCTTAGTGAGATCTTCAAGAGAGGGAAGGATTGTTGATGCTTTGCTTCGAAATGAGAGGTTTTTGGGATGCTAAGATGGGAGAAATGGGGATGGAGGAAGCTTGGTAGAGTAGAGGAGGGAAGGGAGTGAGTTGGGGTCGGTTTCACTGCCGGCCCTAGCTTGGGTTAAAAAGGGGCAGAGTTGCGAGCGGTTGCACCTCTGGCTGGAGCGGTGCAACCGCTCGCAACACGTGAAAGCTGAAGGTGCTACCTCCAGCTGGGGCGGTGCCACCGCCTGTAGGCGGTGAACACTTGTTCTGATCAGTGTGATCTGATCTGAGAGTTTTTCTGTCTTGAGGAGAATTTTCATTCAGAACAATCTTTATATACGTAATTACGTAAGAATTTTTATTTTAAGATAAGGACATTTGTACGATCAAGATAGATTTTTAACGTGCATACTCTCAATGTCGTGCACCTGTTTGTGATAGTTTCTTCAAGTTGGTAAGTCTTGCAAGTTCATGACAGACTTAGTCACTTCATGATACAGAGTTAGATTCGAAGGTTATGAACGGATGAAATTGATGGGTTTGAAAATTCAAGGGATATGTGAATTTGGGAATCATACGTTTCTAATTCTGAAAAGTCAAATAAGGTTGTATCTAAGTCGCATTTGTGATTCATAATCTCCGTCTGTAATCTAGGATAGAGACCATTGCGAGTTCCTTTTTGGATCTAGGGTTATGAATATTGAGAATCAAGGAGCAGAATATTATTTCTTGCTCCAGCCTAAAATTTTTATGTTTTTAATGTTTTTACAGGAAGGGATAAATTTTTAGGTACCCATTTGCTTTTGGGTGCCTCACAAATAGATCTACATTGTTTATCATGTTGCATAGAATTTATCATGGTTCCTTTAGGAACCCAAATCAATTTGTTTGGACTAATTTTCTTGAATGGACAATAGTGCGTATTGTGCCCAAGTTTGCAACAAAAGTTGCATTTGGTTTGGTGTTGAACAAGTAAGATGGGGCCTTTTATGAAGGTGGTTGGATTTTGGTGAGAACTTCTCACAAATCCAATTCCACTCCTTTTTGGAACGTGACCCTTGTTTGCAAGGATCATGTTTAATGACTTGCTACCAACCTCGAATTTCTTCAAGGTGTCTTTAAGTAGTAAGTTTTCTTTTTGGAGAGATTCTAGATCATGGCATTTAATGCATGGATCAAAACTATCATGATATTTCGATTTTTAACTTATCAAAATCACAAGTAAGACTATCATGCTCCTTTTTTAGCAATTTATATTTTCTATTGATAATATTGCATTTATCAAATAAGTCATGGATGGCATTTAATAATTCATTGAAAGATAAATCTGCATCTAATAAATTTGTTACCTCCTCTCCGATGGCCAGTAAGGCATAATGAGCAACTTGCTCGGTATTGGACTCCCCTTCTTCGGACACGCTCGAATCATCCCATGTTGCTTTGAGCGCCTTCTTCTTTGTTGTTCTCTTTTTGACTTGGGGACAATCACTCTTATAGTGTCCCGGCTTTTTGCACTCATAGCAAATAACTTGGTCCTTCTTAGGTTCATGTTTATTTTTAGTGTCATTCTGAAACTTGTTTCTTTTAATGAATTTTTTCAATTTTTTTGTTAGAAGTGCCAAGTCATCATCACAGTCCTCATCACTTGAGTTTTCTTTCAAGTGGTCTTCCAATGTTCTAAGTGCCATATCCTTCCTATTCTTTGGAAGGTTGTGTTCTTGCTCTTCATGAGCTTTGCAAGTCATCTCGTAGGTCATTAATGACCCAATTAGTTCTTCAAGAGGGAAGTTGTTTAGATCTTTCGCCACTTGAATAGCAGTGACTTTAGGATCCCAACTCTTAGGAAGGGATCTTAGAATCTTGTTTACGAGTTCAAAACCTGAAAAACTTTTTCCGAGTCCTTTTAGACCGTTGACGACATCCGTGAAACGGATAAACATATCGCCAATAGTCTCACTCGGTTTCATCCGGAAAAGTTCGAAAGCGTGTAACAAAAGATTGATTTTTGACTCTTTCACTCTACTTGTGCCTTCATGAGTCACTTCGAGTGTGTGCCAAATATCAAATGCGGTTTCACAAATCGAAACACGATTAAACTCGTTTTTATCAAGTGCACAAAATAAGGCATTCATAGCCTTTGCATTAAGTGCGAAAGCCTTCTTCTCCAAATCATTCCAATCGATCATTGGAAGAGAAGACTTCGAAAAACCATTCTCGACAAGATTCCAAAGTTCAAAATCGATCAAAATAAGAAAGATCCTCATTCGGGTCTTCCAATAGGTGTAGTCCGTCCCATTGAACATGGGTGGACGTGTAATAGAATGGCCCTCTTGGTTTCCGGCGTAAGCCATCTCTCTTAGGTTTTAATCCGTTTGAGAGTTAACAGAGCTCTGATACTAATTGTTAGGATCAAGAGCACTAAGAGGGGGGGGGTGAATTAGTGCAGCGGAAAACTTTCAGCGATTAAAACGAAAGCTACGTTTGTTCGATAAAAACGATTTTGATGTGAAAGCCGATTCGAAGATTACTTTAACTTGAGATTAAGCGAGAAGATCTTAAAGTAGATCTATGAAGGTAGTTTGCAGTTTATGTCACGACCCGGGTCTAATGAGCTAACTGGCCAATAACAGAGCTCTGATACCAATTGTTAGGATCAAGAGCACTAAGAGGGGGGGGGGGTGAATTAGTGCAGCGGAAAACTTTCAGCGATTAAAACGAAAGCTGCGTTTGTTCGATAAAAACGATTTCGATGTGAAAGCCGATTCGAAGATTACTTTAACTTGAGATTAAGCGAGAAGATGTTAAAGTAGATCTACGAAGGTAGTTTGCAGTTTATGTCACGACCCGAGTCTAATGAGCTAACTGGCCAATAACTCCATTTTGGTCCTCAACGGCGGACCAAAATGCTTAAGCGGGAGGTTACGTAGTACACTCAGCAGGCCCTTATGAGCTAATCATACACATTCCCCACTTCCAATGTGGGACTAATGGAATATTACACTATCCCCAACTCAATTAGCTTGACGTCCTCGTCAAGGCCCGACATATCCCAGATCAAACCCTAGCATAGTGCATGTGTGGTTTAACTCAGTGGTGGCTCCATGCCCTGCCCTAATGCTAGGTCGGCTCTGAGACCAAATGTGACGAACCGGGTCTGATGAGCTAACTAGCCAATAACTCCATTTTGGTCCTCAACGGTGGACCAAAATGCTTAAGCGGGAGGTTACGTAGTACACTCAGCAGGCCCTTATGAGCTAATCATACACATTCCCCACTTCCAATGTGGGACTAATGGAATATTACACTATCCCCAACTCAATTAGCTTGACGTCCTCGTTAAGGCCCGACATATCCCAAATCGAACCCTAGCATAGTGCATATGAGATTTAACTCAGTGGTGGCTCCACGCCGTGATGAGTTCTCTGACTCCATCCACGAGTAGCCCTTCTCTCACCCTGCCCTAATGCTAGGTCGGCTCTGATAACAAATATCACGACTCGGGTCTGATGAGCTAACTAGCCAATAACTCCATTTTGGTCCTCGACGGCGAACCAAAATGCTTAAGCGGGAGGTAACGTAGTACACTCATCAGGCCCTTATAAGCTAATCATACACATTCCCCATTTCTGATGTGGGACTAATGGGATATTACACTATCCCCAACTCAATTAGCTTGATGTCCTCATCAAGGCCCGATATATTCCAGATCGAGCCCTAGCATAGTGCATGTGAGGTTTAACTCAGTGGTGGCTCCACGCCGTGATGAGTTCTCTAACTCCATCCACGGGTTTTGGTCCTCGACGGCGGACCAAAATGCTTAAGCGGGAGGTTACGTAGTACACTCATCAGGCCCTTATGAGCTAATCATACACATTCCCCACTTTCGATGTGGGACTAATGGGATATTACACTATCCCCATCTTAATTAGCTTGACGTCCTCGTCAAGGCCCGACATATCCCAGATCGAACCCTAGCATAGTGCGACTCCATCCACGGGTAGCCATTTCCTACTGCAGCCCTCTCGCCCTGCCCTAATTCTAGGTCGGCTCTGATACCAAATGTCACGACCCGGGTTTGATGAGCAAACTGGCCAATAACTCCATTTTGGTCCTCAACGGCGGACCAAAATGCTTAAGTGGGAGGTAACGTAGTAAACTCATCAGGCCCTTATAACCTAATCATACACATTCCCCACTTCCGATGTGGGACTAATGGGATATTACATTATCCCCAACTCAATTAGCTTGACGTCCTCGTCAAGGCCCGACATATCCTAGATCCAACCCTAGCATAGTGCATGTGAGGTTTAACTCAGTGGTGGCTCCACGTCGTGATGAGTTCTCTAACTCCATCCACGGGTAGCCCTTTCCTACTGTAGCCCTCTCACCCTGCCCAAATGCTAGGTCGGCTCTGATACCAAATGTCACGACCTGGGTCTAATGAGCTAACTGGCCAATAACTCCACCCTGCCCAAATGCTAGGTCGGCTCTGATACCAAATGTCACGACCCGGGTCTAATGAGCTAACTGGCCAATAACTCCATTTTGGTCCTCAACGGCGGACCAAAATGCACTCATTAGGCCCTTATAAGCTAATCATACACATTCCCCACTTCTGATGTGGGACTAATGGGATATTACATTATCTCCAACTCAATTAGCTTGACGTCCTCGTCAAGGCCCGACATATCCCAGATCGAACCCTGGCATAGTGTATGTGAGGTTTAACTCTGTGGTGGCTCCACGCCGTGATGAGTTCTCTGACTCCATCCACGGGTAGCCCTTTCCTACTGCAGCCCTCTCACCCTGCCCTAATGCTACGTTGGCTCTGGTACCAAATGTCACGACCTGGGTCTGATGAGCTAATTTGCCAATAACTCCATTTTGCTCCTCAACGACGGACCAAAATGCTTAAGTGGGAGGTAACGTAGTAAACTCATCAGGCCCTTATAACCTAATCATACACATTCCCCACTTCCGATGTGGGACTAATGGGATATTACATTATCCCCAACTCAATTAGCTTGACGTCCTCGTCAAGGCCCGACATATCCTAGATCCAACCCTAGCATAGTGCATGTGAGGTTTAACTCAGTGGTGGCTCCACGTCGTGATGAGTTCTCTAACTCCATCCACGGGTAGCCCTTTCCTACTGTAGCCCTCTCACCCTGCCCAAATGCTAGGTCGGCTCTGATACCAAATGTCACGACCTGGGTCTAATGAGCTAACTGGCCAATAACTCCACCCTGCCCAAATGCTAGGTCGGCTCTGATACCAAATGTCACGACCCGGGTCTAATGAGCTAACTGGCCAATAACTCCATTTTGGTCCTCAACGGCGGACCAAAATGCACTCATTAGGCCCTTATAAGCTAATCATACACATTCCCCACTTCTGATGTGGGACTAATGGGATATTACATTATCTCCAACTCAATTAGCTTGACGTCCTCGTCAAGGCCCGACATATCCCAGATCGAACCCTGGCATAGTGTATGTGAGGTTTAACTCTGTGGTGGCTCCACGCCGTGATGAGTTCTCTGACTCCATCCACGGGTAGCCCTTTCCTACTGCAGCCCTCTCACCCTGCCCTAATGCTACGTTGGCTCTGGTACCAAATGTCACGACCTGGGTCTGATGAGCTAATTTGCCAATAACTCCATTTTGCTCCTCAACGACGGACCAAAATGCTTAAGCGGGAGGTTACGTAGTACACTCATCAGGCCCTTATAAGCTAATCATACACATTCCCCACTTCCGATGTGGGACTAATGGGATATTACACTATCCCCAACTCAATTAGCATGACGTCCTCGTCAAGGCCCGACATATCCCAGATCGAACCCTAGCATAGTGTATGTGAGATTTAACTCAGTGGTCGCTCCACGCCGTGATGAGTTCTCTGACTCCATCCACGGGTAGCCCTTTCCTACTGCAGCCCTCTCACCCTGCCCTAATGCTAGGTCAGCTTTGATACCAAATGTCACGACCCGGGTCCGAAGAGCTAACTGGCCAATAACTCCATTTTGGTCCTCAACGACGGACCAAAATGCTTAAGCGGGAGGTAACGTAGTACACTCATCAGGCCCTTATAAGCTAATCATACACCTTCCCCACTTCCGATGTGGGACTAATTGGATATTACAGTTTATGATGGAAAGCAGAATACAAGCGCAAACTGAAAAGCGACGTTCGTACGATAAAAGTCGATTTACGTCTAAACGCAGATTTGGAAAGTTCTGAACTTAGAAACTTGTTCGTAAGATCGCAGAAGGCAGTAAACAGTTATGATTGAAATCAAAACGTAAACGTAAACTGAAATATGATGATCGTACAGAAAAACGATTTACGTCTAAATGTAGATTCGGAAAGTTCTGAACTTAGAAACTTGTTCGTAAAATCACAGAAGGCAGTACGCTATTGGGAAGTTTGCAGTAAAGGTAAAATGCTCAAAGGAAATGTAAACCGAGATTTAGAGTGGTTCGATCAATCTTGACCTACTCCACTTTTGGCTTCCTCCACCGACGAGGTCACCGACGTCAACTAGAGGCCTTCCTTCAATAGGGGAAGGCCAACCACCCTTTTACAGATTCACTCCTTTTGACGGGCTTAGGAGACAACCCTTATAGAAGTTTTCTCTCCTCTCTTTACAACTCAAACTTTGAAGAACAGAAGGAGGAGAACTTTTGGTATTTACAACCGTTTTGAGCTCTTAGAATCACAGAAAGATATCAAGATTTCGAGTGTAAGTTGCTACCTTTCAGTGCTGAATGGGTGGGGTATTTATAGGCCCCAACCTAGTTCAAATTTGGAGCTCAAAACTGTCAATTCCCGGAATTCCGAGATCAGGTGGTTGCACCTCCTGACTGGGGCGGTTGCTTTGCCTGGTAGAGCTGGAATACTGAGCCTCTAGGCGGTGCCACCTTTGTTAGGAGCGGTTGCACCTCTCTGCCAAAGCTCGAAGACCGAGCTCAGGCGGTTGCACCTCCTGACAAGGGCGGTTGCACCGCTTGACAGAGCTCGAAACTTGAGCTCAGGCGGTGCCACCTCTTGTTAGGAGAGGTTGCACCGCCCAGTCTCGCTCGTAGACTGAGCCCATGCGGTTGCACCGCCCAGTCTTAGCCCAGGCGGTTGCACCTCCTGGCTTGGGCGGTTGCACCTCCCACAACAACCAGGGTCGAAATGGGTTGATCCATTCGGCCCAATTTGGGTTTTTCAGGGGCCCAATTGCCCCAAGATTAAGCTAATGGGATCACCTCCCATTTTCAACTTAATCATTAGTGCTAACTACGATAAATCCTAAGACAATTTCTGTAGCTTGCTCCGGTGCGTCAATCGCATCTTCCGACGAGTTTCCAGCAAACTTCCGTCGATCATCCGATGAACCCTCAGTGATTCTCCTGCGGACTTCCGGCAAACTCCTGGACTTGCGACGATCCACTTGGCAAGTTCCAACGAGCTTCTTTGGCAAGCTTCTGGACTTCTCGGATTTGTTCCCGCAGAACCTCCGACGACTGTCCGAACTTCCGTTGAGCTCTCAAACTCCCAACGTGATCATTGTCATGACTCCGGCGCAACTCCTGCTGCATGTCTTACTTTCATCGTAGTTAATCCTGCACACTTATCTCAACACATAGATTAGACAACAAATGACAATTGACTTCATCATCAAAATCCGAGATTCAACACGCTAAATGTCAAAAGCCGTTTTGCACGTAGAAATCCGATTGAACTCATTTTTGTCCAAAGTGCAAAATAAGGCATTCATAGCCTTTGCGTTTAACGAAAAATACTTCTTCTCCAAATCCGACCACTCGTTCATCGGTTTAGAGGGAAGTTGAAAACCATTTTCAACGATATTCCATAAATCCAAATTCATAGAAATAAAAAAACTTTAATTCGAGTTTTCCAATAAGTGTAGTCCAATGCGTTAAACAACGGTGGATGAACAACCGAGAAGTCCTCTTGAAAGCCATGAATAGCCATTTCTCTCAGGTGTAAATCCGAAATGAGAAATACCAGGCTCTGATACCAATTGTTAGGATCAAGAGCACTAAGAGGGGGTGGGTGAATTATTGCAGCAGAAAACTTTCGACGATTAAAATTGCGTTCGTGCAATAAGAGCGATTTCGGTAGAAAATCCGTTTCGTAAATCACTTTAACTTGTAACCAAGTAAGATATAGTAAAAGCAAAGATATAAAGGCAGTTTGTAGTTATGATAGAAATCAGAACGTAAACGCAAACTGAAATATGATGTTCGTACGATAAAAATGATTTACGTCTAAACGCTGATTCAGAAAATGCAGAGCTTGAAACACGATCGTATATACGCAGAAGGCAGTAAGCTATTGAGGAGATTTGCAGTAAGGATAAGATGCTCAAAGTAAATGCAAACCGAGATTTAGAGTGGTTCGGTCAATCTTGACATACTCCACTTTTGGCTTCCTCCACCGACGAGGTCACCGACGTCAACTAGAGGCCTTCTTTCAATAGGCGAAGGCCAAACACCCTTTTACAGTTTCACTCCTTTTGATGGGCTTAGGAGACAACCCTTACAGAATTTTCTTTCCTCTCTTAACAGATTAGAACTTGGAAGAAAAGAGGAAGAAGAACTTTCAACTCATACAACACTTTTGAGCTCTAAAATCACAAATAAAATCAGAATTTTGGTGGTTTCTGGGTGCCCTTTCAGTGCTGAAAGGGTGGGGTATTTATAGTGTTAGGATCGAGAGCACTAAGAGGGGGTGGTGAATTAGTGCAGCGGAAAACTTTCTGCGATCAAAATCGAAAGCTGCGTTCGAACGATAAAAATGATTTCTGTGTAAAATCCGATTCTAAGCAAGATGATATTAAAGTTAATCTATGCAGGGAGTTTGCAGCTATGATGAAAACCAGAATATAGGCGCAAGCTGAAATCCGACGTTCGTACGAAGAAACTGATTTACGTCTAAGTGCTGATTTGTAAATCACTTGATTAGGCAAGATGCAGTTTAAGCAAGAGTATGAAGGCAGGTTGCAGTTAGGGTAAAGCTCAAAACTTAAACAAAATCTGCAATATGATGATCATACGAAAAAGCAGATTTACGTCTAAACGCTGATTCGGAAAGTAAAAGGCTTGAAACCCGATCGTAAAAGCGTAGAAGGCAGTAAGCTTCAGAGGAGGTTTGCAGTAAAGATAATATGCTCAAAGTAAATGCAAACCGAGATTTAGAGTGGTTCGGTCAATCTTGACCTACTCCACTTTTGGCTTCTTCCACCGACGAGGTTACCGACGTCAACTAGAGGCAATCCTTCAATAGGCGAAGGCCAACCACCCTTTTATAGTTTCACTCCTTTTGACGGGCTTAGGAGACAACCCTTACAGAAATTTTCTCTCCTCTCTTTACAACTCAAAACTTGAAGAACAGAGGGAGGAGAACTTTTGGCCTTTACAATAATTTTGAGCTCTAAGAATCACAGAAAGATGTCAAGATTTCGAGTGTTAGTTGCTCCTTTCAGTGCTGAATGGATGGGGTATTTATAGGCCCCAACCCAGTTCAAATTTGGAGCTCAAAACTATCAATTCCCGAAATTTCGGGATCAGACGGTTGCACCTCCTGACTGGGGCGGTTGCACCGCCTAGCAGAGCTCGAAGATTGAGCCTCTAGGCGGTGCCACCTCTGTCAGGGGCGGTTGCACCTCTCTGCCAGAGCTCGATGACCTAGCTCTGGCGGTACTACCTCCTGTAAGGAGAGGTTGCACCGCCCAGTCTGGCTTGGAGACTGAGCCCAGGCGGTTGCACCTCCTAGCTGGGGCGGTTGCACCGCCCAGTCTCCCTAGGAGACTTAGCCCAGGCGATTGCACCTCCTACAGTAATCAGGGTCCGAATGGGTAGATCCATTCGGCCCAAATTGGGTCTTTCAGGGGCCGAATTGCCCCAAGATTAAGCCAATGGGATCACCTCCCATTACCAACTTAATCATTGTGCTAACTATGATAAATCCTAAGACAATTTCTGTAGCTTGCCCCGGTGCGTCAATCGCATCTTCCGGCGAGTTTCCGGCGAACTTCCGTCGATCATCCGATGAACCCTCGGTGATTCTCCTACGGACTTCCGGCAAACTCCTGGACTTGCGACGATACACTTGGCGAGTTCCGACGAGCTTCTTTGGCAAGCTTATGGACTTCTCGGATTTGTTCCCGCAGAACCTCCGACGACAGTCCGAACTTCCGTCGAGCTCTCGAACTCCCAACGTGATCATTGTCATGACTCCGGCGTAACTTGTACTGCACGTCTTACTTTCATCGTAGTTAATCCTGCACACTTATCTCAACATATAGGTTAGACAACAAATGACAATTGACTTCATCATCAAAATCCGAGATTCAACAATCTCCCCCTTTTTGATGATGACAATCAATTGATAATGGAGTTAACCTTAACTCCCCCTGTCTATATGCCATACTTGAGATAAGTCATTCTTGAATTCAAGACCTAAGAATTCAAGTGACATCTCTGAAGATGATGTCAATTCTTGACATTCATTCTTACATAACAATTTTGAATGATGGTAATTGTAACAATTCATCATATTGTAAGATATCAACATGTAAAGCTATGAAGTAAGATTTTGATATCATTAGCATCAGTGTTTATAGCATATTCTATATATGGCATCTGTTCATATATCTCTTAATGATGTAGGCATGGCATAATCATAGCATAAAATCAATTCATATATTTCTCCCCCTTTATCATCAATAAAAAGCATAATAGATGTGATACCAGGAGAACAATATAAGAAAGTTATCAAGCATATAAAGTAAGGCATGATACATGTAATGCTTTTAATACTTCTTCTCCCCTTTTTTGTTATAATCCTTTGTGCATGAAGGAGGAAAGTCATTTTATCAAATCCATTTTGGAAAAAATATTTTTCAAAAGAGTGTGTTTGATTTTTGTCATTCCAACTGTTAAGCGAATCTGAAAATGAGATGAATTCTTTCATGCATTCGGACAAGATTATGCTACAGTTTTTCAAAAATCAAAACATTTCAACACATGGCAATCAAGTGATCCAATAAAGTCCGAAAAATAATTTTGACTAGTTTATCTATTCGGTCATATCAACATTCCTAATCCCCTTCTTATGCAATCAAATTATTCTTCACATAGAGGTTTTGTAAAAATGTCAGCTAGTTGATGTTTAGTATTAATGACAATGACTTATCAACTACATTTGTATATCACTTTTTCAAACTATATTTATCATGGAAATCAAAGCACAAGGTTTTCAAAACTTTTAGTTTCAATATAAAATCTGAGATAACCATTTAGTTTATATTTACCACAAGGCACATGACATATATTCACCACGATAGATGTTTACAACTCTACATATGCTCAAAATATATCAGGTAACCATATCAAGGATCAAGTCAAAGCACATCATGGTGAGTAACATAAGGAGTTTACAATAACAACAGATGATTGTGTTCATACAAGCTCATTCATGAGGTGGAAAATTAAAGTGCCTAAACAAGGAGTCAAATTGACGATGAATTTGCTGCAGCTCAGATAGGATTTGATCTTACCGTTGTTCAAGCCGTTCTTGTCTTTGTTCGAATCGGTCCATCCGAATCCCAATATCTTCGACAGATGATGTATGAGTTTGCTCAGAAGGATATGTTTCCTCAAAGGGACAGATCGGAGGAGATTGGGTACCCCTAAATACTGGTGTTTCCGGTTCTGGTTCTGGTTAAGGAGGATCAGTTCTTCTTGGCATTCTAACCCAGTTACCGTTTCTATAAAAACATCTTAATCGGTGAAGTAGATTTTTATTAATTATGGTAAATCTATCTACTTTTATTACTTCTTCTTCTGGTGGTATTAGAATATCGTAGGCTTTCATTATTCTAGTTATTATACCACCATATGGGAGCATCATGTCTTTCTTAGATAATTCTAACATGTTTTGTTGGATAAGATAACCAAGACAGATGTCATGTCCTTTCATGATCAAATACATAGTTCCTAATTCTAATTGGCTTACTTCATCATGATAGTATTGTTTAGGGAGAATGATGCTAGTTAGGATATGATGAAGTACCTTAATGTTTAGAGGCAGTAGATGTTCAAAACTTTTAGGAACAAATGCTAAATTGGGATTGGCAAAAATTGTTCATAGGGCTTCAACGTATGTTGTTCCAACAGTTTCATCATCCCATGATCCTCTAAAGTAAAGTCCTCTACTTTTCATGGGAATGCCTATCATGTCGCAAATGAATCTATCCGTAATTGAGATGTGTTGTCCTAAAAGATAGGTGGACATTCTTTCTTCTTCATCAACTTGTATGTTGTTGTAAAATAATCTAACAAGTCTTGGATAGATGGGTTCGTTAATTTGCAAAATTGGAAGTAGATCTAAGTTTTCAAACCATTGGATTGTCTCTAAGTCTCTTAGTTCATTTAAGTCTACGTATTTTCCCTTATTGACACTCCTAAGTTCGAAAGAGGAAAATTTTTCAGCATGGTATTTTGAATCGAAAAGGGTGAGATTAAAATCTTCTACTAATCTCCTCTTTCCTTTGTCCCTTGAGGATCTTCTAGATCCCATAACTACTACTGTTTAGAACAATAGTGATGAGCAAGAGTAAATGAATCAAAAAACAGAGTTTAAGGGCTTCTTAGAGAGTACCTTAGTGAGATCTTCAAGAGAGGGAAGGATTGTTGATGCTTTGCTTCGAAATGAGGGGTTTTTGGGATGCTAAGATGGGAGAAATGGGGATGGAGGAGGCTTGGAAGAGCAGAGGAGGGAAGGGAGTGAGTTGGGGTCGGTTTCACCGCCGGCCCTAGCTTGGGTTAAAAAGGGGCAGAGTTGCGGGCGGTTGCACCTCTGGCTGGAGCGGTGCAACCACTCGCAACACGTGACAGTTGGAGGTGCTACCTCCAACTGGGGCGGTGAGCACTTGTTCTGATTAGTGTGATCTGATCTGAGAGTTTTTCTGTCTTGAGGAGAATTTTCATTCAGAGCAATCAACTTTACTTACGTAATTACGTCAGAATTTTTTATTTTAAGATAAGGACTTTTGCATGATTAAGATAGATTTTTAACGTGCATACTCTCAATGTCGTACACATGTTTGTGATAGTTTCTTCAAGTTGGTAAGTCTTGCAAGTTCATGACAGACTTAGTTACATCATGATACAGAGTTAGATTCGAAGGTTATGAACAGATGAAATTGATGGGTTCATAAATCCAGGGGATATGTGAATTTGGGAATCATACGTTTCTAATTCTGAAAAGTCAAATAAGGTTGTATCTAAGTCGCATTTGTGATTTTAAATTTATAATCTCCGTTTGTAATTTAGGCTAGAGAGCATTGCGAGTTCCTTTTTGGATCTTGGGTTATGAAAATCGAGAATCGAGGAGCAGAATATTATTTCTCGCTCCAGCCTAAAATTTTTATGTTTTTAATGTTTTTACAGGAAGGGATAATTTTTAGGTACCCATTTTCTTTTGGGTGCCTCACAAATAGATCTACATTGTTTATCATGTTGCATAGCAATTATCATGGTTCCTTTAGGAACCCAAATCAATTTGTTTGGACTAATTTTCTTGGATAATAATGCATTTTGTGTCCAAATTTGCAACAAAAGTTGCATTTGTTTTGGTGTTGAACATGTAGGATGGGGCCTTTTATGAAGGTGGTTGGATTTTGGTGAGGACTTCTCACAAATCCAATTTCACTTCTTTTGGGAACGTGACCCTTGTTTGCGAGGATCATGTTCAGTGACTTGCAACCAACCTCAAATTTCTTTAAGGTATCCGTAAGTAGCAAGTTTTCCATTTGGAAAGTTTCTAGATCATGGCATTTGATGCATGAATTTAAACTATCATGATATTCTGTTTTTAACTTATCAAAATCACAGGTAAGACTATCATGCTCCTTTTTTAGCAATTTGTATTTTCTATCAATAATTTTGCATTCATCAAATAAGTCATTGAAGGCATTTAATAATTCATCGAAAGATATTTCTGCATCTATTAAATTCGTTACCTCTTCTCCGATGGCCATTAAGGCGTAATGAGCAACTTGCTCGGTGTTGGACTCCTTTTCTTCGGACGCGCTCGAATCATCCCATGTTGCTTTGAGCGCCTTCTTCTTTGTTGTTCTCATTTTGTCTTGGGACAATCACTCTTGTAGTGTCCCGGCTTTTTGCACTCATAGCAAATAACTTGGTCCTTCTTGGGTTCAAGTTTATTTTTAGTGTCATTCTTAAACTTGTTTCTTTTAATGAATTTCTTAAATTTTCTTGTTAGAAGTGCCAAGTCATCGTCACAGTCCTCATCACTTGAGTTTTCTTTCAAGTAGTCTTCCAAAGTTCTAAGTGCCATATCCTTCCTGTTCTTTGGAAGGATGTCTTTTTAATCTTCATGAGCTTTGCAAATCATCTCGTAGGTCATTAATGACCCAATTAGTTCTTCAAGAGGGAAGTTGTTTAGATCTTTGGCCTCTTGAATAGTAGTGACTTTAGGATCCCAACTCTTAGGAAGGGATCATAGAATCTTATTTACGAGCTCAAAATCCGAAAAACTTTTTCCGAGTCCCTTTAGACCGTTGACGACATTCGTGAAATGGGTAAACATGTCGCCAATAGTATCACTCGGTTTCATCCGGAAAAGTTCAAAAGAGTGTAACAAAAGATTGATTTTTGACTCTTTCACTCTACTTGTGCCTTCATGAGTCACTTCGAGTGTGTGCCAAATATCAAATGCGGTTTCACAAATCGAAACACGATTAAACTCGTTTTTATCAAGTGCACAAAACAAGGCATTCATAGCCTTTGCATTAAGAGCGAAAGCCTTCTTCTCTAAATCATTCCAATCGATCATTGGAAGAGAAGACTTCGAAAAACCGTTTTCGACAAGATTCCAAAGTTTAAAATCCATAGAAGTAAGAAAGATCCTCATTCGGGTCTTCCAATAGGTGTAGTCCGTCCCATTGAACATGGGTGGACGTGTAATAGAATGGCCCTCTTGGTTTCCGGCGTAAGCTATCTCTCTAGGGTTTTAATCCGTTTGAGAGTTAACCCCGCTCTAATACCAATTGTTTGGATCGAGAGCAGTAAGAGGGTGAATTAGTGCAGCAGAAAACTTTCTACGATTAAAATCGAAAGCTAAGTTCGAACGATAAAAACGATTTCTGTGTAAAATCTGATTCTAAGCAAGATGATATTAAAGTTAATCTATGCAGGGAGTTTGCAGCTATGATGAAAACCAGAATATAGGCGCAAGATGAAATCCGACGTTCGTACGAAGAAACTGATTTACGTCTAAGTGCTGATTTGTAAATCACTTGATTAGGCAAGATGCAGTTTAAGCAAGAGTGTGAAGGCAGTTTGCAGTTATGGTAAAGCTCAAAACGTAAACGCAATCTACAATATGATGATCGTACGAAAAAGCATATTTACGTCTAAACGCTGATTCGGAAAGTAAAAGGCTTGAAACCCGATCGTAAAAGCGCAGAAGGCAGTAGGCTTCAGAGGAGGTTTGCAGTAAAGATAAATGCAAACCGAGATTTAGAGTGGTTCGATCAATCTTGACCTACTCCACTTTTGGCTTCCTCCACCGACGAGGTTACCGACGTCAACTAGAGGCCATCCTTCAATAGGCGAAGGCCAACCACCCTTTTATAGTTTCACTCCTTTTGACGGGCTTAGGAGACAACCCTTACAGAAATTTTCTCTCCTCTCTTTACAACTCAAAACTTGAAGAACAGAGGGAGGAGAACTTTTGGCCTTTACAACAATTTTGAGCTCTAAGAATCATAGAAAGATGTCAAGATTTCGAGTGTTAGTTGCTCCTTTCAGTGCTGAATGGGTGGGGTATTTATAGGCCCCAACCCAGTTCAAATTTGGAGCTCAAAACTGTGAATTCCCGGAATTCTGGGATCAGGCGGTTGCACCTCCTGACTGGGGCGGTTGCACCGCTTGGCAGAGCTCGAAGACTGAGCCTCTAGGTGGTGCCACCTCTGTCAAGGGCGGTTGCACCTCTATGCTAGAGCTTAAAGACCGAGCTCAGGCGGTTGCACCTCCTGACTGGGGCGGTTGCACCGCTTGCCAGAGCTCGAAGACCGAGCTCAGGCGGTGCTACCTCCTATCAAGAGAGGTTGCACCGCCCAGTCTCGCTTGGAGACTGAGCCCAGGCGGTTGCACCTCCTGGCTATGGCGGTTGCACTGCCCAATCTCCCTGGGAGACTTAGCCTAGGCGTTTGCACCTCCTGGCTTGGGCGGTTGCACCTCCTACAGTAATCAGGGTCCGAATGGGTAGATCCATTCGGCCCAAATTGGGTCTTTCAGGGGCCCAATTGCCCCAAGATTAAGCCAATGGGATCACCTCCCATTGCCAACTTAATCATTATGCTAACTACAATAAATCCTAAGACAATTTCTGCAGCTTGCTCCGGTGCGTCAATCGGATCTTCTGGCGAGTTTCCGGCGAACTTCCGTCGATCATCCAATGAACCCTCGGTGATTCTCCTGCGGACTTCCGGCAAACTCCTTGACTTGCGACGTTACACTTGGCAAGTTCCAACGAGCTTCTTTGGCAAGCTCATGGACTTCTCGGATTTGTTCCCGTAGAACCTCCGACAACAGTCCGAACTTCCGTCGAGCTCTCGAACTTCCAACATGATCATTTTCATGACTCCGGCGCAACTCCTGCTGCACGTCTTACTTTCATCGTAGTTACTCTTGCACACTTAGCTCAACATATAGGTTAGATAACAAATGACAATTGACTTCATCATCAAAATCCGAGATTCAACATATAGGCCCCAACCCAGTTTGAATTTGGAGCTCAAATCTGTGAATTCCCGGAATTCCGGGATCTGGCGGTTGCACCGCCTGGCAGAGCTCGAAGACTAAGCCTCTAGGCGGTGCCACCACCTGTCAAGGGCAGTTGCACCTCCTGCCAGAGCTTGAAGACTAAGCTTAGGCGGTGCCACCGCCTGACTGAGGTAGTTGCACCGCTCAACCAGAGCTCGGAGACCGAGCCCAAGCGGTGCCACCTCCTGTCAGGGGCAGTTGCACCGCCTAGTCTCGCTCAGAGACCGAGCCCAGGCGGTGCTACCGCCTGGCTTGGGCGGTTCAACCGCCTAGCAGAAATCAGGGTCCGAATGGGTTGATCCATTCGGCCTAATTTGGGTTTTTTAGGGGCCCAATTGCCCCAAGATTAAGTTAATGGGATCCTTGGCACAATACCCACTCTTCTTGGCCCGATGCTTGAGTCCACGGCCCGAAGCCTTCTATCGATACGTCGACCGATCCACCGGCCCGTCGACCAATCTTCTAACATGTTCCTCTAGCACAACATGATTTTCCTACTTTAATTGTCTCATCCTGATTGAAGCATCCTGCTTTACTCAAAACGCAGATTAAATCATAAACATATATCAAGTAGTTTCATCATCAAAATACGAGATTCAACAATCTCCCCCTTTTTGATGATGACAACCACTTGATGACAGAGTTAAACTTAACTCCTGGGGTTTAAACAAACTCCCCCTATCAATATGCCATATTGATAGAACCTTGAATTCAAACTGAATTCAAGTCATTGCAATAATCATCATGAATGCTTGCAACACATCATCATGAACTTATGCATAAACTTATACATAACATCATACTTCTCGCCCTTTGTCATCAACAAAAAGGAGAAGTACAACTATTCTTGTGTTTGGAATATTAGTTTAACTTATTGCATAAAAAACATAATATCAAGTTTTATCATCATGCAGTTTTGAAGCCAGAAAATTTAGCAAATGTTACATCATGCTTAGAACATTCAAGCTATCAAGTTTTAGATATGCAAGTTTTACAGCATACAAGATAACACTTTTAGAACATGCAAGCTAGCAATGTTACAACATTTTAGAACTTGCACGCTAGCAATTTAGGGATGTTCAAGAAGGCAATTCTTGCTTCTTGAAATATGCAAGTTGCAAGCTAACAAATTTTTGCTTCCTTTGCAATGTTTGAGCTTGCAATTTTGCTTCCATTGCAAGGTTTAAGTTTAGCATGTTTAATTTTCTTGAGATAGCAACTGTTTGCTTCTCTTTATACTACAAGCTAGTAATTTTTACGATATGCAAGTTTTACTACATACAAGCTAGCAAAAATTTCGAAAGCAAATGCAAGATAGATTTCTTGTGTAAGCTTATGATTCTTGCTTCCTATTGCAATGTGCAAGTTGCAAGTTATGCTTCTTGAGATAGGCAAGATAGCACTTTTGCAATTTTTGTTTGGCAAGCTTGTGAGGTTCAAGATAACAAGCTCTTTCTTCTCTTTTGAGAAGTGTCATTTTTGCTTTCTTTGCAAAGTGCAAACTAGCAAAATACCAAACTTGCAAGAGATAATGTTTTACATGAGGCTAGCAAATAATTTGGCAAGTGTTACATTTGCATCTTCTCTTTAGAGGAGTGTAATTTTTGCTTTTATCTTGAATTATATAAGCTAGCTAATTTGCCTCTTTTCATGATGTCCATGCTAGAAATTCTTGCTCCCCCTTTGTCATTGTCAAAAATAAGGGAAGACCCTTTTTTTCAATTTTCAGATTATGACAAAGGTAAGTATCAATTTTGTTTGTGCATCATTATATATTCAAATTAAAACATAGACAATTTCAAAAACCTTATTTTTCATGCACGATACCAAAAAATAAATCAATCATCATTAATGAGTACATCATACATGATACTCAAACATTAAAATTTTTAAGCATTTATCAACATGTTGATCATGATAGCAAACATTCATCATTTAAAGCATTCATGATACATATCATATGCAATACATCATGTACATCATTGTCATAAGTATTGCATGCATCATTTCAAATTCATGAATATTTCATCATTGCATGCATCATGCCAAATCATAAAATATACAATCATCATTAATGCATGATTTCTAATCATCATTTATTTTGCAACATGATGGTACCAAATTTGTCAAATTACATTCTACCATATATGATTGAAACTTCTTATTTGTATACATCAAAACAAATTAATGAATATTTCATGTATTCTTATCATCACATAAGGAATATCAAGAAGAATTATTAGGTGATGAGATAAACATTTCATGAATACAAGGAATTGCATAAAAATCATATCATGAAAGATTTTAGCTTCTTTCGAAAAAGTCAATAAGGTAGAAAAATAAATTTTCAAGAAAAATACTTTTCTCTTTTTAGTTGTTTTAATTCATATGATTTTATTTCATCTATGCCAAACATGTAGCATGTTTTAAAATTGAAAGTGCAAGTTTTATTATGACAAAGATCAATAAGGCACTTTCATTACCGTGAAAATCGAAAATCGCAAGATTCATCATCCATAATTATGAAACCATTAAACACAATTTTTAAAATCTCAAGCATAGAATAAAATCATGGTATCAAAACATCATTATATCATCAAGCATGATTTCATATTTTCAATCAAAATCATTTTGTTTGTTTATCATAAAATATGTATTTTTCATGATCATTTTCAAAACTACTAGCATGATCATAAATTTTACATTTTCATCATATATATATATATTTTTTTTTTTAACATGTAATTTTCAAGAAAATTAATTCTATACTAAAAAAGAAAATGCATTATGAAGAGCATCATGTAATTCCGAAATAAATTAAGGGGGTTTTGATTACCTCATCGTTGAACGTCGTTAAGGCGTAGTTTGCCACCTCGCCTTTCTTTATTTTCTCCTCGTCTTTGTAGGAGGAGCTCGATTTATCCCACTTTGTGTTCTTCTTTGGCATCTTCCTTCGTTCGAGTTTATTGTTTATTTTAGATTTTTGTTTAATAAACTTATTAAGATATAGTGTTTGAAGTTCAAGTTCATCATTGTCCTCATCACTTGAGTCATCGCTCGAGTGGTATTCATTTGTCCGGAGTACCAAATCCTTCCTATTCTTTGGAAGCTGATTTTGTTCATCATGTTCATCATGTGCATTGTGCACCATTTCATATGTCATCAACGAACCAATTAGTTCTTCAAGTGGTAAGTTATTTAGGTTTTTAGCTTCTTATATTGTAGTTACTTTTGAATCCCACTTCTTAGAAAGAGAATGCAAAATCTTGTTTACGAGTTCAAAATCTGAAACACATTTTCCAAGAGCTCTTAAACTATTGACGACATCCGTGAAACGGGTGTACATGTCGCCTATAGTCTCGCTTGGTTGCATTCGAAAAAGCTCAAAATCATGCAATAAAATGTTAACTTTCAAGTCTTTGACTCTACTAGTTCTGTCGTGCGTGATTTCAAGTGTTTGCCAAATGTCAAAAGCCGTTTCGCACGTAGAAATCCAATTGAACTCATTTTTGTCCAAAGCGCAAAATAAGACATTCATAGCCTTTGCGTTTAAAGAAAAATACTTCTTCTCCAAATCCAAACATTCGTTCATCGGTTTAGAGGGAAGTTGAAAACCATTTTCAATGATATTCCATAAATCGAAATTCATAGAAATCAAGAAAACTCTCATTCGAGTTTTCCAATAAGTATAGTCTGTTAGGATCGGAGCGGCACTAAGAGGGGGGGGGTGAATTAGTGCAGCGGATTAAAACTTTAGTTTTAGAAAAATCTTTCGTACGATAAGAAACCAAACTTGAAAAGCTTAATAACTTCGAAGCATTTGGAAGCATAGTGACTAAGTAGTTTGCAGTATGTAAATGGCAAGAATCAAATGCAAACCAGAGAAGACGGTAGTTTATAGTGGTTCGGTCAATCGTGACCTACATCCACTCCTCCGATTCCTCTTCCGTCGAGGCCACCGGCATCCACTAATGATCTTCCTTTACTAGGCGAAGATCAACCTCCTTCTTACACCCCTTTTATAACCTCTTACAAGTGGTTCACTCTTTTACCAAGATTTCAATAAAAAGAAGGGAGGTGAACACTCAAGCTATTGAAAACAAAACTTTTCCAAAAGCTTTTCTCAACTTCTAGCTTCTCAAAAGGTTGTTTTCTCTGCTGAGAATTAGAGGGTCTTAATAGAACCCAAGAGGATTCAAATTTAATCTCCAAAATTTGAATTCCCTTGAGTTCCCGAGGCTGTCGGTGCCATCGCCTGTCCGTTTCAGGCGCTGACAGTGCTTGGCGGTGCCACTGCCTAGCCCAAGCGATTCTACCGCCCAGCTCTCGGGCACTGGGCGATGCCACCGCCCAGCTCAGGCGGTGCTACCGCCTACAGTGTTATCAGCCCAACTACAGTGTTTTCAGCCCACTAGTTGGGCTTCAATCTTGCCCCAAACTAGTCCGAACTTGGGCCCAATTGGCCCCTACTTGGGTTATAGGATTAACACCTAATCCTAACCCTAATTAACATGCTAACTACAAATTTAAAGACATTTTCTAAGCTATTACAAAGTTCGTAAGTCAAGACTTCTTCCGGCGAGCTTCCGGCGAACTTCCGACGGTCTTCCGATAAACTCTCGGAAACCATTCTGCGGACTCCCGGCAAGCTACTAGACTTCATGATTTGATCTTGGCGAGTTCCAACGAGCTTCTTCGGTAAGCTCCGATCTTTCTCGGTGAGCTCCGCGAACTTCCAACGAACCTTCCGGCGAGCTTCCGAAAAACCCTTCGGCAAGCTCCCTACTTATTCTCGGCTAGTTCCGGCAGCATTCCCGACGAACCTTCGGACTTCCGTCGAACTCTTGAACTCCCAACGAATCCTTCGCGCTTGACTCCAGCACTTTGTTTCGCTTTATGTCTTCATCGTTATCGTAGTTAATCCTGCACACACAATCCAAAACTCTACTCCGATCTAGACAGTTATTACAATGCGAATCGACAATCCGTTGCCCGGCATGTCATTGGTTGGCGCTTCGTCCGATTCTTCAGCGCATCGTCCTCTCTTTCGGCTTGTTGCCCAATCGATGGTTGACCTCCGCAACCCCGATATCCTTGGCGCAATTCCACTCTCCTTGGCCCAATGCCCGACGTCCGAAGCCTTCTGCCGTCCAATATCCTAACGTGATCTCCTCTGGCGCAACGTCAATTCCTCCTGCGTCAACTATCTAATCCTGATCGAGTAGACCTGCATCACTCAAAATGCAGTTAAACATCTAAACACAATCAATTAGTTTCATTATCAAAATCCGAGATTCAACAATCTCCCCCTTTTTAATGATGACAACTAATTGATGACTAACGGAGTTAACCTAAACTCCCCGGAGTTTAACCAAACTCCCCCTATCAATATGCCATTGATA
Source organism: Musa acuminata AAA Group (assembly GCF_036884655.1). NCBI lineage: Eukaryota > Viridiplantae > Streptophyta > Magnoliopsida > Zingiberales > Musaceae > Musa > Musa acuminata. The sequence continues at coordinate 22,458,345 of NC_088333.1, read as the reverse complement.
GAGCACTTGGATTATCCCAAATCCAAGTAACATTCATCACATGTTATGAAAAAATATTTAAACCATCATGCAAATATATAAAATATTCAATTCAATGCATGAAGTCATCAATATACTTCTCCCCCTATGTCATCAACAAAAAGGAGAAGTTGCTCTAGCTATTTCAAAAGATATGCAAGTTTTTGTAACATGAAGCTTGATTTTCATCACAATATATAAGCACAAAAGCATAACAAGATTCTTAAGTTTAATCATGGCAATTCAGCACTTGCTTCTTGTGCAAGATTGCACTTTGCTTTTCTTTACATGTTCTAACTAGCAAAGCTTTCTCCCCTTTATTTTTGTCGAAAAGAAGGGAAGAGTACAAGCTAGCTAGCTTTTACGATATGTAAGTTTCACAATATACAAGCTAGCAAAAATGTCAAATTAGCAAAAGATAATATTTTACATGAGGCAAGCAAACAATTTGGCAAATGTTATATTTGCATCTTCTCTTTTGAGAAGTGCAATTTTTGCTTTCATCTTGAATTGTGCAAGCTAGTTAGTTTGCCTCTTTTCATGATGTCCACGTAGAAATTCTTGCTCCCCCTTTGTCATTGTCAAAAAGATAGGAAGACCCTTATATTAATTTTCATATTATGACAAAGGTAAGTATTATTCTTATTTATGCATCATTATATATTCAAATTAAAACATACACAATTTCAAAAACCTTATTTTTTATGCACGATACCGAAAAACAAATCAATCATCATTAATAGGCATATCATACATGATACTCAAACATTAAATTTTTTAAGCATTTATCAACACGTTGATCATGATACCAATCATTCATCATTTAAAGCATTTATGATACACATCATGTGCAATAAATACATCATGTACATCATTATCATAAGTATTACATACATCATTTTAACTTTGAATATGCATCATGCCAAAAACATTTCAAGCCAAGCAAGCCATAAATACAAAGAAATCATATCTTAAAGGAATTCAATATGAAAATTCAGCAAGAATCACATGATACAATCGCAAAGCATGATATCATTGTGTGATATATGATGAAATGATAATTTATCATATCAATGAAAGATATCAATCGTAAAACATGAAATGATAATAGTCTCAAAATTTTCAATTTGCAATACATGTGATACATTGCGATACACTAAAAAATTTAATGCGATGCTTCTATGGATATCTACCTATTTTCGATACAAAGCATGGCTAGAGCAATTATATTGTTAGGCAATATCTTTCTTCTCTTTTTGAGAAGTGTAAGCTTGCAAGTTTTACTTAGCATGCTAGGAAGTTTACTTTCATTTTCAATGCACAAGCTAGCAAAACCTTCTCCCCCTTTATCAAAGTAAAAAAGAAAGGGAGGACTCAATGGTTAAATATTTCAACCATTCGACAAGCCAAATATACAAAGAATTCATGAAAGATATCAATGAGGATCAATTCATGAATACAAAAGATATGATTCACGATTCATTAAAATTGTTCTCAACAAGTTCATGATTCGGTTGAAACAAAGTTTCATTCAAGTTAATTCATTAACTCAAAAAAAATCATAATCAAATTATCATTTTTGAGATTCATAACATGAATAACGTTATTACCATTTCATCAAAATCAATTTCGAGATTCACACAATATCATGAAATCATTAATCTCGCTAAGATGGGAAAAACATTTTCTTTTTAAGTGATTCTTTAACACATCATCAAAATCTCATTCATAATTCAAGTGATTTACAAGATATCATAAATGAATTTATCACTTGTATTTCATCAAAAATCGAGAACTTTAGAGATAGAAAATGATTGAAGCATTTAACAAGATTGAAGCATGATTCATATTTAAAATGTATCTAATGTCATAAATACGAATCAAGCATTTGTCAAATTTGAAATCATCCTCAAAATTACATTTAATAAATTTATATATGACAAGCATAGATTTATTGAAAAATCAATAATATAGAGGATTGTATTTCATTTTTATAAATTTCTATTCATGTGTTTTGCTTCTTATAAGCATGCCTTTGCTTTAAAATGAAATGTCAACATTCAAGATAGAAAGGCAAATTTTGTCATAAAGATTTATTAAGTCGAATCGCATTAAGCATGTGGCATTTTCCAAAAGATTTGATTCAAGATATTCACATAATTCATGAAATGAGTTCATTAATTTCAATAGGATAGAGAATCCATTTTCATGTCATGCAATTGATTTCGTATGAGCATATTTAAAATTTTCATGTAAAAACTATGCATCATGTTGAGAGCAAAATCATCGTTATGTTTCTTCTATCTATTAATCACATTTGGTGTGTAAGCATTATCATAAAACATGCCATTATCATGATGTTTAATTTGTAGTAAACAATGCATCTTGTTTTGAAACTAAAATCAACATGAATTTATCACGATCATACATATATATTTATTTTTGTTTGTGTTTCATTTTGGATTGAGTAAAAGAAAATGTTTATGAAAGTGTTGAGCATCATGTTTAGAACCGAAAGCATCATCACCATCAAGGAGCGGCACTAAGAGGGGGGGGGGTAAATTAGTGCAGCGGATTAAAACTTTGGTTTTAGAAAAATCTTTCGTACGATAAGAAACCGAACTTGAAAAGCTTAATAACTTAGAAGCATTTGGAAGCGTAGTGACAAAGTAGTTTGCAGTATGTAAATGGCAAGAATCAAATGCAAACCAGAGAAGACGGTAGTTTATAGTGGTTCGGTGAATCGTGACCTACATCCACTCCTCTGATTCCTCTTCCGTCGAGGCCACCGGCATCCACTAATGATCTTCCTTTACTAGGCGAAGATCAACCTCCTTCTTACACCCCTTTTACAATCTCTTACAAGTGGTTCACCCTTTTACAAAGATTTCAATGAAAAGAAGGGAGGTGAACACTCAAGCTATTGAAAACAAAACTTTTCCTAAAGCTTTTCTCAACTTCTAGCTTCTCAAAATGTTGTTTTCTCTGCTGAGAATTAGAGGGTATTTATAGACCCCAAGAGGATTCAAATTTGATCTCCAAAATTTGAATTCCCTTGAGTTCCCGAGGCTGGCGGTGCCACCGACTATCGACCGTTGCACTAGCGGTGCCACCGCCTGTCCGTGTCAAGCGCTGACAATGTTTGGCGGTGCCACCGCCCAGCCCAAGCGGTTCTACCACCCAGCTCTCGGGCACTGGGCGGTGCCACCGCCCAGCTCAGGCGGTGCTACCGCCTACAGTGTTTTCAGCTCAACTACAGTGTTTTCAGGCCACTAGTTGGGCTTCAATCTTGCCCCAAACTAGTCCGAACTTGGGCCCAATTGGCCCCTACTTGGGTTATAGGATTAACACCTAATCCTAACCCTAATTAACATGCTAACTACGAATTTAAAGATATTTTCTAAGCTATTACAAAGTCCGTAAGTCAAGACTTCTTCCGGCGAGCTTTCGGCGAACTTCCGACGGTCTTCCGATAAACTCTCGGAAACCATTCTGGGGACTCCCGGCAAGCTCCTAGACTTCACGATTTGATCTTGGCAAGTTCCAACGAGCTTCTTCGGTAAGCTTCGATCTTTCTCGGTGAGCTCCGCGAACTTCCAACGAACCTTCCGGCGAGCTTCCGAGAAACCCTTCGGCAAGCTCCCTACTTATTCTTGGCTAGTTCCGGCAGCATTCCCGACGAACCTTCGGACTTCCGTCGAACTCTCGAACTCCCAACGAATCCTTTGCGCTTGACTCCAGCACTTTGTTTCGCTTTATGTCTTCATCGTTATCGTAGTTAATCCTGCACACACAATCCAAAACTCTACTCCGATCTAGACAGTTATTACTATTGAATCTCGTATTTTGATGATGAAACTACTTGATATATGTTTATGATTTAATCTGCGTTTTGAGTGATGTAGGATGATTCGATCAGGATGAGATAATTAAAGCAGGAAAATCATGTTGTGCCGAAGGAACATGTTAGAAGATTGGACGTCGGGCCGGTGGATCGGTCGACGTATCGACAGAAGGCTTCGGGCCGTGAACTCGGGCATCGGGCCAAGAAGAGCGGGTATTGTGCCAAGGATATCGGAGTTGCGGAGTCAACTGGCCGATTGGGCAATAGGCTGCAGGAGAGGACGATGCGCCGAAGAATCGGACGAAGCGTCGAGGGACCAATGACATGTCGGACAACTTGGTTAATTGCTTAGGATTAATTGTCTCGATCGAAGTTTTGTTTTGGTGTGCAGGATTAACTACGATAAGAGTAAGACAAGCAGCAGGTGTTGCGCCGGAGTCAAGATCATGATCACGTTGGGAGTTCGATAGTTCGACGGAAGTTCGGACGGTCGTCGGAGGTTCAGCGAGAACAGATCCGAGAAGTCCAGAAGCTTGCCAAGCGAAGCTCGTCGGAACTCGCCAAGTGGATCGTCGCAAAGTCCAGGAGTATGCCGGATGTCCGCAGAAGGATCCCCGAGGGTTTATCGGATGATCGACGGAAGTTCGCCGGAAACTCGCCGGAAGAAGCGATTGACGCATCGGAGCAAAGCTTCAGAAGTTGTCTTAGAGTTAATCGTAGTTAGCACGATGATTAAGCTTGAAAATGGGAGGTGATCCCATTAGCTTAATCTTGGGGCAATTGGGCCCCTGAAAAGATTCAAATTGGGCCGAATGGAGCGAACCATTCGGACCCTGATTGCACCAGGCGGTGCAACCGCCGAGGCCAGGAGGTGCAACCGCCAGGGCTGCGTCTCCCAGCTAGACTAGGCGGTGCATGTTGAATCTCGTATTTTGATGATGAAACTACTTGATATATGTTTATAATTTAATCTGCGTTTTGAGTGACGCAGGATGCTTCGATCAGGATGAGACAATTAAAGCAGGAAAATCATGTTGTGCCGAAAGAACATGTCAGAAGATTGGACGTCGGGCCGGTGGATCGGTCGACGTATCGACAGAAGGCTTCTGGCCGTGGACTCGGGCATCGGGCCAAGAAGAGCGGGTATTGTGCCAAGGATATCGGAGTTGCGGAGTCGACTGGCCGATTGGGCAATAGGCTGCAGAAGAGGACGATGCGCCGAAGAATCGGACGAAGCGTCGAGGGACCAATGACATGTCGGACAACTTGGTTAATTGCTTAGGAAAATTGTCTCGATCGAAGTTTTGTTTTGTTGTGCAGGATTAACTACGATGAAAATTAGACAAGCAGCAGGTGTTGCGCCGGAGTCAAGATCATGATCACGTTGGGAGTTCTAGAGTTCGACGGAAGTTCGGACGGTCGTCGGAGGTTCAGCGAGAACATATCCGAGAAGTCCAGAAGCTTGCCAAGCGAAGCTCGTCGGAACTCGCCAAGTGGATCGTCGCAAAGTCCAGGAGTTTGCCGGAAGTCCGCAGAAGCATCACCGAGGGTTCATCGGATGATCGACGGAAGTTCGCCGGAAACTCGCCGGAAGAAGCGATTGACGTACCGAAGCAAAGCTGCAGAAATTGTCTTAGATTTAATCGTAGTTAGCACGGTGATTAAGTTAGAAATGGGAGGTGATCCCATTAGCTTAATCCTGGGGCAATTGGGCCCCTGAAGAACTCAAGTTGGGTCGAATGGTTCAACCCATTCGAACCCAAGTAGCTGTGGGAGGTGCAACCGCCCAGGCAGGGAGGTGCAACCGCCCAGGCTAAGTCTCCCAGCGAGACTGGGCGGTGCAACCGCTCCAGCCAGGCGGTGCAACCGCCCACGGCTCAGTCTCCAAGCGAGACTGGGCGGTGCAACCTCCTCTGTTAAGAGGTAGCACCGCCAGAGCTCAAGTTCCGAGCTCTGCCGAGAGGTGCAACCACCGAGCTCGGTCTTCGAGCTCTGGCAGAGAGGTGCAACCTCCTTGGACAGGTGATGCATCGCCTGAGCTCGGTCTTCGAGCTCTGGCAGAAAGGTGCAACCACCCCTGACAGAGAGGTGCATCCGCCTGAGCTCAGTCTTCGAGCTCTGCCAGGCGGTGCAACCTCTCCAGTCAAGAGGTGCAACCGCCTGATCCCGGAATTCCGGGATTTGATGGTTTTGAGCTCGAATTTTGAATTGGGTTGGGGCCTATAAATACCCCACCCATTCAGCACTGAAAAGATACAGACCTACACCGAAATCTTGATCTTTTCTGTGATTCTAAGAGCTCAAAAGTGTTGTAAAGCCTTTAAGTCTCCTCCTTCTGTTCTTCAAGTTTTCAGTTGTAAAGTGAGGAGAGAAAGGTCTGTAAAGGTTGTCTCCTGAGCCTGTCAAAAGGAGAGAAATTGTAAAAGGGCAGTTTGGCCTTCGCCTATTGAAGGAAGGCCCCTAGTTGACGTCGGCAACCTCGTCGGTAGAGGAAGCCAAAAGTGGAGTAGATCAAGGCTGACCGAACCACTCTAAATCTCTGGTTTGCGTTTATTTTCGAGCACTTTATCATTACTGCAAACCTCCTTCATTACTACTGCTCTCTGCGCTTTCACGAACAAGTTCTAAGTGCTGTTCTTCCGAATCTGCATTCAAACGTAAATTCGTATTTTCATACATTACAGTTTACGTTTACGTTTGATTCTGCAGAACTGTCTTCCGTGCCTTTACGAACGAGCTTCTTTGCAGTTTACACTTACATTTTGATCCTATTGATAACTGCAAACTGTCCTCTACAATTTTTCGAACGAGTTTTAACATTTAGACGTAAAACTGCATTCAGACGTAAATCGGCTTTCCTCGCTCAATCATCAGATCTCAGTTCACGTTTACGTCTTGATTTCAACTGCATACTGCCTTCTGCGAGTATACAAACGAGTTTCAAAGTTTAGACGTAAATCTGCGTCTAGACGTAAAACTGCGTTTAGACGTAAATCTACGTTTAGACGTAAATCTGAGTTTAAGACGTAAATCTGAGTTTAGACGTAAATCTGCGTTTAGACGTAAAATTGCGTTTAGACGTAAATCTGCGTTTAGACGTAAATCTGCGTTTAGACGTAAAACTGCATTTAGACGTAAATCTGAGTTTAGACGTAAACTACGCTTAGACGCAAAACTGCGCTTAGATGCAATCTGCGCTTAGACGCAAACTGCACTTAGATACAAACTAAGAATTTGCTTTTGCATCATAATAGTTTTTGAACGAACGTAGCTTTTGGTTTTTAATCGCTGTAAGATTTCCGCTGCACTAATTCACCCCCCCCCCCTCTTAGTGCTCTCGATCCTAACAATTGGTATCAAAGCCCGGTTAACTCTCAAAAGGATTAAAATCCAAGAGAGATGACTTACGCCGGAAATCAAGAGGGCCATTCTATTACACGTCCACCCATGTCTAATGGGACGGACTACACCTACTGGAAGACCCGAATGAGGATCTTTCTTATTTCTATGGATTTTGAATTATGGAATCTTGTCGAGAATGGTTTTTTAAAGTCTTCTCTTCCAATGATCGATTGGAATGATTTGGAGAAGAAGGCTTTCGCTCTAAATGCAAAGGCTATGAATGCCTTATTTTGTGCACTCGATAAAAACGAGTTTAACCGTGTTTTAACTTGTGAAACTGCATTTGATATTTGGCACACACTCGAAGTGACCCATGAGGGCACAAGTAGAGTAAAAGAGTCAAAAATCAATTTGCTGTTACACTCTTTCGAACTCTTTCGGATGAAACCGAGTGAAACCATTGGCGACATGTTTACCCGTTTCACGGATGTCGTCAACGGTCTAAAAGGACTCGGAAAGAGCTTTTCGGATTTTGAGCTTGTTAATAAGATACTAAGATCCCTTCCTAAGAGTTAGGATCCTAAAGTCACCGCTATTCAAGAGGCAAAAGATCTGCGAAATTTCCCTCTTGAAGAACTAATCGGGTCATTAATGACCTACGAAATGACTTGCAAAGCTCATGAAGAGCAAGAAGACATCCTTCCAAAGAACAGGAAGGATATAGCACTTAAAACTTCTGAATGCCACTTGAGAGAAAACTCAAGTGATGAGGACTATGATGATGACTTGGCACTTTTGACAAGAAAGTTTAAGAAATTCTTCAAAAGAAACAAGTTTAAAAACGATGTGAAAAATAAACTTGAACCCAAGAAGGACCAAGTGATCTGCTACGAATGTAAAAAGCCGGGACACTACAAGAGTGATTGTCCCCAAGTCAAGAAAAGAACAACAAAGAAGAAGGCGCTCCAAGCAACATGGGATGATTCGAGCGCATCTGAGGAAGAGGAGTCCAACACCGAGCAAGTTGCTCATTACGCCTTAATGGCCATCGAAGACGAGGTAACAAATTCAATAGATGCTGATTTATCTTTCGATGAATTATTAAATGCCTTCAATGACTTATTTGACGAATGCAAGAGTATAAGTAGAAAATATAAATTGCTGAAAAAGATGCATGATAATCTTACTTGTGAGTTTGATAAGTTAAAAGTCGAACATCATGATAGTATAAATTCATGTATCAAATGTCATGATTTAGAAACTATGCAAAAAGAAAATCTGCTACTCAAGGACACCTTGAAGAAATTCGAGGTTGGCAGCAAGTCATTAAACATAATCCTTGCAAACAAGGGTCACATTCCCAAAAGAAGTGGGATTGGATTTGTGAGGAGTCCTCACCGAAATCCAACTACCTTTGTAAAAGGCCCCATCTTACATGTTCAACACCAAACCAAGTGCAACTTTTGTTGCAAATCTGGACACAAGACACATTGTTGTCCATTCAAGAAAATAAGTCCAAACAAATTAATTTGGGTTCCTAAAGGAACCATGATAAACTCTATGCAACATGATAGAAAATGTAGATCTATTTATGAGGCACCCAAAAGCAAATGGGTTCCTAAAGATCATCCCTTCCTATAAAAACATTAAAAGTCTAGGCCGGAGCAAGAAATAATATTCTGCTCCTTGACTCTCAATGGTCATAAACCAAGAATCAAAAAGGAACTCGCAACGCTTAAGTAACAAGTGGAAGTTGTGAAATCACAAATACGATACAACCTTATTAGAAACGTATGATATCCAAATATGTCATGATCTTAAAAGGGATACCAAACAAACATACGTATGCACGTTAAAAGATCTATCTTGATCGTACAAGAGCTTCTTCCTTAAATAAAAACTCATACGAAATCATCTAACAAACATTAATTGCTCTGAAACTCTCCTCAAGGCAAAGGCTCCCTAATCAAATCATATTAGGTGCTCACTGGCTGCAGGCGGTGGCACCTCTCCAGCTGGCGGTGACACCTCCAGCTATCACGGGTTGCCATAGGTTGCACCGCTCCAGCCAGAGGTGCAACCGCCAGCAGCTCTGGCCTTTAAACCCATACTAGGGCCGGCTAATGAACCGACCCCAACTCACCCCCATTTCCTCCTCTACTCTTCCAAGTCTCCTCCATTCCCATTTCACTCCTCTAAGCCTTCCAAATACCTCCCATTTTGGAGCAAAACATCAAGAATCCTTCCTTCTCTTGAAGATTTCACAAAGGTACTCTCTAAGAAGCTCTTAAATTCTGTTTTGTTCTTCATTTACTTTAGCTTATCATCATCCCTCTAAACAGCAGTAGTTATGGGATCTAGAAGATCCTCAAGGGACAAGGGAAAGAGGAGATTAGTAGAAGAGTTTGATTTCACTCTTTTCGATTCAAAATACCATGCTGAAAAATTTCCCTCTTTCGAACTTAGATGTATTACTAAGGGAAAATACGTAGATCTAAATGAACTAAGAAACTTAGAGACCATCCAATGGTTTGCGAACCTAGATCTACTTCCAATCTTGCAGATTAATGAACCCATCTATCCTAGGCTTGTTAGATTATTTTACAATAACATACAAATAGATGATGAAGGAAGAATGTCCACCTATCTTTTGGGACAACACATCTCAATCACTGATAAATTCATTTGTGATATGATAGGCATTCCCATAAAAAGCATAGGACTCTACTTTAGAGGATCATGGGATGATGAAAGTATTGGAACATCCTATGTTGAAGCCTTAGGAACAATCTTTGCCAATCCTAACATAGCATTGGTTCCTAAAAGTTGTGAACATCTATTGCCTTTGAACACTAAGATACTTCATTATATCATGACTAGTATAATTCTTCCTAAACAATACCATCATGATGAAATAAGTCAACTAGAATTAGGAACTATGTACTCTATCTTGAAGGGACATGACATCTGTCTTGGCTATCTTATTCAACAAAATATGTTAGAATTATCTAAGAAAGATATGATGCTCCCATATGGTGGTATAATCACTAGAATAATAAAAGCTTACGACATTCTAATATCACCAGAAGAAGAAGTAATGAAAGTAGATCGATACAGCATAATAAACAAAAATCTACTTCACCGACTAAGATGCTACTATAGAAACGGTAACTGGGTTAGACTCCCTAGAAGGAAAGATCCCCCTCAGCCTGAACCTGAACCTGAACCAGAGCCGGAAACCCCAGTCTTTAGGAGTACCCAATCTCCTCCGATCCTTCCCCTTGAGGAAACACATCCAGCTGAGCAAACTCATACATCCATCGAAGAAATTGGGATTCGTATGGATCGATTCGAACAGAGACAAGAACGGATTGAACAAAGACATGATCAAATCCTATCTGAGCTGCAGCAAATTCATAGTCAATTTGACTCTTTGTTTAGGCACTTTAATTTTCCACCGCATCAATGAACTTATTGAACACCTGTTGTTGTTGTAAACTTCTTATGATACTCACTTCTGATGAACTGGCTGTAAACATCTATTGTGGTAAAAGTTACTGTTTGTGATACTCACTTCTTATCATTACTGTTTGTAATGTGTCCAAATTAAGAATGTTGTGCTTTGAAACTAAAAGTTCTGAAAATCTTGTGTTTTAATTTTATTCGAAGAAAACTAGGAATGTTGATATGTCCGAACAGATAAATTTGTTAAAATTTTTTTTTTTTTCGGACTATGTTGTATGATCAAATCACTTGATTTCCATGATTATATGTGAAAATCTGCAACAAAATCTTGTCCGAATGCATCTTATTTATGAAACAGATTTTCTCGTACACCTCCATGAAAATTGAGTTTCTGAAATAGATTTGATGAAGTGATTCATGTGTATGTATTCCATCTTGCAAAATCTTTACAATGGATTATAACACAAAGGGGAAGAAGTATTTAAAGCAATCTATGTAAAATTCCTCTATAAGCTTGCTATTATTATTTTCTGGTATCATAGTTACTATGCTTTTTGTTGATAACAAAGGGGGAGATATATATATGAATTGATAAACACTGCCATGATGAGAAATATATGAATTGATGCTATGATTGCCAAACTTGTATTATACCATGTGATGAAATGCTATAATTGATAAACACTTGAAATGTTTGCATTATAATATCAAAAGCTTACATCGTAATTTTTCATGTTGGTATTTGATATTAGCAAACTTGCATGATGATAAAACTTGACATTATGATTTTCATGCAATGTGTTGAACCAATATCAAACACACTTGATTGTAGTACTTCTCCTTTTTGTTGATGACAAAGGGGGAGAAGTATGTTGATGACATGACATGTGATGCATAAGTTTATGCATAAGTTCATGTTGACGTGTTGCAAGTATTCATGATGAATATTGCAATGACTTGAATTCAGTTTGAATTCAAGGTTCTATCAATATGGCATATTGATAGGGGGAGTTTGTTTAAACTCCGGGAGTTAAGTTTAACTCCGTCATCAAGTGGTTGTCATCATCAAAAAGGGGGAGATTGTAGAATCTCGTATTTTAATGATGAAACTACTTGATATATGTTTATAATTTAATCTGCGTTTTGAGTGACGCAGGATGCTTCGATCAGGATGAGACAATTAAAGCAGGAAAATCATGTTGTGCCGAAGGAACATGTCAGAAGATTGGACGTCGGGCCGGTGGATCGGTCGACGTATCGACAGAAGGCTTCTGGCCGTGGACTCGGGCATCGGGCCAAGAAGAGCGGGTATTGTGCCAAGGATATCGGAGTTGCGGAGTCGACTGGCCGATTGGGCAATAGGCTGCAGAAGGGGACGATGCGCCGAAGAATCGGACGAAGCGTCGATGGACCAATGACATGTCGGACAACTTGGTTAATTGCTTAGGAAAATTGTCTCGATCGAAGTTTTGTTTTGTTGTGCAGGATTAACTACGATGAAAGTTAGACAAGCAGCAGGTGTTGCGCCGGAGTCAAGATCATGATCACGTTGGGAGTTCTAGAGTTCGACGGAAGTTCGGACGGTCGTCGGAGGTTCAGCGAGAACAGATCCGAGAAGTCCAGAAGCTTGCCAAGCGAAGCTCGTCGGAACTCGCCAAGTGGATCGTCGCAAAGTCCAGGAGTTTGCCGGAAGTCCGCAGAAGCATCACCGAGGGTTCATCGGATGATCGACGGAAGTTCGCCGGAAACTCGCCGGAAGAAGCGATTGACGTACCGAAGCAAAGCTGCAGAAATTGTCTTAGATTTAATCGTAGTTAGCACGGTGATTAAGTTAGAAATGGGAGGTGATCCCATTAGCTTAATCCTGGGGCAATTGGGCCCCTGAAGAACTCAAGTTGGGTCGAATGGTTCAACCCATTCGAACCCAAGTAGCTGTGGGAGGTGCAACCGCCCAGGCAGGGAGGTGCAACCGCCCAGGCTAAGTCTCCCAGCGAGACTGGGCGGTGCAACCGCTCTAGCCAGGCGGTGCAACTGCCCACGGCTCAGTCTCCAAGCGAGACTGGGCGGTGCAACCTCCTCTGTCAAGAGGTAGCACCGCCAGAGCTCAAGTTCCGAGCTCTGCCGAGAGGTGCAACCACCGAGCTCGGTCTTCGAGCTCTGGCAGAGAGGTGCAACCTCCTTGGACAGGTGATGCATCGCCTGAGCTCGGTCTTCGAGCTCTGGCTGAAAGGTGCAACCACCCCTGACAGAGAGGTGCATCCGCCTGAGCTCAGTCTTCGAGCTCTGCCAGGCGGTGCAACCTCTCCAGTCAAGAGGTGCAACCGCCTAATCCCGGAATTCCGGGATTTGATGGTTTTGAGCTCGAATTTTGAATTGGGTTGGGGCCTATAAATACCCCACCCTTTCAGCACTGAAAAGATACAGACCTACACCGAAATCTTGATCTTTTCTGTGATTCTAAGAGCTCAAAAGTGTTGTAAAGCCTTTAAGTCTCCTCCTTCTGTTCTTCAAGTTTTCAGTTGTAAAGTGAGGAGAGAAAGGTCTGTAAAGGTTGTCTCCTGAGCCTGTCAAAAGGAGAGAAATTGTAAAAGGGCAGTTTGGCCTTCGCCTATTGAAGGAAGGCCCCTAGTTGACGTCGGCAACCTCGTCGGTGGAGGAAGCCAAAAGTGGAGTAGGTCAAGGCTGACCGAACCACTCTAAATCTCTGGTTTGCGTTTATTTTCGAGCACTTTATCATTACTGCAAACCTCCTTCATTACTACTGCTCTCTGCGCTTTCACGAACAAGTTCTAAGTGCTGTTCTTCCGAATCTGCATTCAGACGTAAATTCGTATTTTCATACATTACAGTTTACGTTACGTTTGATTCTGCAGAACTGTCTTCCGTGCCTTTACGAATGAGCTTCTTTGCAGTTTACACTTACATTTTGATCCTATTGATAACTGCAAACTGTCATCTACAATTTTACGAACGAGTTTTAACATTTAGACGTAAAACTGCATTCAGACGTAAATCGGCTTTCCTCGCTCAATCATCAGATCTCAGTTCACGTTTACGTCTTGATTTCAACTGCATACTGCCTTCTGCAAGTATACAAACGAGTTTCAAAGTTTAGACGTAAATCTGCGTCTAGACGTAAAACTGCGTTTAGACGTAAATCTGCATTTAGACGTAAATCTGAGTTTAAGACGTAAATCTGAGTTTAGACGTAAATCTGCGTTTAGATGTAAAACTGCATTTAGACGTAAATCTGCGTTTAGACGTAAATCTGCGTTTAGACGTAAATCTGTGTTTAGACGTAAATCCGTGTTTAGACGTAAAACTGCGTTTAGACGTAAATCTGAGTTTAGACGTAAACTGCGCTTAGACGCAAAACTGCGCTTAGACGCAATCTGCGCTTAGACGCAAACTGCACTTAGATACAAACTGAGAATTTGCTTTTGCATCATAATAGTTTTTGAACGAACGCAGCTTTTGGTTTTTAATCGCAGTAAGATTTCCGCTGCACTAATTCACCCCCCCCCTCTTAGTGCTCTCGATCCTAACAGTGCAACCGCCCCAGCCAGGCGGTGCAACCTCCCAGAGCTCAGTCTTCGAGCTAGACTGGGCGGTGCAACCTCCTCTGTCAAGAGGTAGCACCGCCAGAGCTCAAGTTTCGAGCTCTGCCAGGCGGAGCAACCACCGAGCTCAGACTTCGAGCTCTGCCAGGCGGTGCAACCACCGAGCTCAGTCTTCGAGCTCTGCCAAGCGGTGCAACCACCGAGCTCAGTCTTCGAGCTCTGGCAGAGAGGTGCATCAGCCTGAGCTCAGTTTCGAGCTCTGCCAGGTGATGCAACCACCGAGCTCAGACTTCGAGCTCTGCCAGGCGGTGCAACCACCGAGCTCAGTCTTCGAGCTCTGCCAGGCGGTGCAACCATCGAGCTCAGTCTTCGAGCTCTAGCAGAGAGGTGCAATTGGCTGAGCTCGGTCGTCGAGCTCTGCCAAGCGGTGCCACCTCTCTAGTCAAGAGGTGCAACCGCCTGATCCCAGAATTCTGGGATTTGATCGATTTGATCATTTTGAGCTCCAAATTTGAACTGGGTTGGGGCCTATAAATACCCCACCCATTCAGCACTGAAAGGATAACAGATCCACACCGAATTCTTGATCTTTTCAGTGATTCTAAGAGCTCAAATTTGTGTAAAGTCCTAAAGTTCTCCTCCTTCTGTTCTTCAAGTCTTGAGTTGTAAAGAGAGGAGAGAAAGGATCTGTAAAGGTTGTCTCCTGAGCCTGTCAAAAGGAGAGAAACTGTAAAAGGGCAGTTAGCCTTCGCCCATTGAAGGAAGGCAGCTAGTTGACGTCGGTGACCTCGTCGGAGGAGGAAGCCTAAAGTGGAGTAGGTCAAGATTGACCGAACCACTCTAAATCTCTGGTTTACTTTTACCTTGAGCACTTTATCATTACTGCAAAACTCCTACATTGCTACTGCCCTCTGCGCCTTTATGAACGAGTTTCTAAGCTCTGATCTTTCAGAATCTGCATTCAAACGTAAATCGTGTTTTCGTACGATCTTCACACTCCAGTTTACGCTTACATTCGGATTCCATTTATAACTGCAAATTTCTTTCTACGTAAAATGCTTTTCAAGGTTCAAAACTGCTTTTAGACGCAAAACTACATTTAGACGTAAAATTACGTTTAGACGTAAAACTGCGTTTAGACGCAAAACTGCGTTTAGACGTAAAACTGCGTTTAGACGTAAAACTGCGTTTGGACGTAAAACTGAGTTTAGACGCAAACTGTGCTTAGACGCAAACTGTGCTTAGACGCAAACTGCGCTTAGACGCAAATTGTGTTTAGACGCAAACTGCGCTTAGACGCAAACTGCGCTTCGACGCAAACTACACTGTGATTCTGCTTTTATATCAAAATCGTTTTTTATCGGACGAACGTAGCTTTCGTTTTTAAAATCGCTGTAAGATTTCCGCTGCACTAATTCACCCCCCCCCTCTTAGTGCTCTCGATCCTAACAATTACAACGCGAATCGACATTCCGTTGCCCGGCACGTCATTGGTTGGCGCTTCGTCCGATTCTTCAGCGCATCGTCCTCTCTTGCGGCTTGTTGCCCAATCGGTGGTTGACCTCCGCAACCCCGATATCCTTGGCGCAATTCCGCTCTCCTTGGCCCGATGCTCGACGTCCGAAGCCTTCTGCCGTCCAATATCCTGACGTGATCTCCTCCAGCGCAACGTCAATTCCTCCTGCGTGAACTATCTAATCCTGATCGAGTAGACCTGCATCACTCAAAATGCAGTTAAACATGTAAACACAATCAATTAGTTTCATCATCAACATCCGAGATTCAACATAGTCCAATCCGTTAAACAACGGTGGACGAACAATCGATAAGCCCTCTTGAAAGCCATGAAAAGCCATTTCTCTCGGGTCTAAATCCGAAATGAGAAATACCGGGCTCTGATACCAATTGTTAAGATCAAGAATACTAAGAGGGGGGGGGGGGGGGGGGTGGGGGTGAATTAGTGCAGTAGAAAACTTTCGACGATCAAGAATACCGGGCTCTGATACCAATTGTTACGATAAGAGCGATTTCGGTAGAAAATCCGATTCGTAAATCATTTTAACTTGTAACCAAGCAAGATACAATTAAAGCAAAGATATAAAGGTAGTTTGCAGTTATGATAGAAATCAGAACGTAAACGCAAACTGAAATATGATGTTCGTTCGATAAAAACGATTTATGTCTTAATGCCGATTCGGAAAATGCAGAGCTTGAAACACGATCCTATATGCGCAGAAGGCAATAAGCTATTGAGGAGATTTGCAGTAAGGATAAGATGCTCAAAGTAAATGCAAACCGAGATTTACAATGGTTCGGTCAATCTTGACCCACTCCACTTTTGGCTTCGTCCACCGACGAGGTCACCGACGTCAACTAGAGGCCTTCCTTCAATAGGCGAAGGCCAACCACCCTTTTACAGTTTCACTCCTTTTGACGGGCTTAGGAGACAACCCTTACAGAATTTTCTTTCCTCTCTTAATAGATTAGAACTTGGAAGAAAAGAGGAAGAATTACTTTAAACTCATACAACACTTTTGAGCTCTAAAATCACAAAAGAAAAATCAGAATTTCGGTGGTTTCTGGGTGCCCTTTCAATGCTAAAAGGGTGGGGTATTTATAGGCCCCAACCCAGTTTGAATTTGGAGCTCAAAATTGTCAATTCCCGGAATTCTGAGATCTGGCGGTTGCACCGCTTGGTAGAGCTCGAAGACTGAGCCTCTAGACGGTGCCATCTCCTGTCAGGGGTGATTGCACCTCCTACCAGAGCTCGAAGACTGAGCTCAGGTGGTGCCACCGCCTGACTGAGGCTGTTGCACCGCTCATCCAGAGCTCGGAGACCGAGCCCAAGCGGTGCCACCTCCTGTTAGGGGCGGTTGCACCGCCTCGTCTCGCTCGAAGACTGAGCCCAAGCGGTGCCACCGCCTGGCTGGGGTAGTTGCACCGCCCAGTCTCGCTCGGAGACTGAGCCCAAGCAGTGCCACCGCCTGGCTTGGGCGGTTCAACCGCCTGGCAGAAATCAGGGTCCGAATGGGTTGATCCATTCGGCCCAATTTGGGTTTTTCAGGGGTCCAATTGCCCCAAGATTAAGTTAATGGGATTAACTCCCATTTCTAACTTAATTATTGTTCTAACTACAATATTTCCTCAAACATTTACTGTAACTTGCTTCGGTGCGTCAATCGCTTCTTCTGGCGAGCTTCCGGCAAACTTCCGTCGATCATCCGATGAACCCTCGGTGATGCTCCTGCGGACTTCCGACAAACTCCTGGACTTGCGATGATCCACTTGGGGACTTCTCGGATTTGTTCCCGTAGAACCTCTAACGACTGTCCGAACTTCCGTCGAACTCTCGAACTCCCAACGTGATCATTGTCTTGATTCCGACCCAACTCCTGTTGCATGTCTTTCTTCCATCGTAGTTAATCCTGCATACTTAAAACAGAACATCAATCGATACAATTAATCCTAAGCAATTAACCAAGTTGTACGGCATATCATTGGTCCCTCGACGCTTCGTCCGATTCTTCGATGCATCGTTCTCTCCTGCAGCCTATTGCCCAATAGACCAGTTGACTCCGCAACTCTGATATCCTTGGCACAATACCCACTCTTCTTGGCCTGATGCCCAAGTCCACGGCCCGAAGCCTTCTGTTGTTACGTTGATCGATCCACCGGCCCGTCGACCAATCTTCTGACATGTTCCTCCGGCACAACATGATTTCCTGCCTTAATTATCTCATCCTAATCGAATCATCCTGTGTCACTCAAAATGCAGATTAAATCATAAACATATATCAAGTAGTTTCATCATCAAAATACAAGATTCAACACTAAAAATCACAGAGTAAGATTGGATATTCGGTGCCCTTTCATGGAGGAAATGGTGTGGTGTATATAGGCCCCAAACTGGTTTGAATTTGGAGCTCAAAAATGTCATCTCCCGGATTTTCGGGGTCCTGACGGTATTACCACCAGATTGGGCTGTACAACCGCCTAACAGAGCTCGGAGAACGAGCTCTGGCAGTGCCACTGCTTGACTGGGGCAGTACCACTGCCCAGTCTTGCTCGGAGACTGAGCTCTTGGGCGGTGCCACCGCCGACCTTGGTGGTGCCACCGCCTAGTAGGAAATCTGGGTCCGAATGGGCTGATCCATTCGACCCAATTTGGGTTTGTCAAGGGCCTAATTGCCCCCAGATTATGTTAATGGGATCACCTCCCATTCCTAACTTAATCTACATGCTAACTATGATATTTCTTAAGACATTTACTGTAACTTATTCCGGTGCGTCAATTGCTTCTTCCGGCAAGCTTCTAGTGAACTTCTGACGAACATCCGACGAACCTTCGGCGGACTTCCGACAAACTCCTGAACTTGCAACGATCTAATTGGCAAGTTCCGATGAGCTTCTTTGGCAAACTCCTAGACTTCTTGGATTTATTCTCACAGAACCTCCGACGATCGTCCGGACTTCCGTCGAACTCTCGAACCCCCAACGTGATCATGGTCTTGACTCTGGCGTAACTCCTGCTGCATGTCCTACTTCAATTGTAGTTAATCCTACACATATAAAACAAACTTTGATCTAGATAATTAATACTAAGCATTAATCAAGTTGTCCAGCCTGTCATTGGTCCTTCGACGCTTCGTCCGATTCTTCGTCGCATCGTCCTCTCTTGCGGCCTATTGCCTAATCGGTCAGTTGACTCTGTAACTCCGATATCCTTAGCGCACTACCCGCTCTTCTTGGCCCGATGCCCGAATCCACGGCCCGAAGCCTTCTATCAATACGTCCACCGATCCACCGGCCCGACGTCCAATCTTCTGACATGTTCCTCCGACCCAACATGATTTTTCCTACTTTAATTGTCTCATCCTGATCGAAGCATCCTACGTCACTCAAATTACAAATTAAAATATAAACACAATTATCAATTGGTTTCATCATCAAAATACGAGATTCAACAATCTCCCCCTTTTTGATGATGACAATCAATTGATGACGGAGTTAAACTTAACTCCCGAAGTTTAAACAAACTCCCCCAATCAATATGCCATATTGATAGAACCTTGAATTCAAACTAAATTCAAGTCATTGCAATATTCATCATGAATATTTGCAACATGTCATCATGAACTTATGCATATACTTATGCATAACATCATACTTCTCCCCCTTTATCATCAACAAAAAGGAGAAGTCCAACTATTCTTATGTTTGGAATATAAGTTCAACTCATTGCATGAAAAACATAATATCAAGTTTTATCATCATGCAGTTTTGAAGCTAGAAAATTTAGCAAGTGTTACATCATGTTTAGAACATTCAAGCTATCAAGTTTTAGATATGCAAGTTTTACAACATACAAGATAGCACTTTTGCTTCTTTTGAGATAGCAACTTCTACATCATGCAAGCTAGCAAATTAGAGATGTTCAAGAAGGCAACTCTTGCTTCTTGAAATATTTAAATTTTGTCAACTTTACTAGATGCGCAAGTTAGCATGTTTTGCTTCTTGAGATAGGCAAGATAACACTTTTGTAATTTTTGTTTCTTAAGATGTTCAAGATAGCAAGCTCTACATCTTGCAAGCTAGCAATATTACAACATTTTTGAACATATAAGCTAACAATTTAGAGATGTTCAAGAAAGCAACTCTTGCTTCTTGAAATATGCAAGTTTGCTAGATGTGCACATTAGCATGTTTTGCTTCTTCTTAAGATTTCAAGCTAGCAATTATCGGTGATGTTCAAGATAGCAATTTCTTCTCTTTTGAGAAGTGCAATTTTTGCTTTCATCTTGAATTGTGCAAGCTAGCTAGTTTGCCTCTTTTCATGATGTCCATGCTAGAAATTCTTGCTCCCCCTTTGTCATTATCAAAAAGAAGGGAAGACCCTTATATCAATTTTCAGATTATGACAAAGGTAAGTATCAATCTTATTTGTGCATCATTATATATTCAAATTAAAACATACACAATTTCAAAAACCTTATTTTTCATGCATGATACCGAAAAATAAATCAATCATCATTAATGAGCATATCATACATGATACTCAAACATTAAAATTTTTAAGCATTTATCAATATGTTGATCATGATACCAAACATTCATCATTTAAAGTATTCATGATACACATCATATGCAATACAACATGTACATCATTGTCATAAGTATTGCATGCATTATTTCAAATTTATGAATATTTCATCATTGCATGCATCATACCAAATCATAAAATATAAAATCATCATTAATGCATGATTTCAAATCATCATTTATTTCACATCATGATGGTACCAATTTTGTCAAATTACATACTACCATGCATGATCGAAACTTCTTATTTGTATACATCAAAACAAATTAATGAATATTTCATGTATTCATATCATCACATAAGGAATATCAAGAAGAATTATTAGGTGATGAGATGTATTTCATATATTCAAAGAATTTTACATAACAAAATTCAAGTCATAAGCCTTAAATGATGTCATTAGAGAACATATGAATAATCTTGATTTATAAAATGAATACTCAAGTTATAATTTCGAAAAATCAAGAGATACCGTGATTCATTTTAACAAATCTCCTCTTAAATAAGTAACATAAAGAATTCTTAGGAGATCATGACAAAGATAGAATTCATTCAATCTTATAAGAGAACAAGATATTAATTCATGCATATAAAATCTTGATTTAAGCATAAAAAATCTCAATTTACAAATTTCAAAAAATCAAGATAAGGCTCATTTAAATCATCAAATCAAGATCATTTTCAAGAGATTCACAAAAGTAATACAAATAGATTCGTTAATTTCTCTTTTTTAAAAATCAATAAAGTCGAAAAAATAAAATTTTCAAGAAGAAACCTTACCACTTTTTAGTTGTTTTAATTCATGTGATTTATTTCATACATGCATGTTCTTTTCTTTTATGCCAAATAAAAACATGCATCAACGTTTAGGATTGAAAAATGAATTTCGTCATAAAAACCATCAAGACCAAATCATCATATATAACTTTTAAAATCTCATGCATAAAATCGTCAATCATGTTATCAAAACATTTAATATTTTCATTACATCATTATGCATTACTTCAAATCAAACATGATTTCATTTAATCAAAATCAAGAAATAATAATGATACACATTATTACTTCTTAACCACATATAGCATGATTTCCTAAGGCATTTTTAATCATTTTGTTTATCATAAACATATAATTCTCATGATTATTTTCAAAATTACTAGAATGATAAGCATGATTCCTAATTTTTGCATTTTCATTATAAATCATGTAATTTTCAAGAAAATTAATTCTAAACTAAAAAAAAAGGAAAATGCATCATGAAAAATATCAAGTAATTTTAAAATAAATTAAGAGGGTTTCGATTACCTCATCGTTGAATGTCCTTATGGCATAGTTTGCCACCTTGCCTTTCTTAATTTTCTCCTCGTCTTCGGAGGAGCTCGATTCATCCCAAGTTGTATTCTTTTTCTTGCGTTTAAAGCAAGTAGTTCCGTTCTTTTTACTTTTTAATTTTTGTTTTATAAACTTTTTAGATTTCATTTGTAGTTCAAGTTCACCATCACTTGAGCTTATGCTTGAGTGGTCTTCTTTTGTTCAATGTGCCAAATCCTTCTTGTTCTTTGGAAGGTGGTTCTCATGTTCTTCACTTGCATTGCACATTATTTCATAGGTCATTATAGACCCGATAAGTTCTTCGATTGAAAAGGTATTTAAATTTTTTGATTCTTGAATAGCGATTACTTTTGAATCCCAAGTTTTAGAGAGTGATTGTAAAACTTTACTAACAAGTTCAAAATTCGAGAAATATTTGCCAAGAGCTTTTAAACCATTGACGACATTTGTGAAATGGGTGTACATGTCAATAATGGTTTCGCTCGGCTTTATTCGAAAAAGCTGGAAATCATACATCAAAAAATTTACTTTAGAATCTTTTACAATACTTATGCCTTCGTGTGTGATTTCAAGAGTGCGCCAAATATCGAAAGCTATTTCACACAAAGAAATCCGATTGAATTCATTTTTATCTAAGGCGCAAAACAAGGCATTTATAGCCTTTGCATTTAGAGAAAACGTCTTCTTCTCCAAATTATTCCAATGGTTCATTGGAAGAGAAGACATTTCAAAACCGGATTCGATAATGTGCCATAAATTCAAATCCAATGAAAGCAAGAAAACTCTCATTCGAGTTTTCCAATAAGTATAGTCCATCCCATTGAAAAAGGGAGGACGAATGAGAGAGTGACCCTCTTGGTTGTCGAAACGAGCCATTTCTCTTGGGTGTTAATCCAAGTGAGAAATAACGAGGCTCCGATACCAATTGTTAGAATCAAGAGCACTAAGAGGGGGGGGGGGTGTGAATTAGTGCAGCGGAAAACATTCGACGATTTAAAACGATGTTCGTACGATAAAAATGATTTCGGTAAGAAAGTCGATTCAAAAATTGCTTTAACTTAGATTAGGCGAAGTGCAGTTAAATTAAAGCTATGGAGGTAGTTTGTAGTTAAGATAGAGAACAGAAAGTAAATGCAAACCGAGATTTAGAGTGGTTCGGTCAATCTTGACCTACATCCACTTTTGGCTTCCTCCTCCGATGAGGTCACCGACGTCCACTAGAAGCCTTCCTTCAATAGGCAAAGGCCAACCACCCTTTTGCAATTTCACTCCTTTTGACGGGCTTAGGAGACAACCCTTATAGAATTTTCTCTCCTCTCTGGAAAGATCAAAACATGGAAGAAAAGAGAGAGGAGAACTTCTAGCCTTTACAACACTTTTGAGCTCTAAAAATCACATAGTAAGATTGTTTTTTCGGTGCCCTTTCATGCAGGAAAGGGTGGGGTTATATAGGCCCCAAACTGGTTTGAATTTAGAGCTCAATAATGTCATCTCCCAGATTTCCGGGGTCCTGGCGGTACTACCGCCAGACTGGGCAGTATGACCGCCTGATAGAGCTCGGAGACCAAGCTCTGGTGGTGCCACCGCTAGACTGGGGCGGTACCACCTAGTCTTGCTCGGAGACTGAGCTCCTGGGCGGTGCCAACACCAGCCCTGACGGTGCCACCGCATGGCAGGAAATCTGGGTCCGAATGGGTTGATCCATTCGGCCCAATTTGGGTCTGTCAAGGGCCCAATTTCCCCCAGATTAAGTTAATGGGATAACCTCCCATTCCTAACTTAATATACATACTAACTATGATATTTCTTAAGACATTTACTTCAACTTGCTCCGGTGCGTCAATCGTATTTTCCGATGAGCTTCCGGTGAACTTCTGGCGAACATCCGATGAACCTTCGGCGATGCTCCGGTGGACTTCCGACAAACTCCTGAACTTGCAACAATCCACTTGGCAAGCTCCTGGACTTCTCGGATTTGTTCTCGCAGACCCTCCGACGATCGTCCGGACTTCCGTCGAACTCTCTAACCCCGAACGTGATCATGGTCTTGACTCCGGTGCAACTCCTGCTGCATGTCTTACTTCCATCGTAGTTAATCCTACACATTTAAAACAAACTTTGATCTAGATAATTAATACTAAGCATTAATCAAGTTGTCCGGCATTATTGAATCTCAGATTTTGATGATGAAGTCAATTGTTATTTGTTATCTAATCCATATATTGAGATAAGTGTGCAGGATTAACTATGATGAAAGTAAGACATACAGCAGGAGTTACGCCGGAGTCAAGACTCTGATCACGTTGGGAGTTCGAGAGTTCGACGGAAGTCCGGACGGTCATCGGAGGTTCTACGGGAACAAATCCGAGAAGTCCAGGAGCTTGCCAAAAGAAGCTTGTCGGAACTCACCAAGTGGATCATCGCAAGTCCAGGAGTTTGTCGGAAGTCTGTCGGAGCATCGCCGAAGGTTCGTCGGATGTTCGCCGGAAGTTCGCCAAAAGCTAGCCGGAAGAAGCGATTGATGCACCGGAGCAAGTTGTAGTAAATGTCTTAAGAAATATTGTAGTTAGCATGTAGATTAAGTTAGGAATTGGAAGTGATCCCATTAACTTAATCTGGGGGCAATTGGGCCCTTGATAGACCCAAATTGGGCCGAATCGATCAACCCATTTGGACCATAATTCCTGCTAGGCGGTGGCACCGCCAGGGTCGATGGTGGCACCGCCCAGGAGAGGGTCTCCAAGGAAAATTGGGCCATGCAACCGCCCCAGGCAGGCGGTGGCACTGCCTGGGCTTAGTCTCTGAGCGAGACTAGGCAATGCAATCGCCCTTGACAAGCGATGGAACCGCTTGAGCTCGGTTTCCGAGCTCTGCGAGGCGGTGCAACCGCCCCGATTCAACAATGCTAGATAACTTGATTAATGCTTAGTATTAATTGTCTAGATCGAAGTTTGATTTACATGTGCAGGATTAACTACGAAGGAAGTAAGACATGCAACAGGAGTTGCGCCGGAGTCAAGACCATGATCACGTTGGGGGTTCGAGAGTTCGATGGAAGTCCGAACAATCGTCGGAGGTTCTGCGGGAACAAATCCGAGAAGTCCAGGATCTTGCCAAAGAAGCTCATCGGAACTTGCCAAGTGGATCGTCGCAAATCTAGGAGTTTGTCGGAAGTCCGCCGGAGCATCGCTGAAGGTTCGTCGGATGTTCACCGGAAGTTCACTAGAAGAAGCGATTGACGCACCGGAGCAAGTTGCAGTAAATGTATTAAGAAATATCATAGTTAGCATGTAGATTAAGTTAGGAATGAGAGGTGATCCCAGTAACTTAATCTGGAGGCAATTGGGCCCTTGACAGACCCAAATTAGGCCAAATGGATCAACCCATTCGGACCAGAATTCTTGCTAGGTGGTGGCACTGCCAGGGTCGGTGGTGGCACCACCCAGGAGAGGGTCTCCCAGGAAAACTGGGCGGTGCAACTGCCCCAGGCAAGCGGTGGCACTGCCAGGGTCGGTGGTGGCACCGCCCAGGAGAGGGTCTCCCAGGAAAGCTGGGCGGTGCAACCGCCCCATGCAGGCGGTAGCAATGCCTAGGCTCAGTCTCCGAGCGAGACTAGGCAGTGCAACCGCCCTTGACAAGCTATGGAACTGCCTGAGCTCGATCTCCGAGCTCTGGCAGGCCATGCCACCACCCTAGTCAGGCTATGGTACCGCCAGGGCTCAATCTCCGAGCGAGATTGGGTGGTGCAACTACCCTTGTCAAGCGGTGGCACCGCCTAGAGGCTCAGTCTCCAAGCTGCTAGGCGGTTGTACCGCCCCAGTCAGGAGGTGGTACCACCAAGACCCTAGAAATCCGGAAAAAGATATTTTTAAGCTCCAAATTCAAACTAGTTTGGGGCCTATATATACCCCACCCTTTCCTGCATGAAAGGGCACCGAAAATCTAATCTTACTCTATGATTTTTAGAGCTCAAAAGTGTTGTAAAGGCTAGAAGTTCTCCTCCCTCTTTTTCTAAGTTTTGATCTTTCAAGAGAGGAGAGAAAAGTTTGTAAGGGTTGTCTCCTAAGCCCGTCAAAAGGAGTGAAACTGTAAAAGGGTGGTTGGCCTTCTCCTATTGAAGGAAGGCCTCTAGTGGACGTCGGTGACCTCGTTGGTGGAGAAAGCCAAAAGTGGATGTAGGTCAAGATGGACCGAACCACTCTAAATCTCAGTTTACATTTACTCTGAGAATCTTATCTTTACTGCAAACCTCCTCAATTGCTTACTGCCTTCTGCTCATTTACGAACGTGTTTCATAGTTAAGTATTTTCTGAATCAGCGTTAAGATGGAAATCAGTTTTATCGTACGAACATCATATTTCCGTTTGCGCTTACATTTTGATTTCTGTCTTAACTGCAAACTGCCTTCCTTACTTTATTTCAAATACGTTTCCATAAGCTTTGAAAGTTGTTATCTGCACGAAATGACTTTTACGTCGGAATCAGATTTCAACATACGAACGCAGTTTTAATCGTCGAAAGTTTTCCGCTACACTAATTCACCCCCCTCCCTCTTAGTGCTCTTGATCCTAACAATTCGTATCAAAGCAAGGTTAACTCTCAAACGGATTAATACCCAAGAGAGATGGCATACGGCGAAAACTAAGAGGGCCACTCTATTACACTACCACCCATGTTCAATGGGACGGACTACACCTATTAGAAGACCCGAATGAGGATCTTCCTTATTTCAATGGATTTTGAACTTTGGAATCTTGTCGAAAATGGATTTTTGAAGTCTTCTCTTCTAATGATCGATTGGAATGAATTGGAGAAGAAGACTTTCGCTCTTAATGCAAAGGCTATGAATGCCTTATTTTGTGCGCTTGATAAAAATGAGTTCAATCGTGTTTCGGTTTGTGAAACCACATTTGATATTTGGCATACACTCGAATTGACTCACGAAGGCACAAGTACAGTGAAAGAGTCAAAAATCAATCTTTTGATACATTCTTTTGAACTTTTCCGAATGAAGCCAAGCGAGACTATTGGTGACATGTACACCCGTTTCACGGATGTCGTCAATGGTCTAAAAGGACTCAGCAAAAGTTTTTCAGATTTTGAGCTCGTAAATAAGATTCTAAGATCCCTTCTTAAGAATTGGGACCCTAAAGTCACTATTATTCAAGAGGCTAAAGATTTAAACAACTTTCCTCTTGAAGAACTAATCGGGTCATTGATGACCTATGAAATGACTTGCAAGGCTCATGAAGAGCAAGAAGATTTTCTTCCAAAGAACAGGAAGGATATGGCACTTAGAACTTTAGATGGTCACTTGAGAGAAAACTCAAGTGATGAGGACTGTGACAATGACTTGGCACTTCTAACATGGAAATTCAAAAAAATTAATTAAGAGAAAAAGTTTAAAAGTGACACAAAAAATAAACTTGAACCCAAAAAGGACCAAGTTATTTGCTACGAATGCAAAAAGCCGGGACACTACAAAAGTGATTGCCCCCAAACCAAGAAGAGAACATCAAAGAAGTAGGCGCTCAAAGCAACATGGGATGACTCGAGCACGTCCGAAGAAGAGGAGTCCAACACCGAGCAAGTTGCTCATTACGCCTTAATGGCCATCGGAGAAGAGGTAACAAATTTAATTGATGCAGATTTATCATTTGATGAATTATTAAATGCTTTCCATGACTTATTTGATGAATGTAAAACAATTAGTAGAAAATATAAATTGTTGAAAAATAAGCATGATAGTCTTGTTAGCAATTTTGATAAATTAAAAACTAAATATTATGATAGTTTAACTTAATGAGAAAAATGTCATGATCTAGAAACTCTCCAAAAGGAAAACTTGCTACTTAAAGACACCTTGAAGAAATTCGAGGTTGGTAGCAAGTCTTTGAATATGATCCTCGCAAACAAGGGTCACGTTCCCAAAAGAAGTAGAATAGTATTTGTGAGAAGCCTCACCAAAATCCAACCACCTTTATAAAAGGCCCCATCTTACATGTTCGACACCAAAGCAAATGTAACTTTTGCTGCAAATATGGACACAAAACGCATCAGTGTCCATTCAAGAAAATTTGTCCGAACAAATTAATTTGGGTTCCTAAAGGAACCATGATAAATACTCTATGCAACATGATAAACAATGTAGATCAGTTTTTTAGGCACCGAAAAGTAAATGGGTACCTAAAAATCACCCATTCTTGTAGAAACATACACCATAAAAAACTAGGAGCAAGATATAATATCTTGCTTTTTGGGTACTCGATATTCATGACTCAAGATCCAAAAGAACATGTAATGCTCTCTAGCCTAAATAGTAAAAAGAGGATTAGAAAATTAATATTGCAGAGTGATACTAATACAATCCTGTTTAATCCCTCAGATTTTGAAACTCATAATTCTCCCTTCACATACCCTCCGGATTTCTGAACTCATCGAATTGATTCCTTCATTACCTTCAGATCCAACTATATCATGAACTTACATCTTGCAAGCAAAGTTTGTCATAAACTTGCGAAGCTTACCAACTTGGATAATAAGTCATGAACATGTCTAAAATTGTGTACGACATTTAAAGTAGAATATGTGCGTCACAAGATCTATCTTGAACGTACGAAATTTCTCATCTTGAAATGGAAACTCTTACATAATTACGAAAGTAAAGTTGATTGCTCCACAAATGAAAACTCTTCTCAAGTTGAAAACATCCAAATCAGCCCATATAGCCCCCAAACAAGTGCTCACCGCCTGTAGGCGGTGACACCGCCCAGCTGGCAGTAGCACCGTCGGTTGTCACGGGTTGTAAGCGGTTGCACCACCCCAGCTAGCGGTGCAACCGCCTGCAATCTTGCCCCCTTTTAAACCGAGCTAGGGCCGGCGGTGGAACCGACCCCAACTCACTCCCTTCCCCTCTTTACACCACTAAAGCTTCTCCACCTCCATTTCTCCCATCTTAACATCCCAAATACTTCTCATTTCAAAGCAAAAGATCAGCAATCTCACCTTCTCTTAAGGATCTCACTTAAGATATTCTCTAAGAAGCCTTTAAATTCTGTTTCTGAGTCATTTACTCTTGCTCATTACTATTTTCTTAAATAGCAATAGTTATGTGCTCTAGAAGATCCTTTAGGGATAAAGGGAAGATGAGATTAGAAGAAGACTTTGATCATACCCTTTTCGATTCAAAATATCATGCTGAAAAATTTTCTTCCTTCGAATTTAGAAGTGTCAATAAGAGAAAACATGTAGATCTAGATGAACTAAGAGACTTAGAGACAATCTAATGGTTTGCAAACTTAGATCTACTCCCAATTTTACAAATTAGTGAACCCATCTATCCAAGACTTGTTAGATTGTTTTACAACAATCTACAAGTAGATGAAGAAGAAAGAGTGTCTACCTATCTCTTAGGACAACACATCTCCATTACGGATAGATTCATTTACGACAAGATAGGCATTCTCGTAAAAAATAGAGGTCTTTATTTTAGATAATCGTGGAATAATGAAACAGTTGGGAAAACATTTTGTCACGGCCTTAGCTGGTTTTGCCTAAGTCGTGCGACACCCTTGCGTGTCCGTCCACAAAGATTGGGCCCTTGACAGACCCAAATTGGCCCGAATGGATCAGACCATTCAGACCCAGATTTCTTGGCCAGCGGTGGCACTGCCTGGGTCGGCGGTGGCACCGCCCAGGGCTCAGTCTCCGAGCTAGGCTGGGCGGTGCAACCTCCCATGACAAGGGGTGGCACCACCTGGGCTCAGTCTTCGAGCGAGACTAGGCGGTGCAACCTCCCTTGTCAGGCAGTGGCATCGCTAGAGCTCGGTCTCCGAGCTCTCTCAAGCGGTAGTACTGCTAGGACCCCTGAAATCCGGGAAGTGATATTTTTTAGCTCCAAATTCAAACTGGTTTGGGGCCTATATATACCCCCACCCTTTCCTGCATGAAAGGGTACCAAAATTCCAATCTTACTCTGTGATTTTTAGAGCTCAAAAGTGTTATATGAGTTAAAAGTTCTCCTTCCTCTTTTCTTCCAAATTTTGATATGTCAAGAGAGGAAAGAAAATTCTATAATGGTTGTCTCCTAACCCCATCAAAAGGAGTGAAACTGTAAAAGGGTGGTTGGCCTTCAGCTATTGAAGGAAGGCCTCTAGTGGACGTCGGTGACCTCGTCGGAGGAGGAAGCCAGAAGTGGATGTATCAAGATTGACCGAACCACTCTAAAATTACAGTGCTCACTGGTTTGCATTTATTCTTGCTGCTTACCTTACTACAAACCTCCATATGTGCTTTACTTCCTCTTTACTTTTGCTGCACTCCTTTACAAACTCGCTTTCAAGTTAAGTTTCCGAAAATGATTTTACGTCGGAAACGATTTCATCGTACGAACGTAGTTTTAAAAGTCCAAAGTTTTCCACTGCACTAATTCACCCCCCCCCCCCCCCCCCCCCCCCCCCTAGTGCTCTTGATCTTAACACAGATATCATGTTCAGTGTAGGACTTTGTGCTAGGTTTCAATCGAACCCTAAGATATCTCATCTCAAAGCAGTTAAAAGAATATTTAGATATCTTAAAGGTACCACAAATCTAGGATTATGGTATCTAAAAACTGAAAATTTTGATTTAATTGCTTATGCTGATGCGGATTTTGCTAGGTGTAGACTAGATAGAACAAGCACATCAGGAACATATCAATTCTTGGGACATGCCTTCTTTCCTGGTCTTCTAAGAAACAAAACTCGATTGCATTATCAACAACTAAAGCTGAGTATATTACAGCTAGTGCATGCTGTACACAAGTTGTGTGGATGAAAAACACCTTAGAAGATTATAAAGTTTATCTTAAAAATATTATCATTAAATGTGATAACTTAAGTGCAGTATGTTTAACAAAGAATCTCATTCAGCATTCAAGAACAAAACATAATGATATTAGACATCACTTTATACGAGATCATGTAACTAATCATGATGTAATTATAGAGTTTATTGATACTAAACATCAACTAGCTGATATTTTTACACAGCCTTTAAGTGAAGAACAATTTGATTTCATTAGAAGATAATTTGGAATGTTGATGTGTTCGAATGTATGAACTTATTAAATTTATTTTTTGGACTTTCTTGATTCAATAATCAATCACTTAATTGTTATGATGTGAATTTTACACGATTAAGTGCCTTAATAACAAGTTGGAAATTATGTGTTTTGGATGCAAAACTTTGAGGATGATGATTGTGTTTGAAAATCCATAGCAAACCCTTGTTCGAATGAATGAATGTGTTAAATTTTACTTTCGAACTTTCTTGATCCTAACAATACATGATTTAGTATTTCTCTTCCGGACTTAATGTAGCTTTCATAAACCTATGTCATATCAAGTTTATTTCATATCATTGATTTATGACATATGGAATCAATTAACAGCATCTCTCATAGATTTACCTTGTGAAAAATATTTTTTCGATAAATGGATTTGATAAAATGATTCCTTCTTGATGAAGGAAGATTTTTAAAATGAAGTATGATTTAATCTCTTATCATTTTAACTTCATTCAAGTAAGTTCACAATGGCTTTCCTCCTTCATGCAAAATGTTAATGACAAATAAAAAGGAAGAAGCAATGAAAGCTATCTTCATGTCATGTTTGCTTGAAAAAATTGTATAAATGGAATCCTATCACTTATTATTGAAAAATGATATGAACATTTTTATGACATGAATCATTACCACACTTATGCTTAAAATTTGCTTAAATCGTTCTCCTTTTTGTTGATGACAAAGGGGGAGAAATATGTGATAAATTGATGATAGAATTGCTATAATTGCTATGATTGCCATATTTGCATTATCTTAAAATATGTGGCAAATTAGTGATAGAATTGCTATACACGTGAAATGTTTGCATTAATGAAAAGATATCTAGAGCTTACATTGCAATTTTACAATGTTGATATCTTGTCATGTGAAGAAATGCTATGATTGCTTTACACTTGAAATGTTTACATTATATTAAGATATCAAGAGCTTATATCACAATTTTACATATTGATATCTTACCATATGATGAATTACTACGATTGCTTACTTTCATATTTGAAATGTAAGACGTGAAAATGGATGTCAAGCCTTGACATCATTTTCATAGAGATACATCATGATAGGAATCATGATGGAAGTATTGATAAGGTTAAATGAACTTAACTTATCAATATGTCTCTTGAACTCAAAGGCTTTGAATTCAAGAATGACTTATTTCAAGTATGGCATATAGATTAGGGGAGTTAATGTTAACTCCGTCATCAATTGATTATCATCATAAAAAAGGGAGAGATTGTTGAATCTCGGATTTTGATGATGAAGTCAATTGTCATTTGATTATATAATCCATATGTTGAGATAAGTGTGCAGGATTAACTATGATGGCAATAAGGCATGCAGCAGGTGTTACGCCGAAGTCAAGACCAAGATCACATTGGGGGTTCGAGAGTTTGACGGAAGTCCGGAAGGTCGTCAGAGGTTCTACGGGAACAAATCCGAGAAGTACAGGAGCTTGCCAAAGAAGCTTGTCGAAACTCGCCAAGAGAATCGTTCCAAGTCCAAGAGTTTGCTGGAAGTCCGCCAGAGCATCGCCAAGGGTTCGTCGGATGTTCGCCGAAAGTTCGCCGAAAGCTCGCCGGAAGAAGCGATTGATGCACCGGAAAATGAGTTGCAATATTAATATCTTAAATGTTGTAGTTAGCAAGAAAGATTAAGTTAGGAATGGGAAGTGATTCCATTAACTTAATATGTGACCAATTGGGCCCTTGACAGACCTAAATTGGGCCGAATGGATCAGCCCATTCAGACCCAGAATTCCTGGTCGGCGGAGGCACCGCCCAAGAGACTCAGTTTCCAAGGAGTTCTGGGTGGTAGTACCGCCCCTATCAGGAGGTGGTACCGCTTGAGCTCAATCTCCAAGCGATGTCATGCGGTAGTACCACCTAGACTGATTGATAGTACTGCTCAGTGATAGATGACAAGCGGTAGTACCGCCTAGTTATGGTGGTGGTATCGCTAGGACCCCGAAAATATGGGACCCTACACTTTTGAGCTCCGAATTCAAACTGATTGGGGCCTATATAAACCCCACCCTTTCCTACATGAAAGGGCACCGAAAGCTTGCTTTTATTCTGAGTATTTCAGAGTTTAAAAGTGTTGTAAAAGGCTAGAGTTCCTCTCCCTCTTTTCTTTCTAAGTCTTGATCATTCAAGAGAGGAGTGAAAACTTGTAAGGGTTATCTTCTAAGCCCGTCAAAAGGAGAAAAGCTGTAAAAGGGTGGTTGGCCTTTGCCTATTGAAGGAAGGCCTCTAGTGGACGTTGGTAACCTCGTCGGAGGAGGAAGCCAAAAGTAGATGTAGGTCAAGATTGACCGAACCACTCAAAATCTCGATTTGCATTTACATTCTACTCTTTATCGTAATTGCAAATTGCCTCAATTGCTTTACATCAACTATACTTCTGTTTACTCTCAAGTTAAAGATCTTTCCGAAACGGTTTTCGTATGAAGTCTTTTTGAACCGATGAAAGTTTTTCGCTGCACTAATTTACCCCCCCCCTCTTGGTGCTCTTGATCATAACAATTGGTATCAGAGCGGGTTCACACTCAGTTGGATTAAAACCCAAGAGATATGGCATATGCCAGAAACCAAGAGGGTCACTCTATTACATGTCCGTCCATGTTCAATGGGACAGACTACACCTATTGGAAGACCCGAATGAGGATCTTCCTTATTTCCATGGATTTTGAACTTTGGAATATTGTTGAAAATGGATTTTCAAAGTCTTCTATTCCAATGATCAATTGGAATGAATTGGAGAAGTAGACTTTTGCTCTAAATGCAAAGGCTATGAATGCTTTATTTTGTGTACTTGATAAAAACGAGTTCAATTGTATTTCGATTTGTGAAACTGCATTTGATATTTGGCATACACTCGAAGTGACTTACGAAGGCACGTGTAGAGTGAAACAATCAAAAATTAATCTTTTAGTACATTCTTATGAACTTTTTCAAATGAAATCGAGCGAGACCATAGGTGACATGTACACCCATTTCACAAATGTCGTCAATGGTCTAAAAGGACTCGGTAAAAGTTTTTCGGATTTCGAGTTCGTTAATAAAATTCTAAGATCCCTTCTAAAGAGTTGGGACCCTAAAGTCACTGCTATTCAAGAGACTAAAAATTTAAACAACTTCTCTCTTTAAGAATTAATCGGGTCATTAAAGACCTACGAAATGACTTGTAAAGCTCATGACGAGCATGAGGGAACCCTTCCAAAGAATAGGAAGGGATATGGCACTTAGAACTCAAGAAGACCACTTGAGAGAAAACTCAAGTGATGAGGACTTTGACGATGACTTAGCACTTCTAACAAGGAAATTTTAAAAATTTTTAAAAGAAACAAATTTAAAAATGACACTAAAAAAAAGTTTGAACCCAAAAAGGACCAAGTTATTTGCTATGAATGCAAGAAGCCGGGACACTATAAAAGTGATTGTCCCCAAGTCAAGAAGAGAACACTAAAGTGTTGAATCTCGGATTTTGATGATCAAATCAATTGATGGGTTAATTGATCTAATCCATATTATTGAGTTAAGTGTGTAGGATTAACTATGATAACCAGAAAACACAAAGCAAGAATACCGGAGTCAAGTTCGATGAACGTTTAAGAGTCTGAAGAATCGTCGGAGATGTTGCCGGAACCAACCGAGAAGAAATCGGGAACCTGTCGAAATTTTTGAAAGTTCGCCGAAGATATCGTCGGAGGTTCACGGAGATCACCGAGAAGGCTCGGCTACTCGTTAAAGTCATCACAAGATCGGGAGCTTGTAGGGAGTCCGTCAGAAGAAGTTCGTCGGAAAGCTCGCCGGAACAAGACTCGACGTTCGCGGTTGAAAACTTGCTTAGGATTTTTTCTTGTTATGTAGTTCACTTGCAATTAGGATTAGGATTAAAAGATAATCCTATATCCTGGTTAGGGGCCAACTGGGCCCAAAATTAGATTTGGTTTGGGCTAAAATTAAGCCCAACCAGTGAACCGGAGAGCCAGGCGGTGGCACCGCCCAGCACTCGAGAGCTGGGCCGTGGCACCGCCAGTCCACTGTTAGTGTCTGACAGTGATAGGCGGTGGCACCGCCAGTCCACTGTTAGTGTCTGACAGTGATAGGCGGTGGCACCGCCAGTCCACTATCAGTGTCTAACAGTGACAGGCGGTGGCACCGCCAGCATCGGGAACCAAAGAGGATTCAAATTTTGGAGCCCAAATTTGAATCCTCTTGAGGCCTATAAATACCCCTCAAATCTAAGCTGAGATTACAACTTTTTGAGAAGCAATTGATTGAGAGAAAGGTCTTAGAAAAGTCCTAGCTATTCTTGTTTTCAATTTGCTAGTGTTCACCTCCTTCTTTCTTGCTGAAAATCTGTAAGAGAGTGAAACGTTTGTAAAGAAAGTTACAAGAGGGATATTTACACTTCCCTTTCAAGAGATTTGCTAGTGGAAGGTGGGAGCCTCATCGAAGACGGGCCTCACAAGTGGATGTAGGTCATTTGATCGAACCACTTTAAAATCGGCGTAATCTCTGGTTTGCATTTCATTACTGCTATTTACATTACTGCAAACCTTCTTACTTGCTTTATTTCCTCATTACCTTTGCTGCACAACTTTACGAATACGCTTTCAAGTTAAGCACTTCCGAGTTCGATTTTTATCGTACGAAAGATTTGTCAAAACCGACGCTTTAATCCGCTGCACTAAGCACTTCTTAGTGCCGCTCTGATCCTAACAATTGGTATCAGAGCGAGGCTCACTCTCATATTTGGTTTGATACCCAAGAGAGATGGCTTACTCTGGCATACATGATGGTCATTCTATCACACATCCACCCTTGTTTAATGGGTCGGATTATACTTATTGGAAGACTCGTATGAGGATCTTCCTCATTTCCATGGATTTTGAGCTTTAGACTATTATTGAAAACGGATTTAAAAAATGTTCTCTTCCGATGAGCGAATGGAATGAATCGGAGAAGAAGGTTTTTGCTTTAAACGTAAAGGCTATGAACGCCTTATTTTATGCACTAGACAAAAATGAATTTAATCATGTTTCAATTTGTAATTCGGCTTTTGATATTTGGAGAACTCTTGAGGTCACTTATGAAGGCACTAGCCGAGTGAAAGAGTCCAAAATTAACATCCTTGTGCACTCTTACGAACTTTTCCGAATGAAACCAAGTGAGTCCATCGGAGACATATACACCCGATTCACGGATGTCATCAATAGACTCAAAGCTCTTGGTAAAGATTTTACTAACTTTGAACTAGTAACTAAAATCTTAAGATCCCTCCCTAAAAGTTGGGATCCAAAAGTTACTGCAATTCAAGAGGCTAAAGACCATAAAACATTCCCTCATGAAGAACTTATTGGGTCTCTAATGACCTACAAAATGATATGTCAAGCTCATGACGAGCTTGAGAACCCCCTTCCAAAGAACAGGAAGGATATGACACTCACATCACAAGAAGACCACTTGAAAGGAACATCAAGTGATGAGGACAGTGAGAATGACATTGCACTTTTGACTCAAAATTTTAAGAAATATTTAAGAAGGAATAAATTTAAAAATAATACAAAAAATAAATTCGAACACAAGAAGGACCAAATGATTTGCTATGAGTGCAAAAAATTGGGACACTATAAGAACGATTGTCCTCAAGCCAAAAAGAGAACATCAAAGAAGAAGGCGCTCAAGGCAACGTGGGATGATTCAAGCGTGTCCAAAGAAGAGGAGTCCAACACCGAGCAAGTTGCTCATTACGCCCTAATGGCCATTGGAGAAGAGGTAACGGATTTAATTGATGCAGATTTACCTTATCATGAATTATTAAATGCTTTCCATGAGTTATTTGATGAATGTAAGACAATTAGTAGAAAATACAAATTGCTAAAAAAGGAGCATGATAGTCTCACTTGTGATATCGATAAATTAAAAATTGAATATCATGATAGTGTAGCTCCATGTATAAAATGCCATGATATAGAATCTCTCCAAAAGGAGAACTTGCTAATTAAGGACACCTTGAAGAAATTCGAGGTTGGTAGCATATCATTGAACATGATCTTTACAAATAAGGGTCACGTTCCTAAAAGAAGTGGAATCGGATTTGTGAGAAGTCCTCACCAAAATCCAACCACCTTCATTAAAGGCCCCGTCTTACATGTTCGGCACCAAAGCAATTGCAACTTTTGTTGCAAATATGGACATAAAACTTATAAATGTCCATTCAAGAAATTTAGTCTGAACAAACTAATTTGGGTTCCTAAAGGAACCATGATCAATTCTATGTAATATGATGAACAAGTTAAATCAGTTTTTAAGGCACCCAAAAGAAAATGGGTACCTAAAAATAATCCATTCTTGTAGAAACATACACCATCACAAGCTAGGAGCAAGAGATGATATCTAGATAGTGGATGCTCAAGACATATGACTGGAAATCCATCTCATTTCTCTATGCTCACTAGCAAAGAAGAAGGGTACGTCACCTTCGGAGACAACAACCAAGGCAAAATCATTGGCAAGGGAACCATAGGTAACAAATTAAAATTTTCTATTTATGATGTCTTACTAGTTGATGGATTGAAACATAATCTCTTGAGTGTTAGTCAATTATGCGATAAAGATTATATCGTTAGATTTGAATCAAATGTGTGTATTATTGAAAAACCAAATCATAACATAACTATGATTGCATTAAAACAAAATAATGTCTACACCATCAACCTTGATGAACTGAGTAATGAAATGTGCTTCTCCACTTTAAAAGATGATGCTTGGCTTTGGCATAGGAGACTAGGCCATGCAAGCATGAAACTAATATCTAACATCTCATCTAGAGAATTAGTGCGAGGAATTCCAAATATAAAGTTTATTAAGGACAAAGTATGCGATGCATGTCAACTAGGTACACAAATAAAAACTAGTTTCAAACCAAAAACTCAAATTAGCACCCCTAGACCATTACAATTGATTCATTTGGACTTATTTGGACCAATTGACACGACAAGTCTAGGAGGAAGCAAATATGCGTTTGTAATTGTGGATGACTATACGAGATACACTTGGACCCATTTCTTAGCTCACAAAAGTGATTGTTTCAAGTGTTTCTCTAAATTTTGTAAACTCACTCAAAACGAAAAAGGTTTCATGATTTCATCAATTCGGAGTGATCACGGTGGCGAATTTCAAAACCATGACTTTCAAAATTTTTGTGAAGTTAATGGATACAATCATAACTTCTCCACTCCGAGGAATCCCTAACAAAATAGAGTAGTTGAAAGAAAAAATAGAAACCTACAGGAAATGGCAAGAACGATGTTAAATGAACATAGTCTACCCAAGTATTTTTGGGCTGAAGCCGTAAATACGGCTTGCTACATCATGAATAGGGTCATAATAAGACCATCCCTATCAAAAACTCCCTATGAATTATGGAATAACAAAAAACCAAATATTTCCTATTTTAAAGTTTTCGGTTGTAAATGCTTTATTTTGAATGAAAGGGATGCCTTAGGAAAATTTGATGCTAAATCCGATGAAGGCATCTTTCTTGGTTACTCTTCCATTTCTAAGGCTTTTTGGGTTTTTAACAAAAGAACCTTAGTAATAGAAGAGTCTATTCATGTAGTTTTTAATGAAATTTCTAATTTAAAGAAAAATGATTTTGATGATGATCTTGGTTTTGATAATTTGAATTTAAATGAACCCCCTCCTCAAAATAGCAACTTGGATGCACCTTCTTCCGAAATTTCCTTACCCAAGGAATGGAAGTATATAGATGCTCATCCAAAGGAGCTAATTATATGAGATACATCAAAAGGGGTTCAAATTCGTTCCTCTTTCAAGAATTTTTGTGCTAACGCCGCCTTCCTTTCTCAAATCAAACCTAAATGCATTGACGAGGTCATAAAAGATGATTTTTGGGTTATTGCAATGCAGGAGGAATTGAATCAATTTGAGAGGAATAAGGTATGGAAGCTTGTTCCTAGACCTAGTGACCATTTAGTCATTGGTACTAAATGGGTCTTTAGAAACAAGCAAGACGAAAATGATATCGTGGTTAGAAACAAGGCTAGATTAGTGGCCAAAGGTTTTAACCAAGAAGAAGGTATCGATTATGAAAAAACCTTCGTTCCCGTTGCTCAATTAGAAGCCATAAGGAAGCTCCTTGCCTATGCTATTAGTAATAATTTTAAACTATTTCAAATGGATGTCAAAAGTGCTTTCTTGAATGGTTTTATTTCCGAATAAGTATATGTCGAACAACCTCCCGGATTTGAAAATTCTCTTCTTCCTAATCATGTATTCAAATTGACTAAGGCTCTCTGTGGCTTGAAACAAGCTCCTCGAGCTTGGTATGAAAGGCTTAGTTCCTTTCTTATTTTAAATAATTTTATCAAAGGCAAGGTTGATACTACATTGTTTATTAAATATTTTAAAAATAATTTTCTTATTGTGCAAATTTATGTTGACGATATTATTTTTGGCTCTTCGGATGAATCACAATGTGAATCATTTGCCAAATGTATGAGTCATGAATTTGAAATGAGTTTAATGGGTGAATTAACTTTTTTTTAGGATTACAAATCAAACAACTTAGTGATGGTATATTTCTTAACCAATCAAAATATACGTTAGAATTGTTAAAATGATTTAACATGGATAATTCAAAAGCAATAAACACCCCTATGAGTACTGTGACTAAGTTAGATATGGATGAAAATAGTAAAAATTTCGATCAAAAAATATATAGGGGAATGATAAGTAGTCTACTCTATCTCACCGCGACTAGACTAGATATTATGTTTAGTGTAGGACTTTACGCTAGGTTTCAATCTAATCCTAAATTATCTCATCTTAAGAGTGTTAAAAGAATATTTAGATATCTTAAAAGAACTCCAAATTTAGGATTGTGGTATCCAAAATATGAAAAATTTAATTTAATAGCTTATGCAGATGACGATTTTGGCGGATACAGGATAGATAGAAAAAGTACATTCGGAACATGCCAATTTTTAGGACATGCACTTGTTTCTTGGACTTCTAAGAAACAAAATTCAGTTGCACTATCTACGGCGGAAGCCGAATACATTGCTGCAAGTGCATACTGTGCACAAGTTATTTGGATGAAAAATACATTAGAAGACTATGGAATTCACTTTAAAAACATTCCCATAAAATATGATAATACTAGTGCCATATGTCTTACTAAAAATCCAATTCAGCACTCTAGAACTAAGCACATCGACGTTAGGCATCATTTCATACGCGATCATGTCCTTAACAATGATGTTGTTCTAGAATTCATTGACACAAAGCATCAATTAGCAGATATATTTACAAAAGCTTTGAATGAAGACCAATTTGAATTCATTAGAAGGGAATTAGGTATGTTAAATTGTCCCTAAGAATAAACTTGTTTGAATAGATTTTCCGTAAAGTTTTTCATCCTCTCTTCGTTCCTCGATGAATCTGATCCTTCTCTTTCGATTCTAAATGACATGTTAAATTATCTTATCTTGAGTCAAACACTACTCCCATCTAATCAAGATTAATGATTTTATGATATTTTATGAATCTCGAAATTGATTTTGATGGCTTGATTATGAGTTTCAAGTTGACGATGTGAATTTAAATGAGTTTGTATTCGAATTATGATCTTGACTTATTGGAGTTACTACTTGAAATTTTTTAATCACAATCTCTTCCTTGCACACCTACAATTTGTGAAAAGAAGAGATTTGATAAAATGGATGAATGCTGAATTTTCCTTTAGATGAACTCTGCGTAAATATTTTAGCATACTTAATTTTGAATGATAAATTTTTGTATGATCAATGCTGAGTTCCTGATGTTATAATCACAAATTATGTGTTTCAAGTCTCATTCCCTTTTTGTTGATGACAAAGGGGGAGAAGTGATGACTAAATGATAACTTATACCATTTCGACAGCATGACTTAATGAAAATGTCTTATGCGCATCGATAACATGACTTTATATGAATTACAAAAGTTTGTGTGATATGAATGTCTTATATGCCTTGCAAAATCTTTGAGAATATCGCAAGATTGATTGATCATATTGAAAGCATGCCTTACATTTATATCATGAAATTCATGTTGAAAATCTTTATCTCCTATCGTAGTAAAAATTGTCTCTTATCATTCAACTTAAAAATGATTTTCATCGAAGTTTTGTATTTACTATTGCTTAATGAGAATCACGATAAGTTCTACGGTTAGAACTTATCGGTTTATGCTTGAATTCAATGGAAGGAATTCAAGTGTTTTTATCTTCTCATAATATGGCATATAGATAGGGGGAGTTATGTTTAACTCCGTCATCAACTGATTGTCATCATCAAAAAGGGGGAGATTGTTGAATCTTGGATTTTGATGATAAAATCAATTGAAGGGTTAATTGATCTAATCCATATTATTGAGTTAAGTGTGTAGGATTAACTACCATAACCAAAAAACACAAAGCAAGAATATCGGAGTCAAGTTCAATGAACGTTTAAGAGTCCGAAGAATCATCGGAGATGCTGCCGGAACCAACCGAGAAGAAATCGAAAACCTATCGGAATTTTTGAAAGGTCACCGAAGAGATCGTCGGAGGTTCACGGAGATCACCGAGAAGGCTCGGCTACTCGTTAAAGTCATCACAAGATCGGGAGCTTGCAGGGAGTGCGTCGGAAGAAGTTCGTTGGAAAGCTCGCCGGAACAAGACTCGACGTTCGCGGTTGAAAACTTGCTTAGGATGTTTTTTTTGTTATGTAGTTCACTTGTAATTAGGGTTAGGATTAAGAGATAATCCTGTATCCTGGTTAGGGGCCAACTAGGCCCAAAATTAGATTTGGTTTGGGCTAAAATTAAGCCCAACCAGTGAACCGGAGAGCTGGGCGGTGGCACCGCCAGCATCGGGAACCAAAGAGGATTCAAATTTTGGAGCCCAAATTTGAATCCTCTTGAGGCCTATAAATATCCCTCAAATCTCAGCTGAGATTACAACTTTTTGAGAAGCAATTGATTGAGAGAAAGGTCTTAGAAAAGTCCTAGCTAGTCTTGTTTTCAATTTGCTAGTGTTTACCTCATTCTTTCTTGCTGAAAATCTATAAGAGA
This sequence comes from Musa acuminata AAA Group, assembly GCF_036884655.1. NCBI lineage: Eukaryota > Viridiplantae > Streptophyta > Magnoliopsida > Zingiberales > Musaceae > Musa > Musa acuminata. The sequence goes on along the minus strand of NC_088333.1, from coordinate 22,416,460 downwards.
GTGAACCGTTTGTAAAGAAAGTTGTAAGAGGGGTATCTACCCTTCCCTTTCAAGAGATTTGCTAGTGGAAGGTGGGAGCCTCATCGAACCACTTTAAAATCGGCATAATCTCTGGTTTGCATTTCATTACTGCTATTTATATTACTACAAACCTTCTTACTTGCTTTATTTCCTCATTACCTTTGCTACACAACTTTGCGAATACGCTTTCAAGTTAAGCACTTCCGAGTTCGATTTTTATCGTACGAAAAATTTGTCAAAACCGACGCTTTAATCCACTACACTAATTCAACCCCCTTCTTAGTGCTACTCCGATCCTAACATAAAGAAGAAGGCGCTCAAAGTAACGTGGGATGACTCAAGCACATCCGAAGAAGAGGAGTCCAACACCGAGCAAGTTACTCATTATGCACTCATGGCTATTGGAGAGGAGGTATCAAATTTAATTGAAGCAGATTTATCATTTGATGAATTGTTAAATGCTTTCTATGATTTATTTGATGAATGCAAAACAATTAGTAGAAAATATAAATTATTAAAAAAGGAGCATGATATTCTTGTTAGTAATTTTGATAAATTAAAAATTAAACATAATGATAGTTTAGTTCCATGTACGAAATGTCATGACTTAGAAGTACTCCAAAAGGAGAATTTGCTACTCAAGGATATCTTGAAGAAATTCGAGGTTGGTAGCAAGTCCTTGAACATGATCCTTACCGATAAGAGTCACGTTCCTAAAAGAAGTGGAATCGGATTTGTGAGAAGCTCACACCAAAATCTAACCACTTTCATTAAAGGCCCTATCTTGCATGTTTCGCACCAAAACAAGTGCAACTTTTGTTGCAAACATGGACATAGAACTTATCATTGTCCATTCAAGAAGATTAGTCCTAACAAATTGATTTGGGTTCCTAAAGGAACCGTAATAAATTCCATGCAATATGACAAACAATTTAGATCAGTTTTTATAGCACCCAAGATTAAATAGGTACCTAAAAATCATCCTTTTCTGTAGAAACATATATCACCATAAGCTAGGAGCAAGAGATGGTACCTTGATAGTGGATGCTCAAGGCCTATGACCAAGAGATCCAAAATAACTCATAATGCTCTCTAGCTAAATTGACAAAAAGAGGATCAGTAAAATTGAAACTATCAATTACAAAATGATACTGATACAATCTTGTTTGATCCCTCAAATTTTGAAACTCATGATTTCCCCTTCACACTTCCTCTAGAATTCCGAATTCATCGGATACATTTTTTCTTCAAATTTTTCTGGATCCAACTATATCTTATAATATCACGAACTTACAACTTGCAAGCCAAGTCTGCATACAAATCATGAACTAGCAAGGCTTACAAGCTTGCATGACAAGTCATGAACATATTGAAAACTCTATCATAAACACATTTGAGTAGAGTATGCATTTCACAAGATCTATCATGAACATACAAAATTTTCTCATCTTGTAATGGAAACTTTTACATATTTAAGGTTGGCTGCTCCACAAATAAAAACTCTCTTCAAATTGAAAACACCCACATCAGCCCACACAGCCCTGAAAGCAGTGCTCGCTGCCTGTAGGCAATGGCACCGCCAAACTGGTGGTAGCACCGCCGGTTGTCACGGGTGACAAGCGGTTGCATCGCCCAGCCAGCTGTGCCGCCACCCGCAACCTACCCCTGTTTAAACTCGAGCTAGGTCCGGCGGTAGAACCGACCCCAACTCAGTCTCTTCTCCTCCTTGCAGCTCTAAACTCCCCTCCAACTCCATTCCTCCCCTTTAGCTGCCCAAAAACTGCCTATTTCTTGCAAGATCAAGAATCAATCCTACTTCCGCTTGAAGATCTCAACTAAGGTATTCTGAAAAAAAAAAAAAACACTTTTGATTTCTCTTTTGTTTGATCTACTCTTGCTCATTATTTATCATCCTAAATATCAATATTCATGGGTTCTAGAAGATCCTCTAGGGACAAAGGAAAGAGGAGATTAGAAGAAAACTTTGATTCCACACTTTTTTATTCAAATCTACATGCCCAAAAATTTGCTTTCATAGAATTTAGAAATGTTCATAAGGGAAAGTATGTTGATCTAGATGAACTAAGTGATTTAGAGCCAATTCAATGATTTACAAAGCTAGATCTTCTCCCAATCCTACAAATAAGTGAACCCATCTACCCTAGACTTGTTAGGTTGTTTTCTAACAATCTACATGTAGATGAAGAAGAAAGGGTGTCTACCTATCTTCTAGGACATCACATATCCATTACAGATAGATCCCTTTGCGACATCATAGGCATCCCTATAAAAGATAGAGGTTGTTATTATAGAAGACAATGGGATGATAAAATGGTTGGGACCACGTATGTTGATACCTTAGGAACAATTTTCGGTAATCCCAACTGAATGGTATTTCCTAAAAGCTGTGAACATCTATTACCATTAAACACCAAAATACTTCATCACATCTTAATTAGTATCATTCTTCTTAAACAATACCATCATGATGAAGTAAGTCAAATGGAACTAGGAACCATGTATTGGATCATGAAAGGATTTAACAACTATTTTGGTTACCTTATCCAACAAAACATGATAGAAATATCTAAAAAGGACATGATGCTACCATATGGTTGCATAATCACTAGAATACTTAATGCCTACGATATTACAATACCACCCGACGAAGAGGTTATAAAGGTAGATAGATGTAGCATCATAAATAAAAATCTACTTCGTCAAATGAGATGTATATTTAGAAATGGTATATGGGGTAGAATGCCTAGAAGAACCGATCCCCCTCAACCTGAACCAGAACCAGAAACATCAATCTTTAGGGGTAATCAATCTCCTCCAACTGGTCCCTTTTGGAATCACACCCAATTGAGCAAGCTCGTTCATCATCTATCGAAAACAGAGGGATTCGGATGGATCGCTTTCAACAAATACAAGATCGACTTGAACATCACCAAGATCAAATCCTATCTGAGCTGTACTAGATTTATCGACAGTTTGACACTCTATTTAGGCATTTTAATTTTCCACCACCTGAATTGTTGAATCTCGTATTTTGATGATGAAACTACTTGATATATGTTTATGATTTAATCTGCGTTTTGAGTGATGCAGGATGCTTCGATCAGATGAGACAATTAAAGCAGGAACATCATGTTGTGCCGGAGGAACATGTCAGAAGATTGGACGTCGGGCCGGTGGATCGGTCGACGTATCGACAGAAGGCTTCGGTTCGTGGACTCGGGCATCGGGCCAAGAAGAGCGGGTATTGTGCCAAGGATATCGGAGTTGCGGAGTCGACTGGCCGATTGGGCAATAGGCTGCAGAAGAGGACGATGCGCCGAAGAATCGGACGAAGCGTCGAGAGACCAATGACATGCCGGACAACTTGGTTAATTGCTTAGAACTAATTGTCTCGATCGAAGTTTTTGTTTTGTTGTGCAGGATTAACTACGATGAAAGTTAGACAAGCAGCAGGTGTTGCGCCGGAGTCAAGATCATGATCACGTTGGGAGTTCTAGAGTTCGACGGAAGTTCGGACGGTCGTCGGAGGTTCAGCGAGAAAAGATCCGAGAAGTCCAGAAGCTTGCCAAGCAAAGCTCGTCGGAACTCGCCAAGTGGATCGTCGCAAAGTCCAGGAGTTTGCCAGAAGTCCGCAGAAGCATCACCGAGGGTTCATCGGATGATCGACGGAAGTTCGCCGGAAACTCGCCGGAAGAAGCGATTGACGTACCGAAGCAGAGCTGCAGAATTTGTCTTAGATTTAATCGTAGTTAGCACGGTGATTAAGTTAGAAATGGGAGGTGATCCCATTAGCTTAATCCTGGGGCAATTGGGCCCCTGAAGAACTCAAGTTGGGTCGAATGGTTCAACCCATTCGAACCCAAGTAGCTGTGGGAGGTGCAACCGCCCAGGCAGGGAGGTGCAACCGCCCAGGCTAAGTCTCCCAGTGAGACTGGGCGGTGCAACCGCTCTGCCAGGAGGTGCAACCGCCCACGGCTCAGTCTCCAAGCGAGACTGGGCGGTGCAACCTCCTCTGTCAAGAGGTAGCACCGCCAGAGCTCAAGTTCCGAGCTCTGCCGAGAGGTGCAACCACCGAGCTCGGTCTTCGAGCTCTGGCAGTGTGATGCAACCTCCTTGGACAGGTGATGCATCGCCTGAGCTCGGTCTTCGAGCTCTGGCAGGAAGGTGCAACCACCCCTGACAGAGAGGTGCATCCGCCTGAGCTCAGTCTTCGAGCTCTACCAGGCGGTGCAACCTCTCCAGTCAAGAGGTGCAACCGCCTGATCCCGGAATTCCGGGATTTGATGGTTTTGAGCTCGAATTTTGAACTAGGTTGGGGCCTATAAATACCCCACCCATTCAGCACTGAAAAGATACAGACCTACACCGAAATCTTGATCTTTTCTGTGATTCTAAGAGCTCAAAAGTGTTGTAAAGCCTTTAAGTCTCCTCCTTCTGTTCTTCAAGTTTTCAGTTGTAAAGTGAGGAGAGAAAGGTCTGTAAAGGTTGTCTCCTGAGCCTGTCAAAAGGAGAGAAATTGTAAAAGGGCAGTTTGGCCTTCGCCTATTGAAGGAAGGCCCCTAGTTGACGTCGGCAACCTCGTCGGTGGAGGAAGCCAAAAGTGGAGTAGGTCAAGGCTGACCGAACCACTCTAAATCTCTGGTTTGCGTTTATTTTCGAGCACTTTATCATTACTGCAAACCTCCTTCATTACTACTGCTCTCTGCGCTTTCACGAACAAGTTCTAAGTGCTGTTCTTCCGAATCTGCATTCAGACGTAAATTCGTATTTTCATACATTACAGTTTACGTTTACGTTTGATTCTGCAGAACTGTTTTCCGTGCTTTTACGAACGAGCTTCTTTGCAGTTTACACTTACATTTTGATCCTATTGATAACTGCAAACTGTCCTCTACAATTTTACGAACGAGTTTTAACATTTAGACGTAAAACTGCATTCAGACGTAAATCGGCTTTCCTCGCTCAATCATCAGTTCTCAGTTCACGTTTACGTCTTGATTTCAACTGCATACTGCCTTCTGCGAGTATACAAACGAGTTTCAAAGTTTAGACGTAAATCTCCGTCTGGACGTAAAACTGCGTTTAGACGTAAATCTGCGTTTAGACGTAAATCTGAGTTTAAGACGTAAATCTGAGTTTAGACGTAAATCTGTGTTTAGACGTAAAACTGCGTTTAGACGTAAATCTGCGTTTAGACGTAAATCTGCGTTTAGACGTAAATCTGCGTTTAGACGTAAAATTGCGTTTAGACGTAAATCTGAGTTTAGACGTAAACTGCGCTTAGACGCAAAACTGCGCTTAGACGCAATCTGCGCTTAGTTGCAAACTGCACTTAGATACAAACTGAGAATTTGCTTTTGCATCGTAATAGTTTTTGAACGAACGCAGCTTTTGGTTTTTAATTGCTGTAAAATTTCCGCTGCACTAATTCACCCCCCCCCTCTTAGTGCTCTCGATCCTAACAATTGGTATCAGAGCGAGGTTAACTCTCTAAAGGATTAAAACCCAAGAGAGATGGCATACGCCGGAAACCAAGAGGGGCATTCGATTACACGTCCACCCATGTTCAGTGGAACGGACTACACTTACTGGAAGACCCGAATGAGGATCTTTCTTATTTCTATGGATTTTGAACTGTGGAACCTTGTTGAAAACGGATTTTCAAAGTCTTCTCTTCCAATGATCGATTGGAATGAGTTGGAAAAGAAGGCTTTCGCTCTTAATGCAAAGGCTATGAATGCCTTATTTTGCGCACTTGATAAAAACGAGTTTAATCGTGTTTCAACTTGCGAAACTGCTTTTGATATTTGGCACACACTTGAAGTGACCCACGAGGGCACAAGTAGAGTGAAAGAGTCAAAAATCAATCTATTGCTGCATTCTTTTGAACTTTTCCGAATGAAACCGATTGAAACCATTGGCGACATGTTTACCCGTTTCACGGATGTCGTCAACGGTCTAAAAGGACTCGGAAAAAGTTTTTCGGATTTTGAACTCGTAAATAAAATACTAAGATCCCTTCCTAAAAGTTGGGATCCTAAAGTCACTGCCATTCAAGAGGCAAAGGATCTGCGCCACTTCCCTCTTGAAGAACTAATCGGGTCATTAATGACCTACGAAATGACCTGCAAAGCTCATGAAGAGCAAGAAGACATCCTTCCAAAGAACAGGAAGGATATGGCACTTAAAACTTCTGAATGCCACTTGAGAGAAAACTCAAGTGATGAGGACTGTGATGATGACTTGGCACTTTTGACAAGAAAGTTTAAGAAATTCTTCAAAAGAAACAAGTTTAAAAACAATAAACTTGAACCCAAGAAGGACCAAGTGATCTGCTACGAATGTAAAAAGTCAGGACACTACAAGAATGATTGTCCCCAAGTCAAAAGAAGAACATCAAAGAAGAAGGCTCTTCAAGCAACATGGGATGACGCAAGCGCATCTGAAGAAGAAGAGTCCAACACCGAGCAAGTTGCTCATTACGCTTTTATGGCCATCGAAGAGGAGGTAACGGATTTATTAGATGCTGATTTATCCTTCGATGAATTATTAAATGCCTTCCATGATTTATTTGATGAATGCAAAGTTATAAATAGAAAATACAAGTTGCTAAAAAGGGTACATGATAATCTTACTTGTGAGTTTGATAAGTTAAAAGTCGAACATCATGATAATTTAAATTCATGTATCAAATGTCATGATTTAGAAACCATACAAAAAGAAAACTTGCTACTTAAGGACACCTTGAAGAAATTCGAGGTTGGTAGCAAGTCATTACACATGATCCTTACAAACAAGGGTCATGCTCCCAAAAGAAGTGGGATTGGATTTGTGAAGAGTCCTCACCGAAATCCAACTACCTTTGTAAAAGGCCCAATCTTACATGTTCAACGCCAAACCAAGTGCAACTTTTGTTGCAAATCTGGACACAAGACACATTGTTGTCCTTTCAAGAAAATAAGTCCAAACAAATTAATTTGGGTTCCTAAAGGAACCATGATAAACTCTATGCAACATGATAGAAAATGTAGATCTATTTATGAGGCACCCAAAAGCAAATGGGTTCCTAAAGATCATCCCTTCCTATAAAAACATTAAAAGTCTAGGCCGGAGCAAGAAATAATATTCTGCTCCTTGACTCTCAATGGTCATAAACCAAGAATCAAAAAGGAACTCGCAACAAGTAGAAGTTGTGAAATCACAAATACGATACAACCTTATTAGAAACGTATGATATCCAAATAAGTCATGATCTTAAAAGGGATACCAAACAAACATACGTATGCACGTTAAAAGATCTATCTTGATCGTACAAGAGCTTCTTCCTTAAATAAAAACTCATACGAAATCATCTAACAAACATTAATTGCTCTGAAACTCTCCTCAAGGCAAAGGCTCCCTAATCAAATTAGGTGCTCACTGGCTGCAGGCGGTGGCACCTCTCCAGCTGGCGGTGACACCTCCAGCTATCACAGGTTGCCAGAGGTTGCACCGCTCCAGCCAGAGGTGCAACCGCCAGCAGCTCTGCCCTTTAAACCCATACTAGGGCCGGCTAAGGAACCGACCCCAACTCACCCCCATTTCCTCCTCTACTCTTCCAAGTCTCCTCCATTCCCATTTCACTCCTCTAAGCCTTCCAAATACCTCCCATTTCGGAGCAAAACATCAAGAATCCTTCCTTCTCTTGAAGATTTCACAAAGGTACTCTCTAAGAAGCTCTTAAATTCTGTTTTGTTCTTCATTTACTTTAGCTTATCATCATCCCTCTAAACAGCAGTAGTTATGGGATCTAGAAGATCCTCAAGGGACAAGGGAAAGAGGAGATTAGTAGAAGAGTTTGATTTCACTCTTTTCGATTCAAAATACCATGCTGAAAAATTTCCCTCTTTCGAACTTAGATGTATTACTATGGGAAAATACGTAGATCTAAATGAACTAAGAAACTTAGAAACCATCCAATGGTTTGCGAACCTAGATCTACTTCCAATCTTGCAGATTAATGAACCCATCTATCCTAGGCTTGTTAGATTATTTTACAATAACATACAAATAGATGATGAAGGAAGAATGTCCACCTATCTTTTGGGACAACACATCTCAATCACTGATAAATTCATTTGTGATATGATAGGCATTCCCATAAAAAGCATAAGACTCTACTTTAGAGGATCATGGGATGATGAAAGTATTGGAACATCCTATGTTGAAGCATTAGGAACAATCTTTGCCAATCCTAACATAGCATTGGTTCCTAAAAGTTGTGAACATCTATTGCCTTTGAACACTAAGATACTTCATTATATCATGACTAGTATAATTCTTCCTAAACAATACCATCATGATGAAATAAGTCAACTAGAATTAGGAACTATGTACTCTATCTTGAAGGGACATGACATCTGTCTTGGCTATCTTATTCAACAAAATATGTTAGAATTATCTAAGAAAGATATGATGCTCTCATATGGTGGTATAATCACTAGAATAATAAAAGCTTACGACATTCTAATATCACCAGAAGAAGAAGTAATGAAAGTAGATCGATACAGCATAATAAACAAAAATCTACTTCACCGACGAAGATGCTACTATAGAAACGGTAACTGGGTTAGACTCCCTAGAAGGACAGATTCCCCTCAGCCTGAACCTGAACCTGAACTAGAGCCGGAAACCCCAGTCTTTAGGAGTACCCAATCTCCTCCGATCCTTCCCCTTGAGGAAACACATCCAGCTGAGCAAACTCATACATCCATCGAAGAAATTGGGATTCGTATGGATCGATTCGAACAGAGACAAGAACGGATTGAACAAAGACAAGATCAAATCCTATCTGAGCTAAAGCAAATTCATAGTCAATTTGACTCTTTGTTTAGGCACTTTAATTTTCCACCGCATCAATGAACTTATTGAACAACTGTTGTTGTTGTAAACTTCTTATGATACTCACTTCTGATGAACTGGCTGTAAACATCTATTATGGTAAAAGTTACTGTTTGTGATACTCACTTCTTATCATTACTGTTTGTAATGTGTCCAAATTAAGAATGTTGTGCGTTGAAACTAAAAGTTCTGAAAATCTTGTGTTTTAATTTCATTCGAAGAAAATTAGGAATGTTGATGTGTCCGAACAGATAAATTTGTTAAAAAATTTTCGGACTATGTTGTATGATCAAATCACTTGATTTCCATGATTATATGTGAAAATCTGCAACAAAATCTTCTCCGAATGCATCTTATTTATGAAACAGATTTTCTCGTTCACCTTCATGAAAATTGTGTTTCTGAAATAGATTTGATGAAGTGATTCATGTGTATGTATTCCATCTTGCAAAATCTTTACAATTGATTATAACACAAAGGGGAAGAAGTATTTAAAGCAATCTATGTAAAATTCCTCTATAAGCTTGCTATTCTTATTTTCTGGTATCATAGTTACTATGCTTTTTGTTGATAACAAAGGGGGAGAAACATATGAATTGATAAACACTGCCATGATGAGAAATATATGAATTGATACTATGATTGCCAAACTTGTATTATACCATGTGATGAAATGCTATAATTGATAAACACTTGAAATGTTTGCATTATGATATCAAAAGCTTACATTGCAATTTTTTATGTTGGTATTTGACATTAGCAAACTTGCATGATGATAAAACTTGACATTATGATTCTCATGCAATGAGTTGAACCAATATCACACACACTTGATTGTAGTACTTCTCCTTTTTGTTGATGACAAAGGGGGAGAAGTATGTTGATGACATGACATGTGATGCATAAGTTTATGCATAAGTTCATGTTGACGTGTTGCAAGTATTCATGATGAATATTGCAATGACTTGAATTCAGTTTGAATTCAAGGTTCTATCAATATGGCATATTGATAGGGGGAGTTTATTTAAACTCCGGGAGTTAAGCTTAACTCCGTCATCAAGTGGTTGTCATCATCAAAAAGGGGGAGATTGTTGAATCTCGTATTTTGATGATGAAACTACTTGATATATGTTTATGATTTAATCTGCGTTTTGAGTGACGCAGGATGCTTCGATCAGATGAGACAATTAAAGCAGGAACATCATGTTGTGCCGGAGGAACATGTCAGAAGATTGGACGTCGGGCCGGTGGATCGGTCGACGTATCGACAGAAGGCTTCGGTTCGTGGACTCGGGCATCGGGCCAAGAAGAGCGGGTATTGTGCCAAGGATATCGGAGTTGCGGAGTCGACTGGCCGATTGGGCAGTAGACTGCAGAAGAGGACGATGCGCCAAAGAATCGGACGAAGCGTCGAGAGACCAATGACATGCCGGACAACTTGGTTAATTGCTTAGAACTAATTGTCTCGATCGAAGTTTTTGTTTTGTTGTGCAGGATTAACTACGATGAAAGTTAGACAAGCAGCAGGTGTTGCGCCGGAGTCAAGATCATGATCACGTTGGGAGTTCTAGAGTTCGACGGAAGTTCGGACGGTCGTCGGAGGTTCAGCGAGAACAGATCCGAGAAGTCCAGAAGCTTGCCAAGCAAAGCTCGTCGGAACTCGCCAAGTGGATCGTCGCAAAGTCCAGGAGTTTGCCGGAAGTCCGCAGAAGCATCACCGAGGGTTCATCGGATGATCAACGGAAGTTCGCCGGAAACTCGCCGGAAGAAGCGATTGACGTACCGAAGTAGAGCTGCAGAATTTGTCTTAGATTTAATCGTAGTTATCACGGTGATTAAGTTAGAAATGGGAGGTGATCCCATTAGCTTAATCCTGGGGCAATTGGGCCCCTGAAGAACTCAAGTTGGGTCGAATGGTTCAACCCATTCGAACCCAAGTAGCTGTGGGAGGTGCAACCGCCCAGGCAGGGAGGTGCAACCGCCCAGGCTAAGTCTCCCAGCGAGACTGGGCGGTGCAAACGCTCTGCCAGGAGGTGCAACCGCCCACGGCTCAGTCTCCAAGCGAGACTGGGCGGTGCAACCTCCTCTATCAAGAGGTAGCACCGCCAGAGCTCAAGTTCCGAGCTCTGCCGAGAGGTGCAACCACCGAGCTCGGTCTTCGAGCTCTGGCAGTGTGATGCAACCTCCTTGGACAGGTGATGCATCGCCTGAGCTCGGTCTTCGAGCTCTGGCAGGAAGGTGCAACCACCCCTGACAGAGAGGTGCATCCGCCTGAGCTCAGTCTTCGAGCTCTGCCAGGCGGTGCAACCTCTCCAGTCAAGAGGTGCAACCGCCTGATCCCGGAATTCCGGGATTTGATGGTTTTGAGCTCAAATTTTGAACTGGGTTGGGGCCTATAAATACCCCACCCATTCAGCACTGAAAAGATACAGACCTACACCGAAATCTTGATCTTTTCTGTGATTCTAAGAGCTCAAAAGTGTTGTAAAGCCTTTAAGTCTCCTCCTTCTGTTCTTCAAGTTTTCAGTTGTAAAGTGAGGAGAGAAAGGTCTGTAAAGGTTGTCTCCTGAGCCTGTCAAAAGGAGAGAAATTGTAAAAGGGCAGTTTGGCCTTCGCCTATTGAAGGAAGGCCCCTAGTTGACGTCGGCAACCTCGTCGGTGGAGGAAGCCAAAAGTGGAGTAGGTCAAGGCTGACCGAACCACTCTAAATCTCTGGTTTGCGTTTATTTTCGAGCACTTTATCATTACTGCAAACCTCCTTCATTACTACTGCTCTCTGCGCTTTCACGAACAAGTTCTAAGTGCTGTTCTTCCGAATCTGCATTCAGACGTAAATTCGTATTTTCATACATTACAGTTTACGTTTACGTTTGATTCTGCAGAACTGTTTTCCGTGCTTTTACGAACGAGCTTCTTTGCAGTTTACACTTACATTTTGATCCTATTGATAACTGCAAACTGTCCTCTACAATTTTACGAACGAGTTTTAACATTTAGACGTAAAACTGCATTCAGACGTAAATCGGCTTTCCTCGCTCAATCATCAGTTCTCAGTTCACGTTTACGTCTTGATTTCAACTGCATACTGCCTTCTGCGAGTATACAAACGAGTTTCAAAGTTTAGACGTAAATCTGCGTCTGGACGTAAAACTGCGTTTAGACGTAAATCTACGTTTAGACGTAAATCTGAGTTTAAGACGTAAATCTGAGTTTAGACGTAAATTTGTGTTTAGACGTAAAACTGCGTTTAGACGTAAATCTGCGTTTAGACGTAAATCTACGTTTAGACGTAAAACTGCGTTTAGACGTAAATCTGAGTTTAGACGTAAACTGCGCTTAGACGCAAAACTGCGCTTAGACGCAATCTGCGCTTAGACGCAAACTGCACTTAGATACAAACTGAGAATTTGCTTTTGCATCGTAATAGTTTTTGAACGAACGCAGCTTTTGGTTTTTAATTGCTGTAAAATTTCCGCTGCACTAATTCACCCCCTCTTAGTGCTCTCGATCCTAACATGAATGAGCATATGTATAATGTAGACACAATTCCTTTTTGTCATGTTGTAAACTTTTTAAGCTACTCACTTTGATCGTAATGCCACTTAATTTGATAATCGCAAGTCTTTCATATGTTTAACTGAAAATTTTATACAAATTTGACATGATTGAATGCTTCAATAACATGTTTACTTTAAAGTTAAAAATTTTGTGCCTTAGTGCTATAAGTTTCTATGATAAGCATGTTATATTCTCATTGTGATTTGAGAAGGTTCATTCATACATCGGATTCTTAATATTTGAGTACTATAAAACACTAATAATTTTGCTTCATAATTGTGATTGAAAAACTATGGCAAAACATTGTCCGAATGCATGAATTTGTTAAATTTCATTTTCGGACTTTCTTGACTCTTTGATCAATCACTTAAAAACACAATGCTGAAAATATTATGATATGAATTTTATATGATTATAAGATTAAAAAGTTTCCATGATGATGAGCATGTTTTACCTTCATAATTGTGATTGAAGAGCCATAACAAAACTTTGTCCGAATGTATGATTTTGTATTTCTCTTCCGGATTAAATGTATTTCTTGAATGGAGCTTTCATGAGCCAATGTCATATCAAGTTTGTTTCATATCAATGTGTTAGAACCCTTGCAGATTCTAAACTTGGGGTTGATCTCTTCAGGGGATCGGCCTCCTTGGAACTCTATAGGGGTTCCTCCCTCCAAGTTGCTGCTCAAAGGCTGCAGAAAAGATTCATCTATTGCTTGAGAAAAGAGGAGGAATACATGGCTATTTATAGGGCTTCTAAACCCTAACTTCTAATATGACTCCTACTTAAGACTCTTACTTCTAACCAACTCCTAATAGGACTCCTACTCAAGACTCCTATTCCCTTACAACTCTTAATTCTTCTCTAAGAAAAAACCTCCTACATGAATGTCCCTCTCAATTAGGACTCTCCTAACTAGAGTCCTAACAGAATGTCCCTCTCAATTAGGACTCTCCTAGCTAGAGTCCTAACAGAATGTCCCTCTCAATTAGGACTCTCCTAGCTAAAGTCCTAATAGTTTTACATGAATGTCCCTCTCAATTAGGACTCTCCTAGCTAGAGTCCTAACAAACCCGCCCTCTTCAAATTAGCCTTGTCCTCGAGGCTGACGATTCATGAATTTTGAGAATTTGATCATCAAGTCATCATAGTTCTCCAAAGTGGCATCTTCTGTTAGTAGGTTTGCCCACTGTATTAGCAATTCAGTAGTGGATCGTCGTCGTCGAGTCATAATCCGTCGATCAATAATGGCACTTGGCTGAGTCTGAAGTCCTCCTTGGGTAGTTATATTTAGTGGGTGGCTTTGGGCTATCTCCAAGTACCTATTTACAACTTATGTCTGGTCGTCGGTTTGTGAGTGATATGCCATACTCCTTTTCAATTAAGTACTCTTATAGTGTAATTCTTTTGAGTCCCAATTATAATGAGCTACGGAGCTTGGTGCTTCCTCCAATTTTTTTATAATCTTACTAGTCTCTGAATCTTCCTGCCATTCCATCTTAATATCCTCAAGGAAGTCGCTGGTCGGAAGTGAAATAGCCAAAACTTCAGCTTGCTCGGGTAGCTGCGAAAGCGCATCTGCAAGAACATTCTCTTTCCCCTTTTTGTAAGTTATTTCATAATCAAATCCAAGATGTTTTGTTACCCAGTTTTGCTGCTCAGGGGATGATATCTTTCGCTCCAAAAAGTACTTGAGGCTTTTATGGTCAGTTTTAATTTGAAATCGTCGACCAATCAAGTAGGGTCTCCACCTCGTTGCTGCACGCACAATGGCGAGCATCTCCTTATCATATGTTGACTTATATTGATGGGAGGGAGATAATGCTTTGCTAGTATATGCGAGTGGTCGACCATCTTGCATGAGAATTGCTCCAATTCCGACTCCAGATGCGTCGGCCTCAATAATGAAGGGTCGGTTGAAATCTGGTAGTGTTAGCACCGGCGTCGTCGTCATGGCTGCCTTAAGTTTGTCGAAGGCAACGGAGGCTCTATCCGACCATTGGAAGACATCTTTTTTCAGAAAGGAAGTAAGTGGTGCACTGATCTCTCCATAGTTTTTCACGAACTTGCAGTAGTAGTCTGTTAAACCCAGAAAGCCATGTAGCAATTTTATGTTCCTCGGGGTCAGCCAATTTTGCATTGCTCCAATTTTGAAGGGGTCTACTGCCACACCTTCCTCTGATATGATATGCCCAAGATATTCCACCTTCTTTTGAAGAAAGCAAAAATTCATAGTGGTTATTGTGTGTTCAAAAGGTGGCTTTCGGTATGTCTTCTTCGTATACTCGTATTTGATGATACCCGGATCGAAGGTCCAGCTTTGTAAAGATTTGTGCTCCCTTTCATCTTGCAACTCATCTACTACTGGAATAGGGTATTTATCCTTGATGGTTATGCCATTGAGAGTTCGATAATCAACACATAATCGTCATATTCCATCCTTCTTTCGTATGAGGAGCACCGGTGAAGAGTAGGGGCTACAACATGGCCGAATAACTCTTGTTTTGAGCATCTCTTTTACAATCCTTTCTATTTCATCCTTCTGGAGATGTGGATACTGATATGGCTGAGCATTTGCTGGAGATTGGCCTGGAAGAATCGTTATATAATGATCATGCCGACGGGTAAGAGGTAGGTTGCATAGTTCGACAAATATATCTGAAAATTCAGCAAGCAAAGGAAGTAGATTTGGATCTTCCAATTTTGTTGGCTCTCCCTTAGTTTGCTGCTCAAGTTGTACCAAAAAGCCACTGCATGCTTTATGCAAAACCTTCTTCATTTGTTGTGTGCAAATCATCGTTACGTCGCCCCCACGTTTCCCGTGCAGTATCACCTGTTTTTCCTTACTGTAAAATTTCATAATTAGTTTCATAAAATTCCAAGAAAAATCACCTAATATTGTCAATCATTTAATTCTGAGCAAGGCCTCATGATCATCAAGAGGGAGAAGGAAGAAATATGCAATTATCTCTTGGTCCTGCAGCAATAGTTTCTCCTGCGGGCGCCTACGATCACACTTCAAAATCCGTCTGTCGGTGACCTTAACATCAAACCTGCAACGATTCTCGATAGGTAATGCCATTCGGATAGCAATCTTACTGTTTAGGATATTATTAGTGCTGCCCGTGTCGATGAAAACAATGATCAGTTGTTGTTTGAGAAGGCCTCCAACTTTCATCATTTGCGGGTTTGAGTAGCCAGCTAGTTCATGTACCGTAACTTCGGTTGGTTGTGGCTCTTCTTCTAAATCTTCTTCTTTATGTTCAATGATCTCTTCTGGATGTTCAATGACCTCTTCTTCTACTGGTTCAATGATAAAAAGTCTCCCTTTACTACAGCGATGCTCATGGCTCCACGGCTCATCGCAATGCCAACATAACCCCTTCGCAGATCGCTCCTGAAGCTCTTCTCTTGTCAACCTTTTTGGTGCAGGGACTCGGTCAATAGTAGGGGGGGCTAAGGGCTTCAATATTACTGGTTGAGGAGTGACCTTGGTCCTTCGAGCTTCATAGTTCAATTGCTCCTCTTGATGTCGTGCGAAAGAGATGGCTGCCATAAGCGTGTACGGTTGTCGCGCTTTAACTTCTCCTCAGATCTCCGGCTTCAAGCCCTCAATAAAGGTCCTCAATAGTTGTTTTTGAGACCAATCAAAAGTTTGATTAGATAACCTTTCAAACCTGGTTTGGTATTCCTGAATGGTGGAGGTTTGTCGGATCTTTGCTAGTTGTCCGTCAATATTCTCATAATCGGTTAGTCTGAAGCGGATCAGCAGTCCTTCTTTGAATTGTTGCCATGAAAGGACTCCATAAGTATGTTCAAACCAGTCAAACCACTGTATAGCATCCCCTTCAAGATGTATAGCTGCAATTTTCACCATAGATGCATCCGCGGTTTTGTGGTACCGAAAATATCGCTCCGCGTGCAAGATCCAACCAATCGGGTCTCCTTCTTCCCATCTAGGGAAGTCCACCCTTATGCGTGGATAGTTGAGATCGATCATAGAGCCTCCCCTCCCTTGGAACTCATCTCTTCGGGCCTGGTGCGATTGGGCAAAGCTCTCTCCGTGATATGATTTTTTTGGGCTTAGTAGTCGGCCCAATCTGAGTTCGGTAAAGAGCGTCCGAATCTTATCCTCCATTCGCGCCTCCAAGGCTTCGAATTTAGCATCGATTGCCTCCTTAGATGCCATAGTATATGCCTCCAAATCTATGATGTTAAGATCTCTCTTTTGTTGTCAGGTTAAAGGCATGTATAGGTTGAGAGAAGTGATGGTCGAAAGGGTTGGTGGATCGGTGGATGTAGGCTACGATTTAGGCTTGTTTTGTGGCTGTTTTGGGTGCAGTTTGAGGGTATGGTTTGGTGGAGTTTTAGGGCTGTGGATGAAAGTTTTGGATCTGTGGTAGATGGCAGCAAAGGTTTGAGAGA
Organism: Musa acuminata AAA Group; assembly: GCF_036884655.1. Classification (NCBI taxonomy): domain Eukaryota; kingdom Viridiplantae; phylum Streptophyta; class Magnoliopsida; order Zingiberales; family Musaceae; genus Musa; species Musa acuminata. The sequence continues at coordinate 22,399,552 of NC_088333.1, read as the reverse complement.
AATCAGTGGAAGTTGCAGCAAGTATGTGCTGTCTTGTAAGTGCAGAATTGTCGTCGAAGAAACAGCGGTTTCTCGACGTAATTTCCACCAAAATCTAGAGAGAATTGATGAGAGAATTGATAGCAAAATCACAGTTTATATGACAGCAAGGATGACTAATTTAATCAAGAAAATTTCGGTAGTATAACAGCAAGGAAATTGGTGCAAGTTGCCATAACAGAATTCTCGTCGAAAAATTTCAGTAGTTTACGATGAAAATTTATAGCAACACAAAAATCGATTTTAGAGATGAATACCTCAATAGATCAATCTTAGATGGAAGTCAAGATGATCTATAAAGTGTATAAGAAATTTCATTCAAAAAAGATTGCAAATAGATGGGTTAAGGCAACAATATGCGGTTGAAATTTTCTGCAGCATAGATTTTTAAGTATAGCAGATTGGACGTAAAAGATCAAAAGTTTATATTGAGAATTTTTTGATGAAACCAAAGGGAAATCCACTATTAGGAAGTGTCAAAGCTATCAGAAAAATTTCATAGAGATTTGGATAGAAACAACATAGTATCAAGACCAAACAATCAGTGCTATGTGGCTGAAATTTTACGGTGCAGATTTTCAAGTATAGCAGATTAGATGTAAAATATCAATGGTTTATATTGAGAATTTTTTGACAAAACCAAAGGGAAATCTGCTGTTAGGAAGTTTCAAAGATGTCATAAAATTTCGTGGAGATTTGGATAGAAAAAACATAGTAGCAAGATCAAACAGACAGTGCTATACGGTTGGAATTCTGCAATGTATCTTTCGTCGTAGAGATGAAAACTTTATGACAAAAAGTGTATGCAGCAATATAGGAATAATTTTTTTGGGATTTTCAAATAAAAATAACTAAATTGCAGCAGTAGTAAGGTAGAAAACCAGAACCTGTTGCAATTCACGGGGAGATCAAAGGATGATCCGTGGTGGTGGAGATGATGGCGGAATTCGACAATGATCTTTTAAGCAATTGTGGGAATTGCTTTGGATGGTTGTAGAGGGTGGATGGATGGCTGTGGAAGGGCAGCAAGACGCCAAGAATGCTGCTCTGATACCAGGTGGTAGAACCCTTACAGATTCTAAACTTGGGGTTGATCTCTTCAGGGGATCGGCCTCCTTGGAACTCTATAGGGGTTCCTCCCTCCAAGTTGCTGCTCAAAGGCTGCAGAAAAGATTCATCTATTGCTTAAGAAAAGAGGAGGAACACATGGCTATTTATAGGGCTTCTAAACCCTAACTTCTAATATGACTCCTACTTAAGACTCTTACTTTTAACCAACTCCTAATAGGACTCCTACTCAAGACTCATATTCCCTTACAACTCCTAATTCTTCTCTAAGAAAAAACCTCCTACATGAATGTCCCTCTCAATTAGGACTCTCCTAACTAGAGTCCTAACAGAATGTCCCTCTCAATTAGGACTCTCCTAGCTAGAGTCCTAACAGAATGTCCCTCTCAATTAGGACTCTCCTAGCTAAAGTCCTAATAGTTTTACATGAATGTCCCTCTCAATTAGGACTCTCCTAGCTAGAGTCCTAACACAATGCTCCATGATTTTTGACATATGGAATTGATTAACAAATGCATCTCTCATGGATTTACATTGTGAAAAATAATTTTTAATCGAGAAATGGATTTGATAAAATGAATTCATTTTTGATGAAGGATGACTTTTTTTTAATAAACACTTGTAAGAATTTAATTTCACATGTATATCTTGATTCTTGTAAAAATGAAGCATGATTTAATCTCTTATCATTTTTAACTTCATTCAAAGTTAGTTCATAATGGCTTTCCTCCTTCATTAATGACAAATAAGGAAGAAGCAATGAAAGCTATCTCCTTAATGGACTTTTGAATGATACCATGTCATGATTGCTTGAAAAATAATTTGTATGAATGGTATTTTATAGTTGAAAAATAACATGAATCTTTACCACACTTACTACTATACTTGAAATATGCTTGAATCATTCTCTTTTTTGTTGATGACAAAGGGGGAGAAATATGTGATAAATTGATGATAGAATGAATTGCTATGATTGCCATATTTGCATTAATGATAAGATATCTAGAGCTTACATTATAATTTTATAATGTTGATATCTTGTCATATGATGAATTGCTATGATTGTCATATTTGCATCATGTTACGATATCTAGAGCTTACATCGCAATCTTACAAATTGATATCTTGCCATGTGATGAATTGCTACGATTGCTATCTTTCACATATGAAATATAAGACTTGAAAATGGATGTCAAGCCTTGACATCATTTTCAGAAAGATACATCATGATAGGAATCATGATGGGGGTATTGATAAATTTAAATGAAGTTAACTTATCAATATGTCTCTTGAATTCAAAGGCTTTGAATTCAAGAATAACCTATCTCAAGTATGATATATAGAAAGGGGGAGTTAAGGTTAACTCCGTCATTAATTGATTGTCATCATCAAAAAAGGACAGATTGTTGAATCTCATATTTTGATGATGAAGTCAATTATCATTTAGTTATCTAATCCATATGTTGAGATAAGTGTGCAAAATTAACTATGATAACAGTAAGACATGCAGCAGGTGTTAAGCCGGAGTCAAGACCAAGATCACGTTGGGGGTTCGAGAGTCCGTCGGAAGTCCGGATGGTCGTCGGAGGTTCTGTGGGAACAATTCGAGAAGTCCAGGAGCTTGCCAAAGAAGCTCGTCAGAACTGGCCAAGAGGATTGTCACAAGTCCAGGAGTTTGTAGGAAGTCCGCCGGAGCATCACCGAGGGTTCGTCGGATGTTCGTCGAAAGTTTGCCGGAAGAAGCGATTGACGCACCGAAACACGATCAGCAATATTGATGTCTTAATTATCGTAGTTAGCATGTAGATTAAGTTAGGATTGAGAGGTGATCCCATTAACTTAATCAGGGGCCAACTAGGCCCTTGGCAAACCCAAATTGGGCCGAATGGATCAGCCCATTCGGACCCAGAATTCTTAGCCGACGGTGGCACTGCCAAGGAGACTCGGTCTCCCAAGAGTTCTGGGTAGTAGTACCACCCCTGTTAGGTGGTGGTACTGCCTGAGCTTGGTCTCTGAGTGATGTCAGGTGGTATTACGGCCTAGACTGAGCGGTAATACCGCTCAGTGATAGATTACAAGCTGTAGTACCGCTCAGTGAAGAAAATCCAGGAATGTGCACTTTTGAGCTCTAAATTCAAACTGATTGGGGCCTATATAAACCCTACCCTTTCCTACATGAAAGGGTACCGAAAGATTGCTTTTATTCTGAGTATTTGAGAGCTTAAAAGTGTTGTAAAAGGCTAGAGTTCCTCTCCCTCTTTTTTTTCTAAGTCTTGATCATTCAAGAGAGGAGTGAAAACTTGTAAGGTTGTCTCCTAAGCACATCAAAAGGAGAACAGCTGTAAAAGGGTGGTTGGCCTTCGCCTATTGAAGGAAGGCCTCTAGTGGATGTTAGTGATCTCGTCGAAGGAGGAAGCCAAAAGTGGACGTAGGTCAAGATTGACCGAACCACTCTAAATCTCGATTTGCATTTACATTATTCTCTTTATCTTAACTACAAATTGCCTCCGTTGCTTTATATCAACTATACTTCCATTTCCTCTCAAGTTAAAGATCTTTTCGAAACGGTTTTAGTACGAAGTCTTTTTGAACCGGCGAAAGTTTTCCGCTGTACTAATTCCCCCCCCTCTTAGTGCTCTTGAAACGGTTTTAGTACGAAGTCTCTTAGTATATATATATGTATATATATAAATATGTATGTACATATGTATATATATAAATATGTACATACATATGTATATATATGTATATACATATGTACATAAATATATATATATACATATATATATATATATATGTATATATATAGATATGTATATACATATATATGCATATACATATATATATATTGTTAGGATCGGAGTGGCACTAAGAGGGGGGTTGAATTAATACAGTGGATTAAAATTCATAAGTTTGAAAATGATTTCGTAAATGCATAGAGATTTCAATTCGTCAATGACTTGGAGAAAGTAGCTCGAGTAAAGTGAGAAGATGAAAACCGAAAGCTTGCTGCTATGTAAATAATGGTTTCAGAAATGTAAATATTCACACAATCAAGGAACGCACCAATTTAAAATGGTTCGGTCAAAATGACCTACATCCACTTGTGAAGCCTTCTTCACTGAGGCTCCCAACTTCCACTAGCAAATCACTTTAAAGGGGAAGGATAAATACCCATCTTACAACCTTTTACAAGCGGTTCACATTCTTACAAATTTTTAAAGAGAAAAAGGGAGGTGAACACTCAAGCTATTGAAAACATAAACTTGCTAAAGACTTTGCTAAGATTTTTTTTCTCAATCTCTTGCTTTTGAAAGGTTGTGTTCTCTGCTGAGAATTGAGGGGTATTTATAGTCCCCAAGAGGATTCAAATTTGGGCTACAAATTTTGAATTCTCTTGGATTCCCGAAGCTGGCGGTGCCACCGCCTATCGGTGGCAATGCCACCGCATGTCTATGTCATATTGACCATTTACTAGCAATGCTACCGCCTGTCAATTTCCATATTGACAGTGTTCTAGCGGTGCCACCGTCGGAACTCTCCGGTTCTAGGCGGTGCCACCGCCCGAACTCTCAGGTGCTGGGCGGTGCCACCGCCCAATCCGACGGTACCACTGCTTGATACTTTAGGATCTGGGCTGGCCACCACCTAGTCTGGCGGTGCCACTGCATACACTATTTCAACTTACTGGTTGGGCTCCAAACATGGCCCAAACCAATCCGAACTCGGGCCCAATTGGCCCCTAACTGGGTTATAGGATTAACCCTTAATCCTAACCCTAATTATATACACACTATGAGCTTAAGAGATAGTCTTAAGCAAGTTTTTAACCGGCAACATTGAGTTTCCTTCCGGTGAGCTTTTCGATGAACTTTCGACGGACTTCCGATACACCCTCGGATTTCTTCTAATGGACTCCTAGCAGGCTCCTAGTCTTGTGGCAAGTTCAGCGAGTCTTTAGCAAGTAACCAAACCTTCTCGGTGATCTCCGTGAACCTCTGACGATCTCTTCGGTGGACTTTCAAAAACTTCGGCAAGTCCCTGATTCCTTCTCGATTGGTTCCGGCAGCACTTCCGACGATTCATTGGACTCTCGAACACCCATCGAACTTAACTCCGGTAGACTTGCTTTATGTCTTCAAGCTTTCATAGTTAATCTTGCATACTTAAAACAAAATTTTGATCGAGACAATTAATACAAAGCAATAAACAAGTTGTCCGGCATGTCATTGGTCCTACGACGCTTCGTTTGACTCTTCGGCGCATCGTCCTCTCTTGCGGCCTATTGCCCAATCAGCCAGTTGACTCTGCAACTCTGATATCCTTGGCGCATTACTTGCTCTTCTTGGCTCGATGCCCGAATCCACGGCCTGAAGTCTTCTATCGATACGTCGACCGATCCATCGGCCCGACGTCCAACCTTTTGACATGTTCCTCCGGCACAACATGATTTTCCTGCTTTAATTGTCTCATCTTGATCGAAGCATCCTGTGTCATTCAAAATGCAGATTAAATCATAAACACATATCAAGTGGTTTCATCATCAAAATATAAGATTCAACAATCTCCCCCTTTTTTATGATGACAACCACTTGATGAGAGAGTTAACCTTAACTCCCGGAGTTTAAACAAACTCCCCCTATCAATATGTCATATTGATAGAACCTCGAATTCAAGCCGAATTCAAGTCATTGCAAATATTCATAATGAATATTTGCAACACGTCATCATGTATAACATGATCATACTTCTCCTCCTTTGTCATCAACAAAAAGGAGAAGTATCACTTTCTATGTGTTTGAGACATATGAATTCAACTTATTGCATGAAAAACATAATATCAAGTATTTTGATATTATCACATTAGAATTCAACTTATCATCATGCAATTTGTAAGCTTGAAATTTAGTAAATGCTACATCATGCAAGCTAGCAAAAATTTAGCAAGTGCTATATCACATTAGAATATGCAAGCTATCAAGTTTTAGATATGCAAGATAGTAAGATAGCATGTCCTACTTCATAACATTTTACAATATTTTAGAACATGCAAGCTAGCAGTTTTGAGATGTTCAAAAAGCAACTCTTGCTTCTTGAAATATACAAGTTGTAAGCTATCAAATTTTGCTTCCTTTGCAATGTTTGAGTTTGTAATTTTGCTTCAATTGCAAAGTGCAAGTTTAGTATGTTTAGCATCTTTAGATAGCAACTGTTTGCTTCTCTTTAGACTATAAGCTAGCAATTTTTACGATATGCAAGTTTTACTACTTACAAGCTAGCAAAAATTTCGAAAGCAAATGCAAGATAGCTTTCTTATGTAAGCTCATGATTCTTCCTTCCTATTGCAATGTGCAAGTTGCAAGTTTTGCTTCTTGAGATAAGCAAGATAGCACATTTGCTTGAGATTACAAGATATCATTTCTTGCTTTTGAGATGAGTAAGCTAATAAGTTTTGCCCCTTTTTGCGATGTGTACGTTTGTAATTTTTTGTTTCTCTTGTCTTGTTTTGCCCTTTTGTCATTGTCAAAAAGAAGGAAAGACCCTTTACATCAATTATGACAAAGGTAAGTATCAATCTTATTTGTACATCATTACATGTTCAAATTAAAACATGCACTATTTCAAAAACCTTATATTTCATTCATGCACGATGAATAAATCAATCACCATTATGAGCATATCATACATGATACTAAAATTTTTAACTATTTATCAACATTTTGATCATGATACCAAACATTCATCATTTGGAGCATTCATAATACAAAACATTAAATCAACATTTATGATACATCATTTTAGCAATAATTCATAGCATTTTAAATCATGATTCACATCATATGTAATACATCACATCATAATTAAAAATCACAAGTATTGCATGCATTATTGTAAATCATAAATGTTTCATATCATGATGGTATCAATTTTGTCAAATTATATCCTACCATGCATGTTCATAACTTTTTATTTGTATGCATCAAAATAATATCAAGAGTATTTTATGCATAATACCAAATCATCATTTATAATTACATCAATATTCTAATCATTATTTCAATCTACACATCATGATAACAATAAATTTGCACTATAGACAATCTCATGTTTTATCATTCAAGCTAGCGTATATTTTTGCAATTAGCAAGCTAACAATTTCCTTTTTCTTTTATAACAGTGATTCAATCATATCAAGGCATTTGTATCATAGATACAAAGAAATCATATCATCAAAGATAAGACCATTTGAATACCAAAAGACATGATTTATTTCAACATATCTCCTTTATTTTTATAAATGTCAAAAAAAATGTAGGAGATCAAATGTTATAGTACCTTGATTCTTGCATAAGAAGTCATAAGTTATAAATTTCAAAAAATTAAGATAAGTCTTATACAAATTCAAATCGTCAAATCAAATTCATTTTCAAGAGATTCTTAAAAAGAAAAACATAGATAGATTTTTTAATCTCTTAATTCTTTATGAATCATAAAAATTATAATTCCAAAAAATCATGATTCATTTCAGAAATTTTCTTTTTTAGTAAACAATAAGAAGAAACATGGGAGTTCAAAGAACAAGATCTTGATTCACAATAAAATTTCATTTATCGAATATCGAGAAATCAAGATGATGATTCATAAAGAATATCACAAGTTATATTCAAGAGAAAAATCATCATTCATTTTCAAATCATTCAATTTGTCAAATCAACATTTCTTGGGTATGCATGATATCGGTTTCAAATCTTCAACATATAACATGCATGAATTCAAAAATCGAAAGGAAAAGGGAAGAATTCAAGGGTACAAAGATTTCAACCATCTCATAAACAAATGAAGGATCAAGTCATGAATCCAAAATTCCATGAAGGATCTTGACAAATCTCCTTTTAAATAATCAAAAAGATCATCAAAGGAAATCTCATATTATTCTAAAAAATCAAGATCATGATTTTGATAAAACTCATTTCAAATTCAAATTATCAAAATCATTTTTATGGTTCACAAAATTCATAACATAAGTAGATTCATGATTTCATTGATAATAGATTTTCCCCCTTTTTTTTTTAAAGTGTTTCATTTTCAGTGATCGATTTTATGTTAACATGCTTTTCAAGCATGCATCAATGTTTAGGATCAAAAAATGAATTTCGTTATAAAACCATTAAGACCAATAAATTATAAAAATCATTATGTATTACTTTAAAATCTCATATATAAAATCATCAAATCATGGTATCAAAATTTCAATATTTTCATTACAACTTTATTGCATTGGTTTTATTGAACATAATTTTGAATGATTCTTATAGATAACTAAAGCTTCTTTAATTTTAATTTATATGATTGACTTTATATTAGCATGCTCAAATTTTGTTCTTATGTCAAAACCATACATCATGTTTGAAAACCAAAGATAAGGTTCATAAAAAATCATCAAGCCTTCCATTCAAAAGTCATGCATCATCATTGAAAATCAATATGAAAATCATCGAAATACACATTCTTGCATCTCAAGCACATACATAAGATTAATCTTACTAGGTGTACAAGCATTATATTTATATCTAACATTTTATTGCATTAACATAGAACATGCAATTTTCATTGCCATTTTCAAGATTACGAGCAAGATAATATTTTTGCATTTTTATTTTTGAACATTAAAAAAAAATTGATTCAAAACTAAATTACAAAAAGAAGTGCATTATGAAAAGCATTATGTAATTTTGTAGGAAATTAGGGGGATTTTGATTACCTCATTGTTGAAAGCAATTAAGGCGTAGTTTGCAACCTCGCCTTTCTGGATTTTCTCAACATCTTCGGAGGAGCTCGATTCATCCCAATTTGTGTTCTTTTTCTTGTTGAATCTCATATTTTGATGATGAAACCACTTAATCTGTGTTTATATTTTAATCTACATTTTGAGTGACGTAGGATGCTTCGATTACGATGAGACAATTAAAGCAGGAAAAATCATGTTGTGCCGGAGGAACATGTCAGAATATTTGATAGAAGGCTTCGGGCCATGGACTCGGGCATCAGGCCAAGAAGAGCAGGTATTGTGCCAAGGATATCGGAGTTGCAGAGTCAATTAGCCGATTGGGCAATAGGCCGCAGGAGAGGATGATGCGCCGAAGAATTGGATGGAGCGTCGAGGGACCAATGACATACCGGACAACTTGGTTAATTGCTTAGGATTAATTGTCTCGATCGAAGTTTTGTTTTCCATGTGTAGGATTAACTACGATGTAACTATGACATGCAGCTGTAGTTTCACCAGAGTCAAGACTGTGATCACGTTGGGAGTTCGAGAGTTCGATAGATGTCCGGACGGTCGTCGGAGGTTCTACAGGAACAAATCCGAGAAGTCCAGGAGTTTGCCAAAGAAGCTCATCGGAACTCGCCAAGTGGATCGTCGCAAGTCCAGAAGTTTGCTGGAAGTCCGTAGGAGCATCACCGAGGGTTCATCGGATGATCGACGAAAGTTCGTTAGAAGCTCGTCGAAAGAAGCGATTGACGCACCGGAGTAAGTTGCAGTAAATGTCTTAAGAAATATCGTAGTTAGCATGATGATTAAGTTAGAAATGGGAGGTGATCCCATTAACTTAATCTTGGGGCAATTGGGCCCTTGACAGACCCAAATTGGGCCGAATGGATCAGCCCATTCGGACCCAGATTTCTTGGCCAGCGGTGTCACCGCCCATGGCTCAGTCTCCGAGCTAGGCTGGGCAGTGCAACCGCCCCTGATAGGCGGTGGAACCGCTTGAGCTCGGTCTCCGAGCTCTGCCAAGTGATGCAACTGCCCCAATCAAGTGGTGGCATCACCTGGGCTCAGTCTCCGAGCGAGAATGGGCGGTGCAACCACCCCTGTCAGGCAGTGGCACCGCTAGAGCTCGGTCTCCGAGCTCTGTCAGGCGGTTGTACCGCCAGGACCCCGAAATTCCGGGAGATGATAGTTTTGAGCTCCAAATTCAAACTGGTTTGGGGCCTATAAATACCCCTCTCATCCCTGGTTAATGCACACAAGCACAAAGAGATTAAAAGAGAGAACACAATGTTAGAATTTTCCTCCTCTAAATTCTAAGTGTTAGAATTCTGTTTAGAGAGGAGAGTGAGTGCTTGTAAGGGTTGTCTCCTAAACCAGGTAAAAGGAGAAAAGGGGTGTAAGAAGGAGGTTGATCTTCGCCTAGTAAAGGAAGATCGTTAGAGGATGCCGGCGGCCTCGACGGAAGAGGAATCGGAGGAGTGGATGTAGGTCACGATTGACCGAACCACTATAAACTCCCGTCTTCTCTTGTTTGCATTATATTTCCTGCTATTACCTTACTGCAAACCCCTTCAATAGCTTACTGCCTTCAATACATTTACGTATACTTTCAAGCTAAGTTTCCGAAATCGGTTTTACGTCGGAAATGGTTTTTATCGTACGAGAGATTTGACGAAGTTGACGTTTTTATCCGCTGTACTAATTCACCCCCCCCCCCCCACCCCCTCTTAGTGCTCTTGATCCTAACAATTGGTATCAGAGCCTGGTATTTCTCATTTTGGATTTACACCCAAGAGAAATGGCTCTTCATGGCTTTCAAGAGGGTTTATTGGTTATTCGTCCACCGTTGTTTAACGGATTGGACTACACTTATTGGAAAACTCGAATGAGAGTTTTCTTGATTTCTATGAATTTGGATTTATGGAATATTATTGAAAATAATTTTCAACTTCCCTCTAAACCGATGAACGAATGGTCGGATTTGGAGAAGAAGTATTTTTCTTTAAACGCAAAGGCTATAAATGCCTTATTTTGCGTTTTGGACAAAAATGAGTTCAATTGGATTTCTACGTGCGAAATGGCTTGTGATATTTGAGGCACTCTTGAAATCTCACACGAAGGCACAAGTAGTGTAAAAGATTTTAAAGTAAATTTTTTGATGCATGATTTCGAGCTTTTTCGAATGAAGCCGAGCGAAACCATTATTGACATGTACACCTGTTTCACGGATGTCGTCAATGGTTTACAAGCTCTTGGCAAATGTTTCTCGAATTTTGAACTTGTTAGCAAAGTTTTACGATCACTTTCTAAAGCTTGGGAATCAAAAGTAATGACAATAAAAGAAACAAAAGATTTAAATATTTTTCCACTTGAAGAACTTATCGGTTCATTGATGACATATGAAATGGTGCGTAATGCACATAATGAACATGATGAATAAAACAACCTTCTAAAGAACAGAAAGGATTTGGGACATAGAACATTTGAAGACCACTCGAGCATAAGCTCAAGTGATGGTGAACTTAAACTACAAATGAAACAAAAATTAAAAAATAAAAAGAACGGAACTACTTGCTTTGAACACAAGAAGAAGAAAAAAAATTGGGATGAATCGAGCTCCTCCGAAGACGAGGAGAAAATAAAAAAAGGCGAGGTGGCAAACTACGCCTTAACTGCTTTCAATGATGAGGTAATCGAAATCCCCCTAATTTATTTTGAAATTACTTGATGCTTTCATGATGTATTTTCTTTTTTTAGTTTAGAATTAATTTTCCTAAAAATTACATTTTAAAAATAAAAAAATAAAAATTATGATCATGCTAGTAATTTCGAAAATGATAATATTAGATATTTTATGATAAACAAGCAAAATGATTTTGATTGAAAATATGAAATCATGCTATATGTGGTTAAGAAGTAATAATGTGTATTATGTTGATTTCCATTGTTATTTCTAGATTTTGATTAAATAAAATCATGTTTGAAGAAATGCATAATGATGTAATATTAAACATTTTGATACCATGATTGATAATTTTATGCATGAGATTTTAAGTTATACATGATGATAAGCATGTGTTATTTTCATGAGTGTATTTGAAAAACATATGGCAAAACTATGTCCGAATGCATGAAAGTGTTAGATTTCATTTTCGGATTCTCTTGATTTTTGTGATTTATTGATCTTGATGGTTTTATGATTAAATTCATTTTTCGATCCTAAACAATGATGCATGTTTTTTTTATTTAACATAAATAAAAAATCATGCTAAATCAATCACTTAAAATGAAATACATAAAAAAAAAGGAAAATATATTATCAATGAAATCATGAATCTACATATGTTATGAATTTTGTGAACCATAAAAATGATTTTGGTGATTTGAATTTGAGATGAGTTTTATCAAAATCATGATCTTGATTTCTTGGAATAACATGAGATTTCCCTTGATGATCATCTCAATTATTTAAAAGGAGATTTGTCGAAATGATTCATGGAATTTTCGATTCATGACTTGATCCTTCATTTGTTTTTGAGATGGTTGAAATCTTTGTACATTTGAATTCTTCCCTTCTCCTTTCGATTTTTGAATTTATGCATGTTATATGTTGAAGATTTGAAATCATGTTTTGATATCATGCATACCTAAGAAATGTTGATTTGACAAAATGAATGATGATTTTTCTCATGAATATAACTTGTGATATGTTTTTTTTTATGAATCATCATCTTGATTTCTCGATATTCGATACATGAAATTTTATTATGAATCAAGATTTTTTATTTGATCGATCTCCTAAGATTTTCTTTCGATTATTTATGAGGAGGTTTTTCAAAAAGAAATAATGTCTTTTGGTATTCACATGTTCAAATCTTTCATGATATGATCTTTATGCAATTCCTTGTATATATGAAATGTTTATCTCATCACCCAACTAATTCTTCTTGATATTCCTTATGTGATGATATGAATGCAAGAAATATTCATAAATTTGTAATTATGCATGCAATACTTATGATAATGATGTACATGGTGTATTGCATATGATGTGTATCATGAATGCTTTAAATGATGAATGTTTGATATCATGATCAACATGTTGATAAATGCTTAAAAATTTTAATGCTTGAATATCATGTATGATATGCTCATAATGATGATTGATTTATTTGTATCATGCATGAAAAATGAAATGTATGGTTTTGAAAATGTGCATGTTTTAATTTGAAAATATAATGATGCACAAATAAGATTCATACTTACCTTTGTCATGATTTAGAAATTGACGCAAAGGGTCTTCCCTTTTTTTTGACATTGACAAAGGGGGAGAAATATCGCTAGCTCATCTTGCAAAATTTAGAAACATGCACTTTGCAAAGGAATCAAAATTGCTAGCTCAAACAAAAGAAGCAAATGTGCTATCTTGCCTATCTTAAGAGGCAAAAATGCTAACTTGCACATCTAGCAAAACTTGATAAACTTGCATATTTCAAGAGGCAAGAGTTGCTTTCTTGAACATCTCTAAATTGCTAGCTTGCATGTTCTAAAATGTTGTAACATTGCTAGCTTGCAAGATGTAGAGCTTGCTATCTTGAACATCTTAAGAAACAAAAATAACAAAAGTGTTATCTTGCCTATATCAAGAAGCAAAACATGCTAACTTGTGCATCTAGCAAAGTTGACAAAATTTACATATTTCAAGAAGCAAGAGTTGCCTTCTTGAATATCTCTAATTTGCTAGCTTGCATGATGTAGAAGTTGCTATCTCAAAAGAAGCAAAAGTGCTATCTTGTATGTTGTAAAACTTGCATATCTAAAACTTAATAGCTTGAATGTTCTAAGCATGATGTAACACTTGCTAAATTTTCTAGCTTCAAAACTGCATGATGATAAAACTTGATATTATGTTTTTCATGCAATAAGTTGAACCTATATTCCAAATACAAGAATAGTTGGACTTCTCCTTTTTGTTGATGACAAAGGGGGAGAAGTATGATGTTATGCATAAGTTTATGCATAAGTTCATAATGATGTATTGCAAGTATTTATAATTAATATTGCAATGACTGGAATTCAGTTTGAATTCAAGGATCTATCAATATGGCATATTGATAGGGGGAGTTTGTTTAAACTCTGAGAGTTAAGTTTAACTTCGTCATCAAGTGGTTGTCATCATCAAAACGGGGGAGATTGTTGAATCTCGTATTTTGATGATGAAACCACTTGATATGTGTTTATGTTTTAATATGTATTTTGTGTGACGTAGGATGCTTCGATCAGGATGAGACAATTAAAGCAGGAAAAATCATGTTGTGCCGGAGGATCATGTCAGAAGATTGGACGTCGGGCCGATGGATCGGTCGACGTATCGATAGAAGGCTTCGGGCCATAGACTCGGGCATCGAGCCAAGAAGAGTGGATATTGTGCTAAGGATATCAGAGTTGCGGAGTCAACTGGTTGATTGGGCAATAGGCCGCAGGAGAGGATGATGCGCCGAAGAATCAGACGGAGCATTGAGGGACCAATGACATGCCAAACAACTTGGTTAATTGCTTAGGATTAATTGTCTCGATCGAAGTTTTATTTTACATGTTCAGGATTAACTACGTTGGAAGTAAGAAATGCAGCAGGAGTTGCACCGGAGTCAAGACTATGATCACGTTGGGAGTTCGAGAGTTCGACGGAAGTTCGGATGGTCGTTGGAGGTTCTGCGTGAACAAATCCGAGAAGTCCAGGAGCTTGCCAAAGAAGCTCGTCGAAACTCGCCAAGTGGATCGTCGCAAGTCCAGGAGTTTGCCGGAAGTCCGCAGGAGCATCACCGAGGGTTCATTGGATGATCGACGAAAGTTCACCGGAAGCTCGCCAAAAGAAGCGATTGATGCACCGGAGCAAGTTACAGTAAATGTCTTAAGAAATATCATAGTTAGCATGATAATTAAGTTAGAAATGGGAGGTGATCCCATTAACTTAATCTTGGGACAATTGGGCCCTTGATAGACCCAAATTGGGCCGAATGGATCAGCCCATTCGGACCCAAATTTCTTGGCCAACGGTGACACCGCTTGGGTTGGCAATGGCACCGCCCAGGGCTCAGTCTCCGAGCTAGGCTGGGTAGTACAACCGCCCTTGACAAGCGGTGGAACCGCCTGAGCTCGGTCTTCAAGCTCTGCTAAGTAGTGCAATTGCCCTAGTCAACCGGTGGCACCACCTGGGCTCAATCTCCGAGTGAGACTGGGTGGTGCAACCGACCTTGTCAGGCGTTGCACCGCTAGAGCTCGGTCTCCAAGCTCTATCAGGCGGTTGTACCACCCCAGTCAGGCCGTAGTACCGCTAGGACCCCGGAATTCCGGGATATGACAATTTTGAGCTTCAAATTCAAACTGGTTTAGGGCCTATAAACACCCCTCTCATCCCTGGTTAATACACACAAGCACAGAGAGATTAAAAAAGAGAAAACGTTGCTGTAATATCTAGAATTTCCCTCCTCTAAATTCTAAGTGTTAGAATTCTATTTAGAGAGGAGAGTGAGTGCTTGTAAGGGTTGTCTCCTAAACCTAGTAAAAGGAGAAGAGGGGTGTAAGAAGGAGGTTGATCTTCGCCTAGTAAAGGAAGATCATTGGTGGATGCCGGTGGCCTCGACGGAAGAGGAATCAGAGGAGTGGATGTAGGTCACGATTGATCGAACCACTATAAACTCTCGTCTTCTCTTGTTTACATTTTATTTCCTATTGTTACCTTACTGCAAACCCCTTCAATAGCTTACTACCTTCAATACATTTACGTCGGAAATGATTTTTATCGTACAAGAGATTTGACGAAGTTGATGTTTTTATCCATTGCACTAATTCACCCCCCCCCCCCCCCCCCCTCTCTCTTAGTGCTCTTGATACTAACACTTCTTACGTTCAAAGCAAGTAGTTCTATGCTTTTTGCTTTTGAATTTTTGTTTCATTTGTAGTTTAAGTTCACCATCACCTGAGCTTATGCTCGAGTGGTCTTCAAATGTTCTATGTCCCAAATCCTTCCTGTCCTTTGGAAGATGGTTCTCAAGTTCTTCACATGCATTGCACATTATTTCATAGGTCATTAGAGACCCAATAAGTTCTTCGAGAGGAAATGTTTTAAGGTCCTTGGCCTCTTGAATGGCTGCAACTTTTGGATACCAACTCTTTGGAAGAGATCTTAAAATTTTAGTTACTAGTTCTAAGTTAGAAAAATCTTTACCAAGAGCTTTAAGTTCATTGATGACATCCGTGAAACGGGTGTATATGTCTCCGATGGACTCACGTGGTTTCATCCGGAAAAGTTTATAAGAATGCACAAGAATGTTAATTTTGGACTCTTTCACTCGGCTAGTGCCTTCACGAGTGACCTTAAGAATTCTCCAAATATCAAAAGCCGAATCACAATTCGAAATGTGATTAAATTCATTTTTGTCTAGTGCACAATATAAGGCATTCATAGCCTTTGCATTTAGAGAAAGCATCTTCTTCTCCAAATCATTCCAATGGTTCATTGGAAGAGAAGACATTTCAAATACATTTTTGACTATGTTCCATAAATTCAAATCCAAAGAAAGTAAGAAAACTCTCATTCGAGTTTTCTAATAAGTTTAGCCCGTCCCATTGAAAAAGGGAGGACGAATGAGAGAGTGCCACTCTTGAAGGCTGTAAAGAGTCATTTCTCTTGGGTGTTAAACTAATTGAGAAATAACAAGGCTCTGATACCAATTGTTAGAATCGGAGCGGCATTAAGAGAGGAGGGTGAATTAGTACAGCGGATTAAAATTCATAAGTTTGAAAATGATTTCGTAAATGCATAGAGATTTCAATTCGTCAATGACTTGGAGAAAGTAGCTCGGGTAAAGTGAGAAGATGAAAACCAAAAGCTTGCTACTATGTAAATAATGGTTTCAGAAAAGTAAATACTCACACATTCACGGAACACACAAATTTAAAGTGGTTCGATCAAAATGACCTACATCCACTTGCGAAGCCTTCTTTAATGAGGCTCCCAACTTCCACTAGCAAATCACTTTGAAGGAGAAGGACAAATACCCCTCTTACAACCTTTTACAAGTGGTTCACACTCTTACAAATTTTCAAAGAGAAAGAGGGAGGGGAACACTCAAGCTATTGAAAATAAAAACTTGCTAAAGACTTTGTTA